>NC_134457.1:188900431-191300431 GCF_047948215.1 Lycorma delicatula | reverse complement strand
ATTATAAACGGATTTAAATTCAGTTAAAAAAAAAATGTATCTTTTCATATCTTTAAATAACATGGATTTATTCTTCAATTGGATTCAGAAACATCATAGAATATTGATCATTGATAAAGTAATATGAGGTAGATTAGAAAAAAAAAAATTTAATTTATTATAAAAGTGAATAAATATTTTAATAATATATTATTATATATATATATAATAAATATTAAATAATTATACTAATGAGTGATAATCTTAGACGGGTTTGAATCTGGATAAAATAATTAACTATTTTTATATAATGGGGTAAATCTTGTATTACCGCTGTTAGAATACGTATTTTCTTGGAACTAAGAGTGAAATCTGAACTGATTGTCACCTCTTGCGTATATTGACTATGAAATGAGATTCCACCCACGTTGTTCTATGGATATCAAAGACGATTATTTTTTATTTAAGAATATTTTTCTTTTAATTTCTATAGGTTTGTTTTTTTCTACAAAAAGGAACTAGTTACTCGAACCATGAAAATATTTTATGTAATTTATTCGATTTTTGGAATAGCCTCTCAAAATTATTGAAGTATATCCAAATCATTTTGAATTAATTATCAGTATGTCGGGTGGCGCAGAGGTTACTTCGTTTGCCTTCCCGTAATGAAGATTAAGGCCAAGCAGGATATATTAAAGCTATTAGGACCTGGATCTCGAAATTTCATTTCACAATAAATTAGAAATTACAAATTTCATGAACAAGGTATTATACCTGAGGTATTATGTGATTTCTTGAGCATAACGACAATTTCGACATCTGCTGAACTTTATACATATCAAGTTTACACAGATACGGAGGTTACCTTTTAAGTTTTTACAAACTACCGCTAGATGGCGTTATTGAGATGTGACATTACTATTATTATAAAATTTAAATTTCTTATTGTTGCAACAATCTCAGAAATCGGCCGATAAGTTTATTTACAGTGAGCGTTCAAAAAAAATTTTTGTGAAAAAATGGAAATTTCACGTGAAGGTTTTCATTGGATGATTTTTTATGATTTTAGTAAGGGCCTAACTCAACAACAATGCCTCGAATCGCAATGTTCACATGTGGTAATGAATTACCATCAGAAAATACTATTTACAATCGGTTTGTAGAATTTCGTCGTGGTCGTGCTTCCGTCAGCAATGAATATCGTGAAGGTCGACCAAAATCGGTGGTTGTTATAAAAAACATCGATGCTGTGCGCAACATGAATGAAGAGGATCAGCATATGAATTACCGTGAGATAGAGGCATCCTTAGGCATATCGAAGACTACAGGTCATTCGATTTTTTATGAACATTTAAGCTGTGAAAAAAGGTCTGTTCCTGATGGATTCCGCATAATTTAACCGAAGCTTAAAAACACCCTCGTTCAGTCGGTGTAAGGAAATGTTCAAAAATTCGACTGAGGAAATTCAAAATCCGTATACACCATCGTAACAGAAGACGAAACTTGAATATATTCATTCGTACGAACCGGAAACTAAGCAACATTCAACTGTTAGTATGTTCCAAGACGAACCGAATCGAACAAAAGTGGTTCGTTTCCAAAGCACTTCCAAGAAAATAATCGCTTTTTTCTAGGTTATACTGGGACATGTAGCAATTATTGCTTTAGAGAATCGAAGAACAGTGCTGAATGGTATATACCAATTTTTTTTGCCAGAAGTCATCAATGAAATCTGGAAAAACAAGCGAAATCTTCGCCTCATTCTTCATCATAACAATGTCTGGTCTCATACAGCACGTCTAACAATTGATTATTTGACGAAGAAAAATATTGAATTAATGTCTCATTACCTTATTCACCTGATTTATCCCCTAACGACTTTTTTTTTGTTCCCGAATGTCAAACAAAAAATGCGTGGACACAGATTTTCATCACCTCAAGGATCTTTTGAATCATTCCAAAACAATATTTTAAGGTGCTAACTTTAGTGTGGAAAAAATATCTCAAGAATTGATTCGAACGTATGCAAAAGTGTATAAATTTTAAAGGTAAAGTCTTTGAGAAACAATTAAACGGTTTGTACCAAAAACTTCTTTTTCTTTCATTGTTTTCATAAAAACTTAAAAGGCGGCCCTCTTATGAGGAACATTGATCTGGTTTTTCAAATACGCAGATTAAGATTTTTTCTTAAATAATATTATTATTTAATATAAACGATGTAAAAATAATTTAAATAAAATTCCTCTTATTATAAAGTAAAACTATACACCCTGAATATTCTGAAATCTTTTAATAGAATTCTGATTAGGCAAATAGATTGTTACGCAATGTATATTTGTCACTGTACACAATCGTCACTATACAAGCATAATTGTCACGATATGCCTGCCGACGAGGGTTCAGCAAAGCTGCAAAAATTATCCCGAAGGATATATACTACGAGTAAAAATTCATGCTAACTCTTAAAGCAACTAACCACCGATTTATCGATATTTTTGTTAAATGTTGATTTATATTTGAAACAAAAAAAAAAAAAAATTTACACGATAGAACTTTATAATTAGAAATAAAAATTAAAATTAGCATGTCTAATAATTTTCTTGGTGCTTTCTCAAAAAGTTAGAGCACCGATAAATAAGTCAGATCATTGGCTTCATAAATATAAATCATTACCTATAAATATATATTTGACAGTTATTAAGAAAATTAAAAGTTTTATCTTATCCTTTATGTTTGTATTTATGAATGTGCAGTGCAGTCTTTCCTAAAACGAATAGTTAGTTATTTTTAAAAACTAACCATCTATGTCAAATCAGACAACAGAACTGTTTTTATATATTTTAACACAATACTTTACGAAAAAAGTTTCCATTACCATTTTTAATAAATTATGAAGTAATTTTAAATATTTTCCCTCCAATTTACATAAAATACGTTTAAAAAAAAGCTAGTGTGTACTAGCTGTACGCACGTAAGAAGCTATACATTTTTGCCAAAAATAAAAAAATAAATTATTTTTTTACGCATTGAAACAAATTTGAATCGAGTCAAACGATCGATAGACGACATTAAATACCGTGAATAAAAGTTTGAATAAATAACACTTAAATTAAATAATATTTACTTTATACAGTTTAAAAAGTATTGAAGTATTCGTCGTCACATAAAACAAAATTGATGGAATATATCTTGATTAGTTCCATTAATTCTTCGGATGACGATTGAAAAGGTACGAGGATTATCAGCGGCTTATGATATGAAAAATACGATACAAATACTTTTATTTTATAATAATGTATTTTATCAAACATTTTTTGGTAAATTTAAAATTATTTCTGCAAAATCAAGTATTTATCTGATGTGTGCTATTTTCTGTGCCATTAAATAATACTTCCATTAATATAACCTCAAATCTTGATACACAATTTTCACAAAAAAAAATAAATAAATAAATATACACTGCAATATAAATTATTTTTTATGAATATGCCCAACAATATTCACAGTTTAAAATTCCGACTTCAGAAATCTGTATATATAAATATATATTTATTACGACTCAATATCTGTTGTGTTTACAACACATGCTAATCACAACTGCATTGAACGATGACTGAATTAGACACTACACGAATGTGTAAAATCTTCATGGTGTGTTACATCGGCGCGCGCAACTTCCGTAACTTGCTGAAAATACACTCTGCTCAGTTTCTCCTAACGCGCCTAAAGAACTATAACTTTAAAAAATCTTTTGTAGAAGTTATATTATTCAACATATGAATTTCAACAATTTGTGAATTTTCTTTATTTCCGTTAAACGTGTACGTAAATATGTACTCAAATAGTTTTTATTTGCTTCTGAATTTTGAATTATTTTATGGTAAATTTTATTTTCAATACGCTCATACATTTACTATAATATTATTTTATGTGTTATTTTAAATAATTAATATGGGCTTAACCACTTGCATTTTCATTTTATAATAATTAATTGTGAATTTTTTGTGCTGCTTTGAACAAGTTTTTATTATGGTTTCCGTAGTTTCATCCAGATAAATACTGGGACGTTTCTTTTTTTTTTTATTCGTTAAGTAACATATTTACCAATTTCTTGATTGTATTATTTACTAAACAGAATAAAACATTTATTTAGTGAAAATTTGAGAAATAAAAAACAAGTTGGAATTGAAATATTTGAACAAAGTGCAGTAAGGGAATGCATTAACTATTATAGCTATATTCCTGATAGTTAAGCACAGTATAATTATAATGAAGTTGTAAAACATACGGTAAGATTCTCTCAGATATCATTTCTTCCACTCAAAAAACAAAAATTTCTATAATATAAATAAAATTGTTTTTAACAAAATGATAATGATATTAAAAAAGGTAAGACAGATACTACGTTTCTACTACTACGTTTCTATTATCAAAATATTTTATTAATTTAGAATTTTGTTTTAAAAAAATTGCATGTAAATATATGTAGTAGACAATAGATATACAATGATAGATAATAAACAATGTTTAAGCGTTCCATATAGTAAGCAAAAAATAGAAAAATTTGTTACAAAACTCTTACTGACCCGATTTCATTTAATAAACAACGAATAATCATAAGAATTGTATTATTTCTGCAAATATGATATGTATTACATATAAATGAAATCGGGCCGGTAAGGTTTTAACAATTTTTTTAATTTTATGCTTATTATATGGAACGCTTAAACATTGTTTATTATCTATCATTGTATATCTATTACAATATATTTAACATTGTCTATTACATATATTTAACATGTAATTTTTTATAAACAAGGTTCTAAATTAATGACAGATTATGATAATAGAAATGTAGTGTCTTACCTTTGGTATCATTTTAATAAAAACAATTTTATTTATATTACAGAAATTTTTGTTTCTTGAGCGGAAAAATATATAAAAGATATCTGCGAGACTCTTATCGTACGGTTTACAATTTCATTGTAATTTTTTTTGGATATCACTGCGTTTTGTTTGATTATTCTTTTATTTTTTTTTTATGAATTGCTGATTGTTACCTTGTGGATTTATTATTAAAATTTATTGCCTTTCTAGAAAAAAACAAATATACATTTTTTGAATTTCTCGACCAATTTTTTGTAGATAGTCATATCATTCACTTCATACCATATTTTTCCTTTTTTAATAAAACTGATTTAATGACCTTCACGAATTGAAGATCCGTGATGTAATGTTACACTCATTACTTTGTAACTTTAATCCTCGATTTTTATCGTATTCGTGGACACACTTTTTATATTATTATTAAAAAAACTTTTTTTATTTCTCCATCAGTTAGTTGAAATAGTCTTAATTGTAGAATAAAAATTTTACCAATCGAATTTATTTCTGTTTTGTGTAAAAAAAATTTTTGTTGCCAAATTTGCAGCACTTTCCTACTGTTCGTGTTTTTTGTGCTTTATTAGCAGCTATAATTTCTTGTAAATTAATACTTTTATTTATTTTTAATAAAGTGATGGGAATTAAAAATATTGTTTCATCTTTCAGTACTTTCACACACATATGAGCATTTACTATTAAAAGAAGCTGTAGTATGTTTTAATTTTATTATTCAAGTACATTATCAAGTTTTTGTACGAGATCATTCGTAAATTCAAAGACGCAGTTAAGTACTGCTACCTAGCGGCGCGATTCGTAAATCCCCGTTTTTGAGGAAAAAGTGACATATTCGAGTCCCGCTGTTCATCAATGGAAGAAAGAAAACGTTGTCTAACAAAATGTTTTAGGTATTTTTTGATAGTATTCTCTTTTACAAATCTAATTGAACTGAAATATATTGTTTTCATGCTTATTTTTCAATTTTCTTTCCCATTTTCATTTCACTCTTAGGTTAGGTCATATTACAAACTGTAAACATAGTTGTTGAATTCACCCCTGCCGTCTAGTTCTTCGGACTCTTATCGGCGAAGTTCTACCGAACTTTTTGATTCCGTGTAGTGAAAATTAGGTCCAGCTCAATTGTCTAGTTGGCATACGTAGCGTTTCTTACAAGGTTTACACAGAATTTAGAGTTTATTTATTTATTTTGTTTACAAAATCTTGCTTAAAAGTTTACATTATTCTTACATAATTTATATCCAATAACACAACTACTATGCAATATGCGCAACTATTGAATAATAATGATTCTATATATACATATATAATATAATATAATAATAATAATTTTTAAACAAGAAAATAATATTTTGGTTTCATTATTTTTATCATTGAGAATGAAAGCGCGTCCTTAGCTGGAATTCATAAAATTAAATTTGGCAAATCAAGTTTTTTATTACTATTGCCAATTATAATTTGTTAATTTTTTCCTTTTATTAACCTTTGTTTTGTGCTGATACGTATTTACATTTATTTTATTCGATGGAATTAACGTTTTATATCTACTTTTATTCTCTTACATGTTTTATTGTCAATATTATTAATTTTCTGAAGCAAAGGGTATTGCATTTACAATACTAAGGAACTAATTATGCATTTAATGTACATAAATTAAATAAAGGAGGCGCTAATTTTACTATATTTTGTATTATTTTCCAATAATATTATATATTTGTAGCCATGTACAAACAAATAGGATTATTGATTTGCCGTGAGCTTCATTGGGTTGAACTACTTAACGTTTTATTAGAAATAATAATTGTAACGTTGGAATAAGTAATAATTTACAGAAGGGCGATAGGTACCTCGAACTATCAATTGTTTGGTTGATCGGGTGTGGTTACACTTTTTATATTTATTTTTTAGAAATGTTAACCACTGATGAAAAAAAATCCGAAGGAAAAACTTTGCCATGCATTAGAGATAAGAGTATTATCCATAAATTGTAACTAGATTTTTATTAATATAACTCATTGTGCCCTTTAATATGATCAAACTATTAATTCATTATTTAGAACTCATGGTGACCGTTTTGAAACGAATATAAATAAAAATACAGACAAATATAAATACAGATAAATGAAACAAATTCAAATATAAATAATGCTTACATAGGTTTAAATGACATACTTTGTCGAAAAGTACGTAATTTTTAAAACATTAAAGCTTTTAACTATTTATATTATTTTCTTTGAAACTGAAAGATTAATTGAGGTATAAAATGGCCGTCATTGTTTCCATTTTATTAAAATACAGTACTTTATGGCCATAATAACGATAAATCATAATTCATGTTTAAAATGGTGGTATTTATTTAGATAAGAAGTGAAACAAATTTATTATATCATACGAAACTTACAATAAAAGTACGGTGGTTACGTATATCGTAACCCATATAAGAAACTGCAACTATACAAGAAGACGTAGTAGTAATGACAAAATCAATAAAAATATCAGAAATCCTTTTACCGAACACGGCATCCGTAATGTATTGCAACTCGCAAACTCAAGTGAATTATGGTAGGTACGTGTATCTAGAAAACACCAATGCGAGCTAGCGAGCTCGGTTTCTGTGTGTTATATGACCGGTTAGTGCAGCCCGCTCGGGGTATGGCCCTTCCCTGTTTGTTTCCTTTCTTCTTTTCGGCTTTTCTTTGACGGTAGTTATATATTTTCCAGTTCTTTCTTCTCTTCCACTGTACGTTATACTGCTACTCTGTTATTCTACTTTCTGTTTAACTCGTTTTCTTCCATTTTTTCTCATTCAGCTTATACTCGTATTATTATTATTTTTTCTTTATTACAAAGATTATCGTACCTCTCAATTGTCATTACGCACACTGTATACCACCACATTTAAGTAAAACAATATTGTCACAGCATAAAGAGCATGTCAGATCCAGTTCAACTGTAAATCCATTATAAAATAGAATAAATAAACAAGTCACCAATGAGACATACATTTTGCTGCTGCTCGTAGGTGATACAGAAATATAAAATAAAAAAAAAACCAGTCAGAAAAGAAAACAAATTTTAAAATATCGATAAATTTTAATTTAAAAAAATGAGGAAAATTATTTTTAATAAAGAATTAACAAGACAAATAAGTATTGAATAGAAATCTTTTCTTTTTTTTAAATTATTAACTAAAGATTATATATACTAAAATAAATTGTATTTGAAATGATTACAAATATTTATAAAAATTAAATCAATTTTAAATGAAATTAAGTAACAAATTTATTATTAAATAATGAATTTTTACAAAATAATAAAAACAATTATAACAATTAAAAAAAACATGACTGCCAAAATAAAATAACAGGTTTAAAAAATAAATTTAACTAAAAAAATCCCTTTCAGCACGCCGGAAGCCGGAGGTAGAATTCACCGGTGCTAAGTAGGTGATAAAAAAGATTTCCACCTTAAAGTTAAGAAAAACTTCAAATTTATTCAATACCACAATGGTAACATGTGAAAAAAAGTTTCACATGTTTAGCATACGACAAGCCCCATCTTATTACAATTCCAGCAACATTTTGGTCATCCCTTGCCGTAAGGATTTAGTCCGTGTCAGATTCATATCAAACATTTTTTCAGACTAAGGTTTTACGTAATGCTTAAAGGACTAACGACCACTTTAAATCGATTCGATACTGTGCCTATTAAGAGAAGTATGATTTTTTTTGTCTTCGACAACCCATTTTTCCAACCTCCTGGGCCAATGGTTGGTGATATCAATAAACTTTAGATAAGTTTTAGGCCCTTATCCAAGGAATAGTAGGAACTTTAAACGAATTCGATATTTTACTTAATAAGAAAGTTGTAGCGATATTTGATTTTTTTCTAAAAAGCTCCCTTCATTTCAACCCTCATGGTCCGATTTTCCCTATTAACGAACTCGGCCGAGGTTCTGAGTCGGTCTATTTTATATATCAATCTAACAGTGATTGGTGCAAAATTACTGCAGTTATTGTGTCCACAAGAAAGTGAAATAAATAAATAAATATATATAATAAATGCATATATAAACTTTTAAACTGATGGTGGTTTTGGGGTCTGGGGGATTGAATCGCGTAGATATGTCGAAATTTTCCGGAAGTCGAATCATGGTATCCATTACAATAGGCAGCTTTCTTATGAAGTCTCCCTAAAAAGGAAAACATGGTATTGAAATAAAGCACTAAACATCGTTATGCAGTATTTAATTAAATAAAATAATGGATGGCCAATCAACTTTCAGACAATTTTAATTTGTTTAAGTACATTTATCATATTGTAGAAACAGTAGGCATTTAAGGTTATTTAATGATAAAGTTTTCACCAGGTCTTACATCGATAAGAAAGTTTTGTCCTTCAACAAAAAATATTTAAATGTAGTCCGGGGCTCCGAATAGTATTTGTATTTTAATAAGCTCTGAATAGTAATTATTCTAATTCTTATTAAAGGGATTTTATTTTTTGGCAGTCGTGGTTTTTAATTTTTATAATTTTTTTAATTATTTAATACTATTTAGTGATCATTAAGAAAAATTCACGATTCGAAAATTTATGAATATAATGCATTTTCCGTACCGAGTCTAGGAGAAAATTGTAAATATTATAATTTATTCATTTAATTTGCGTATACCAATCTAAACTTACAGATTTCTCAAGCGATTGAGTTCGTCAGGATATTTTTTGTCGTGAGGATCATATAGTAATTTTCTGGGATCTAAACAACTAATGACTAAACTCTTCAATTATCTCACACGACTCAGGCAAAGATGTGAGTGCTCATATCTACGAAAGCTCTATCTAGGGTAGTCCCTTGTAGTTTATGCACCGTCACAGCCTCGCACAATATTAGTGGCAGCATACGCCGTTTCACATTTCTCTGTCCCCCTTAAGCATCGAGTTCGACAATAATGGGCTCCATCCTCAATCGGATGTCGACAGCATTACCTCTAATCGTACTGTCATCAAACTCTACAAAGACCGTTTGTAGAAGATCGTTGGGCTCACGCTGATCTCAGCGTAGCGAAGGCCTCTCAATTTTTCTGAGTATATCAGTAAATTTTTCTTCCGGTTTGGTTCCATCGTGATTTTGTATTATACTAGCAAATACCTCGTTTGAATTTTGAAAATCCGAAGATAGGTTGCGACGACATAACAACATTTCCGAATAATCGTAATCTGTTAGATCGAAAGTGTACCTGATGCTTGCAAAAGTTAGCCTTCAACCTCTACTAACAAAAATTCCGTTTGAATTTTTGAAATCGTACGGTTGTTTGCATAGATATTATAAAAGCACCCCATTGCATCTCCCAAAAATAGCGCCCCAGGGGCACCCCGTTTGCTACAAGTTGATGGTGATGATTGGTCTAGACTCGCATGAGCTGCTCGCAACATCTCACCACTCAAGTCTCACACGCAGATCCCGGAAAGCCTATTATTATTAAACAAAGATTTTTTTAAATGTATTTAATATCATTTTCTTTTATTTAACATAAAATTTAATTTTATTATTTTTGTAATATTATTCATTCGATTGTTGAATCGTTCAGTTCAAACCCAGCTAACTCAGTGATAGAGGCTCATGGTTCAAAGTTCATTAAAAATTGTGCTTCAACTCGCAAATCTTCATTACTATTTACATAACCCCTGACACTCCCGGTAACGTAAGGATTCCAACACGAAGTCATATATATAAATCGGTTCGGCCGTTGAGCTGCTACGGTGGAACAAACATACATCCTATTTAGAATGTACATTACACTCCTTTTTGGGCAGTCGTATAAAAGGAGAATTGGGCGAGTACTTATGGAAAGTATATATAGCAAAAACAAACAGGTTGTATTATTTATTCTATTTAGAAAAAGATTTGAGAATATATTGGTTGAAAAAACAATAATTTTTTTTTTTAGAATGTAGATGTATTAATTAAGGCCCTTATTTTATCAGGGTTTTATATATATATAAAAATATGAAACAGATATCTAAGGAAAAATAATTTTATTTCTAATGAAATAATTTTTAACCTAGATAGAAACTTAATTATAGTTAATAATTTAATTTAAAAAATAAATAAAAAGCAATAACTTGGTTTTTTAATTAATTTAAACATACAAACTTAATTACTGCCTAAACAGATAAATTAAATAAAGGTTTTTAAGAATGTGCAAAGTTAAATTTTACTTAGCAAGAAGCATGGAAAGGTAAAAGTTAAACTGAAAATACACACCATAAATTTAAGTTAACAAAAGCGTTATGAAAATTTTAAATAATTCACAACAAATTAAATTAAAAAACTATTTTAAAAAATGTACTACCTTTTTAATAAAAGAGGGTTAAGTAAGAATTATAAAATAAAGCTCAATCAAGAAAACAGAATTTAAATATTAGGATATGTCATAAGTTAAAATATCATAATGAAATGTAAAGAACATATTGTTAAAATATCCTTCAGATATTAGATATAACAATATTTAAACGTCTTCGTTAAACTAAAAGACGAGTAATTAGATTGTACAATTTTTTTGTTTGTTTACAAAGTAAACCAATAAAGCATTAAGTTGTTATAAACACATGGTTTCTCTATAAAGAAGTTTTATCGTGAGGTATTAGGCACATATGTATGTAATACTACATAATAAAACAATAAAAATCTTTTAAAATTTACCTGCTGAAAAAAAAAAATTATCTTGGGATACTAATTTCATTCTTTCATATTAAAAAAATGAAATAATTTTAGAAAATCTACGAACTGAATTTATAAGTTTATAAAAAGTAATGAAGGTTATACGAATGAAAAATCAATCCTTCAAGTTTGGTAGTTAGATTGCAATTTACAGAATGGTGAAGTAAGTGTTTAGTCAGAAGAGGTGGGGAGAATAAAAAGATTACACTTACGAAAAATGGGGAATGAGGTTAACAAAGAAAAAAAATGGACGGATATAAACCGATATTAAACACCAGATAAATATTGATATTGTATCGTGATAATTAAAAACGTTGTTTTAATAATACAAACATTATAAAATTGGATATATTTTCGGTAATTAATGACTAACATTAAAACATAGATTTGTAAATTTGAGGAAAGTAATTTCATGTCTCACTATTGCTATACAGGATTTATTACTTTCTGACTTTAGAAATGAATTCCATATATTCAACAAATTAATAGTTTCATTGTCGAAGCTTGAGTAGGAATAATATAAAAACAATCTTGTGTAGGTGTCCTAATTGTATGTATTAACCATTTCAAAAAAATGTCTTTCTATTATTTTTTACAAACAGAATTCCCTTTACTTTTTATAGTCCTTTGCAGAAATTGTTACTGTGAATAGATGATAAATTTAATGCTAATTATAATGCTGCTAATATTACCGTGTACATTCATTAAGATGCGCACCCAGGTTTGGAGATTTGAAAAAAGTAAAAAAAGAATTGTTAAATTTTTGTATTTTATTAACAAAATCATCATAAAAGACTGACCTATAACAAACAATATTTTCTATTTTCATATTGTCTGATTTGATCTAGAGAAATCTATTAAAATTTATTAAATAGAGTAGTCGAAATCTCGGAAATTTATGACTTGTCTTTGAAACTTTATCAGTTATTTGTATTCTTCAGGTAGTCGCTGTGCAATTATCGTTATCGAATAAAAAAAACTAGCTTGGCAAAGAAATCGGCCTAGCTAGATAAGAATAGCTTTGAATTTATCCCTAACGACTTTTAATTCATCAGCTATTTCTAGGACTTTCAGCTGACACATTTCTGTAGAAATTGTGTGTTTCTCTCCGGGCATGATGCCTTTCGGGCGTGTTTGGCTAGGTTTCGTTTGGTGGATTCGAGTCAATGCCGGACTGTGGAGCTGATGATACAGTAGACCACGTCCTCTACGTCTGTCCCGATACGAGGTCGAACGTTCACGAGCTGTTAGGGAACTTGAGAGAATACATTCCTTTCTGGATCTCCGTATTAACAGAATGATCCGCGAGGAGTGGTCTATAGTGGCTGGTTTTCTTCGCGACCTTGCGGTGTGTAGGTCTGCAGAGGGAGTTTAAACGAGGTACTCTATCGTGGTAGGATATTGGGTGACTAGGATTCCGGTAAAGACATTGGATTGGTTTGAGGTAGGTGCATTGGCATCGTGCCACGGTTATATTGGTATTGTTTGTGATTTGATTTGGGGCTTCCGCTGTGGGGGTGGCCGCGCTGCCGGGGTATGTTAACCAGTGCGACTGGGGCCGTGGCTTCCCTCCGCCGGTAGCGGTCCTGATCGTAACTTTGTAATGCCACGAGAGACACCATGATGGGACCGGTGTAGGGGGTGCGGAGTTTGTCCCCGGCTCCTGCGCGGACCGGAATGAAGTTGCGTTCACCTTGTTAGTTGACCTAAATTGGTCGACTTATGTGGGTGTAGGTCTGAATTTCTATGTTGCGTAAGACATAATTTTGACTGGTATGAGTTAGCACCGATTTAATTTTAAAGTCGTTCGTTTTCTGAGGCATTCACAGTCACAAACGGTGCTGTCAAATCTGGAGTAGGCGCGGGGCTCATGCTTCCGCGGTTTCGGTCCGTTAGTTTGAGGGAATCATGTTAGGTTAGATGTAAAGATGTCCGTTGGAAGCCTAAGTGAAGGCAAAATTTGATATGTATTTTACTGATGCAAATGTCTGCCGAGGCATTTACATCGGTGGCATTCCGACCGAGATCTGGCTGATGAATATAAGATGTAATCAGTTAGAGGATGTAAGACGACCTCCGGTAAAGCCCCTAGGGCTTGGAACGGAGGGGGTGGTGTGGTGACCGGTAACGTCACATGGTGGGTGTCTTCCTCCTACGGGATGACACCCATAAAAAGATGTAAAAATTGTGTATCAATGGCGGGTCATCGAATTAGGTATGTCCCGCTGCAGAAGTATATAGATGTTATCCTTTACCTTCGATTCATTTAATATGCTGCCAAGAATGTTTATAATGCTTTCTTTGGTGTTCGTAGAGCAGTTCACCCCGATTGGGGGCTTAAATTCAGAATCATCTGTGTTCTATATAAGGCTGAGTGTATGCGAAGTTATAATGCTCTATGCTGCACCTGTCTGGGTCTATCGAATGAGGTGCAAATGTTATTGGAATAATTTTTTGAGAGCCTAGCGTCTCCTATTTTTATCTGTGGTTAGGTCTATTAGTACTTATAGGACTGTCTCTCAAGAAACGCTCCTTGTTATTTCTTGCATTAAGCTCATTGATATTCTTGCGACTGAGCGCCAATTACGTCGTGATGCCGTGAAGGTAAACCAACTTATCTCTGAACGCATAGAAGAAATAGACAACCAGGGTTTCCATTCATGTCAGGTCATGTGGATTGAATCGTCTGATGGCCGTTATTCTGGTTTTGATCTGCAAGTTTACTACTACTTCATACAATTATTGTTAAATTAGCATAAGAGTGTGGAATACTTCAAAAAATGGGGAACCATATATTATACTAAAATAAAAATAAAATGTCAGTGGAAAGAGGTTTCGTTGGCGTACTAGTAATCGTCATACTTCGTGGCAAAAATTGAGGACTTTTCTGTTTAAGTTTTTATACTTTCATAATTTCTTAACGCATCAGTATTTATAACTTGAAACTATCATATGTTGTTATACTAGAAATATTTTGTTAAGATACAATTAAGTTACTATTTTATTAAAATAAAAATGAAAATTTGTTTTTTTGACATTTTTTTGTAAATTCTGTTATTGGCTATTGAAAGATAACAATATCTAAATAATGCGTTCAATTTTTGCCATCTATGCGAGCAAGTGGAATTTAAGAGTCCCAGAAACGTTTTAAATAGCATAACAAGATCACCAGAAGAAAAGAAATTTGATAACTTACACAAAAAAAATCCAGTTTAGCAAAATTTAGTGACCATTATAAAGTCGTTTTTTATTTATTTTCACTGAGATCATAAAAATGTATACATAGTTAAAACTCTACGTTTAGAGACATATTTTAATTCGTAGAACAAATTCTCTGAACGTGATAACACTTAAAAATTATTTAAAATAAAATGTATATTTTGAAAGTGAATACTTTCGGATGGGAAATAAGCAATGTGCCGGAGACTGGGCGCTTGCGAGCGACAATTAGTTGATGTTAAGGCTGAAGCGGCCTCTCTTTTTTGTCGGTTTAGCCTCCGGAACTACCTTACGGTAGTACTTCAGAGGATGAATAAGGATGATATGTATGAATGTAAATGAAGTGTAATCTTGTACAGTATCAGGCCGACCATTCCTGAGTTGTGTGGAATCTGAAGCGGTCTGGCGATGCTTGTCCTACTGCCAATAAAATCCTACGAGCTGTCAGTTGCATTGTTTATTTCAGTGATCTTAACTACCTAATAGATAACGTAGCCGATCAGAGTGTGGTTGATTCGTTTAACTATGTAATTTTAATTTTGTAATAATATAAATGTCTTTTTATTATTCATATTATTATTATTATTATTATTATTATATAATCGTTCAATTATAATATTATAAGATATAATGATTTAATAACAACATAATTATATATTATTACAATGCACACTATCTTTTCGTTCAACTGATTTTTCGGTAAATTAATTAAAATTTAATATTAAAATCAGCTTGCCAATAGATTACTTAATTCCCTCAAATGTTTTGGCTATTCCGACATCTTCAGGAGGCTTAATATTATGATAATTTAAAATTAAAATATCGAAATATATAAAATTCAAAAGATAAAATTGTTAGAATCGTAATATTTGATTGTCATAAGTTAAAAATTGTAAATTTAAAGTAAAATCCGATTTGTTTTCCGATTGTTATTGATAATTGGGTATACCGATAAATCAGTTTTGACTGGTGTATTTATTTTTTTTTTACAAATATTTGTCCATAAAAGGCAATCGATAATAATTACTGAATCTTTGCTATCAATCAGCCCTGTTTTATTTTTTCCTATTTTTAAAGTAATATTTTAAAACATTCTACATTATGTATATTGTTTAAATTCTAAAAAAATTACTGATAATTTTTTTTTTTTGCTTGAGTAAGTTAATTCCATTAACCCATTACAACGAAAATAAATCTCTAATGAAGGAAAAAATTACAAATGTTTCAAATTAAGGCAACTGTATTGTTAATAGAAACTCGAATAATGCATGATGAGAGACGAAACGCCTCTCTAAACACGGATTTTGTAATTAACCCGTTTGTTATTCGTTTTGAAAAAAAAAATTTTTTTTGGTTGTACAGAAGTCCTTTTAAAAAGTACATTTTTATAAAAAAACCAAGCAAAATTCATACAATGGAATTATATACCTTTTTTATGTATTATGCATACATTATTTCTACGTCGCTCTTGCATTTAAAATGTTTGAATTAACAGTAGGATTAATTAATATAATATTATTATTATTAGAATATTTTAATAACATTTTATTAGAAGTAAGGAAAAATTTTTCACTGTATTTTCATTAAATAAAAGTGACTTCATGCAAATTTTTTTTACTGTTAGATAATAGAAAAACTAACACGTAGTTAGTTGTATTATCATTTGACATAACCGGTTTTATTAAGGTAAAGAAAAATAATGTCTTGTGAAGTATTATTAATGATGTATCAAACTTATTTGAACAGAATAAAAAATGTAATTTCTTCTATTAAATATAGATTATGAGTAGATTGAGCTCAATGGTGAAACAATTTTCTATTTGGTGTGTAATTTAATTAATCATTAATTGAATTAGGCATGCCAATACTTCTACTTCTTGAAGCAGTCAATCGTAAGTGATGTATTAATCTTTCGCTACTTCTTGTTCAATGAACAAGCTGCGATGGGATAAGATTGTATTATTCATTCTGCAGATCCAGTTTTTACTATCTCATAGTCTAGAGACTATCTCATAATCTCCTAGAGCAACCTTTTTGTCACTAAGGACCCAAAATAAATTCAAAAGTTATTGGGGGGGGGCGCATGAAATGTTATTAGATAAAATCATTGCCCAGAAAAAATTAAGGACAAAGATCTCTGGGAAGATCCCATTGTGATGGATAGATCAGGTGGAAAATAAAATAAACAGAATGTTCAGCTAAATATGATGTTGGTGAAGTATCAAAAGATGTTGGTGATTGGTTGTAGAATCGATAATGATGTTTTTAAACAAAAATATAATTTAAAAATTGACTTTTATTGCATAAAGAATTAAAAATCAAGTTTCTGAGAGAAAAAAATGAAGATGTAGGATAATTTATTAAACATGTTTCCAGATTTTTTCACTAAAGATATTTTCCTTACAGATACTGTTATATAATTCCAGCTTAATTAAATTCTGGTTTAATACGAAATAAGTAAATTGCACATTATAAAAAAACAAGGCTAAGGTTCCAACATGTTTTAATCGATTTTGAAATTTTATAGGCAAAGTAATATGCGGGTTTTCTGTTCCCAGCCTAAGAATTTTTTTTTACATTTCCAGTACCTATTCTCTGCCATAAAAGAATCTCAGAGAACTATCCAATAATGCATAAATATCCAGAGAACCGTGACACAAAGGAAATATTATTTTTTTACAGGAAACTATTAGTGAACCTTTTTTAATATAAACAAATATTATTTAATTTTTTATTCAGACCTGTCAGACAATCTTCAAATGTTGTATAATTAAATCAGTTATGATTAAAGGTAAATTAGTTCTGAATCGCTTTTTATATTCCTAACCTCTGAACAAAAACCAAAAATCACTAACTTTATTTTAATTTTCTCACACGTCTAGAACTGATATCTAAAAGAAGATAAGTAACTTGGTAAAACCATTTCGCAACCAACTTAGATTCTCCATAGAATGGCACCTTGGTTAGGTAAATAACAATATGATCTACACAGTAAATATCTTTCGGTAAATAAAAATAATCAATCCTAACTTCTTTTCACTTTATCAAGTTTAGGCAATATGTTATTAGCAAAGCCTGA
Source organism: Lycorma delicatula (assembly GCF_047948215.1). Classification (NCBI taxonomy): domain Eukaryota; kingdom Metazoa; phylum Arthropoda; class Insecta; order Hemiptera; family Fulgoridae; genus Lycorma; species Lycorma delicatula. The sequence continues at coordinate 191,282,534 of NC_134457.1, read as the reverse complement.
AGTAGCATATATTGCTCTTTTTCTTAATTTTGGTACGGATAAAATTCTATTTAATAAAAATGAACATCAGTATTAGTAGTGGTTAATTAAAGAACAAAGAATGACCTGCCACTACTTCTACTTGTTGCAGCAGTCAATCGTAAGTGATGTATAAATCTATCGCTACTTGTTCAACGAACCAGTTGCGATGGGATAAAATTGTATTATTCATTCTGCAGATCCAATTTTTACAATCTCATAGTCTAAAGGACAGCAACCTTTTTGTCACTAACGGCCGAAAATAAATTCAAAAGTTATTGTTAGGGGGGGGGGCGCATGAAATGTTATTGGGGGCGCCATACTATTATTACACGATAAGCAAATTCATTTGCCTTTAAGGTCAATAAAACAAAATTCTTCTTCCCAGTCAACATTAAAACAATAAATTCTTTTTTACTTTTACAATTATTTATGATGGGTTATTCATAAAATCCGTTTAACCAGTACGATACGTATTTGATAGTGAAAAGCGCGACTATCTTGCGTGATATGGTTACTAATAATACGTAAATAATAAAATATAGTCAATAATAATAATAAAACTCAAAATTCGTAGCAGAATACGGTAATATAATACCAAATTTATCAGAAGCGAGAATATTCCTACGTGCTAAGTAGAAAGTGTCAGTATATGACCTTGACTGCTATTTGCTGGCACTGAGCTTGCGCAGTTATATTGTCTTATATACGCGCGAAGCCAATACGGTTATTGGGCTTAATAGGTATGTAACATAGTGAGGGCGAATAAAAATCTTATCGAGGGCGCCATGGCGCCGCGGACGCCACGTTGCCGACCCCTGTCGTAGTCTCTAGCTTATGTTCTGTAAGACAATTTTAATGGTTTAAGTTGTATTTACAGTTTTCCTTGGATTATGCAATGAAAAATTGCGTCTCTACATTTCCCTTCATGCTATCAGTAAAGATAATGTGGTCATTTTTTTTTTGTTAAATTTAAATAAACTACCCGAAAATATCAATTTCATTTAATTTTTCTTTATTTTTCAATATTGATTTTTAAATTGAAGTTAACCATTAGTGTATACTTTTGTATATCTATTTATGTACTCGTACGATCAGTTTTAAAAAGATCCCACAATCATTTAATGGTTTTAAAAATGTTTAAATGCAATTTTAAAAATAGTGTTTTACAACAATAACCCATCAGGAGAAGAAATGCCTAATGTAGTAGACATCCCAGAAGTACCCTAATCACCTCACTGTATCTAGTCGTCTTTCCTGATTAAACACGCAATTTAATCCTGTCAAAAGATTCTTAATAATTTTGTTAAGCATGGCCCTTTGTTATAATTACATAACGTGACTGGACACAACAGAATTTGACAAAACAGAACATGAAGAAACAGAACACTGAAAAAACAGACGGTGAAGAAAGAGAACTATGAAAAAACAGAACATATCATATTTATATTCGTCTAATTTCAGTTGATTAAAGGAAATACAGTATTTATTTTTTGACTATTGAAGGGAATAATTTGAGAAATACTTATTCGAATAATATAATTATAATTAAATTTTTTATTGAAATTTATTTAGGATTCCTGACACAAAATATGTGTTTAAATATAGTAAAGAACATATAAGTAATATTATATAATTTGTTTATTATTAAGGTAAAGTAATTTATTTATTAATTTTGTATTTAGTTATTAATATTTATCCCATAATGACAGCATAGAGGAGAACAAATATCCATTATTATTTTTATTTTGTCATTTTGGTTCGTTTCTGTATAAATACTAAATTATGGTCTGATTTCTTAAAATATAATCAGTAGTATCATTTCACGGAGTCTGATAAAGTTATTCTATAAAAATTAGTATTTCTATTAACTATATAATTTAAGTTTTTACTGAATCAAAATTAAAATATCGAACACTAACTTTCATAATTTTTAGTAAAGATTTAATAAATGAACGATTATTATTATGTATTTATTTATTTTTGATAAATCATTGTTGTACTTGCTGAACGTTTTTGCTACTGGAACTATTTACTGAATTTTTTTTAATAATTCCTGACCTCTTGATGATTATTTTTCGATTGTTTTTTTTATTATAACGCGAAGGTCTAACCTAAAATATACATATCTGAAGATGTATCTAAACAAAGCCGCGAAACGTCGTTAAATAACATAAATAAATAAAAGTGGGTACTTTTATTAACAGAATTGTTAATAGAATACGACGGTATAAAAATTGTAAAAATACCATAGGCAGATTTTCTTTAGCCGGACTTATAGCTGAAAATTTTTGATGTTACTACACCTTTATTCAAATATTAATTAATCACCTTGTTCATTTTTAACAGAATTTAATAAATGTAGGTTTTAATTATGCAGAATTATTGATAGAATACGATGGTATAAAAATTGTGAAAATGCCATAAGTAGATTTTTTTTTGGCCGGACTTATTGCTGACAATTTTCTGTTATGAGGACGAAATGAAAATTTAAAAATTCAAATTGAGAATCTGTGATGTGATCACAGGTAGTTTTTTCATTTCTTGGAGAAGCACATTAAAATCCGTGTAATGACTTCGTGGAATTATTAATACGTAATCTTTCTAATAGGATTTTAAGAAAGTTGCATTTTATTGTAATATTTTTTCAAAAACCAATAAAATATTTTAAAGAGTGTTTTAGAGCCTGATAGTGTTTAAATTTTTGTAATTTTACTTACAGTTAAATTTTTCAACTATTAACATTCTATAACAATTCTTTTGATGATTGAAGCGTTTAAATTTCTAAATTGATTTTAAATTTATAACATAGTGTTTTTGGATTTATAAGCAAACAGTTTATTTGTATTTATACTAAAACCAAAATGTTTTATTCCGTTACTTAAACAGTAGGTATAAATATATAATAAACGTTTTTCCCTATGCCGTGATTATGGCATAAAAATAAATGGCTAAATACCAAATAATTAAATAAAATACTTTATTTGTTATTATTTCCGTTCGTTATTTTTTTAAACATATGTTTTGTGTCAGAAATCCTAAAAAAATTTCATTAGAAAATTTAATTATAATTATATGAAAAAATATTTCTCTAATTATTCTCTGCAATAATCAAAAAATAATTAATTAATTTTCTTTAATCAGTTGAAATTAGACGAATGTAAATATATGTTCTGTTTATCACTATTCTGTTTTTTTGGTGTTTTGTTTCTTCATGTTCTGTTTTTTCGTATTCTGTTTTATCAAGTTCTGTTCTGTCATAAAACCGTATATAATTACAGTCAATACAAAATACCGCCCACCAACAATTGAATTCGACGCGTTCAAGCGTTTTCGGAATTAAACCCATCTTCAGGAACTCTCATATTCTTCCTATTTATAATATTAATTAAAACTTCCCATGTAAAATTATAAGAAAATTGTGATATTTGCTTAAAACATAACAGTTGGTAAACTGTTATGTTTTGTTATGTCATATGCTATAAAATTATGTCAACGTAAACGTCCTGTCTATTTGGTGGTCTCAACTTTTGACTTCATTTACGTAGACATAATTTTAAAACATATGACAACCAACTGTTGTGTTTTAAGCAAATATCAAGATTTTCTTATAATTTCATATTTTCTTATAATTCTATTTTCTTATATTTTAATTAATATTCTAAATAGAACGAATATGAGAGTTCCTGAAGATGGAATTTAATTCCGAAAGCGCTTGAATGCGTCGAATTCAATTGTTGGTAAGCGGTTTTTTGTATATTAACTGTAATCAAAAGATTCTTATTTTTTCCAGAAAAATATGACACACGTTAATAATAATTTATTTAATTGGGATCGCAGATTAAAAGAGCGGATAACTAGGTAATATTATTTTCAATACAACTTCTGATTTCTGTTTCTCCATAAAATGTAGAAAAATTGTAATTCTCTGCAACTTAGATTTTTAGACTGCTTATTCCAGGAAAACTGGAGAAAAATTGTTTTATGTCAGATTTCATTTAATATGGTTTGTTACCTTCAAATTTACGTAAAATTTTGTTGAATTATACTTAAGGAGATTAGGACACTCGGTATTATCCTACAAGAACTGCAGAAATTAGATTTACTATATAGCAATTCCATAGGAAACAATTCTAAGACAGGTCCTCAGATAGTTTGCACTTCACTAAAACAATCAAAGACGCGACTACTAGTGTATTCACATCTTTGAATCCTTCGAATCCATCAAAAGGATTAAGCAGGAGTCTAGCTCAGATCTTCTTAACCTAATTCGGAATCAAGAATCCAGGATCTTTTGATACGTTGTTCTGGTAAGAAGGATGATGTACTTAAATGAGAGATCATGGATCCAAACAAACAACTCCGTTTCAAGGATGTTGCCTCTTAATCATCCCGCCCCAATTTCAAAATAGGAAGGGATATTATTATCTAGAGCAGCCTGCTGCTAATCTTCCATTATTCAGCGGTCCAGGCTACAGTAATATTCGCTTTTCCTTCTGAAACTAAAGAATCACCTTATTAAGTGATCAGTCAGCCTCTGAAAGAAATTGACTTTGTATAGCCAAACTTTTTACACTGCGAACTATCCAACTAAAAGATAAAACTTATGGTCAGATTCCAGTGAAAGTTATCCGTAAAATTACCCGATACAACTACTTTTTTTTAAATAAAATAAACTTCAAATAGACCTCTATACTCTAAAGCAATAAGAAAATATGGATTCTTTTCATTCCAAGAGTTTTGATTTTAAACGCCGTACTGAAGTATATATGGAAACAATTTTGTCACCGCTCAATTTTTTTTCTAAGTTTTGTTTACTTTTAATACAAATAACTGTTAAGCATGAAAAACACACGGTGAGGTAAGATCGTGCGAACAATTTTGAAGTTTAAATATCTTTCATTTTAAGTAAATAAATAATTAAAGCGTTAAAAGATAGTTTAAATAAATTTAACATTAAGCAAAAAAGGAAAGAAATATATATATAGGACGTATTATTTACGATTGCACAACAGTTCTACTTTCTTATTAAAATTTTATCGAAATTATTATCTGTTGCAGATGTTACAAATCATCTATACATACTATTAGGAGTTTTACTGATGAAAATAATAATGTAATAATATTTCACGATTTAAACATTTAAAATTGTCAGAACATGATGGTCGAATATTACTCGTATTTCGTATATTTTGTGACCTAATATTTTATCGAAGGAAATGTTAACATTTATTTAATGTGATATGAAAGATAAAAAAAGTGGGGAATGAAATGATATTACGTTTGAAAATTGAATTGTGCAAACACGTTATTTCATAGGGAGATGTTTGGAGAGTGGGTTTTGGGGAAGATCGGGAAGGCGTATGGGGTGGTGAATAGGAGGAAATGTTTTCCATTATCCTTCCTTTTAACAAAGGACTGATCGATGAAGAAGAAGAAGTAGAATAAAGGATGGGTGAGGGTAGGGAAGGAAAGGAAACTGTTGGTGGCGGGTACCACCTCAAGACGAGGAAAGAACAGTTCAACCCAAAAGGCGGCTGCCACGTTGTTACTAATGTCGAAGTGATTACCCCCAAAATGATTTTCCGCCTGACGGTTTTTAATGCGATTATCTCTCTGCACCCCTTTAACTTTAAAAGAGACGAAGTGTTGAAGAAACAAGACTTTATCCTCGTGTGTGTGTGTGTGTGTGTGTGTGTGTGTGTGTGTGTGTGTGTGTGTGTGTGTGTGTGTGTGCGTATGTGTGTGTTTTCGAATGACTATAAGAGAAATGTAAGGAAGAAGAAAGAGGGAAAGTTAAAACAGAGACATAAAGAAACAGAGAAAGGACAAATACCGAGATAGATACTGAGAAGAGAGCGACCGCAGTATAGTCTACACCTCTTCGCTTCATGCGATCGCGATAATATGAATCTATTCCCCTTTTATAGCCTCTTAAATGTCTGATGAAGCAATTTGAATGAAGAAAACTGCAATTTTACTTTAAATTTAAGCTTTACACTTTCTTTTTATTCTGCTTCCCTATACACGATAATTAAATTTCAAACAGAATAAATTATACGCCGACTTAATATATAATATTAAGAAAGTGTATTTATGAATTGTTAGAATAAAAATTGATTTTTATAAATTAATTGATTTATAACACTGTTTTAGTGTTCTAAAATAATAATAAAAAGAAAAACTTATTAAAGAATAAAAAGAAATAACTTACTCTAAATTGACTCGCAGATACCTAGAGATATATAAATAGATTGATAATATGGAACTGTACTAAAAATTTATATATTCTTCAAGATTTATAAATTATAAATTTGTTTTTTTAGCTTAGAAATTTTAGTGAAATCAATCTATTTTATTTATTTTTTTATAAATGTAAAAAAACTATCATCATCAGAATGAAATATTCTAATTTTAATACAACATGATTTTTCGCTTTTTGTCAGTGTAATGTATTTATTTTGTCGTTACTTTTTATTAAAAAAATAGTTAGGACTTGAGAAAAATAATAATTATGTCAATGTGAAGAATACAGAATTTTAAAATTTCGTATTTTTTAATTTTATTAAGAACAATTTATAGAAAGAACATTTTACAAAAAATTAAATGAAATAATAGGAGAGGAACACCACAATGAATATAAATGGATACAAGAAATAAAATTCGACTACTGATAATTAATATCGTAGTGTTCTTCGATGAAGTATAGGAATTTTAATGACTCGTTAAATCTATCAGTATTAATTCTCTAAAATATTACATAATTAACGTTGATAATGAAAAAACAAAGAGAAGGATAATAAAAACAAGAGTAGGAAAAAGAGAAAAGTGTTAGAAAATCTTGATGATTCAGAGAGAAAGAGTAAGGATAAGAATACACAGATTACTTTTTAAACTGTATTGAGTAGAGAAATATGAGATGATGATGCTTATCATTTACATTGTTTCGTACTTGTTTCGCCCCCCCCCAACATTTCCACCCCCATGATCCGATTTTGCCCATTAACGAATTTGACTGAGATTTTGATCGTTAGATTTTATGTATCAATTTGAAAGTGATTAGCGCAAAATTACGGCAGTTATCATGTCCACAAGAAAGTGAAATACGAGGTGTGTGAGAAAAGTAATGAGACTGAATTTTTACTTAGCAAAGTAGTTTCCTTGGACAGCTATACACCGGTGGAGTCGTTGTTCCCACTCCTGGTAGCAGCGCTGGAAAGCTTCAACTGGTAGGGGTTTTAATTGGTCGGTCACCAATGTTCTCCAGAGTTCCAAAATTACGTCCTTTTAAGACATGTTTCAATTTCGGGAAAAGGAAAAAGTCACAAGGACTTAAATCAGATGAATAGGAAGATTGAGGAACCGTAGGAATGTGTTTTGAGGTAAAAAATTCCATGATTGAAATGGCCGTGTGACACAGGGCATTGTCATGATGAAGCATCATGATAATGTCTGCAATGTCTGGTCTCACGCGAATCGCTCTTTTCCTGAGACTTTCAAGGACACCTTTGTAAAACACTTGGTTGACAGTTTGTCCTGGAGGAACAAATTCTTTATGCATGATACCCCTACTGTCAAAAAAGCAAATCAGCATGGTTTTGATCTTTGATTTGCTCATTCGTCATTTTTGCGGTGGAAGAGATGACGGAGTGTGCCACTTCTTTGCTTTGCCGCTTTGTTTCAGGATCGTACTCAAATATCCAGGATTCATCACCTGTGATCACACGATGGAAGAATTCTTGGTCATTGTCAATCCTCTCAAGAAGATCAACGCACACGTTTCTTCGATTGTCCTTCTGTTCCGTTGTGAGGTTTTTCGGCACCAATTTCGCACAAACCTTTCGCATGTCCAAATCGTCTGTCAAAATTTGATGTACGGTGAAAGTGTTTAAATTTAACTGTTCACTCATCATCCTTATTGTTAAACGACGGTCTGATTTCACAAGAACCCTCACACGCTCAACGTTTTCATCAGATTTTGAAGTTGAAGGTCTCCCTGAGCAAGGATGATCTTCAACGTGTTCTCGGCCTTCAAAAAATGATTTGTGCCATCGGAAAACTTGATAAGCAATGTTCCCCACAGGCCTATTTCAACTTTTCAAAGGTCACTCTCGCGGAATCCCCAAGTTTAACACAAAACATGATTGCACAACGTTGCCCTAATTTCCAATGCTACATATTCGTAACACACACAACAAAAAAACAATTTCACTGATGGCGCTGTCAAAAATAATGTGTTGGCTGAACGGAGTTGAAACTCGTACTGAGCATGTAAGAGGGATGAACAAACCGGGCTAGTGTAGACCGGTAGACACAGCGTTGCCAGATCGCTCGCAGTGTTACCAGTTTCATTACTTTTCTCACACACCTCGTATATATATATATATATATATATATATATATATATATATATATATATATAAAATTTTGAACTGACGGTGGTTTTGGGGTCTGGGGGATGTGAAATGCGAAGTTATGTTGAAATTTTCCGGAAGTCAAATCATGGTACCCATTACAATGGAGCTTTCTTATGAAATCTACCTAAAAGGGACTTTTATCAAATACCGGCGCCACCCTTTAAATCAGTGGCTTTTCCGAACGAATTTCTTTATTCAGTGTTAATTTACGTACTATGAATTATTTTAACTTAAAGATCACGAAAAATTTATTTACTGACTGTAAAATGGTGACATCCGGCGGCCCAGTGTTCCTTATTGCAACGAGTATTTTCTGAAACGGGTTCTCGTCGCCTATCATGCAACCCCCACATGAATTCGGCCAAGTAGGGTTCCACGTAGTGCCTGGCAAGCGACTTCTTCAAGTGTTCAATGGATGAGTATCGCGACGAGGGTCGACGAAATTTTACCGATAATTCACAGTATAATGGAAAACCTTTCATTTTCAATACATCGGTTTGTCACGCACGCAAGAATCCAAATAAAATATGTTCCTGTCATTAACATCTTCTTTAACAGTATTAAATAGGATTTAAATCGACTTATCAGAAATTCCACGGTAAAACAACTCGCCATTTTCATTACAAATGCCGCTGACAATACATTATTGTGGATAGACGCAACTAGCTTGATTTTTGCGCATTGAGAACGACGTCTCTTCGATTTCGACGGAATATCGGTTCCTCCAATTTAACCTTTTCTATACTGTTCTATATAGTCGACATACACTTCTGAAATAAAATTATTCTGGTCAACAACTGTATTCCGACCTATACCCGATTGAACAATACTTGATAATTCGAAATTACAATTGCGTAGAAAAGATAAGAGGGTCACGAAGTGAAGTTCGAATTTTTCCGCCACGTACCGACAAGTATATTAATTTTCGAACGGTAAGTACATTTTTTGCAACCCAATATACAACATTGTCCGTTTCGTAAAGACGCATAGCGTGTCCATTGTATCCTGATTCCCGGTAGAATGCAATGCAGTTGCATTCTACCGGAACCCAGTGACATTGTGTTCGTTAATCGGTAAGTTCTAAAAATTCATTTTAAATGTTTGTAACGTAATTGAACTATCACGATAAGCGCGTGGAACCAACTCTAGGTAACTGCCTGCGATACAGTAAATGCAGACAGAGAACGGAACTTATGTCATTGTGATAAATGAGACTTACTCTTATCTTATCCTTTACGTTTGAGTCATTTAATCAAATAGCATTACTTTATTGTTAAAAAATAAATAAATTGGGTATTTAAACAAAAATTTAGTGGTATTTGATAGAAGAACCAAATATAAAAGAAGAAGAAGAAAATTAATGCTTTTTATTTTTATATATTAGTTTGGGGCAAACAGTTCTATAAACTTCAAGAGTGTTTTGGGAATACCTGAAGTGTTCAGCTGAACAACCAATGTAAAAATTACAGGTTAAGGATGTACAAAGAAAAAAAAAATAGCGTATTTGCAGCGTTTCTTTAATATTATTTTAATAGTACGAATAGTGTATGATACGAGTAAAACAGATTATCAGTTAAACTTTAATACTTTATCAACTTTATTTAATTGTGATCAGTTAACTTTTGAAAAAGCAAAGCTTTCTGTAAAAAATATTGAATACCTAATCAGCACAGTGGTAGTTATTTGATACCAACATATTTAATAAAGGAGTGCAAATAATCATTAATTAAAACTTCTTAATCCTTTGTGTAATAGTGTTTAATAAGTCTGTTGAATAGAATAAGTTTTCAAGAAAAAGTAGTAAGTAAATAAGGTTACATCTCTTTTTAAGCATGGTAAAACTATTTAAGGTATTTAATTACAGACCGATTGTGATTTAGCTTAATTAAGATTTTGTAGTTTTAAATTATACATTTTCAGAGTTTATAATTTTCTAACTTTTAGCAAAGTTTTTATGATAAATAAAACAAATTAATAAAGTATTATACGATTAAAAAAACTTGTATGTGGTTGTGTGCGTGTGTGTGTTTAAAGATTGGTGATAAATGTTTTCATTGAAACCCTTATGCCAATTTGTACTTTCCAATTTATTAAATCTTGTACCTTTTTTCGTCAATTACATTGGAATCAGGAGGATAGCTAAATGGTCTAAATTCTACATTGATCGTAACAAATACAAAATTATATAAATTACAAGCGGGTTTATTTTTATTGCTTTGCAGCTACTTCAGTTTAATTAAAGTTCCATTTTGAACACATTATTTATTATTATCCTATAAATTAAAAATTTACTCAAAAATGGAACTATAAAATAAATAAAAAAGTCTGACTAAAATAAATATATTTTTTAATTACTAATTAGCAGACCCGGCAATGCTTCACTATTGATAAATTTGAGTATATATATATATATATGTAGATTAAATGAACACAATTGATAGTTTGATAAAACATTAACAAATTCAACATTCGGAACTTCATAAAAATTTTACGTTTTCCTTTTTCCCTTTCCCCTCTTTCTTTTTCCCCCTTTTTATTTTTACCATATTCCCTTTCCCCCTTCCCCATTCACTTCCACCATTTAGTCCTCTTCTTTAAATTTCCCCTTTCCCATTTTCTGATTTCTTCTTCCCTTTTACGTTTCTTTTTCCCCGTGTCCCCCCTTTTTATTTTTCCCATTTTCCTCTTCTTACCTTCTACCTTTTTCGATTTTTCCCTTTTTCCTCGCGCGTAAATCGGTCCAGTAATTTTTTAGTTTATAGCGGACACACATATAGGAAACATTGAAATGGAATCGTAAAATATTTAGTATATCGTATGTTGCTTTTACGTCCAACAGATAGCGCTGTTTTTAAAAAAAGCAAGTTAATACCTGTCACAGGTGTGGCATATTAGATATATATATATATATATATATATATAGTAGGTATATAAAAACTCGCGCGTATTCTATTGCAACGTTGTGTCAAAATTTCAAATGAACTTTTGGAGATTTAAGATTTTGAACAAACAAACATTTATGTTTTCATTTATATAGATTTATTACTTTGAAACCAACGCAAATTTTATTCCCATTTGTTAAATGAAGATTAAAAATTGATGTTGAAATTTTTATTCTTTTTTATTAGAAAAACCACTAAAATTTAAAGAATTCAATAAAACGTTTTTCTGTTCTTTAATTTTAAATTAATTTTTAATTGCAATCGTATTTTTTTTCGGTTAATATAATAACCATACTGTATTATATAATTTTCATTCACTAAAAATAACCCAACAATAGCATCAGAGAAACTGTAATCAGAGTTACATCTTCTCAGTGAATGGCTAGCTAAGTAAGTGGTAAATGTTCACGTGAAGTTATATGACGTTTGCGACGAGGAGGGGAGGCTGCCTAAATGAAATTCACATTTCTCAATCGGACAACGTACGATACCGACGGCTTCGTTTGAACTGCCTCCTAATTTGGAAAATTCATATGTGAGAGTAAAGAAAGCAATTATGTATTAAGTTTATGCGGTTGAACGCTTACTAGGAAGAAGGTTCATGTGGTTAACAAATTGTAGTTATACAAGGCGTTTCTTAAACCAGTATGGGTCTACGGGATGCAACTTTTGGGTACGTCAAGCAGTAGCAATATTGACATCATCGAAAGGTTCCAGAACAAAGTTCTGAGGAACATATCGGTGGCACCACGGGTTGCGAAGAACAAGGAGATCCACGATTATCTACGGATGCCACCTATTCGTTAAGAAATTCACCGGTTAAGCTCAAAGTTTATACTTTAACTTAATACACATGAAAACCATCTGGCTATTAACGTATTGGATAACAGTAAGGATGTGAGATGACTGAAAATATTGCTTATATTAGATCTTGAGACTATTGTGCGGTAAAATGTAATTAATTTAACTTCAGTTTAATGAAATGAGCATATTCATAGAAATAATTTACAGTTTTATGTTTCTTCAGGTCAAATAAGTTTTAAATAATTAAAATATAAAACCCATTTACCTAGAATCTTTGAATGCGTCCTAGCGCTTTCGGAAACGAATTCCATCTTCAGGAAATTAACATTTTTTTATTAACTAAAACTTTGTCGTTGTAACTGAAACTTTGAGTAGAATTGTTATGTAAAGTATATAAAGATGGTCGTCATGTATTAAAATGCGTTGACTTAACGTCCTGCCATAATGAATGTCCCACCGTTAGTAATGAATGAATGTCTATACCGTTAGTAAACGGTGGAGACATTCAATATGACAGGAAATTAATTTGACGCAATTTTAACATATGACGACCATCTTTATATATTTTACATACTTTACGTAACAATTCTACTCATAACGACAAAATTTTAGTTAATAAAATTGTTAAGTTCCTGAAAATGCAATTCATTTCCGAAAGCGCTAGGACTCATTCAAAGATTGTTGGTAAGTGGGTTTTATATTTTAATTATTTATTACGTAATCATACCAACGGGCCATGTTTGATAAAATTATTATAGATACGATTTTTTAATTCCCTTTTCCTGGACAAATTAAAAAGTTATAATCTCACTAATCGCGTTATATCTATGCCGATAGTTTTGAAGAAAAATAATTTTTTATAATGAAGTTAATATATTCAAGATAGTGTGTTATTTTATTCCCCAGTTACTTATTTCAAACCTATGCAATCTTATTTCGTTAAAAAAATGTTGATTGAAGAAAGACCTTTTTAAACAAATTTTTTTTTTATTACTTTCAAATTTTATATGGCTTTAGACCCTTTGGAAAAGTAATTTTTTTTTAATGCCTCTTAATAAGTAATTTTTTCTTATGCTTTCGTCCAATTTAGGTGTTTGTATACCAATATTTTCTAGTTGACTGCCATATTTCAAGTAATAGCTATTTCAGTCGGGAATTTGTATTATAGAACTTAACAAAAAATAAGTATACTTGTATTTATTATCTAAAAAAATAATTTTACATTAAATTAAATGGCATGAAATGGTATCTAAAATACTTATTTTAAAATTACTGCCACATTCACTTGATGGGAGAGGAAAATACTGTAATTATCATATGATTACATGGAATTAGCATTAGTAACGTTTGAATTATTTTAATTTTCGATCACTATAAATTATATTTAGCTTAAAAATAATTTTTTAACGAAAGTACTGTTAATCGACATTAATATTTTTAATTATATTATTATCTATAAATATTTGTTAATTAGTAATGTAATAATGATTTTTTTTTGTATGTTTATTCATATTTTTCTTAGCTAGTTTATCAATATAAACTTGCTAATTTTTTTTTAGTGAAGTTGTTCAGGAAAGTTTGCTCCCAGCATAGCGAATTCCAGCGAATAAATAATAAATATGGTTTCATCATAAATAATAAATATAAATAAATAAATATGGTTTCATCACTTCATTTTTTGGCATTGAAGTGGTTACATATTTTAATGATGTTATTTATTTGAATACATTTCAAATTCAGATAGTCTATTATAGATTGATAATCAAAAGCTAATTTAAAACTGAATTTGTCAAACATTAAACTCGATTTTTAGCAGAGCGAATACGTTACTCTGCAAGTCATTGAGAACGATCAAGCATAGATTCACGTTGTCTACCATTATAAATTCTAGTAGCTCTAGAAGTTCTTCCTATCTGTGACCTAGCAGATCTAATTACGAAATTAAAATACCAAATTGAAATTTGAATCTCTGTCAATTACGTGTATGGCTTACCCCAATGGAACATTTTAGTTCCGGATATAAAAGTCTACGGATTACTACTTTGTTAGTCTAAGCGAAAGTTCTGGCGGGTAGATAATGAGTTCTGGCCGTCAGATTAGATGACCAAACATATAGTGCATACAAAATATAGTAAATAATACAGTAAATTAAACACAGTAAACATACAGTGCATACAAAATAGCATGATATTGTTAGTTAAATTGAAGGTCAAACAGAGGAAATTTTTTTTATTTTCTCAACAGGCAGTACTACCACTGAAGGGAGATTTGGTGTTTGTTATAATCCTAAAATTCCCTTGGTATAATTATTATCATTTATTGAGCAACGTACTTTTTTTATGTTTCCTTTTTGAAATTTTTTAATGAAGACATTTTCCAAATTATGTTTTAATAATTAAATTAATTTACAAACAAAAAAAAAAACGATTTATTCAATAAACATATAAAAAATATAGGACCAATTAACAGCAGAACTGTTTTAGTTATTTTAAACGTAAATCAAAATAAATTTTGTATTGAATTTTTTTCATTTTGAATGAGTTGCTGTCCTGGTGTTTACAGGCTTTGTGGAAGGTGGCTGTTGCTTAGTATCTGGCTTTTCAGTTTCTCCTCCATGGGGGCGTTCCGATTTATCTCAGTACTGTGAATGGTGGGGTACCAGTGGGGTGCTGGACAGCCTCTTGTGTAGTCGGCGTCTGTCCACGCTTGGGTGGCTGGCCATCGATGATGAAACATCGGAACTACGGTGCCCTGGAGCTGATAAGACCGAATCCCGGCAAGTACGACCTGTGGGTCGCGCTTGTTAGAGGCAGGCGTTTGAGAGATCGAGTCCCGGCGGAGGTGACCTTCAGGTTGCCTCCGTTTGAGGCAGGCAATGCAAGACCGAGTTCCGACTTCCAGGGTGTTGTCGCTGGGCACGACTTTGTCGGACCTGGTGGCTTTGCACTGGTGGGTTAGAGGCAGGGCAAGGAAATGAAGATTCTACCGGCGGATTTGCCTGCCATGCCGGACTTACAGCCGGTAGGCGGGTAGACTTGTTAGAGTAATGGACATTCCCCCGGGCTGTGTTTATGCTTCACGTTGATCCGGCCCGGGGAGGAGATGAAAAAATAAAAAAGTATATTTTAATAAAAAACTAAAATAGAATTAACCTTTCTTTATCTTTTGTTAACAGGAAAGTTTTTAATTTCTCTCACTAGATGATAAATCATCCTCTAATTTAATAATAAATTACTCTACCGCATATTATAAAGGTATAATAATAAAGGTATAATAAAGGTATAATATATATATATATATATATATATATATATATATATATATATTTATATAATAAACATCCATTTTCAGTTTTCAATATTTTTAACATGGTTTTAATATGGTTCCCTCTTAGACGTTACATCTCTTTCTCGTAGACATTTCTCGATGGATTCCAACGTATTATCAACATTATGACTGCCAGCATACCGTTTAACTTCCGACCATATTTCTTTAATAGGGTTTAATTGGGGATGATATAGTGGGAATCTAAGTACTAAATGTTTACGTGATTCTAAAATTTGATCAATTTTGTACGTAAGCATTTTCAGTTTTGTTTTTTTTTAATTTGGACATACAACTCGAATTTCAACGTCGAGTATGAAAGCGGAGTATGATGAGAACTCAACCGCTCTTGCATCTTAGTTTTTATAGAATTAGAGTGTGGAATGGAGTTTTCTATTAAATTGTGATAAGTGGCGTTGTCAAGAACGACTACTGAATTGTCTTGTAGTTTTGCAGTAATATTTTCTTCGAACCATCTTTTGAAATTTGAAAATTTAATATCATCATGGTAATCCCGATTTAAAAATAAATGTCTAAAATACTTATTCGTTTTCGTTTGAAAATAATTAATTGTTTTCGTTTAAAACAAATCCAGCTTTATCACCAGCATTAGCAGTTATCAGTCGGTTTCCTTTCGAAATCGGTACATGATAACCCTCATTACACCCATCTGACCAGCCTTTACTTGTAGTATAATTAGTGTGCATATAAGTTTTGTCAATATAAACTATATTCCGATTATCACGTAGGTACTGTATTATACGTCGTAAATAATTATCTCTACTAAACTGAATATCATGTTTTTCAAACAAATAATATCCATTATTAATCCATTATCCCGATTATTAATATCCATTACTAATTATTAATCCCAAGTTCTTTACAAGAGTGTTGAACATTGTCTTACTTCCTGTGAAATTTATGTCTGCAACTACCATTCTATAAACATTTGATAAAGATTATGGTCTTACCTTTTCTGTAATATGCATCTCATTTATTGTTCGTAAAATTACATTTTTATCGCATTTATCGATCATCTATTTAATTTTACTTTTTTTCTGCTAATGTTTAGGATTTTGAATTTTGAATCGCCAATTGTTTGGGATTCACTTAGAATCCTCCAAACAGAAGGTTCATTAATGTCAGTTGTAGATGCGGTTTTCTTAAGGATAAATCCTGTTTCTTCACTTAATATAAGAAAGTGTAAATATTATAGACTACCTATCTTGTTTGTCCACAAGTTTATTTCCATCCGCCTAATCTGCTTTTAAACTGCGACATTTTCGTATAAAATCATTTGTGAATTAAGCTTAGAGATTACAAAACACAAGTTATGCGAATATTAAGTGATTACAGCTGTTTGTATTGTATTACAGCAGTTGTAAACAACTTTCTTTCTTTTTCTGTTTAGCCTCGGGAAACATCGTAATGTATTACTTTAGAGGATATTGTGTATAAATGTAAATGAAGTGTACTCTTTTATAGTCTCACGTAGACAAATCCTAAGGTGTGTGATTAATTGAAACCCAAGCACCAAAGAACACCGGTATCCATGATCTAGTTTTCAAATCCGTATAAAAGATAACTGCCTTTACTAGGATTTAAACTTTAGAAGTTTCGATTTCGAAATCAGCTGATTTCGATGACGAGTTCACCACTAGACCAACCCGGCGATTAGTTTAACGTTTTAACTTACTCGTTATAAACGGGAAATTTTACATATATTATATATGTATTTAGTTTTACATATATATAAAAAGGGACATTTTTAATACGTAAATGTCCCTGCGTTGGAAGATCTACTGTCATGCTGTACTTGTACTGTATCAAAATTTTTGAAGAAGTAAAAAATATTCCTCAAACCATCAAAACTTTGTTAAATATGTAAATACTCGTCATTAACTTTAATTCTATTATTAAAATAATTTTTTTTTACGTATATTACGACAATAATACGCTTGTATAAACAATGATATTACATTTAGTAATCACTTGCTTTAGTAATGACTTGCCCGACGATCGATGTAGAGAATGACAATCAATATAGACAATACCTATAGATTTCTAAAACGGCATTAATTTAAGAAATTTTGTTGGAGAACAAAGATAATATAGTAATACTTCTTTTTTTTCTTTAAACACCGGAACCACCGTTAGGTATTACTTCAGAGATTAATATGAATGATTTGTAGCGTGTGAAAGTGCCATGCTTGACCGGGATTCGAACCCGGGACCTTCGGATGAAAGACCACTCGCGCCACGGAGGCCAGCAATATAATAATATTTATTCCAGAAATTCATCATACCTTTTAACTTGCGCTGGTATTTTTCGCTTACCTCGTTTCTCTGTATTGCTTTTTTTCTATTTTTATGCATGTTTATAACCTTTCTGTTTATTTTAAACGGCGCTTTTGCTCAGCATCCATCTTATCACTTTATAGCTATCTTATAATAACCTATATCTCATAATATAACCGTTATTTAATAAAAATACAGAACTAAAACATAAAAAAAATCATAACTACCAGAAAAATTAAGGGTTAGTAAGTTTACGACAATTATTTTGAATTTGGAATCGACTTTTTCGAAAAATTTAATTTAATAAAAGGATTGAAAAATATTACTTTTTTAATTTGTAGGAGTTATTTATTATTAATTTTTTTTTAATGTTTATTTCATTTACTCTCTCACAATTTTAACTTAATTTATATAATCCATTTTTAATTTACGGCTTGATATCACCACATAAGCTTGAAGCATGTGCGTGGGATATGGAAGTGGAATTTTTTAGCGGGTGAAAAACGCTATGCCTGACCGGGATTCAAACCCGGGAACTCCGGATAAAAGGCCTAGACGCTACCATTCCGCCATGGAGATTGGAGATTTTGATTTACATTTTTCTTTCCTTAGATATTATTTATTCGCCGACTTCTTCATTTCATTTCACTATTATGATTGTACTGTCTTGTGTTATAAACCAAATTAAAAAGTAAATATAATATTGATTAATAAAAAAGATGAGCAACTATCACGCTAGAAATAAGTTCCAATATTTATCAAAAAACAAAGGAAATAATTTTTAACAAAAGAAAATAAATATTTGATAATTTTCTTAAATAATATTATTTAAAAAGAATATGTTATTTGTTTATTTTCTACTGTTATGATGGATTTTCGTCAAGTAATGCCTTCATCAGTCGAATAATTTTTATTGTTAAAAAAATAATTTTCTAATGTATAAGTGAAAAATATTATTACTTGTGGTAGTGTTATATTTACGATTTATTGCACTTTAAAGTAAAAAAAATTATTAATTTCTACAAATATTTATTGGTTTAACAAATTATTCTAAAACATTGTACCTTATTCATTCTGATTACGGAGTAAGTAATGTTTAAATTATTTTTTACATTATTACTGTATGAGGGATTATATTTTAAACTGAAATTGATGGGAAAGTTGCAACGACATAGTTACCAGATGTTTTTACCTAATAATGTTTCACAATATTTTTTATAGTAAAGAAACCCATTATTTTGTTCGAATTTAATTAACTTTGAATTTAGGTAAATTTAATTAAACAAATTTTTGTTAAACTTTACCCATCTCAAGTAATAAAACGAGGCAATTTTTTACCTGTTACATTGCAAAAGTAAATAAAATATTACGGTAGCTGTGTAGCTATAAACTATTAACAGTCAATTTCTATTAAGTATTTTCTTGAAATATTTTCATTAATGAATAGCATTTAATGATATGTTGAAATAAAAAAAAAGCAAAGGTCAATAAATAATAAGCATCTCGCTAATTATTTTTTTCCTCGAAAAGAATGTAGGCAATTTGGTATGGTACTGGGGTTGTTGTTTAATAGCGTAGGTGGGATTGAAGTAAGGGAGTAGACGGAATGGTCGCCTGGGGAAATAAGGGAAGTGAGGCAGGCGTTTTGAACGAAAGGCCGAGAAACGGTAGCGCCCTCAAATGAAGAAACTACCACCCTTATCCCTTTTCTCTTAGCTCTCCGTACCTTATGAATGTCTAAGTATCTGAGAAATTATTTATTTAAACGAGATCCATCCACGGAGCGGCCTGCTGTATTCACCTACTACTGTCTTATGAAAATACTTTGCCCGCTCTATTTTCTTCTCCCCTTCCATTTATCCCTCATTTTATCTTTACAATTACCAAGTCACGTGGACTTTGACGTCAAAATTGACAAAAAATATACAATGGAGACAACAACAATCTCTTTCTTTTCTTTTATCTCATTTTTACAGTCATAACGTAACTGTACATTTTAAAACGGACAGATATTTTTCTTCAATTTGAGATCTTCTAATGAACCAGAAGTTTTTAGAAGTTTATTTTTCAGTTTTTTTTTGTTTTTTTTTTTTTTATATAAAGATTCCATTTACTGGCTGAGTAAACTGAGGTCTTGGAATAAGAGTGGGTCTTTTAAAATTCAGTTGTGTGTTTCCTCTATGAAAAATTTAAATGGATTTTACTCGATCAGTTTTAGGAATTTTTTTTTTTTAATTTATACTTCATTCATAGTAATTTATAAGAAGAGTTTCTAAATTGTTAACTACCTCCCAGAGGTAGATTACTACTGTATAAAATTATGTTCCAGATACTATATTGATTCCAATTATTTTATTTACGTATTTTTGTTTTTAGTGCATTCTACTGCAAAAATTCATTCTCTACCGTAAACCTGTTTGTTGGGAATATGGTTGATATTAATAATTCATCCATTATTATACTTACTGATCTGCTTACTTGACTTGAAAATGTTTTTATTCTTTTGTTGTCTTTATTGTTTAAAATTCGTATATATTATATATATATATATATATATATATATATATATATATATATATATATATATATAAACATATATATATTTTTTTTAACAAAAAAAAATTGCTGAACTTAAAGTAAAATTATATATACATAATTTCAGATTTCACAGAGCCTTCAGTAGCAGTCAGTCACTTTATGTCATTTATTGAATTCTTTTGAAGCGAAGCTTGTTAATACACGCTTCGGAATGGGGAGTGAACTGAAAAAAACGAGTGTCACGAAAAAACGTCACGCGCTAGCTGATTCCTCCACTATGTCTACCGCGTGCTGTAAATAGACACTAACACGCGTGTTCGATAAGCGCTCTCTCTCTTTCTCTCTCTCTCTTTCTCTTTCACTCTTATACACGCCTTATACGTATACACGTGAAATAAATAGTTTTTATATGTGTATTGTATTTTATATTGTTAGTTCATATTTCTTATTAATAAAAAAATGTGTCATTTGTGCATATTGCGTATTCGTTATCTATCGCTATTAACTTTTATCATGATTCAAGTTTTTTGCTGCAATAATTTTGTTTTCATGCATTCAACTTTTAATATACCTAACTACATTTTAAATCAAAATAAGACTTATCACAACAGAAACGTTGGTCTAGTGATAAACTCGTCGTCGTAAATCAGCTGATTTCGATGTCCTCAGTTCGAATTCCTCAGGTTCAAATTCTAATAAAGGCAGTTGCTTTTATATAGATTTTGATACTATATCGTAACTTTTTTTTTTTTTTGTAACCTCCGGGGCCGCAGTTAAGCATTACTGTACAGAGGATGAGATGAATGATTTGTAGCGTGTGTGAAAAATGCCATGCCTGACCGGGATTCGAACCCGGGACCTCCGGGTGAAAGGCCGAGACGCTACCACTCGCGCCACGGAGGCCGGCATATCGTAACTTTGGTTTCAATTAACCACACATCTCAGGAATAGTCGGCCTGAGTTTGTTCAAGAATACACATCTACCGATACAGTTACATTACACTTTAAATGCGGCTATAAATAAAATGATAAAAAAAAAATTATATTTTTTTAATTTTTGTACGAATTTATTTTTTTGAGGTAGTACAAGTTAAGCTATTATCAACTTATTAGTATTTGTTTGTAGTTAACTTTAAAACTAATTGAAAAATGGTATTTTTTTTTTAGTGCGGAATTTTTTTCTAGCATTTTTTTAATTCCCATCATGTCATTTCTTGCTCTTATGTGAAAAAATGACAGTTTTCTTATTCTGTTTAAATTTAACTATAAAACTAAACTTTCATTGTATAGGATCCAGTATTTTATTATTATTATTATTTTTAAAAAATTAAAATAGTAATGTCGGGACTACGTAAATTTTGCAAAATTTAAAAAAAGAGTGTTAAAGATGGAGTGTTACATATATAACAGTGTTACATATATCTTTAAAACTAAAGATTTATTTTTTATTTCAATATTATGGAGTTACGTTTGCATATATATGTAAATAATGAGCTGCAAATAATCTATTTTATTGTATGATATCGAACGATATAATTCTGATAAAAAGCTTACTGAATATGTGTATTTAGCGAAATAAAAGTAAAATAAATATTTCTAAATACATTATGAAAAACATATAATTTTAATATATAAGTGTAAGAAATTTTTTTTAGCAATAGATTTAAACATATGGATATTTGTTCAAATGCGAAATAAAATATTTTAAATCAAAATAAAAGTAACGTATATTAAAAATCGTGTTATTAAAGATTGCATTTCTTTACCTCCGCCAAGTGTTTCCATTTTGCATCATGTACTACGAATAGAAAAATTCGGTTTTGTAGTTGATAGGAATATGTTTTAACAGAAGTGTATAATATCAATTTAATGGAGAACTGCCATTATAGAAATTTCTTTGAATAAGACTCTCGATTTAATCAGTGTTATTCTCAATTCCCTACTATTCTTTGCAAGTATTTACTATTTATAGAATTTCATGTTTAGTTATCTGAAGCGATAGAAAGGAAAAAAGATAATAAAAAATAAAGATTATGAATTACTTAAGTGAAAGATAGAAAGTTAGAGTTAGGTATACAATTATAAAAGTTTCACATATATGATATATATAATAGGATATATATGACGAAAATTATAATTTTTCTGTTGAAATGTAATTTGAGTTAACTAAAGCAGAATCTGTAACCTAAACAACAAAGGATAAAGTATACTTCTTCTATGACAAAAAATTATGAAACAAGAAGGAAAAAAATTAAAACATAATATACTTTGTAATCTTATTCCATTTTATTTTATATTTAATTAAAATAAAAAAAATAAAGTGTTTTATTTCAAAGTTACTAAATATTTAAATAAATTAATTTCAAAATTCTATTTAGAAGATAAATTTTCCAATTAATAATTAATGTCGGTATCGTATCGTTTTCTGTATAGGGAAAATTAATGATACTGTTAAATAATGAAAAATAAATTGCACAGGAAGTGTTACCTTATTTACTTTTTATAAGATAAATCTACGATACTAAATTAGAATCTTAATCTTATTTACAATATCTACTGGTCCGATCACTTATTTATTTATTACAATTTATGTCCGCAGCACGTCAAGAAAAGCGCGGGTGGGGTATACACAATAAATGAATCTTTTACTCTGACACACACACACACACACGCACACACGCGCGCGTGCGTGTATGTGTCTATAAGTACATACAAAATAATTGACAGATTTTAACTGATTAACTTTCTTCTACTTTAGTTTATTTTACTGCGTTATACGCGCGCGCGTGCATGTGTCTATAAGTACATACAAAATAATTGACAGATTTTAATTGATTAACTTTCTTCTACTTTAATTTATTTTACTGCGTTAATTAATAAAAAAATGTTTGTAAACATAAATTAAACAAGCAAATTAAAATTTACCGAAAAAATTATGTAGAGTTTAAATTCATTCTTCTAATTCTTCTGTCAATAAAACCTGATAATAAACCAATAAAAAGAGTAAAAATATTTTCATAAAAGTAATAATAATATATATAACGTCACTAAAGGTAAATTTCTAACCGTCATTTTGACAGCAGTAGAAATTGAAATTTTCCCTATTTTTCTTCCTCATTCCCTTCGCAAGCAATAATTTTCTATAATATGGTCCTAGTTGAGACTAATTTCTAGTTATTAGTATTCTGAAATAACTACATTTTCGTGAGGATCTGTCTGTTTCTACTGTTTCTAATGGGGTATAAATTATTTAATTTAAGATGGAATTTTTCTTGTTATACATTTTCATTAATCTTTATTGCGCCTTAAATATGTTTTCCTTGTTCAATTAACAGTGATTTCTCGTGTAGATATTTATTTTCTGAATTTCTACTGCGGATTGACTACTATCAGAGGTCAGGTGTTACTGACCCCGACTATTATCGGTATATTTAACTGTTGTAGGATATTGAGGAAACAGGTTTCGTTTGACAACTAACATGAAAGGCTCGTTGTATTTTAATTGGTAGTGACAAAATATACAGTTTTATTGAAATTAGTAAGAAGCTTCTTTTAGGAAATTTGGAAGAAGTCTTATCTTGTTTTCGAAGACATAGATTTTTAGATTCAAGAAACTAATTAATACAAAAAGAATAATAACAAAAAAGAACACCTTAAAGGCTTAGAGCTGGAAGGTGCCATATGGTAATATTAAAAAGGAAAGACTTCCGGATTTTCAGGGTCAAAAGGTAGAAATTTGGCACAATAAATAGGAGTACTTGTTTGACGACGAAATAAATGAGCAGTATAAATCTGACAGAACCAGATTGCTACTAATTTATCTACCTATTTAGTCATGCATGATAAATTTACCTACTTTTTTTAATTCCTAGCATAAGTCAGTTCATAAAGCCAATTAATTTCTGTTTGACAAGATCAGCAGTTGTTTATAGTTCCGAGTGACAAAGTTTGTTAAATATATAAAAAAATGTTGATTTTATATAAGAAACATTTTTTTAACATTTGATTGCTGCTTCTTAAGATTTGTGTCGTTTAAATAGAATTTTGTATAAATCAGTAGTAACAGACTAAAGTACCATTTTAAGGGAAACCTTCAGAAACCGTATACAAAGGAAAACATTAAAAATCTAAAACTATATGACCTTTTGGATGGGTTAATATCAATACACGATCCAAAAAGTGTATTTTTATTAAAAAAAACAATTAATGACTAAAAACTGTGCAGTATTTTTACAGCATAGTTTTGGATTTCTACAGGCATTGTCAAAAACAACACAGGTTATTTTTTAGTTAACAGTTGTTTTGACTGTTACCTTATAAAGACAGATAGAAATATACATTTTATAGCGTTTTTTTAGGATAATTTACCAAATTAATATTTTAATATTCTTCATTGTATTATTTTACTGATTACTTTTGATTGTTTAACAAATGAAATGGCAATCTAAATTAACATCTTTGTAAGTATTTGCTATCTTCAGATTTATTTAAATAACTTGCTTTCTTATTTACGGCAGTTATTAAGTTTTTGCCGAACATGGTTTAAAAAATGAAGAAATTTTATATTATATTTAGCATATAATAAATTAGCTGATACCTATTTTCTTACTGAATTTTAAAATAGAAGGGTTTCAGTTTTAACAAACATGTAATAGAAGTTAAAAAATATTAAACCGTACTACTATGAAAAACATACTTAGATATTTTATTTTCAGTTAGTTCTGAGAATACTAGTATATGAGATTTACATTGATTTCCTTCAAGAATCTGAATGCCTTCTTAAAAATAACTATGTCGTGTTATTAAAATATTTTTTTTTTATCAATTTATTTTTAAAATCGGTCACTAAAAGGATTGCAAACATAAGTAAAACTTTATGGCTAAGAGTAACGTGTCAGGAGACCATCCAAAGATAGCCCAACTTAAATACAATATTGATAATATGATCACCTCTCATAACATAACCGAAGCAATTAATTAATAAAATCAAACATAACGGGTAACAAATAATAAAGTCAAATAAATAATTAGTCACAAAACATTAAAGTCATCCAAGTAAAGTCTCAAATATTAAAGTCAGATGAAGGCAGATAAAAACAATAGTCCCAGAACAATAAAGACCCCGAATTTTCAGTCCGCCAACTCAGGGTCAACATATGTCAAATTCCAATATAGATTCTTAAAGTTTAAACTATCGTTGACATAATAACCTCTGTATTACCACACTGAATCATGCACTCCAGTGATCATCCATGCCGTTAAAGATCAGTGAGATCCAGTATATACAGCCTCTTCAGTCGCCTTACTTTCTCACCATTGTCAAGTAGATTCAGCGCCAGATGATTCACATGCTTATCTAGCTTTGAAATGTATTCCCTACTAGTCCTTCGTATCACTCACGAACACGCGGCACCCCTATATATCCTAGCACCACATCGTTCCTACCGAACCATGGAGCCCCTGATATCATCCTGTGAACCTTGTTTTGAAACCGATGGATGATTTCAACATTACTATTACAAATATTCCTCCATATTTGGTCACCATACCTCCATGTTGGTTTCAGAAAAACTTTATACTGCAACGATTTATTCATCGAGGGTAACTGAGACCGTCTGCCAAGAAGCTATTATATTCGTGCAAGTTTAGCGTTCAGTTACCTCCTGTTCTCTGATGTGATCCTTCCAGGACAATCGATGATCTAGATATAACCCTAGGTACCGTACCGTGTCCGCGTCGGAGATGAGAACATTGTCCAGTTGAACTGCAGGGACGTTACGTCTCGTTATAGTAAATGTTATGTGATTCGATTTGGCAGGATATACTGATGAATGGATTGAATTTAATGTTGACTTCAGTTTAAACAGTAAATTCCCTACATTTTTGAGATAATATAACAGAAAATTTGACATGAAAAATTGTGACTTTAATTTTATTTGTATTCTAACATTTTGGAAAACAGAAAAATACTACTGTACTGTATTAATTTATGTTTTGGAAAGGTCAATATTTCAAAAAGAGAACCAGAATATTATATTTGGATTAATAAAGTACACCGAGCTTACAGAAAATATGTTAGAAAAAGATGTAAAAAGACTAAAAAGGTGCAAAAGAAAAAATGAAAATAGGGAATTTGGAGTATCATAAACGATGAAGGGAAATAATTTAAAATGAGTAACGAGTAAATAAAAAGAAAAAATTTAAATATGGAAGTATTTTGAAGCCTGGCTGATATATCTATGTAAACAATTTGTATTGTACGCCATCAGCATACTACATCTATTGTGTGTAGAGTACACCTTCAGATGAAATTAATTATAATTGAATCTCTAAAAATAAGAAACCAATATTTTTAGATGCTATCTCTATATAAGTTATTAAATTTTTTATAAAACATTCTTTGCAAATAATCTCATTTTTTGTTTAATGAAGGTAACTCTCATTTTGAGGAGAAACTGTGAAAAATTAAGCTAAGTAGCTTAATAAAAAAAATCAAAAAAAATCTGAAATTAGTAATTACAGGTACAAATAAATCATTACTCTATCATGTTTTTTTTTTAAAAATATAATTATATACAAAATATAATTTTTTAAATATTAAAATATTTATTTTAATAATATTATAATCATATTATTTTTAACGTTGATATACAAAATATATTGCGAATGACCATTAGGAAAATTTTTCACAAAAGGAAAATTATTACGGTTACAATAGTTTTTTTTAATTTTAAATGATTTCCAAAATCTTAAAACTCACATGACATTTTGAAAGCCAATCCATCGAGATTGAATTTAAACTATTTTGAAATAAATTAAATTCTTAAGTTTAAAAAAAAAAATATATAGGTCTACGTAGCATTTGTTAGACTATTATGATTATTTACTTAATTTTATCTTATATTTAAGTGACTATTAGAGATCTCTAAGTGTAATGCAAACTTCAATATGTTGTAGTATATTTAACTGTATTGAAATATAATACAAGAAGTGATAAATTAATTTTAAGCCATTACGGTTTCAAGGTACAAATGGCGCGTGAAATGAAATAGTAATGTAATACCAATAACGTACCAGCATCTAATACACTACTCGATTTCACACCCTGAATTAAAAATAAATCGGGTTTCCTTTATTTTTTAATTCAACAATGGATGTGCCGGTCGAAACTAATTCACATCCAGAATCCAAATTGGATTTGCTGGTAACACAGATTCAGCTAAATAAAAGAAAACGAAATAAAACAGTAATAATTTCATTGTCAAAAATAATTTGTTTTGGAGTTTTTATAAACTTTCTTTGTTGTTTTATTTTTATTTATTTTTTATTATTAGTAGACTGCATGCCATGTTAAAAAATGCGTCTATTTCAAAATAAGGCTCTAAATTTTTAGTAATAATTCAGCTTTATTTTAACCCATTCTCATAAAGAGTTATTGCATTTTAAGTATTTATAAAAAATAACAGTTGATAATATCCTCTACCAAATGGAAGCAGTTTTCCGAAAGTAGTATATACTTATTTGTGATTTTACCTCATTTTTTTAGTATTCCTTACGTCTGAGACGTAAGTGTGTAAACCACAGTGAGATGTAAGTCGTACTAGTCGAAATAGCTTTCTCTGAACGTAATAATGTTTATTGTACAGCCGTTTCTATAGTAAACACTAAAAGATACCACTTTTAGGGTTAAAATTTGATTTTTTAGTATATGAATTGCATCATTATACTCTCTTAAGTGAATAAGTGAATGAGAAATTTCTTCCTCCTCACTATTCCTAGTAAGAAAGATGTACGATAATTACGAGGGATATCTCTAAATTAAAGACCGCTGGGAAATTTCTCTCCTTAAGGTTGGCGAACCTGTGTCGTTCAAGGCCACGCTAGTAATTTACATACTGCATTGTTTTCTGTAAGTTGTCGCGTTGTAATAGTATCTTTGATTACGTGTGAGTTGTTACGTTATAAAATATATAGGAAAATCGATGTTGCCGCCGACTGTGAAATACGTGGAGTCACTTTTTTAAACCATCAAAACGATAAGCTGGCTGAAATTCATAGGCAGTTGATTCGTCCGAAAATGGTGTGAAAGGTTTAGAAATAACAGAATAAATGTGCGTGATGAAGATCGTTCGGGAAGGCTCTCAATAATTACCGAGGGCTTGTTGAAACGCACCGATGATGAAATCAGAAAAGATTGTCGCTCAACGATTTCCGACCTGGCCCTTCTCCTTCTTTTTCCTGAAGTTTTAAGAGCTGTTATCGGTTGCATTGTCCATGACCATTTAGACTTCAGAAAAATTTGTGCACCTTGAGTGCCGCACGTCTTAATAGAACATCACAAAAAAATTCGAGTGGGATCTGTTTTTGAATTTTTGATGCACTACACAGAAAAAGTTGATGAGTTCCTTAATTCATTTGTAACCGGCAATGAAACATGGATTATGTATTACACGCCAGCGAGAAAACGGCAGTCAAGTGAATGGCGTAATCATTAATCACCGACTAGACCGACAAAGGTAAAACCACAGACATTTGGACGCAAACTGATGGCCGCAGTCTTTTGGAATCGGTTTTGCATACTGCTGATCGATTTCATACCACGTGGAACGACTATAAATGCCGTAACCTACTGCGAAACTGTACGTTAAGTTACGGCATGCCATTCAAAATCGGCGACGTGGGTTGCTGATCGACGGTATCGTCCTGCAGCACGATAATGCACATCCACATATTGCGGGGTCCGACACGTGATTTATTGACAACATTCGGGTTGAAAATTTACGATCACCACCATATAGTGCGGACTTAGCTCCTTTAGATTACCCTTTGTTTGGGAAGTTGAAAGAATTTTTGATTCGTAAGCGATTCGCGGGTGACGATGAACTTAAAAATGCTGTTAATCAGTCGCTAAATGGACTGGTGGCAGAAGAATACGACGAAGGTATATTAAAATTGGTTTCTTTCTACGATAAATGTCTTAATTCATGTGGAAATTATATACAGAAATAGGATAAGGTATGCAGTTTAAGAGAAATAAAAAATATTTATAAAGTTTTCAAAATAATTTTTTTACAACAAAACGGTTTTTACAGGCAACCTCTAGTATAATTCTTCTTCGTAGTTTTACACACTTCTCTTTTTATAATTTGTGTTAAATTTTGTAATCTCCTCTGAAAATAGGTTTCCCTGATAACGTTCCCCTAAGAGAGGTAGAAGAATATAATACGTAAGGGAGAGCGTTTACGATAGATAAACTTTCTGGATGGATTTGAATTTCTACCAGCTATTACATCCCTCGCAAAAGTAAAACAAAAGCGAGGACCGGAACGCAATCCTTCTATTCACTTCTTATGAATCCTTCATTTATTTTCCTTCCGTTCAAACAGTCATTCAATATGTAATCATAGCCATTTTTCTTGAGCTATCCAGCAGCAAAGGGTGACCGTCCTCATACTGCAATTCACAGAGGAGTTCTATACCCTACTATATCTTTGCATAATTCTTTTCAACCTATTCTACTTTTATTAAACCGTTTCCTCTCACACATGGCCTGAGTAATTAGTTACATTTTTTTCTCTGAATACTATTCTACTTAATATTCTCTTTTTTATATCGTTATATAACTCTTTTTATATATTTCTCTAATAATTTGTCCATCGCAACTACAAATTCTACAGTGAACAGAATTACGACAAAAAATGTCAAATTCATACTCTTTTTCCATTATAATTAACTTGATAATGTAGTATTATGTTCAAAAATGATCAAAAGAAGTCTGCTTGTATTGAGAGATGAAAATTTACTTAAATCGGTTTAAATTTACTTTAATCTTGTTTCCTGTAACCTAAGAAAAAAAGTTGATTATGTTAATACCTTATGAAATGTATACGATTATATTGCACAATACAAAGGATGAAACCTTTGTTTAGAATAACATTTATCGATAAAAATTATAAACATTTTATAAATAACTCATTTTAAAATAATTTCTTTTATAAAATCTTCTTTAAGCAAAATGCTTTATAAAGTTAACCGGAAAACTTTGAAGATATTAATAAAATTAAAAAAGGATTGATTACCTTTCACATACCTTGTCTTTAAAATTATAAAGCACATTAAAATATTCAAAATAATAAATTGGCCTTCTGAAAAAATATTTTTGGATGGTTTTTAATGTTATCATAAATGTCTATAATATCTAATTTTTAGTTTCAAAAAAATTAAAATTTTTGTGAAATGAAAAAATTAACGATTTTACAACAGCAACGATTTCATAATCGAATGGGCAAATATCAACAGACCAGATACAGTATAAAACAGTGGAGCATTAAAAAACATTTAAAACACAGAAACCCAAAACAAGAATGAATTAAATGAATTGACGCAATTCAAATCTAGAATATCTTCCGATTATATACAAAATATGTGTCTTTCTAACATAAAAAAACCGCCATCAATTGCTGAAATCAAAGCGAAAATCAGTAGCATTTCTCAATATTTTTCAATAAATAGACCAAAAAACATTAAATAAAAACAAATGTTTTTCGTCACTAAAACTCTGTTGTATTAATTAATCTAGTTCCATCATCACAGCATTATCATCTGAAAATGTACTAAAAGTAAATAAAGATAAAATATTTTGTGTCTTATTTTTCCCTTCCACTGCCAGTTGGGAAAAATAAATCAACAAAATAATGTTGTCAAGTGCTTTGCAGAATTCTGTTTCGATGATTCTTTACTTCTCGTTATTGTACGAGTTTCACTTCTTTATAATAAAGTTTTTGTGGCAGAAAGAAATTAATTTTTCTATATATTTGTCACATCTCAGATGATGAGCTCTTTTAATCTCTATATTATCTTAAATGAAACTCATACTTTTTTTGTAAATATTTCATCTCCTTATTTTATTTAGGAATCAAGTTTTAGGACTACGGTCTACAATTACGATTTGTCAAAGGAAGACTTTTTATCTTAGAGAAAATATAACGCTACACAATCGTCATTTTAGAATGTTTGGTGTTTGTGTGTGTGAGCGCGCGCGCGCGTGTGTGTGTATGTATATCTTCATTCACAAAGCAATCAATCAGGTACATACAACAAACCTCCATCATTGGAGTAACTTACGAAAATAATGCAATAATGCATAAAGATAAATTTGGCAGTTTTAACAATCCCTTAGGTTAATAAATCATCTTATCAATATTTTATTAAAAAATATATAAAAAACTGTAGCAGAAAAACCTTTACATTGTAGTTGATCTTTATTTAATTATTCTAGCGTTTTTATCAAAAAGATGAATTAAGGAGGAAAACAAGTAAATTCTAACGTCAGGATTTTCTTGTTTGAATATTATTGTTGCTCTACCAAGAAAAAATCTTTAACATTAAAAAAACAAATTATTTTGCGTCTGTTTTCAATTACAATTAACATAAATTTTAAAAATTATAAAATATCTAATGCCTTAATTATTCAATTCAAAATTTTTTTAATATTACAATTATATTTGTTTATTAATTTATTACAATTTGATAATTTTACATAATTTATAAAAAAATTTTTTTTTAGTTACAGTTATTTAGTTAACCAAGGTATTTCTTTTAACCATAGGCTTTTTTTAAGATTTTAACAATTAATTAAAAAAAAAAAAATGTAATTTTATTACAGTATTTTTTAATAATAATATTCAGGTGTATATATTTATATATATATATATATATATATATATATATATATATATATATGTGTGTGTGTATTTATATATGTATACATAAAATATGACCATCTTGCCAATCTCCATGGCGTAGTGATAGTGTTTCGGCCTTTCATCTGACAGTCCTGGGCTCGAATCCCATTCATTTTTCATACACTACAAAAATTCCCATTTGGGCTAAATGACCGCAGCAGTCGATAATCACAATCTAAAAAATAAAATAGTATAATTTAAATCTTCTTTGATCAGCTTATTACGTACAAGTTGAAGTTGTTTTCAAAATACCTCAGATTTTTTCAAATTTTTTTACTTCATTCGGTGGTATTACTAAAGTTTGGAAATTGAAAATACGCTATAAGTATTTCTATTTGGGCTTTTACCTTGGCTTAAGGTAGTAAACATTAATTTATTTTTTTATTTTTCAATTTCTGTTTGTCAATTAGGTTAAATAAATTCTTGTAAGTAGATGTCGAATGCCGGGCCCCGTAGTGAGAGTAGTATCGGCCTTTCATACGGAGGTCCCGGATTCGAATCCCGGTCAGGCATGACGTTATCACAGGCTAAAGATTTTCCATTTTCTCATGCTACAATTTCATTTCATTTCTACCTAACGACAGTCCTGATGTTAAAAAAAAATAAATAGATGTCGAACGATCGTGTATAGACAAAATGGGCTGATCCGATACTGATGGCAGAGATTACGTATTGGATTACAGATTACGTAACAGCCAAATATCTCAACCACTCACTACGTTGACTGTCGAAAACAGAATAGTTATTAACAATGGTGTTTACAAACAAATCAATAAAACAATAAATAAATAAGTGATAATTTTCAACCTTTGTTTTGCAACATCCAGTGAGCAACAAAAGCTCTGAATGAAAAAACCAAAGAAGAAAAAATTCCTCTTAATTTTATAACATTATACCAAAATGAAAATTATTGCGTTCTAATTAATTGTCTAGAAAATTAAAATCAGGAATTTTATTCAAGTCAAAAACCAAGCGTTTTCCAACTCGTAAAATCTAATTAACCATTTCTTAGATAGAAAACACCAAAAATTAAATTCGTAAAGAACAATTAATTACAATCAGAAAAAATGAAAACAGGTTAACTCAGTTTGTAGGCAAAAAACCTTTACCTTTGGAAAATAAATATGAAACATTTTTTTTTTTTTGTACTCCTGAAGTGAATATTATATGTAGTCCTTCGAGATTATTACATATTTTTCAAACTTTACAAGAAATATAAGGTTCACTAATTTAGAAATGGTTTTTGTAATAATAATAAATTAATATACCTTCGATAAATTTTACAGTAGTAATAAAATAACAGTCAATATGATAAATTAGTAACAAAATTCGAAAAAAATAGATGGTGAGGTAAGCTTCAGGTTAAAAAGAAGTATTATACAACATAATAACAATTGTTTTGTAAGTGTAATTGTGTAGTCTACTGGTAAAGCTATTACTTTACTGTGAGTTTGTATATAAATAATGCTATTTATAATAAGGTAAACATAGACTGTGGCTTTATTTTATTTCCCCTATCAATTTTCTGTAAACGAATATAGTTTCACTTCATTACTGAAATTTGTTTATAAAAACAGTAAAGATAAGTCCTATATTTAATTACGTATCTGGTACTTATCTAAAAAATACTTTATCTTAAATATTTTACCTAAAATCTGGTTATCAGCTGTTTTCCAAGTAATAGATATTACAGTCAAGAAGATCTTTTTTCAAAAATTAAAAAAATAATTTTTTTTGATAATCAGATTTCTCAAAAACATGTACGAGTATAATAATTTAACATAATTATTATAATGTCGTGAATTAATTAATATTTATAAACAGAATAAATATTTCGCGCCAGTGCTATGTACGGTAACTGACAAGAATATGATCTGGCGGTACATTGACGTCTGAGTAACATTTAACGACAATATGTTAATTCGGTTTGTGACAGCATCGTAACAATATTTTTCCTTTCTGCAACAGATAATGTCAAACGGCATTAAACAGCTGTCCCGAACTGTCCGCCAAATACCTGGATATAATCGTCATTACACGAATAACACATTGCACCCTAAATTAGGATAATTTATAACGGACTATCTGCGTGCGCACCATTTATCTGAGTTAAATAAATAATAATATAGATAATATTGTAATAGTATGAAAATACTGATTAAAAAATGAACCAAAAGTTGTTTAATATTAAATTATAAGAATATAATTATAAAATTTAAGATTCAAATTTGTCATATTTAAAAAATGATTTTTTATTAAATAAAATACCCCAAAATTAATGTGCTGTAGGATTAGCAATTTCATGATATTTATTTTAATTTTTAAGAAGTAATTTCGACGCCTGATTGTAGACTTCTTAATTCTAACAGCTTTATTTACATTTTTCAATTTCATATATAAGAATCTACTAAAAATTCTTGAAAAATATTTACAAAATTGTTTAAAGATGGTTGGGCTTGGTAAAACCTTCCATTAAATCTTGAGTGAAACGATTCGCATCAGTTCGTTGTTCTTTCTAAATTAATCATGAAACTGGGACTTTGGTAAAAACATTCCATTTTCCAGTACGCATGAAAACAAAAATTACAAATATTTTTCAGGTAATAACAGAGTAATGACCAGTGATAGGCTCGGAGGACTATTCGTTTTATCCCCAATAGGTAGGGGGTAAAAAGGGATTAAGCGTGTTCACAGTTCATGAAAGCCCACTTTAAATACAGTTTTTTCTAAAATATTTTTTCTTTTCTTATTTACCTCTCTGGGACTACAGTTAGGTATTGTTTCAGAGGATGAGATGAATGATTTGTAGCGTGTGTGAAAAATGCCATGTCTGACCGGGATTCGAACTCAAGACCTCCAGATGAAAGGCCGAGACTCTATCACTCGTGCCACAGAAGCCGGCCAGTTTTTCTAATATAACAACATATCATTATCGTCATTAAGAACGTTTGCTTTCATATATACATTTTCTTAACAATATTCTCAAAAGGAATACAAAAGGCGGTTTTTTTGTTTGTTTGTAAAATAACAAGCCATTACTTTGAAAATTGTCGACAACTAGAAAGATGTTCAAAAGAAAGCACAAACTGATTGAGAAACATGTAAACGTTTACTAACTACGAAATTAAATCAGCATTCTTCAATTTTTTGAAGTCTTACTTCAGTAATTAAATGAAATAGCATAAGTGAATAGAGAACTAATCAGGAAATACCCGAGCTGAGATTTTACCATGATTATGAAATGAGAAGCTACAATCTAACTGGTAATAATTTAGTGTGGTTAGTAAAGTAAAAAGAACTGACAGCCTCAAACAAACTTTTTTAAGCATCTCAATCGATCTTTACGTGTGTTTATGTATGTATGAATGCGTGTTCAGTGCATACGGTTATAAACGTGTTTAGGAAGACTATATTAAACAGACAACGAATTAGTAGATGGCCAATTCTTTAGAATATGGGATTATGAAGTTATTATGTTAAGAAATATTAACTCTTAACTATAAAAAGATAATCGCTGAACTTTTCGCGTCTGTGTTTGTAAAACGGAAACATAGTTAATCGCTCTGTCAGTTATCTGACTGTCTACATTACAAAGCTTCTTGTACTTTTATATGTGTTTTAATAGACGTGTATAGCAAAAATTCACATTGAATGCAACACAAAGATAAAGAGATATAACAGCAAATATAAATATATTTAAATTAATTTTACGATAATTTTCTTTTATTAAATGTGCATTGTTCATAATAAAGTACTTTAATTAAAAACATTTCTTATTATTAATTTTTCTGATATTGAATCTATCAATATAGTAACAGTGGTGGGGCACTATGCTAAGATAATGCACTTTGATTAGACTGTTAACGAAGGAATCATAATAAGCACATTAAGTTTAATCCATAGAACCTAACTGGATCCATTTGAATAAAATTTAATAGTTAAAAGGAACTCTATAATTATTCTTGCCTTGATGCTCGACGAATATATAGCCCAAATTACATATGAACTCCCACAAAACTGGTAAGGGAAGAAGATGTTCCTTTACAACTACGCCAAGCACGCACAGGAATGCTTTTAATAAGTTTATTCAAATCATACAAAATTTTGCCAATTATATATTATGCTTAATTTTTCCTTAATGTTGCTTATTCTACAGGAAGGATTTATTATTTCTTGAAGATGTATTATTTATAAATTGTTCAACAATTAAAACCGGTGAGAGCGCAACAGTAATGTTTAAGAAAAGTAAAAAAAAAAACATGAGAATAAACCAGCAAGGAAAAGTCATTGCTTTTGTATTAAACCAGTTGATTGTTTTACTGTATAGAACAATACATTTTTGATTTTCTAATATTCTGCTTCGTTTACAACTTAAATTTCTATGAAAAATAGTTCTATATTAATTCGCTGAAATGTAATGCTGACCTTAGATTATAAATATTGCGTAAATGATAGTTAATTTCGTTTTTCTGCACTAGGGTTCTGTCGAGTCGATTTCGACTGACTAAAACCCTGGTAGAGCAAATTAGGAAGCTGGATTTATGTAAAACCATGAACTTTATATGTATATATATATGTTATACAAAATAACGGTCTTAATTTCGTCAAAATTAGGTGGCAGAACAAACTGATGAAATGTTGCCGAGAACTAACAACATGGCTTGAAGAAGTCATTCTCGTTATGAAAGTTTGTTTTATTCAAAATTACTTCTATTACTTTAATTACTTTAATACTATTACTACTACTACTATTATTAATATTACTTTAATACGTTAATTCTACTGAAAAAAATGTATAATTTTACTGAACATTTATAACTATTGTAGTTTAAAATATGTAGGAAAGTAGATTTAGATTATTATCTCCTCCCCAACAAATAAAAAAATTACTAGATCTTTAACAAATACTAGCACAATTACAAAGAAATAATTAATTCCATCATTGTACCAAAATACTGATTGGAAAAATTAGCCAAAAGTTTTTGGCTGCTACTTCAGATCGTAGGTGAGTAACATTTACCTTTATGTTACTTATTCGTTTTATTCTGAGTTTTATCTAATATGTACCCTGAAATCGGCACTTATCCTCCAACCGATATTGAATAGAGTTTTCATAAAGACGCGCGAATGTATGAATAAATAAAATTGACAAATGACTGTTTCACAATCAATGGCGTTTGACAATGGCTAAAGCTGAAAAGCGAGGTATTGAAAGGTTTCAGAATCTTATTGTTTGCTGTTTTATTAGGAAACAATTAAAATAGAAGTAAAGAAGACAGCTTGAAAATATTGAGAGTGATTCGTGTATTTCTTCAACAGCATTGATTGACAGAGTAGGGAACTTGTTTATTTGGATTTGTTAATTCAAGATTTGTATGAAGGCATTGTAATCAAAACTTTTAGTGATTGTTCAACAAGCTGTTGGCGTTAACGACCTGGACTGATGAATGGGGGTGTAGTATCATCCTGTACTGATTTTATTCTAAGTTATCAGCGATTAGAACATCTCATATTGAGGTTATTATTTCTCTCTCTCACACCTAGAAATGAAGTAATAACATGATTACCATTTATTTGTGCTATACTCTGGTGTTGTTTCCCAGTTACCTTCAAATTTTTCGCACTAGTAGATGTGACAATTTCAAATCCAAAACTTTGAGTCGGATATCACTTGATTTCAATTCCTGTTTATGTCACCACGAAGAAAATACTATTTAAAAAAATCGGGTGGAGCTGTGTCGGGGCGCACGGCCGTTGGTTTAACGTGAAACGTTACAGACCTTGGATGACGTTCCTCCGAGATACAGACCGACCAACTCATCTGTAGAGTTAAATGGGAGAGCCAACATCGTATTTTTTTTTAACAAGGCTGAAAGTCTCCAATGGAAAATTTTAGTTTCTTCGCTTGGCCAACTCTAGAGATAAACTGGTTGGTCTGTATGTCAGCGAGTCACTTTTAGTGTATTGGATTGAAATAAATTAGTAAATAATCAGTAGATCGTGGATACCGATGTTCTTTGGTGATTGGGTTTCAATTAACCACATATCTCAGGAATGGTCAAACTGTGACTGTAAAAGACAACACTTTATTTACACTCATACATATTATCCTCTTTCATCCCCTGAAGTAATACCTAAACAGTAACTTCCGAGAGTCTTAACAGGAAAAAGAAAGGAGGATTGAAATAAAAACGAGACATTGACTGCGTACTAAATTTAGTTTTAATATAAAACAGACACTAAATGGTACATCATATTTATTTCGACTAATATTCGACGAAAATTTGTTCAACATTGGTCTGTGATATGAGAAGTAAGAGACATAAGGTATGACAAGCAGCGGTAGAGGTGCTCCCGCCGTCGGCATTGTTCACTGAGCGCGCCGTGCCAGCTTTGCGATGCTGCCGAAATAGTCTCGTTTGCTTGGCACTAAGCATTGGGGAGTCCTGTACGTGGCCCTTAACCTTTCCTTTCCAACGATATGCGTAATTTATATTTCTGGCTGGCTTTTGCGTGGGCTGAGGCTGACATATTAAATTTTTATACTTCTTTGCATGTTTACATTAATTTTTTACACATAAATATTGTCCAAATAACACTTATTATTACTTAAATTGATTTATTTCGAGAAACTCTAAACATAACAATCACCGCGCTATCACGTCTAAGTCGTGAGCTACACTGAAATGAGCGAGAGCGCCAGTTTTGACCGATCTGCACCGTGCCCTCTCACCACCAACCCGCTCACCAGTGACGCAAACTCAAAGTGGTATCGGCGAGCTGAACATGTTAGTTATAAAATGACAACGCATTTACGTATCTTAGACTAATAGTAAGGGCGTTATTAAGGAAGGGCGATATAGACCTTTTCGTTACGTTACAAATTTCTGTTTTGGTACCCGTACGATTCGGTGTGATTTTAACGATTTTTCACATCTAACAAATATTGTCATTATAACACAAACCTTCATGAATTCGTTAAAATACATAACTACATAATTATAGTAATTTTTTTTTTTTTAATTATAAATGATAAACCATAAACTTATATCATTTATTTTCTCTTGCTATAGATTTTTTTTATTAACAAAAAATTTTGTGTGAATGGAATATTGAATGATTTATAAAGAAATCAATATAAACACTATCATATATCATAATGAAAAGCTTCGATAAAAATTGCGGTAAATATAATAATATCGTAATTTAATCTTTAATGATGAACAAAAAATTCACTGAAAAATTAAAGTATAATTGAATGATTTAAAAAATGTTATTACAAAAACGAAAATGTTAGTTTCTTGGTTCGGCAGTGTAAAATTAAATTCTTTTGACAACTAATGGTAATTTGATATGCCATTTTTCGCTTTTAAATGAATATTACAATTTTTTCAAATTTTCAGTAATAATAAACACGATTTTACATATGATTTTCATACGATGTTACATTTAGAATGTAATGAACGTAAAGAAAAATTAATGGATTACATGTTTCTACTATTTATTTCCATTTTTTTATAAAATAAATTTAGTGAAACCCTTTAAAAATTGAATTACTACGTATTTAATTTACGCTGCATACAATTTGTTTCTACAGAAAATGTATTTTATTTCAAAGTTCGTTGAAAGTATCTAAAATTACTTTATTTTTCATGAAAATGTTAATTACTGAATATTTAATGCAGTGAAAAATGATTTTCTAACAATATTACGGTAGATAGTCCAAATTTATTTGCAGTTATTAATTATAAATAAAGAACTTAAAGAGAAGAAGGAATTAATTAATTATTATTTGAATTAAGTTTTTATTTTGCTTTATATTTTTTATTCCATAAACTTAATTATTTTTTATTTAAACTTTTTCAAGAATTTAATAATTAATTCTTCATAATTTTTTAAAAATTTTTGTCACGGAAACTCTAATAAACAAGGGGAAGTATTTAAGTATCCAGTTATATAGGTTACTGATAACTTTATGTTAATTTCTGATAGCGTAAAATAAATACCTGGGTATTTTCAGATCCTGCTGGGATCATTAATAAAAAAATATTTCCTTTATTTATAAAGATTTTTTTACTTCATTCAGTTAATAAGCCGTATCAGTAAACTTATAGTTAAAAAATGATATTTTGAGTATTTTTTTTTATTTTTATTTTATATTTTTAAAGAGAGTGCACGTATTTAAAGTAGAATTATATATCCCACTATAGTTTTTTATTAGTAAATAGTAATAACATGAGTTGATACTAATTAAATATTAAACCTTTATATGTCTGATGAAAACATATATACGCGTGTATATATATAAAATAACTTTTTTCTAAAGAATTTGAACGATATTACATTACATCCCTCTTAAATTTTTGATGGAATTTAATCTTTAACAGAAATAAAATTTGGACACATTTTTATAATACTAATAATAATCAATTCAGCGTCTGACAATATTTATTTGTATTATTTGTATGACCATGTTAAAATTCTAATAAAAAGATTAGAATTTCTGTTG
The DNA here is from genome assembly GCF_047948215.1 of Lycorma delicatula. Classification (NCBI taxonomy): domain Eukaryota; kingdom Metazoa; phylum Arthropoda; class Insecta; order Hemiptera; family Fulgoridae; genus Lycorma; species Lycorma delicatula. Next base: position 191,241,940 of record NC_134457.1, on the reverse strand, counting down.
AATTTTGAAAGTTATCTTATCTAGTCTAATTAACTAGACGTCAACTTTCGAAAGTAATATTTGTGATCACAAAAAAGCACGAAAATCGATTAGAGTTAACAAATCATCTCGAGTCAAAACATAAAAATTTATTTCCATACGAATCAATTTTGTTGCTCATTTAAAAAAAATAAACTAAAAGAACTGGTTTTCAGAATTAAATTCCTATTGTTTATTATAATTTAATAATTACAATTTAAGCTAAAAAATTTCATGTAAATAATACATTACTTTTTTAAATTGTTTTGGGTAATATTTATTTTTTTGATTTGAGTGTTACTTTCTATCTTTCCTATCATTATCAATATCTGCAGTTGACGCGTTTTGGAGTACCTCTATTCTCAAAACTACTTTTAACACTAAGTCTTCCTGTGTTGGAATCGTCGAATAAATAGCGATTTTGAGCTCCTCCTACTCCCTCCATCTCAACTGTCATGAAGAGTGAGTATTAAAATTAGTTTTGAGAATGGAGGTACTCCGAAACGCGTCAACTACGGAAGTTAAAGTGTCATTGCTAGGAAAGTGACAATGTCCTGGAAATACAGAATATTTTCTGGAATCTAATGCATAGTCATCAATTTAGTAATCGGTGATGTTACTTAATATAAATTGTGAAGGTAGAATTTAGATTAATTATTACTGTTGGCTAAAAAAAAATATTAGAAATAAAAGAAGATAAATTGATTGATTTTAATTCTTCAGATATTATGAAATAGAAAGGTAAAAGGTATCCAGTTTTGGGTCCTGATATTACAGGCTTAAACAGAAGGCAGTTTTTCAGTGTAGCCGGGTTTTTATTATTTCCTGTTAGCATTTAATTATACCAAAACATTTTACTAAGAAAAGTAAAAATCTACGTTAAATTTTGTTAATAGCATTGAAAGTACGTAAAAGATGAATTGCCTGAATCGTTTGATTGTCGTACTAAATTCAATATTAGTATGTGAATGTTAAATATCATATTTTAAGCTTAATGTTGTGATACAAGTGTTTGTTATAAACGTAATGTTTTTAAGCAACCTAACACGAGTCACAAGTCAATTTCTAAATTGATCTAGCCATTTTCAAGCGTGCCAGATTTACTCTAGAGAGTAAGGATAAAGTGAAACGGTTTCCATCTACCTTCCTTACTGAGCCAAATATACGGTTGGATATCAGTTTTTATACCCACTGAAATACAGGAAATATCCTGCTGATAAGTTCATTCCTGCTGGAAATATCCTGCAGGTGATAAGTTCATTCTATTCATTACAGTGACTTGCTGTAAAATAAAAATCATAATCCTTAGAAAAAATATCTCTATACTACTTCAGATGCTTTAATTGCGTCACAGCAATAAGATACACTTGAACAATAATGTAAACTAGAGATTCCCAAACTTATTTTTCTCATAGACCACTTTCAAAATTTTGCTGATTCCGATGGACCCCCTGCAGCTACATTTGTACCATATTTCCAGTCGACGGAAAATGTGAAGATTAGATCTAACTATGAAAATTTGGGTTACGGCTGAGTTCCACGAACTAACAGCTTCCGAAAAAAAAGTGAGAATTGATCGGTTAATTTTTAATTGACTGTGCTGTGAGTGGATGTCAAAAAAGTAAAGTTGGCCAATCAAAAAAAAAAATGGTTCCATCCAACTTTACATTTTTGACATCTACTCACAGGACAAGAAAATAATCAATTCTCACTTATTTTATTTAGAAAACTTCCGATTCAGAGTGGTAAAAAGCAAAAGAAAAATAGTATATTTTTTTTACACGCCAACGTAGACCCCCGTTGAGTCTCCCGTGGACCCCTGGGGGTCCACCTGAACCACTTTGGGAATAAATGATGTAAACCAACAACTTATATTCTTTCTGATTTGAAATGTATTTTACAAATATTGATACTTGTTTCAAAGCAACAATGCGTTATATAAACTGGTTCAACTTAACAAGAAAGATTTAATATCTATCAAATAGTAATTATATAATTTATTTTATCGTAGTCAATAATCTGATATTTAAAATAAACACAGGACCTTGCCTCAAAGTATTTAAAATGATAAAATAGTTTATTGTGAATGAATTACTCGGGGCATTTGAACTAACATCTAAAACATAGATTCGAAAAATATTTGACCCGACATCTAAACCGCCAATCTAACTCGCTTGTATTATTATTTTATCAGTTGCCTCAAAGAAATCGGCATCTGTTGTTTTCTCTCTAATACAAGACGCACTATTTTTATGGTGAACAAGAAACTAAAATTTTGTTATTTTTGTTGAGATTATATTTATTTTTCTTATATTTAAAATAAAAATCTACATTTTCGCAATTTATTCAGTGACAGTCTAAATTGAATTTAGAAGCGTTATAGCGATGTTTTAACATACATACTATTTGTATTATATGTTTGTCGTATTAATATTGGTAGGCATCATAAACATCTGATAAAGTGTTTGCGATTGGTACTGCTTCTGATTAAATCACTTGTAAATCTCATTAAATTAATACTGAAACTTATTAATGTTTGACTTATTGCTTCCTGCGTATCATATAGTAAAACTGTAACTTAAACTTGAAATTGAAACTGAAACTCTAGACTGCTTGATATCTTATATTGACAGTTTGCGAAGCGACTAATCAAGTTTTGATAATGACAGAATTTAAATAACGTTTAATATTATTTCTAGAAAAATAAGTTTTGAGTTTAAAAGTAAACATTTTAAAGTTAATTAGCGTCTTTATTTGTTTTTGAACATATTTCATTTATTATCTTATATATTTATTCAAACAAAAATACCATATTTCAGTATATATTATTATCTAAAGAAAGATTAATTCTAAACGTCATTAATAAATAAAAATCAGTGCGTTTTGAAATTAACCTTATCTGTTACAGATATAGTTGCAATTAAACAAACAAAATTAGTGGTTAGATTTAATTTTCATTCAAGTTAACCAGCTGCAGATTATTATTTTATGGAAAAACTAAGTTACGTAAAAGCGTTGTCAGTATAGATATTTTACTCGTTTATATCTAAAATGTTTAACTGAATCACAGGTTTGGGATGGATTACTGGAACGGTGACTGGTTTTTTACCTCCCCTCAACATCCTGTAGTAGTATAACATTTCTTTCATTATAATATTAGCATTGACATCAGCTCAGATATTCAAGGTAAAACTACTGGCAGTTACTTTTATACGGATTTGAATACTAAATCGTGGATACCGGTATTCTTTGGTAGTCTCAGGAATGGTCGACTTTTTTTCTTTCCATGTTCCCGTATAACGCAGCTTTGGGGGTGCCAGTTGCCTCTAATTCGCGCGGTATGCCAGACCCGGTTATGCCATTCCTGACAGCACCACACCAGGAGCCGGGATTCGGTCTTTCAACTGCCTTGCCTCTAATTCGGGTTTCCCGAAGGGGTCCTCAAACCGGGTCTACGGTCTTACTTTAACCCTCCTAAGGACCCAGGAATCCCCGTTCACTCATCGAAGGTGGGACACCGAAGCATTCCACCCCTCCTGAACGGAGCTATTCGCCTGGCCCTACTCTACCCAACATTTTCTTCAGGGAGATCCTCTACTTTCTCGGCCAACTTGCACTTCATTATGCACGTCACCATGTGGCTAATTATACTCGTATTCCATTTACGATTGCTATGTAACATAGCAGCGATAATATTGTCGGGAGAAACCATCCCTATTGTGGCGGAAACTTCTCTTCTAAATGCCTCCCACCTTGAACATACAAAAATAATGTGTTCAGCTGTACCTGAAGCCTTGCAGTAAAACTTGCCAAACTTGCCCGTAACTACCTTAAAGGCGCTAACCCAAATATCCTTGTTTAGCTGACCGCATAGTTCCCGCCACTTCATCTGTTTACACCTAAATATTACTCGCTTATAGATATTCCTCATCGTCCACAGATTTTCTTTCTCTTGGCTAATCTTTCCAGGATCACCCCTCCTATTTGCTCTTTGTACCCGTCGCCGGGCTGATATACATTCCGACCGTGTATTAGCCACAAGGTCGGTCTACCAATAAAGACGCTTCCTAGATGGTCTTCTGGTGACCAATGAATCTGTGCATGTCTCCGATAAGACACGTGTTAAATACTCAGCCGACAGCTCCTGGATGTGGCCAAGTCTTTCCAGTAACTTGATCTTTACTCTGTTAAGTTCTAATCTTGGAATCTGAGTCTAGTTAAATGGTTTTTATTTTACTAGAACTGAACCCAAATCTTGTAACATCAGAAACATATTGTCAAGATAGTTGATCATTAAAATTTTAATGTCTTCGTACTAGATACAAAAATAAATGTATTACAACTGATGTGCAAGAATAAACTATATCAAAACGGAATATTATTACTAATTTTTTATCATAATTTTTTGAATTTTTCTTTTATTTAAAGAAAATATGATCTTTCTTTTGCGTTTCAAAAAAAAAAAAAAAAATTAACCAATAATTACGATTAATGGTAGTCCATTTTTATTGGATTGCAAGTATATTGTTTAACTTGGTTAGAATTTAATAAGGAATTACAAAAATCCAGATCACAGTATCCCTTTATAATTAATAATCTAACTAAACTGTTTATTCATTTCAAAGTTAAATAACTAACAATTGTAAACTAGGTCAGTTTAAAAGTTTAATTATTACAAGTTAAAAACACACTTATTAGTAACTGGCATCTCTCGTCGCGGCTTCGCCTGTGCTATATTGGTATAGAGCTTCAAAAACTGGGAGTAGTTTTTCAATAGTTGTATGTGGTCTGTGCTCAGATTTATCGCTATTCTCCATTTATCGGATAAAATAAATTAAATTGGATGAATAATAACTTTTCATGTGTTAAATATGTAGATAATCGCCCTCCATTTTAATTCTATTATCAACTAGTTTGTTTTTACGTATATTACGATAATAATACAAATCGCATTAAATTACTCTTCGTTTGGCCGAGATAGCCCGCGAAGACATAAGTCTATTTAAGGCATTCACCGATCTTTCCATGGAAAGTTCAGACAATGGCATTAAATTTATTAAATCACATAGTAACTGTCTTTTTTCTTTCTTTTTCTGTTTAGCCTCCAGAACCAACGTAAGGTATTACTTCAGAGGATGATAGGTATGAATGTAAATGAAATTTAGTCTTGTACAGTCTCAGGTCAACCGTTCCTGAGATCTGTGGTTAATTGAAACCCAGCCACCAAAGAACCGGATGCCGGTGTATTCCAATCCGTATAAAAGGAACTGTCTTTACTGGGATTTGAACCATGGAACTGTCGGCTTTGAAATCAATGATTTACAATGACGAGTTCACCACTAGACCAACTCGGTGGGTTACATATAACTACCTGAAGAATTAGATATTGACATAGACAATGTTCGATTTAGATAATATATATCCATGAACATAATGATATTATATTTACTAAAAGAAGTTCTAGGTTTTTATTTATTTATTTTTTGTTATGATTTATATAGCAGTGAGATTGGTGGCGTTAAAACACCGGTAAACTTTCCATGGAAAGGTCAGTGAACGCCTTAAATAGACTTATGTCTTCGCGGGCTGCTCCTGGCTCGGCCAAACGAAGAGTAATCATGTCGGCTGTATCTTTAGTTCTTCTGTATGCGCCGCCGGCCTGGAGCAGGACAATTAATATCCAGCGAAATCTTGACAGGCTTCGGCGGGTTTACCGGAGAGCATTACTGGGAGTTGTTACGGTTTATAGGACACTTTCATACGATGCTACGTGTGTTATTTTTGGGGTTCCCCCGGTAGACTTACTCATCCACGGAGAGAACGGAGCGGTTTGCAGAAGTGAGTAAGGCTGACCCCAAATTGTCTGTTATCCGAAGATGATCAGCTTGGAACTGCGAGCTGGGCAATCAAAAGGATGGGTGGGGCCCGGGAACAACATAATCGGGCCCGGTTCTCTCTCCCTAGTAGTTAGAGGCAGCCGAGAAAATGTACAGATTGAGTTCCGATTCTTGTGAGGGAGGGCAGGAACTACTTGGTCGGGCCTGGTTAACCCCTATTTGAAGCAGGCGTTGATCACAAAAGATCAACCGGCGAGCCGACCTGGAGGCTCGTTTGAGTTTGAAGGACACTCCTGTAGGCTGAGCTTTACTTCATTGTCTGTTCGGTCCAGGGAAGTAGGGGAAAAGAAAGCTGCAATTAAAATTTCGTAATTATTGGTTCAGTAGTTTTCGTGGTTATCGGGAACAATCGAAAAAGACGACTCTATGTAGCAGTTAAATAAACATTCATTTTATCATTTTAGTCTTAAAATATATATATATATATTTCATCAACGATTTTAAAATAAATAATTATCTGTTAAATAATTATTAATAACTACAATTTTTGTTTTATAATTTTGCAGGAGTTACTGAAAAACCAAGGTTCGCTGAACCAATACCGAATGTGACGGTCGCTCTCGGAAGAGATGCAACGTTACCCTGCGTTGTCGCCAATTTGGGTGATTATCAGGTACGTTTAACACTGATAAATATGACCATATTTTACTATGTACAAATATTGCTCTCACTCAAACAGATGTGTTTGGCGGGGAGGGTAACGGAGAATGGGAGAGAGAGATACAGGTAAAGAAAGTTTGCTTTTATCTCTCTCTGTGAGAGTGTGTGTCTGCGCGCGCGCGCGCGCGCTAGTGTCTGTATGTGCTCTATCTCTTATTTCTCCATTACAAAATGCATTGTGTACTTTTATGCAATGCAATGTTTTTTTTTTTTTACAATTATTGTTTTATATACATTAATTATACTTTATTTACCTTAATCTTTATCCTCAATTTTATAAACAGTAACATGCTCTTGTTTGCAGGGGATAAATATAGTTAATTAGCTATCATATATTTGCTTAAGGGAATGAAATTCTAGTTAAGATAGTTAAAGAAATGGATTACCTGCGTTTGCTTAAATACTGTATACCTAAGTTTGTTAAATTAACTCTGTTTTTACTCGTACCTAGGGAAAAATAGATTATGAAATAATTTTATCCGATTTCATTAGAAAGCTGTGTCACGTAAATAAATAAAAAACGTGAGTGTTGTGAAGCAGTTATGTTTTATTGTAGGCTATATTTTTCGTGCAGAAAATTATTTATTTTCTTTTAGCAAGTACGGACTAGCGTTCGACAATAATAATTTATAAGGGATGGATTTTTGTCGCGTGCTAAAAATGCGAAGCCCGATCCGAATATTATAATCTGGATAAGTGACGCAAATACAAATTAAATAGCAGGATTTTTTTCCTTTTGTAATTCGAAAATTCTACTCATGATATAGAATAAGTTCAATATATATTTTAATCATATAAATAAAAATCAGTAACTTCTAAAATAAAAATTGCGCTATATAAATATTATACTCCCGTATTATTTACTTACATTCTAATAAGTCAGTTAATTATTTTAACATATGAAAAAATATAAAGAAGACGGTTGCCTACACAATAATTACGCATTAAAAGTAATCATTTAATGCTTAAATATTGTGATTATTATATTAATTTATACATTGTAATTAAGTTCCTGAATTATTTTATTTTATTTCTTAATTATTATTTTTTATTTCATATATTTTCCGTTTAACCATTCAGCTTATTTGTTTCGGTAATCAAGCAATCTTATTTTCCTTGCGTTCGTAACTAATTGCCCGGTTTTTCTTTGTTTTTCTGTAACTACTGTAGGACAAACGTTATTTAAAAATAGTTCATTTTTTCATATTTTATCATTTTAATGTTTTAAAAACGAGTTTGTCACCAGAATTATTTACAACTTTTAGTAAAAATTATTGTATAATTATTTCACTTCGTGTCTGGGGTTTAAAAAAAAACATTTTTTTTTTATCTTAAACTTTTATGGTAACTTTTTTTGGCTAAAATCCATTTATCATCAAAAGAAATGGAGCCGACTCTTTAAAATTACAAAAGCTTTAATCAAAAGTAGAATAAAATGTTATAGAATGGTCCATTTTATGTTTTATTTCGAATTTTTCTTTAAAGTCAAATTTCAGCAGATATTAAATAAATATTTATAATTTTTATCAGCTGAAGTGTGAAATTTTAATAAAATTTTAAGATGGAGCTTATTATATAACCTCACATCTAGTAATAACAACTTTAGATTTAGTATTCCAATTATAATTGTTGAGTAATTTAGAAAGTTTAATTATATCTTCTTTTTTTTAAATTAGTTGGAGTGAATGCCGAAATGTTTAGAAAGGAATAAATTCGGTGCTACTTTTGTGATATTATAGATTCAGCTATTTCGCTTTATTTTCTTTAGTCCTAATTAATATTTTAACCTTCAATATAAAGAAACGTTTGACAGATTCTCTTCTTTAAGAAAATTAAAAATGTTATAAACCAAAGTAAGTAAAATATTAAATAAGTTAGTAATTTAATTTAACTGACAAAAAAATTTAAATTTCCATTGAAGATCGTTAACTAGGAGCGCTTTGTTATCATCATCATCATTATGACAACCTAATAAATTAAGCATAAGCTTAATGGATTTGACCATGAATGACCTGAATAAAAGTACAAGTTCCTTTTTCTTCCTGTATAATTTATTTGTTTTAACAAACCGTATTGTTACTTATTAAACACTGCAAATATATATATTTGTAATATAACATTAATTACAGATTTTATGCCCGCGCGTGCGTGTGCACCTAATTATCGATTACTTTTAATTTGGGCTATCATGTACCTCTACATTTAATCAATTATAAGTTCTTAAGTCGAAATTTTCATTACGACAAATATAAAAACTTTTACTTTTTTTTTCAAATATTACACCACGGTTCTATTATATAATGAACTTCCCAGAACAATAAATAAAAATAGGCTTATTAGTAATTTGTATTTAACTTATTTTAAAATTCTCTACTTTAATATTTTTAAAAATTACTCCAATATGCGTTACGGTTGAAATTTTATAACATAAAAATTAAAGCTATTGAAAAACTGAAAAACATTTGTATTTCTGTTCTTTAATATAAATTATTTATCTTACATTTGTGACGTGGTTATCCAAATAATGGGGAAAAAAGGTTCAAATGTTTATTTTACTTTTAAAACATAAAGACTTATGATTTTCTGCTGCATTCACCCTCAGTTTGTCTATGTGCTTCGAATATCTACTTATGTATTTAAAATATAATAACATCTTAAATTAGAATGAATTTATCGTAATATGACATAGAAATGCTGTTTCTATATCATCATCGAAATAAATGGTTTTACTGTATATTCGACGAGAAATCTTTATTTAATCTTCATTTTTACACTATGAATATTATAAAAGAATTTTTAAATTAAGTTTAAAAAATGCTTTTCTATATGTTCATAATAAAAAAAAATCATTGGTCAAAATTATCATCTCTAAAATGAACATATTTTTTAAAATAAATTTTCTTTCTACTGGTACGTTATTCCCATATGTACAATTAACATTCATCACAACTATCGAGTTTTTGTAAATTTGAAAATATATTTATACAAGAACAAGAAGAATTTTTTTGTGTAATTGTAGGATCATTAAGGATGAATCTTTCTAAAAAAACAAAAAAAAAAACAACTGGAAAGTTTAAAGCAAAAAAAAAGCAAACCACAAGAGGACTTCGTATGGATATAGAATCAGTAAATCTGTATTCGTGTGTTTATAGTTGTTTAAATGAACTATTAGTAAAAAAAATTGAGACTGATCACCAGTAGAGTCAAATGATGTTTCTTGAAGTTAACTTTCTAGATTAACAGACGTTGTGAGCTTAAAACTAAATCAGAATGATTTTTTTATAAATATTTGTAGAAACTGCCTTCTGCTTCTGATTTTAAAGAATTTATAGTCATTCAAAAACATATATTTCACAATTTACTCATAACGTTTTTTGAGAAAGCAATTTTTTTAAATACAGGCTTTAAAGTTATACAGAAACAATTTTTTTCCTATAAATTAATCACTTTGTTAAAATATATGCAGTAAAATTTGTGAGCGTACGTGGAATAGACTGACTCTTACAATAAGAATCATCTTAGATTTAACACAACCAAGTTTGTAAAAAAAAACAAATAGAGTAAGAAGAAGTTAATTAAATGTAATTGAGAAGGGTAATGAAAGATTCGAGTACAGTACGAATACATCTCCAAAATGTGTGGGAATGAAATCAGATTTCAATCTTTACTTCACGCAGAACTGCCTACAAATCAAACAGAAAATCTGACAAAGAAATGAAATTTAATTCTAATAGTATTTATTTTAACTTCAGTCTATAGATTCACATTACAAAAACTCAATCTATTCAAAGCAAATAGACATTGATGTAAATTCACTATCATTGATGATTAAACAATACATTCTACAACTGGTTGTGTTAAACCTATCCCTAACGACAAAATCAATTTACTGAATTTATTAACACCACTTAATTCCTGAAGGAAGATGGCTGCGGAAAATGAAAAATAAAAGCAAAATATGATGAACACTGCCCTTTTTCAGGAATATTAAACTCAAATACGTATCCAATTTAAAATCAAGAAAAATTTTCATAAAGAAAAAACAAAATCGTTCCAGAAAACTGAAGATTAGATCTGAGGAAAGACGGTAGCAATTAATACTGGATTTAATCCAAGGAAGAACCTTCGGTTGGCTTTCATCTGCTTGTTATTTTACATTAACATTACGGTAGGTCCTTTTACGTTGAACATTGCATATTATTACATATTGCTGTAGGCCCGGAACTGAAGTTCTAGTGCAGAAAAAATAAAAAAGTGGAGATATCTTACTTGAAACAAGTTGCGTGACGTCGGGACGAACCAGGAGCAACACCTGTTCCCGTACCCAGAATTAGAGTACATTTGCATACGTAATTTATGTTAATGACAAAAGACTTCGATGTAAAAAAAAAATTAAATGCTACTGAAAATAACGTACTCGGTGTGGTGAGTCATGGAAAATAAAATATACTTAAACGTGTATTCAATATGTAAAATATAAGTAATGGGTAGAGATAACTTAAAAAAATCCATAATTCAGAGAATGAATTTAAAAATACAGTACAGAATAAAATAATAATTATTTTTTTAAAATTAAAATCCTATAGGTTAAATTTAGAAGGTAGGTGTCTGAACCCTTCCCGATAAAGACCGGATTGAGACAAGGTGATGGACTTTTCCCACTGCTACTCAATATTACACTGGACTACATAATTAAGATTTGGCCAAAGGAAAATCCCGTTAAAATAATAATAGGAACAGTAAAGATTCAGTAAAAACTAATATTTTAGGACTTGCTGATGATTTGGCCCTACTAGCACTAAATATGGAAGAGGTTAAAAAGAAATCACCACCCTAGAAAAAATTTCCCAAAGGATTGGTTTGAAAATTTCTTATGAAAAGATAGAAATAACGGCCATGGATTCCCTCATCCGTGGATAAGCAAAAGAACTTGTTTAAATAAAAATTATCAAAAGGATGGAGTCTGGCGAATTGCCACAAATGAAACAGTCTACAAACAAGTCGACCAGATTCTCAGCACGATGAAAAATCGAAGGATTTCCCATTTTTTACACGTATTAAGAGTACCTGAGAACCAAATTCTAAAACAAAGAAATTCAAATTCTGATCACAAAGAATATTAACAAAAAAACCTGTGGAAAATATGTTGGAAAAATCCAAAGAAATTTTCAAGAAATTGGTTTGAGAATTGACGATGCCTGTGATAAAATGAAAATTAACTACGCACTTCAAAACAATAGATTTAACGTTAAAGAATTAGAAAGGCATAACAAAGAGGAGGTCACAGACGAAGTCAGGAAGCAACGATCCGGTAGAATAAAGAAATATTGGGAAAATCGAAAGGCCAGACTAATTCAGAAATTCAAGAGGAACTGAAATATGGACGACTAATGTGGTTCACTGTGGCCTCAAAAGTAAAAAAAAAAAAATCCTATAAACCGCTTTTATTAAATCAGTAAATCGTGCCGATCGTAGGTAGCATAAGCACTGAAGACGTGTGAAATAAAATAGTACTTAGAATTCAAAGCTACTGCATGTGTAGTATTAAACTCTGTAGTATATTAGCTATTAAAAAAATTTTATTTCATTAATAACTTCTGATATTTTTCATATTTTGTTATTATTGAATTATTATTGATCGTAAATTTTTTTTTACAATGAGAGGTTAATTATTTTACTTTTTGTGTCCGAGCAATGAGACATTAAAACCTTTGCGACCAGTATTGTGCCACCGAAACACCAGAAGCATTTCCTTTGCACAGATCTTCTAGTATGCATTTGATTGGGCAGAGGGTGCATTTTAGGAGATGTTCAGAGTCCTGAATCTCACCGCACTCGCAGTTCAGGTCGTGAGGCTCTATTTGACGCCATCTAGCTCGGTTAACTCTGGTTGGTGCAACCCCAGTTTGAAGCCGGTTTAAAGTCACCCACATTTGCCAGTCCAGGTCATGTCCTGGAGGTGTTGGAGCTCTTTTTGGGAACCATGGAGGGGGCTCGATAGATGCAGAGTTCAAAAATCCCTTTCTCGATTTCATTCTCGGAGGGGGTGGTCGCTCCATCTGGTACATTGTATGTCGTGTATCGAAAGATTGTCTGAACCGTTCAATGTACTCGGCTTCAGCTCGACGTACTCCAGGTTACTCCATGCCTGCCGCTCGGTGCAACTTTTCAATAGGAGTGGGTTTCATACGTCGCGTTATTAAACGACACGTCTCGTTCAGCGCTATATCAACCTTTTTGGTGTGTGCTGATCTGTTCCACACAGGACATGCATATTCGCCTGTTGAATAGCACAAAGCTCTAGCTGTCGTCGACAGGGTGGTTGGCTTAGCACCCCATTTACTGCTTCGGAGTTTCCTCAGGAGATTGTTCCTCGTATTTACTTTCAACATTGTGCTTTGACAGTGAGCCATATACGTAAGTGATCTGTCTAATATAACTCCAAGGTACTTTGGCGCTTCTGAGTGTTCCAGCTGCTGATCGTTCCATATAACATACAATCGTCGCTTTGCTTCCCTGATTTTCAGATGGTACGCGCATACAATTGTTTTCGCTGGATTTGGTTTTAAGGAGTTTGTTTTATAATACTCAGTTAAACCATTTAGGGCTGCGGTAAATCTCTTCTCAACTTCTGGAAAAGTTCGATCTTGAACAGCCAAGGCAAGGTCGTCCGCATACAGGAAATGCTCGGCCTCGGGGAAGATAGGTTGATCGTTGGTATACAGGTTGAAAAGTAAGGGTGATAGCACACCGCCCTGAGGCAGTCCATTTCTCTGGTTTCTCCAGCCACTTTTCTTTCCTTCGAAGCTAACATAAAAACGCCTGTTCTGTAGTAATGATTCTACTGTTTTAGCTAGTTGGTGATCCCCTGTTGATATAAGTATTTTTTTGTAGAAGCAGTCTGTGGTTGACTGTATCGTAAGCCGCCGATAAGTCGACGTATGCAACGCCTGTGATGAGTTTCTCCTGAAAGCCCTGTTCAATGTGCTCTGTCAGCTTTAAAATTTGACCTGTATAGTATTTTCCCGGTCTAAACCCAGCTTTTTGAGGAATAAGTATTTGTTCAATATCTGGTTGAATGCGTTCCAGAATCATTCTCTCGTAAAGCTTGTACATGTGACTGAGAAGTGATAGGTCTGTAACTGCTGGGTTCTTCAGGAGCTTATATATATATATATATATAAATTATAACTTATATATATATATATATATATATATATATATATATATAACTATTAATAAATCAATATATTTAAATTAAAAAAAAAGCTTATGAAGTCTAGTTCGAACCGATGTGCCTTCCTCTGAGATCCAAATACTTCATTAATTAAACTTTTGCTTGGCTATAACTCTGAAACTACTGGAAATAAGCATCACTTATGATATCGTTGAAAAGCTCTCAATAAGGGATTAATACTGCAGTTAAGAAAAAGTCCAACATCCAATTTTTTTTTATTTTGGACGTCACACCGAAACTAGTCAAAGTGGATTCAGAGATGGTAAAAATTTCCGTTGAATTCTGAAAACCGAAATTTTTCTCGATTACAATAGTACAAGAAAGTAAAATTGTAGAGATATCACAGTAATTTCCTGGTAAAAAGAACATGCTGATTATTTATAAATCTATTTTGTTAATAATAATAACAACAACCTGCATGATTATTTATTATTATTTAAAACTAACTACACTATTATCCGACAACATGGCAGCATCTCTATTCCATTACCGGGTTTGCATAATAGTGGCCACGGTAATGAACTAAACTGATAACGAAGTAAGTAGGTAATGGGAGATCTCGATGGCTGAAATGCTCTTTTACTCGTTTACAACCGGTCTCCTTTACATCCAGTAAAATAGAATGGGAATCTTGTTTGCTATCTGCATAATACTGTAATCTGTACTTAGAGCCAGACGTATCGTATTACTTTATCTACTTTGTTTTAAGAAGAAATTTAATTTACATAAATAATTTCATATTCTAAAATTATCGGTTGGATAATGAGAATCAGCATGTATACTGTAATCTGTTCTGTTGTTACAGGTTCTGGTAAAAGTTAAATTACTTTTACTGGATGTGAGTAATCAAATTATCAGTTATTTTTATTTTTTAGAGGACCAGTCATCGGAACTATTAGAAATGGTTAAAATAAATCTAGCTGTATTTATACATCTTTTAATTAGGTCTCAAAGATGAATCGTTAAGTAGCATAATATTTTAAATAGAAAAATATCTATATAAATAAAAATGTAAACGTTCGTTTGTTCAAAATCTTAAATCTTCGAAAGTTCTTCACCGATTGCTTTGAAATTATGACACACCGTTGCATTCAAATATGCACGTGTTTTTATGTACCTAAGATGTCACACCTGTGACAGGTAAAAACATGCTGTTTTAGAAAAACAGCACTATCTGTTTGACGTAAAAGCAACATACGCTATACTAAATATTTTACGATTCCATTTCAATGTTTCCGATATGTGTGTCCGCTGTAGACTAAAAAACTGCTGGAGCGATTTACGTACGGGAAAAAAGGGGAGAGTGAAAAATCGAAAAAAGTAAAAGGGAAGAAGGAGAAAACGGAGAAAAGAAAAAGGGGAAAACAGGGAAAAGGACATGGAAAGGGGGAAGGAAAAAATATATGGGGAAATGGGAAAGAGGAATGATAAAATGGAAATAAAGGAAAGAGAAATGGGGGAAAGGAAGAGGAAAGGGAAAAAGTAATATCATAAGTTAAATTTTGTGAAGTTCCGTAATGTTCATTTTGTTAATGTTTTATCAAACTTTCAATTATGTTCATTTAATCTATATATATAATCAAATCTAGCAATAGCGAAACATTGCTGGGTCTATTAGTATTGAATTAAAAACGTATATATATATTTTTTTTTTTGTTAAAATTAATTCTTCTTTTAATAAAATTGTCCCAGATCTTTTTCCCAGTTAAAAACCGGTTATTATCTATTGATTAAGTTTGTATTTTGTTTTGTTAAAATTATTTTAACTTTATAAAATTTTAATCTCCTGTAGGGTTGTGATGTATACACAATATTACTGAAAATAATATTAAATTATCAGAAATTATTGAGCTTAATAAAAACATTCATAAAACAATTTCGTGAAATGTCAGATATTGACAAAATGTCAAAGAATAAAAAACTTGATCAAAGGTTATTTTACCCAAAAATTTTACGTATAGATTTTAAATTTTGTATTACAAACGATAAATGCTGGAAGCTTTTAAAGGTTAGATTCGCTGTGATTGAATTTTATTGCGTTTTTCTATCTTTTCGGTGGTAGTTACGTATCTATACAATTTAATAACCCTAAATTCGACGCTGTCTATCGCTTTTTTTGTTTGTTTATTAAACGAATTAATTAATGTGTTGTGATTCATTGCATTTTACGTTTAGCGTCCCTAAACGTTCAATAATAAAATAACAGCACACAAAGAATGAAATCAATATGTCTGTGTCTATTAATTGTTGTTAAATATTGGTTATTTATATATATTAACCTTACTACCTGTGGTGAGCAGTG
The DNA here is from genome assembly GCF_047948215.1 of Lycorma delicatula. Taxonomy (NCBI): domain Eukaryota; kingdom Metazoa; phylum Arthropoda; class Insecta; order Hemiptera; family Fulgoridae; genus Lycorma; species Lycorma delicatula. The sequence goes on along the minus strand of NC_134457.1, from coordinate 191,225,826 downwards.
TGTATGTGTGTGTGTGTTTGTGTGTATATATATATACAAATCAAATTACTGAAAATACTTTCACTAAAAATGTTTTTAATGCTTTAAAAACGTTTTTAACTTATTTTTAAATTTATTAAATTTTGCTATCATGAAAGTCATTTCGTGATTTTATTTAATTTTAATCTTATTTATTTTTATCTTTTAATTTCTTAACAGTTTTTTCGAATGTGTTTCTTTATATTACCCGCTATAAATAATATATGGTAGTTTTTTTTAATCTTACGTTATGGCAAATTTAAATTTTCATTTATTGCTTTATATACTCATTATTATCTTCGTTTCTTATTTAAATAGAGTATTTATATTCTTATATTCTACTCTCCATACAATAATAAAATGGATTAATTCTTAGTTTGTTAATGTAATACGAGGGTGGGGTGAAAAATTCCAGGTCTACATAAGAAAATAACATTTTTCTGGGTATATTTTGATCTATTTTTCAACATAATTACCATTAAGGTTTATTCAATTTACCCGGCGTTCCACAAAAGCACTTATGTCAGTTCGGTACGTCGATTTATCCAACTCCTTAAAATAATCATCTACGGTGGCAAAAACTCTATTATTGATCGAAAATCACTTCCTTCCAAGCCATTTTTTTTTTTGGGTTAGGAAACAAGTAATAATCATCGACAGATCAGTCTCATCAAACGTCATAAATCGAGGTTAAAATTCCTCTGAATTACGCTGAAAGAACTCGACAATCGCTTAAATTGATTTTTTCGGCGCTGTTTTTGGTCGGGCATGAGCCCAACCAAATGCGGTATCCATCTAGGGCAAAGCTTGTTCATGTCCAAATGTTCGTAGAAAATATTGCGCACATGTTCTGCTAACGTGCCCACAGACTCAGCTAAATCGTTCACTATCACTGCTCGATCTGCCAAAAAGATTTCATGCACTTTTTCTATAATTTCTTCCGTAATAACTTCAGAAGAGCGTTCACTGCGTGATTAATCACTAGTGTGCGCTCGATCCATTTTAAATTCTGTGATCCAGTGTTTAACTGTTGTATTTGATGAAGAAGAGTCTTCCAATGTCGTATCAAGTTCTTCTTTAATTTCCTTTGTACTTAGACCCTTCCGAAAAAAGTATTTAATTACTGCACGAATTTCCAGTTTTTCATTTTTCAAAAAAACGCCTCACTCCATTTTGATGGACTGTAAATACAACTTTAACTTTCACGATTACTTATTTCATTATTTTTATGTTGTAATTGTTTACAAACAGAAAATTATCAAATATTTCTTTCATATTGTAGTAACTACAATTTTTTATTTCAATGCATGTTTATTTATACTAATAAATAAAAGGATATGTTTTTTTAATTACCGGACAGTGTCGTCATGAAGCACTCTGACCGAAATCGGTATCTTGAATTCCATCTTGATCGCCGTTTAACGTGGAAGAACTACGTGAAACAGAAAAGTAAACGCATCACGTATAAGAGGCTTTATTGGTTGTTAGGTAGAAACTCGCATTTCTCGTTGTCCAAAAAAAATTTGATAAACAAGGTGATTATAAAATCAATTTGAAATATGGCTTACAGCTATGTGGCAAGACGTGCAATTTTACGTTTTGATTGTACAACATTTACAGAACAAATTGGCGAGATCCACTGCAGAGGCGCCATGGTTCGTTCGAAATGAAAAAATTTATGACTATCTTGAATTGCCTTATAATCATGACGAGATCAAACGGCTGGATTAAACGGCTTGAAAGTTAAAGACAGCGATTATACATCCATATGAACTTTCTAGTAGTTAATCACCTAGATAACAGTGAAGAAATTAACAGTGAGATAACAGTGAAGAAGTGCTGAAACGCCAGCACTTGCTGAACTTGCAACGTATTGAAATAGTTATAGTTCGGTAACGGACGTGTAATAAACATCTTTACTCTGCCTTAGTGAGGAGCCTAGCGTCCTTCTGTTTCTTTCCTTGAACTTGTTATGCTACTATTTTGTTTATTTCTATTTATTTTTAATAATGTTGTGGACTCATTTTTGGTTTGTTTTTCACTAGACTATTCTGATCTCTTGAATCTTTGTAACCCCAATTAATTCAAGTATGTTTATTTATATATATTTTTTATATATACGTGGTTTATTGTATATATACCTTTTATTTAGGATGTTCGCTGGAAACCCCTCTTCATGTGCTTTTTGTAATGCACTTCACTGGTGGTTCTTTAATCGGACAGACTGTTAAACTTTATTTGAGAGACAAAAAAAGAATATCCATTAGTGTTTGGCACAGATATTCATCTAAAATTTATTAAATGACGTTAAGAATCTTTTCTTATTTTTACAGTATTAACGAGATACTATGGTAACGCCTAATAACTTGAGTGAAAGTTTTGTGAGCTAGTCGATATTCGTAAAAATATTCGATTAATCATCTGCAATTGCAAGTATCTAATATTATCTGGAATTTCATAAGCAGGTAGTACCAAGATTTTTGCTATAACATACTTAAAATTTTTAAAGACTTAAAATTTTTATTATTTGATTTTGGAATGCATATTATTGATCGTGTCGATGAAGATTAAATGAGATTAATTAACAAAATAATAAAGGAATTTCTTCAAATTTTTGCAAAGTTAAACGTAATAAATTAATTTAAAATTATATTAAAAGAAAACATTACGTACGATTGGGCAAAAGCCCAAAAAACTGAAATAATCTCTTTCCACTTTTTTCTCGATTTTAAGTGTAATTTTACTGACTATTAGTAATTACATCATGTTTTTTTTTTAGTTTTAAAGGTTAGTGCTTCTTCTGTGCATCATTTATAGTAATTATAATTTACAATCATGTATAATATTACAGTATTATATGAAACCGAGTTTTGTAATCTTTGAAAGAATATGATGTTCGTGTGGTTTATAAAACCAGTATGAAAGACAAAATATTTAATAGGAATATTATTGTAACAAAAACATTTAATTTTACAAAGACTACACCTGAAATTGTTTTGTATTGTAGTAATATCTGTTAAAAACAATGAATATATAATATTTTTTGTTTACTCATATGTATCATTATTGTTTGTGGTGGGAGAATTTCTGTACACGTCTATTTACAAAGCTTCAGAGATCGGTCTCGTGCAAGTAGTTTCATAACTTATACCAGGAAAACCATGAGATGAATATGAAATATACCTCATCATTTCATAACGTTGTAGAAACATTCTAGTCCTTTATATTACTTTATCTTTTTCAAAATTAAATCGTTAAATTTAAATTATATCATATATTAAATTAAATTTAATATTATCTCTTTTCTCCTATCTATTTCAATTTTGTTTCTTAAAATTGAGCCGAGTAGCTAGAAAATTTAACTATTTTATATAAATTTGTTCAATTTCATGTACTTTTTCTGTTAATAAATTTCTTCGTTATTAAGATCTTTTATTTTTTCTATTACTAAATATTTTTATTACTGCATTATTATTAATATTATTTAAAATTTACAGTAATAAGTAATTATTTGGTAACTTGGAATAATTTCGTAACTATCATTACTATTTAATTTTACTAATCATCAACTAAGTTGTTGGGATTTATAAATATAGAAGTAACAGATTTGAATTCATTATTATATACTATCTCAAAAAAAGATGAAGATTTAAATTATAGATAATCATTTAAAAATATTAGATATTCCACTGTACAGAAAAATTAAGTTGTGATAGGATTTAAAACTCATACAAGGTTTCAATTTCGGCCTTAATTGTAGGGTGATAAAAATGTCAATTTGTTTTACGAACTCAAACACCAGATTAAAACTACGCAATTTCTTCTGTAATATCATAGTGAAATTGGGCTACAGAAGTTGAAACGAAAATTATTTAATAAGATAACATAAACACCGATTAAAATGTGTAGTAAGTCTAGAGAAATTAGCAATTATTTTTTAAAGGGAAAATGAAATTTTGTACCGTAATGTTAAATTATGACTTTACTATCGTGTCTTGTTTGTGTTTTAAATATAGGCTTATCTGAATTTTATAGACTGTTATGACGTTAGATTTATTAGGCAACCATCGAACGGAAGTAGAGATCCCAGAACTATATTATACCAATGATGGTATGACACCACATTATACAAGTTAACCTTATTCAGGAAAAAACAGTTTAAACATAAGTAAGAATAGTAAATGTTGGATAACAATGTTTACTATTGTAAGAGCTGCAAGAGAATTTCAAACAGAGAGACGAAAGTTTCTTAGAACGTTTACTCCGAAGAGGTAGCAATAGATTAAATTCCTCACAACTGACCTATTGTCAGTTAGGTCAGTTGTGAGGAAAACCCCACAAACCATATTGGGTTTGTGGGTTTGTGAAAAACAAACACAATATGGTGACACCATATATATATATATTTTTTTTTTTTCACACAATATGGTGAAAAAGACATGAAGGATAAAGAAAAGCGATAGACAGTTAGAAAGGTTTGGCAAGGAGAAACGAAAAGACAAAAATCTCTGCCAGGAGGGTAAATTCAAGGTCTCTGTGGATAGTAGGCGTCCATTTCATTTGCAATCCGTCGGGAAGTTTTTCGGGATATTTGTTATCAGCATTTAAGCTCTATTTTACTAATCAAATGTTTCAAGTTGACTGGTTCAAAAATACACTACAATGAATTTTTTTTTTCAGAAAATAATGAGCCATCACCCTCTCATCATTCAAGCAATTATGTTTCTTTTAAATACAAGTATCCGATTTAAAAACATTCTCAGTCTTATCCTTGATTGGTGTTAAACACTTTTTTCTTTTTTTTTTCTTTATTCTCTGAGTCCACCTTTAGGCACTGCTTCAGAGGATGAGATGAATGACAAGCAGGGTGTGAAAATGCCATGTCTGACAGGGATTCGAACCCGGGACGTCCGGGTTAAAGGCCGAAAAGCTACCACTCGGCCTCTCAACACTTGATATTTAAAAACTTAATTAGTTTCAACTGCTTCTTGCATGAACAGAAGTATCATTTTCTTTTTGTACATTCATACACGCAACATTATAACTTTGGAACAATTTAAAAATGCTAATTTTAAAGTTATATTATACAAGTGAAACTTTATGTAGATAATAAATAATACAAATATTGTATTTAAATCGAAATAGTTTTTTTTTGTATTTGATATAAAATATTCCTTTTCATGAACTGTGTCAAACAAATTTCAAATTTCATGAAGATGTTAGCTTATTCTACATTGTGAAGCAAAAGATATGATACTAGTTTTTGGAATCCAGGGACGAATGCAGTATTTCTTTGGTTGACTGATTAAACAGTTAAAAATTTGAGGTTTATCTAATTATATGTTCAATTAGAAAGTATTAGTACATGATTAGTAATTTATTAGTAAAATATGATGTCATACATTATGCGAAATATTTACAAACCGACAGGCTAACATTGACGATTTTCTTTATTTTAGAACATCTCCTGACGATAATGACCGTATTTGTGACATTGTATGGCATATTTTTACCCATGTAAATTTTGGTGCAGTAGTTTTAAAATTCTTTTTCGTTTTTTATACACACCCAAGGTAACCGCTCCCGCCGGTTAGATATAACTCGGTTGCCTCTGGGTGTCGTGGCAGCAGCCTGTCCTCTCTAACTTGGCCCAACTCAGAGACCGCCCACCGGGGTCCTCCCTGGATCACAAGGACGCCCCGACTCCCTCTGGGCAGCCAAGACGCCCCTCCACACCTCCTCAGGAGGGCTATCCGTCTCTGTTCCTATCCAACTAGGATCCAGGCATATATTACTATGCCCTTCCCCTTCCTCGAGCCCAGTTTTAAAATATTTAAACAAACTGTAGTTAAACGTAAATTTACTCAATCGTAATTAAGTATTTTTTTTTTTTTTTTTGTTAGAATTGCATGTAAGGTATTTAATAGATAGACACGTCTGACATCTATTGTATTGTAGACGATTACATTGTATGTTGTGGTATTATATATGTTTCTTCCTTTATTTTGTAACTGTTTATTTTCTCTCTACAATCAGTTGCAAGTCTGTATTAGCTAAAACTCTGTTCACTGCCGACGGGGACATTCAGTTAAGATACTGACTGAATTCAGCTGCATATCAGGCTGGCAGGAGACGTTCAAAATGCCACCTCTCAGATATTCCATCTAAAACCGTACTCGTTTCATTCGACAGCCTCTAGGGATTTTTATTTCCATCCCTACTCTTCCAAACTCCTTCCAATCCACCCTACTTCCACCCGTTACTAGTTGCGTTAAGGTATCACAACGATCCACGCTGTTGATACGGGAGTTAGGAAAACATCACATCTTTTACATTAGCCTGTCAAATACTTTTATCTTTAAATTATTTCATTCGTTCAGCTTTCTTCTCAAGTTTTTTTTTATTTCTATTTTGTAAATTATCTGCTACGTTTGTTATATCCATGTAAGGAACATAAATACAGTTTATTTCATCAAATAATTGTTCATCCTATTATTAGGATAATAATTTTTCATCCATTTTTAAATTGTAGTTGCTTTCGTCTTTTATCAAAAGGATTTGGGTTTCAATCCAGGCAAGCTTTGTTATTTTTCATATGCTACAATTATTATTATTATTATTTTTTTTTTTGAGGTTTTTAGGGGCATCGACTACTTTGGTCATTAGCCCCATCCCACTTCAAAAAAAAAAAAAAAATATAAAAAAGGGTTCAAAATTTCACATTTTCATGTGTCAAAAAAAATGATCAAAATTTTACTTTTCTTATAACTTCTGATCCAATAAAATTACTTTCTAGGCTTTCCTTTCGGCCATCCTTTTTTACGTTTCTCCATTCTTCTGACGGCCTCAACCTCTGATGACAGCGTATCTGAGGCCTCAGACATGGCATCGTCTTCCTCTATTTCGGATGCCAGTGACGTTCTTCGGCTGACGTCAGTTGATGAAACTTTCGCCGGCGCTGTTAGCATCTTTGCTAAAGAATCTAAATTAATGTGCGATGATGTCTTCGCGGCGGATGAGCCGGACTCTATCTCTACTGCAGTACTGGGTCCGGCTGAAATAGATGCTCTCACCCAAGCTGGTCTTTGCTCTTTGGGAGGCTCTATTGGTACTGGTTTTATTTCATCTGCGCCTGGTGCTTTTCCTATAATAACTTGCACCTCAATTTCCGCAGATTCAGGTTTTCTTGTCACAATTTCTTTAGATTTGTGACTACACGAAGGAGATTTGTGACTACACTACGCGATCTGTTTCTCTTTGTCAGATAAATCAAGATTTTTAATTCTTACACAAGTTGGTGACTTTACAATCGCAGATTTAGCTGGTTTTTTAAACGGCGCTGGTGTGTCTCTCATGTCAACGGCGTCAGTCCGGGGATGAGCCTTCTCATCTTTACTTTGTTTTCTCTGATGAGTCGACTCAATCTTTGAATCAATGATTCTTTCAATCATCGTCGCAAGACTTGGTGCCATCGTGTTAAGCAACTGCTCCACATTAATTTTAGATGTGGAAGGGGCAGCCGCTGCTTCTGCATAAGAAGTCGATGGTCGTGGTGTACGCTTATTAACAATCTTCTTTGCTTCAGGATAGCTTACCTTCTGAAGCGTTTTAACTTCCTGAATTGCTGTTTCTAATTTATATGTAGGGCAGTTTCTTGAACGACAATTGTGATGCCCTTTACAGTTAACGCAGGTTGGAGGGTCTTTACATGGGTAACCCTCATGTGTTTTCTCTCCACATATACATATTTCCTGCGCTTCACATCTTGCTGCTGTGTGTCCGAATCGTTGACACTTAAAACATCTCATCGGCTGCGGGATGAAAGCTCGTACATCAAGCCGATGGATGCCAGCTCGTACCTTTTCAGGAAGATTCGGCCTATTAAATGTCAAAACATGCGAGGCCGAAGGAAGAATCTCACCATTTCTTCTCATAGTAAGTCTGCGACATTGAATTACTCCCTGACTAGACATTTCTTGTACAATTTCTTCTTCTGTACAATTAAGAAGATCGCGACAAACAACAACTCCTCTGGATGAGTTCAGTGTGCTATGCGGTTGGACAGAAACCGCAAATTCACCGATCTTCTTCAACGCCAAAACTTTCTGGCTTTGCATGTCGTTGATGGTTTCGACATGCAATCCATTAAAAGTTTTACGAATTTCCTTGACAGGACCACCAGCACAATTTGTAACTTCTCTTGCAATAAGGAATGGACTAACTTTTTGAAAGTTTCCATTCTCCCTTGTAATAATTAAAAATCTTGGCTTTGGTGCGCTATAGCCAAATAGACTTTTCTTTAATTCTTTACTGATCCTATCAGCATCTTTCTTTATCCTATCAGATTCTTTACTTTTTTTCCTCTTCGCTTGCGGCGAATCGGAGGTTTCTAAACGAGGGTGTTTACGTGCACCCTCTGCCACGTTTGAATGTTCAATATTCATGAACAGTGGATCCCTTCTGTAGCAAGGCTAGCCGCCGGGGTACACCCCCACTCCAGGGCTACTAACCTTGGAGGTCCTATCCGGTACTCCGGTGGAACCGGCATATGTCCGGCATATGTCTGGCAGAGAGCGGATGCGCAGTCGCTGCACTGACTCCAGGCTCCTACTCACCGAAGCTTTCAGAGCTCCCATGCACCGACATACATGGGCACCATTGCTACATGCTTGCCATCGCAGGGGGCATGTGGACAACGGAAGGGTCTCCGTTACACCTGCAATAACATTGACCCTGGCCGCCACATCGCCAGCTCTAAGAGTGGTATGAATCCATTTCCAAAATCGTTTGTTATTCCATTTCCTGCAGGTAGCCAAAAATCCAGTCCGTTTAGTGACCTGAAGTTGGAACCAGGTCAAACTTAACAAGGCATAACCGAGGAATTTACTCGGAACCCCGTTAGCCAGCTATATGTGATGTACAAAGGTACAGCTGTTGCCGCCCTGGACGTGGAACATAGATGTTGTGTTCCGGACGTGGGGATTATCTACCTCAGGGCGCTACAATTATTATTTATCATTTTTCCACGTATAAGCCTTGAGCTTTCGCATGAATCAATAATCTAACTAAAAAGAGAAGAAACTCTTCTGCCATTAGAAGAGATATTAAAGATGATCTTACACCGTAAAGTATTGCATTAGACAAATAGGAGTAGAATACAGCTTCAAACAAAGATGATCGAATGAAGCGTTCTTAATTTAGGGATAAATAAAGTACTTTCCAAAATCTCATACCCATATCATAAATGCGCGATATTTACATCAATCTTGATAATATTGGTTTGCTTGGCATTTCTCCCGTCACTACCCCATTCGGTCGCCCTAAAACATAAGACCGAATGTTTGTGCCACAAACGGCTATTGACCCTCAAAACAGTTTAGCGATCAGTGTCCTATATAGTTCCTAGAGCTTACCTAACAGCGTGAGCGGACTAAGCGCGGTGCCATACACCACCGGCTTACGTGTCCCAACCGCTCATTTGTCATATATTTACTAAAATGGGTAGGCGCACCCTGTCAACTACTAAAATATATATGACATCCATAAATTAAAATTTACTCTGTCAGACAGAGTAAACAGCAACTGTGTAAACAGCAACAGTGTAGACAGCAATTCGCTGCCACGCCTAGGTCTCTGAATGACAGCAAGTACCTGGTCACCATATTAATGCGCTTAGAGCCCTAATTGGTTGGTGGTCAGTCATATATTTCAAGGTTAGCTTCCCACAGCAGTGCGTTAGGAGTCTTTCGTTTAAGTAATCTACTGATGTCGGCTGAACAAAGCATATCAAGGAACTCCCACACGGTCCGACAATGCGGCTCTCGCCGTTTGTGAGTGGCCAATTTTCCCCTTGACCTCTAAGTTTCAGGGTGGCCCGATCTCTGCCCCCCCCCCCCCGGCAACAAGAGCAGGGCAGTCAAACATCAGGTGTTCATTTGACTGGCCTCCCCGGAGATCCACATCTCATCAGCTGCCAGGCGGAACCGAAACAGATATTGGTTCTTAATTTTATATCTTGATAATATATTATACTTACATATCAGATTTTATCGACTGAGAATTAGTGTTCGTGGGCTTTTGTTTAATATATCAGTAAAAACTTGTATAAACGCACATCCTGTACAACACGGATAACGTCAGTTAAGTTTAATCAGCTTCTTCATCCCGTCACAAAGAACAACGTCTTTCCAACTTTACACAAAACATCAATTTTATAACTCGTCAAAATCAGCAGTAACTATAAATTAATGAAAACTACCTGTATGTTGCTGAAAACGATAAAAGTACTTGAGTCAAAAGATAAAAACAATTTTATTGAAGACAACATTATAAACAAATTATAAGCTTCCAAGAAACAAAAGTTCCTGAACAGAAAAATAAATATTTTGTATGTCGTAATATTTAAAAATTAGTTACATATGACTGTTAAATATTTATGAAAATATTGTTTTAATGAAGTTTTTATTTTGTAAATTTACACTAAATGCTGAAAAAAATTTACTTGAATTTCATTCAGAATAACATTCAAAACTCACCTTAAAAGGGGTCAAGTGATGTTTTATTTATTAGGATTTCTGACTGGCAGTTGGGAGAAGATTTCGTATGGTCAAACGTTATTTTATCATGTGAAAAAATATTATCCTTCATTCCAGAAATAATATGAAATTTATTTAATCCATTTAATCGGTGTATTTAATCCACAACATTCATGTTATTAATAAATATTCTATGGAAACATATGAATCGTGTTGCGAAAATATTCTCAAAAGCTACCGTTAAACTTATATAGTAATAAATTAAATTCTTTTTTTTAAAATCTGATAAACTACGTCTTAACAAATCTTCGGTTTGGACAGTATTCTACAAGAAAAAACCGTTTAATAATGAAAAAGAATGGGTCAAATAATGAATATAGTTCAAACAATAGTTAGAATTAATATGCACTAAATTTATTTTTCTACTGTTAACACAAAACGAAACGATAAAAATTATTTCTTGTTATTTCAAACCGATTTTGTAAAAAAAACAATCAGTAATTTAATTTTTTTTTTACTTACATAATTGTAAAACAAAATGTGGAATTCGAGTAGGTTGGTGCAGATAATATCAAATAAAAAAGTTAAAATTTTTTTTTAAACAATAAAAAAAATCTTGTTTTATTTCCATCAGTTAACGAAAAAAAACACTTTTAATGAGCAGTAAATTTTCAATTTCTATGTACTTCATTCATTATTATTATTATTATCATTAATTTATGTAATACGATATAATATTTAAACACATCAGTTAAAATAAACCTATCTTTTAAACAACTACCATCAAAAACATTCCATTTTGTTCGAAGTATAGGTATTGTACTCGGAGAAAAAATTTTGATAGATACTTTTTTGACATAGTATTCGTTCACAGATTTTTGTTACCCAAATAATCGTAATTTAAAAAAAAAAAAGAAATTTCAAAGAAATATAAAACTTTAATATAAGAAACATTATATTCAATATAATTTCCATATAATTATTTATTTATTAAAACATAAAGCTATAATATGTTTTAAAACATTTTTTTTTTAAATAGAGGATAAAATTATTCTGTTAAACTACGGATTTTACCGATTACAATAAATATTGATTTAAAATCTGTTTTATAAAATTTTAGTTTTTAAATGTTTGCAACTTAATAGCCGTCACTGATGCTGTCACTAGACATAAAAAACGCGTTCGGAGCTATTGGTTGGGGTCTTATTAATGACGCAATTGCGGCTAGGGGCCTCAGCCCATACCTACGTAGATAAATTGAATGTTACTTGTCCAACAGAGGATGTCTGGTGGAAGCACAGGAGGAAACAGTACATTTTCAAATGCACGGTGGAGTTCCGCAGGGCTCTGTTCTGGGGCTGTTGTTGTGGCTGGTGATTATAGCTGAACTCCTTCAGAAGGAGTTTCCTGTCGGCGTCCAGGTCCTGGCTTATGCAGATGACCTTGCAGTACTCGTAGAGGGAAGGACGGTCTTGGAGGTGCGGGAGAGGGTATATGCGGCCATCGACACTATACAGGAGTGATTGAGGTCCAGGGGTCTGCACTTGTCTACGGAAAAATACCAGTGTATTGCCTTTACGGGTAGAAGAGTGTTAGAACCGTTCAATATTTCCATCAACGGTCATGCTATAGAAGAAGCGAATAACATCAAGTACTTAGGAGTTATCCTCCAGAAAAACGGTAGATGCATTGAGCACATAGACAGTGTATGCAACAAGGCAGAAAGGATGATAAAAAGTTTAAACATCATTATGTCATCTCAGAATGCCCCTAGGGCCTCAAAGCGCCGTTTGCTGGCGACCACCGTCGTGTCTTCGCTTATGTATGCCGTTCCGGCCTGGTGGCGCTCTATCGCCATCAGGCGCAACAAGGAAAGACTAGCGAAGACGCACAGGCGTTTGCTCCTAGGTGTCGTGTCCGCATACAGGACAGTATCCTATGCCGCCCTGTGCGTGTTATCGGGTGCACCTCCTATTGACCTAATCGCAAAAAAGAGGGTGGAGAGGGCACAAGGCAAGCCAGAACAAGAGGTCAGGGATGCTGTTTATAATATCTGGCAGGAAAGATGGTCGCAGGAAGGTGTGGGTCGATGTACGAGAACCCTCATTCCCAATATCAAACCATGGTTGTCGAGAAGATTTGGTGAAGTTGATCATCACCTATCGCAGTTTTTTTACAGGACATGGTTCCTTCAATAACTACCTGTACAAAATAGGCAAGAGAGAGGAGCCAATTTGCAACTACTGCAACGAGATAGATGATGCTGAGCACACCTTTTTAGAGTGAAATAGGTGGGACACACTTAGACATAGTAAGGCACTCACAGGTATAACTCCAGAAACAACAATTCAATACATGCTAAGAAGCGAGTTAAACTGGAATAATATTGCTAGTTTTGTTAGACAAGTCGTACTACAAAAATACTCCGATGAGAGAAGACAAGGTGTTGGCTAGAAAAGGACTGGGTGGACAGCCTTGCTGGTGAGGTCCAACATGCTGCGGTGTGTTGGGACTGATGAACCACCAAGGACTCCATGGGTAACAGTCAGGTAACAGCACACTGAATACCGAAAAGACCCGGCACCACGTCACGAAACACTAGTTATGGCGTGGTGTCCAAAAGGGCAATAATAATAAAGAACTCTCAAAAAGAGTTAACCGGTAGGCCAACCTGCCATGCCGGTATATAGCCGGTAGGTGGGGAGGCCTATTTGAGTTTAAAGTCACTCCCCTGGGTGGCGTAATACCAACAAGTTGGTCCGGCCCAGGGGAACTGAGAGAAAAAAAAAAGAAGAAAAAAAATTAATAGTCGTTAGTTCTAAAGTAGATATCCTTTTTGTGAGGTTGATGCAGTCTCTATTGTATGTTCCTTATTATTCAGATAACATGTATACTATGATATATTTAAAAGTACCTTTATTTTGTTTAAGATTTCAAACGAATTCAAACGTTTAAAAAAACAATTTTCACAACATTTGAGAGAGATGACTTTCACCTAGAAAAAAAATCAGTATAAGACCACTATTTCATACAAAAATTTTCAAAATTCAATTCTTATGTTTATTTTTATTATTATTATTTATATATATATATATATATATATATATATTTTATTTTCTCTGACGGTCGCGTACTTAATTTCTTACCCGTAACTTAGGTGAAAGACTTTTTAACGAAAAACCAAATGGCCTTAAATGTTCATTACTTAATAGTGGATTGTAGTGTTACGCTAGATATATAGTTTAATATCATTCAATACTGAAGAGAACATCTAATACGCGAGAAAATTGCGATGTTGGAAAAACATGATTTTTGTTTACCTATTAAATAAAATTGTTTACATAAAATCTACTGCATAACAAACATCATAAATATAAAATAAAATATTACTAAATTTAATATTTTAGATTTACATCTCATTTATTGAGGTCATATGTTTGATTAAAGTTTATCAATGCCAAATTACCGTTTTAATTGTTAATTTTTACAGAAAAATATAGAACTATGTGAGGTACTCACGCCCCACGTTTTCCAATAAAGTTCTGATTTACAAAGTTATCCTACGACCAATCTGGACTTATAGCGAGGAGCTGTGCGGAACAGCAAGTAATAGTAACATATATGTCATACAACGCTTCCGGAACAAAGTAACGAGAGCAATTGCAGAAGCACCATGGTTTACACGGAATGAGGAAATTCAGGAATATTTGGAGCTTCCGATGATTCGTGAGGTTGTGAAATAACGCTATTTAAATACCAACGACTTGAAAATCACGGTCAGTCATCACTCGCTTAGCAATCAATCTGCTTGATAACAGCAGGGACGTCCGAAGGTTGAAATGTCTCTATTTGCTTGATTTAGGGACTACTGAATGACAGTTTGATAAATGACAATGCCAGATCTGTTGATATTATTCTTGTTTATTTTATTTTTTTATTTTTTGGTTTGACTATTTATTTGTTTATTGGTTTTTTATCTATTACTATTTTGTTTTTATGGACTATGAAGTGTTGGCAGAAATATTTTTTTTTAATGAAGTTTAAGATTACTGCTTACTGATAACCATTATTACGGATTACTGATTATGGGAGTTCCTTAAGAAGTCCTCATAATGTGCTTCTTATCAAACGATATACTTATGGTTCCACTTAAGGGACTGATTGTATATATACTGGTTATAGAATAAAAAAAGAATATTAACGTATTATGCCACTATTAACAAACTCAATTAGATGTTATATTATTCTCTGAAAGACGTGATAAATTTTGTACTAATCATTTTTTATTAAAAATTCCTTTTAAAAAAATGTTGCAAACTAAGTTATAGCAGTTAAAAGCGAGTTATAGTTGTTTAAGTTAAGATATAGCTGTTAAAAGGCAGCTTAATAAAAAAAGAAAAATACATATTTTCGTTGATTAAATAAATTTTTAGACTTTATTTTATAAATATAATCGATGTATGTAATGGAAGATTCAAATTCTTTTATTTCTTTCACTTTTACAAATTAATAATTAATGGATTAATCCTAATAATAATTATAACTGTACTCTAAGGTTATCTATTCATAGTCTAGAACCAATATTAACATTGTTTTATAATACAATTCATTACTTGAATTAACTTAATCATACTTAATTTAACATTTTTTTATAATACAATTTAATATTTATTACTTAACTTAATTATACTTAATTTATATGATTTATAATCGGAAGTGAGTTTTGTAAAAGATGAAAGATTAGGTGTCCACAAGGGTCTTGCCCGTTTTGTGGCACCATCCCTTTTATATTAATCTGTTTAGGTAGTAAAGTAAGGGGACAAAAAGTAAACAGTTTTATCTTATATAGGAGAATTAGTTTTGGTTCAATTCATGATTTACTCTGGAGAAACTTGTTTTTTCTGCAGATAAGTATAGAGAAGATCAATCGTCGTCAAATATTTATGTATACTAATAAAACTTTCATCCAGTGCTACCCATTAACTTATATACGTAAAAAATCTATTACTATGTTAAGACCAATAGTATAAAGCATTATAATTAATTATATATATAACCATAAATCATGCAATTACACGGAACATACTTTCAGCGTCATCAATATTAATTAGCCATCGTCTTAATAGCTTTAAGAAAGTGTTTAGGTTCTTATTCGTCTTTATATCATTAGGAAGTATGTTATACAATCTAGGAGCAGTACTTGAAAAGAACTTCATATAACTAACTAAAATAACTAAACTATACTACTATAACTATATAACTAACTATAATAACTAACTAAATCTTATTTGCTCTGGGAACATATACATTCCTTTTACTTCTAAGTTCGTACTTGGTTATCATACTATTTCTATTACCACTTCTGATAAAGAAAATTTTCATTACTTTATAAAATATAAATAACGTAGCGGTAATATAGACAATTCCCTAAATATTGGCAAAGGATGATCCGTAGTTCTTTTTTTACTTATCATTGTTACAAATCTTTTTTGGATTTTGATTATGGAATCTAAATTTGTAACATAAGTTCCTCCCCAACAGCTGATGCCGTAGTCTAGTCGACTATGCACAATAGCAAAATAAAGTTTTCTCATGTTTTTTTCTGGGGATAGTTTGTTTAAAAAATAAAATATCCTAAGATAGCTTAATAATTTTTGCTTTACTAGCGCAATATGATTCTTCCTGGTTAGACCACTATCTAACATAATGCCCAAGTATTTACAAATCTTCACTACATTCTAAACAGTCGGATTTATTTATCACACATTTTTTACATTTATATTTTATTGTAAGTGGCAATTTTATTTTCTCCCTTAAGCAGAAGTTGATATACAATGTTTTTTCAACGCTCAAGATCATAAAAAGATTTGAAAACCATAATCGCAGTGCGTCCAAATCTGATTGCATTTCCTCAGCCACTTCTATCCAGGTGTTGCGGACATAACACAAGGCAGTATCATCTGCAAACGCACATAGTTACCTTTAAACGGGGTCGAACAGACACTATTTACATACATTAAAAATAGTATGGCTCCCAGTACGGATCCTTGTGGGACTCCATGTTGTATCCCAGCAAAATTACTTAAACACCTTTTATTCTCACGCACTGTTTCCTGTTGATCAGATAGCTCTCAAATCAATAAAATGAAACACCTCTAATACCACTCATCCACAGAATGCATAGAAGGACATTGTGGTCAGATGTAATATTATAAGGTACAAAACAGTATACGATTCATTTTTTAAAGTATAGAATACATTTTTTTCTTTTTTTTTCTGAACTGGTTTTCTTTAACTCACAATGTTTTTTTTCTTATGTTTATCCTCAAATCTTGCATCCTTAATTTAACATACTTCCTGACATTGACGATTGATGAAATTTTTCATAGTTACTAAGGATGGGTGACAATACAATATTCAACCATTACTTTTGCAAACATCTTCCCGTACGGGGGTAAATTAAGGGTGCGGTGTAATAATTCACGTACTTCCTGACTGCCTATTGATGAAATTTTTCAGTTACTAAGATCGGTTGAAAATATAATATTCCACCATTACTTTTGTAAGGTCCAGTCCAATGTACATATGATGTACGACTGCCCGGCCCTTGGGGGGACCAGAGACCGTGCCACCCTGGAACTTAGAGGTCAGGGGGAAACCTGGCCGCTCACAAGCGGCGAGGCAGTGTGGCGAGAGCCGCACTGTCGGACCGTGTGGGAGTTCCTCGATGAGGTTGCTATGTTCAACCGTCATCGGTAAATTTAAGGGATTAAATGTAATTGCATTTAGACTCCTAAAGCTTTGCTGCTGGAAACCAACCTTGGTAATAGGGCTGGCCATCAGCCAAATCAGCTCCAAGCGCTGTTAAATGGTGGACAGGTACTAGCTGGCATACAGCGACCGAGGCGTGGCAGCCAAAATTGCTGTCTTTTTAATTAATTGACGTAGTAATAAGTTGTACAAGGGGTGCGCCTCCCCGATCTAGTTTTATGTTTGACAAGTGAGCGATTGGGACACTTCAGCGGGTGCTGTATGGCGCCCTGCTTGATTCGCTCACGCACGTTAGGTAGCTCACTAGGAGCTTTTAGGATTTGGGTCGCTAAACTGTTTGAGGCTCAGTAGCCGTTCTTGGCACGGAACATTTGGTCTATGCTCTAGGGAGACCGAATGGGGTGGTGGTGGGAGAAATGCCAGTTAACCAAATTACTTTTGCAAACATCCTCCAGTATGGGGGGAAATTAAAGGTGGAAATTAATACTGCGGGTGTAAAAAATTGCAAAATCTGCAAAACGGCTGTGCGGGGTTTTTGGGGTCGCAGATGACAAATCCGATAGTCGTTTGACATAAAAATATGAGAAAAACTAGGTACGGGAGTTTTTGTGGTTTTCTGTCATATTGTGTTTTAATTTTTTTATTTACAGTCGTATCAACAATTAAAAGTCATTAGCGACTTATCACTGTAATGTAACTGTACCGATAAATTTGTAGTCTTGAACAAACTCAGGTCAACTACTCCTGAGACGTGTGGTTAATTCAAACCCAACCACCAAAGAACACCGGTATCCACGATCTAGTATTCAAATCCGAATAAAAGTTTTCCGAGTAGTTTTCCGAGTAAACGTTTACTCTTAATTTGGTTTCCGAATCAAATACGAGTAAAACCTTTATTAGGATTTGAATCTGAGAACTTCGACTTCGAAATCAATGGTTTACGACGACGAGTTTACCACTAGACCAACCCGATGGGTTTAGAATAAAAATGAGTATCGTAGACAATTATATTGATTCGCCACTTTTAATGCTACTTTCGTCAACAAAAATGTTTCGAATGATTTTATTTGTAATTGATATTTATAATTTTATAAAGTGTAAAAAGTTACTATCTGTAAACGTTTTAAAGTGAAACGATCATTCGAAATAAAATGAAGTGATCAGAAGCATCGGATGATAGTTGACTTTTACAGGGAACAAATTTTTATTAAAATTTTATATATTCGGCATACTTAATGGAGTACCGATGAATTTTTGCTTGCAATTTTTTTTAGCAGGTATAAAATATTTTTAAATGTAAGTGTTTATAAAAGATATTTTCTACTTATAAATAAAACATTATATGAAATGTTTCGAAGCGGTAAAAAAATAATTCTGATAAAAATATTTGTTAGCGATAAGAAATAAAAATCGATGAAAAATACACGGGTGAATTTTTGTTCTATCATATTAAAGAACAGAATGTAGAGGAGTAGAAACTTTTATACAGCTTTTTAGCAGGAGTGGTATGAAGACAATTTAATACATCTTTTCGTCATAGTACAATATATTATATTGATAGACTTTCCGTAATGTACAAATATTTAGATTATAAAAACAATTTCATTTAAAAAGAAAAAAAAAATCATTTTACATGTGGAACAGCAGAAACATCAAAAAATTTAAGCCCGTAAAAACACATACATGGAAAAAGTAAATAATGATGCTGGAATATGGAGATAAAGAAAAAATAATCTGTAACTGAAATTAAGCAGAAAAACGACGAAATTAAAAAATGGCCGATAATAAAAACAAAAAAAAAGTGTAATACTTAACTGCAGATCAATATTTTTTGTATGTATTCATTGTAGTGTTTTACACTTAAATTTAATAACTTAACTATGCTCACTTACACGGTAACTTAATATTATATGCTCGCATTACCGTTATCCTCCTAAATTTTACTTTTTATCGATTTAATAACCTTACTGCAGTTTTCAAAATGTAAAATGTAACCTTATATATTGCTATTCATGTAATGTTATGTTCCAATAGCGGTACATAATGTTCGATGATATAGACCACATTAAAATAGGTAGAGGATGATGTATCTGTCTAACAAAACTAAGCATCCACCTAGCTGTCTGGAAGGATCAACACCATAGAGTTAACCTTGCTTAAAAGACAAAATTCCAAAAAAAGGAAATGCTTACTCTTTATATTAATACATGAAAAATTATTAATTGTATGAAATAATGGTAATACAAATATGATTTTCTAAATAAAAACATTAATACAGAACAAAATATAATCTCTGAAGATGTTATTTGAAAGTATTTAAGTACGTATTACTTAGATGTAATTTACTTAGCGTTTTGCACCGTTGGTATTAATACAATTGTATAATTTAAATTTCAACTTACCAACAATTTAAAAAGTATAAATCCTAGTTATAGTCGCAAATATCTTACAAACATGACGTTACCGTCTTGTTGACGTACGAATTAATTTTATTCTTGACGACGACTGACTATTATAAATATTACAGTTTAATTTAAAAACAATTTTTGATTTGAATTTAAATTGACATCCCTGAAAATCCCTGAAGATGGAGTAACAGCTGCGAAAGTATTAGGATTTACACTTTTTAAATTGTTGGTAAGCGGAAATTTAATTTATACAACTTATTACTTTTTCTCGTCAAACGGATAAGTAATGTAATTACTAATTTTTAATTTCATAATTATTTTATTTATATTTATTAAAAAAAATATATTCCCGAAATAGAAATTTGAATCGTTTTTGCAAAATTTGACTTATTAATTCTTTTAAAAATAAATATGATTTTTCAAACTTTGATTTTAAAATCCCGAAATATATTTCTTTTATTGCAAAATCTCTTGAGCTTTTTGTTCTTTTAGATATTATTGTTCCTGGGGATGTCCCTACAGCGATAGTGTTGGGATTTGACATCGGACGTTTAAAATTATTAATCTACCTGTTTAAAAACCATATATAAAACCTTTTTGTTGTAAATAAATTTCTATAAAAATTTCAAAGGAAAAATTTATATTAGAATTAAAATAACAAAAATATTTAAACAAAACTAAATTCTCTTTATTGTAACGGATTTTATCTCTGTGTTGCGTTTCGACGAACTGGGATAAACTCGTCACTCTTTTGTGCTAATTCACACCAATACCTTTAATATAGTAAATTATCTCTAATTCACACTTAATTTATTGACTATCTGTCCTTCATTCTGTCCAGTTGTTTATTCTAAACTAAACTAGTCAAATATCTGTAATTATTTATGCCGTACAAATGTATTTATTTTCGATAATGAACAGCATTAAATGTTGAGTTGTATTAAATGTTCTTTACGTACTAGAAAATGATAATTTATATAATGAAATAAAGCAGGTTGTCCTTCATATTAGTTAAAATTATGGCTAAATAAAACTTGTACTGGGAGTTTTTGAAGCAGTTAAATAGAAAACATATCAGCGATTCAAAAGCTGCATAAATATATTTGCCAATTAAAATTATTTAAAAAAATATCAGAATTAATTAGGTGTACGTTAAAGCAACATCGATTTTGGCTTACCCACGCTCATCTATTTGGCTCACCTCAGCAGATCTGTGAGGCGTGCAAGATCAACTGGTCCGTGCGCCATCTGCTCTTTGATTGCCCAATCTTTGAAACCATCCGACAAAACTTAGACCTGGGTTCACATATAAAATCTCTACTAAACCGGAAAGAAGGTATAAAACATCTGTTGCGATTCCTCTTCTACAATGGAATGAAGAATATAATTTAATGGTTTTTGTCTGATTTATGTATTTCAGTTTGTGTTTGTTGTTACTTGTTTTTGTTTATTCTTTTTTGTTCCTGTTTCTTTATTGTTATTTATGATCATGTTGTGTTATTTTAGTCGCTAATGACTGTAATTGTTGATACGACCGTAAATAAAGGCATTTAAAAAAAACATCAATGTAAAAACTAAAAATGAAATTAAAAGGAAAGAAAAAAAAATTAAAGAAAGGATGAGAGTAAAGCTCAATTATTATAAAACCTATTATTATAAAACGGGGCCTGTTATTATAAAACGGATGAATAAAAATTAAAATCTTGTAGATTTGTTATAAAAAATTAATGATAAATCGATAGTTGTACGAACTCTGTGCGATTGTTTGTGTACTGATCATGATATTCTGTAAATTTATTTTCTATCTAAAGAGAAAACCCGGAACTGAGAGTTACCAGTAAGTAGGAGTATAGAAACAGAAAAATTAGTGTAGACATGAATATAGGTTATTAATGAATCTCACTAACTCTCCATTTAATTAATTTATATTACTAATTCAGAAAGATCTTTTAAACTTAAGTTTTCCTTCTACTAAGCTGAATGTAGTATAACTTTGAAATATTAAAACATAATTTTCAATTCTTTCTCCATACATTCGTAGGGACGAATGTCCCTACGAAGTTTGTAGGGACAAACTTTGAAATAAGCTCTCTCACATAACCTAAATAAAAATTCAAATCTTATTATTTTTTACAACGCCCTAATCTCTACCACAAGTTTTTCAATGACTAGAAACATCAAATTAAAAGCTTAACAATAATTCTCAGATTTTAAAATAAATAATTTATTTAAAACAACAACTGACAAAAGTAAATGTTTGTAAAATTGTGACTAAATTATGGGTGAAGTATATTAGTGCTATATATGAGTAGTAAATATGTACAATCCTTTAGCGCAGCGTTTCTCAACCTGAGGGTCACGGTGATACTAAAGGAGGCTCGCGAAATTAGCCTACAAATTTATACGTAACTAATAATGAAATCATTTTATGAGGGAAAAAAACTTTATTACGAACATTTTAATTGCATTTATAAAGTAGACACGTAAATAAAATAAATTAATGAGATGGTTGCGTTTATTTTTCATTTAAAATTTTCTCCTTACGTGGATCTATGTTGCTTGTGTGAATAAATTTTTATGTTCACTTCGACGATTAAGCCAAAACGTCTAAAAATTTTCAGATGTAAATTGTATTGTAACATTTTATAGACAGATATTTCGATGAGCTGGTCGGTAATCTCAACTGGTAACTTAGCAACTGCAACGTTTTCACTAAATGAATTCAGTATCCATGTCTTCGAGAAATCAATTTTATTTGCCGGGAAATACTCAACCAGCTGAATTTTTAGCTCACGCAAATGCATCTTCATGTTATCCAAACTCTGGTGAATAATAGTATCTCCTTCATCCATGTTTTTCTCAATATAATTGGAAGTAAGTGGATACATATCAAAAATTTTACTTTGAAGGCGAATAGTCCAGATATCAAGCTTTGTTAATCAAGTCCTGTTGTATGATGAGATATTGATTTGCAAAACAACATATCTTCTTTGATTGATCTATCCCTATCGCATTCATATCTCATATAACATAAGAACTGAGAAATGTTTGCTACATCTGTTGATTCATCAAATTGAATATTAAAAAATTTACTTGAACTTACTTGCCAAATTATCTAATTGCGAACATCGGCAGCCGTATCATCGATTCGCCTTGATACTGTGTCGTTAGAAAGCGAATTTTTTTTTTTTTTTTTCGCCTTTTCCATGCCTATTAAAATACTAACCATATATATATATATATATATATATATATATATATATATATATATATATGGGGTTTTCTGCAATTGTATGGGGTTTGGACACCATAGCTATTCTTATTGCTACAAGTTGCTATCAATGTTCTCTTAGTATGGTTTGATTTACAAATTAGAAGCTTGTTGATATATCAAAATATGTAATTTTCTTTCAAAAAACTTCCAAGGGCTTATTTTTATGATGCGGTTGTTTAGTTTCCAATTGTTGAATTAATTTTGATGTCTTCAAACTTTCATCGGAGGGGACTTGGAAGAGAACAACGCCCTGTGACTTTCCATTCAATGAGGTAAAACTATAATTAAAATAACTGTCACTGTACTATCTTTTCTTTTTACCAACTGATTTACTGTATGTAGATGGGTCCCTTCGTTTTTTTCACAAATTTATCCATTTCGAATATGAATCTAATTAAAAAAAAAAAACAACACAGTTACAACGTTTGACCGCACACTAAAACACCGAAACCTCAATTATTATTATTTTCAGTGAAACTACGCTTTTAAAAACTAAAATAAAGGGATCAGACGCACACTTTGCATTCGAAACTAAACTGACGTTCTGCAATACTTATCCCTCTTTTATACTGCTTAGATCACGAAGTGTTTAAATGTATCATATGCACGATCGAACATGACGCTCTCACAGGAATATTATCCAAGCAGGCCAAATTTCAAGGAGCACGTACACATAAAGTTGGACCTGTAAATTGCTCATATTAGTACACTTCATACATGCATGTACATACTCGTCGCTATCAACAAAGCTAAATAGTTTTAACTTGGTTTCATTTGGTTTCGATTGGAGGGTCACAAAATATTCATTATTTCATTATATACTTTTTTCTATTTTTGGGGGTCGTGGAGTTAAAAAGGTTGAAATCACTGTTCTAGCGTAATGAGAATTACGCTAGAGCAGTGATTCTCAACCAATTCATAACACTCATCACTTCAAATCTGTGTTAAGAAGTATTAATTATTTTAATTTTTGTTACTGATGAATAAAAATCAAAGAAAATGAATAATCTGTTTTAGTCTAACTACTTTTATGTTATTTGTACACTACTAAATAAAATGCGTGTTCGTTTCATAGCTGTAGTGTTCTCAAAATGAATTATGAAAACCATATATTAAACAGTTATATCCAGATATTTTTGAAAAATACTGGTGTACATTTAAAATTAAGTTTGGGTGTAAATAGCCTACCTTAAATTTAGTAATAAATAGTTTTTCTGTAATTTCATCATTGTTATAATTTGATATTAAAATGGAGATTATTTAACAATTCGTTAAAATTTTTTTTTTTTCGTCTGGAATTCATGCAACGCTAATTCATTGCTTATGAATATGTCGTGATTAATTTCAGATCTTCATTTTTTAATGAAGAAATATCCTAAAATTCCTTCATATTCTTTAAGCAAAAACTAAAATTTTAGTTACACGTACCAGCACGTGCCTGCATGCCACTGAAATTAAAAAGATAGGTGAAATTGATTTAGGTGAACAATAAGTATAATTACTAAATAGGTTACCGCGTAAAATTCTCACTAGTTTAGTACGAATTTCTTTTTAGGGAAAAATTAAAATATCGTTAATTCACACAAAATAATATGTTACGGGATAAAGCACATTAAGAGCAATTTGTCTTATTTATTGTAGAATTGACATTATTTCTCTTTCAACGAAAAAGAGAAGATTTTACGTTCATTTTTGTAATATTAGCGAATAATTCCGCATGTATAAAATAAAAAACATTATTGTTCTATAGCCACGAAATTTGAAGCTTATATATATCATTTATTTTTTGTGGCACTATAGATTGTTCTGCTAATTTATTGTATAGTAACTGCAACTAGTAGTAGCAGTAAATATATGTAGTAATTTTACAAGTAATAGTAAACATTTTTAAAAACTATAGTTAACTGGATTAATTTTTCAGGATTAAAAATTAAATAACATATTAGAATTGCACATACTTAATACTCTATCAAAAATAGATTTTATAGTTGAATAATGATAAATTTACAGTTGTTTCATTAAGAAGTCTTCTTAATTTTGTCACTGCCAACATAACCTTTTACTTCATTCCGTATGATTTCAAAATTGCCTTCAAATATTTTGTAATATAGAGATAATTGTAAGAATTCATTTCCATTTTTTTTACTGGTTCATTAAAGAAATACAACTTTTATTTTGTTTTCCTTAATTAAATCGAATAATTGAGCTTCGTAAATATTTTTTTTATTTTATTATTATACGATGTGTTTTTTGTAGTTATTATTAAATTCTTTGGAAGATTTTTTTTAAATTAAGATTTCTTCAGCCCATTTTAAGTAATATTCTGAAGTTGTAACAATCTTTGTAGTAGCTTTCTAGGTTCCGGCTTCGAATCCCGGTCTGGCATGGCATTTTTCACACACGCTACAAATCATACATCTCATCCTCTGAAGTAATGCTTAACTGTGGACTCGGAGGTTAAAAAAAAAAAAAAAAAAGCTTTCTAGGTTATTTAAGGGTTAAGAAAAATCCAATTTCTCCTCCAGAGTGTATTTAATTAATCTATTGCGTTTTAAAAAGTGGACTGTTTAGTCTGTCCCCTGAAGCATTACCCTATGATTAAGTAAAGGTATGATTTAATAAATTGCACATTCATCAAGATATACACTTTCTCAGAATTTTACATTTCACTTCCTCAGAATTTTATTGGGTCCATTACTGTAATTTTTCAACTGTCGGTACCTCTTTTTATATGCTATGAAATGTTATGAAATTAATTTACGGTCCTTTTCACTTCGTTTATGTAAAAATGAAATGAAAAGTCTATCATAAGGTTTTTCATTTGACCCGTTTTTCATGATTTGTGTACATACTGAAAAAAAGAGAAAACTCCGATGGTTTTGGTGTAATTTATTTAAGTTTCCTTATTCTTTGAATCTTTGGAATACTACGCCCACAATTGATGTCCTTTCTTTTAACTTTTGAGTTAAAGTAATATGGTGATTGTCTTTTCCCGATTTTTCCAAAGCTGTATGTGTTTTCTTGAAATAGTATTCATTAATATTTCTCCTGCTTGCCGATTTAAATATTTTTTAAATGTTTTACCGTGGAGTTAAATTCATTGATTTTGCTTGAAATTAAAATAAAAAGAATAAAGAAAAACAAACGATTACTATAGTTTATCCTACACACGATATGCTAGCAAAATGAAAAAAACCAAAAAGTGTTAACAGGGAAACTCACTTTCCTCACAACCAATGACTGAATATTATTTTTTAATATCAACTGATATTTTGTTTAGATTTATTTACTTTTTGTACGATGCTTGCTATCAATATATATATATTTTTTTTTTGTCAGGTCATTTAAAAAGAGGCCGATTCAATTGTTACGACTAATTGTTTCACTTTCGACAAGAAACGTTTACAGATTATAATTCATTGTCTTTGAGGTAGTTTATTATTTCTTAAAATAATAGATCTCTTCTAGATTTCCTTAGTTATTTTTAAACACTAGATAATAAATTTTACAAATGTACTTTCCAAGATATTAAAATTATTGGTATAAGAAAATAGTTTGGTACAAATATAACAGTATTAATACTAGTAGTTTTATAATAAGGATTACGCTTAACATCTATTCTCGTCAATATTTTCTACGAAGAACTGATAAAAATAAATCAGACTCTGTTTCTGAAAACTGCTAGACGAAAATGTTTTGTTCATAGTTGATGTACAATGTAAAAACAATTGGGCAAAGAGTCAAATTCCGAATCGAAAACTGTAATTCTATAAGTTTTAGTTATATAAAGTAATCTTTTATATTGATGAAAGAGTGTTAGAAAATTTGTTTGGAAAAAAGCGCTTGAAATTTCCAGAATATGCATGCGTTTCATTTATATCTATTAAAAGAAATTGTTTAGAAAACAAAAAACTATTTTAATATAAAAAATAAATAATTTTTTAATGGTTGGTTGAACCAATCCTGTTCATGAGAATTAAGTTTTACTCATTCGTAATAGAAGATTAAGTAAAAGCTTTTGAAATTTTAGTTGAGCGAGTTTATACGATGAAACAAGACGACGCAGTAACACCGTGAAATCTATAATAATTCTATAAGTTTTTAATGCATTCTTAGCATACTCTGAGTATAGCTCTATCGAAAAGCTTTCCAATTTTGTGTCAAATACTTTCCTATATGAACTAGAAAAGCCGAGATAAAATATCTATTCCAGACTTAATATGTATATATATATATATATATATATATATATATATATATATATGTGTGTGTGTTTATGAGTATATATATATATATAGAGAGAGAGAGAGAATTTTACATTCTTCCTCTGCAACCTAGTCATAAAAATATAGAAATAAATGACGGAGAACATATAATTTTTAAAGTGGTGTTAAACATATTATAAAATTTATAATAAAAATAGGATGAACTTTAAATATATAAACATTGTTTAAGTTTATACTCGGTGCTAATGTTTTATACAAAATATTAACTTATAGTTAATATTAGAATAGGTTTTGAATTTCATGCTGTATTCATAAAATATTGAGAAGAGAAACGTTGGCGTAAAATTTCTATAGCGACTCTTTATTCTTACGCACTTCTAAGTACTCCTCTATCTCTCTTGCTCATCCACACAATTCACTTGCACATCGACGCTTACACGCCTATACACAGTACGAAACGGCAACACCATCTCTTTTTGCATGAAAACTCCACTTTCTACAATCGTTGCTTCTTCTTCTTCATCTCTTTTATTCTTTCTTCCTTTTTCCTCTTTGTCGCTCGATCCCTACTCCGTCGGAAATCCCTGGAGCGGAACACAAAACTGATATCTTGTCTTGAAAATTTTAACAACAAACAACTTGATAACTTTTACTTGTACGTTAGATAATTCAAAACGATACCACTTTATGGGATAATAAAAGAACGCTTATTTGCAAAAAGTGTTGATAACATTATTGAAACTTGTCTATCATAAAAATAACTACTAGTTATAACCATTTTACACTACTCATTTCAGTTTCAAAATGGTTGAAACCATATCCCTTAAACAGTTATAATAGTGTAACTGATAGAATTTTTTTTTGTCGGAGTAGTTCAAATGATAGGTAACTAAAAAATGGGTGGTGAAAGAAGTAACATTGTAAAATTACTTTAAATAGATTTTATCTCGTATAGTACTCATATTAATCATCAAAAGTTTTTTTTGAAAATTGTTAAAATTCATGAATTCATTGTTATGAAATACCATAACCGAACGGTCCATCAAATCTTGGAGAGAATTTTTCTTGAAGTCGAGGGGGAAACGCTGTGTAGAAAACAAAAATTACAAGGAATAATAAATTAATAAAAACATCAGGGAGATTAAATTCGTTAATAATATACCAGGAAATGTTTTATTTAAAATGGCTAATTAAGAATTGATATATTGGCTTTTAATGATTTATTTAAAAAAAATTTTGTTTTAGTAGTTTTCTACGAATAAAATTTTATCTTAATATTTAACTATATTATCGGATAATTACTTTTAAAACTTTTATTATAAAATAAAAAAATAACTAAGACTGCAGATGATATATAATAAAATAAACTATATCGTATTATTTTACAAAAGTTATTTAAGAAGTTGATTGAAAAAATTTGTGTGTAAAATATACCTGCTAAAATGTATACTACAATTTGTATGTAGAATATATATTTGTTTACCGGTAGAAAAATTAGATAATTTGAGCTCTTCTTACATCGGATGATGCGAATCTAATTATTCTCTATAATAAATTCAATGAAAAATATATTAGGCTATTTATCAGCGCCATCCGGCCGACAGTGTCGTTTTCTCATTCTAATCTACTCTCGTCAAAACGCCGCTACACCTCACGGCTGCATGGCATCCCATGCCCATCGGCAGTGCAGTCGCCGTTCCACTGACAGCTTTTATTTTCTAGTCAATCTCAACTCTAGCTAACCGAGGCTCGCTGCCAAATTGGCTACCTTCGGCCAATCAAACTATCCAGGCGGACCCTAGCCACCCAGGTTTACTCTACTAAATCCCTTCGGCCGTCCTGCACAGGGCGAGAAATCGAAGGGCAAGAATGTTAGAAAACTTGGGTCAATCCGCCCGCCTGTGCAGGAAGCGCCCCTGCTACTCTGCCTCTGCGCCACTGCCCGCCTACCCAATCAAAAACTATTAGCCGGTGATCGCTTTCGCAGTAATCGACTACAGACCAATTCAGAATCCTACCGGGAATATCCTTACCAATGAAAACATCAATGTTAGTACCATGGAAGGCCCTCCGCAAACCAACTGCACCGGCGAAGGTAGCCAACTTGCCGGCTACATTGAAAACATCAAACTGATGCTGCGCGATGAAACCTTCGATTAATTCGCCGCCATCGTCCGTGATCCCACTCTGCTAAACAAGCGATTTGGCGTTCGCATCAACTCCTATTAAAATAGGCCGACCCGCTACCAACCTAACAATTCTATCCCATTTATCCAAGTGCCTTTAGTGGGATTCCTGTACTGAAAGTATGAACTAACAACGACCAGGTCCAAACCATTCACGGCAAGCTTAACAACGACATGATGGGTATCAGAGGCTTGCCGTATGAAGACACTATCTATCGACTTCCTGCACAAAACAGCGGATTTGCTATCACCAACGAAAAACTTACTTCAGCCTGAAAAACCTGGCAGATCACCATTGACCACATGCGGGTGCTGTAGAAGAAGAACATCGAGGCTCTCAACAACCTTACCTAACTCAACTTGGACTGCATAGGCTCGCTGGGCATTGAGTTGACCGAACATAACCATCGAGAGAGTTAGAGTACATCTCAACTGCTCTCAAGTAACAACCACACTCCTTACTATTCACCGAGTGCCTATGACTTTTGCGCAACCTTTTTCAGTTAATGCAAGACGTAGTCTCTTTCTTTTGCGGAGAGTCGTCACGCTTATGGCCCTCCTCGCCACAATGCGCGCAGACCAACGCATACTTACAGAACTTGTCCCTGTGACCAAACCTACGACACTTGAAGCATCGCCACATCAACGTATTCCTTGACGCGACAGGATGCGAAGTCAACGAAGATTCGTCCACCCGACACGAACTTCTGATGAAGACCAGCCCCTAACTCGAACACACCGTGATACCGTGGGACATAACTCTTGCCAGTCTTAAAGATGAGTCTACAGTGATCCTTAAATGTAGCCTCGTCCAAGTCGTGTTCAGCTCTTGGATGAGAGACAGATGACAGAACCTCATCATCAGAGAGGCTCCGTTCTATGTCATACACTATGACACGGGGCCTTCTCAAACGCTTGGGGTCTACCTTTACCTCAAGCTTCTTGAATGCTAGAGACTCCTTGATGATTTGAACTGTCTCCTTGTTTTCAGCGACAACTACCAGACCTTTGCTGGTCTCCTTAATGTCTCTGATCTTAAGCTGATTCCGGTCACCAAGAAGGGCTGGCCGGAAATCACGCTTCAGGTCTTGGCTTGTGGTCTCGATCCCTCTACCTCGTTGACGAATAGGACTTCCAGCTTCTTAGCCGCCTTGCTGGCCTCGCGCTTGGTCACATCAGCGTAGCGCCTGCGGTGGGGCTTGGACCACGTTTGTAACCGCTTTCTCCTCCTTGGGCTTAGAGGCCAAAGCTTCGAAGCCCTCACACACCGCCGTAAAAGCCTCCCTGATCTTAGCTAGGCGGGGAAGAATCGTCTTCCTTGTTCCTACACTAACGCCGCCGGGAAGAAGTCTAACAAGTAGTCCGGATCTTCCTGAACTACTTTAGCCAGCGGGCAGAACTGCTACGTCTAACCTTCGCCTTTTTGAACGTCTCAACTACCGGGTGGGTGACCCCGTGTCCATCGCCTCGCTTACCTCGTCCTCTGAGGAGCTGGCTCAGGCTTCCTCTTTCGCCTGGATTTCCTCACCTCCTGGAACTCGGACATGGCCGAAGATGCCCTAACGCCAAACATACTAACACCTAGCAGACGAATAGACTTCCTCTAGCTGATAACTCTGGGCATGCCACAAATGTGACGACTGCCCGCAGCAAGCACGGGCAGCTGGGGACCTTCTGTATTCCCCTGTCACTCTTTGTATGTCTTAGCCGCTACTGGATCGATTGGGTGCAATACGTGAACGTATGGCACGAAACCACAGATCACGGCCCCCGCTTTGAAAAGAGGGCAAGCAGAACTAGGGTAATCCCTTGCTTGTTATATGGTCTTACGACCAGGAGTCGTTGCCACCTTTCAGCCGTGATAGGCGGGTACGCTTCGTATAAATGCAAACCTTTTACGTAGACGTAAGAAATGACGAGTCTAACACAATCAAGTGGTAACTGTGCCAACACTCTGAGAATCAGCGAAGCCTTGATACTGCTGGAAGGTACATACACGACCAGCAGCCAAAAATTACTGACAGTAGACCAACACACAGGAACTCTGGACGCACTTAAGGAGACCAGAGTTGCTCTAGTCTCGTTCAGTCTCAGGCCGACTATTCCTGACACGTGTGACTAATTGAACTCCAACAACCAAAGTACACAGTATCTATTGTCTAGTATTCAATGCCGTATAAAACGATATTATTTTTACTAGGATTTCAACTTCAGAACTTCGAAAATTAGCTGTTAAATAGTTGATTTGCGACAATTTAACCACTAGGCCAGTTCGATGGGCAAATAAATAATAATAATAATGGAAAAATAACATTCATTAGCCAATTTTTCTTTTGTCTTTTCTTTAAAGAGTCGGCGTTCTTTGATAAAAAAACTATTTTCTATTCGTCAATCACCGTAACGAAAATTAAATTTATAAAATGTTACGTCAATTACATATATACAACGGCATAAATTGCTACTTTCATCAATCAAAATTTTCAAATAATTTTATCTATAACTTTACTAATAATAGTAATTTCAACATAATCTTTTAAGTATAAAATAGACATTTTAACCTAAATATGTAATTCCTTGGTTATCAGAACTGTTTTCAGATACCTTAGAATTCCTAATCATTAAAATCTGTTTACATTTTTTTTTATTTGGTGACATTTATAAGTTTTTCGCTTTAGATCGGCCCTTTAAAGCCACAATTTTATTTATTTTACAATAATAATATCAAAATCTGTTTTAACCGATTTAAAAAATTCCTACCATTATAATATTACTATGAAATTATGAATTTTTACATAATTTTACATTTAAAAAAAATTTCAGTTTCTATAAAATTATTAAAATCAAACTTTCTGTATAAATCATGATTTAATTATTTTATGTTTAAAAAATATTAGAATGATTTTAAAATAAATCCATGATAAAATATATTATTTTAAAATAATGAAGTTTTTTAATATAGTTATAACTAAAATATCAGTAAGAACATGATTGCAATTTCGCTTCTAGCTATAATTGATTTTATAAACGAAGTGAATTACAAAATGAATTGAAAACGTAAATTTTACTAATAAATCTAATGTAATCAAAATATTTGTTTTTTAATAAATAACAGCTAAAGAAAGATATATTTTGAGTTTTACTGGATTAGCCCACCGGAAGTGGTTAACTAGTCGTCGGAAATCAGTTATTTAATAGCTTATTTTCGAAGTCGAAGGTTCTGAGATTCAAATCCGAGTAAAATTTACTTGTTTTTATACGAATTTGAATACTAGGCAGTGGATACCGGCGTACTTTGGTGTTTGAGGTTCAATTAACCGCTCCTCTCAGGGAATGGTTGGCCTGAGTTTGTACAAGACTACACCTCATTTACATGGTATACATATCATCCTCATCTAATTGGGGCATGAGAGGTTGCTTATTGTTCATTAGGTGAATAGAGTGCAATATACTCATTAGTAAAAAAAAATATTTAATTGGGCTTTAGTCACGGTAATTTTTTAGTTTGAGTATTAAATGTTGAAGTTAGATACATCACATTTTATGAGAATTTTACTGTGAAATATTTTTTATTGCCCAGTTTTGTCAATTTTACTAACAAAAGAAAAATTTAGTTATTTTACTAATAAAATTACTATTACAATGAGTTTTATCCATAAAACTTATACAAATCAAAAACTTGGTTAAAGAAAAAGAATTAAATTATTATTATTAAATTAAAATTATTAAATATTTAAGTTTGTATTTTAAAATTTTTTTGTGTTTTCTATTTTCTAGTTCAATACTGGAAGGTACATTAATAAAGGATGAGAAAAACGCACTATCCTAAAGTAAATATGCCAACAGAATTATTTGTAAACATGTTTTTTTCATAATTAACCTAACATTTGTGTTGGTTTGGATTAATTTGTTGAGTAATTATTTTCATAATTATTATTATCATGAAAAGACAATAATGACAAAAAATAAGAATCTTTTTTATTACACTAAACAAAATAAAGATTAACAAATAAATATTATCTTTATTAACAAACAAAGATCTTCATCTTTATTTGTTAATCTATTAAGTTTTGCTAAACTTTCGTTTACGATTCTTTTTCTGTTATATTTTTGATTATACTTATAGACGAACTACATACAAAGAATAATAATGAGATTCATTTCTAAAACAAACATTAGTATATAAACGAATTATTAAATATTAAAACTATTTATGAATTTCAAACATGGAAAACGATAAACATAAAATTACTTATTATTATACAACAAAGAAAATATCCGTTTTCCCAGGGATTTTCCTAGGAAAAAATAAAATATTTTAATATTAATTTGGAAAAAACTCATTTTTTCATGAAAAAAACAGTAAATCATTTCGCGAATAGATCGTATGCAGCTTTTATCAAAATTTTATTTTATAAGCTTTTAAAATGATAAAATGTACGCACATTTAATTAGAATTTATGGAAGGAAAGATATGCAAATATTATTTTTTCTAACAGCTTTTTTTCCCATAAAAAAGGCTGGTACGTGGGTTGTTTGTTGTACTCACATTTTTATTTTAGCTGCTATTGACGCAAAGCGGACCAATGGTGCTGCGCACGAACGATTTACACTTCTTGATACGAAAAATTTATGTAAAATTAGATTTATGTTTTGGGGATAAAAAAGGTAGACATTGGGGTTAGAGCTACGTTAAAAATCACAACTCAAAAAAACAGCTAAAAATGTTCAGGATTTTGAAGATTTCGTTGTAAAAGATTTTGTTGTTGTTATTACGGTAAATTTATGAACGTTATTTATTGGCGAAAACATTTAACAAAATCATGTATAATGAAACAAAACCATATAACATTTTCTAGTTATATATTATTATATATCATCCAAATTCTTAATCATTTAATGCTTCAAAATAATTGAAAAATAGCTCATTCTATTCATGTTTAGTACTCAAATAGTATTGGTGGGCACTCAAATATTGGTGGGTAGAGTTCAATTCACTGTAAAAACTTACCAATGTTATGAAATCGGTTAACGTAAAATACGAAGATTATAATTTACAAATTTGCTATTTTTATTTTTCTTATCGCTGCTCACATTTCGATCCGGAGGCCGACAATATACATACAAAATCTATGGTCATGGTGGAAACTGTTTTACTGACCAAATACATGTGCTTCTTACCTCTAGTTTTTTCCAAATTCCAAATACGTGTAAAACGGATTACATTCATGTGTGTTTATTTAAAAAAAAATTATAAAAGGTATCATTGCAGTAACTGTTTTTATCGTTTTTTATGAAAATAGAATGTGGATTAAAAAGAATAGTGAAAAATAATTTAGATAATATTTATTACCGTGATTCTAAGGGATTTAGAAATTATAATATAAAATATTTTCTGAAAATAAGAGAAATTTTGAAAACGAACGTTTAAGGTAATGTAGTAAGATGATATTTTCTATGAACTTCTTCAACTAACTGTCCCAAAATGGAAGGGTTTTAATTGAAAAAAAGATAGTACTGAAGTGGGAATATCTTTGAACGATCTCTAAGGATTTTCCTGTGAAGCAGATCCTAAACCTACAAATTTTAACAAGTACTTTTTTGAAAATCTTTTACATCGTAGAAATTTTTCAAGGTTTAACTTTTACGTACTATAAGGAAGAAATTCTTTTATAACTTTATACTTACTTAACTTTATACTAGTATTTATAAACTTTAATTAAAATCGACTTCTTTAGATTTTAATAAATGATATGCTAGTCTGAAATAGATATTTTTACTCTGATTTGTGATTGTGTAACTCGTAGAAGTTAATGAATATAGAACAATATAATATTCTGCTTAAATCTATACAATAATAAAAAATCTGATGTGAACATCACATGACTTCCTTGTACGCCTATTAAATTACATATACACATTTTCAAAATGAAAAGTACGTAAAATTTTATTGCATTAATAACGTCTGATATTTTTTCTCTTTTTTTTTTGTTATTATTTATTGCAATTTTTTGTTACAATTAGAGGTTAATAATTATTAATAAATCAATATATTTAAATTTAAAAAAAAAAGTTAAATAAAAGAGAATGAAGTCTGATTCGAACCGATGTGCCTTACTCTTGTAAGATTCAAATATTTCATTAATTAAAATTTTATTTGGCTATAACTCTAGAATCAATGAAAATAAGTACTACTCATGATATATCGTTAAGAAGCTCTCAATTAGGGCTTATTACTGCAGTTAAGAAAAAGTAAAAAATCCAATTTTGGGCTTTTTTGGACACTTTTGGTTCATTCGATAGCATAAAAAAAGGAGATGCACAACTAGATATTACAACAATCCTAAATCCAAAATTTCAACATTCTATGACTATCGTTTTTGTGTTACGCCAGATACATACGTACAGACGTCACGCCGAAACTAATCAAAATGGATATTTCCGTTGAAATCTGAAAACCGTAATTTTTCGCGATCACAAAACTTCTTTTACTTCGTACAAGGAAGTAAAAATTATTCGCTTACCTTTTGTATTTAAAAATAAAAAGTAATGAATTCTCATAATAATCCTAATATTTTGACCTATGTCTGTCTTTGATGTGGATATGAAAAAGTGAAAGAAAGGAAAAGTTCTTTTATTTTGTGTTCAAAAATTTATCATAAAAATTACTATTTAGTTTTTCTCACAGAGGATGAAATTTCTGCGAAGATTATTAAATAAATTGTTGAATTGGATATTTTGAAAGAGTCTATAAATTCTTGAATTATTTCATTTTGTACGTAGGTTTTATATTTAATTTAACATTATACACATTTGTCTGCTGGTAGTTTAATATTGATTTCCTTTCTTTATTACTTTGAAATCGTTTGTTTCCAGTACTGTTATTTATTTTTATAAAAAAAAAAAATTAATTAAATAATAATAAAGATATTAGTAAAAGAATATCTAGAAACAGGATAATTTTGTAACGTTTGAAAAATCCATGTTCTAAATGGATTTTGTATAACATCCGTTATATTTAATTTGTTTTTAATGACAGTATAGAAAGGCTTAAATTAATACATCTAGCTTAAATAACTGTTTCAGTAAATTTGATTTTTATGAATCTGATTACTTAGCACAATATACAAAAACTTTCGTATTCACCCGCTTACAAGCTCGACCATATTTCATGCTCGACTAAAAAAGGTGAGATATATTTTATTTTAATCTATTAGATAACTCAGAAATATTCTTTTCCGCTGATGAACTGAGACTGATGACTGAGATTATTCTATTCAATGCTGAATCTTCACTCTACCATATTATTTTTACGTCTGTCTTAAAAAGACAATAATTGAACACCTGATTTCTGAAGAACAATATATAAATAAGAACGGACTTTATTTTAGCTATATTTTGATGTCACCCTAATTCGGTAGACTATTCGGTTGTAAAAAAAAAGTAAGTTAACTACATCAAAGTAAAATATTAATACTAAAATTCATTTGTTTCTTTCATCAAGTTAGATTTAACCTCAATCTTATTCATATGTATTACGATTTGTTTTTTTTTTTTTTTTTACTTTCAACCATCGATTTAAATAACTTCTAAATAAAATCTAACATATTTGTCTTTTTTAAAGTTAGTGAATGAAACTTCGCATATATGAGAATAGTTGTAGGTTTTTTACTGACTCCATTAAGCGTCAAATGCAGCTTTTTAACATTAGTTATGTAGCATTAGTATAGGTTCCGTCAAAGCATTAGATGGTACTTCCAATACTTGCCGATATTATATAAATTCCTACTAGGCATTGGAGACTACTTGCAACATATTTTATTATCGGGTTTATACGGATTTTTTCAAGACCTCTGATAGGTGTCTTCGCTAAATTTCATTACTGGTGGTTTTATACACCTACTCGTTTTAGGATCAGATACAACTTGTGTTACTACAAGTAGTAATATTATTAGTAGTGTTGGGATAAAATTAAATTTAAAATGTTCTAAAATTATAGCTTTTCAATGATTGTTATGATGAATTACATAATGTTGATTTTTATTTAGTTTTTTCTTGTGTTAATTGCTACAA
Organism: Lycorma delicatula; assembly: GCF_047948215.1. Taxonomy (NCBI): domain Eukaryota; kingdom Metazoa; phylum Arthropoda; class Insecta; order Hemiptera; family Fulgoridae; genus Lycorma; species Lycorma delicatula. Next base: position 191,188,338 of record NC_134457.1, on the reverse strand, counting down.
TTTCTCCTTTTCTCATACATTCATCTTTCTTATATTTTCATTTTTCTATTGGTTTTATTCTTTAACTCTTTGATTCTCTTTTTTCTTTCTGTCTTTTTTAATTCCCACAAAGCCTTTGTTTATTAATTTATTTCGTGTTTCTCCTATTAACTTTCTTAACAATTTTGTACTATTTTTCGAATATGTGTTTCGGAGATCTGTTGAACTGAACCGACAGTCTTTTACCAATTTTTATATTTTACTAGCAGACCCGGCAATGTTTCGCTAATGATTAATATATATACTCCTGGATATAAGGAACGCTTTCGGTTCGGTACCTTGGCCAGCTATATTGAGGGCACTTCAAAGAAAAAATATAAGCGAGTACATAGTAACGCAAGTAGCCACCTATCTATCCGAGAGACGAACTGAAATCAATACGGTGGATGGTGTGGTAAGTCATCAGATCTTCGGTGGAGTCCCGCAGGGGTCTGTACTCGGACCCCTACTTTGGAACATCTTCTATGATGAAATTTTCCGACTTCAATTCCCGCTGGGGGTGAATGTCGTAGGATACGCGGACGACATCTCGCTACTAGTGGAGGCCAGTACCTTAGATGAAGTGGAGGACAAGGGGAATATTACCTTAGAAATAGTTAATGAATGGCTCGTCAACAACAGTTTGGAGGTCTCTCCTTCCAAATGCAAGGTTATCCTCTTCACTGGTAGGAGGATACTCAGAAGATTAAATCTGCGCCTGAGAGGAGAGGCAATTGTCGAGGTGGAAAGGGCTAAATATCTAGGGGTGTTACTGGATAAACACCTCAAATACTCCAGCCATGTGGCCATGATCTGCGACAGAGTGGAAACAACAATCCATATGTCCGGAAACTGGAATAATTTTGCAATATTTGCAAGAACAGTTATCAGAATAAAAGAAGATGAGGCAAGACGACTGGGATACTGAGGGGTGTAGTTTATAGTAGGGCTGGGGGACAGCCCCGTTTCTGAGGGCTCACATGTCCTGGTGTGTGGGTTCCCGTGATGGAGCGGGGACTCCTGGGGTCCGTTAGGTGCGAATGAATGAAAAGACCGAGACCCGGCTGGTGGTGTGGGTTCCCGGATACGCTTTGGCGGCTTCGGCCCCTGCGCCGTCGGTTTAAGGCTGGCAATAGGAAAGACCGAGACCCGGTCTCCGGCGGGGGGGCTGGGAACGGCATAGCCGGGCCCGGTTCTTACGGTGGAGATTAGAGGCAGGAAATTAAAATATCCGGAAAGGACACGTCCCCGAGTCGAGTATACTTAATGTTAAGTTCGTTTGTGTACGGCTTCAAAAACTCAAAAAGTTCTGCACCGATTGAGTTCAAATTTTAGCACGATATGTAACCCGCATCAAAGATAGTTTTCATCTATTTTTAATAAATCTGTCTATCTATTTTTGATTTGGAAATGAAAACAGAGGAAAACCAATAAGATCAATGCAAGATGGCCGCTGTCAAACACAACGACCAAATTTATTTGAATTATATTTAACAACTAAAACATCTGAATTTTATTTAAAAAAAAACAAGATTAAAAAAAATTTTAGCACGATATATAACCCGCACCAAAAATTGTTTTCAACTATTTTTAATAAATATATCTATCTATTTTTAATTTGTACAGTTTTTTAATAAATAAGAGGCTAATAAATCAGATGGAAATGTAAACAAAGGAAAACCAATCAGATCAATGCAAGATGGCCGCTTCAAACACAACGACCAATCACAAAGAGCCCGTATGGCCGTTGCCAATGTAAACAAAATCACAACTGATTAAGTAACAAATTTCTTTGAATTATATTTAACAGCAAAAACATCTGTATTTAAAAAAAAAAAAAAAATCACCAAAATAAAAAGAAAAGGCACCAAGAAGGACAACCGCAGTTGGTGATGATATGAATGATTTATAGCGTTTGAAAATGCCATGCCTGAACGGGATTCCAACTCGGAACCACCGGATTAAAGTCCGAGACGTTACCACTCGCGCCACGGAGGCCGGCAAACATATTCGTTAGGAGCCAAATAAAAACACGACTTACCAATATGGCGTTGTGTGTCAAACCAATTTTATATGGACTATAATTACTTTTAATACGCACCGTTATTCTGCACCGATTGAGCCCAAATTTTAGCACGATATATAACCCACATCAAAAATTGTTTTTATCTATTTTTAGCATCAGTCACATACCTGCGACCGCGAAAAAACAGTTTTTTTAACGGTCAGTTGTGTACCAGTGACCGCGCCATTTGCCGGAAACGAGGGGAACACTCGCCATACTAGCTAACGACAACCACTGTCGCATATGAAACAATACCTGTTCCCAATTACATTGTTTATTAACAAACAAAAAAACTCACTTGCATCTGATTCAGATTATTATACAATCTGAATTAAATATTCACTTTAATCGAGGTACTTTTGTGTGATCGTGTCGTGATTGAGCTGCGCCTTTCACCAAGCTCTGAATTTATTAGAAAACGGCCAACAGTGGGATATATCTATTAATGACGCGTCCAACACTGCACATCCAAAATAAATTCGCGCATTATTCGCAATTATATTGACCGGTTGGTTCCCTTCACCTCCCACAGTGTTATGGGAAAGATATCGATCGCATATGGGTGAGTATATTTTGCATAGAGTACGCCTAGAAAATACCAATATGACCATGGAATTTACAGAAGGCATTTACAACGAAGCATTGATTAATATTGAAAACAAGTGCTCAGCTATTGCAAATAAAGTTCTTAATCAATTGGAAATGCCACCACCCACCCGACCTGCGATTGCTTCATTTGATGTGGATTTACGCCGTGAACAGAGTTACAACATTGGTGATCTTCAGACATATGTCCAATCAAACATTCCCAAATTAACGCGTGAACAGAAAGGCATTTATGAACGCATAATGCAAATGATGAATGACGGAGTTCGGGGGACCTTCTTCTTGGATGCGCCAGGAGGAAGTGGGAAAACATTCATCATTAGATTGATTCTAGCAACGGTTCGATCAAAAAATGACAATTATCCTGTTGCGGAATATTAACCAGCCAAAACTCTGCAACGGCACGCTACTTGCAGTTAAGAAATTGATGAATAACGTAATGGACGCAACGATTTTAACGGGGCCTTTCAAAGGTGAAGATGTCCTCATTCCTCGAACACCCATAATCCCGACCGTTACACCCATTTTAATTTAAAAGAATGCAATTCCCAATTCGATTGGCATTTGCAATCACAATCAATAAAGCTCAAGGTCAATCTTTAGAATTGTGTGGTTTAGATTTAGATGTGGATTGCTTCTCATATGGGCAAATGTATGTTGCGTGTTCCCAGTCGGCAAACCAGATAGCCTTTATATCTACGCAGACAGTGGAAAAACAAAAAATATTGTATATCCACAAGTATTGCAAAATTAAACTTCTATGAAACGTATGTTTTGTTTTGTTTCTCATTTCTCATCCATGCAATCACAATGTGCCACAGCGAAGCGTGGCGGGTAGAGCTAGTATATATATATAATAAAAAAAAAAAAAATATATATATATAATTAAACATTAGCAAAATGAACATTACCGAACTTCACAAAATTTACCCATTCCCATTTAGCCTTTCTCTTTTTTCCCTTTCATCTTTTTTCTCCTTTTTCCTTTTCTCGCATTTCCTTTTCCCGTCCTCCATTTTACTTTTCCCATTTTCAGTTTTACCATATGTCATTTCCTTTTCTCTCATTTTTCTCGTTATCTTTCCCCCCATTTCTCCCTTTCCATTTACCTTACCATTCCTTCCCCCATTTCTCTTTCCCTTATTTCCCTTTTCGCCGGTTTTGATTACATCTTTTTCCATTTTTCCCTTCTTCCCTTTTTACGTTATTCCCTTTTACTTTTTTCGATTTTTCCCTTTTTGATTTTCCCTTCTCCCTTTTTCCCCGCACGTAAATCGGTCCAGTAGTTTTTAGCTTATAGCGGACACACATATCGGAAACATTGAAATGGAATCGTAAAATATTTAGCATAGCGTGTGTTGCTTTTACGTCCAATAGAAAGCGCTGATTTTCAAAGAAAGCATGTTTTTACCTGTCACAATTGTAACATTTTAGGTATATAAATAGTAGGTATATAAAAACACGCGCGTATTCGAATGGAACGTTGTGTGAAAATTTCAAAGCAATAGGTGAAGAAATTTCGGAGATTTAAGATTTTGAACAAACGAACATTTACATTTTTATTTATATAGATTTCGAATAAATATTTTATTTTTCTCTTGTTCTGATATCTCCTTAATTAATTGTTTCCCTTAAATATTGTTTATTTTATTCTTTCTTTCTCTATAAATTATTAAACCCCTGAACTTCAACCTCAAATATTTGTATTTTCTCAAAATTCAAACTCATCAAAACAAAAAAAAAACATCATAAAATGTAAAAAACATCAAAATTCGAAATCGTTAAACTCTTTACATACTATAATGTTTAAGAATAAAGTGTATATTTTATTTTTAAACACGTCTAACTTATTCTACTGAAAACTAGATATTAACCTTACAGATGTTTTTTCCTTGATTACTTTAATTTGAATATCTATTATTTCATTATCATTATCTAAATATTCCACCTTACAACATTTTGAAATCCTATTTTGTATAAGGTACTTGAGTCTGTTAGTCTAATAAGGTTCTTTCCATTAGATATTTTGTTAATAAAATTTGCAGTTACCTGTTCCATTCTTACTATCTAATTTATTTTCTAATTTTATACATTTAATTTTATAATTAAATTTATCTGAAGTTTATTTAAGTAGATTAATTTTTTCTTAAATTAATTATCTTTATATTTCAGTTTAAATCATCATTAAAATATCAATATAATCAAATAATAATAATTATTAAAATAATCCTTTTTGTAATAGACTGAGAAAGAATGATAAAAAGATAATAGAATGAAATACGAGAATAGTTTTAATAAAATACTGTCTGTGCAACGGTACATTTATTGTTATGATGTAACCTTGATATAAATATTATAGATAGGCAGATAGAACAAATACAGCAACCACCACTCTTCTACTAATTTGCCTTCGTTTTATTTTTTAATTTTTCGAATGAAACATCTCATAAATTCTAACTTTGACCTCGCTAGTTAAAAAAAGAGAATTTTCATTTATTTAAAATTTTTTTTAAAGATTAGATTTTGTAGAATTCCTTCACAGTCGAAAATACTCCACCCTGAAACAGTTTAAAATAATTTTAATGCGTAAAACATTTCATTGCTTTTAATATATATTTTGTATACCTTATTACATTATAAAAATGTATATAATAATATATAATCCAAGTGTTGAACAGAAATAAATGAATTTAGTAGTCCTACAAATAATGAAATTCAAAAAATATAATAATAAACTATAGTTACACTGTTTTCCAAGGAAAAATAACGAAATTAATTTCATAATTCCTAATAATTTAAAATAATGCGTTTAATATTTGTATTGGTACACTGTGATTACAATAGAAAATATTGCAACTTATAAGTGATAACGCATTCAATGTGCATATTTTGTTACTAAAGTATGGGGTGATTTTTTAGTCCTTTTACCCAATTGTTAATATCTGGTAATTTTTTTCTAAGAAAGGAAAATTTTGTTTTATGACACGAAGTTGGTAGCGCTACTCAACCGATATAGGTACGGCAGTGTGAGTGGATACTTTTTGAGCTGTGTAAACTTTTGTGCCGTTTCCGGTCGTGTTACGAACAGAATGTCTTTTACCAGAGAACAACGAATTTTCATTCTTGAACAATATTTTACTACGAAATCGTACGTGAGTGCAAAAGAATCATTTCAAATTAAATTTGTTGGTGTTCCTCCGCCAGAAAACACGTCAATTTCTAGGCTAGCAAACCGATTTCGAGAGACAGGTAGTGTTTGCGAAAGAAAACGTAGTGGTCGACCAACTCTCTTACAGATGACTTTTTAGAGAATGTGAAAACAAGATTGCTCAATTCTCCACGGAAAAGTTTACGAAAACTTTCCACCCAAGTCGGTTTGTCATATTCGAGTGTTCAGAAAGCTGCTAAAAAATTGAAATTGTATTCGTATCGCGTACGATTAGTCCAAGGGCTTCAGCCTCCAGATTTAAACAAGCGATTTCAATTTTGCCGTTGGTTTAGGTCATTCGTAAATGATAACGGAATCGAATTTTTGAACACAGTGTTCTTTAGTGATGAAGCTCGGATGCATTTCGATGTTTATGTGAACAGTCAAAACTGTCGAATTTGGGCGGTTGAAAATCCTAACGCTTTACAAGACAAATCTTTTTCACATCCTGAAAAGATTGTTGTGTGGTGTGCGATATCTCATCATCGCATAGTCGGACCCATATTTTTCGAACAGACAGTAAATGGTGAAGTATACAGGAATATTGTGCGCCAGTTTGTGTCCCTCCTGGAACTTCAAAAACGGTATTGCTGGTTTCAGCAAGACGGTGCTACACGCCACACGTCTTGAGAAATCATGGATTTTCTGCAAGAGTTCTTTGATGATCGAATAATAAGCAAGGGCGTATGGCCTCCAAGATCCCCAGACCTCACATCTCCTGACTACTTTTTGTGGGACTATATTAATTCCGAGACCTTCAAAAACAATCATCACACTATTGATGAACTTAAAATCAATATTACAGACTTAATCACGAATATTTTCAATGCAACTCTTAAAAAAGGTTTTGCTAATATGCTGAAAAGAGTCCGTGCGTGTGTATCCGCAATGGGTTGGGCATATTGAGCATAAACTTTAACAGTTTTGTAAGTAATAGCTTTTTATTAAATCTCTTTTGTAAGTAACAAATACATTTGTTTATTCCACCTAAATTTCCCTTTCTTAAATTACATTTAAAATTGGGAAACAGGACTAAAAAATCACTCTGTAGTTCCTACATCATGTTCTTTTCTCCATCATGAAATATTATGAAGTTCATTTCTCCATGGTAGTAGATTTTAGAAAGAATGCAATATTCTTATACCTTATGTCATTTTCAATGAACTCTATTTCTGTCCTCTAAGGTAATATTGTTAATCAAGACCCTTAAAAATTAAATATAGAAATTCGAAGATTGAATTCTTACAATTCCCAAATTTTTTTCTTTAACCGAGTGCTGTGAATATATATTTCATTCATACACACGATTTTCTGCAGGTTTGTGTCGGTTGTTTATTCACGTACACGTCGATTTCTTCATTAGATTTTTTAAGTCCCTCAGGAATAAATAACTCAAAATCTGAACTAAATATTAAATGTCTGCCGTTTCATTTAATTACAGATATTGCCTCTGTTTTTACATCAGGGAAAAATAAGTAACGAAAGGCTTTTCTGTAACTTTATTTAATTTTTTGATTTGAAAAATATCGTTGGAAGATGGCAAAATGTAACAAAATTCAATGTAGATAAATTTCGCTTTGATCACCAGATTGTATTAACTGTCTGTTTTACGCATTAACTATTATGTTTAGGAAATAAAATATGTAAATTCATGAAACAAAAGTTAGTATAAACAAAAACAATTTTTAACATTTTCCAACCTCCGTGGCAGGGTTTCTGCTTTTCATCTGGAACGTCTGGGTTCAAATCACGGTCAATCGTAACAAATTACACTTGCTAGAAAATTAATTTCATCCTCCAAAATAATGAAATGAAAGAAAAAGGTTTTATTAGCACGATTAATTTAAAATTTTTGTAATTAGAAGTTTTTGCATAAATTTTATTTGTGTGTTTTCGTACTTGCGCGTGCACGTATGACTGTCCAGTAAATATATATATATATTAGAGGTTTACACAAGTAATAAATATAACGCTACAATTTTAAGTGTATTTAATCTATTTTACATTATTTCTTTATAAAAACCGTATTTGCTCAAAATTTATAAAAATATGTTTGCTATTTAAAATAAAAATAAATCTTATTTTAAATTTCTATTTCAGGAAGTGGTATCAACTTAAAACTTTGATAAAAAATCTGAAGTAAATACCACATGACTTTCTTGTACGCCTATTAAATTAGATATACACATTGTTTGCTGCACTTCATTTAAAAGTGAGATACGATCCTCCAATTCTTTAACAGGTTATGGAAGTCTTGTCTAGTGCGGTTGATCTCTCTATTACGCTCCGCGTTTGGTTACTATTACTGTGGTTTTTTTATTATTATTTTCGTTGTTGTTTAGTTATTAGTGGTTTTTCGTTGTTCAGTTATGTTTCGTCGATTGTTTTTGTTCGTTAATTGTTAATATATATTTACTAAAGTTTATTTGGTTAATGGCTACAGAGTATTTAAACGTTGCTAAGGCTGTGTTAAACCAAAAAAATAAAAAATAAACAGGAAGAAAATGTTGCAAACAAAGAAAGAAAATAAAACCTTTAAGAGAAGTTGATAAATACGAAGAGGAAGAAAACATTACGACCAAGGAAGGAATAAAAAGATTGAGAGGATGATGAATATAAAGAGAAAAAATTTGAAAACTACAGAACGTGTACGCAAATTATTATCAGAAGAATTATATCAAACCAAAGAGCGATTAATTGATGAAATGAACGGAATGATGATCAACTCCGACTTAGGGAGAATATTGTCCGAAAACATCAGAGGAGTAATGAACTAAAAAATAATTTTTTGAAATTTATTAAAGATCGGACATTTATGCCTCGGAATATGTTGTTTATGTGAGGATCTATTTTTCAGTCACTCTGTAGTTGATCAAATTAAACAAATTCCAGAATAAGAAAATAAAATAAAAAAGAACTAGAAAATTCAAAAATAAGATTCTAAATTATAATTTTCAATTAATATTAAATAATCAGATGTTTCACTAAATCTATTACACATACACATATCTAATAATGCGTATTAAATTACATATATATACACATTTTTAAAAGTATACAAAATTTTACTTCACTAATAACTTCTTTTTTTTTTCATCTTTTTTTTTTATTGCAAAGCCTTTTTACAATCCTTAGCTAATAATTATAAATAAATCAATACATTTAAATTTAAAACAAAAAACTTAAAAAAGTTAAAAAGAAAGAAAAGAGGATGAAGTCTGATTCGAACCGATGTTCCTTTACTTGTGAGATAAAAATATTTCAATAATTAAAATTTTAATAACATGACTTCCTTGTACGCCTATTAAATAACATATAAAAATTTTTTGCTGCACTTCATTTAAACATATTTCATTTGAAAATGAGATAATATCATCCAGTTCTTTAATAAAGTGGACAGTTACGTAATTGTTAAAATATTACTTATTAACATCAAATATTTATACAGTTATTAATTCAACAATCTTACCTGAAATATTAAGTTAGAGTAAAAGCCTTATATGTATCTAATACTATGTCTTTTTAAATTATTACGATGTAACCATCAACAAAATGAAAACAAAAACGAATAATCAGATGTTTCACCAAATATGATGTGGACACCATGTGACTTACTTTTTCACCTATTAAATTATATATACACACTTTTTTTTAAATGAAAAATAATAAAATTTTATTTCATAATAACTTCTGATTTTTTTATTGTTATTGAATTATTATTTATCGTAAAACTTTATTTTACTGTCAGAGGTTAAGAATTATTAATAAATCAGTATATCTAAATTAAAAAAAAAAGGAGATGAAGTCTGATTCGAACCGATGTGTCTTCCCCTTATAAGATCCAAATATTTCATTAATTAAAATGTCATTTGACTATAAGTCAGGAACCAATGAATACCACTTATGATACATCGTTGAAAAGCTCTTAATGAAAAAGTCCAAAATCCATTTTTTTTTGGACACTTTTGGTTCAATCGGTTGCAATCAAAAAGGGAGGTACACAACTAGATGTTACAGCAGTCCTAAGTCCAAAATTTCAACATTCTAAGTCTAATAGTTTTTGAGTTATGCGAGATACGTACATACAGACGTCACGCCGTAACTAGTCAAAATGGATTCAGGGATGTTAAAAATAGATATTTCCATTGAAATCTGAAAACCGAAATTTTTCGCCATTACAATACTTAATTTACTTCGTACAAGGAAGTAAAAAAATTATTCCCTTTTCAATTTCAAAGTTCATGGAAATTTTATTTTGTATTGATTAACATTATAAACGCATCGTTATTGTAACAGTAGGAGGGTTGTAATAGCACGTATTATTTTGCTTTCTTATTAAAGTCTAAAAATAGCATACCTTAATTAAAATGAATATAATTCCAGTAGAGAATTACATTAAACAAATATAGAGAATTAGATATCAAACAAATTTTGTTTCTTACTCCTAATTACTGCAGTAAATAGCCCTATAATTTTATTATTAAATTATTATAACTAACGTACAACGTAGCATTTGTTAATGTTAAAAATATATTTAATTTATAAATGTCTTGACATTGCACAGTATGCACAGATATATTTTACTGACATTGGTAGTACAACCTAATATATTTATAGGTCATTTATTAAAATATTTACAGTCTAAAATCAAAATATTAATTAAGAAAAACTCAATAAACTTCTTGATAGTCTTTCTTTTTTTTTTAGTAAACTGCACTTTAAACAGTCTGCAGAATATATTTTATTTTCTTCCTCAGTCGAAAACTCGTCAAAATCTATATAAAAGATTTTAAAATACTTTTTTGAGGTAATTGAAAAGTGTGATGCTATTTTTAAAGTCAATTTTTTTTTTTTTAATTTCTTTTATAAAATTGTGACAAATATTAAAAGTAATTTCAAATTCCGTATCCAGATATGAAGTTATCGTTTTATTAAAGATAAGATACCGTTGAAATCACCATCGAAACGTCATGATTTTGTAACAGTTAAGAGAATTTTAACGTACACTATGCTAATTTTCTAAATGATGGATTATTTTGAACTATATATGAGTATGCAAACTGCTTAATAAATGCAGAAATATGTACATAGACGATACGTTTATTGCTATTTAAAAGACTTGTTAATAAAACAATTTAAAAGATAGATATTCAATTTATTGTGAATTTAAATTTTGTCAATGTTTATTAAAATATTATTTACGGTAACTCAAGTAGGCCTACAGTTTTTTTTCGTTGGCTAGACTGTAGTTAATTATGATAATATTTCAACATGGAATTTCATCACATGGTTATTTTATGTCGTATTTTAAGAATCTACCAACAGTATAACTGTCATTATAAGAAATTCTTTGAAATTGTTATATATCAGCAATCGTAGTTGGAGTATAAACCGCATAACTTTTTCCTTAATGTAGTTAAGTAAAATAGCAAACGGAATATTTTAAACAGATTTCACTTGTTTTTTTTTTTTTGTTATTTGCTGGTTACCTTTATGAAAATACCTAACTGTTATTGTATTCATTATATCAAACCTAAATATTAATTTTATTAAATTAATAAATAAGAAATTCTATTAACAGGAAATTAACTAATAAATAATAGTTAATTTAATGGTCAGGAATTATCAGTTGTCATGTGCTTTCCCAACTTATTCTGTGACACAGCGGGTACAGTTTGGTATCTTGTTAAAGGTGTAATAACTTTAAATTAGATTTGGTTTCTTTTTTGTAACTGTTTTTATTTCATCCAATATAAAATAATATCACTTTCTTAGAATTAATCGGACTAAGACTCATTTCTAAACTGTAATATTATTAGTAATATTAATTTACTTCTTATGAACATTATAACAATGAACAAAAAAAGAAACTTGTTGGAATCATTAGTTGTCTAATTTGTTAGTTCCATAGTGCAAAGTGGTCTGCAAAAAATTACAAAACTTAGGTTTTTGAATTATTAAATCAATCGAGGTGTAGCAACAAAATGATTAATCGGTAAAAATTCTCATAATCAAAATTTTAGATAGCATACACTGGTGCAAGACTAGGGTATGGTTTAATAGATGTTTTTAATGCAATCATATGTACGTGTATACTGTTTTCCACTATTTCCGAGACCTTCACTAAGATATACCTAAGAATGCCGGTGTATTACACATTTCATCAGTCAAATGGTATAAGAATACCTGTAATGATTTGTTTTTAAGATGTATGTGAATAATATCTAGTGATTGGATACATTTTGATATACATAAAAAAAAAAAAAAAAAAAAAAATTAAGTTATTTTATCAGAATGTTATTTTGTTAATGTTAATGTTAAAATTACATATTTAGAATCAACTGCTGTAAAACCTTTATTATATTTATTCCAGAATTAAGATCGAACTTTTTGAAAAAGGAATCTATGCAGATATTTGAACAGGTTTGGCAAATGGGTTGGACAGTTTCAGGATTTTGTTGGGTCGTATTATGAATAACTAAACTGTTTCTAATTATTGCTGTACTTTTATCCTTTCAATAACTCTTAAAAATAGAATATTATTAACAGCAAAGAAATTTCCAAAGAAATTTAAATCCCCTGTTAATTAATAAATTATGAAAAACTAAAATTCATGGAATTTTGTGCTGTTGTAGTAGGTAATTCCTTTCATTAGATATAAATATTTATATGGGTTAATCCACTTAATGCAATTATATTACCATCAAAATATGTTACCCACAAATATTTTAGAATTTCTTAACCTGTTATTCTAAAATCCTAAGCATCAGAAAAACAAATTTATACATTAGTATGTTTTACGAAGGATAAAATATATTTAAAAAATTATAGATTGTGTGAACTCTTGTATCACATTAGTTTAGAATCAATAGCACATGATGTTGTTTAACTTGTTCTATATTACATATTTTTTTCTAAACTGTAAACAAAAATGTATGTATAAAATTATTAATTGAAACCTAACCGTTAATTTTCACGCAGCTTAGGCATTTATCAGACAGTCCGTCTAAACGTATTTTAAAGTATATTATGATTTAATTAATAAATTAAACATGTTTGTGTAATGTTCGTTTTGAAAAACATTAAAATTTTTAACTGGAAATTTTCATTGTAAAAATCAGTTCTAGTTGTTTTTATTAACATTGCCTGAAGCACTTTTCAAAAGAAAAAAAATGCTGAAAAAAGCATTAATTATTTCTAAAAGGAGAGTAGTAATGTTGTAACATTGTAATTATATACATATATCTTATCCAAATACAATGATGAAAATAATTACTGTACGAAAAAGAATATTTTTTTCCCAGTTGTTTGTTTTATATATATTAATTATTATTTTTATTTTTACAAGGTTTATACTAAATTTTAATTTGTTTTGTTGTAATACTACTTTTATGTTGTAATGTGAATGAATTTTGAAAAGAATTTCCTTGCTCCATATATTTTATATATATATATATATATATATATATATAAAATTCAGTCTAACATTTTTTTTTCAAATATATATTAATTTGTATGCTACTTTATTTATTATCGATATGCTTAAAAATAAAAAAAAAACAAAAATTTAAATGATCGTTTAATAATTATATTAACTAATAATTTTAGATTTAGAAAAATTACAAATTTTTCAACCGGTTACGATTTTAAAGTCGCATAAATTCACCAACAACTAGTTCTTATTGTACAAAAGTGAGAGAGATATTGTTTATATGTTCTGAAATTAAATTAGAATATCAGTTCACTAATATTCTATTTATAAAATCTCCAGAAAAAGTATTCAGCGATCTCATAAAAAGGAAAAAAAATTTAATCGATGTACATTGTTATCATATTTACAAAATATTGTGAATTAGCTTATCAACAAATTAAAAATCATGCCAGGGTGATTTATCAGGATATGCTGATACTTTGACAGTTCATTTTACATGTAAAAATAAAGAAAAAAGTTCATATAAATATAGATCCGGAAACGTTTCATTAACGAGTTACGACTGGCGAAATATTTCACTCACATTTCATCTCCTCTAGTCAAATGAAGCCGTATAGAAATTCTTGGGGCGAAAAAATGTATGTTAATTTAGTGGTTTCATACGAAATTTGATTTGATAAACTGAAATAAATGCGTCTGAGAACTGTAACTTCAGTCGTTTTTTTAGAAAATCGGCGAAAAACGGAAAAACGGAAGTCGAAAAACGCATTTTTTATGTTTGACTTGTAATAACTTTGTTAAATTGCCAGTGAATAGATAAAACTCTTTAATAAAACTTGCAGGATATTTAATTATATACAGAATACTTTAAATAAAGTAAACGTAAAGCTAATAACAGTTAAATAAAATTGACTTTTATTTAGAGCAATACAAAGCTCTATTTCTCAAAGATAATTTTGTATCAACTGGAAAATGATTTTTGTCGATAACTGATTTTTTTATTTTTTTTCCAAAAAGGAAAAAATCATTAAAAAAAAACCAGAAATCTCTGGTATTTAAAATTAGTAAAGGAAGTTTCAAATTAAATTATTTCATACAGGATAGTACTGTATCAGCGATCGTAGTGATGTATTTAAGTTCTATTAAAAAACAATGATTTTTGATTTTATCAAATTAAGATAAGGAATAATTTTTTTTGGGAGAAATTTTTATTTCATAAGTTGGCAATACAATAACAGCTATCAAGCAATTATGTTTTTTTTTCAATTTTAATTGTGTTGTTTTGTAAGCTTACAGTAGAGTTTCAGTTCAGTAACACAATTTTCTGGTTAGTACAAGCAGATAGCCTTACTGCATAACCGTTTTGAATCCAGTTGGTTATTAGCTTTACGTTAAGTAATATAATGTCATATTTATTTTCTAATGTTGAATATGCCGATCTGGTGTTTATTTATGGCGTGTGTGAAGACAGCACCGTGGCCGCTGTCGAAGAATATCGACAACGTTATCCTAATCGCAGGTCCGAATCCAAGAACTATTAGGGTGGCATTTCGTATGTAACGGGAAACAGAATCTCTTCCTAACAGTAATCGTATCCCTTATGATTGTCCTCTGCAGCGTGATGTTAATGTCGTTGAAAGTATTATTGTTGTTGTTCAGGCTAGTCCTGGTGTCAGTACAGGTGTTTTTCTAACCGGTTGAAAGTTTCACAAAGTAAAGTACAGAACACTTAAATTAACAACCTTTATCCACATCATAAACAAAAAGAACAATATCTACACCCAGAAGACCCTGCCCTTCGCTTTGCGTTTTGCAATCGATTAAATATTCATAGACAACTCTTCAAGTACATTTTATTTACCAACGAGTCACCGTTCTCTCATGATGGCATAAACAACATGAGAAACTACTCATAGACAGAAGTGAACCCTCATACAACGGCGGAACAACGATTAACTTTCAACAGCGATTTGTCAATAATGTATGGTGTTCCGAAATTAAATAATTATAAAATCTCCAGAAAAAATACTCAGCGAGCTCAAAGAAAGGAAAAAAACATTTTCCATACACATTGTTAGCATATTTTCAAAATATTGTGAAATAGCTTTGCCAACAAACAAATTATTCCAAAAATCATGCCGGTTGTAATTAAGCATATTATGTAAATAATTTTAATTGATTTAATAGAATATGCATAATAAAATTGACATATAATTCTTTTTTTTTTAAATAAAGCAAACTTACTTATGAAGAGGAATAACAACTGAAGTCTAATTCAGTTTGTAAAAAATAGGCTAGTTAAATGTGTAGAGCAAAAATAATGTGACTTATTACTTCATTTCAAGTAGGTGCTAGAAATTCATCAATACAGAATGATTATTTGCTCTTTATGTTTAAAAATATAAGTTTTAACTTCAAGGGTAACAATTTGAAATAAAAGTATTGAAAGATTAAGAAAATTATTTAAGATTTATTGCCTTTTCTGAAATATGTCAATATAATTTTTGTCGGAAATACTAGTGAAGATTCAATTTAATTCTTCATCTTGAAATATTGGAGAAGTTATAACGGAAGCAGTGTCTTTTTGTAACACTGATAGAGTTATTTTACTAGTTCTACAGCGATTTCATCTTTTTTCACTTTTCATATCTCCCCTGATTTTACTTTTATTATAAGAGTTAATGTTAAATTATCCTTATACAATATCTTTGCATTAAATATTAATTACTTTTGCATAAATTTATTCTACTTTTTTAAATAATTTTGAAGTTAATGAAACCGTTATTAAGAAACAAGCAGCTGTTTGTTTACTGGAGGAGCCTCATTCCTAAATTAGAAGTATTAATTAATTACATCATTAAAGGTAACAAGCGGAATTTATAATTATTGTCTTCTTTATTTCATTTTTAGCAAAGTACAAGCTTAAACAGACCTTTTGAATTGAATAAGAAAATAATTTATTTTTAGGTAAAGCAAATATTATTTAATTTACTAAGCATTTGGCACCGTTGGTATTAATACAATTGTATAAATTAAATTTCCACTTACCAACAATTTAAAAAGTATAAATCCTAGTTCTTTCGGAGCTGTTACTCCATCTTCAAGGATTTTATAAAAGATGTTAATTTAAATTCAAATCAACAATTGTTTTTAAATTAAACTCTTATGTTCATAATAGTCGGTCGTCAAGAATAAAACTAATTCGTACGTCAATAACGTCATATTTTTAAGATGTTTGCGACTATTATCCATCTATATATATATATATATATATATATATATATATATAATTAGACAAAATAAAACTATTGCTTTGAAAAAAGTAGTATTTATTCGTAGTCAGTGTTCAACTGCGGAAAGATTTGATGAAAAACAAATAGAAAGAGAGTTAAGTGAAGTACAAGGGAAACTTAATTCTTCCACTAAATTAATTTTAATGACGCTTATAAGATCGGTTCAATTCATGGTGAATAAGTTTAATGATATTAGTAAGTGTTTGAAGATAATTTAAGAGAAAACAAATAATTAAAGAATAGAATTAAAAAACTAAAGGAATCGATCAAAGGAGAAAATGAAATAATAGATAATTTAACATGTAAATTTAATAAGATGCAGCAGTATAAAAAACAAAACGTTTTTACTGGTCAACCGTGTAGACTATACATATATTACTTCAATAGAGAAACACAAGAAAATAACAGAAAAAATTGGTGAGGAATAAATTAAAATTAAAAATATAAAATAAATTGAAATTAAAAAAACTACAATGCCGTAAGTTAAATATGACGGAGAAAGCGAACGGAACAAATGTATAAACAAGTGTAAGGCGTGCGGTTTGATTTTGGTCGGAATATCACAAATCAAACTAAAAATTCGATATAATCGACTAAAAACTAAAAGTTCATTAAATTAAACGTCGATGTACTCAACTTTTTTTTTTTTTTTAACAAACCGTCATACCGGAATATAGAATCTTTATACGAGAAGTTCGAGTAAACGGAAGAATGAAAACTATTCAATTCATGTGGGTCAAGAACGTCAAAAAGGATAGGATTCTTGTAGGTAAGGATGAATAAGGATGGACAAAGAGAGTTATATAATTTTTCAACAGCACAAGACATTATTTTTCAAAATAACATAAATTTATTTTCGTTTCATGTTGCGTGTTAAAATCAAGTTTTACCCTTAGTGTTATGTTAACGATTATTACTGTATAATCAAGTAAATTATAACATATACATAACTGTGATGTAGAGTGGAATAATGAGTTTTTTTAAAAATCTATTAGGTCCTATTATTAGTTTAAATGTATCCATTAGCAAACTAAATCTCTTAAGAATTACTGGAACAAAATATTAATTATATTTGTTGTAAGTGAGTTAACATATATATCTTTCTTAATTTGCGTTTAATTTATTTTTTGGTTTCTTCTGATTCTTATTTTTTCCTTATATTAATTTTTTTTACAGTTTTTATATAAATATTTCTCTTTTTTTTCATATTTTTCTTGTTTATTTGTAGGTTCTTTTATGTTTTCGTTATTTGAAGACGATTTTTGTTTTATTTTGTCTTTTGATTTTAGGTCGATTCCTTTATTTTTGTTTTTATTTTTTATTTTTTTTTGTTTTTTGATGTGTGAGGTTTTTTATATTTTTATTTTGGTTTAATTTATTTTTATTTATTTAGTTCTATATGATTTTTAGGATTTTATTCTTCTGGTTTTTTTGAATCGATTTTTTAATTTTTGTTATTTTAGTTATTGATTAGTAGATGTCGGTTGATTGGAGTATTTTGTTTCAGGTGGTTTAATTGGATTTTTGAGGTGGTTAGGTTTTTTTTTGACAGGTTTACTTTAAATATTCTTAGGTTTTACTTCTTCTTCTTTTTTTTTTTTTTTTTTTTTTTTTGTCCGGATAGCTTAATTTAAAGCCTAACATTGAAATTGTTATTATGAATTTTTTTTTGGACTTTTATAAAATTTATTTATACATTGAAAGTGTATTAACAGTGTAATGTGTAATAAGTTAACATATATATCTTTCTTAATTTAAATTATCGGAAAGTGGAAACTGAATTTTTTAATAATAAAATTAAGAACACACAAATCAAGGGAAGGGTCGTTGATCTCTTATACAGATAATTCTAATTCATATTTTAGTAACATACAATATAACATTCTAGTTTTGAGTACATTACAGGTAAAATTACAGACAACTTTTAGATAAATGATTTAATATTATTTTTGTTTATGAAACTCCAAAGGAACTCTGTTAAGAAATTGTTAGTCGACTTTAATGATTACACTGGTAAACATAATTTTTGTTTCCTAACATGTGATACACGATTTTAATATGTTTTTTGATGCTGAAAACGAATATGAACTCAGAATCTTTCTATCACACACTATTTTTGAAAAATGTTTAAATTCTAATTAAAGGATTTTTTCTTCATTTTTCAACGAGTAATTAGCATTTTAAGCTCCTATATTGTATTTTGTTAGCTCATTTTTTATCGTTTAATTTTTTTAACATAATTTGTAAGCTATAAATAAACAATACTAGAGAAACAATTAAATCAATTCATAGTCACATATTATGATATCATATCTAATAATGAAGCGTGAGCCTACATGTAAAAGATTTATTGTCCGTGCAGGTCAAAACATGTAGTTGAAAATACAGGTGTGTTATTTGTATTCTGGATTTAGGAATGAATTAATTTTGTTCAGTCTTATTGCTTTCTTAAGTTTGTTAACAGTGCAGTGTCATAATGCCTCAAAATTGTGTAAATCATGTGAATGCCTTTTGTTATGTATGTGGTGAGTTTACTGTAAAATCAAATAAAAAAAATTATATCGTTAATTAAAAAAGCATATCATTTGTACTTTGGGTGTAAAGTTGGTGATCAAGTTAAGAAGTTGGCTCCTCATACAGTATGCGCTAATTGTTCTGTATATTTAAGAGGATGGCTGAAAGGTACACGGAAGGCTTTGCCATTTGGTGTACCTATGGTTTTGCGTGAACCAAAAGATCATGTAACAGATTGTTCCTTTTTTTTTAACGAGTGTGATGTCATAACATACTTGAAAGTAATTGTAACAGAAAATTCATTTTTAAGGTATGTGGTGTAAATAGTAGTTTAAATAAAATTGATCATGTAATCGTCATAGATTTATTTTGGTTCTTTATTTTTTTATTATTTATATTAATAAGAGTAATATTTTTAATGTTACTGATATATGTAAACTACATTTATATTTGAATGATGCAGCATTGCTTTATTCGCGTAAGGATATTAATAATTTTTGCATAATTCTTCAGAAAGTATTTGGGAAATCGTTTTTTGAATATTATTCATTTATCAATTATAAAAAGAATAGATATTGATCATGTATTTTAAGACGCCTCATATGCCTAAAATTAGTTTAAAAAAAGTAATTTTTCATAATATTCATGCTTACTTGTAGAATTTTTCTAACTGTAATTTCAATTTGCCGAGTTATGTCTCAAAATAAAAGTAATCTTTAATGAAAATTTAAACTTTTTTACAGACATATTGATATGATTTTTAATAAAGTAATAAGGGCATTTGAATGTGAATATGCTTATAAAATAAATCCTTTGTATGTATAAAAGTATTAAAATTGTGTATAAATCATTATTGGAATAGATTTTAAATGATAGTATTGACGTATAGAGATTGAACAAGTTTCATACATTTGAAAAAGCTTGAATAAAAGTTTAATACCAGTACTATAAAATTCAAATATATCTGTATATTTATTTAAAAATTGTTATATTTTAATCTTGTATGGTTTTTATTAATTTTATCTTATCATATTAATAACTAACTTATCGTAATTTTAATAACTAATATAGATACAATTAGTTGAACAACAATATGACGTCAGAAGGAAGGTACATAAATACACAATATATTTATATAATTCTTTTGGCGAAAAATGTTTTTAAATGTTTTAAAAAACTTTGCGAAATAGTTTAAAGGAATAAATTATCATTAGTAATAAGTTTAAGAAATTTAAGAATGAAAATAAATTATTGTTAGAAAATTATTTAAAAAATATTGTATGTTGTAATGTATAATAATTTTTCGTTACGTTCTTTGCAATGTTTGTCTAAACGTCTTTACTAAAGGTAGTGTAACAAAGAAGTAAATAAGGTATATTTTTATAGTATTGTAAACAAATTGAAATATTAATATTCTTGTCATATTTTTCTATTATGTGTGAAAATATAATTGTTATGTATATTTGTAAGAATATGAAACAAGGAAGTAAATAAAATATAGTGTTTCATAGTGTAATAAATAAAATGTAGCAGTAATATGTGTGTCAGTTTTTGTACTACGATTGAGAATATTATATTTGTATCTATATATAAATATGTTTATGCTAAATATTTGTGTTTACCGTATATTCTATGAAATATCAATAAAAATTTAATATTATGAAAAAACTGAAGTATTATATCTCTTGAAAATAGAGGTAATTTTATTAATTTTTATTTTAAACATAACTATTATAAATAAAATATTACTTGCATTACATATATTGTGAATTAGTTTTGGTTTATTAGTATTTTTTCTATATGCATTCATCACTACTGTTTGTAATGAAATTGTATTTTTTAGTGTACGGGAAAACCTGATAAGTCGAAAAATCTTATCACGACCTAAAAACTGGTGGAAATAAGAAATTTTAATTTCAATTATTATTGTTTTATTTCCATTCTGTGCATAGAAAGGATAACACTGAGACAAAATAATTTTTTTTAATGTTTTTGTAAGTGTGATCTTGAATTGATTTTTTTGATACATTATAGATCTGTAAATACAATTTTTCTATCTTAGTTTTAAATGAATTATTCGTAAAAAAAATTAAGGGAAATTATAGTTAAAATCTGTAAAATTTATAATTTTGCATGGCCATTCCTGTGTTAGAATGATTTCGCTGGTGCTTTTCTTTTATAAATATCCTCAAGCACATCCCGAATTAATGTCCAACAGTAATCGGCTAGCATGTTAGTATTCCATTTCCTTTTATAGCGGCTTTTCATGACCAAAATGTCTTGGTAGAAACGTTCACGGTGTTCGCCACTTACGTTTCTGAGGTTGTCGAGGAAAAAATGCAGATGTGAGTGGAGAAAATGTATTTTCAAGGACATTACACCCCATAGCTCTGTATGAAGTAAGAAGTTGATTAACAATATCGTGGTAATTGTCGGATTTTTGTTTGCCAAGAAAAATTTTGCCAACATCTTTAAATGCAGCCCAAGCTGCACTTTCTACATTATTTAACATCGAGTTAAATACATCATCTTTGATGAGTTGGTCATCTTTGACCAACTCTCTTATTTGAGGACCAACAAATATTTCTTCTTTAATTTTCTCTTCACTTACATTCGGAAATTTCTGCCTGATGTACAAAAGTCTGGGGCTATTCTTCTTCATTGATTTTACAAAATGTTTCATTAGTCTCAGCTTGATATGGTGAGAGGGTAAAAATATTTTTTTGGGTTCAACTAAGAGCTCATGAATAATATTTTTCCCATTTGGAATTAAATTGTCTCGTTTCTTGCACTCTAATGTTTATCCCTAGGGCGGCTGTCCCATTCGCAAAGAAAACACGTGTACTTGGTATAGCCTAACTGCACGCCTAACAAAATAGTTATAACTTTCAAATCACTACATATGTTTGAGCTACGTTTTATATAATAATTTTTTCAAGAACGTCTTTCATCACATCGTATGACACTTTCAAATTAATATCATAAGCGATTGGTATCGAAAAATATTTGTCACCGTTGTGTAGTAGAACCACTTTTAAACTATACTTGGAGGAATCTATGAAAAAGCGCCGGTCCTCAGGTTTATGAACTTGTCCTAAGTGCAACATAAGTTCATCAATATTTCTGCAATAAACCAAATTATTTTTATCAATAAAGTACTCACAAAGTTCTTTATGTCAACTTCGAAAGCCCAAAATTTTTGTATTTTTTTAAAGTAAATCCCAACCTTCCAGTCTTGATCCTAGTAGTTCTGCTTGACTTTTAGATAAATTTAAATCCCTAACCAAGTCATTTAATTCACCATGTGATATAAGATGTGGCTTATTGGAAGATAATTCAAAAATCATTGTAGTCTTCTTCAGTACTACCTGATTCTTCATCGCTGCTTTCAAAACGTACATTTACAGATGACTCAGGAAATGGAATAATTTCACTGCGAGGTACAGGCCTGATTGCAGATTGCATTAAAGGATATCTTACAGTATGTTTAAATTTTTTAGAGATTCCAGACACACTTGTTAAACAAAAGTAACAATCGGTTACATGATCCTTTGGTTCACGCCAAACCATAGGTACACCAAATGGCAAAGCCTTCCATGCTCCTTTCAGCCATCCTATTAAATACACAGAATAATTAGTACATACTATATGAGAAGCCCACATATTACATACAGGTGTAATGGTTTTTTCTATTTGATTTTATGGTAAACTCACCACATACATAACAACAAGCACCCACATCATTTACACAATTTCGAGGCGTTATGACACTGCACTGTTTACAAACTTAAGAAAGCAATAAGACTGAACAAAATTAATTATTTCCTAAATACAGTGCTTAATACAAACAATACAGCTGTGTTTTCAGCTAAATGTTTTGACCTGCACAGACATGATTAATCTTGCCCGTGTAGGCTGCTCACTCTTCAGTATTAGATGTAATATCATAAAAGGTAACTACGATGTGATTTAATTCTTTGTCTAATATTGTTTACTTATAGCTTAAAAATTATGTTAACAATATTAAACAATAAAAAATGAGCTAACAAAATATAATATAGGGCTTAAAATGCTAATTATAAGATGAAAAATGAAAAAATCGTGTAATAAAAATTTAAACATTTATTTCAAAAATAGAGGGTGGTAGAAGGATTCTGAGTTCATATTCGTTTTCAGCATCAAAAACCAGATTAAAATCGTGTATCGCATGTTAGGATACAAAAATTATCTTTATCGGTGTAATCAGTCATAATTATGTAGATTCCAGAACCCTAGAACTCGATCGTCCTAACCGTTATTGACGTGTGAGTTTGAATTACTCGTAATAGCGGTATTACATTGATTACTATTTTAATGATTAGTTGTTATATTGATTAGATGCTACATTGAATACTTAAGAGAAATAGAAAGTGAATAATTTAATCGTAATTTTTAATAGTCAATATATTACAATAGTGAACTTAAATAACCGTCCAACGCTAACGATGCGTTCATTTCCTACAAACCTTAACCTTCACCCATTTAACATGAATTGTTGTGCAATTTCATGTACGACATTAAAATATTGACATACGTCTAAATTGTAATAAATTCGTCTATTAATCCTCATATTTTCAACAAGAGCTACATCGTCATAGAAAATTATATAACAAATTTTTATTACATAACAAGTCTTCAATCTAATCGTCATCATCTCAGTAAGGAAATCACAGCAAGGAGAACCTTTAATTCAATAAAGATCATAATAAAAATCAACTTCATCCATAAATAACAACACATTTGTGATTTTACGTATTCCATTTTAGTACTAAAATAATGGAAATATTAAATTATTATTATTATTTTTTTTAATGTATCTGTGTAATAAATGAAATGATTTATTTTTAATTTCATTAATGCAAACCCTTTCAAAAACAATTACCTTTCAAATACAGTGAACTTTACATAATTATAAATAAAATAAAATAATCTTTATGATTAGATAATTAAATAAACGAATTGGCCTTAAGTAATATGTAGAAACCTTTTTGCCTGTTTAGCCTCCGACCATCACCGTCAGGTATTACTTTAGAGGATGATATGTATGAGTGTAAGTAAAGTGCAGTCTTGTACAGACTAAGGTCGACCATTTCTGAGATGTGCGGTTAATTGAAACCCAACCACCAAAGAACGCCGGTATCCACGATCTAGTATTCAAATCCGTATAAAAGTAACTGCCTTTACTAGGATTTGAACGTTGGAACTCTCGACTTCGAAATCAGCTGATTTGCGAAGACGCGTTCGCCACTAGACCAACCCGGCGGGTAATATATAGAAACTTTTTTATTAACTTCCGGATCTATCGTTAGGTATTTCTTCAGAGGATGAGATGAATTATTTGTAGCGTGTGTAAAAATGCCATGCCTGACTTGGATTCGAACCCGGGACCTACGAATGAAAGGCCGAGACGCTACCACTCGCGCCACAGAGGCCGGATAATATGTAGGAACTATGTTAAACGTAAACAAAAAAAATGCTACAAGTCAAGGTTTAACAAAAATATAAGGAATATATTTTTGTAAATTTTACATTTCTTTGTATATTTTATATAATCACTATCTTGAATTTTGTTTCTATAATAAAACTAATTCCAGTTTTTAAGCAATTTAACTTATCCTTTTATGTATTATTAAATAAATATTATCATAATGGCTTCAGATTTATTACTAGTTTATTAATACGTAAGAATTTTGACTAATACATGCGTTTTGTAGTGAGTTTATATGCGAATGTCTTTTTGTTTTTTGACAAAGTTATTAATTATCTTTAAAATACGTAAATAGATATATAAATGGATATAGAATTAGCAGTAAACAATTAACTGAAATAGAAATAGCGATTTACCACCTTCTATTAATTCACAGAGGTTGTCGTGTAACAGAAGTGTTCAGAACTTGTACATTCAAAACCAGCATATTTTACATCATAATGCTGGTTGAACGCCATGGTGAAAGATAATTTAAGTATAGTACAGATGAACACACCCCCTTTGAGTCGTCAAACGAACAACAGATATATTAATTGAGTTCAAATTGCTGTTCCATACTATGAGTGAGAGAGATAGAGGAAAGACGATAAAAGAAAAAGGGAATGATCGGGTGGAATAATTGTGAGGGGAAAAAGAAGAGGAGAAAGTGAATGGAGGAATATGGTGTTAGGAGAGTGTGGGAAATAGGTGTGGTGTGTATGTCTGGCGGCTGGTGGAGTAAGGGTAGCATGTTGAAATAAGCGAGCTGCATTACTGCAAAACTTTTTCCCTGTAATCGAGAAACACCAGTCATCCATTCATTTCTTCATCATCATATCCTCTCATTTTCTCTTTCTTACTCTCTTTCTCTTACCCTAACTCACTCGTCCCTATCTTTCTCTTCACTCTTTATATTTTTCTTTCTTTAAACTCACTCTATTACGCTTTCACAAATTAGTTTTCATTATTTACGTCATAATGGTTGAATTCATTTTGTATTTTAAAAAAGAAATTCAAGGACCTTTTTTCATACTATTAGATGTTATCAATACCAAGGCGTTGCAAATGTTTTTTTTAATTGTTTTACAGAAACGTCATCATTATGCTCTTTTCTTTCTTGATCACAGTAAATTCGAAAATACAACGGAAATGATTATTTACTTTTTTAACTTCAAAATTCAAGAGTTACTTCTCTTTCTTCGGTTAATCTTAGTAATTTCTTCCGATATCAGATTAATTCCATCTCTTCATTGGCCTTCCTAAATTACTTATTTTTTCCCTTGAGGTATACTTCTAAATCTGCTTTTAGGGATTCTTGTATTACTTATTATTTTCAAATATAATTTACACTTTTCTCAGTTTGAATAAGTTCAACACTTACGTTAAAAATGTTTGTTCCTTCATATATTGGTGTTTCACAATATATATTCAGAAGTATTCTTTTGTCACTATCGTTAATTTTTTTTCAATCTTGAAGTTAGTTTCGTTTTATAAGCAATTTAACTTCTATTATTTTTAAGTATATAAACAAATATTATTATACTAGCTTCAGGCTTCCCTAATATTCTACTTTCTTACAGCTAAATTTCTATAAAAAAATGTTGATAGCGGGATGAAGACTTTCTCAATGTTCTAAAATATTAGAAAGGATTTTAGTTTTTGATAATTTGTTTTAGATTATACATTTACTTAAATTTAATTTTATGAATTAACTACTGAGAAACGATTCCGAGACTCGTTTATCAATAGCAATTAAATATGTTATTTTTGCTGCAACGAAAACAGTGGTGAAGGATACTCTTAATACTTTTAGATAAAAAGATAAATAATTAAATTTTGTTATAACATTAGTCTTGTATACAAAGTTAAAATTTTTTAATTTTAATAAATTTATTTCGTCACAAATCGCTTATATTTTTAATATTTGTAAATTTTAATTTTATACATAATTTTTAAATTGTTATTGCTTCCTTGTACGAAGTATTGTGATCGCGATAAATTTCGGTTTCCATATTTCAACGGACATATCCATTTTTCCCATCCCTGAATCCATTTTGACTAGTTTCGGTGTGACGTCTGTACGTACGTATCTCGCATAGCTCAAAAACGATTAGCCGTAGGATGTTGAAATTTTGGATTTAGGACTGTTGTAACATCTAGTTGTGCACCTCCCCTTTTTGTTGCAATCCGATCAACCGAAAGTGTTCAAAAAAGCTCAAAATCCAAAAGAAATTGGATTTTTGACTCTTTCTTAACTACAGTAGTAAGCCCGCGTTGAGATCTTTTCAACGATATATTATAAGTGGTACTACTTATTTTCATTGATTCCAGAGTTATAACAAAATGAAATTTTATTAATGAAATATTTGGATCTAGGCTTATCTATTCGAATCAGACATCATCTCCTTTTATTTTAACTTTTTTTTAATTTATATTGATTTATTAATAATTATTAGCCCGTGATTTTTAAAAAAAATGTACAATAAATAATAATTGTATAGTAACAATAGAAAAAAAAAAATATGAAAAAATCGGAAGTTATTAGTGAAATAAAATTTTAAGTACTTTTAAAAATGTGTATATGTAATTTAACAGGAATTATTAAATATGTGTATATATAATACATTTGGTGAAACATCTTATTATTTAATATTAATTGAAAATTATAATTTAGAATCGTTATTTTAGATTTTCTAATTTAATTTCTGTTTAATTTTATTTAATTATTTTAGAATTTCTGGTTAATTTTATCTACATTAATGTTAACTACAGATTGTCTGAAAAATAGACCCTCACAAGAACAACATATTCACTGAGGCATACATGCCCGATCTTTAATAAATTGCAAAAAATTCGTATATTCATTACTCCTCTGATGTTTTCAGACATTATTCTAAGTCGCGGAGTTGATCATCATTTCGTTTATTTGTTTTTTGTTGCCAATCATGTAATCGCTCTTTGGTTGGATATAATTCTTCTGATCTTAATTTGTTTACAGTTTTTTCTAATTTTCAAATTTTCTCTCTCTTTATATTCATCATCCTCTCTTAATCTTTTTATTCTTTTCTTGGTATTAACGTTTTCTTCCTCTTTGTATTTATCATCTTCTTTTAATCTTTTTATTCTTTCTTTAGTTTTAACATTTTCTTCCTTTTTATATTTATCATCTTTTAATGTTTTTTCTTTCTTTGTTTGCAACATTTTTTTCCTCTTCATATTCATCTTCTTGTCGTTTTTTTGAGATGTATTTCTTCATGTTATCTTTCTTTTTCCTGTGTGATTGTTTCTTTTTCATTTTTGATTATTCACCAAATATTCCAATAATAAAAACTGAATATTTTACACGGTAAGGTCAATATTAACATTTGTAACCGGTATACAGGAGTTCATTAAACAGAATAGTTTGATTATTATTAACGTTTCTTTATACAACACACCAGGAATCTGAAACTTTTGTTAATCAGCTACTCACGAAGACACGAATAATACTGATCTAGTAATACGAGTAATAAAAGGACTTTTACTCTATCCTAATATTCCATGTAAGATTGGCGAATTAATAATTGTATAAATATTTGATGTTAATAAAAACTAACGTTTCAGCAATTGTGTAACTGTCTACTTTATTAAAGAATTGTAGGATCGTATCTCACTTTCAAATGAAATATGTTTAAATGCAGTGCAGCAAAAGATGTGTACATGTAATTTAATAGGCGTACAAGAAAGTCCATGTGGTGTCCACATCAGAATTTTTTTTTAAAAACTAAGTATTCTATAAGAATATTATCTTGTTAACGTTTTCTTAGAAAGTTTTATATCATCTGCTGTTATTTAAGCTGGGATTGAATACTGCTAGTAAAAGCTTCATTTTTGAGAAATATTAATTCTATTATGTAATTTCCAGTCTAATTTAAAATATCAACCGACAAGATATTTGTTAAGTAATTTTGCTCATTATTTTTTTTTTTTGTGGTTCTCTTTATTTAAAATGATAAAAAATGAGTATTAAGAATAACATTAAAATAACGGAAATAACTCTATTTGCATATATTAAGATGATAGCTTACTTATAAAAAACAGATAAATTTGAAACAAATGTATCTACGGAAGGTTTTTACTCCATTCTCTGATGTACGTAACTGCAGTAGTGGCTGAGAAATAAAACTTACAACTTTCAAACTAGAAACTTTCAACTAAAACTTAAAACCCTTACTTATATCTTTCTTCTTCTTCTTCTTTATTTAATTAAAAACTTTCTAATTTTCTTTCTGATTCATCCATACATCCTACAAAAATAATTTTATGAATCTAGAGTTATTAATTTTATTAAAAAGGAACATAAAAACATTACCTAAAGAAAAAGAATCTATCCCTGGAAACGATATCATTTACCTACCTATGCTTTTTGATCTTTTAAATTCATCATTAACCATTTATTAATCTCATACAAGAAACCTTTTTAAAATATTTTTCCTAAATCGCGATTGTGAATCTTGTATTAAAGCTAAGTAAGGAGAAGTCTTCCACTACCAGGTATTTTTTTTATATTTGTTACAAGTCTATTACGTAAATTGATGGAAAGATTAATCAATGGAGAACTCTCTTTTAACATCAGAAGAAGCCGTATGGATAAACTTGGAGAAGAGATAAACTGCCCACTCTAAAGAAAAGGAGTTTAAACGATAATGTGTGAACTTGATAGAAGTACTCCCAGACAGCCAAAATTTTTTGTTCTAGAAGGGGCAGACGTTTGTCTTTGTGAATGGTCTGAAAATGGTCATTAATACAACCCAATTTTAACGTATTTTCTCAAAATTAGCGGTATTTTTATTTACAATTATAAATAAAATCGCAAGATTTATTTAAAACCTCGACATGTGATCACCAAATACAGATGATTTTAGTTTCCTCACGCACACTGGTAACTGGTTACCTTTTTTTTCCAGAGTAGATTATTTCAATAAAAAAGTGGGTGAGAGTGTTGTGTTTAAATTTTCAGTTTTTACAACAGATTTATAAACCGAATATACTTTATTCTCATTTACGATCAAGTAACACTGAAATTATTCACAAATACAAAAAAATCTCATTGTCGCATTGCATGAAATATTGGGATCTTTATTTTGGGAAGACCTGGGATTAAAATAATTTTTAAAACTACTAAATTTTTAAGGAAAAGGAAGAAAAAGCACTTCAGCGGTGAGTGGTGAAATTTCTCTTTGTGTATGGCGAGATTAGCCAATGTCTCCTTTTTTCCTGTTTAACCTCCGGGAATTATCGTTCAGGTATTACTTCAGAGGATGAATAAGGACGATATGTATGAGTGTAAATTAAGTGTAGTCTTGTGCAGTCTCAGTTCGACCATTCCTGAGATGTATGATTAATTGAAACCCAATCACCAAAGAACATCGGTGTCCACGACCTAGTATTCAAATCCGTATAAAGGTAACTAGCTTTACTAGGACTTTAACGCTAGAACTCTCGCCTTCCAAATCAACTCATTTGGGAAGATGCGTACACCACTAGACCAACCTGGTGGGTTAAAGCCAATAAATCGAATTTATGATATTAGGTTACTAGTATTTGAGCTCAGCGTATATTCTTTCCTCCTAGTCTTGAACTGCTATTACATCTGTGTACTTTTTCACCAGTTATTACCAATTTCAGTCAAACAGCAATAACAAATGTATGTAAGGAAGATGATTCCGTTATAAGTGGTCAGAGTATTTTTGCATTCGGTCTGCTTCGCCAATTCAGTATCTCATCACATTACAAAAGGTTTCCACCGTACTTCTGCATACTCTAATTCAGTAATTGCTTTTTAAACCTAACATTCACTACCGCATCAAATAATTGTGGACATTGTTCTTTATTTTTAGGATTTGCTATCACTAATAAGTTGCCGCTACATTCCTAGCCACTAGGAATCCCAGACATTATAAGGCCAATGAAGCTGCTGTAGAACGCTGACACACAGTGGCTTTCATTAAAAATATTATCAATTGTGATTATACTTAAATTCTAGAACATTGGTTTAAGATAGGTTGTAAGAAGAAATGGTTAAATTCTGAAAGCAACAAGCTACAAAAAGTAATATGTATGTTGCAGCAATGGATATCACATCAATGAGACAGAGAGAAAGAGAGAGAGAGACACCAGTTGTGACTCTCTCTCTCTCATCTGTTCTGTTGACACAATGAAAAGGAAGTTGTTACAATGAAAAAGAAAAATTCTTCACTCTCTGTTTTTTTCTTTTCTATTTCATTTTGTAGCGTACCAGGTTTATGAGTTGATTCTTCATGTATAAAGAATTACATATACGGAGTACTCTGATATTCCTCTTGGGTAACTGTTCAGTAAGATTTGTCACAAGAGAACGATTATTGTTAAGCAACTTTCCCTCTCCCCCAATGATAAAAGGGCTTTTTATATTCAAACGGACAGAGTGAAACAGCTGCTGGTACAACATCGAGAGGACTCATGGAATGAATATCTCGTCTCGGTCTCAGACGACCACTCCTCGGTGTTCAGGCTAAACAAAAAACTACGAGAAGGAAAGAAGCCCCGCCACCCGATTGTGGGGCAACGAGGCCTTCTGGCATATTCGGAGGCGGACAGGGCGGAGGTTTTCGCCAATACCCTGGAGAACCAATTTACTCCAAATCCCCCTCCCACCAGAACGACGACCACACAACCGAGATGGAGTCCTTTCTCGAAGATTATTTAGCAGGTGGAGGACGCCCCACTAGAAATAGACCGAGTCACTGAGGCGGAGGTTTCCGCTGCAATCAAAGCCACAAGCCCCGACAAGGCTCCGGGTGTTGGCGGGATCGGTGCCCGCGCATTCCGGAATGTTCCACCCGCTCTTATGGTCGCTCATAACCACAATTTTCACGTCAATTTTGTACGTTGGATATTTTCCGAATTGCTGGAAAACTGTAAAGGTGGTATGCCTACCCAAACCTGGGAAAAGTCTGCATTGTTGTCAAAGCTATTCGAAAGGATTTTCCTGGAGAGACTTAGGCGACATCTGGGAAAAGGAGTACGGCCTGAGCAATTTGGGTTCAGGGAGGGCCACTCGACGACCCTTCAACTGGTTAAAATAATCGACAGTCTTGTCGGAAGCCTAAATAGAAAAGCAGTAACTGCAACCGTTTTTCTAGATGTGGCTAAAGCCTTTGACAAAGTTTGGGATAGCGGCTTGCTGTTTAAACTCGCACATACGACGATTCCCTGTCGCTATGTCAGATTGATACGGTCTTATTTACTAGATCGACAATTTGTTGTACGCGTAGGGGAACAATCTCCTCCACCAGAGACGTAGCCGCTGGAGTCCCTCAAGCAGCAATGCTTTCGCCGTTCTTGTACACGGCCTACGTCAACGATATGCCGCTGTTGGAAGGAGGCAAAACAGCTATATATGCAGACGACACGGCATATTATTATGAAACCGGTGTGTAGATTATTATCTACATTAGATTATTCATTAGATTAGATTATTAGATTAGAAGTGTAGATTATGCGATCGAGAGACTCCAACGGCAATTGGATCTAGTAGAGCCGTGGTTCGATATGTGGAGAATCAAAGTCAACGGTGAAAAATTGGTGGCAGTGATGTTCACATACAAGACACGTGCTCCAGCCAGGCAGCTGGAAATCTCAGGAGAGAAAATCCCCTTTGGGAAAACAGTCAAGTACCTGGGAGTAGTTCTGGACAAACGCCTTACCTTAGGAGAACATGTTAAATATGTGACCCAAAGGGCAAAGGCCGTCAGGGCCCCACTATACCCAGTACTGAACAGTGCCAGCCCATATACACTGGCGACCAAATTACTCTTTTTTCGGCTATATATCTTGCCGATTCTAACATATGCTTACTCAGCATGGGGAGCTTTGTTAAACTCCACTCTTCAAAAAAAATTAGAAGCCGTCCAAAACATAGCGTTGCGGACAATATTTGTGACGTGGTCCGTCAGAAACGTCACTCTTCGCTACAATGCGGGACTACACACCGTATCCGAAGTGGGGGTGACACAGGCACGCAGACTGTTCGGGAGAGCGGCCGTGTCCGAACATGGCCATCTCCGGAACATCTGCCGAGAGGACCGTACTCCACAGGGTATAAGAAAACTGCCTCATGCTGTATTAGACGAACCACCGTGAAGAGGCGGTACGAGAGTAAAAAAAATACAAACCAGGCTTAGGAGCCGCTATATTGCGTAACCTATATATGGAAACCGCGCGAAAATTCCGGCCGCGAAAGTGATCGTTTTCGCAATTAAATTTTGTTAAAACTATAAAAAGCTAGACAACACCCCACACCGTTCCACGAAGAGACCACAATTTCATTTAGTCAGCATATGCGAATCCCTCCGGAGAACGGGGCGCATTTCTCCCTCCAAATAACTAGGGCTCCGGTAGGCGCACTCCTGCTAGCCCATAGGTGCTGGTACCGAAAGGACTTCAGCGGATAGACTGAAGGGGAATCACGCCGGGATTACTAGAATCAAACGCTTAGTCTCTCACGGTCAGACCCAGTAAATAAATTTCACGATGGTCTATACGGATAGGAACTCAAATTACCAAATCCGTCCGTCCGTAAATAAAACTTAAAGTTTATAACCGCCACTAAATAACCGATGAAATCCGCCCGATAATAGAAAGATACAACAGCAAGAGACATTGTCCAGGCTCTGCGATCTGTAGGGAGAAATATTGAAACTCCCGCCACTCTTGCGTTCCGTTCCGTTAAGCGACTTTGGGTCGTAGATTTAAACTAGCCAAAGAACTGAAAATATTTTAGTTATAATTTGGCCGAAATTTTTGTTATTAAAAAGCAACAGTTAATTAATAACGAAATATATATATATATATATGTATATATGGGCGAGGTTATTATCAAAATTGTTGTTCTTTTTGTTTATGAATTTATATTTGTTTTATTGTTTATTTTTTGTTGACTGAGGGACACTCAGTATGGTACAATTTTTTATATTTGTGGAGATCATTTTACAACCACCAATTACTAAAAAAATGTATTATTAGTTACTATAAATTTTTTATTATTTTTCATTAGCTTTATTTCGTTTCTTTTTATATGAAATTTTGCGTTGCGACATCCTTCGTCTGTATAGCATTTTGCATGCTGTAACTTTTGGACCATAATAACACCGTACTGTTCGTCCCAACAAAACAAAAATTAATAAAATAAATTTTCATATACACTGTTTTATTATTTTCAGTTTCTTTACTATTTGGTTAAAAAACCTTATATAATTTAAATAATTGTGTGATTTTTTGAGTGCTGTATTAATTATGGTCACTTCAGTTGAATGTATAGATTTTCATAATGGGGTTGTTAATAGAATAATTATAACGCACGGCTGAGCACACGGCGTGTCTAGCAATTAGTCACCAGTCTAGAGTCTGTGTTTATACTATAGACTACAGACATTACCTCAGTTTTACTTCAGACTGTTACTCTAATTATATAGCAGTTGGTGTTTCAGATAGTTTTGAGACTGTCTTGTTAACTAACTAAACTGTAGCACATACAGAAAGTCATTTTAGATTCATTTAAACGTTTTTGACGTAACCAAAAGGAGTTAGTTAGTTTTATTACTGGAGCGTTCTGTTTTACTGAAAAAAATTTGCGTATCTAATATTTTTAAGATAATGATAATATCAAGTTTTAAGTAAGTTGACGACTGACTAAAGATTTTTGTCTTACACTGTCAATCCAAATCTTCAAAACTGCATCGACATCCTAAATAATCTTCCTCTATTTTCCCATTCTTTCGTAAATGCTTTTCCAACATTTCCCATCGCTCTCTTGCTTTTTTGTGTCACATCAACTTTTTAGCCTATTTCTTTCTTTCAATACCATTTTAACATTTCATTTTTATGTTATAAGATATTTTGGTTCATCTTCTTTCAAAATTTCTAATCCACCGTCCCCTTTTATTGCTGAATTTTTGGTACTGCTCGAATCTATTTTTGTTGTTTTTTTTTCATAAAAATAAATATAACCACAAAGATAGTTTAAATTACAAAGATGTAGGAGTCAAATTAGATCTTTTTGTAGGAGTCACAAAGATCTGATGTAGGAGTCAAATTAAAATTGAAAACTTTAAATGAAATATAGATTAAAAAATTAAGTAAAATATTGAAAATTTAAACAAACTATCAAACATAAATAGTGTAATATAAAAAAATTTACATGCATATAAAGATATGCATGTGTATGTAATATATTTTCACATACATTTCATATTCCTGTTACGTAATATTTTCAAAAACAATATTACAAAATTAATAAATATTTTATCAATGGCACATATAATTTAAAAAAGTGTAAAACTTTTATTAAAAAATGTTTAATTTTTAAACATTTATTTTTATATGATGGATTATTTTACGCTTTAAGATGATTTTCAATTTTCAAAAAATATCGAAAATTACTCATTCGGCCTTCTGTTTTATGTTGTAGTTATTTTATTTTTATTTTCAGCTTATCAATTTTTTTGTATCAAATAACTGATTAGAACTACTAATGGACCTCTTCAATTTTTGGTTAATTTGTGACATTTTTCAGTTTCAAAAGTTAAAAAACAACAGTGAATATCTTAAATTTATTTTATTATTTGTAGAGAATTTTTTCCTGTGTTAGTTTAACACTCTGAACCTAATTATCAGTTTCTTCAATCACCGAATCTCTTTGTATCATTGATACTCTTATTCATCCATATTATATGGTCTCTCACATTACTTCCTTTGTACTGTTATCCATTTCCACGTAATAGTACACACGTTACAACTACACTCGTGTTAAAATCCAGCTGTACAACTTTTAAGCAAAACATTATATACTATTCGACACAAACACAATGTATAATACAAAAATCATGACATTTTTACTTTACTCAATGACAATCTTTATGAAATGTTTCTAACCACAACCGCAACCTTATGTGTAAATTAATGCCAAATATATGAACGATTCTAATTAGTAAATTTTGATTGATATCCTCTAAAAAACAAAGCGAAATCAACTGTGCATGTTACCTGTAGACCATCAGGAGTGAAATTTACTAGAATAATTCTTTATTTCGTTAGTAATTTTGTGGAAATGATTTCAGTTCCAATTAAATTTTCTGTGGTTGATGATTCATCAAAGTTTATATGAAGATGTTATATCTGACGATGAAAAGTGGTGATATATATATATATAAAACAGTGAGATTTTATTATCTTACCGTGGTGTTTAAGTATCTGAAATGTATAAGAAGGACAATTCTGAAAAGAACATCCTCAATTATTGTTATTAATTCTATTTAAGAACGCCTTGTAACTTCTTAGTTCATAAAGATATTTGGTATAAAAACTATTCTTGTGAAGGTTAATTCCAAAACTCAATTCTTTCAAAACTTAAAACATATGCTAACCTAGAAATTAAATTATTAACCTATAAACACTGTTAACCTGGACGAAATTCTTAACTCCCGTCATGATCTGCTGATCTTAACCGAGGAAGGATGTCTTCTTTTGAAATGTTTTTGAGCCGTAGTATAAGATGAATATCCAGGTATGAAAATCGCATAGTGAATTTGTACAACTAACATTCTGATCTTTGGAATGTCGTTTTATCTTGAATGAGCAAATATTTTGTTGATACATGCTTACATGAAAAAAACCAAGGGAGTAATATTAATTTTAATGTTTTGACAGGAACAGCGTGTAAATAATATTCAAATATCGCAGATATTTTCAAAATGTTATCAAAGCGTTCGTGAAGCTACTTGAGGCGAAAAATCCACGCCTTGTTCAAATTTTAATAACGATTTTCTCCTTATATTAAGAGAGAAGAATATATATTAAATTCCCCAATACAGTAGGAACATTTTCCTG
Source organism: Lycorma delicatula (assembly GCF_047948215.1). NCBI lineage: Eukaryota > Metazoa > Arthropoda > Insecta > Hemiptera > Fulgoridae > Lycorma > Lycorma delicatula. The sequence goes on along the minus strand of NC_134457.1, from coordinate 191,151,789 downwards.
GCCGCTCTTGAGAATTTAATAGTTATAGATCGTCTAAAATTTGTAATATTTTTCTGAACCCTGAAAAGGGTTGAGCTTTCTGAGAAAGTGAAAACGTATTTTGTTTTTATGTGTTCTACATTTTATTATTATTATTATTAATTCTCGTATTAAATTATCTTTTAAGTTAAACTGGATCCTATCTTGACAAGATTACTTCTCCAAACATTTATTTCCATCTCTCTAGCTTTCTTTCTACCCCTGATATGCGTTAATGAAATTTAGAGCCATATTTTAACGTTCCTTCTACGGAGCGTTCGGAAAGTCCTGTGCAGTATGCTTTAGAAATAAGTGGTGCAGTCTATTCTTTCGGCATTAGATTGGTTGCCTTGTGAGTTTGTTGGGCGTTGCTCAGTAATAAACCAAAATGTCAGTTGTTGAGTTATAATTGAACGCGCTTCAGTTTGTTTCATTTATCGGAATCAATTGTTGCGATAAACGCAATGGTTCTTTCGGTAGATGAACGCACTTTTCTCGTTAAACACGTCCTTTGTAAAGGTGACAAGTATACTGATTTAGTGAAGCACAAAGTTTTTCTGAAAAGTTTTCCAATATACCTGTTCCTCACCGCAATGCAGTTCGAACTCTTATGAAAAAATTTCGGGTAAGAGGCTTTGGTGAAAACGCTGATCGAAGTGGAAGACCACCTAAACTAAATAAACAGAAGATGCTTGATATTTCGGATACTATCGCTGAAACTGCATCAAAGTCATATGCTTAAGTTAGTACAGTAGCTAGCTGTACTGTTAGTACAGCTAGCTGTACTGTACTGCACAGTACAGTACCGCACACAAAATTGTAAGAAAAGAACTGAAACCTTTCCCCTGCAAAGTAATGTGTATGATCAAGAACTGAAATCTACAGATCATGCCAAAAGATTAAATAAATTATTGCCAATAGTTTAAACGTTTTATTGACCAGAATTGCATAGGTATACTCGACATTACGTTTTTTGCAGATCAAGCGTGGTTTCATCCGGGATGGTATATTAACTCACAAAATACATGACTGTGGTCGTCAACTAACTCCCATGAATTACATTAAGTAAAAACTGGAGGCTGGATCGGTGTGAGTAGAACGGACATTGTAAATTCAATATTTTTTTGAAAATACAATTAATAGTTATCGTTATTGTGCTATTTTAACAAAATTAATAAGTCAGTTAAAAAACATGGAAATCAATCACGGTTGATTCCAAAGAGATGGCGCCACAGCGTACCAGCTTACAGGTCAATGCCTTTTTTACGAAATATCTTTGGTGAATGAATCATTTCGAGGGATTTGTTGCCTCCACGATCGTCCAATCTGACTCCCTCAGATTATTTTCTAGGAGGGGCAGCGAACCAAGCAGTGTATTGTAACAGACCACGCACGTTTGAGAAAAACCGCAATAACGGCATACGTAAGAGATATTTCATTCATCAGCTGATTAAAGTGTTTGAAAACAAACTGAAACGCATGAAGTGTTGTATTGATGTTGGAGGAGGACATTTTCAACACTTTTTATAATTTTTTCCAGGTATTGTAATATCCGTTTCTATATAAAATAATGAAATAAAAATACAAAGTAATATTTACGAAAGTTTTGTCATTACAATTCCATAATTCCAGTGTACAGCAACTTTCCGAACGCACTGTATAATTGACTAAAGCCAAACAAAAAAATAAAACAAAGTATTTCTATTCTTGATATCCGAAGTTACTCTGACGCTTCAGCATATTGGTAGCATTCCTGTCTTGCAATAAGTAGCGAATTATCATTTCCTTCTTCAAGTAGTAATAAAGCCTAATAAAATTAATCATAGTGTATAAGGCTATTATATTTCATCATAATTTTTATTGCACATTTTTAACTAATTTGTCGGTAAAAATCATTAAATCTTCTGATGTATTGTTACTATTGAGTAAATGAGGTTGTAAACTGTTGCTAAGTTTTAAAATAGTGAATACATCAGTGGTCTTTAATTGTAAAAAAAAATGTTTAATTAATTAATAAATAAAATAACAATTAATGTAATACACCTTACCTGCACGTTGATACGTTCTCTAGATTTTTCGGCTTACTTGGAAGCCATCATCAGGAGTTAAAATTAATGCATTAAAGTCAATGTTTAAAAATCATAGTTGAAATTTAAAAACAATCATGACTGTCTTGGTCCTACTAGTATACTCAGTATAGTAGTATTGTGTAGTAGTAGTATTGAGTATACTAGTAGAACCTGGAAATTCACGACGCTTTTAAATTTTAACTATGATTTTTAAACTTATTTAAACGTTTAAACTTTGACTTTAATGCGTTAATTTTACTCCTAATAATGGCTTTCAAGTAAGCTGAAATATCTAGAAAACATATCAACGTGCTGTTAAGGTGGATTATATTAATTATTTTATTTATTTAACATATCAGCGGTAACATACTTGAGAATTTAATTAATAATATAAAAATAAATTTGATTGCTTTTAATAATAAAAATACGTAACAACAACTGCTACTAACCAAAGTTACAGTAATTTTTCGTTCTCAATTTAAGATGTTTATTACAGATCATAAATCTCAATTGTCAGTTTTTCTGCGGTTTTCCCTTGTTAGGAAAGCACAATGTCTGTTGTTGTGCTGCTTCTTAACTAAATCGTTTGCCATGCAAACCGAACCTCTGAACCTTAACTGAGCTTGCCATCAGTAAAGGTTTTGTGTGCATACTTACTTCGACGAGAAAAAGACGGTTAGGTGAGGGGTAAGGTTGAAATCATAGAAGGGAGAACAACAAAAAGAGGAGGAAGAGTTTATATCGAGTTGCTTGAAGCTAGCCCACAATTTATCTCAACTCTTCAAAAAGTCCACACTAGGGATCTGAGAGTAGGTTTGTTGATTTTTCTTTACAGCATTGTTCTCATCGCGTACTCCCTCTTTACCTTCTTCCCCATCCGCTCTTTTTGCTTTCATTTTATTTCTCTTTTCTGTTCAATTGAATTGTCCGGGTATATGTACCTACTACAATGAAAATATTCTTTATACTTAATTTAAAATAACCACCACCACTTTTATTCTTTTACACAATTTATAAAAAAAAAACGGTTTATATTCAGTTTTACAAAAGTACTGTTAAGTTTATATAAGCTGTATTCTAACCCCTTAAATAAGCCTAGTCAAATTTAACGGATAAAAAATATAAGGTTATTTCAAGAAGACTATTTATCCATTTAACTTTTCCATAAAAAAGAAAAAAAAGAAGCAGTTCCAGTAAAGTGTAGTGCGCGCCCATATTTTGTCGTTATTTATTTTCTTGTTGTAATTTAACTCAATAGCCCTTTAATTTGCTAAACATAATAAATAATAATAACAATAAAACTTATACCGTGAAAATATATTTTCTTTTATTATAAATCTTCTTATAAATATAGGCTTACTTTTAGCAGACACGCACGGATATTCACAAATATGATGTAGCTATAGAATTAGAATGCGCAATAAAATATAAATTTGAACAATTTAAAAATTCACTGTTTTTCTATGTTACTAATTTTATATCTGTTTATTTAAATATTAGGTTAACTTTAGACAGACATCTTAAAGTATTAAAAAAACAAAATTGTTATTTTATTTATATAATAATAATAGTAATCTTATAATTAAATATTTATGTGTAAGTTATCAATCTCCTGGATAAATTTCTTTTACTCCAGGAGCAACTGGTTATATTTTTTCTTTAATATGTAATAATATACAAATGAAATACAAACTCGATAGCTTATAAAAAATTAAATTGGTGTTATGTAAATACAGGAAATGGAATGGTTTTACAAAGAATTTTTTTAATTTTATGTTGGTATACCTGTTCTACTGTTAAAGCCACTGATTGATGTGTCATGTTACCAGTCTGGCAAGATGGCCGAAACTGCAGTAGAGAAAGCTTTTTGTGTGCTCGACTTAGCCAAAACAAACTCTGTTACACTCTCGTGCAGCGACGTTTCACAACAAAATATTGTAAATCACCACCAAATAGAAAATCAATCGACGACTGGAATAAACAGTTTCAAAACGCAGGATGTCTCTGTATGTAAAATTTTGTGTCTGTATTGTAAAATTTTTTTTCAGTTATAAAATAACTGTAGTTTCCAACTGGTCAACTGATTGAACGTTTATTAATAAAAACTTAAATTTAAATTTTATTTTATTTTTTTTTAAGTTTAAAATTTAAAGATGGTTAGTTACATGTAATCATGTAAGTAATCAACTCTTAAAAAATAATTTTTTTATAAGCTATCGAAAGTGTATATTTCATCACTCTGTGTGTATATATATATATATATATTTAAAATAATATTAATCTATAATGGGAGGGATTATTCGGGTAAACCGTTTCCTTTAGAAAAACTCAAAAAAACATTCATAGTTATGGGATCCTGGCTATTGGATCTAGAAATTAACTTGCCCCTGAAATAACTGATGAGGAAAATTCACAATGAAGTAAACAGTAAGGGAGCTGTCATTATTCTACTGTAAACAGCAGTCTGCCTTTTCCTTTCCAGAAAGATTAATCAACTTAAAAAAACATCATTTGATATACTGTTTCTGAATACACAGATTTATATAAAGTATTTTCTTGCTGTGACGCTACTTTCTTGGAATGTTAACTACACGCTACGTTTTTGTGAGCAAAAATGACAAAAAATATGTATAGGTTACATAGATAGTCCACTCCATAGGCTTTACCTATTAATATATCCGAAGTGAAACCAAGCCTTCTCTAAAAGAAAATTTTATATAAAATTGATGACTGATAATAATAAATACTTTTTGGTAATTGCGTTATTTAATGTTCTTTCTGTGTAACCTGTGTATGACAGGATAAAATTTCACAATTTTTTATAAAACTGAATGAGCCGAAAGGAAAATATACATATGTAGGTAACTTATCTAGATTAATATAATATAGATAGAACAATAGTTCCCTGAATTTTGCTCTTACTATTTCTGTTAAAAAGTCTTTTCCTGATTCATAATAACACACTAAAACCTTTCGCAAAATTCTTTTAAAAATATCTCAATACTTTTTTCACTGTATTTATTCCTTCAATGAGGATAGAAAAGGTAATAAAATAATGGTAAACATTGAAAACTATTTCCATTTCAGTTGATAAACACATCATGTTTTCACAACACTGTACTAAAGTGCTCAGATGAAATACAATAACTAAGAGTTGTATCGAGTCAAAAGCTTATCGTTTTCTCAACATAATAAATTTAACTTCATGCAAGTTAAATATTCACCCTAACTCTCAAAATCGTATGGAAAGTCTCATGAATAAAATAACTGTGTAGTTTCCAACTGGTCAACATGTATACAATGTGTACATAAAAATATATACTGCCAATAGTACTTGGGTTCACCTCCCCCAGATTTTACGTGAACTTACATTACCAATATTTACAGCTTGGTAAATATTATTCCTAAAAATTATTTATAGCGCAAATTAGAAAACAAAATACACTTTTTTTAAAGCTTCTATCATGTTTAAAGGGATTATTTGGCCAAAATTAAGATGTAGTTTTAAAAAAAAAAATTTTTCTACAAACAATTTTTCTCAATATATTTCTTTAATCTAAAGTTTTTTAATATGAATTCTGAACAAGTAGGTCATAAAGAAATTATTTAACCAAACAAGGAGGTTGTACAGTGCCTTATATGAAATTTCAAAAAAAATCTGATGTGGGCCCACATGACTGCCTTGTACGCCTATTAAATTACATATACAAATTTTTTGCTGCACTTCATTTAAACATATTTCATTTGAAAATGAGATACTATTATCCAATTCTTCAATAAGGCGGACAGTTACACAAATACTAAAATATTAGTTATTAACATCAAATATTTATACAATTATTAATTCAACAATCTTACCTGAAATATTAGGATAGAGTAAAAGCCTTATATCTGTCTAATACTATGTTTTTTTAAATTATTATGATGTAACCTTCAACAAAATGAAAACAAAAACAAATAATCAGATGTTTCACCAAATCTGATGTAGACACCACATGACTTACTTGTACACCTATTAAATTACATATATATACTTTTTTTTAATGAAAAATACATAATATTGTATTTCATTAATAACTTCCTTTTTTTTTATTGTTATTGAATTATTATTTATTGTAAAATTCTTTTTAGTCAGAGGTTAACTCTGGAACCAATGAAAATAAGTACCACTTATGATATTTTGTTGAAAAGTTGTCAATGAGGGCTTATTACTGCAGTTAAGAAAGTTCAAAATCCAATTTTTTTTGGATTTCAAGCTTTTGTTGTCACTTTTGGTTCAGTTGATTGCAATCAAAAATGAAGGTGCAAAACTACACAGCAGTCCTAAATCCAAAATTTCGACATCCTAAGTCTAATTGTTTTTGAGTTATGCGAAATACATACATACAGATGTCACGCTGAAACTAGTCAAAACGGATTCAAGGAAGGTCAAAATGGATATTTCTATTGAAATCTGAAAACTGAAATTTTTTGCAATAATAATACTTCGTTTACTTTGTACAAGGAAGTGAAAGAGATTTCTACCAGTGTTACTGCAAGTTTTGGGTGATTTATTATTTTTTTTAACTTTGGTTGTTTTGTTTAATTGCATCATGAGTGTAATTAATTTTTTTAATAGGGAATGTAGATATATCCATAAACATTTTAGGATAAAAGAAAAAAAAAATATATATATATATATACATATATTCAATCTTTGTTAGGTAATTTATTAAAATCAGTACTGGTTTTAATATATGATAAAAAACTACTGATTACTATTGATTAAATATTATAAAATCAATAATATTTATTATGCAATTAAACTTGTTTACAGAATGAAAATATAATGTGAGAGATATGTTACAAAAACATATGATATGATATGGCTGGAACTTGATAGTTTTTTACTTTACTTTCACTTCATTAAAAATTTCTACACTTACTGTTCTGAAAACAAAGTTAAAATATTTTAGAATTTCTTCTTTTTTCCTTAATTACAGGATTAAGGAACTTAGGGAAAACAAGTCGATTCAACGTGAAACCTTTTTCTATAAATTAGTCCCTAGAAGCACAACACAAAAGGTACAGATTAAACATCAAATATTTCAACATTTTACATTAAAATGACTAGAGGCAAAGAGTTATGAACCTATTTACTACAAATTTGTTTGTTTTTTCTTGCCTTTGAAGATGTAAACAACATTTTAAAAATATCGGTTTCAGTGTCAATTATATTTAGTCAGCTGAGAGTGTTAGAGAGCTAAAGTGTTGAACATAAGAAGAATCAAGACCTTTTTACTTAACTTTTTTCAGTTTTGATCCTTTAAAAGAAAAATAAAATAGTTTTGATGAACTGTTTTGAAAAATAAAAGACTTTGAGTAGTATTATTTGCAGTTACTTATGTCATTACTTGTTATTAAGGTAAATTATACAATACTAGTTAATATTTTACCCAATTCAAGAAGCAGAAGACCTTTCTTAAATTAATGCCCAAATGTACTTCAATTTTCATTATTAAAAGAGACAAGTGAAGTTAGAGTTCTAGATACAAAAGCTTAATTAGAAATGTTCTGATATTGAATATCAATTCTTAACTGATGGGACTCATAAGTACAGGAAAGCATACTTTTTTTATTTAAGGAGGCTGTAGGAAACAGAATTCCTGGAAGCCAAAATATCCTGAATTTAAAAGGTGGAAGCAATAAATGACCTCCTTTTGCTTTCTATGAGGTGTTTATTAATTTATTATTCAATTTCCTACAGAACCTCTTTTCATCTTCTTCTTTACTGTTTTTGTATTTTCTTCTGCTTTCAATTTTTTCAGAAACCCTTCTAGTAATCTATGATCTTTTTATTCTTATTCCCTTAATAAAGGGAATTGTAGGTTCTGCTACTGTTTGAATGGAATATTTCATTCTTAGCCAAAATTTATTAGCATAGTTCCCTTTTTTTTTGTCATATCACTACTTCAGCTAGCTTCTTCCCTACTTTTTAATTTTTATGTTTTTCATATTCCTTTTGTTTATTTTCTTTCATTTTTAACTTTCTCCAATTCTGCTTTTATTTCTACTACCATAAGTGAATGAGTGCTGACAAAGTGAGCAGTATCCCACTTCTTTGAAAATTGTTTATTTCTTTTTTAATACTTAACTAATTTTCATGAAAGAAAAATGACTTTGTTCCTTACAATGGTAGAATCATTATGCATCCCACATAAGCACCACCATTGTCTACCAGTTTTCAAAAACGTATGGGGATGTTTGCAACAGACTTCTACAGATAATCCAGCGGTATATTTCCAAGAGCTTGGCAAATTCGCTCCACCAATTCATCAAGAATGTTTTGTTTTGTGTGATACTTTCTCTTTCACCCACCCCCCACAGGAAATTAGGTCAGGACTCCTTGCTTGTCATTCAAGGGAGCTATGATGTCCCAATCACTGTTCTGGAAAATGGGTGCCTATCCACGCACGGACAAGACTTGCAAAGTGAGGCAGGGCTCCATCTTGCATAACAATTAGGTTGTAATTGTCCCATGTGAATACAATACCATGAACATAATCTTCAAGCATATGAAGGTACCATTCCTATTTCATTGTGTCCTGAATGAGATATGGACCCACAACTTTCATGGATGTCAAGCCATCCCACACTGTGACCTTTGGTCAATGTTGGCTTTTTCAACAACCACCTTTGGATCCTCTGTTGACCAATATTAACAATTGTGCTGGTTAACAAACCCCCAAAATGAAACACAGTTTCATCTGATCTCAGGATATTACTGAAAATATCAGACCAGTCTTCATACTAAGCAAGCATCAATTGCCCACATTCCAACCGATGATCACAGTCTTCCAGTGATAATTTCTGGCAGTAGTATGGTTTTGATGGATGAAAATTCAGCTCTTTCTTCAGAAAATTTCAGATTGTGTCAGGTTAAACCACTTTTGTGAGATTCTTGTCTTTTTGATTTTGGATGACTTCGAGTGAACATTTCCTGACCCACTTGCATATTTCCCTCCGTCCTGAATGTTGAGGGGTGACCGCGTCTTCTAACACCTGTGTCCACTAGTTTCAAGTGGCAATTCCTTATAGTCTTTGCATCTACTGAGACACAAGGTCCTTTCACATTTCACTACCATCTCTGTACCCTTGTATCACGGACCGCCATACTTTATACTGGGATGCCAGCTCATGCAAGGTTACACATTGTGCCGTGATACCTGCAATGAATAAATGAGATATCATGTAATAAATTCTACCACTGTAAGGAGCAAAATGCATTTTGTTTCATGAAAATTGGTTAAATATTAAAAAAGTTATAAATAATTTTCTGCAGGGATTTAATTCGCCCATCCGTAGTCCTGCCCATTTTCTGTAGTCCCGCCCATCCGATTAACAAAGTATAATGTTGATTCTTGATAATCTGTGTGCCTTTTATATTGTATTTCTGAGTCTTCCTTCAATAATTTTCATCTATTGGTGATTTTCATGTACACACTCTTACTTCATGATTCCTAATCAACCATTTGTTAGAAGCATTTTATTTTCCATGCAGAACTTTCCAGCTTTGATCTCTCCTCTAATTTCTTGTATCCAATCATTACTTTCTCGCTACTTGGTCTTCCCCTCTGATGTCAATCAAATTATCAGAATCCTCCCATTTCTATATCTTCCCATTATTTTCTATAACAATTTTTACCTTGTTCCTCTTCCATAATTTTCTCTATTTATTCAGTGATTGCTTAATTATATCATTTTTATGTTAAATTGATGGCATGAACAATTGTTTCACAAGCAAGACTTTCCTACTCTGCAGTAATTAGTATCCTATGAAATGTAAACATAATAATTTTTTATACATTTTTCTGTGTCTTTGTTTAGAATGATTCCATTGGCATTTCTCCCTTTTTTTAATTTCCTGAATAGTGTATATTAAGAAAACTCATTAATCTCATCTTTTGCTTCCCAACTCCCTTCAAATATTTTATTCACTTCTCTTTTTTAAATTTTCCAATTTTCTGCACGTGGAAGTGACTTTACAGTTTATGTATTTATTATCTTTTTAAAATCTTGTACTGACTTCTTTCTAGCAACTAACTGTTTTAATATTTTATGCATACATTTATTTTCATTATTAGTTTATGGTATTTCTTTTTTTTTAGGTTGCATGGATCCATATAGATCGACAGATGATACTGACTATACATCGTCATGTAGTAGCAAGAGTCCCAAGGTTCAGCGTTTCACATGATAACCAAAAAACATGGCAACTACATGTTAGTGGTGTACAACAAGATGACCGAGGTTATTATATGTGCCAAGTCAACACCAATCCGATGATAAGCCAAATAGGATACCTCCAAGTTGTGGGTAATCAAACACAGTATACTTTACTAAATTAATTACTCAATCCATAAGAGTGGAAAATTTTCATTTTAGCAACTTTAATTTTCATCATTAAAGATATTTAAGTGTAATATAGTATAATTTATTGATTATTTAGAATTGATTTTTTTGTAGTTGACTGTAGAATTATTATTATTATTATTATTATTATTATTATTATTATTATTATTATGCTTTTACGGCCAACATGGGACCACTTAAGTCAATTTTAGTTGGATCTTTTCTGAGAAAAGCGTGTTATTTTACTCTTTCGAGCTGCCCAGTATTTCTTCATCCGTTCAGATCTTGCTTTCTTTTCTTCATCCGTAAACACCCTCTTCGTTGTATTTTGTCGTTTGTCTGTCTTTTGTTTAAATCTAATGCTTTTATCTTTTAGCTTTGTAATTTTTCCAGTTTTATTCTGTAGGTCATTCAGGGAAATTCCCAATTCTTTCATATCTTCTCTAATTTCTTTGATCCATCCTACTTCTAGCTTTTGGAACCAGAGCTTTTCAATGATATTTCTTGACAGTCTTGTTTGCGGTGTCCTTATGAGATGACCGAAGAAAGAGATTCTTTTTTTCCGCATAGTATCAGTAACAGGCTCTATTTCTCGATACACCACCTCATTTGGCACAATCCACCATTGGCCTTCTTTTTGGTGTTTTTTATTGATACACGTTCTGACAATTCTCCTCTCTATTTTCAGAATTTTTTCAATTCGGTTTTTCTAAGTGATTTTGAAAAGGGTCTCGCTTCCGTAGGTGACTTCTGGCTGAACTACAGTTTTATAATGTTTAAGTTTTGTTTTAGCAGAAAGGCATTTTTTGTTATATGTTGACCAACTTAATTTTTGGGATTTAATCATTTTATTTGTCCTGTTTTGCCATGTCACTTTTTCATTTAAATTATAAGTTATTATTTCCCCTAGATATTTAAATTGTTTTACTATTTTAATTTTCTGATTGTTTACCGTAATGTGCTCTATTACCAGAGGATCTATGGCCATTAGTTCAGTTTTTTCGAAAGAGATATGAAGCCCTATCTTTTGTGCTAGGTTCTGAAGGCTCATGATTTGTGTTTTGGCTTCTTAAATATTATTTGCTAAAAGAGCGAGGTCATCTGCAAATCCCAGGCAATTTAGTCTGGTGTAGTTTTTCTTAGTACCCATTTTTATATTTTTGGGATTTATTTCATACCATTTTCTCATGACAAATCCGAGGGCGCAGTTAAAAAGGAGTGGTGAGAGGCCGTCTCCTTGCCTCAATCCAGTTTTTATGTAGAAGGGTTGAGAGAGTTCACCTCTGAATTTCACTCTGGACTGGGTATTGGTTAAAGTTAATTTTATCATGTTTACGAGTTTAGGGTGAAGGCCCAGGTTTCTCAGAATATTCAGCATGGATGGTCGGTGTATACAATCATAGGCCCTTTTAAAGTCGACGAAGGTGATTATTAGTTGTTTTTTCCGTCTTTTATATAAGTCCATCATAAGTTTTAAGGATATTATTTGCTCCGGGCAACCTCTCCATGGCCTAAATCCCCCTTGGTATTCCCCAAGTTCCAGTTCAAGTTGGTCTTTGCTGACTGTAGAATATTACATTAAATAATTAGCCAAACCTTTTTTAAATTAAAAATTAATTAAAGGTAGTTTAGACATGGGGTTATTTTACAACATCAAAAACTAAATCCTTTTGTTGAATGTAGAATTAATTTTAAGTTAAGCCAGCTATTTTTTTAAATTGGCACTCTAATTGTTACTTTTGTGTTGTTTCTTTTTCTATTATAACCATGGATGTAGATTTATATGCATTTTGTAACAGAAAGATGATATTAATCCAATGAGTGGTGAAAAATCCTCAGATACTTGTCAAAACTGATTTGAATAATTCATCGTTTAATTCTGACAGTAAACACCACTATTAATTTGAATTTCCACGATTCCATTAATTGGGTTAGTGTAAAGAAGTATACAATGCAGTAAATGCTAGAAATGGTAACTTATTTTTAATTTTTTAATAAAATTTTTGTGTTGGATTATCATATAAAACCATGAAAGTATCACGTAAACTGCAAAACTGATCTGATTATTTATTTGCCAGAGAGAAAAAAGTATATATATATTTATATAGATTGGCCACATACAAATACTGAATTTGATGTAGTTATGTCAGTAATTTTAAATAATAAAGTTTACTAAATAAAGATAAAATTTATAATTGTAATTTCCATTGATAAAATGGCAAATAAATAAATAGATATATATTTATGAAATGTTCAAATTTAGTGTAAAGAAAAACTGTTGAGAACAAAATAATATGGCAATAAAATTTTAAAAAACTTTGAAGAAATGTTATTCATAAACATTATTCAAAGCCTGTTTCTTGTTTTACAATCAGATCTCTTACTGTATAAATGATGTCAATGATATATTAAACTATATAGTATGAGTAGGAGTACACAGTAAACAGAATGATAAAAAATTATTTCATGTGAATATTACTGAATATATTATTCGCTTTAATGATATTTCCTGTAGTCTTTTATTATCATGTACCCACAATTTATCACAAAAGCACTCTTTCTGCAAGATAGGAAAAGGAATCTCATTATATATTAAAAAAAATTCCTTGAAAATTGTTTATAATAATATTTCCTTTCCTTTCATTGCTTAAATATTTTTATTAAATTGAATAATGAAATTAAATACGATGTACCAAAAGATAAGCTCGTTAATTTTTGTAATTTCTTATTTTTGGCAAGAGTCCTGAGAAAGTAAATGTCTAAACTCCTATAGCAGCTCACTGGTAAATATTTCACCTTCATGAGCACTTTTAAAAGTGAAAGCAACTTCATACTTTTTGTTTTATTCGTAAAAGGTTTTAGTTACAATTTTGATATTTCCATTCATAATTTTCGACCAAGAATTTATATTCTAAATGCTACAAGAAATTTTTATGAAATCCATTTCTTAAAAGAAAGTTCAGTTATGCTTTTGAAGTATTAAAAAAACATCATGATATATGTAACTACTTGATTAGTAAACAGAATATATCAAAACTATTATGACATAAATATGACTCATTTAATTTGATTGTTGTCTTCCTTCAGCAAACTATACTGTTTGTATGTCATTCATACAATCAATCTGATAATAAAGAAAATTTAAATTAATTTTTCCTTCCAATAAGGTAAATTATTATTTTTCTATAAAAGAAGCTGATAGATTAGGTTTTTTAAGTTTACACTTATCTTACACTATGGTAATATAATTATCTGTAGAAATATTATACTTTATTATGAAAACCAGAAAATACATACTTTTTACAATTTAGGAAATTATGTCTTAGCTTGTTCTGTTTATAAGCCAGTACTGACATTTTAGTTATTTAATACCTTTCTTGATTAGAAACAGTTTTTATTGTTTTTCTCAACATTTAATTTTAGAAGATAGATAACAAAAATTATTAAAGCAGGGAATATTCACAACTTTCTAAATATCTAACAATGTACTGTATGATCTTTTCAGGACTATAATTGTGTTCCTTCTTCACTGATTATTCTTTCAAAGAAAAAAAAATGACTAATACATATTTCATTGTTTTATAAAAGTGTATCTTTCTCCATTAATATGCTTTACAGAATTATCAAAAATTAAAATGATATTTAATAAGGTTTTTTTTAATTGGATTGGGATTTGTCGGGCTTGCAAAAAGGCAATGGTTATACAGGGAAGGCTTCATAGCTAACAGTACTGGATATATTTATCTTTTATAAATCACTTCATAAAATACTTTGTTCGTTAACACTTTTCATACTTCCCTTTAGAAAATTATAAAATTGTTTAGATACTTGTATTAATTTTTGCGATTTCAGATTTCACGTAATAGGTTCATATTATAAATTAGTTGGCTAAAAGAAGTTTCAAAGTTTTATAAAATTAATTAACATAATCATTTAATTATGGTGCGGTAAGTATTAAAAACCTTTTAAAAAAATAAATAAATAAGGATAAAGATAAATCTATTATCTTCAAAATATTTTTGTTAAAATAAGGAAAGAATGTATTTATTTATTTAAAAAAAGAAATTCGATGAGGTCTATAGCGGTTTATATGAAAACACTTTGGAAACAACTGATATATATGTATATATATATCTCTTTTGTATGCATAGAGAAGCTCTCGCAGAAGCGTTTTCAATAGGGGGAATATGGTAATACAATAATCAAATAAGCCTCTTTAAATATGAACCGAGGCTGGAGCCTAAGGCTACGGAGGTTGTGCCCAAGTGGCGAAATTTATGTAATGTTTAGATAGTGAAATGTTATACTTACCTCGATAGGTAGTGGGCATTATGGTTGTTGAATACATTTACAGTACAGCATTAATATTTAATCTCTACCTTAATATCTTGGATTAAATAAATCTTTACGTATATCAGACTCTGAATTTTTAAAAATTTCTAACTACTATTATTGTTGATATGAATGGGTACTTTTAAGATGTTTTATTGTAAATATAAAGAATCTGAAATTTGAATTCAATAGCTGTTTTAACTTCTGTTAATATTAATGTTATATTCATTCCTTTGTCACATCATAAAATCTACATCTACCTTAACACTATTTAATTTTAAAGTAGTAAAATCTCACAACAAAGATTATCTGTTTTAAAATAATTTTGTGGTAAACAAACAAATTCTGGGTAAAATTTTATATTAGAATTTACAACCAAAATAAAATGTAAAGCAATTAATTAGGAGATTCACAAGATATTTTTAACTGATATAGCCCTTTTAGATTAAAATATTTTGCTTGTAACTTTTGTATTTTTTTAAACTTATTGAGGAGTTATTGTATTGATATCACTAAAGGTATTCATGAATTTTAAAGTTATATCCCAAAACTATAAGTTCGATTTGTTTAAACTTCTGTAGACTGTAACAAATATGTTAAAACTTTTTATAGATAAAGTTATAGATCAGGGATGAAGAAAGTTTTTTATTTGAAATATTTTACTGTTAAAACTAAATACTTAGAAATTACTTTAAACTACTTTTTTGTGTATAATACAGGGAAATATTAATTTAACTAATGTTAGTTATTATTCTACACTGATGTATAAAACCAATTTGTATGAGCCGATTTGTATTATTTATGGTATGGGTGTGATGGGAAAAAGTAATAATAAATAGGTCAGTTACTAAGAATTTGATAAAATACAGTCTTTATTAAGTAAAAATTTGTTACTTATTCCTAAATTTTATTAATTTAAAACGGGAATAATGGTGAAATAAAATTTTTATTTATTAAGATTTTGACAGTTACTCCTACTTTAATCTAAATCAGACACATTTAATCTGAAATAATTAATCTGATTTATTATGTTAACAAAGATTTTACAAAAATTGTTTTTGTCATTTGCATTCCATCAATTTCTGTGATAGAAAATAATTCAACTTAATTTTTGTGTGTTTTAAGAAATAATAAGGGAACAATCCAGGAATAATATTGAATGAACTCATCAAATTCTGATTGGCTAAAATCTGTTTTAGACAGATCCTTATTTTAAAATTATATTTCTTCAAATTTCTATATTTCTTCAAATTCTTACTGTAGACTTTATCGTTCTGTGTACTTTAAAAATTTATCATTTCTAAGTTCCATTGTATCAAATTATTGATACTTATTTCTTACTATGTTCTTTGTTACATATTTTACTAATTAATAACCGCTGATTAGTTTACTCAAAATGTTATTAGTGAGATTCTTGTTAGTTATTGATCTTTATATTAAAAAAAATAATAATATTTATATATTCGTATACAGTTGAAAAAGATGTATGTAGTGAAAAAATAGAAATGGAAATATTTACTTAAAAAGTACAAATATTAAAAATGAATAGTGTGATATATAGGATAGTGTGGTTAGTATCTGTAGTTCTGTTATTGATCAAGCTAATCTCCTTATCCTATTTTATGTTATTATTATTTTAATACTATTATTTTAAGTTATGTATTTTATATATATATATATTTTATATATATATATTATATATATATATATATATAAAATACATAACTTTACTGTTGGGTTTACACAAACTCTTTCAAGGTGTCAAATGCTAATTGCAGTATTACAAGAAAGTGTCTTCTTCTACTGCAACTAAAATCTGCTTTAACAGCAACTAAAATTGATTACATTATTAAATTCCAAAGCAGTGTGTAATGAAATTGACAGAAATTTTGTTTAGAATATTTATTTCTGCATAAACCATAATTTTTATTTAAATTTCAAAGCTACAACAACAATTCCACTTCCAACCGTAAAATACCTTAGGGATATAATTGTAACTGATTTACTTACCTGAAATCATTCAACGAATAATCGAAACCAATATAATCTGTAAAGGATAGAAACTAGTCCCTTGAGACAAATGTACGAACAAAGTTCAGTATTTTCATCTAGAGCACTGTGAGGTATACTTGTTTTCATATGTACAGTCTGTTTGCTCAGCAACTATACACCAAAACAATAGTTAACAAGTCAGTACTCAAGCTTTTAAATACAATATGGTACAACATGTTTTAATATTTTATATCTTTATATTATATTGTATAATCTACTACTAAAAATAACTTTTTTTATATATTTTATACAAATTATTTATATTTTAATACTTATAAAAATAAATTGAAAACTTCTGCGTATAGTGTAATGCTGAAAAAATCACTAGCTGATAGAGTTGGATCATTCCTACTTACTTCAGGTCACATACAATTTTTATAAACTTTCAGTTCCATTATTCGTATTATTTATAAAAATTGATGTAATTATTTTTCTTCCACTTGTTTGTATGATACTTGATCATTTTAATGCCAAACACACACTTACTTCTACTAGATTATTGTTACCAAAGATAACTGTTCTGGACACAGAAATATTTATCTTTTATTGTAAGATTTTAGGAAATTTACTGCTGTAATTTTAAATTTCTATTTAGATTTGTTATGATGAGCTCCAGTGACTGATTTTCTGAAGATGGATGAATTATCTGAAATGCATCTAAGTAAGTAAATACTATACAGAAAATTAACTTGGGCGGATATAATTTATTAAATTAATTACTGAAAATAGGCCAGGAAAATAAATTACATTATCTTTATAGTTCTACGATTATCATAAAATAATATTTTTATTTTAACTGATAGAGGGTTTTAAATTGCCTCTTATTATCATTAAAAAAAAACTTAATGTATTAATTGAAGGCTATATTTAAGAAGTTATTTGAAGTTTGATTTTTTGCATTTCTTTTTAATACGTTAAATGAAATTATTTTCTTTTAATTAGTTTCCTGATACTTATTATTTTTTTTATATTTTCACCGTTTTTTCTAGCTTTTAACTTACTTAACTTTCACTAGTTCCAGTCTTCATGTACCAACTACAAACGTAATTTTAATTTTTCTAACTTCTAGAACATTTGTAGAATTTTAGTATATAGCATCGTTAGTTTAAATCTAGATCACAATAGTTTAAAATTTTAACTTTGGTCCAATAAAAATAATAATTTTCCTTTATTTTCCAGCCAGTAGACCTTAATGAGAATAAATTACTGCAGATATTCTTGATGGTGGCCTTAATTTACAATAAAAAAAGAGCTAAATTGTTTACCTTTTAAGGTGAGAAAATGTAATTTTGTGTTAAATTATATTTTTTAAAAACAAAGTTTAATTAAGCTGAAAATATTTTGCTCCATTAAGGTCTTTCAGATCAGTTCAGTCAAAAATTTATCTCTAAAAAAATTATTGATTGTAAAGTTTATGAAAAGTATTATTTAAATAATCCAAATTGTTACTCAAATTTTTCTTGTATCATCGTTTTGGGAAACTTATCTAATTCCAGCAAGAATTCTCTGTATAATTTTCTAAAATTATGAATAAATTTTAACTGTAATCAGTAATTACTATTATTATATATATATATATATATATATATTTTTTTTTTTTTTTAATTTGTAACAAATTAAAGTATTCTGTGTATGTAATTTAAAAATTAATTCCAAATTTTATTAAAATTAGTTTGCTGTAAGAAATCTTAGTTAAATTAAAAGTAAATGACAATAAATATTCAAACTAATGTAGAACCAGTATTCTTATTTTAAGATAAAAACTATATCTGAGAATACAATTCCTTTTTTGACATTGTTACTCGTAGAAAATATATTCATTTATGTTTTCATACTATCTTTCCAACACCATATATTCATATGGTATCTAATGCACTTGAGGATAAGAAATACTAATCGGAATTAATTTCACTGGGAGTAGGGTTGTTCATTTACAATCAGTTGCTGACATTAACAGACTGAGTTTATTCT
The DNA here is from genome assembly GCF_047948215.1 of Lycorma delicatula. Classification (NCBI taxonomy): domain Eukaryota; kingdom Metazoa; phylum Arthropoda; class Insecta; order Hemiptera; family Fulgoridae; genus Lycorma; species Lycorma delicatula. The sequence continues at coordinate 191,132,956 of NC_134457.1, read as the reverse complement.
ACTTATGAATTCAACATAGAATAAATATAAATAACATTTAATTACGAATCTATATAATTCAAAATGTAAATGTTCGTTTGTTCAAAATCTTAAATCTCCAAAAAGTTCTACAACGTTTGCTTTGAAATGTCACAACCTTGCATTTCTTTACCTAAGATGTCACACCTGTGACAGGTAAAAACATGTGTCTTTTGTTTAAAAACCAACACTATCTGTTGGACGTAAAAGCAACACACGCTATATTAAATATTTTACGATTCCATTTCAATGTTTCCGATATGTGTGTCCGCTATAGACTAAAAAACTACTGGACCTATTTACTCACGGGAAAAAGGGAGAAAGGGAAAAATTGGAAAAGGAAAGTAGAAAAACATAGAAAGAGGTAAAAGGGAAGAAGATAAAAAGGGAAGAAGGGTAAAGAGGAAAGAATGGGAAAACGGGGAAAAGGAAAAACGGAAATAGGAGATGGAAAGGAGGAAAAGAGAAAAAATAAAAGGAGAAAGAGGGGAAAGAGGAAGGGGAAAGGGAAATAAGTAAATAGTGGGTGGTAAGGGAAAGGGAGAGGAAAAGGGGGAAATGGCGGAAAGGGAAAGGGATGGGGTAAAAATGAAAATGGAAAAAAGGAAAATGGGAAAAGGGAAAAGTAAAAGTGGGAAAGGTTAAATTTTGTGAGGTTCCGTAATGTTCATTTCGTTAATGTTTTATCAAACTTTCAATTGTGTTCATTTAATCTTTATATATATATATATATATATATATATATATATATATATATATATATACTGAAATCTAGCAATATTGAAGCATAGCCGGGTCTGCTAGTGTTTAATAAATGCTTACCAGTGCACGTCCTTTTTTGGATTTTCAAATAAAGATAGATTTTTTAACGGAGAGAAAAATTGAAGTATGTTTTAGCTACTATAATAATAGTATTACAGTAATAATTTAAACAAAAAAAAAATTGTTGCAAAGCAATAATTATTATTTTGTTCTGATGGCTGCGTTGTGCGGTATGGTTAGGAAATTGTGTTGTACTATCAGACCCACCTGGTTGGTCTAGTGGTGAACGCGTCTTCGCAGATCAGTTGATTTCGAAGTCGAAAGGTCCAGCATTTAAGTCCTAGTAAAGGCAGTTACTTTTATATACGGATTTGAATACTAGATCGTGGATACCGGTGTTTTTGGTGGTTGGGTTTCAGTTAACCACACATCTCAGAAATGGTCGATCTTCCTTACTTTTTTCCTGTTTAGCCTCCGGGAATTACGGTCAGGTATTACTTCAGAGGATGAATGAGGATGATATGTATGAGTGTAAGTGAAGTGTAACAATCTCAGGTCGACCATTTCTGAGATGTGTGGTTAATTGAAACCAAACCACCGAAGAACACCGGTATCCACGATCTAATATTCAAATCCGTATATAAGTAATTGGCCTTTACTAGGACTTGAACGCTGGAACTTTCGACTTCCAAATCAGATGATTTGCGAAGACGCGTTCACCACTAGACCAACCCGGTGGATAGAAATGGTCGACCGCGACTGTACAAGACTACAACGTCACTTACACTCATAAAATTCCTCATTCATCCTCTGAAGTAATACTTGATGGTGATTCCCGGAGGCTAAACAGGAAAAAAGGAAAGGTGTACGTACTATCAGAAAATTATTTAAAATTATTATCGCTAATTAGATAAAGCTTATTAGATATCCTTACTTTCTGTCTTAATAAAAAAAAAAAACACCGTTTTAATAATTGTACGAGTATAAATTTAAAAGCTGAATTATATTATATGGTATTATTTTTAGGTGCTTTATAGTCTATATTAAACATATATTAAACTTGAATAAGTATTAATAGAACTTATTAAAATTATTATTTATTTTTGCTATTATTATTATTACTACTTTATTTTTTAGATGACAGGCATCGACAGCTTATGGTAATTCGATAGAATTACCATAATTCTATCGAATTAACCATAATAAAGAATTACCATCTCTATGAGATTATAAATTTGTAGCGTATGAAAATTGCCCGCCGCGTTTGACCGTAATTCGAACACAGGACCTCGGGATAAAAGGCTCCAGACGCTATCACTCCGCCGCGGAGATCGGGTATTATTATTATTATTATTATTATTATTATTATTGTGTTAAAACATTAGGAAATCTTTACGTATAACACCTTACTTGCGGTTAATATTAATAGACTAACAGTACCTTTAAAATCGTATGCAAAAATAAACTTTTTTTCTTTAAAGATTTAAAAAGTTGCTTGCAAGTAAAAATTAAGATAAAGTAAATTAAAATTTTTGTTGTTTTTTCCACTAAGTTAAACTTTTATTACTTGGGAAAATTCTTATTTTGTGCGGTATAAGAAAGTTTTATTCACTTTGATTTATTACTAACCTTAGAAAATACTTGAGAAAATTTAATTTGATAATGATCCAATTTTTATTGTTTTATATTTTACTTGTACTTTTTAAGAAACTATTATAACGGCTCTACAGGGCTTTTCAATTTGTTTTTTTCAAAGTTAAAGTATATAAAACTCTAATTATTTTAGACATAAATAATTCGTTGCTCTTTTTAATAAGAAAATACAAACATTAAACTAAAAAAATGTATAAGCTGGAACCGGTAAAAATGCAATCAAGTATATTACTTTCAAAGTAATTGTAATGGCTGAAAAATACTCTTCCAGTTAATTTACAATTAACTAAGGCAATATGTATGTAAATATTTCTCATTTATTTGTAAACTAGTTTTTTCTGGTTCAAAAATTGATAGAAGAAATTAATTTAAAACTAATTATCAAAATAAATTGGAAGGAAAATATCGTCTGTAATATAATTATCGCTAAAATCTTGAGTTATATTAATAAAAAAATGTTGGTATTTTTAAGATTAAATAATTTAAATTAATTTTTTTTTTTAGTTAAACTTTCTGTATAGCGTAATTGATAAAAAAATGTGCAAATCGTAACTATATTTTAAGAATAAAATTATCGGTTTAGTCTCAGTGTGTATTTTCTTTGTTCTCTCCTACGCGTAATTTAAGAACTACTGAACTAATTGATCAAAAACATAAACTGATAAAATTTTCAAAAATGATTTTTCAAAAGTGGTACTAGGCATAACTGAAGGATGAAAAAAGTTTATTTGTTAAATTAAAGGTTAATTCAGAACATTCCATTACAAGTAAACTTGTTTTTGTAAACTTAAAACTATAAATTAAAATTATTTACTATTATAAACTACAGTTGAATAGATCAAACGAAAGACGGAATATTATAGTTTTGGAAGATTACCGTTATATGCATTCATTATCTTTAATAAATGTTTTGCATTTAAGCGTATGAGAAAAATCGGATTAGACTACACAGGTCTACACGGAGGATGTGGTCATCCTCCGTGTAGACCTGTGTAGAAATGGTCCGTGAGACTATTTTCTCCAATCTAGGAGTTTACTGATGAATAAAAAATTTTTATACAAAGGGTAATGAACACAATCACAATTTTCGGCTACGGTTATAAGAAACTCACGCGCGAAATTCATTTAAAAACAAATTTCATTTCGGAAAAGTTTTTTTTTGCTCTTTCTTTTTCACTGCACAAACACAACCTGGACATTCCTGTTTGGATATGCTGTAGAATTGTATGCTAGAGAAATTAAACGAGAATTTCGGCGACAAAATTTTTCAAAAATATTGAGCTGCATTTCCCTAGTATATATCGCTTGCCAATGGTCTGGTAAATAAACGTTTGCCAATAAATGCTACTGGGCTGATGAAGCGAATCGTATGACTTTAGGCTGTATAGCTGACTTCCAGATCACTGGAGCTTGCAACCTTGCAACTTCTTCTTGTAAGTTTATCTTGAGGATCCTATTTAAGACACCCACTGCTCATAATTATGGATAAGTAACAACTGTATCGTAATTATAACAACCGTATCGGTAATGCTATGAAATCAGAAACAACCAATAAGATGGAAAGAGTGTAGTAGGAATTAGATTGTCGATTGATGTAGTTTATATAATTGGAGCAAGTTTCATAGAGGACTCATAAAAGAGTTCCATAATTCTTAAAAATTGTGTTCATTTTAATTGAGTCGTAATCGCAGTAATTCTAATTTAGATGAATCATTTTGAAAATGGGTCAAATGCATTCTATTTATATACTATTATAATAATTCGATCCGAATAAGTTCATAGTTCATTTATTTAGATACACTATTTATTATTTCTAAATGAAAGAAAGAAAAATTTAGGATAAATTATATATTTTTTTTGTTTAGATTAAATAACTACTTATCTAATAACACCCCCAAGGCAACCGATTGTCGCCGTTAAGCAAAACACAGTCACATCGGAGTGTCGTGGCAGAAGTCTCTGTCCTCCCTAGCTAGCCGCCTTCTGGGGCTTTCCCTCCGAGGTCTCCCCAACTTCACTAGGACACACCGACCTCTTCCGGATAGCCGCTATGCCCTTCCGCTAAAGAGCTACCCATCCTGTCCCTAACAGTTCCAGATGTACGTTTCGCACATCCTTCACTTCGCGACCCACTCATACCTTGAGGATTCTTTATGCCATCATCGGCGAGTCCCGACCTCTCCACTCTTGAATGTGAGCGGACCCGAACATCCTAGGCAAAAAGACTACCTCCCTGACCCTGCAAGTCGCCACGCTTCGACCCTATTTTTTGTTTAAATTACAACATTCCGTCACACTTTACGTGAGTGCATCTCATCCTACTTCTCTTGTAAAACAATGTAAATAAGTAAATAAAAATCCCCTTGATCGCGGCGTCGTCATGCATCGCATGGGCGTTACTTCATCAAAGCAAGCAATCCTCATCAAGTCCTGTTCCTAGCCTCGTAGAGCCGCCTTCCCGAGTCTACCTTCCTCTTCCTTCGAACCCAAAATTCTGCCGACCATTTTTACCAGGATAAATTTTACCGACCAGGATAATTTATATTAAAAAAAAAAAAAAAAACACGAAATATTGTTTTAATAATCAATATTACTTTATTTTTATAATTCCGCGATTAAATTTAAAACATAACACAATTAAATAAATAACAATTACAGAATAGTTAAAAAAAAAAACAGACAACGTCAACTGGTAGTTAATTAACCTTTGTTTTGAAAGGATTATTAATAATTTTGTTCATTTCGACAGGTACAGTTAATTATATTCCATCTACTAATTATGATTTGGAAACAGTACTAACCTAAATTTTGATTTGTATACATTTCATATTGTGATAATATACATTATTTTTATATATAAAGGTATTAAAATATTTAATAAATATTAAAGATTAAATTATTTTTAATATAATATTTCATTTTTTGGAATATTTCAATAATTTTGAAGGGATTATTACAACTCCAGATATTGTTCCAATAAGTCAAATCTTATCTAAAATTTAATATATTAATAATTTACTTAATACTATCTTTATCAAAAATGATATATTTTATTAATTTTAGATATGAAAAAGTCTGATGATACCTCATTATAAGTCCTGAACTTCAAAATATCCCTTTGAAATTTGTTGCAACTTAGACGTAATAAACAGTAGGGAATACATATAAAAAATAAGTGAACTCGTTATTAATTTAATAAATATTTATTTATTTATTAAATTAATTTTTGAACTGATGTTTTTTCTTCTATGATTAATACTTTCGCAAAGATCTGTTGTATCATAACGTTATTTACATATATATATATATATATATATATGGGCATATGCAGAAAATCCCCCCCATTCGTTAGAACATGTCTCATGGTCGTCAGGTTTTTTTATATTATAATATATCGATAAACTAATATAATGGAGACTAACAAAAAGCACTGATAAAAAGCCCACGAAATTGCTAACAAAATCAATAAAAACTGATGCGGACACCACATGACTTTCTTGTAAGCCTATTAAATTACTTACACAAATTTATTTAGAATCATAAGTTAATAATTATTAATAAATCTGTATATTTAAATTATAAAAAAAGAGATGAAGTATGATTTGAGGCGATGTGCTTTCCCCTAAGATCCAAATATTTTATTAATTAACCTTTAATTTGGCTATAACTCTGGAACCAATGAAAATAAGTATCACTTATACATATCGTTGAAAAGCTCTCAATGAGGGATTATTACTGCAGTTAAGAAAAAGTAAAAATCCAATTTTTTTTTGGATTTTGGGCATTTTTGGGCACTTTTGGTCCATTCGATTTCAATCAAAAGGGAAGGTGCACAACTAGATGTTACTACAGTTCTAAATCCAAAATTTCAACATCCTTATCCTTTTTGAGTTATGTAAGATACGTACATACGTACGTACAGACGTCACGCCGAAACTAATCAAAATGGATTCAGGAATGGTCAAAATGGATACTTCCGTTGAAATCTAAAAACCGACATTTTTCACGATTGCAATATTTCCTTTACTTCGTACATGGAAGGAATTAAAACGATGCGTGTTTTCCGTAATGTGCATATGTGCTATGACCTTTTTTCTACCATATTATAAAACCTAAATAATTTTTTTTCAGTAAATAACTTTTTGCAATATGCTATGTATATATAATTACAAACGTAAATGTAATATAAATATAGTACAACCCAAGACTAAATATTTTGTCTATTCCAAGTGTTTTTACAATTAAACCGAAGTTTAGTTTTGTAGTGCTTTCTTAATTTAAATTGAAGTGTAATTTATGCGTAACAAATCTGGTCGTTTAAACTAAAAGAGTGATGCAAATGTATGAAAATTAATTTTGATATGATCTACCACAATATTTTTAAGTAAATTCAGTTTACTATTTCTATTATTTCATATTAATTTCTTGTTAAATTTCTTCAAAATCTTTACATTGAGACTTACTGTTTATGTCTCAGGGTATAAGTCTATCTTCGGTCTAAGTTGTGTCTCAACTTTGTTTTGTGTAACTTTTTTTTTGATTTTGTATACTTTCTTTTTATTTTAAATTAAATTAAAGTTATTTTATGTGTATCCTACTTCATTTATATGTTAAATTCAGCTAAAATAAGTAAAAAAATTGTAGCGTTTCTGGTTAGTTTAAGTGAAATGTGAGTAGCGGTCAACCTGATAAAAATTATATTTATAAATAATTAATATTCTGCTGCTAAGATGTGATTTACCAGATTATTTGTTAACGTTTGTTTTTATATAATAAGAGAAATATTTATTTATTTTCTTAATAATATTAATGAGGTTTGCTAGAGATTTACAGCAATTTTTTTAAATTCAGAATAAAGTAATTGTAGTACTAGTGAACTGAATCTTATGAATATTTTGATTCCATTTTCATGCTGATCAAATCAACTAGCAGGATCCGAAATATATCCTACCCTACTAAAGGTCATTTATGTGTGGGCTGTGTGTGTGTGCGCGTGCTTGCGTGCTTAGAACCGGAATGTACCGATCACTAGCGGAAAATTCCGACTCGTTAGTATCAATTTCTGGAGTTAAATTTCTAATTTCACTTCGTTATATCAATTTTCATCATTCAAAAAAAAAAAAAAATTTTACACAAGATATAATCAAGTTTGAACTCCTGATAATCCCATTCCGAGACGCCGCCCGCCAGGGCAACCCGCCCGAGGGCCTAGCTGTGGAGGGCGTGCCCAAGGCACGCCTCTGCAAATAGTTAAAATCTAAAATGTGTGCGGAGAACTGTTTTAAGTAAAGTGTTTGGGTATATAATTTCAAACTAATATATTTGTTTTTAAATGAACTATAACTGTTAATTTATTTAATAACAAATTCATAAATTTCAAAAATATTAATCTATTGCAGACAAGATTCAACAATTTTGTCATGAATTAACTTACGTTTAATTTCCTGTTCCCAATATTAACTCAGGGCTTGTACAAGATCAGTCTTATTTGCATTTGTAACATACTCTCTTCAATTATTGTTATTACACTACATATAAAGTATGAATTTGAATTGGCCTTATTACGGATTGATTTGAATTTATGATGAAAATATTAAATTACAAAGTATTATTTTAAAATTTAACTAGTAACTATCATAAATTACATTTTAAATTTTAAAAGGTGAAGTAGGGTAAGTGCAGACTGGTTTTTTTTAAAGTTGGAATTTAAATCTGTGTATTTTCAGTCTTCTTCTTCTTTTTCCTGTTTAGCCTCCGGTAACTACCGTTTAGATAATTCTTCAGAGAATGAATGAGGATGATATGTATGAGTGTAAATGAAGTCTTAGTCTTGTACATTCTCAGTTCGACCATTCCTGAGATGTGTGGTTAATTGAAACCCAACCACCAAAGAACACCGGTATCCACTTGATCTAGTAATCAAATCCGTGTAAAAATATCTGGCTTTACTAGGACTTGAACGCTGTAACTTTCGACTTCCAAATCAGCTGATTTGGGAAGACGCGTTAACCACTAGACCACCCCTTTGGGTTGTGTATTTTCAGTCTGGTATGTAAATACATAACGCTGTCGGTATCAAGTACTTTGCACAGTAGTTACTGTTTAATTGATATTAACTAGAATTCTAAGTTTCATTGTAAATTTTCATTTTGATAAGATATTGTCCAAACAGCAACTACTGTGCATTTTCCCCTGAAAATGGGCAAGAGTATAACTTTGACGTAAAAATGTTTTGAAAACTTGTATCATGGCAAAATCAGACTTATTAACAAGCATGCTATAAAATTCTTTTTACTGCATTAAAATAGTTGTTTATTTTTATAGTTATCCATTTAAAAAAAAAAAAAATAATAACACAAGAGCTTTTTGTTGATATATAAATGAGTATAGTAAAATAAAAGAAGGTTTAAAATATAAATATATTATTAATAGAAAAATTTTGTTGCTACAAATATAGTGTATTACGTGAAGATTTTGATTGATATTTATTCACATATTCATTTGAATCCAGACATCGTTCACATTGATATTGTCGTTTCTTTGAATCTTTGCTGCAAACACCACATACCCGCTGGACACATGTTACGTATTGAATCCAATCTTTGTTATTAATATAATACCGGAAATTGCACTTACAGATAGAGCATAAATTATCATTATCATTGTTAGAGGTAGAAGAAATTAACTGTACATTTCTGTTTGAGCTTATTTTCTTCAACTATTCTATGCTTTACCTCTTCTGCAGTGATCTCTTCTGCTCCGCTTGCAGCTTACCTTCCTTTATTAAGTACATGTGGCGCATTTTTTTATGCTGTGCAAAACGAGATCTTCAAAAATCACTGTTTCGCCCTTCAAAAATCAGTGAAGGGCGTAAAAACCAGGAACTGCTTTTTGAAGATTGTGTTTGCTTTGCAGCTGATGTTTCATCAGTTGCCAAAATTTTTGTAGGTGGTTCATCAAACTGATGAAACACGACGTCCTGTATTCCTTCGTGAGGAATAATATTTAATATGATAGGTGGATGTAAAACAGTTTCTGCAATAATTGAAGTCATTTCGTTTTGTACTGTTCCAGTAGAATCTTTATGATCTTTTTCTGCTGTTTTTGGTTCCTTCCATTGCTTAAGTGAAATCGCGCTGTACACGGAATCTGATATAATATTTAGCGAAAATGGATAAATTCTAGTTTTTTGGAAACGTTTTGGAAGATTTTTTAAATTATGCTCGTATTTAAATAACTGCAAATCTCCCCAATCATTTTTGAATATTTTTTTTTTGGTAGCCTCACTCCGGATATGCTTTCTTTGCCACTTTACCAACTTCCGGTCTTATGTGGTTTTCAGCGCTTAAAAACACTTATATCCAAATTCTATAGCACATGACTGGTATGAGGGGATAATGGGAGAATCGTTACATTTCCTTGAGAAGCCATCTCTATGAATCTGTTATTTATATGAGTACAATGCCCATCGTAATAAGACAGTACGTTCAGTACTAATTGTTTTCAAGAAATGTTTTTCAAAATAATTTTCAAATACTTCTGTCTCCACCCAACCATTTTTACATGCCACATGCGTGACTCCAGGATAACCAGTCTACTCTGTGGCGTGTCATTGATCCCAGATATTTTTACCTTTAAAAAAATTATCAGTCTTGGAATTGTATCTCCAGAAACAGAAGCAACCATTAAGACCGTTATGTTTTTCCTGCCACGAGCAGTGACAGTGCGAGTGCAAAGCAAGTTTTTACCGCCAATTATTTTTGTCTTAGAAGGATCTGTACAGAAACTAGTTTCATCCAGGTTCCAAATTCTTGTTGGTTTATTTTCCAATCCCAGATCTTTAATGGTATTGTACAACAATATAAATTATTCGTCAATTGTAAAAGGATAGCAACTTTTTTTACGAGGTACCTTTACGCTTTGTGTTTTTTTTTAAAAACAAGTTATTCCTCTTTGAAAATCCAATAAACCAATCTTCGTCAGGAATACCATCCTTAAATAACTAATACCTCCTTTCTGGATAAACCAAATCCGTACTTTTCCATTTTCAAGCCGTTTTTCATCTTGGACTGAAATAGCAATGCATCTACAAAATTATTTAGATTTTATCCCACTTCTTCCTTTTAAATGGTCCATTATTGTGTTTAATGGTATACTGTATTTTTTGCTAGTTTTGCAAGCATTTATGCGTCCTGCTTTAATCTCTTTAATAGTTTCTTCAAGTGTTTATTTTGAATAATTGTCTCTGTTAGTTTTTCTTACATAGTTGCGAACCATTTTATCGCTAAAAAACACGTAAAAAACAAATTAGCTATTTACCCTTTATTAAGAATTATAGTAAAAAAATAAACCGAAAGAGTTAATACGAGACTACGCATTTATCCCACCATGACGGTCTTCAAATGCCCTATGTAATAATATATACGGGGCAACACAGACTAGTGTTTTCTCAATAAATTCAAAAACAAAAAAACAATCGAAACTGTTTATTTGATGTAAACTTACATCAGTATTATTTATACATACCTAATGTCACAACACAGATTATTTTATTAACTTAAGAACTACTGCGCGTTTAGGCAACCTCAAAATTGTCTATGTACTTCTCACATGATTGCTGAGCACCGATTGATTTAAGTGAGGAGAATATGTTCATTATTTTGCAACATCTATGTCTAATAGATTTTATTAATTTGCAGTACATTATTTCATAATAGCTGGAGAAATTTTACTCATATTATAATAAAAATAGCCGGCATATGTACTTGCCCCGTTTACGAACTTACCCTACTCCACCTATTAATATTAATATAAATTCGATTTTAATAATAATAATATGTTATTATTATTCTTATTAAAAAGAATTTCTTTCAAATTATATTCCCAATCAGTTTTTTAGTTAGATAATTTATTTCCCTAATGCCAATAAATAATTTCCTTAATAAAGTGGGTAAAATTTCATATTTGAAACTGATATTGCCTATATAACAAAACAAATAAATATTTGTTCAGATAGTCACAGGAAATGAGTACTTTATTTACCACCTAATAAAGAAAACAGAGAGATAATTTAGTAAATTATGTACGTTAATACACCGAATGCATTTTGTAGGATTTAATATTTAAATTTTTTATGCTTCTTAACGCATTATATCAGATGGCAAGAGAGATTTATTCACTCTCTCTCTCTCACTCCAAAAAAAAATTCTAGTTACTCAAATTTTTCCTTTATAATCCAGTCTTTATTTGTCATTCGTTAAAAGAAATAGAAGAAAATAGCTTTTATATATAAATTTTACTTGGTTTTTTAATAAAAAATAAATGTTCTTTGAAAGTCTCCTGAAAAAATGAATATGCCAATTAACTAAACAATTTAATAACCTATGAATAATAATAATAATAATAATAATAATAATAATAATAATAATAATAATAATAATAATAATAATAATAATAATAATAATAATAATAATAATAATAATAATAATAATAATAATAATAATAATAATAATAATAATAATAATAATAATAATAATAATAATAATAATAATAATAATAATAATAATAATAATAATAATAATAATAATTATAATAATAATAATAATAATAATAATAATAATAATAATAATAATAATAATAATAATAATAATAATAATAATAATAATAATAATAATTAGTGAAAAAATGATACAAATCCCTAGGCTGATAAAAAATATTTATGAAATTTTACCTTCATAAAATCTAAAAAAATATCAAATTAAATTTATTCGATATTGTGATGAAAATAACACACAGATCATTTCATTTTATAAAATGCATAATATATAACAACAAAGTGTCGCTTGGTCAGACTTTGTTAAAACTGACAGGCTTTGACCACGTATTTTAAATAGCTAAATATTAATCAGCTAGTGTACATGTCAATGGCAATCTTTTATATTTATGCACATTACTCTATCTAACAATTCAGTTCAGTACTAAACGCATGTTTATTTCGTCCTGTTAACGTATAATGCTTAACCGAAATGTTTTAAAAATTTCAGTATAATTTTTTGTAAAAAAAAAAAAATGCAGTTTATATTTTTGTGTTATAAATTCTGTTTAAGCATGCAGAATTATGTAGAATTAATTTTTGTTGTGAAGGAAAATTAAGTATTACAATTGTTTTTTGTTAGATTCATAAGTACACAGAAATGAAAGTAGATTAGTAGACAATTTTTTTGGTTATTTAAAGGTTTTTATTTCATTACATCTAATCCCAATAAATTTTATATAAATTGTAATTTTTAGTTGGAAAAATGTTGACACATGACTACTATAAAACATTAGTTTTATACCTTTAACTCATTTGCTTATCCACTTTCAATTGCAAAGATTTATTTAAAAGATGTATAATTTTTCGAATGACCACCATTACTAAGGAAATTAAACATAATGACAACCTACAAAGAATGAAACACGAGATAAATTATTGTGAATACAAAAATAATTTTATCATTTTTGTGTCCTTTTTGGCCAACATTTCAACCGCAAACAGCAACCATTTTTTTATTTTTAAAGTTGTCTGCTTCTTAATTGTGTTTTTAATAAAGTAATAAAAATATCCTATCCTATCTATTATTCAGAACAAAATATTTTGTAATATATTAATATATTACGTTTATTTATTCTACTTCAAAAAATATATATTTTTTGTATTCGTATGTATTTTTTATGGAGCTACGTCCAAGCCATCGTCATATCTAAATGCTCCGATTTCGATAATTATTTTTACCGACTTTTCAAAGAAAATTCCCTTATTGCTTTCGGCTACATGGTGTGAATAGGGAGTGAAAATGAATTATCTTTACTTTTTTTGAGGTATGAGGAGGAAAACACCCTTCGCAAATCAATAAAATGAAATAGAAATAAAACAACAGTAAAATAAATGGTGGTTTCCTCATATATATATATATATATATATATATATATATATGTAATTTTTTTTTTTTTTTTAACTGACGGGCATCGAGTACTTTGATCATATTTATATACTAGTGATTACGTCAGCGTAACATAAATATAACCTGGATTGCAGAAAGTACTCATTAATAAATCGTTTTTGTTTACTGGAAAAAAACAGGACCAATAACTGCCAAAATAAAATTTATCTTAAACTATATTGCATGTAACTACATAAAAAAACTGAATAAGATAAAATTTTTAAAAAGGGATTACATTTTTGGGATAAGCGACAAATCATATATTACAATAATCCATTTCTTCCAACCAAGTCTCGAGAACAGTCGCCATACATTACAAACGAACCAGTTCATAGGATCTTACGTGTAAAAATTATAAATGAAGAAATTAAATAACAAAACAAAATAGAAAGATTGTACTATTCTTTTTAGTACTCTATTAATAAATAGTGAAGGCTAGTCCAAATTTTGGAAATAATGAAGTTATTTGATTTTTGTTTACGTAAGATGAAAAACTCGTTTCATTACATTCTATTTAAACTATCGATGCATTTTTCATATTCAGCAGTTTTTATACTGTATGGTTATTTTTATCACATTCGTTATCTTTGTCATTTTTTGCCTGTTACTACTGTTTTTCATAATACAAATTTTTTAATGCTACTTATTATTATAGTTTGTCACCCTGACGAACTGTAATAATAATAATTTTTAAATAATAAATTTAAGTAGTTTGTTTGTTGAAAGCTAATTTTTTTTGTAGTAATGTATTTTTAAGTTAATTATTTTTCTTATTTTTCTGAGATTTACTCATAATTACGTTTTAAGCCGATTAAAAGCAAAACTAGTCTTAAAAACAAATATTCATACTTCATTGGATTATTTTTTTTACTACCCATTTACAAATTTAATTCACATATCTATTTGTACCGTGTGCCAAACGAAAATACAAGCTTGGCTGTGAAAGGTAGCCGCTTGTTGAGATACACATTTTACTATTCTTAAGTAACATTGTACTTCTACATCAAAGCGTGTTTTTCATGAATACATGTTTTTAGTAATAAATAGAAACATTTGAATAAATTAAGATAATTCTTTTTGTTCAACTATTTATTATAGCTTTACTAAATAAGAAATGTTATCTTAAGTTTACTGTAGATTTATTTTATTTATATATTTATTCTGTGTAATAGTAATCAGAAGAATTTATTTTAAAAGTTATCGGTGTAAATGCAATTAATATATTAGTCCAATTTTATTATTTTGTTTAAATACTTTTTGTGTTTACGATTTTTGTTTCTTGAAAGAGAACATAAATTATTATTGTGAGGGATCCTTCCCGCTTAAACACACTTGGTATCTACTACATACATTTGACAGGAGAGCCCCTACGTGTAAGTTCCTACTTGTGTAAATGTTACAGTAATTCACTGTTTAAAGTATGTACGATACTCTTCCGTCTCGCGTACCTTGTGGTACTAGACGGGCGAGGCGCGATACTACCTTGTAGTACAAAGATGTGTAGAACATACCTTTTTTTCTGTTCCTCCGTCCTATTCCAGAGTGCACGCTTAAAATGTTCAATATTTGATCTAGATTAAAACCCCACCCATCGAACCGAATCTATATCGGTGTATATGGAAACATGACTGATCTACCTAGAACAGAAATGTGAGTTAACGCGAGTCTGTATACATACATTTCATAAAAAAGATCAGACTTATAAAGCGTGAAAAATCCCCATCCGTCTTCACGAGACTAACTTGTTTGTGTTTTTTTTTTTTTCATAACAGGATCGGAGGGGAGGTACCCTCTGTAAAATCAATTTAAAATTCATTCCAATGACAAAAGCAGTTCTACGTGCGGCATCTGTAACTCCTATTAAAATATGAGAATTTATTAACAACTTTTCTGTAGCAACAAAATTAATCTAATTTTATGTGATTTTTTATTATTGAAAATTTTTATTAAGTATTTTACTTCTTAAAAAAAGAAGAAAAAAAGTATTTTATTTCGATGAGTTATATAAGAATTAGAATTTAGTAATTAGTCAGTCCAACATGTATGTTCCTTTTTCATACCAATATCATAATTATTATTAACATATTAATGATTTTAAAATTTTATATTTATATTTATAATTGTTAACAAAAGTGCCTAAGAAAAATGACAAATTTGGCGAAATCTCGAGATTCTGAGGGTGACCTTGCCTAAAGCCTCATCCCCTTAACCTTATAAGTTGAAAATGTAATGGCATCAATACCTCATATATAGAATTATAAATATAGTGTATCTCCATAATCTGTACATACTTACGTATGTGCGTATGTATCTCGAAAACTCAAAAGCAATTAGCCGTAGAATGTTGAAATGTCGGATTTAGGACTGTTGTAACATCTAGTTGTGCACTTCCCCTTTTGATTTCAATTGACTAGACCAAAAGTGTTCAAAAAAGCCCAAAATCTAAAACAATTTGGATTTTGGACTACTGCAGTAATAAGCCCTCAGTGACAGCTTTTCAACGATATATCATAAGTGGTACATATGTTTATTTGTTCCAGAGTTATAGACAAATAAAATTTTATTAATGGAATATTTGGATCTTACAAGGGAAAGGCACATCGGTTCGAATCAGACTTCATCTTTTTTATTTTAAGTTTTTTTTTTTTTTAATTTAAATATATTGATTTATTAACGATTATTATTAACCTCTGATTGTAAAAATAATTTTACGATAAATAATAATTCAATAATAATAATAAAAAAAAAAAAGAAAAACTATCAGAAGTTATTAATGAAATAAAATATGTACTTTTCATTTTAAAAAAATGTGTATATGTAATTTAATAGGCGTAAAAGGAAGTCATGTGGTGTACACATTAGATTTTTACTTCTGGCCATTCAGCATTGCACGTAAAAGTTAAGTCTGGACGCCCATGTTTACGCACGTTTGACATAGCATCTTGAGATTTCTTATGCGTATACCGTGGTGAACCAATGAAAGATGAGGGAAGTATGACACTTTGACCCATGTTATTAGCATTAACATTGATGTCTTGTTGCACAGTATCTCTAAGATGAATGTAATCATCAGCACGTAATTTTTTTGGTTATTACGAATAAAGACGGGATCATTTTGGCTATCACGTCAACATAATATTGATTATATACGTTTCTGTAATAATGTAAAAATTTCTCAATGTTATCTTAACCGTAAGTCCATAAAATTACATGCAGGAAACTGTTTTATTTTGTTCATTATTATTTAGCGGACTAGTTAAATAACCATCTTCACTGTTCAAACATAAGGGGTTTAAAGGATCGTAAGAGCGATGAAGCTCTTACGAAGCTCGACAAAATTGTAATCGCTGCGTGAAATCTTGCTCGTTTAACTGCTGCATGACGGCTATCTTGTAGGGATGGAAATGCAGGTCTGTATGCAGAATTCATCTTACCGTACTTGTGCTCATTTGAAGCGCTGCTGAATGCCTCTGAATAGAGCGGCGTGGGCTTCTGACAATGGCTTCCCTTACTCGTTCGATATTCTCCGGAGTGCTAGCAGTTCGTCGGGGACCCGGTGGTTTTTTCTTCAATATTGAACCACTTGTTCGAAGGTTGTTTACCTATCGCAATATTGTGTTACGAGAAGGGACACTTGCATTACGGTGGATATTAAATTCACGGCGGAAATCTCGCTGAACAGCCGTTACGGATTCGTCATTTCGCACAAAACTGTCATACGCGTACAGGCGTTGGTCTAGCGTCGACGGCTCCATATCAACGACTAAAATGTAAATGCTATGAACAAAGGAAACGTCAGACACCAGCCACGTGCCCCTCCCACCACGAACGCCCAAGTACAACCCTCTTCAAAAACATCCGGTTCTCGTGAATGACTCTGTATAAGAAAATCTAAATTTATTTTTTAATTATTTCATTAAATTAGTTACAATAATTTAATTTTGTTATAAATAGAAAACATATTATAATATTTATGAAAAAAATTATATCTCTTTTAGTTTTATCATTTTTTGTAAAATTTTAGATCACAATAATTTGATACCAATTCAACCAAGAATTCTATATTTTGTAGAGGATGTTCCTTTATTGTTTCTGTTGTAAGTCTCTTCCAGCTGACTTAAGTAGAACATTTTGTTTAAACGAAAATTATGTGCTAGAATGGAGGATATAAATTTGTCATTATGATTTAGTAGTATTGGGCTGTTTTAGCGTAATGATATTTTATCTGATTTCATTACAATATTGAACGAATTTTACTGAAAAACTTCGAGAAGATTATTTGAAGAAATAGAGGTTAAAAGAATAATACTTATTTCCACATTTCAGACAGTTTTAGCTCACGCTCTGTAGAGTTACTTATCGTCGTTTTTCTGCAGTACTTTTCATATTTTATCAAGATACAAGTTTCTTATCTTTTATATTTCTTGCAAAAAGCTTTTTTTCATAGGGCGTTTTTCTCTTTTTTGTCGACCTGTCATACTTTAATTTAAACTATAAAGAGATTAATAAAATAAATTTTAAAAAGTAATAGCGATTTCAAGAAATATAATTAAATTTTTACCTAGAATACTTACATAATTTCTTTATATTTAGAATCTTATTAGTTAGCATAAAAAAAAAAATTGAAAGTAATTTGATTTTTAATACTTTTACAAAGATAGGAGCTTGAAAAATGGAATTGGTTTATTATTTTTTTTCTTTTTAATTCCTTTTAAAAAGATGGATATTTTTAAAGCAATTGAATTGATTAATTTAGTTTTTGTTGCCAACATGAATGTCAGAAGAACCGAGAATTATTACTATTAAGTACAAGCGTATGTTTTACAATTTCATAATTGTATTCGATAAAAGTAATAATTGTAAATCTAATTAAATTAAAATTTATAAATTATTAGGAACTTTTTAATTAAGTTATTTGTGAAAGAATTTAAATTAAGCTTATTTTATTCCTTTTGCATCGATTAAAAATATGTCAAACTTTTATTATAAGCAATAAAATAAACAATGTTGTAATAAACAATAAAATAATTATGAAATCGACTTAATTAGTTCAAAACAAAATAAATACCACGAATATAATTATCATTATTGTTATAATAAATTTAATCATGATTCATCCTTGTAGAAAAGACTCGTAAATGAAAACTTTTAGTGCATATCTTTCCCAAAGAGAATTAGGTGTTTTTAGGTTTTTAGGTTTTATGGATTGATTAATTTTATTTTTAAAATCCTTTAAAGAAATATTTAATTTTTATTGTGTATTATTTGTTATTTATAAATAAAATTATTTATTTATAATAAATTTTAAAAAATTCACTTTCTTTGTATTATTTGAAACAAAATAATTTTAATTTTTAAAACAGGAAGGTGTTAAGATATGAGACTTTGTTCAGATACGGTCGATTCTTTTCTTTTTCTGTTTCTTTTTTTTTTTTTTTGTTAGATTTTGACATAGTCTTCTCTCGTCTGTTCGGCTTAATCTAAATCCTCTTAAATCTAAACTTTATCAACCTGCCCAACTTTCAATATTCTTTTGTTACTCGAGATTTCAAACAATTCTACCCTTTATCTTTCATCTTTTTCTGTTGTTCTTTCTTTTTGCTGTAAGGTGCAACACTTTAAGTTACTATTTTCAGATTTCACGGTAGCGCAGTATTTAAGCCTTGCTTTTACGTGTAGAGACGTAAAGGTCAAAGCTGGTGTTAAAAAAGTATTTTAGTATTTTTGATTCTTAGTATTGAATATCGGTGATCATGTTTATTTTGTGCTAACTTTGATTCTAAACCTGCAAATAAAGGTGTTACATGAATATTTATACAACAGAAGTACTAAAATATTTTGGACAGTTCCTGATCTGATGAAATTGCTCCATATGTGTGTAGCTTTCGTTACCATTCAAATAAATAAATTAATTAATCAAATTAAAATTATTCTTCTTAATATTTTTTACATCCTATATATTTGTTCGTAAGTAAAAATTCTGTTCTGAATAAAAATAGCTCTTGAATAGATAAACCAAAAGTAAAAGCGGGTATTTTTATGGTATTATTTTTAGTGCAATTGAACAAGTCGTATTGAATTTCAAATTTATAAATAAGTAATGGTCATTATATCTAAAACTATTCACACAAATTTATAATTTTAATTTGTCACGATAATTAAGTAATATGTTTTTATTAAAGATCACATTTGCAATTAATTTAATTATAACAATGGGTATTTCTTATATATTCGTCTGCTTAATCACGGAATTCGTTAGAACTTCGTCGATGAGAGTCGACGAAGTCAACGAACTACGTTTACAGTTCTAAGCATGACCTAGCCTAATAGTAAAGTGAAAATGAGAAAAAATAAATACGCGTGAAAATTATATTTCAGTTCAATTAGATTAGCAATAAAGAATACTTTCAAAAATACCTCGAATTTTGTTAGATACTTTTTTTTCATTTGATGAACCGCGGGACTCGAATATGTCATTTTATTCATTTTTTTAATATACCTTTACGAATCGCACCGCTAGATAGCAGTACTTGATAGTGCGTACAAAAACTTTATAATCTACTTGAAATAATAAAACTTAAAAGAAGATGTACTACAGCTTGATTTAATAGTAAATGTATATGAAAGTAATGAAGATGAAACAATTTTTTTAATTCCCATTATTTTTTTAAAAAACAATAAAAATATTAGTTTACAAGTGATTATACTAGTTTTTTTTTAAAACGGAGTAAATAAAACAGAAATAACGTTGTTTATTTCATATCAGTATCGTTTTATTAAAAACAGTTTTATTTATATTACAGAAATTTTTGTTTTTTGAGCGGAAGAAATTATATCTGCGAGACTCGTACCGTAAGGTTTACAATTTCATTGTAATTTTTTTTGGAAACAATATTTTAATATAAATTTGTTTGTTATGAAGTTTTATTGCATTTGATTATAATTGTGGAATATATGAATAATTATATCGTATTTTAAGACAGTATTTAATTACATAAAATGTGTATAAATACTTTAAAATACTACCAACAATCTTGTTGTTTACTCGTTCATGACTTAATACCAATGCTGGGAATTTAGTAATAATTCATTCAAACCACATTTCATTGAAATTCTTAGAAGCGAGTTTAAAATCTACGCATAAGTTATTATTTTGAATTGTAAATAAGAACATTATAAGTACCTTTTTCGAGTTAAATTATTAAATGGAAATAAAATGTACAAATAAAACTTTCTTTACACGATTATTTTATTTTATCATCTTCCATTCCATAGCGTAATATAAGGTTTTAGTGTTATAATATTTTTACGTTATACAATACCATTGTCAAAGTGACTTATATTTTGGCCCAACCAAAATTCATTCCGTTTGTTTCGAACGGAACGAAAAAATTCACGACACCTAGAATTACCTTATGTTCGCGAAGAGGACATACGCTTCAGTTCAAAATATAGCGATTATGTGAACTTTCTAGCAATTAATCTGCTAGCGAGGATGTCCGGCGACTGAAACGCCTACATTGCTGAACATGGGGGAATCTGAGTGGCCCTTAAGCTGGTTCAGTGTAATATATGTGATAACCCACCGGGTTGGTCTAGTGGTGAACGCGTCTTCTAATATCAGCTGATTTGAAAGTTGAGATTTCCAGCGTTCAAGACATAGTAAAGTCAGTTATTTTTACACGGATTTGAATATTAGATCATGGATACCGGTGTTATAAGAAAAATCCTTTGTCAGTATCGAATCCTTTTTGTTAATATTTATTAACAAATATAATTTCATCCGTATTTGCTACTCGTATTAGGGTGAATTTATTGCAGGATTGTTTCCTAATTGGCAGCTGCACAAACAGCCAAACACGTAGTCGAGATGCCAACTAACTGGGTTAGGTGGACCCAAATTCAAATTTTTCCTGACCCATTGAACCATGCGCCATAATGAGAAACAATCCCAATTTAAAAAAAATCTTACCATTAGTTTCATTAAAATCGTATCGCGATTCTAGAACAAACTATTAAGAAATATAACAAAAGCGCCGTGGTTTGCGAAAAACATTGAAATACACTACATCTGGAATTTCCAACCGTTTCAGAAGAGATACGGCGATTCGGTACAAGATACAACATGAGGCTGAACAATTATGTGAAATAGCTCGCGGTTAACCTCCTGGATAACAGCGAGGACGTTAGGCGCCTAAAGCGAATGCATATATAGATCTAAAAGTTCTCCTCCGAGATTTGAGGTGAATCAGATTGTAGTGCATTGCCAAAATTCTTAATTTCGTTTCACCCCTTACTTTTGTTGTTCCTTTAATTTCTTTCACTGTTTATATGTTCGATTAGTTATTCATTGTGTGATTTATAAGACTATTTTTTGATTTTTTCTTTGCTTTTTATATTCTGAACCTGATCGTTGTTCTTGTATGTGCTTATTTATGTTTATTACATATTTATGTATTGTATGAGATATATATATACATATACAGTTCTTTGAGGAATTTCAATGGAAACCCCTCTCTGCAAGTAATTTTTTTGGTATTCAAATTTACTTACGGTTCCGGTAAATTAGAACCGAATGTAAATCAAACACTGCTGATAAAAAAAGTTCCTTTAAAATCAGTTCTGTTGACATTGCCAGCAGGAAATTATCAAAATAGATATAAATTATTAAAAATGATCATATCTATCGAGTGTAGTTTGTATTTCCCGTAAGCGAAGCAACATAAGATTTTAATGTACTGAAAAAATTTATATATATATTTTTTTTTAAATTAGTTTAAAATAATTTTTCTGATTTCAGTTCCTCCAACCATAGTTGATGACGAAAGTACACCGTCATCTGTAGCTGCAAGGGAAAATCAGAATCTGACATTACGATGCAGGGCTGCTGGATTTCCTGACCCTAAAATTATGTGGAGGAGAGAAGATGGCCAACCTATATTTCTAGATCGCAGGAAAAAAGGTAAACCTAATATTTGTGAATGTAATTTGTAGATTTTTTAATTGAACATTTTGTTCTCTGCTTTATCGTTCATTTGATGCTACTTTTTATTCCACTCTGTTTTTTGCTAATATTTTAACGTTAAAGTAATATTTATTAATATCTCATTTCCTCAGTTATGTAGTTTTATATTCAAATCTTCTATTCATTCGTTTGTTACTAAATTAGCAAAATCTAGATGTCTTAATGCATGGCATAGAAATTTAATTCATTTCTTTACAGGATTATCATAAATTTCTCTCCTCACTCACTCGTCTTAATAACGTTTCATTTCATATTTTAACAACTCATTTAATTTTTCTTCTGTAACACCATATTTTAAATATCTCTGTTTTTATTTTTTCCCAACTGATCATTTATCAAAATATATAAATTAAAAACTTGGAATAATTTTCTTCGAATAAAGTATAATCTGAATAATAATGTGTATGTAACTGAATTATAAATATGTTTAAAAAAAAATTATTAAACAATCGTCTTAAGAAATTAAAAATTTGTATCAGTTTTAATTTCAGTACAAAAGCAAACAAAAAAAAATAATATAAAAAGAAATTCATATGAATCATTAAAAAAGATTTTTATTTGTTTGTATAAATGAAATAAAAAGTAAACAATAAAAAATAAAACAACTCGTGCTTGAAAGAGCGGTAAATACAACTACATTTACTAAGTAAACTTACTTAGTATACCTAACATCGCTAAGATTTTTTTACCTTTAATCTGGGCTATTGGCAACGAGGTTTACAATATAAAATTACACCTAGAATTGTATTGTACTGCTTTGTAGATATAAGATTCCGTTTATTATTTTTTGTTTATATTTTTATTTTTAATATTTCCTTTTAAATAAGTTACAGATGATCATTTAGCAACCAAAGCGTGCTTTTAGTTATAGACTTTTATTTTATCAGATGGTTTTAAGCGTACTCTTTGCAGTATTAAAATGATATGACATTGCACATGCGAGTATAAAAACACATATTTATCAGTTAGCCTAAATTTTGCAACAATGAATACTAATATCTCAATTGCTGCATGTCTTACTATATGATGAATACATTAAATTAATATACAGGAGGCATAGTTTATTTTTTATTGAACTGTCTTTTTTCCGATTTCTAAAGTATTAATTATAAGATATATTAATTTTTAAATTTTCTACAATTACATTCGTTTCGTATTTGCATCAGCAAATCCATTTTAATTAATTCGAAAAAGCGTTCTACCTATATATCCAGGTATACACACATATATGCATATATGTGTGCGTGTGTGGGTGTGTTGTAAACTTAGCTTTAAATTGGCGTTCACCGCTGCTGAAATCCAACCAAGATTATAAACATTTACTTTTGGCAAAAGCAGAGACAACTGCTGATTGACATTAATTTCTCGATAATTCTATGAGTATAAAAGCATACGAGCGGGGCATCATACTTCACAGTTAAAGAAGTTTCAGTCCATAGCTACTGCCTTGGTGGCGGGGTACGAGAGGTTAACGGCTAAGCCGACTGTGGTGAGAAAGGTAGTGTTGCGGGAGATGGTTCCTGCTCCCCCTCCTTCGGTTCCACAGCTGGGACTGTGGAAAATTGGCCTCAGCGTAAACGGTATGCTGAGGTATTGAAAGAGAAACGGGGGGCTATTCTGTCCCAGAAACAGTCTGATGTTGTGTTTGTTAACCTAAAAGAGGGGCTTACTACAAAGACAAGTAAAGTTATGATGAACGAGATTCAGGTTGTCCTTTAAAAAAAAAGGTCGACCCTGAAAATTCGGAACATCAAAGAAACAAAAAAGGGGTTAGTCGTTATTACCGACAACAAAGAGGCTATACGGGTCATCTCTGACTCACTTACGGTTGGCAAATCCGACAAGAAAGTCGACCATAAAACAAGAGACGTCCAAGAGTGATACGATATAGATCGACGACTACCTGTGGATGAGTTGATGACTCTAATTAGAAAACAAAACACTCAGATGGTTGAGAATAAATTCAAGTCTGAATGTCGATTGCTGTTCAAATCGCGTAGGCGCGAGGCAGAGCGCTAGCACGGAACGTTTGAGGTTAGTCCAAAACCTTTTAACATCTTCATTGCAGAGGGCAGGATATTTGTAGACTTTTCTTCTTGTAGTCACAGAGTATTTAGATGTCCAGAGGTGCCTTAAGTGCTGCAGGTATGGTCATAGGGCAAAGCTCTGTAACCATCTTGCGGTTTGTGCACGTTGTGAGGATGAGGGACACAAGCAAGATGAGTGTCCAAAGGAGGGTCCGACTTGCGTAAATTGTAAACGTCTTCGGAAAGAACACAAGCATTCTGTGAAGAGCAAAGATTGTGGTTGAGAGCTCTTCTATATGTATTTCAATTCATTATCTTTAGATGGTAAAATTTGGTCAGTTAAATTCACAAGGTGCTTATATTGTCCAGATTGAGCTAGGTGAGATTGCGTTGCGTAGAGGGTTGGATGTTGCTTTGCTGTAGCATCCATATACTGTGTCTGGTGATCTGCCAGACTTTTCTCATTGGAAAAGGGTTCTACTGTGGCTTGCAAATTATGTCCGCTGTTGTATGCAGAAGGGAACTTGATTGTGTCTTTCTCGGCTTTCTATTCAGCTCTCAAACAATCATCATGTTGTTGTCCGTGTGTATGTTCATAACTTGCATCTGTATGTTGCAAGTTCATATTTTCAGTTGAGAAATCCTGCTAATCGTCGTCTGAGATAAAATCCTACGATTCTCTGGCACTAGTCCAATCCTTATTGGATGGCATACCAGTTTCACCGATGATAGCGGTGAATTAATAGGAGGCTTTTTAGCCCAACATGTTCTATAGGTATTTAATGTACCTGGTGAGTTGCCCACCAACGCAGTAGATAGATGGGCGTTGACTGTTGGTACAACGAACATCGATGTTACCATTGGAAGTTTTATTTCTTCCAATGTTTGTAACTGAAGGTGGTAGATGATTGCTCCAGCGATCATCGATTGATTATTTATGAAATTGTTGGTGGTTCGAGTGATTGTTACCGATGTAACGTTCCAGTTAATCGGGATCGTTTCCTGAACAGGCATGCAGACTGGAGGAAATTTGTTGACTTTCTTTTGGCTAAATTTCGTGTTTTGGATCGGCGACTAGATGTCTTGGATTTAGAGGACCTAGCAGAGGGTTTGTCGACGGCTTTAATTGATGTTTCCGAGTGTTCAATTCCCCGTAATTCTGGTCGGGAGAGGCTAGCATCATGGTGGAATAAGGAATTGTCGGCCTTAAAAAGAGCTGTCTGTCGTTTACGAAGAGTTTCTCAGCGTAAGGGTAATACGGAACGGTGAACAGTCCTTGTTGCTGAATATAGAGAACGGAGATCTCATTATTTCCATAAAGTCTGGACTGCGAAGAAGGATCCCTGGTGTTCCTTTATGCACGAGCAAGGGAACAAAGATACCTGGAGAGTGGTGTAGAGTCTTGGGACACAAACAACGAAAGGACGTTCTTTTGTCCGCTCTCTCGACCCGGCTTGGTATAGTTTCAGACGTCTGAAATTTTACACAGATTACCAAACGACTTACTGCCTGATGATAATGAAACTGGCGAGACCGCATTCCATATGCGGTTGCGGCGGGAGGTCGCTCAGTTTCGCGGGGATTAAGTATCCTTGAAGATTACTGAGGCCGAGATGTGTCAAGCTATTGGGAGTGAATGTGAGGGTTGTCACACGTGTATTTTATAAATTGTTTGTAGGATACTTCCCCGTGTGTTGGAAGAAGGGAATTGTGAAATTGTTGTATAAAGGTGGCGACAAGAATCCCGCTGTTACTCTGACGTTACTTCCGGTTATTGGTAAGGTCTTTGAAAAGGTTCTGTACCTGCGTATAAATGAGAGACTGACCTCGCAGTACTTATTGATGGAGAATCAGTACGGATTTTGTCCCGGAAGGGTAGTAAGGACGCTATACTTCGTGTGATGAGTGTGGTTAGAACCAGCGAGGTGGAATATGTCTTGGGAATTTTCTTGGATATTTCCGGGCCATTTAAAAATCTGTGGTGGTCCTCCACCATTTTCCAACTCTAGAAGAGAAGATGTACTGTGAGTCAATTGCAGGTTAAGCAAAGTTACTTTACTGATCGGGATGTGCTGCTCCGAGAGGGTGGCCACGAGGTAGGCAAGACACTGTCCAAGGCTTGTTTATAGGACAGCGTATTGGTTCTTTTCTGTGGGTGGTGGTGTTTAGTTTTCTTCAGCGGCTGAGGTTTTCCAGCGGGTATCGCATCGTGGCTTATGCAGACGATGGGCTCTTTCTGGTCGAAGGATGTCGCGTAGGAAGGTTGAGCTCCCAGCCAATCAGGCACGCAGGATGGTAGTACTTGAGCTGTGGATCGTCAACATAAGAGATATTCACCCCGGAGAAGAACACGAGTATGCTCCTCAAAGGCCGTTTGACAGTGAGTCGACGAGTCCGTGTTTCGATTACAGGCCAACATATAAATTATGTTCAGGTTCAAAAGTACCTCTGGATGTTTCTTGATGAGAAATTGCAATTTAAGAAGCCCCTTCAATACGTCGTGGGTTAGGCCTGTAGTGCCTTCTTTGATATTTGACGTGTGGTCAATCCTAATTAGGGTCTTAATTTCAAGATTATGAGTATCCTGTATAAGGGCGTGTGGGAGGCTATTATGCTATATACGGGGCCTGTTTGGGCAGATAGGCTGAAATTTAAAGCCTATCGGGATATTCTACTGAGAGCTCAACGCTTTTCATTGTTAACGGTAACGGATGGTTACCGTACAATTTCACGGGAAGCAATCTCGGTGATTGCAGGTGTTAAACTGATAGATTTGATTTCCTCAGAGAAGCAACAACGTTATGTTACAAAGAAATCCGGTGAGCTGACTTTAGAAAAAATTCGAGAGATTGAAGAACATGGAGATGCCTTGTGGCAGGCATGATGTGATGAGGCAGACAGTGGGAGTTATACGAATGATCTCTTTCCAAATATTGTTGGTTTGCTGGACGTCTCTTGGATACACCCTAATAAGTACGTGTACTTTCTGACCATGGCGCTTTTCGGGACAGAATGCAGAAATTCGATCTGCTAGACTCCGAAATGTGTCCGCAATGTGGACAACTAGATGACGCTTACCATGTGTTATATCAATGTGCGAAATACAAGCTGATGCGCACGGAGACTATTTGTTGGCTTGATATCATCGGGTCGGCGTTAGATGTCCGTACTAATTCGAGGAACCGAACCTAATGGGCGATCGTGGAAAATTTTGTAATTTATCTTGCAAAGGAAAGGATTAATGAGGGGGTTCAGGGTTATGCTTGGGTTTTCCCGCTTTAAGTTTTGTTGTGTTATATTATTTATGTTTTGCTGTTGTTTTATTTTGTGTTTAGTGTTGTTACTTTTATTGTGTTTTAGTGTTCTTGTATGTTTTATGCTTCGTGTTGTGAGCTGAACTCACTTTTACCTATTTCAGGTAGGTAGTTTAGTTCCTTTGTTACCGTGTAGTCCATTCAGTCTTATTTAAGGTTTGGCATAATGTGTTTTGTTCATGAATTATGATAGTTAATAGTACACCAATGGGAATGTCACTTGTGGCATTCGCATCGGTGTCATCCTAGCTGAAGCTAGCCGGAAAGGTATCGATGCCGAGGTATTGAAGATGACCTCCGGTAAAGCCTATAAGGGATAGGTACGGAGGGATTGGTGTGGCGACTGAAACTGTCACATGAAAAGTGGCTTTCCCTACGGGTCAGGATGGCATAACATTTTTGCTCGAATATTATTTTTATTCACTACTTCAATTCTATTTCCATTAAGAAAGTTTATATTTTAGTTCTTAATATTTACATACATTACAGCTGTATATATATATATAATATAATATTATTTTATTATATATATTATATTATATAATATTTTGTTAATTTATTTATCATAAATAATTTTATATCTCATAAATATAATTTTTCTTTTTAATCAAATTCTTTTTAAATCTAGAAATCTACGAAATCAGTTTTACCTATTCTTGTAAACCAGTTACCTATGTTAAAGTTTACTCGATAGTTCTTTCGTATTGAAATAGAAATTTTCACAGCTTTTACAGCTGTCCTGCCACTTATTAATCATCTGCGTACTTTTGTCGGTAGATAACATATTTTATCTCTAGTAATATTGTTAACTAATTGTAATTTCAACTTTTCAGTTCTTTTCTACATATTTTTTTTAATAATAATGGTGACAGAAGATGTCCTTCATTTTCTCTTACCGACGTTACCTTTATCACTATTTTTTAACCTCTATATAACTTTATTATTAAATCTTGACCTTTAGAAGACAATCCTTTTTCTGAATCACTACAGTGAATATTTATTTAACTTCTAGCACGTCTTAGTAAATAATTTCTTGATCTAGCAGTCCCCTTCCTTATAAAAAAAAAAGGTTCAATACTGTATCTAGGTTACAGTTTTCTTTCATAAAAAGAACACTTTAGTACTATATCACATTAAAGAAATCAATTTTTCTATTAAATTAATAATTTACAGTTTTAAAATAAGTCATAATTAAATGTACCTAAAAAAAATCATTAAATATTCAGTTAATCTATTATTTGATTAAAATATTCAGTTGTTAATCAGCATAAGTGTAATAAAATTCAGTTAAAAATTAAATCATATTTTTAACCTGTTTTATTAATTGAAACTGATAAATGCGGTTTTAATCAACATATTTGCTCATTTAACTTTGATTCTTAATAGGTTATTTGTTATTTGTAAGTACTAAATATACAGTCTATCTTTTTTACATATTTGTAATACATTTTTTAAAGTTTACAGAAATATTAAAAAAAGACAGCTATTTATTATCGATACATTAAAAATATTTAACGTGTTTCAACATAATATTACATAACTACCAAGAGTTTGTAAATAACTAGTTGTAAATAATTGAGGATGGTGTACACATAACTTATCACATATCACAAACCTACTGCAATGTCTACTGCATCTGCACTGCTACAATATATACTGACAGTTTGTCAAGCTGCATACAGTTTCTCTGTTGTTATTCGGCAGCTATTAACTTGATATATAACAAAGCATCAAAATGATCTATTTTATTATATTATTTCAAACTGTTCTCTCTTTAAATTAATAACAATTAAAATTATTTGGTTAAAATAAAAATGTGAAATATGTTCAATGGTTTTTTTTTTTACTGCAATGCTTATCTTTAATTAATTTTCTATTTTTTTTATCACTTTAAATATATATATATATAAATTTTATTTCTGTTATTTCTTATACGTACAGTAAAATAAATCAGTGTTTGATTCTGTTCGTTACGTAATTATACTCGTACATTAGGTAAGATCAATTCCAGTTTGTATTTATACATATATGTGCTTCATCACAAGAAAAAAACTGCCCCAGCATTTGTCTAAAGATTCAAGTGGAACGGTGGTAAAATCTTAATCAGAGTAGCGTCATAAAATAAACTATAAATTATATAATAAAATAAGAAGTATTCTTGTTAAAAAGTCAATATATTTTTTTAAGTCTTTAATATCCTTGTGGCTAGGATACTCTTCATCGTGTGGTTGAAAGGTTCCGCCTAAGTGTGAAGAAATAAGTTGAGTTTCCATTTGACATTCATCAGCAACGATCCAGTACGTCCCTGTATTCAGGAAGTATCTTTGTGGATCGTCGTACCAGTTCCTTCCAAGTACCTTCCATAAGGTGCATCCGTCTGTATTTAGATTAGAAAGATTTCCTATATAATCACTGAATTTTTCGTCTCTGATAGTTTTCAACACCCTTCTCAGCCTCCGTGCACCCCTGTAAAGAAATTTTCTGCTTCTGACCTCCTGAATCGCTGCCAGTTTTGTCTGAGTCGCCATTTTGAGCCAATTAGATATATCACTTCTCTTGGATATGTATTGTCTCTAGTCGAATGTACTTCCTCTGGTGTAGATCGCCATGCACCTTCTTGCATGACCGGTGTTAGAAAGTATGTTGGTAGTCAATATGGTCAGGGGTATCGAGTGGAAATGGATCAATCTGTTTCTTCTCTAACTTATCCTGATAAGAGACCCAATCTGTTCATTTTGTACCCTGGATAGGCCTTCTTTCTCAGCACCGTCGTACTCAATGTAAGTAAAACGGGCAAGTGGTCGGACGTCGAGTCATAGCTGTTTTCTACCAAAGTCTACTCATCTCAATATCCAAAATACCAAATCACTCAATATATAGATGATATAGGTATATCATCTATATCAATATATAGATGATATACCTATATCATCTATATATTGAGTGATAAAAAACTCAAGTAAATTTGGGATCTTTGTTAGGTCCGTAGGCCAGTATGTTGACTTAAAGCCTCGAAACTACGACCAGGCGTAGATTTTGAACACAGCTCCTCAACATTCTTCCTTTGTTGGTTGTCAGCCGCAGACTGCACAACGGGTCTCTCGCGTTCCAGTTCCCTCCACCGATAAAATTGAAACCTAGAGTTGAAAAGTATTCGGAGAATAACTGGTTAGTTATACTGTAGCACAAAGGACAATACACCGCGGACAATCGTGTACGTCCCAACCAGTCTGTAACTTCAACCGTGGTTGCCTGAATCTGATTAGTGCAGAATCTAGAAAGTTGGTAATGATGTAGAGATTCCTAATCAGTATCGCAGTTCCCCCATGAGCTCTCCCACCTGGGTAATTTGTTATATACACCGAGAAACCTTAAAGCCTAAGGTAATTCCGGTCTGTATAGTTCGTCTCTGATATTAGTATTACGACCAGATAATTGGTAATTGTCATAGTTTCTAGTCCTTCCCGCCTAGAAAGTAGGCCATTAATGTTCCATGTAACAATCCGGAGAAATTTTGTAATTAACAGATTTTTGAGAGTACCTGAGTAAGCAAGCTTGGACTCCCAATCCGTTGAACTAGAAAATCTATGTTTGAAGAAATCCTGTCTAACCTGTCTAAATTATTCTCACCATTACGGCCAGTTGCCGCAGCAGATGTTCGGCGGAGAGACTCAGGATTTGCTCCGATGTTCCCAGGTGCTCCACGTCCCAAAATGGGGAAATTGTTATCATCAAACGTGAGGCCGATTGGCCTACGGCTAGAAGATTCGACTCTTGGAGTTAGTTGTGATTCCGATTCGCCTTTTGCTTTTATTTCCTCTCTAATATCTCCTGGTACCTCTATAACTGATAGTTTTCCGGATTGTCGGATTGGCATAAAGCACAGGTTGCAGGAGTGCTCCTGTCCTTCCTGGAACAATCAGCTTTTCGGTGGCCTTTCCCACACTTTACACAACGAAAGGGCCTCTTCCGGAATGTCCAGAAAATTTTGGGTTATCTTATTTCATTTTCTTACTTTTTGATTAGTATTATTTATGAAATCATCGGTAGATTTAATTTTGTTAATGAAAATTGACTTACCTTATTTTAAATAAATTTGTGGGAATATCTTTAAATATTTTAATAATATTTTTTTTTCAAAAATGGAAACAGAAACACAAGAAGGCTCCTTCTCGTACGCTAAAATACTGTGCTCATAAAAAACAGTTCTGTTGTCAGATGCATATTGTCATTTTTTAGAAATAAGGCTATTTTTTAGATAGCACATTTGTAAATCCATTAAAATTTATTATTAGAAAATGGGATATTCTCTGTTAACTAATTTCATGTATTGGGTATTAGATTGTAATTTTTAAAGTCAATTTTTTACTTATTATCTGCATTATTATTATTTTTATTATTATAAGTATGGAAAATATTAAAAACATGAATCCAGGCTATATATTTCATCTATAATTTATAAATTCAGAAAACAGGACAGAATTTTATCAAGTAACATTGTAACGTTAAAAAACAATTCGTTGCTATGTAAAATTTTTAAGTTTAAGACTATCTGATGCCTCATTTGACAACTTTGATATCTTATCAGAATTAAAAAAAATAATAAAGTATTGAAATTTACACGGTTTCCAATTTTATTTCTTATTATTTGGATCTTAATATAAATAATCAATAGTTCCGGGTGTACTTCGATTTAATTACTTTTAAAATTTAATATTTTTTCTACCTATCTAAACACATTATATACTTCATCAGAAATAACGATAACACTTCTTAAACTTAATTTGTAACTGGTAAAACATAGGGATTACAAGTTCATTATGAGTTCAGTCAGAATTCTAATTATAAGCTTTGTTATTATTTTTATAAAATAAGAACTTGTTGTTCATTCAGTGATAACATTTTGAATACAAATTTTCGTATATGAATAAACAGAATTGTGAAGGTGGATTTTTTACCCACCTTACAAGTTAGAGTAGTTAACATAGTTACCATGGAGTTGCAGTCATTTTCTACTGCATTACATGGCCAGCAATATTTGCATCCTTATTTTGTTTCTTTTGGGAATTAGTATGAAAATCTTGTTTGGGCTATTGTTGTAACAAAAATAGTCTACAGGGAAATTCAATAAGATAATAAAAAAAGAAATGTTAAAAACATAGAGTTAGAAATTTGTTTTTTATCGATTCGATTTTCGTTAACGCCTGTTTTTGCATAATGAGGATTTCCTTATTTATAAGACCCCTGCTAAGTACAAAAAAATTTTATGTAAGAAATTTTGTTTTAAATTATACTGTTAGGCGTGTTATTGTTATTTCTCAGCATACGTATTTAAAGAATGCATATAGCGTGTAGATAGTCATTACAATTGAGTAGTTTTGAAATACATGAAAATATTACCTCTAGCTATTTAGGCAACCCGGTTATCAGTAACTTTTTCATCACTTGTCAAACTGAATCATTACCATGATAAACAGGATAGAGGAAACCAAGCAGGAACACAGAATGGGGAATGATTGGTTCTTCAGAACAACGTAAAATAATTTTCATTAGTGTGTATGTCAGCAAAGGGATTCTAAATTAAAAAATAATTATTTCCTCCAAAAACAATAGAGTGATGCTCAATAACTAATGATATATGGCATTTTTAGCACATGAAAAATAAATAACATAACCTTGCCGGGATTTGAACCCAGGACTAACAGTACGGAAGTCACAGACTTTACCTTCAGAAAACGAAAATTGACAGTTTTTATATCATAACAATGCTATTGTTCTTATTACCTAAAATTATCCATCCTGCACCGATTAAAGTTCATCAACTAATTTAGCAATGTACTATACATGTTCCGTATTTCAATTACGTCATTAATCTTCTAGAAAATTACAGTCATTAGATCTACTGGCGTAGTATCATATATAAATTACAAAAAAAATTGTTAGAAGCAGATCATTTGAGCAAAAGATAGACAAAGAATATCTACGAAGTATTTTCTTGATAAATCCATCTGGAATGATGTTAACGAATGGTAAGTTCTCGAACGATAAGAACTAAGAGAATTAGATTTAACAAGTATTTATTAAAACGCTTGAAATACTCTACATATTTTATATAATTTTTTTTTCAGAAGACAGTAATTCTCAGCAAACACTGTGGCATGCTGAATGTAATTTGTTTGGTCAATGTAATCAACAGGAGCTTTTATCATAATTTGGCTTTTCCCTTTATAGCGTTGGTCACCAATGCTTTTGTATGATGAGATGTTGTGGAAGAAGTTATATGATAATTAATTTATTTCTAGTAATAAATAATATTAATTAAAAAAATTAATATTATTACACTTTTTCTTTCTCAGCCCTTTTCCGATTACCTTCCTAGTTTTTAAGGTAGGAAATAAAAATTTATAATGTGTAAACCTGCCTGCCAAGCCTAAGTTGGATTTAAACCCCATGTCTTCCAAATAAAAGCCTGTTTTACTACCACTTTTACTACTTTACTAATATTAAAATGTAATTTTTTACACGACTGCCCAAAAGGAGTGTAATGTATTTAGTTTATATGTATGTATATTTGTTCTATAGTAGCAGGTCATCGGTCGAACCGATTTAGATTTATGACTCCGCGTTGGATTCCTTACGTTACCGGGAAAGTCATAGGATATATAAATGCGTATGGGTGTATAAATATATGTTTAAATAAATTGAAAAAAATTGTTCTATATACAAAATCATGACCCGCACGCCCTTTAATTAACTTGTATTAAAGAGCATTGTTTTTTTTTTGGAAGTCGTGTTTTTTAATTTTTAATATCTATCTCTTGCTTTGTGTGTGTGTATATATATATATTTTTTTTTTTTGTCTTCAGTCATTTGACTGGTTTGATGCAGCTCTCCAAGATTCCCTATCTAGTGCTAGTCGTTTCATTTCAGTATACCCTCTA
The DNA here is from genome assembly GCF_047948215.1 of Lycorma delicatula. Classification (NCBI taxonomy): domain Eukaryota; kingdom Metazoa; phylum Arthropoda; class Insecta; order Hemiptera; family Fulgoridae; genus Lycorma; species Lycorma delicatula. Next base: position 191,098,234 of record NC_134457.1, on the reverse strand, counting down.
CATCCTACATCCCTAACAATTTGTTTTACATATTCCAAACGTGGCCTGCCTACACAATTTTTTCCTTCTACCTGTCCTTCCAATATTAAAGCGACTATTCCAGGATGCCTTAGTATGTGGCCTATAAGTCTGTCTCTTCTTTTAACTATATTTTTCCAAATGCTTCTTTCTTCATCTATTTGCCGCAATACCTCCTCATTTGTCACTTTATCCACCCATCTGATTTTTAACATTCTCCTATAGCACCACATTTCAAAAGATTCTAATCTTTTCTTCCCAGATACTCCGATTGTCCAAGTTTCACTTCCATATAAAGCGACACTCCAAATATACACTTTCAAAAATCTTTTCCTGACATTTAAATTAATTTTTGATGCAAACAAATTATATTTCTTACTGAAGGTTCGTTTCGCTTGTGCTATTCGGCATTTTATATCGCTCCTGCTTCGTACATCTTTAGTAATTTTACTTCCCAAATAACAAAATTCTTCTACCTCCATAATCTTTTCTCCTCCTATTTTCACATTCAGTGGTCCATCTTTGTTATTTCTACTAAATTTCATTACTTTTGTTTTGTTTTTGTTTATTTTCAAGCGATAGTTCTTGCGTAGGACTTCATCTATGCCGTTCATTGTTTCTTCTAAATCCTTTTTACTCTCGGCTAGAATTACTATATCATCAGCAAATCGTAGCATCTTTATCTTTTCACCTTGTACTGTTACTCCGAATCTAAATTGTTCTTTAACATCATTAACTGCTAGTTCCATGTAAAGATTAAAAAGTAACGGAAATAGGGAACATCCTTGTCGGACTCCCTTTCTTATTACTGCTTCTTTCTTATGTTCTTCAATTGTTACTGTTGCTATTTGGTTCCTGTACATGTTAGCAATTGTTCTTCTATCTCTCTCTCTCTCTCTCTCTATATATATATATATATATATATATATATATATATATATATAAACGTATTTACGATATAGGGTTAATTATGTCTACTGTAAATTATATATATATGTTTGTTATTTTAAAATAAAAACGTAATTGAATCGAACGATTTTAATTAGTTACAGAATTTTTTCCTCATCTGATATAAATTTTCTTGTTTATCCTAAACGCACAATTTTTCTTCGATGGTTATGCCCTTCAATTGATTAAAAATGGTAATAGTTTTTGGAAACTTCTCTTTTGTTAAGGAAGAATTTTATTAAAAATTTAGCAGGAATAATCAGTCTAATTTAACTAGAAAACTACAATAAAACCTGAGTTAAATCCAGGTTGTAAACCTGGATAGTTAATTAATAGAAAATTTCCCTTGTCCCGTGAATTTTACCTAAGATATGAAGTTTAATTTTCCCTGAAATAACGGCAACCTGGCTGACGCGGAAACGGAAAAAATTTCACGAGTTAACTGAAACACTTTTTGAGAATCGAATAGCGTACTGTAATTTATGCAAAAAATATGTCGACCCATTTAATGCATATCAAGTGTGTACGTCTGCTTATCAAGTAGTTACATACTTCAGTATTACTATACTACAGTACAGTATTAAATTTACACAATATAAAGTAGAATACGTATACTGTACAGTATTATGTTTACACTCTGTACATACATTATAACAAATTACGCTATGTTACAAATTACCCTGCATGAACAAAAAATAAAAATTAGTCATGTCTGAGTTAAAACTAATAAATTCGTATTTAACACTACATAAATGTTTACATTTTCAGAAATGAAAATGTAAAATATAATAGAAAATCATAATAGACGACAGACAGACAGAGAGTGTTAAAAGGCGATGGCACCAGTTTGCTTTTTACAGTAAACTAGACTCCCCTGTGAATCATAACTAACACACTTTCATCATTCCTTATCTCGAGTCACAATCTTTATTTAAATTAATTTTGTAATGACACTATACGTAACTTATCCATGTGTTGTTTTTGTTCATTACAAAAGTCTTCTTTACTGTGCGTGTGTGTGATTCCAAAGAATCCGCGGAATCCGAAATCGATGACAAAGGAAATTGTGAACAGTTTCGACCGGATGACGAGCCTTATTACCTCGGTCGGGACAATACCAAATTGAATGTGCACATAAATCCTGCTGTTAAACGGGAGCGTACTCGAAGACGGAATATTGTCATTATTATCAATATAATCATTATTTACATTTTTCATTATCCATTTGCCAGTAGCATGTAGAGGTGTACAGCATGCAAAAACCCCGTTGGAAATGTGGATACACTTTTTACCTGACGAAATACTAGACAATCTTGTAGAGTTCACCAGTATTTGGATTGAAAATGCAAATGAAAATTATTCTAGGGAAAGAGATGCACTTATCACGAATCGGGCTGGAATAAAAGCTGTAACTGGTCTTCTTTACCTGACCGGAGTCTTGAAAGCGTTACATACCAGTTTAGAAGACTTACGGGCTACCGATAAGACCGTTTGGCGTTTGTTCGTCATTTTGAGGATATAAGGAGCAGGGAAGAAAAAAAAGCGATGGACAAATTGGCACCGATTCGGCATTTGTTTGAAGACTTTGTTCATCGTTATAAGTCAAATTATGCACCTTGACAATCTATGAAAGCCTTGAATCTTTCTGCGAGTACATAGTACGATTACGCGCGAAGATTTTCGCGCTGACCGACACGAGAACGTTTTATACCTATAATATGGTGGTATACGCCGGACATAAACCTGAAAGACCATTTCGCAAAGATAACAGCCCACATGCGATCGTCGAAAGATTGATTATGCCGATTTCAGGATCGCAACGAAACAACAACAAACAATTGGTACGCATCTGTGCCCTTTACACTCGGCCTACTAAAAAACTCCAACTTGATACATTAGTAGGTACTAATTAGAAAAAAACAAGAGAGAAATACCTACTCTATTTGTGGAAACCAACAAATAAACCTGTAAGAGCATCATTTTTGGATTCGGAGATGACGTCCTTTTACTATCGTATTTTCCAAAGAAAAACAATGTTGTCCTCGTTTTATCTACAGTGCACTGCGGGGACAATATTGATGTTCAATCTAGAGAAGCTAACAAGCCAGAAGTTGCTTTTAACGGAAAAGCAACAGATAAAGTTTGACGCTGTTTTTCCCCATGCTCAACATCGGAGGTATCAACAGTTACATAATTCTAAGGAATAAAATTGGCATAACAAACTGACAGCAATTTTTAAAAATACTTTCAAAGAAATTGTGTAGTGAATTTCTAGAGAAATGTATAGAAATACCGAACATTCCTCTAGGAATTTGATTGAGACTTCAAGATGTTCTGGGAAAGAAACGTCAACCAGTAAATCAAACAGCCGAAAATGGCGCTCGCGGTAATAGTACTGAAAGATGCACTTTCTGTAGCAGTTCAAAGAACAGAAATACTAAAACTACTTGTCTTCATTGTGCTGCTTACATCTACCGGAAAGACACAGTAGTTTCATGTACTGGATGTGCTAAAAATGAAAAGGAAAATCCCGAGGTAGATGATGAGTAGGACAAAACTGTTTTTTCAGATTTATATTATTCAGATTATTTCCAATAATGTTTTAATTTCTTCTGTAGTAACTAAGCTAATTCTTTGTAATGTATTGTTTTATTGACTATTAATTTACCGTAATATAATATAAATATAATGTATGTTATACGGTTTTTCAAATATTTATATAATTGTATAATATAATTAAAGAAATAAGTATTTGTAACTGTAATAAAGAAAACTTAAAAATATCATCTAATAAAAAAGTAAACAATATTACAAAGAAAAAAACGCAAGTATACTCGATTTATAACACCGTTTATGATGTTCGGTCTTTTCCACCGCATGCGACCCTTTACGTGACGCATATCGGCGCGACCTCCACCGGGTTAAATACAAAAAATCAAATTAATCGAAGCCAGTGAAAAAGACAAAGTGTCCGTTAAAAACTTGGTCGAAAAATTTGGCTTAGGTAACACTGAAATCTATGAAATTAAAAAAAAAAATTAAAACTGAAAGGTTAAAAGGGAGCGGTTCAAATAAAAGGCATATGCAAAAAACTGGCAACTAAGAAATTAACAAAATTGTTTGGGAATGGTTTGTGAGTGCAAGGGCAAGAAAGTTACCAATTTCAGGAGTAATTTTACAGCACTATACAAAGGAAGTTGCAGAGAAATTAGGTAGTACTAACACCAATTTCAGCGCTTCAAATTGTTGGCTGGAAAGTTTTAAAAAGTGGCATCAAATTGTGTTTAAGAAGGACCTGACGAGGCTGGAGGTGTGCGTGAGATAAGTCAGTAACTGAGTGGAAAACAAAACTTTCTACCTTGGCTGAAAATTACGAACCTAGAAATATTGCAAACTGAGACGAAACTGGACTTTTCTATCGTGTATTACCGAGTAATACTCTGCTTGAAAAGAGAACGTTGTACAGGAGAGAAGCATTTCAAGGAAAGGTTTTTGTTTGCAGTTTTATCACGGGAGAACTGGAAAAACCGCTCGTTATTGGAAAGGCTGATAAACTGAGGTGTTTTAAAAACATTAATAAAGATAATCTTCCTGTAGTATGGAGATCAAACAAAAAATCCAACAGAAATTATGGAGGAGTAGTAGCGAGGGTTTAACACAAGAATGAAGCAGCAAAACAGACACGTTCTTCTCTTTTTAGATAACACCACATGTCATCCGAATATTGCATTAAGCCGTTATAAATTGGCTGGGTTCCCACCAGTTACGACAAGCGTTATCCAGTCTATGGACTACATACAGTGTAATTAAATATCTCAAATTACTCTAAAATTTTTAATGAAATTTCTGATAGCAACTACTGAAACTGCACAGTCAACTCTACTCAACTGACTAAATCTATATCAGTGCCTGAGCTATAATTTGGCTGTCGAAAGAATTTAAATGCGAATTGGCAGAGACGGTTCGACACTGCTTCCAAAAGGAAAACAATTATTTGCACTCGGCTACAGAAACGGAAGTTATGACGACATTTGATGACCTACAGGAAGACTTATGAAAATATAATTACTAAAGATTTATTAACATGGACTACTTAGCAAACACTGAGGCTAACTTAGAAAATATAGATGAATTTATTGACGACCATTGAGAGAAAACTGACAAAGACAAAAGCAATTCAGATGACGAGGATCGTAACAGTAACGAATGATACAAAAACTAGATCAAAGAACGCAGCATTATCCCATTATCCAACCTATTAGACCTTCAAGAATTTTCATTTACAACAAATGATTCTGAGTTTTTGATATAATTTGTAAATTCAAATGACAGAAAACAGAGTAGCTGAAAGTAAAAGTTCATTACAAAAAAAAAAACAATCTTTTTTTCTTATAATAAAGACTAAATTACATACATAATGAACAGCAATAAATAACAGTAAGGTTAATTTAAATTATGTTTAATTGTCCACCGGGTTGGTCTAGTGGTGAACGCGTCTTCCCAAATTAGCTGATTTCGGACTCCACCGTTCAACTCCTAGTAAAGGCAGTTACTTTTATACGGATTTGAATACTAAATCATGGATACTGGTGTTCTATGGTGGTTGGGTTTCAATTAACCTCACATCTCAGGAATCGTCGAACTGAGATAGTACAAGATTACACTTCATTTACACTCACACATATCATTCTCTGAAGGAATACCTTAATGTAATGTTATTATATAAAAATATATAATATTGCATATCTTTTCTGTACGCCTATTAAATTACATATACACATTTTTAAAAGTACATAAAATTTTATTTTACTAATAACTTCCGATTTTTTTCATATTTATTTTTTTATTGTTATTGAATTATTATTTACTGTAAAGGTTCTACAATCAGAGGTATTAGTAATAAATCAGTATATTAAAATTAAAAATAAAAGTTAAAAAAAAGAAAAAGGAAATGAAGTCGAATCGAACCGATGTGCCTTCCCCTTGTAAGATCCAACGATTTCATTAATTAAACTTTTAGTTGGCTATAACTCTGGGACCAATGAAAATAAGTACCACTTATGACATAATCGTTGAAAAGCTCTCAATGAGCACTTATTACTGCATTTAAGAAAAAATCTAATATCTAATTTTTGTTGATTTTGGGTTATTTTGGACATTTTTGGTCAAGTCGATTGCAATCGAAATAAAAGATGCACAACTAGATGTTACAACAGTCCTAAATTGAAAATTTCAACATCCTACGGCTAATCGTTTATGAGTTAAGCGAGATACATACATATATACGTTCGTATGTACGTAAGGACACCATGCCGAAACTAGTCAAAATAGATTCAGGGATGGTCAAAATAGATATTTCCGTTGAAATCTGAAAACCGAGATTTTTCGCGATCACAATACTTCCTTTACTTCGTACAAGAAAGTAAAAACCTGCAAGATGATTTCATTTATAGAAAACCTATATAGATTTCTTTCTAATGTTGTATTTTTTTGTTTTTTTTTTTATATTATTTTGTAGAAATAATATTTGATTATATTGAAGTGCGTATAGTAATTTCACGTGTAACGAACAGTTTTTTTTTCTTGTATGTGACCGGTAAAATCTTTTTTATAGCATCGTTTTTTAGGAAGGTTTTATAGGACGCTGAATGTCAGTTAGTTAGGCCATCATTATTTATTCATTAAGAATAAGTAGGCACTTTCATGAGTGATGAAAGTGCTTTAAATTCCTGTTTCTGTATAGGTGTATTTCTTATCTTACTAGGTAAATTTAAAAAAAAAAATTAAGTTGTCACAAAATCAGACATCTTTTCATTAAATTTAATTGTAATTTATTTAAATTATTTGAATAAAAATAAATTGCATGAATATATCTTTTAACTAAAAACGTTTTTCAACACTTTTTTCGTTCAATAATAAAACTTAATTGCATTCATGATGATGTAATTTAGATATATCTCTGTTCTAATTTGATATATTGTAAAAATTCAGCATAAATATGAAAAGGATTTCATAAAAAGTCATATAACTTGTCTACTTCATACTTCATAAACATAAAAACATGTTTTACAAAAGATTGAAATAAAACTAAATTCTGATTAATTTGTTTGTAGTAATAATAATTGCTTTATATCGAGTTATAAAAATAAGTTCAATTTTTATTTTACAAATTATGACTAAGATTAATTATGTAAATATATCTTCTTCAAATAATTTTTAAAATGATTTTACTAGATCCTTCTCCTTTAAAATTTGGTTTATTACCTTTACATTTATCAAAAGGTTACCGCACTTTCTATCGGAATATTAAAGTAGTGTGTAGATTACTATTTTAAATAACTTTGCTACATTTCAGTTTGTTTTGAAAGTATTCTTTAATTCATCAATTAACTAATACTAAGAAAGACTTTGAAACTATTCATTATATTCAATATGCATATATATATCGTCTATCCGTGTGTATGTGACTACTACTCCTAAACGGCTGGACTGATTTTGATGAAATTTTGTGTGTGTGTGTGATTAAGTTGATTCGAGAATGGTTTAGATTCACAATTTGATCCGATAGAAAATGTTTTTTTAATTTATTTATATGTTGCTGTAGATCTTGGATGGTTAAGGTTCACAATTGGATCTGGTAGACAGCGCTGCGATCGCGTTTAGAATTGCGCGCTTATTGAGAATATTATATTATTATTTATTGAAATAACGTTTTAAAGTGTAATTAAAAAATATACATTGTGCAAATTTGTAAGGTGCAGTATTGAAGATACTATTTTACATGATTTTTCATGAATTTTAATGATGTATACGTGCATTCAATAACAATCAACTAAACCTACAAATTTAAATTGTCAGTTTTCATTTGATTCTATGCAACTTATGAAGTATTGAACGGCTCTTTGAAAATAAAAATGTAAGTTTGTAAAAAAATTATAACATTTATAAAATTAAAATGTAAGTTACATATAATAATTATAGTTTAAAGTATATTTAAAAAATTGAAGTTATAATTTTTGTAGCCGATTAATTTTATAAAAAATTTTCTAAAATTGTTTTTAATTTACAATTATCTAAAATTTGGTAAAATAGATGTTGAAATAAAGAGTGAGAAAATAAATAAAGAATGGGAAAAATAATAAAAATTTCTACTAAAATTTTAACTACGTTGTTTTTTTACAGTACTTTAATTTGTTTATTAATTGATTAATTAAGCTATGACATTGTTATGAAACTTCAAAATTATTAAATAAATAAATAATGTAGGAGGTACTTTTGTAGAATGATCTTAAGTGAAAATTAGCAGTAATATGGATGAAAATTTATTAATTATACTAATTATTAATTTTACGACGTACACGGCATGCACAAATAGTCCATAACCATCGGATAAATAGAACGGCAGAAGATCAATTGACGGACAACGTAAATTTAAGAGACCAGGTTGCAAACACACGTGCAAATGAAAGCCGAGAGCATCACAATCAACGTCTTCGAGCTAATACATTGAGACAAAGAAAGGCACGTCAACGAGTCACCGACGAACACAGAGCACATGGTCGACAGCGCGTGCAAGAACGTCGCTCATTGACACGTGCATCACTTCACCACCTTGCGTTCGAATATGAGCCGGAAATAGACTATTCGTCACATGCACTAATTGTCATCGGCAATATGGACAAAGAATGCCAAAACTTTCATGCATTTAAATACAAAGGTGAATCGACGATCTTTGCTGCGCATCAGGAAAAGTTTCACTTCCACCATTGAATTCGCCATCAGAACCATTGAAAACACTATTGGCTGAGCCACATCTCAATCAAAATTGTTTTTGCGTAAAATTCGTGAATTCAATTCTTGCTTCCAAATGATAAAAATCGTTCAGAATGAGGATGGTGGTAATTTTGAATTAACATTTACGATTCAGGGCCAAGGGTATCATCAAATTGGTTCTTTGTTCTCAGTATAAGATGCCGATTCAAAATTTTTGCAAATCTACTTCATGGGCAATGAGGAGCAACAAATTAACACACGCTGCCAATACAACTACATCGAGCAGATGGAGGAGCGAGAAATAGTGGCAACTTTGGAAACGTTTTTGCGTTGGCAATATATATAAGATTACGCATTCAGCACTCAAGTTGCCATTGAAAATTCACACAAATCCAAAGGTAATGTGTAACATAAAGAAGCATTCAGGCATGGCTGAAGTTTTGAGAAAATGCAAAATTATTATCTGGGATGAATGCACTATGGCTCACAAACATTCACTTGAAGCTCTCGATAGAACGCTGATAGATCTCATAGGTCGAGTTGTGATAACTTTACGCGTGGTGGCGTCAGGTGTTTAAAAATAATTTTTTTTACATATTTTTTCATCAAAATGGTCCAAAAAATGTATAGCTTATTTGAAAAGTATCTTAATTTTTGGATTTACAACGTTTGAACAGGACAACTTCTGTCGGGTTCGCTAGTATATATATATATATATACATAAATTCAATATATTCATACATTGAATCATATGCTTACATTTTTTTTTCTGAAGACCCCCAAGGCAACCGGTTCCCGCCAGTGAGACATAACTCGGTTGCCTCAGGGTGCTGTTGCAGCAACCTGTCCCCCCCCCTAGTTGACCCTACCCAGAGGCCACCCACCGGGGTCCCCCCTAAATCGCAAGAACGCCTCGACCCTCTCTTCCGGACAGCTAAGACGCTCCTCCTCAAGAGGGCTACCCGTCCCCGTTCCTACCCTACTAGGATCCAGGCTTGCCCTTTCTATTACTCGGACCCTCTCATACCGCATGGGTCCCCCATGTCATCATTAGAATAACCCCGATCCCCTCGGTTTGGCAGGCAGGCGAGCCAGAATGTCCTAGGCAAGGAGGGTGCTGGCCCTACAAGTCGCCAGATTTTGATGGCTTTTTCCTGCAACCCTAGAAGCATCAGAGACCTCCCACCGGAGGTCGTGGGCCAACCCACTCTTGTTGACAGTGAGTAGCTGCGATCACACCGCACACCGAGCTCCAAATCCGTGACCTCTATATCACACTTCACACATACTACTTATTAGTTAGTTTCTTGTTAACCTACCAGGTTGGTGTAGCGGTGAACTCGTCATCGCAAATCAGTTAATTTCGAAGTCGAGAGTTCCAAGTTCAAATCCTAGTAAAGACAGTCAGGAATGGTCGATCTGAGACTGTACAAAATTACACTTCATTCAAACTAATTCATCATCCTAATTCATCCTCTGAAGTAATATCTTACGGTGGTTCCGGATGTTGAACAGAAAAAAAGTGTTAGTTTCTTGTTAAGTAAAATTATTTTCTGTATGGAAAATGTTAAGTGAAGTCTTTCTTGATATCGATCTGTTAATAAATTAAAGGATGTTTTATAAAAAAAAGAAATATTTAAAATACATCCAGACACTGGATTCAAGATATGATCGTTAAACAAAAACAGAGAATTCCGGGGTAATCGTAAAACGACAAACATAGATTAGATTAGGAGAGATAAATTCAATTTTATGTATAAATGTGTGAATCTTCTCAATACATCGCGGAATAATACTTTTTTTTACTTTTTAAAAGGAGTGAGACCTGATCTTTTGAAAGGAAAGTTTTACACATACGTTCTAAAGTAAAACTAAAATACGGGGTAGAGAATAAATCGATTTTTGTAGCAACCTTTTATGTTAAAGAAATAAATATTAGGAATTAGATTCAAATGATAGGTGAAAATCTATGAAAATCTTTCTTTTATACAGTACTCCCAATAGTTTTTTTTTTTACAAAATCTAATTGAAAGATACATGTTTTCTGTTAAATATTGTTTCATTTCATCAAGAGAGCGTAAAATGAAATACATTTAATTTATTAAACTTATGTAAATAAACATACAGGGTTCTTTTTTCAATTTTTATAAATAAGTAATACCTGACTGCAAGTAAACAGCAACTAAATTACATGGATAAAGTAAACGATAAAATTAAATTAGAATAAAGGAAAATACTAATTATTACACAGTTTAGACACATTTAGAATTCAATGCGTTTTTCATACAGTAGGTTCAAAATATAATAAAATTCAACTCATAAAAGGAAATTTTTTGATTTTCCTTCACTTTTTTTTTATTTCATTTTATAAATGGATCAAGAATAGTTTTTATAGAATTGTAAAGAATTGATAGGAAAACGAATTTAAATTCGTTTTCCTATCCAACCTATCCTATCCTATCCTATCCTATCCTATCCTATTCCTATCCTACCAACCCGTTGGATTTTACCTCGGTTATAATGCGATTAGTATAAATGATACTGTAACACGCCAAAAGGTAAGTTAATTATGCTTAAAAAATTTCACTCCATAAAAATAAAATTCCAGAAAGATATTTTTTATCTGTATTTATTTTTTTTTAAACATTTTAATTCCATTTTTAACCCCCGACCGTAGCGAAACGAAAAAAAATAAGAGTTTTGTGTTTCTTTCACCTCTGCGATGTATCTCCCAGATTTTCAGGGCACCTATTGCAATTATCGACTTGGTTCTTTCAAAGAATTATTTTGTCATGTTCTCCCAAAGGTTTTTTAGGCATAAATGTCATGAACTTTAAAAATATTTATTTTATTTCGGGTTTTTTAAAGTCGGGTTTTTATAACATTTGTAATTTTATACTTGTTATACTAACTTTTTACCCCATAAAATTAGCTGTAGAAAGACTAAACAAAAACAATGTTTTTAGCTGTTTTGAATTTAAGTCTAAGTGAAATACCCAATAATGTTACATACGTGGTTTATTAAATAATCTACTCTTATTGTGGCCGACCAATGTTTTTCTAATATAGTTAATTGTTAGCCATTTTACAAGTAATATCTATTTTTATTCAGTAATAGCTTTTTTTATAAAAACCTGTATGTTTTTTTTGATAAAATGAGAATAAGAAAATGTACATTAGTAATAAAAGTAACTTTAATTACGAGGGTATAAAGAAGCATTTAAAATAGAATGTTTTTGTATAACTGCTGCACTGAGGAAAAAAAATTGTCTATTACAGAAAGATTATGTGGATGTCATTATAAACTGCTGCTCATAAATCAGGGTGCTAGCTAATCATTTTCTTCGGAGAATTATTGTAAATCTTCTGCATTAGCAAGAAATATTTAATATTGTATATTTTATTTTGCAAATATCAGTTCATGCACGACTTAATAACTTTTTACACAATTAATAAAATTAAGTAAGTAATTATGTTTAATTAATATATACATTTTCTACGTCAGCTTTGCAAAAGTAAAGTTTTTCATTTTTTAAAATAACCAGTAGGAAAAAAGGTTCTTTTTGTTAGTTTTTCTTAGTGTTTTGTAGATTTATTCTGGTAATAACATAATGTTGATTAATCTTAAAATGAATCAGGAATAATGTAAGATAACCAATGATTTATTTGTCATTTTTATTTAGCGAATTGTTAGATTTAAAATTCATCACAAGTGACATAATAAGACTACTGTAACCAGTGTTTATGATACTTTGTAAAACAAAAAACAACTAATTTCTTAAGAAGCGTGGAAAATAATTTCGGTAGCGTATTTTTTTGTAATACTCTTTAATGAAAAACAAAAGACGTTAATTTACATATACAATAAAACATCCCCAAAACGGAATCTGACGGGACCGAGTAAGAATTCCGTTTTGAAGAGGTTTTAGTGTTCCAGAGTTTTTAAAAACCGAGCTAATTTATCGTAATGTCTTGTCCTATGAATTATACAAATCTAAAATGTAGTTAGACAAGGATAAACGTTCGGAATAACGCGAAAATTATACTGCATATAGAGAACATTAACCACCATTTTTCAAAAGTTGTTAGTAATTTTTCATTTAAAAGTTACATTTAATTAGAAGACATATAACATGATTAATTCTAAAATAAAATCATTTTATAAAATAATCAAGTAGAGTGTTCTCTTTCAATAATTTACTCTTGGAACTTTATTTTCAATAATTATACACTTCACTTCAAGTATAGACCTCGGTAATACAAGTAAATAGAAAAAATTCACTTAGCCTAAAACACAACATGATCTAACACTAATTCTAAAATAAAATCATTTTTTAAAGTAATCAAATACAGTGCTCTGTTTCAATAATTTACTGTTACATCTTTCGTTTTCAATAATATTTCTAGCAGTTAACATATTCTGTCGCAAATCAACGCTGTTTACACGAATCGCTAATTCTTCCAGCTATGCGACCATACCCAATGCTTTCCCAAAATTTTATTTTCTGTGTCCTCTCCTTGTTTTGAGTTTGAACCAAGTTTGGAGCCAAGAAGGTTACTGAGTATAATTAGATAAACAACAATTACATTACTGTATTATAATAATAATCTACTGGATTTATAATTAGCAAATCGTGAGAATGTAAAATCTTTTCTTTTTTTTAAATTTCCTTTCCGTCTTATGGAACAAGATTAATATGTAAAATTAAAAGTAAAATCTATGTTTCCTTAAAGTTTCCGTATTGCAAAATTTTCCATCTTGAAGAGATTAATTTCTATAAAAATATATTGGGACTTGAGAAACCGCACGTTTTGAGGAAGTTTCCGTTTTTTGGAGGTTCCATTTTGTAGAAGTTTCACTGTATCGTACTTAAATTATTAAATAAACAATATGCATCAATTGAATGTATATGCGTGTGTGTATGTGTGTGTGTGTGTGCGCGCGCGCATATGTGTGTTAATTTTTATCGCGATCATCATGAATCACGATCAAGGTTTTACATATACTATTACATATATTATAACCGTGTTGCAACCGACTATTTAATATTTACGTATAATATAAGCTTATATCAGTTGTTATATATTCTTATATAAACTAGCTCGTAATATTAATGCTAGTACTTATATGTAAACTAGTGCATTATGTTTGTAACCCATAAACTACACGTATAGTACAAAGTAGTAGACTTAAATAATCTTCTGCTTCAATAGTACACACACAACTAGGTTACGACACGACGGTCAGATGTAATATACGAGAGTGTTGCCTACCTGACTTTTATGTATTCAGCTAACCTTAGCGAATAATATATGATATGGCTAGAGGGTTTCATTAGACAAGATTAAAACCACACTAAAACAGAATTGCAATACTATTATTTGTATTTTTAAAATAAAGTCACTTTATATATACTAATATATTTGTACTTTATTACACTGAAATAATAATCATTAATATTATGATCCGATGTTTATATCATTTTTTAAATGTTGAACTCGATACCTGTTAAAATTTTCATAAAAAAGTTACGATTCTAAAAATATTTAATATATATTTGTATATGTAAAAAAAATTCTTCGTTTTATATTTATCTGATTTAGTAACTAACGTACGTGGTTTTATGTAGTAAATTCTATAATCGTAAAAAAAATATTTCCAATGCATTCAATATTTTAGGGTCTCAAGAGTGTAGAACCCGTTTTTGGATTTTATGGGAAAGTTGGGGATAGTTAAACAGTTTTAGTATTCGATAAAAATATCCGTGTCATTTAATGAAAACTAAAAATGTGGTTTTGGCAACTTCAGTTTCATACACTTTTTTTTTAAATTAATGATTTGATTATCAGTCTTAAATATTAATACTTTAAGAAATATAAGGTGTCGTATTTAGAATCAAGGGTACACAAGTTTAGAATTTTTTTTCTGAGTTCGTTATTAAAAATGAATCAATCGTAACTCCTAGATAACGAGAAAAATTAATAATTATTAAATAAATATCATTATAACATCTGATCACTTGAAATGGTAGAAAAATTCAGACACTGATTTAAACATAAGAAGACGTTAGTTATCAGATATATGAAGATTTGTTATAAGAACAATTACGGAACTTACTATTATAACTTTTTTTTGTGAATAAATGAGTCTGAGAAATGCCATTTACGCACCCCACATAAATGGGGGAGTGTCGGACTCGCACGGGTTCGGCTAGTAGTTAATAAGAGCCTATGTGTACCCGCACCCTACCGACTAAAACTCCTATCTCACCGTTTCTCCCCCTTCGGGGCCGGTCCTGCAGTTACGCATTGCATGGCCCCAGGAGGTTCCCTTAGTGTCCAAGAGTCCAGAGTCCCCGTGATTCATCACCGTCACCCATCCGCACAAGTGCAGACGCACGACGGTTCCACAGGGGGCTGTCCTTCGCCCCTTCACTCTCAGATTACTTTCTTTGCCTGAGTCTCAGGTCTTTTATATGCAACTCTGATTCTTTGCTGGGTGATATTCAGTCCTCTTACTGATCTGAGTCCTAAATCAGGCTCTATCCCATAAAAAAAAACGTATAAAAATTCACGATTACTACAAAATTACAATAAACTAATAATTTACAAATACATATATTTTGTATTGATTGCAAATACATAACTAGTCATGAATTATTTAATTATTTGGCACCCTTACGGTTATCAGATTTTATATTAAAAACAATAAATACATGTTTTTTGCAACTACAGTTTCTACACCGAATTTTTTAAAAAACGTAATGATTCGATTATCAGTTTTAATAGCAAATGTGTCTTAAATATTAATATTTTAATAAGAATAAGATATCGTATTTATGTAATCATGCTCATGAAATATTTTTTTGAGTAAGTTATTGAAAATGTATCGATTGTAGATCCTAAGCAACGAGAAAAATCAGTAATTATAAAATAAATAACATTATAACACCTTGGTTGAAGGGCGGTAATGCCCGATCAGAATTAACAAAAAAAATGTTTTTTTATAAAAATTATTTAATATTTTTTCTTTAATTTTGTTCCTTAAATTTAGTTGATAAAATAAATTCTGAGTGATCAGGTCGTAAAAATACTATTTTTTGTACACGAGTCCCCTTTCCAATGAAAGTTACTCTTTTTTTTTCAAATTAATATTTTTTTTTTTTTTATAAAAATAACATTCCTATTATGTAATTCATTAAATATTATTATAAAATTTGGAAGAGTTTTTGGAGCCCCAAATTTAAGATTTTAAATACGATTCCTAGAAAACTTTATTACCTATAATTTATTTTAGTTCTATGTTTATTTAATTATATTATTAGTACTAATTTTACTTATATATTGCGAGTTAATTAAATATAAGAAACTTTTTGTAATCAAGAAAACGTGAGACTATTTTTTAGATATTTTAAGTTCTGGCATTTTTATGTAGTACTATTTTTATGTCTTTTATATATGACATGATAAATTCATATTATAAATTTGTAGAATTAATTCAGGCAGCAGGATCCTGAAACTGATATATACCGCTCATTACCTTCTTACATTGTTCTAACAAACAAATTTATAGTAAACACAAGTCAGATTAATATTTTACATAAAATGATTAAGTTTATTAATCTTTTTCTATTTTATAAGAAGTTCCAAGAATATCAGAAAAACATACTGTGAAATTTTGATTTTTCTGGGAAATTAAGGCAGAAAAAATCGGGTGTTGTGTGTTGGAGCGCAAGCCGTTGGTTTAATGCAAAACGTTACAGACCTTGGATGAAGTTCCTCCGAGCTACAGACCGACCAATGGGAGAGCCACCATCGTATTTTTTGAACAAATCTGAAAGTTTCTAATGGAAAATTTTAGTTTTTTCATTTGGCCAAGTCTACAGATAAATTGATCGATCTGTATGTCAGTGACTCGCATTTGGTGTATTGGATTGAAATAAAAACGAGACATTAACCGAGTACTAAATTTAATTTTAACATAAAACAGACACCAAATGGTACATCATATTTATTTCAACTAATATACGACGACAAATCTTTCATCATTGGTCTGTGATATGAAAAGTAAAATACATAAGGCATAACAAGCAGCGGTAGAGGTGCTCGCACCGTCGGCGTCGTTCACTGAGCGCGCCGTGCTAGCTTTGCAACGCTCGTGAAGCAGTCTCGCTCGCTCGGCACCGGACATTGGGTACCTGTGCCTAGCTCATAACCTTCCCTTTCCAACGATATGCGTAATTTATATTTCCGGCTGGATTTTGCGGGCTGAGGCTGACATATTGCATTTTTATACTTTTCACAAGTTTACTTTAATTTTTTACACGTAAAGAATGTCCAAAATACACTTATTATTACTTAAACTGATCTATCACGATGTGATACTACCGGGTTGGTCTAATGGTGAAAGCGTTTTCACAAATCAGCTGATTTCGAAGTCGAGAGTTCCAACGATCAGATCCTAGTAAACGCAGTTACTTTTATACGGATCTGAATATTAGATTGTTGATACCGGTGTTCTTTAGCGGTTGGGTTTTCAATTAACTACACATTTCATAAATGGTCGACCTGAGACCTGAGACTGTACAAGACTACACTTTATTTTCACTCATACATATCTTCCTCATCCATCGTCTGAAGTAATACCTGGACTGTGATTCCCGAAGACTAAACAGGAAAAAACCGATCTATCTCGACAAACTCTGAACAGAAACATCCGAATTACTGTGCTATCACGTCTACATCAGGAAATGTTCTACTAGGGAAAGTAATGAAAAACGTTAATATAAACAAGGTCTGGAAACGCTTTATTTTCGTATTACGGAAAGATTTTGCCGTATTTTAGCTCTTCAAATAAAAAAAAGTTCTACTGAAATTTTTGGGACACAAATTAAGGAGTAAAGTTGATGGTTTCTTATGTAATTTTAGCTGGAAAATAGGATAAAATAGTTTTCAGAACTGTAACTCTAGTAGGCTTTTAGATATCCGAAACAAAACACAAAATTCGGTATCGAAAAAAAGATTTTTTTTTCAGGTACAATTTTTTGTGTTGTACAATAGCTTTTGTAAATGACTAATAAATGGGGAAAATTTAATAACAAAACTTGTAGAGAATTTAATTCTGAGAATATTAATGTAAATTCAGTCAAAAAGTAAATAAAAACTTTTAAAAATCGGTTATTTATTGAATCAAAATGGCAAAAATTAGACACTATTGTATTATTTTTATTTAAAATATTGAATAAATATTATTTATTTCTAGAAAAATGGCTTGGAGAATTATCGCTGCAAGAAGTAGATGCTTCAGGGCGGGCTGAAGTAGTTATATTTTATTAATTTTAACAGCTCTTTTAAACATTTTCATCAGCCTTTTGTTAGGTCCAAACTAAAAACAATTCATTGTCAGAAATTCAGAGAGGTAAAACTTAAAGGTATACAATACACGAAGAAAACAGCTGGACTCAACAAATTTCAACCGGCTATCTGAAGCCATCCGGAACATTAGAAAAATCAATTAGTTGATCACTTGTACTAACAGCTAAATAAAGATCAATATGGCAATTAATAAGGCATGGCATAATATCTTGTTCAAGCTTAAAATACGGAGTGAAAGGTAGATTCGAATTTTTATGAACTGACAAAAAGAGAAGCAAAAAATATTACAGGGCTGACATTACATAAAATTCGGCGTAACTCTCGTTTAATGGATAATTAAAATGTTTGATCTCCCAAATGTGGTAGAATGTATAATGCGTTGTCTTAAAACAGAAAAGGTTATTTATAACTTTTTATAGTATATTTGTCAGTATTTCGACTTCTCTGATGCTTTTAAAATATCTAAGGTTCAAGAGTCGTCAGCCATTATTGCTTGCTATGAAAGTAATTTTTACTCATCGTAGTCTTTATTGTACTTGATATTCCCATTAATGGAAAGAAAGAGAGGATCGAAAACTCTATAAATTTTACTGGGCTTGGCATGCTGACGTGTTACATTATATTTGTCTTGAAGAAGTGAATTTCTCATTAGTCTCCATTAGTCTCCTAGTAAGACTTGCATTGCTTACTTATTTTTCTTGAAAATTCTATTCAATTTCTAGGTCTGACTTGAGTATTATTTCTGGTTCCATGCAATATGATTATGAAGTAAACGGTAGATTTGTGTTTGAATTGTTAATATTAAATTAATTTTTTATTTTAACGTAAAATTAAGTAATTCAGGTTTTATTCTCTTGAGTTTTGTTTTGTACTATTTCAATAAGATAAATAAATCGAAGCCCATTATTTAATAAAAGTTTAAAAGAACAGAGTTATTTTTTACTGTTTTAAAAATTAGAAGAAAATTTTACTAGGATTTTCAAAAATAAAAACTCATGTTTAATTTTTTGTGTGGAAGTCACTGTATCCTATTGAAGAATTACCGTTACTGTTTCCATAACTATATTTTATGGACTACAATTAATCAAATAGAACTATATCATTATTATAACTATAACTGTATAACTATAGAGCACTATTTTATATCCCGTGAGTCGAGGATAATTATAAAATAATTTTTATTCTTATTTTTTAATAATTTTAATAATATTTATTCTGTGTTGCAGTTAATGTACTAGACGGTCAACAATTAACACTATCAAGAATTAGTAGAACGGAAATGGGTGCCTATCTTTGTATAGCAACTAATGGTGTTCCACCCACCGTCAGTAAAAGAATAATTTTGGACGTAGAATGTAAGTAATTATAAATACAATTTAATTAGACATAAAGTAGATAATTTTTATGTTGTATATCTAGCAAAACTTGTACTTTTAAATCATATTTTTATATGCCTCCCGGGCGTCTTCTAATTATTATTATTGTAATTGAAACATCTTTAAAGATGTCATTTATTTAAGATCATGTCTCGTGAGTAATTTTCACAC
This sequence comes from Lycorma delicatula, assembly GCF_047948215.1. Taxonomy (NCBI): domain Eukaryota; kingdom Metazoa; phylum Arthropoda; class Insecta; order Hemiptera; family Fulgoridae; genus Lycorma; species Lycorma delicatula. The sequence continues at coordinate 191,078,573 of NC_134457.1, read as the reverse complement.
TGTTCCTCAACATATATATTCATTAGCTAAAACAAATAGTGTTTCATACATCATCCAGGTGACACAAATCTGTAACAACCATCAAATTTATAATACACGTCTATGTAACAGAGACCTGTCACAGATTTTAGCTACTCCTTGATATTAAAAATGTTAATTCTTGGAATATTTGAAATAATTTTTGTCAAAACCAGATGTTTTCTTAGGTATGAAATTAATTTGTCATAGCGATGAATATTTATATGTAGAGATTTACGTATATGTATATGAAGAGGCTCTGTAGTATGTAATTCTTTGTTGTTATTTATTTGTATTACTGAATAAACATAATTTGTTTAACTAACAGTATGTTTTTTCTCCAAGTTGGAATGAGGTGAGAATAATATATACAAGTGCATTATATACTCGTATGTATAAGTTATGTATGCATTATGATAAAAGCAGGATTACCTAAAATCATTGAGATATTACTTTGTGCAGTTTATCAGTAAAATTTAATAAAGAATATCTTTAGTAAAAAGCTGTTTATGGAAGTATAATAATACATAGAATGAATTTCCTCAATGGTTAAATCCTCGATGCTAATTAAACTTGAAAAGTTATCCTAGTCGATTATTACTGTAAAATTTAATGCCATAATTATTTCAAATTACTTGTAAAATTATTATCAATTTATTGTGATAAAGCGAGAAAGTAATCAGGACATATCTTCTGCTTGGGATAAAAAAGAGTGAAAAGGGAAGTATAATTGTGAAAGACGATAGAGAAAGACAAAGTGGCCAATGAAAATACCATCGTAGATTTGAGAAATACATTGACCTAGATGTATCTAATTGGTTATCTGATTCTAAGGACGTTATTTTTCTTTACCTTTAGTACTTTCATTGTGAGTAGGTACATACCATGGTGTGATGTACGCTGATGTAACTCTTAAAAATTTTTAGAATATTCTATTTACACAATGATTTGGATAATTAACGTTCGATGGGATGAATCGATTGCTGTTGCACTAAAATTAATGCACGCTGTTAAACAAGTATATGAGTTTTTTATTAGCAAATATTTTAGTATATTAATAATAATAATAATAATATGCGACTACAAAAGTACAGACTTGTTTACATATATATATATGTATGTACATACGTATATATATACATATATATGTATGTCTATTTTCATATAGTAGATGTACGAGGGACATCTCTAAAGTAAAGACCTCTGGGATATTTCTCTCCTTAAGGTTGGCGAATCTGTGTTGTTCATGGCCACCCCAGTAACGTACACACTACATTGTTGTTTGTAAGTTGTCTCGTTGAAATATCTTTAATTACGTATGAGTTATTACGTTATAAAATGAATAGAAAAATCAATATTAGCGCCGAGTGTGAAATACGTGGAGTCATGCGGTTTTTAAACCATCAAAACGTTAAGCCGATTGAAATTTATAGGCAGTTGGTTGCTATGTACGGTGATAATGTAATGAATGAAAATAAAAGTCCGAAAATGGTGTGAAAGGTTTAGAAATAGTAGAATTAATAGGCACGATGAAGAACGTTCGAGGAACGCCCTCGATAATCACCGAGGACATGAAACGCGTCGATGATGAAATCAGAAAAAAATCGTCGCTTAACGATTTCTGCCCTGATCCTTCTTTAACTGATGTTTCAAAAACTGTTATCGGTCACACTGTTCATGACCATTTAGGCTTCAAAAAGGTTTTGTGCCCGTCTTAACAGAAAGTCACAAAAAAATTCGAATGGGATCTGTTTTTTTTAATTTTTTATGCGCTACACAAAAAAAGATGATAAGTTCCTTAATTCAATTGTTACCGGCGATGAAATATGGATTTCTTGTTACACGCCGGAGTGAAAACAGCAGTCAAGTGAATGGCGTCATCCTCAATCACCAACAAGACCGACAAAAGTCAAGCTTCAGCCATTTGAATGCAAACCGATGGCCGAGTCTTTTGGGATCGGTGTGGCATACTGCTGATCGATTTTATGCCATGTGAACGACTATAAATGCAGAAGTCTACTACAAAACTCTTCGTAAGTTACGGCGTGCTATTCAAAATCGGCGACGTGGGCAGCTGATTGACGGCGTCCTTCTGCATGTCCACATGTTGCGGGTCCGACACGTGATTTACTGAAAAAATTTGAATGGGAAGTTTACGATTACCCACCATATAGTCCGAATTCAGCTCCTTCTGATTACAATTTGTTTGGGAAATTGAAAGAATTTTTGAATGGTAAGCGATTCGCGGGTGACAATGAACTTAAAAATGATATTAATCAGTGGATAAATGGACTGGTGGTAGAAGAATACGACGAGGGTATATTAAAGTTGATGTATTGCTACGATAAATGTCTTAGTTCATATGGCGATTATATAGAGAAGTAGTGTAAGATATGCAGTTTAAGAGAAATAAAAAATATTTATAGTTTTCAGAATAAATTTTTTTACAATGAAACTGTCTTTATTTTAGAAGTAACCTCTCGTAATATTAGTTGACAAATTAACATCGGGGATTTTATAAATAATTTATTCTGAATTTTTATTTGTATTTCTAGTATGAATATATAAGATTTTCTGTTTCGTTAAATACTTTTCTTCCTGTTGCCCTTGTTGAAATGTTTAGTTTTTTGAATATCATATGTTCTGTCTTATATTAAACTCCCTTAAAATGAAACCTACTAAGAGTGCTGTTAAAAATGAGTCTACTTTGTCCGTTTGTAGGCATTACGTTTGTTTACATATTTGGTGCAGACACTAAATGGACTTAAATATATTTTAATGAAGTTCAATATTTATAATAAATTTAATTTGATATTTAAAGATATTAAAAATAACTACGTTACAATAACTCCATCAAAAAAAAATATAATAAAATAATTTTATTAGACAATTTTTATTTTAAATAAATAATATAACAAGGAGAAATAATAATTTGGGTAGTGTGTGTAATCATAAAGATCAAAAGCTCAACTATATACTTGTCTATAAAGTTGAACTAAATAATTCTTGTAATAAAAGGGTAAAATGTTATTTTAATCCCTAATCAGAATGTTTTTTTTTCTTTTTACTTGATGGTATCGCCAGATAAGCTTGAAGTTTTACGTGGAATATGAAATAGAATTTTGTAGCATATAAAAAAATGCCACGCCTGATGTAAATTCAAACTCAGGACCTTTGGATGAAAGGCCGAGACGCTACCATCTCACCATGGCGATCGGTAATTTATGGCTGATATTCTTCACAATCCCATTACGTAACTAAAATTTTTCTTTAAACAAAAAATAAAAGTACACATTTTTAAACTGAACTCCATTTTGAGTTCGCAAGGTTAGCAAGAATGCTTAAAAAATATTTATTAAAAATATATTCTATTAACCATCTAATTTTTTAATTTTTTCCTTTTCTACTCGTCAAACTTCAAAGTTTTTAGATCAACAATCTTTCGGTTATTATCCATTTTTCAGGTAATTTCTATTTCATCCAGCAACGATTATTTTTTAGAAAAATAATAAATCTGATTAAGTGTTTTTTACAGACTGAAAATTAAAATATGTGAATAAATTTAAAACAAAATTATCTAGTAGTATTTGTAAATGAAAATATGATTCAATATTTGGCGTGAAGGGAGGCGTAGTATTTTAATTCTCGCTTTTAAAATATTTCACTAGCGCTCTAAATGGCAGCTTAAACCCACTTTTTTAAGAATAATGTTTTGTAATCTGTTGTAATCTTATTATAAAACAGTTATTCCAAAAACATTTTACGAAATTTACTTTACTAAATAAACAATGAACAATGAAGTTTTATTTTTTTTACAGGAAATAAATTTAAAAATGACAATTTTATATAACACTTGTTAACTTTCTTATAGTTTTTCATTTGGAGAGGGTTCATATTAATAAATATACTGTAAAATTAACAAATAAATACTATTGATAACCAAAATGTCCTGAAATTTGAATGTGTCGTATGAACAGATTGTATTACAGCTGCGTGGAGCTAGAGAGTGCAAGCTGCATTTCATATTAGTAAATTGGTCGAGTACTATCGTACTATGTGCTTTAATTTGGGTTGTTCTATGATTATATGAAGTGAAATTATTAAATAACAACGAATTTACATCGAACGTTTCTTAAAAGTCAACAAAAACGTAACAAAAAAAAATCATTAAATCTTAGCAAAACTTCAATAAGCGTGCTTTAGATGAAATATAATTGTATGATTAGTACATGCGTATTAAAAATGGATAATAGTCAGTTAATAATGACGGACATTTTGGTTATCAATAGTATTTATTTGTTAATTTTACATTATATTTATTAATATGAACCCTCTCCAAATGAAAAACTATAAGAAAGTTAACAAGTGTTATATAAAATTGTCATTTTTAAATTTATTTCCTGTAAAAAAAATAAAACTTCATTTTTCATTGTTTATCTTTTGATCTAAAGTTGATCTCGAAATGTATAAAACGTTTGTAAAGCCATCCTTCAAGTCCGAAGGAGAACAGTCCACGCCTTTTATTGGCGGAAAATTTTATGCTGTTTGAAAAGTTTATGATTCGAAGTATTGCTATTGAATTTGTTCCAAGGCTGTTCAGCAGCGAAGAAAAACAGCATTATGTTCATGTCTACAATTATTTGAAAGAAATAATTCAGCTCAAAACTAATCTGAACATCTCCAGTATTATTATTGGTGATAAATCGAAAGGTTTATTGCTCTGAAACAAAGCAGTAGTCAGTGTAATGAGAGAATCCAACCTTCACTTACCAAAAAAGCCGGACAGGTTCATACCATTAAATCTAATGTTGATTTGTGTTTAAACTTTCTCTTTAATGGTAATTGTCTTAATAACAGATGTTTCAGTCACGAATGGTTATTTTTAAAAATAATGATGCAAAACCGGTATGTTTAACTAATATTTTCTTAATGTCCATAAGAAAATGAACACAGTAATTAAAAGCAACGATTGTTCCAAGGGTTGAAATGATATTAAAATGAAAAATGTATATAAAATAACTGCTGCAATGAGGATAAAGTACTGCAACATTATTTAATAATATAGATTGCATGGTGTTTCCTTGCGGTCCGTTGCTCATAAAGTAGTATGCCTGCTAATCATATTCTTTTGAGATTAAATGTACATAACCCACTCTGGTACGTAAAATTGCTTAAATGTTTCTAATTAATCACATTTTTGTTTCAAATTCATTCACAATATATTTCATTATTGTTCATGAATTTTTTTTAATTTTATAAAATCATACGATTATTTTCTTTAATTAAAAAATTCTGACGTCAACGTCAATTAAATTATGCTAATTTAATTACGTCAATTCAAGATACGCCAATTAAAATACTTATACACATATTTTGCTACAGTCCATTTAAACTTATTTCATTTGCTAGTGAGATACGATACTCAAGTTAAAATATTAGTTTTTATTAACATCAAATATTTATACTATTATTAATTCAACGATTATACATGAAATATTAGGATAGAGTAAAAGTCCTTTTATTACTTTTTAAATAAATAAGTTTTACATCTATCTAAAACGATGTTTTTTTTTTAAGTTATTATAATGTAACCAACAACAAAATAAAACAAAAACGAATAATCAGATGTTTCACCAAATTTGTTATGGATACCACATGACTTGCACGTTTATTAAATTACATATACACATTTTTTTTTTATAAATGAAAAGTGCCTAAAATTTTATTCATTAATAAATTCTGATTTTTTTTATTGTTATTATTGAATTATTATTTATTGTAAAAATGTTTTACAATGAGAAGTTAATAATTATTAATAAATCAATTTATCTAAATTTAAAAAAAGAGTTAAAAAAAGGAGATGAAGTCTGGTTCGAACCGATGTCCCTTCCCCTTGTAAAATTAAAATATTTCATAAATTAAAATTTCATTTGGCTATAACTCTACAGCCATTGAAAATAAGTACTATTTATGATATATCGTTGATAAGCTCTCAATGTGGGTTTATTACTGCAGTTAAGAAAAAGCCCAAAATCCAAAATAAATTTGGGTTTTTTCTTTTTTACACGTTTTTATTGCAATCAAAAGGGGAGGTGCACAACTGGATGTTACAACAGTCCTAAATCCGAAATTTCTACTAATCGTTTTTCAGTTATGGGAGGTACATATGTACGTACGTACAGACGTCACGCTGAAACTAGTCAAAATGGATTCAGGGATGGTCAAAATGGATATTTTCGTTGAAATCTGAAAAACTTTTCGCGATCATAATACTTCCTTTACTTCGTACAAGGAAGTAAAGATAACAGTATTACGTACTACTTGGAATTTGACTTCCAAAATTTAGCAAGAGAAAATTTGAAAAGGTTTGCTGCGTAACTATTAGTTTATTTTTAAATATATTTTTAGATTTTTTTGCGATTTTCGTGAAGGAATAAATAGTACAAATATTGTTGTTATTATTATACAGAGTGTTCCAAAGAAACGGAAAAACTTTCAAGACATATTCTATTGGTGAAAATAATGAAAACCCCCATATACAAAGGTCTAGAAAAGCTTTGTTTTCGAGTTACGGGTAGCGAAAAATTCACTCGGATTTCAGTTCTTCTAATAAAACATAACCCTACTGTAATTTTTTGAACCTGAATTAAGGAGTAAAGTTGGTGGTTTGTTACGTAATTTGAGCTGGAAAATAGGATAAAACAGATCTCAAAACTGTAACTCCAGTAGTTTTTAAGATATCGAACATAAATCAAAATTAGGTGTCGAAAAAGCAAGTTTTTTTTCTAGGTCTGTATTACAATAGCTTTGTTAAATGATTAATAAACGTGGAAAATTTAGTAACAAAACGTTTAGAGAATTTAATTCTAAAAAAACTAATGCAAATACAGCCAATAAAACTTATTATTAAATCCAAACAGACGAAAAATAGAGAGAAAAACGTATTATTCTTTCTGAACTAATTAACATTATTCATAATATAAAAAATCTCAAAAATGAATGCATCAAATGATAAATGGTAATAGAATAACAAACCTCAGTTACAGTAATTGTTTGAAATTCCCTCCTTCACATTGTACTCATTACTCTGCCCAAAGAATAAAATTCTCTACTAGTTTTGTTTATAAATCTTCCGCATTTAATAGTAATTTAACAAAGCTATTATACTAAGTAAAAGTGGGGAAAATGTACGGATCTAAGAGAAATATTTAACACCAAAATTTTCATATAAAAACTAATATTACAGCTAACAAACCTTTCCACCTTACTTAGTTTAGTTTCTTAGGTTAAACAATCATTTAAATCGTAGCAGCTGTTATTTTTGCATAATCACAAATCTGCAAGTATGCATTTGTGCACGGTTTCCCGTTCCTCAGGTTTCCTAACAGTGTGCGAGAAGTACAATTCTGGGTAAATGAGGAGATGCTACTCTTTTAAACTGATGTTTTATTTCTACAAAGTTACATATAGTTATTATAATGATACATTTGCAGGTATAATAATATTTTACAGTTACAATAAAATATATTGATACATTTTTATTATTTCAATCTAACAAATTTAGGCTATTTTACAAAAATCAAAATGTAATGCTCTTCTCCAGAGCACGTCTCATACAGTGCACGCAGCATGACTTCAAGAAAAATATACACATCGGTATTACAATTCCCCATCTTTCGCTACATCATTCCACGAAGAACAAAGTTCTGCTGAAGTCTTTTCTACTGCATTTGGATCTACAGTAACGGTCATGTCAACGTTTATATCTTGATCTTGACATAAAAATTTCATTCGACCTCAGACTTATCAGAATTTTTGTTCTCCACATTGGTTTTCTTTGACCTTTTCCTTTTTATTTTTTAGCCGTAGGTTTCTTGCCTTTTGAGATCTTAGATTTATTTTCTCCTTCCAAATTTAATAGTCTTGCAGCTATTCTAATCACTCGTTCTTTTATCTTGCTTGAACTTACTTTTCTTTTTCTTTCAGATTCTTTTAGTTTTACTTTCAGTGGTGTGGAAGTTCTGAACGTTGTTTCTCACGACGAAACTGTTTTTTTTTTTTCACTGGGCATAGGCCTCATATTCTTTAATGGCACGTGGGAAAAGTTTAGGAAAGAGTTTTCCTTTATGGTAGATGGCTTAGGGTTTTCATAGATGTTATTCTGGGGAATGAGCTCTCCACTTTTGGGAACATCACAAGAGGTTGAATTATTCCACCCATCTTCATTAGAAATTTCTGTGAGTTCCGTTAGATTTATACCATTCTGTGGGGTTTCACAGCTGTAGCCGATGGGAAATATAGTGAGGGAGAGAAACCACATGGATAAATTTTGACCTGCAGAAGGTATAGATGTCAAGGGGAACATGACTGCTGTGATTATTCAAAGTAAGTAGGACAGGCTCACTTTCAGCATGAGTTTTAAATGAGCCAACCACTGTAAAAAAATATCCTCATTGCTCCATCAATTTGACGAACAAGTATAGACAGCTCTAACTGGACCATTCTGTTGCAATCAAATGACATCCTTTTACAAGGACAGACCATCAGAGATGGGATAAAGTTTCCCGCTGCATTAGTAGAAAACAAGGCCGTAATATTCCGACCTCTATCGCTGAAGTAGCGGTCCCTATTTTCTTAACCCCTTTTGCTCCGTAAACTTTTGGAGTGGTGGTTCTACATAGGGCTTGTTTAATAACAGCTGCTTTCGCAGAATTGATTCTAGAATTCCATAACTTCTTCCTACTTCACTATTTTTTTTTAATGGTTTTCACGAATGTGCTTTATGCAGGGTTTCAAGTGAGTAAGAGTTAATCTCAGTTTTCCTAACATACGTTCTCGGCAACTACAATGGAAAAGTTAGAGAAATATAATACTTAGTACTTAGCACTGAATCGTGTGGGGGGAAGGAATCATGCGCACCAGCGTGGACAGTTGCCCCATCATGTACGTAGAAATGTACTGCTCTACCCTACCAAAGTGACTGGCTAACATCTAAATTATTACACATGTAGATGTTAATAAAGAGTCATACATTATAATATCAATAGCTAAAGTAAATAAACACATAGGGGAAGGCATACATTCTAATTTTCCGAGGAAGCCAAATAACAACAGTACACACACCAACAATAATCCAGCACTAACGGCCACAACATTAAGTTTAGCGGGAAGCCACTGCGGTGGGGTAGTTTATTTGTCTACGGCTAGGTTTCAGCACCAAATCCACCTAGTCTAGTCTAGTGGTGAACGCATCTTTGCAAATCAGCTGATTTCAAAGTCGAGAGTTCCAACGTCCAAATCCTAGTAAAGGCAAGTTACTTTTATACGGATTTGAATACTAGATCGTGGATACCAGTGTTTTTTGGTGGTTGGAGTTAAATTAATCACACATCTCAGGAATGGTCACCTGAGACTGTACAAAGACTACACTTCACTTACACTTATACATATCATCCTCGTTTATCTTCTGAAAGTAATATTTGACGGTGATTCCCGGAGGCTAAACAGGAAAAAAAAAGGTTTCTGCACCAACTGGAGACGTCTATGGCCGTTGGAAATTTCGTTGTAACGATCCACACAGTTCCTCCTCTCACTCCTACATATCTAAAAAGAACTTTATTACACCGAATTTTGTGTTTTACTTCGGATATTTGAAAAATAACTGAAGTTACAGTTCTGGGACCTGTTTAATTCTATTTCCCAGCTCAAATTATATAAGGATCCACCAACTTTACTCCTTATTTAGGTCCCAAAAATTACAGTAGGGCTACTTTAAATTAGAACAGCTGATATCCGGGCGAAATCTTTCATTAGCCGTAACTCAAAAATAAAGCGTTTTTTAAAATATTTTGACCAGTAGAACGTGTCCTGAATGTTTCTCCGCTTCTACGTGGAACATTCTGTACAATGCAATAATGTTAAGTATTGTTAAAGAACAGTCAAAAAATAGTACTCCCTTTAATTCTCTTCAGTTGGGAGGATAATTTCAGTAATAAACATTTTAGGTTCATTTCATACTTTAACATAGAATTGATTGAGAATTAAAATAAGATCACCAAAAGTATCTTTATTGTGTTTCTGGAGAGGTATGCTAATGAAAAACTAGACCAAACTTGTAGATTTGAAAAAATCCTTTTTTCCTTAAGAACTTAGATTTTTATTGATTTTTCTTTTCAAAAGATACAATTACACCTGTCTATTTAAAGATCATTTTAAATATTCTAATTTAATTTTTCCTTTTAAATGACTTTCGTAAGTAATTTAAATTGATGACAATTTTTATTAAACTATATATTAATTTTAAGAAAAAATGAAAAGCTTAATATTATTAATAGAAACAAAAGCTTAAAATGAAATCATCCACTGTTAAACATTATTCATAATATAAATATGAAGAACAGAGTATCATACTTCCAATCAAATTTGTTATATTACTAATTTAAAAAGAAAAATCGTTCTTTCACCGTTTGATCAGAAAACTATTAAGTTAATAGAATAAATTCCTTTTATTCTTGAAAGAATTTAATGCTTTATACTTTGAGATGTACAATTCTCTTCTCATATATTTTTACGCATTAAAAAAAGAAGTTTCTTTTATAAATTAAGTAAAATAGAATTAAAATAATTATTTAAATGGAAAGTATTTCAATAAGTATGAATACTTTTAAATACGCTAAATTTTACATAGACATAAAAAAATTACGAGTAACTCGATGAGAAAAAAGAATGAAATAAAAGCACTTCATCATTCTGATGAAATGAAATGAAATCCTTTTATATCTAAAATTCTTTTTACGGTACAGCAATTTAATTTCACTTAAATTTCATTCACATTCACCTCAGAATGGTCGGCTAATATTTACAAAAATTAAATTCCTATTTGAATACGCATCAAAATACGTATTTATTAATTTAGGCTAATATGTATAGTTAACTGAAGATGATTAAAAAAGATTATTAGCTATTTATTTGCATTATTAATTAATTAATGAACTCAAAAAAGTTTAAATGAAAACTTCAATATCGATTTTGATCTGCCAAATTTTAACTTCAAACTCCTCATTTAAAGAGATATTTTTTAAACATTGCAAGATCGCAAAACGTACTTTTTTCGAAAAAATATCTTGCTCGTGAAAGTTATAAATTTTATATTTTACTCTTCAAGTTTGTATGTTTATTACTGTTACAATTTACTGATTTTTGTGAAGCACAATTATTTCTTAGAACTGGAGTATCAGTCATTTTACTTTCCTTGCAGCATATCTCTAGTACAGTGATTTTCAACCTTATTAGCTTCACGACTGCCAAAATGTAAAAATATAATATAATGAATATTTTGCGATCCTCCCCCCCCCCCACCAATTACAACCCAATGAAACCTAGTTAAAATTATTTATCTAGTTGTTAGGAAAGGATATGAACATGCATGTATGAAGCACTCAAACATAAGTAATTAACAAATGCTTTACATTAACAACGTTTGATCACGTAGTGCTCTCAGCAGTATAAAAGAGTCGTAAGGGATATCAGAACGTCATGTGTCAAGTGTAGTTCATTAAAAATAATAATAATTGTGGTTTCGGTTTTTTAGAGTGCAATTAAACGGGATGTATTTTTCTTCAATTAATTTGTGATGCAAAATGGATAAATTTATAAAAGAACAAAGTGGGCCATTTACATTCAGTGAATCGATGGGTAAAAAGACATGATTGTACAATGACATCCTAAGCCCGTAGGAGGAAGACACCCACCCACCTTGTGACATTACCGGTCGCCACACCACCCCTTCCATTCCGAGCACTGAGGGGTTTTACCTGAGGTCGTAGTTAGACGCTCTAACTGATTTCATCTCACAGTCATCAGCCAAGGCTCGGTCGGGATGCCACCGATGTAAATGCAATGAAGATATTTGCATCAGTAAAATACATATCAAATTTTGACTTCACGTAGACCTCAAACGGACATCTGTACATCCAATCTAGCATTATTCCCTCAAACTAACTAACCGAAACCGAAGAAGCGCGAACCCCGCGCCTAGTCCAGATTTGACAACACCGTTCGTGACTGTGAATGCCTCAGAAAACGAACGAGTTTAAAGTTAAATCAGTGCCAAAGTTAACTCATACCAATCAAAATTATGTCTTACGCAACATAGAAATTCAGACCTACACCCAAATAAGTCGACCAGTATAGGTCACTTAACAAGGGGAACGCAACTTCATTCCGGTCCGCGCAGGAGCCGGGGATAAACACCCACCACCACCCGGTCCCATCATGGTTTCTCACGTTGCATTACCAAGTCACTATCAGGACCGCCACCGGGGGAAGAAGCCACGCCACTGGTCGCACGGGTTAACATATCCCGGCGGCGCGGCCACTCCCACCAACGAGAACCCTAAATCGAATCGCAAATAATACCAATATAACCGTAGCACGATGCCAATTAATTCAGCACGCCTACCTCCAACTAATTCAATGCCTAAGCCGGAACTTTAGCCACCTGGGATTGTACAATGACAGTTATTAAAATTGGCGTTTTACCTCATTCGCTGGAAAGCCACAGTACGTTTTTTTGTTTTCAAGTCCACTCCGATGAAAGTATGAAGCCATCAAAATTAAATCGACACTTGGAAACTAAACATCTGGATCATAAAAGCAAACACTTGGAATATTTCAAAAGAAAATTACTTACTTTGAGGAAACAACAGGTTTCTATTTGTAAATCAATCGATACTGATAAAAGTATACTTGAACCCTTATCTCGTAGCATTAAGTGTAGCTAAGATGTCCAAACCCCATAAAATCGCAGGAAACCTCTTATTGCTTGCTGCAATTGACATGATCAATGTTTTAAATAGGCGCAGAAAAAGTAAAAAAAATTGAAAACATTCCGGTTTCTAAAGACACTGTCAAGGCGAATCGGTGACATGGCTGCCCGAGTTTGCGATCAGAGAGTTTAGTAAGTGAATTAAACTTTTAAATGAAAAACAAATGAAACCATCTCATTAATTTATTTTCTTTACATATCTACTTATAAATGAAAGTAAAATGTTTATAAGTGATTTTTTTCTCAAAAAATGATTTCATTATTGTTTACGTGTAAAGTTGTAGGCTAATTTTGCGACCCTCCTTTCACATTACCGTGACCTCCAGGTTGAGAAACGCTGCTCTAGATGAAAGTATGCTGCTCTATGCTGCAAGGATGAAAGTATGGTAATTATAGGGTATGGGTTTTTTGCATTTCTCGATGTTTTATGACCCACGGACCTCAGAAAACAAAGATACCGTGGGAATAATATTCGTAACGTACGTATATGAGTGCGTTGGCGTGTTTTAAGCCTAACAACCTTTGACTAGGTAAATTTAATTTGATGAAATTTGACACAAGGACTAATATGGGGCAATTTGTTGTTTAAAGTTTGGGATAATACTTCCAGTTGGGTGGGATAGATAGATTTTTTGGGGACAATTTTCTCTGAAGTTTGCAAATATAAACCCACTTTATATTAAGCTCAGTACATGCGTACATACTTATCTTACTATTTAAAAAAAAAAATTGCCCCAAATTCTCTCCCTTCCTCAAAAATAAAAAAAAAATCTTTTTATTATCTCTTCTATCTTTTATTTATTGCCTATTTTTTAAGCGATATTTTTATTGATTTTTTTATGTTTACGTACAAAATGTTACATGAGATAAACGTATTACACTTCTAATAGATCGATTACATTAATGAGAGTTTCTTATATGTAAGATACTCTTCGCCTAAACTGATAATTTACCCATTGGGTTGGTCTAGTGGTAAACTCGTTATCGCAAATCAGCTGATTTCGAAGTCGAGAGTTCTAAGATTCAAATCCTAGTAAAGGCAGTTAGTTACTTTTATATGGATTTGAATACTACATCGTGGATACCGGTGTTCTTTGGTTGTTGGGTTTCAATTAAAACAAATCTCAGGAACGATTGACCTGAGACTGTACAAGACTACACTTCATTTACATTCATACATATCACCCTCATTCATCCTCTAAAGTAGTGCCTTACAGTGGTTCCGGAGGCTAAACAGAAAAAAAAGATAATTTATTATAACTCAAAATCCTTGATTTTACCGTGAAAATGAACCTTAAACAATTTTTCAACATATTCGTCGTTGACATCCAAGCGTTTTTGAGATCGGGAAAAAACGAATTTGAAAGAACTTTTCTGCCTGTTCCTTAAACCAGTTGCAGATAGAATAATGAGAATTATTAACGATTTACGCTTTTCGCTCAAAATTTTCTTTAGTTTCAAAAAGATACGAATGTAAATTCCACCAAATCCGGACAAAATGTGGGGTCGTACATTTTCTCTCTGTGTGTCTGTGTTTCTCAAACACGACACACAGTTGTTTAGCGTGTTTGAGTAATGTAAGGAAGAGAATTATCTTAAAGTAGACATGCCCTGGTACTAAACAGTCCCAATTGATGGTCCTGTAAGGTAGGTTATCATTTATTTTTATAAATTTCTTAGTATTTTTCTGATTAACATTGTTTCTCAAGGCAAATACCAGTTAGACGAATGCCTTACCGGTTCCAAAAATTTTTTTGTTGACAGATCTTGCTTCATCATGGTGACGATGCACAATGTTTTTTGAATAACCTTCCTTATTTTCTCCCTTTACCCCTCTATTGAATAACTTCATCATTTCCATAAAATTATCTCCATCACATCTTATCATTACACAGCAACTATCTGCCGATATATTTCAGCTACGTGAATGATTTTTTCATTTAAAACACAAATCGTCAGTCGTATCTTCCAATTGGTGGAATTTACAATCGATTTTTTTAATGAAATACTACCAAAAATTAACGTACGTTTAATATACTCAAGAAATTTGATATAACTTGTAGCGTCACGTAGAATTTCAGCTACGTTCCCGTTCAGATATTGGATTCCAAAGTGTCAACATGAATTTATTATATAACTATTGTACTTCAGTTTGGTATTTCGTGATCTAATTTAATTAAATTACTTATAACAAAGATATGTGTCAAGAGAGTGAATTGTGAGTGATTCTGTAAAAGTTTTCAGAACTGAAAGGAAATAGTGGCAAGTAGAAGAATTAGAGATGATATGACTGAATTTTTACTATTAGTTACGAAAGTTTTATTGCTTTCATTCTTTATTAATTTTAATGAGATGTGAAAGCGTAATACTGGCAAAAGCTCTGTAATAAAAATTTTAATTCAATACCATCTCTGTTGCCTGGTTTTGAGAAAAAAAAATCGATAACAGGATAATCAATCGTGTGCTTCTTGTAAATGTAGGGGCTGCTCCTTAGAAAGCATATTTTACTATTAAATCTTATAAAATAAATACGGAATATCCTTCAACGCATTTTATTGACAGTAAAGAAATTTGAACAAGTAATATGGTTTCGTAGACAAACACTCAGACAAAAAGTGAATAACCCAGAAAAATTTCATCATAATTCAAAACGGATTTTAAAAAGACTTATTTTCTTAGATGACTCTACTAGTACATTAGAAACCTAGGCTTTTTTGACTATGTAACTTAGGAATTATTAGTGCAAAAATTGTTCGTACAAGTTTAAAAGGGACCTTATGTAGTACTCCAACTCGAAAAAAAATCCTAAAAGTAATGTACTATAAAATAATATTATGATCTATCCATAGTTCATTCGTATCGTATAAAAACAAATTTTTGAAATTTAATACATCGTTGTGACTGTAATTGAAGTCGAAATCATATGCAGTTTAACAGTAATATATTACTATTAATCTAATTAGTTAGTTTAATATGGAATAAACATTACTGTATATCTAATGCTGCATAATTATTAAGAAGAGTGCTGACGTTCAAACTTTGAGAAATTGTTGTACATCTCAACCCTGAAGCTTAAGAATTTATAAATTAGTTTTAAGTTTTCAGTTAAATTTATTCTACTTAAAAATGGTTTTAATTCAAATAAAGTAGTGCAGGCTTCCCAAAATATCAAATATTTCAAAAAAAACTTTTCAGATTTTACTGCATAATTTTTTTTTGCTAAAGAACTTCTTTATTATAAAATCATTAAAATTTTAAACTAAAATAGAAGCAGACAATTTCGGGCTTATCAAAATCCAGTCTGATTAGGTATTGTCAAAGAAAATTAATTTATTAGTTAGAGAATAGAAACGATAAGCTTCACTTAAATCCTAGTTTAAAATCAATTCAATGTTAACAGGCTGTTAATTAAAATGGGTATTGCCCAAAATCCAAACAATACAAGAATTTAAAAGTAGAAAAATAAATTCGACATGTGTAAATTAACATCAACTCTTAATGAAAAGTATTAAATAAAATTTACGGCACTAATCATTTCATAGTGAAATATTGAATTTTTTTTCAATAAATGGAGTGGTTAGTGTTGTTTGAATTATAATAATTTTAAAGAATAAAAATTGCAAAGAAAGTTAGTGATCAAAAGGTCAAAACTCCTTCTTTCTTTCTTATTTTATAATATAACTCTCTCTAACCTCATTGTTATGAAAAAAAAAAAACGATCTTAGAGAATTACTTCAAACCATTTAAAGAAATGAAAAAGTGTTTTAAATTATTGCTTATCCGTATGATTTATTTTTCACTGTTTTATTATTATTTTTGTAATTATTATTACTTGTGTAATTTTTCTTGTTTTTATATTAGTCACTGTAAAAATCATTACATTGCCTGAAAAAAAAAATCATCTTTAACTTTCTGCAAAAATTTCATAATTTTACATGAACTTTAAACATTCAAAACGTTAGAATTTTAAAACTTTTAATAAATCAAGTCTTTCTTACATTTATTTTATTCAGAAAATACACAATAAATTATTAGTTAATATTGGATATACATTTATTAGATTAAAAGCAATGAAGATTTGATTTACAAACAAAATGTGGTTGTAGGTACAAGTCAACTAATTTATTTTGGACTCGCTACTCTTAGAAAAGAAAGCTAAGATGGTGGTCAGGTGTTTACTTCCTTTACCACAATGATTTCGATTTTTGTATGTACTATTAATACTTTGTTTACAGTGTTATTAAATTAGGATAAAATAAAAATAGAAACACATTTACTAAACAATCAGATTATGGAATGAATATTGCATTATTGTACATAAAGTGATAGAATTAAATAATTACAGGAAATCGATGAAGAAAAAATTTGTATTGACATTTTTTGACGGTAAGGGTTATTATTTTTCGAAGTCATATAGCAGATAAAATTAAATCTAATGTGATACACATATTGAACCATAATAGCTCAGAGGCTACAAAAAAAGGACTACAGATAATCATTGGGCCCAAAATAAATTGAATTGATTTGTGTGATAACAGTAATTTTTAACGTCTTCAAAATGGAGAAGATTCTCAATTCGACCCCTATGTTTGTGGTTTATTTATGTGTGTTCAAGTCTTACTCTTCAACAGACGGATCGATTTCGTTGATTTGTTTCTTTTATTTTATAAAGTTACTCTGATGTCCTCGTTGTAAGTTTTATCCAGAAAATTTAAGTTAAAAATCTTTTATCTTTTTTTTTAACAATAATATTTCGTTGTGTTAAGAGAAAATTTTAATATATTTTGGAGAAGCGACTATGTATCATACTATTATCTCGTTATATCAATATGATATTCGAAGTATTTTCACTGAAAAATTCAAGAATATTAATAGAGAAACTTAGCTTAAAAAAATATATTTTTTTTCAAAATAAAGCCTCTCAAAGCGTAAAAAAAATATTTGTTCTAATTTTCATTAAATTTTTGAAATCGGTGCGAAATTAAGAGTTAGCGTATTTTTGATAATTTTTTTTTTTAATTAGCAATAACTTCAAACGCCAAAATTAAGGAACAGTTAAAGAAGTATTAATTCTAATTATTAAGTAGATTTACTTGAAAAGAATACCTACATTTTACTTAAAAATAGGAGAGGTAAGACTTATAGAAAACTCTACAGGATGACAAGATCGTTCATATAGAAGACGAGAGAGAAACCTAGCTTTAAAAAGATAAAAGAAGTTAATAGTAATGACATAGAGTACCGATAATGATCTAAGACTTCAAATTCGGAAAAGAGTATTATTCTTCTTACTGACTAATTTACCTGTGATTAACTAATTTCCCTAATAATTTTCTCGAAAAAATAATTTTAATGTCAAATAATATCAGGATGTTTTATATTATCACACTACAACAATCCAGTAACAAGCAACGAAAAAATTATCTTCAATTTATCTAAGATGATTGGGAAATTATTTCTTCTTCTTCATCACCTCCTCCTTCTCATTATAGATTAGGCTACAATGCCTATTCCATGAATCAACTCCTCATAGGTCGACCAATACTCCGACATTCTTCGGGTTTGTATTTTGTCGCCTGCAGTGAAAAACGTTCCTCATCCTTACATTCTAAATGATCACACCATTTTTTTTTGTACATTAATTGTTTTTCCTCATTATTAAAAATATTCAATTACCTTCTTATGTTCTCATTCGGTAATAATCTATCTTGTAACTTGCATCCCTTCACTGCTCTGAGAAACCTTGTTTCCGCTTCATGCAGTCCTTCCTTTTCTCTTTTAGAAAGCACCCACGCTTTGCTATCACACAATATTCTACGATAGCGAAAGTTATCTCCATTTAAATTATCTGGGAAAATTAAAATAACGTAGAAACTGCCTGATAACTTCCTAAAAATCGTTTTTTTGAAAACCAGTTGATGAAATCGTTTAAGATGGTAAATAGTAAGGTTTGAATTTATAAAAAAATTCATGCAGGTCTAATTGAGTAGATTGTTCTTCTGTTATTAAAGTCTGTTACAATTAATATACGTATTTCTGCATATCAGACAGCTATTTCCTTAAGTTTGGTAGCCTTTTTTTGTCGTTTCACCTTCTTTTTTTCAACTTTATCGCGAAGTAGATTCTTCGCTTGGTGTTTTTTGCTAACGGTTTTTTTTCACATTGACGTTTTATGTTGATTTTCAAATAACTTAAATAGAATAAACATTGTAAAGTAAAAAATACTGCAAAAAATCTCTAAAAAAAAATTATTTAAAAAAATTTGCTCAATCGCTCAACAAATTGAAAAATTCATTTCGAGATTAAAAACAAGACCATCTCACTTTTTTCTTTATAAAATCAAAATATCGTATTGAGAGAGAAGTCCATTTTTTTCCTAATATAAGTATTGATACTAATTAAATCTGTTTAGTATTTAAAAAATACTAATAAAATATTTTAATGAATTAAAAGATTAATGTATATGTATAGATATATATTTTCATTATTACCGTATTTGAGTTAAATTATATACATATACATACTAGCTGGTCGGAGCTCTCTTCGGTCGCCCGACCATCAAGCCAAGACTCTAGCCTGGACCCCCGGACCTCAGGTCAGCTCAGGCGAACCCCAGAGCCGACCCAAGGGGTTCCCGGGACCTACCCCAGTCCGCACAGCTCGCCTAGCTATTATCGTCTTGCCAGGCAGCTCCGCGCCCAGAGTCTCGTTACCCTCATGGTTGTGAGAATAATACTGTTAACAATTAAAGAATTCAGGCTTTATAAAAACCTGAAAAAGAAATTAAATTGTAAAAGACAGATAATAGTAGTAACTATGCTAACTAATGTACACACACATGTGACGACAAAAAATTCATAACTTATTTCTGTTACACGGTGAAACAAATATAATAATGAAAGGATTCATTTTTGTTTCTTTAGTGAATGCCTTTAATTACAACATCAACCTCAAGGGAGTTAGAGCCTCGGTCTTTAGCTTAAAACCTTCCCTGGGATAACACGAATGTATCCTGCAAATTAGAAAGCAATCGATCGGTTGGCTTTCGTTTGATACGAGAACAAACAGACAAACGTTTGGCTTTATGCATATATATACAGCATAAAAAATGTTAAATAAATTTTAAAGTTATTTTAATTAAATTAAGGACTTCCTAATATTCTGTGGAAATTTTTTTTTTAATTATTATTCAAAAGCAGATTCCATTTTATGTATTTAATTTGTGCAAAATTTATTTAAATACAAATTTTTTTAAAATAAAAATTGCTGAAATTAAAAGAAAGCTGCATATCTTGGAAACTGTATTTTTTCGTACGCCAAATACAGCACCCATACCTAAACATATTCTTTATTTATTTTTGTTTTAAAGTCCTTAATCAATAGTATAATACATTGATAAAACTTTGGATCAGTGTCCCGAATTCAGATCCAACTAACAGAATATATTGTAATGCAATTTTGGATCTTGCTCCATTGCATTAATTAAAAATAATTCAAAGATATTTTTTTTTAATTTAGAAAATTATTTTTAAAAGTTTATTCAAATTAATAAGACTGAACAAAAACTCACTAATTTAAATTTACTATTCCATCATTGCTGGTACTTTCTTCTTTACTGCTTTTACTGTTGTACGTTCCGGAGTCCTGATTTAAAGTTTACAGGAAAAGACCTGCCTGTTACAAAAAAAAAATTCTGTTCTAAGTAAATATTTAATTTTTACTTCCTTGTCCGAAGTAAATGAAGTACTGTGATCGTGAAAAATTTCGGTTTTCAGATTTCAACGGAAATATCCATTTTGACCATCCCTATTATTATTCTATAACAATAAAAAAAAAAATATGAAAAAAATCAAAGGTTATAAGTGAAATAAAATTTTATTTACCTTTAAAAATGTGTATATGTAACAGATTTGGTGAAACATCTGATTATTTAATTAATATTAATTGAAAATTATAATTTAGAATCGTATTATTTTTGGATTTTCTAGTTTAATTTTTGTTTAATTTTGTTTAATTATTCTGGAATTTCTGTTTATTTATCTATTTAAGTTAAATAGAAAGTGCTGAAAAATAGACCCTCACAAGAACAACACATACTGGGACAGACATGTCGGATCTTTAACAAATTACAAAAAATTCTTCTCTTTTAGTTCATCTGTCCTGTGATATTGTCGGGAAATATTCTCCCTAAGTCGGCGTTGATCATCATTTCGTTTATTTGTTTTTAGTTGCCAATAGTTTAATCGCTCTTTGGTTTTACATAATTCTTCTGATCTTAATTTATGTACACGTTTTCTATTTTTCAAATTTTCTCTCTTTATATTCATCATCCTCTCTTAATCTTTTTATTATTTCCTTTGTCTTAACATTTCTTCCTCTTTATATTTATCATCTTTTCTTAATGTTTTTATTCTTTCTTTGGTTTTAACATTTTCTTCCTCTTCATATTCCTCTTCTTGTCGTGTTTTTGAGGTATATTTATTCATTTTTTTTTCTTTTTCCTGTATGATGTTTTTTCATTTTTGATTATTCACCAAATAATCCAATAATAAAAACTGAATATTTTTTACCGCAAGATCGAAATTAAAATTTGTAACCATTATACAGGAGTTCACTAAACGGAATAGTTTGATTATTATTAAATTTTATTTATACGACACATTAGAAATCTGAAACTTTGTTAATCAACAACTCACGAAGATACGAATAATACTGATCTAGTAATACGAGTAATAAAGGGACTTTTTTACTCTATCCTAATATTTCATGTAAGATTATCGAAGTAATAATTGTATAAATATTTGATGTTAATAAAAACTAATATTTCAGCAATTGTGTAACTGTTCATTTTACTAAAGAATTGAGGATCGTATTTCACTTTCAAATGAAATAAGTTTAAATGAGGTGCAGAAAAAAATGTGTATATCTAATTTAATAGGCGTACAAGGAAGTCATATGTTGTCCACATCAGATTATTTTAAAATTTGATTTATTTAAACTGGTTTATTTTAAGTTCAGTTAATGATTTAAACGCAAAGATATATATTTTTTATTTTTGTAATAAAGCTTTTAAAAAAAACAATACAGTGATACAAAACTATCTTTTAGAAATTTACAAAGTTACAAAACAAAGATTCCCAGGAGAATCAGCTTCCAAACTGCTATGCAATAAGCCGTAAAGCAAACGGGGATAATAAATTAAGAAAAATAAAATTTACTTACGTTATTAAAAAGTTAAAGTTGTGTATAACATCATGAAAATATTTAATATAAAATATAAATTTGCTTTATAAACTGTTACACATGAATTTCATTTTAACATTAGAAAAAGAAAAAAACATTATTTACTACAATTTTAAAATTAATATTAAATTTTCCCTTTAAGATTTTTAAATAAAATTTCGTATTTATTATTTTTTTGTAAATTAATTTAAATTTTAATTATGTAAAAAACATAATTATTCGTTCATAAGTTAGTCATTCAGATCAAGATGCAATGACAGAAATTAATCAGATTGAGTGAGAGAGTCATCGGGTAGACGAGATATATAAAACTAACAGTGAGAGATAATTCTATCTCTCACTCAATATGAGAGGGGAGTGTGTAAGGAGGGAGACATATAAAAAAAAAATATATAAAAAAGAGTTCAACAGTCAACCCAAGCAGTGAGGCGAATTTAAAATGAAAATATATATACAAACACTCACATTTTCCAGAATTAGGGAGTAAATCCAATACTAAAACCAACAAAGTATTTTTTTGCTACTAACTTTACAGATATCCATAATTCTTCTTATTATTTAATAAATCTTTCTTTCAATAGATTTCAACTGAACTCTTCTCTCCATTTTTCTAAAAAATAGTCTTTACTTAGTTATACTTCCAAACAAGTTGTTTTCCTTATCACCTGCATGATTTTTCCAATTTTTCTCAAGAAGACCTCATTTCTCATTATTTCATCAATTTTACATATTAAATTCGTCTCTAAAGCCGTATTTCAAACGTATTCTTCTGAAGTATAAGGCGAAAATTCTGGAACGTTACCCTCTCAATTCTGTATCTCGCATTGTGGATTCTGTTAAAAAACCCCATAAATTGATCCGTCAGTATTTCGCATTTTTATCAAGTCGTTTTCATATTGCTCTACCGCTCGTAATATAATTTTTTATTATTATTTAGTTATGTATAATGTTTTCCTTATACATAATTTAATTTAATTTCCTTATACATACATTTCCGTATCACCTAGTTTATCAATAAACTGTATACTCAAGGAAATATATGTAATTAAAGAAATAAAATTACATTAATTACAAGTTTTTTATTATAAAGAAGATTAAAATATGGTCTCACATAACACACACACACACACACACACACACACACACACACACACACACACACACACACACACACACACACACACTTAACTTAAATCTAATTTATTTAAGTTTATTTTCCTCTTGACTGGATAGAATTAAATATAATATAAAGGCATATTTTACGTAAAAATATTACCTTTATTCTTTATTCTTTATTCTTGGCTTAACCAATGAACTGTACAAACTTATAAATTAAATATACAACGTTTCGCTTAGAATTCACTAAGCTTCCTCAAATGACAATACACATTCATATACATATCATACAAAATCTCTTACATACATGTAACAGAATTTTTAATAAAATATGTCTTACTGTATATATGTGTATATAAATACTAGTAGATTTCATCTTATTTTTTTTTTATTTGTGAAAATATAAATAAACTAGTTAGTTAAAATGAAATTTTATAATCCTTGAGTTTTGTTGTGTGTGTGTCTTTTGTTATCAGCAAGATAATAAAAAAATGGCTTGGAACAAGTGAATACAGGGCACCACCATTCCTACTTTTTGTGATGAAGTAGAATAGAAGGACAAGCCTGTCAAAAATCAAGACAGCCAGCCGGTTTGCCGGCTCCCAACGTCTATGACTTTATTATTAAACAGCCCAGAATTGTGACAGAACATCGTGAAGGAACGCTGAGACTTTCATAGCAAGGGGACGTGAGGAAAGCTTGAAACGCTTATTGGGGAGTAGAATAACTCGTTCTACTGCAAATGTATGATTGGCGATTGAGTTCACCCTTCCTAGATTTATTCTTTTTGCACTGCTAGTTGCGGTATAATGTAGGTCAGGTAGTTTTTCAACGTATTCAGCGTTGTAAGCCCAAGCGGTGAGCAGAAAAATTGGATAAAGATTGGCATACCAATCGAAATAATCGTAACAATGAATTCAGAACAGAATAATACCGTAAAGGTATTAGTAATACAGTCACACCTTTTTTTACAGAATTTATGTGCTTCTTTTCTATATTTTGTTCACTGGTAACGAAAATTACTAAATTATTGTCAAAATTTATACTTAATGGGCTTGTGGGTTAACTGTCACATCCAATTAAATTATAATGTTCCATTAAACAGAGTATCAAGTAAGCGATATATTAGAGTTTACATCAGTTGAAAACAATTGTCAATTACTGCGCTTGAAAATTATTATAACTGTTAGTCATTTTTCTACGTGTCTGATAAACATATGAAAAAATTAAGAAAAAGTTTTTTGTTAAAATGTTGTAACTTCATTACATATTACCAACATCCCACATTAAATTATTATTAAAAAGATAAAAATTTGTTAAGAGTAGAAACAAATTTGTCATAAAGAGTGAAGGAATTTTTTTTTTAATTAAAATAAACTGAAAAGTGATTTTGTTTTTATAAACATTAGTTTTTAAGTTTTTTTTTTTTTAGAGTGAAGTGTAGCTTGCAAATTAAATATTGTTTACTTAATTTATTTAATTTAATTTATTGTTTATTTAATTTACTGCTGAAATTCTTCTATATTTTGATAAAAGTAATTCATAAATAATTTCGAAACAGTCTTACCGAATCGTAAATCAAGATGGAAGTCAGAATATACGCACAAATACTTGTTCCAAGATTATTTATTTGATAATCTTAAATTATTATTTATTTTTTATTTGATAGATAATTTTCATTTCATTTTAATATTAAATCATCATTAGATTATGTTAAATTTATTATTAATACCATTTTATTATATATATTGTTTTGTAAAACATAAAAAAAGAACTGCTTGATTATTAAAATTCATAATAATTACTTTTGAATACATAAAAAATTAATACTAAATTTAGAATATAAGGCTAATCCAAAATAATTTTTATCTTTAAAAAAATTAAGTTATGAATTGAGACGTAACATTAAACTAGAAAGTTCATTGAAAGAAAGAATTAATTAAAAATAAATATTAACAAATTTAAATAGGTTAAATACATTTAAGTTGATTTTTTAAAATTTGTATACAAGATTTGAAACAAAGAAATTTTATTTTTAAAGGACTAAATGGTGTTAAGGCTGGTTATTTTACATTAAAAGTAAACAATTTTTGTGCTAATGTGTTAAGTTTTGCAGCTGATATTGAGGTAAATATAGCCCGTTATTGCCTACGGACAACCATATTGATGTGATTTTTTCAAAATACAAACGATTAAATACGAAAATTGAGGAATAATAAATTTGTAAATTTTAAACAAAGGAATTTGCGAAAAAGAGCATTAAGCTGCTGGCTTTGCGAAAAGAGATTTTATGCTGATAAATGATAATGTAAAGTTGTACATTGGCTACGATTTTCTTTCGGTAGAGGGTGTAAAATGTTTTTGGTCGAATGATAATAGCCGGTTCAAAGGACGGTGTGTTAAAACTGAAGGCTTTGTTAAATTTGATCTTTTGAACTGATTTAAACGATTTGTGGAAGAAAGCTAAACCAAAATGGAGTAGGATTTTCCCACGTCTTTTGACCGGTATTCTCATTCAAAATATAGAAACTTCTCGAGATGAGAATTTTTTACGACTGAAAATTCTGTTTTTTAATGTTTTTGGGTTAAAAATTAAAATTGGAGGGGTTAATTTTTTAATTTTTTTTGAGCCAAGATTTATGAGAAATATGTTGTTTGTCATAAACAATATATTGTGTTACTTAAAATAACAATAATATTTGTGATAGTAGTTGTACTATAAAACGTCACGTGAGGTGGTATTACTATTACTAGTGAAACCATCATATAACAAAAAAAAAAAATAGTTATTTGAAAATTGCAATAATAATAATAAATGACATTAGAAGGCTCAAATTAAAACATTTTATACTG
This sequence comes from Lycorma delicatula, assembly GCF_047948215.1. Classification (NCBI taxonomy): domain Eukaryota; kingdom Metazoa; phylum Arthropoda; class Insecta; order Hemiptera; family Fulgoridae; genus Lycorma; species Lycorma delicatula. The sequence continues at coordinate 191,052,517 of NC_134457.1, read as the reverse complement.
CACGGTCAAACCTTATTTATTTTACATTCATTTATGATAGTAACATGTCGAACATTCCGTTATCAATATATCCAAGTAAACTTGGATGTAGGAGGATCGATTACGGTTAAGTTCTTTCATGTCGTTGAACACATAACTGGTTGAAACTTCACTAACAAAAGCACACACTGAACTTTCTTGGGGTGCACATCTTGACTGACTACAACTCTGTGCTGTGAGGTCGACTTACCTGCGTATACGTATTCCGCTGATTTTGAGATTATAGAAAAACAAATCTTGGTGATATTTCCTGTCCATTGAGCTTACGTTTGTTTAAGAGATTATGATGACTGGTTTTCTAAATATAGGCCATTACTTTTGGATACCTTTAGTCTGGATACTGTATTCTGATTTGATCGTTTAGTTTTTAAATTTTTTAATTTGATCGTTCCCATATACAATAGATTTATTATTATTGTTATTGTTATTATTATTACTATTATTTTTATTATTGTTCACATAACTTATTTTTTGGTATATGATAGTTTCACCAGTAGTAGTAGTAGTAGTAGTAGTACCAACTCACAATGATATTTGATAGTACAAGATAGTATAAGTGCGTTATAAAAATCTTTAATTTGATCGTTTAGTTTTTTGTACCTTTGTTAGTTGCACTACGGTTCTAGGACATTTTGGATTTTTACCCCTGTTCAGTTGCACAGAATTTGTTGCACTTGTCCTAAAACTTTCCATTCTATTCTACTAATTTAAGGCGTTACAGAATAATAAGTATATATTCAGAGTTTGGAATCCATGTTATTTTTAAGTTAAATTTGTAACTGGAAAGAATTTGATTTATATTTATTCATTATATTCTATGAGTACATTTCTATTAAAAAAAGTTGTTATCTGCAATGAAAATTATGAAGCAGTTATATTTCGAATTTTTATCTCCAAATAAAGCAAATTAAGTCTCTCAGGTGATGGAAAGGAATTGAAGGAATTTATATAAAATAAGGAAAGGCTGAAGAGGAGGCTGCAAGTCTACCGTAGTTGTCTGTATAGAAAAATTTATGCATTTTATAGAAATAATCAAAAGCATAGAAAAGTACGTAAGAATCATTTAATTTTTTTTCTTTAAATATTTTGTACAATTTTTAGTCGGGATTTCACCTCTGAATTATCGCAAATGTTATTTCTTATTTTTTCAAAAGAACATTAAAAAATATGTGAGTTTTTGAAACAAAAATAAATGAATATTTAAAATTTAATCTGCCAAAGTACGCTGAGATTATAAATAGAGATTTATCTTTCACTCGAACTGTCGTGTTTTATCGAGAAGTAAATTTACCTTACACTGTCACAACCACCCTGTATTTTTTGAGTTAAGGTTTACTATTTTGATTCAAATATTCATCCAGAGTTTTAGATCCAGAAATATAGAAACTATTTTATTATTTACTGAAATGTCCTTAAAACCTTTTAAAATATAACAAAAAAAAAAAAAAGATTATTGAAGGGAAAATATTAAAACAAGATTTTCATCCCTTTTATTGTAGAAATATTTCTACAATAAAAGGAGCGAAAATATTCATAAGATTAAATAAGAAAAGGGGTGAAGGTTTATAATTAAGTAAGTCTTAATTCAAAGACGGGTCAAATTGATCTTTTTTCTTATATAATAAACTTTGCTTGTCTTTTCAAATATTTAAACAGGCATTTTAATAAACAACACTTTTTTGAAAGTTGAAATTTACTTAATGAAAGTAATTCATGCAATAGTGTACTCAAGTATCTATTTTTTTATGTTTTCAAATATTTTCTTCCAGTAATATTTTGATTTTATATTGTCAACGCAGCCTGATAATAAAAATTAATTTGTCTTTTATTTAGTTTTCACACAAATATTTTGGATCTTTCCAGTCGACAAGAGAGTTATGTGAGTGCTACGTTTTCCTGTAATTAATAATAATAATAATAATAATAATAATAATAACAATATAATATTAATGATATATTTACGTTTATTTATCGTACTGTAACATAAATATATACAAAAAACTAGACATATATTTTTCCAAACCCTTTATCAACTTTTGTTTTTTTTTTTTTTTAATTTTATTTTGACTGGAAAGTGATAAATAAATATGAATATTTATCTTAATGCCAGAAACGTAATATCAGGAAATTTCTTTTGGTAAGAAATGTTATTCTGTTTTGCAACTTATTGCATATCTTTAAATAAGTTTAATAAAATCCTTGTAAAATGAAATTTATAACCGATTTGGTACAACAGATTATTTTCACAGGTATTTATCGCTCCTATATGAAGATGCGGTTAGCTGTATAGCGTGATCCATCCGGACGGAGTCGGGGTAGGAACTCTAGCAGTTATGTATGCATATAGAATATAATTTCCTGTAACTTGTTAAATAATACTCTACATCAATTACTTAATAATGGTTGTAAAAGTTTGAGGATTTCTCTCTCGATGATATGGGTTATTACAAACGTTATAATACCCTTTACTACAATTAGTAAATGATTTATCACCATTCTATTTTGATTCATTGAAGTGTAACTCAATTAAACAACAATGTTATCTTTTGCCCTTTTCATTAGTAACTTATGATCACTTAATCTCCGCTAGAATGAATGGTATTAGTTAATTAAACTGTAACTTAGTGTCTGATTAAACTTTGCAATTAACTATGCTCTGTCAATATCACACGGAAATAAGGCCGTCACATTAGTTACATCCTCACTGACCTACACAAATATCCAACCCATAAGAAGGCCTTAAAGCACAAAAATAAAAAGGACCTTACGAGAAAATAAAAAATATTCGATGTAATTTCCGGGGTAGTGGTATAGTCCTACAGACATTATTGAAAAATACAAAGAGATCACGAGTAATTTACAAGAGATTCTTTTGCCGAATTGTCCAGCCTGATTGGAATCGTGCTAAAGCAGGCTACACCCTTTTCGTAAAGGCTTAACATTGAAACAGTGTTTCTAAATGATTTACATAATATATATAATTTCAGAGTTAGGATCGAAACCACGTAGAGAAATTCTTCATCGGCCAAGATTGGAAACCTAAAATGGAACTAAAAATCATGGCCCTAATTCTTCTGAGAAAAAATCTTATAAAAAGTTAGAAAATGCAATTTGATACACTTGTTAGAAGGCTCTTCAGTGAAACGTTTATGAATAACTGTTTTGTTTAACATTTTAAAATTAAAGCGGAAAATTTACGAACTGTATGTGTGATTTCTATGAAGTTTCCTTCTGTTAGAGATATTTTTATATCAAAGAAAACTTGCGATCAAAAAAAAAACCAGAATTGTATGCAGTTTTGTATTTCTGAAAGTGACCATTAAATTATACTGCGTCCCATCACTATAGCATGTCTATCCTATCAATAATCGATTATAATTTAAGGATTGAACGTAGAGAAAATATATCTTAGCATCATTAACCTGATTTGAAACCTGATGTGAAAAGAAGAGATAAAATGACATTATAGTTTGAATTTGACATGATTCGTGAATTTTCTCTTTTGTTAAAAAATAATACATTTACTTTTTTATCTTGAGACCTAAATTTAGTTTAGTTTTTTCAGCGAAAAAGCTAAATTTTGTAAGGCTAAGATCACTAGGGGAAGACGCACCCTGATTTGGAAAATATTTTCAAAAGTAGCTAGACAAGTCCAACAAAAATTCTCACTTGAAATTTTTCTCTCGAGGGCCTGCATCTTATTCAGAGTGAGGATCGATGGAAGTCCTAATAGATCTTCTGATCGGTTGGCTGGAAAAGATAATCCGTTACCGTTTATTCTCTCTGAGACATCCTTGAGAATCTGTATCGGTGAATGAGTGAGAGAGAAATAATGGGACGGGACATAGTAGATAGTACATTTTTGAAGAAAAACTAATCTTTTACACTTTTAATGAACTATTTGTAGTTTACAGTATATAAAAATTAGTTTAGTACGTAGAAGCGTTACAAATAATCATTGTAATTACCTCTCTAATTACTTATAATTGTACTCATCGTTACCGCTATAAGAACTTCAATTAAATTATGACAATAACATGTGGGTTCTTTCCGGGAGGAAGAACCCACCCGTATTTTTTATTAAATAACGATAGGTTTTCGATTTTGTTGAATATTTTGTAACTTCTGCTGAAAACATTTTTCATTTGATTTCTTGGTCAATGGATAAAGTTGAAGATACGATTAATAACTCGTAAAAAAAGTATGCAAAATATTAATAAATGAATTATGCTCGTACTTAGATTATGCTTATAGTTGGATGTAGTTTATACTAGTCGAAGTTAGGAAAAAGGCGATACTAGATTAGTTTAGACAACACCTCTAACTACTTTTAATTTTCACATGGTAATCCTTTGAATAAAACAATTCTAAAACTATCCTTCAAGAACATATAAGAATGTTTTATTAATTCACCCCGTTATAATTACACCACTATTATTACAAACTCACATTTTAATATGTAAAGTACTTGTATAGATTGTCTTAGCAATGGATAAATTTCGTGTTAGAATAACTTCCGTTTTAAAAAAGTACTCCAGTTCTTAAAAAATTGTTCTAAATCCCACTAAAACACATCATCAATAAAACTTGTATTTTATTTGATACTTTTAACCAATAAATTTAGGTTGCATTGTAACTCATCTCCCTCCACATTTGACCTTGATAGTAAACGTTTTGAAGTCATTTAATATTACATTTGTAGATATTATGGTTATTTTTATCTACTCTGAAATAATTAAAATTTTAGGTTAGGTTAGAAAAAATTGACATAAGAGTAAATGAATATTACGTAAATTATAACTCCCCATCGCAGCTTCGCCCGCGCTATATAGTTACTTGAGTTTCCTGTAGCAGTCAATTTTTTATTTTATTTTATATTTATTAGTCAAGTAATCATAAGCAGGTTCAGCCAGTCAACCGACAGTTTGGTCTAGTGGGGAACGCGTCTTCCAAAATCAGCTGATTTGGAAGTCATGAGTTCCAGCGTTTAAATTCTAGTAAAGTCAGTTATTATACGGATTTGAATACTACTAGATCATGGATACCAGTGTTCTTTAGTGGTCGGGTTTCAATTAACTACAACACATTTCAGGAATGTTCGATCTTAGAGTGTACAAGACTACACTTCATTTACACTCATACACATCATCCTCTGAACTAATACCTGACGGTGATTCCCGGGGGCTAAAACAGGAAAAAAGAAGTTCAGCCAGTCGCACATATAGTAACGGTGGCAGTGGCTATGGTGGTTGATCAAGAGCACCCCTTAAAAAAATTAGAATTAAAAAAACTCAAAAATGTTTTTTAAATATTTATCTTAAGAGTATTTGCAAGCCTAAATTTACTGATTATCTCGTTTACTATAGTCGGGATAGAAAAATTTACAATCATTGTTCAAAGATCTTTTTACCTTTCTTCATATCATTCTTAGATCGAATTTTAAAAATCTAGAAATTGGTTTATTGACATGAAGATTACACTCACCAAAAATCAAATTGATTTCATTTGTTGTCGAGAAATTAGAAAAATAACAGGGTTTCAAAAAAAAAAATCAATTTTAATCCTTGAAATTGGGAATGGAACTGAAAATCTAGAAATTGATTTTTAAATATTCATAATCAATCAATTTAAACCCAGCACACACAGTGATAGATACCTACAGTTTCACAACTTATTAAAGTATGTAAATCAACCGGCAAAACTCCACTACTACATTATACATATATATATATATTTTACTTTTTAGTCTTAATAGACAAACAAACTTGAACAAACAATAATATTCAGATATAAATATTATTAAGAATATTTTTTTTTTGGATGTAAAAAGTTTATTGTTCATTAAGACTAAAAAGTAAAAAAATAAAAAAAAATACAAAAAAACAAAAAAAATTACAAAAATATATTTAATTACATATCAAAAATTAATTTAAAAAAAAAGCTTTTATTTAACTAATAGTAATAGTAACATTAATAAAAAAGGAAAGAAATTAGAAAAACCCTCTAAAAAATAAAAAATAAGAATTAAACCAAATTGAGAATTTTAAACAAAAAAATATAATAAATTATAAAATATAAAACATGCACTGAAAAGTAAAAAATAAATTATATAAATATCTAATAAATAACCAATAAATAAATGTAATAATTATTAAATTTTAAAATTAAAAGAAATGAAAATATTTAGTTAAATAAAAGCGTAGTGCAGTTTTTATAACAATCTTATCGAATAAGTATTTATAGACATTTGCTGTATTTTAAAATATATTTTTTGTTTAATGAGGTTGTTTAGGATATATACATACTTTACTTATCTGTAATAAAATAACTCAAGTTTTAATTCTTTCATGGTTCAAATTAGCACCGAGTTGACCTTTAAGGGTTAATAAGATTAAAAATTAAAATTACTTTTAGAAATCTTGCACAAAGTTATTACTTTTAATTTTAAAATTTAATAATTATTACATTTATTTATTTTTTATTTATTGGTTATTTATTAGATATATATATAATTTATTTTTTACCTTTCAGTGCATTTTTATATTTGTTAATATTTATTTTTAAAATTCTCAATTTGATTTAATTCTTAGTTTTTACTTTTTAGAGGGTTTTTCTAATTTGTTTCCTTTTTTTATTAATATTAATATTAGTTAAATAAAAGCTTTTTTTAAAAATTAATTTTTTATGTGTAATCAAATATATTTTTATAATTTTTGTTTTTTTTATATTTTTTTTTTATAATAGTATAGATAATTTATTCATTATTCAGAAATTTAGTATAAGAATTTTTTCTAATTAATCCTTTGAGATTGGAAAACTAAGTAAAGTTTTATTCAAAAAGTAATTTCTGTAAAGCAAAACATTAATAATGGATTTTTTGTTTTCTTCCATGTGTCCACAGAAACAATTAAACCCTCTAACTCTTCCTTTGAGGTGGAAACTCTGAACAATCTAGGTAGTAGTCTTAGACAAACTTCTCTTTTCAACTTATTTTGAATCTTTCAATACTGTTTGTAGAATAACTGTAAGCCTCTACACAGAGGCTGAGATACTTATTCGGTAAATCCGTAAAATCTTTCAGAATTTTGTAGGAGTTTTTTAAAACTTCTAATTTTCTAGGAGGTTTACTAGAGAAAAGAAGGGCACATACTGTTCTTGAGTCTAGGACTCATATCCTATTGCTTGGGTAAATCTTGTTCTATTACATATAGTTATATAATGAACAGAATAATATGAAGTCTGAAAAGTTATTGTTACAAAAAATTCAATGCATTTTTAACCAAGTTAGTAAATAATCTAGATAAACATGATGAAATTGTAAACTTTATGCTAATTGTTAATAATGTTATCTATGAAAGTCAATCATACTATGCAGTTATGTACAGCGCATTAACAAAATTTTATTTTAAACAAATAATATTTAATGTGGAGCTTTTAGCATGATTTTAATTAGGTTGTCTCAATTAAATAGATTTTCAAAATATTAAATCCAATTCGAAAATGTGATAAAATATATTAGTTTTTCCTTAGCCTCAAAGTATTTTGTGCAAGATAGCAATTCAGAAACAAATTGCTAGATTTATAAAATTATTTTTAATTATTCGAGTATTAATTATATGAGTATTAATTAATTATATGTCAATAACATGTATTTTTAACACCCTTTATTTATATTAATTTATAAAATTTACAGTAAAATAATGATAAAATATATCTTAAGAAAAAACTAATTATTAAATTTTTAATCCCATTTGTCCCCTTAAGTGGAAAACGACACGACTGCCATTATCCCAGAAGGTCGGATGGAGAATAGAAGCATAAATCTGTCCACTTTAATTATCGACCACAGACAGTAAATTTTCAGTCTATCTGTCGATGAATTCAGCTTGTATGGCTTTTTTACGTTTTTAGTTGTTCAATTTTTTTGTAATATAGCTACAGCCTAAAATAATATATATTTGGTAATGATGGAATATTATATTAAAACTAAAGCTTTTTAAATATTTTCTTTCTTTTCAAAATGTGATTATTGGGTGATACCTTGTTTTTTTTGAAAGAGAAAAATAATTTCATTCCTTAACATTTCATTTCTTTAATAATGTGTTTAGTATAATTGTTATTTAATTACATAACATTGTAATTTATTAAACACTATGACTACAGAAGTTGTTAATCCACATCAATTATCCAATTTTTAATTACTGTTGAAGTATTAAAATTTTTATGTTAAACGAAACACTGTTTTATGCATGTAATTTACTCGATTAGAACGATATAAATTCTTTATATATAAAAAAATCTGATGTGGATACCTCATAAATATCTTGTATGCCTATTAAATTATATATTCACATTTTTAAAAGTACATAAAATTTTATTTCACTAATAACTTCTGATTTTTTTTTCATCTTTTTTTTATTATTATTGAATTATTATTTATTGTAAAACTTTTTTTACATTCAGACGTTAATAATTATTAATAAATCAATATATTTAAATTAAAAAGAAAAAAGTTAAAAAAAATAGGAAATGAAGTCGGATTCGAAGCGATGTGCCTTCCCGTTGTAAGATCAAAATATTTCATTAATTAAAATTTTATTTGGCTATAACTCTGGAACCAATGAAAATAAGTACTACTTATGGTTATCGCTGAAAAGCTCTCAATAAGGCCTTATTAATACAGTTAAGAAAAAGTCCAAAATCAAAATGTTTTGGATTTTGGGCTTTTTGGAACACTTTTGTTCTACTCGATTCCAATCTATAGGGAAGGTACACAATTAGATGTTACAATAGTCCTAAATCCAAACTTTCAACAATCTCCTGCTAATCGTTTTTGAGTTATGCAAGTACACACGTAAAGACGTAATGCCAAAACTAGTCAAAATGAATTCAGGAATGATCAAAATGGATATTTCCGTTGAAATTTGAAAACCGAAATTTTTCGCGATTACAGTAAAGAACGACTAATTTAACAATAAAAAAAAATAAAACTAAAAATGATGGAATAATTGTAATTAATATCCAAGTCTAGTTCAGAACTCTTCGGTTGAGAATTATACATCCGATTAAATTTATGAAGTTTTAATACTTTAATTGAAACAAGCAGTGGTAACTTACGATATAGCAACTAAGTGATAGTTGCGATTAGTAACGGAGAGTGGATCCTTTCAGTCCTGTTCGTCTACTTCATCTTCGATGAAACGGTCTGCACAATTCAGTTACAATGAAGTTATTGGAAGTTGTAGCAAAGTAGGTTTAACATAAAAGATTACGATAAAAAAAAATTATTTTTCGGTGGATACATAATCTTCGAAATCATTAAGGAATCATTTCGAAGAAATTAATGTCTGTCAGGACATATCATCAATTCACAGATACATAGTTTTTTTTTTAATTCCTACCTTTCAAAAAAAAAAATATGGAAATTAAAAAATTAATAACTTGCGAAAATGTTGAAATATTAGGTCTATTTTTTACGATTATCATATTTTTGTGAACTTCTTTATTTTTGATCTAATTTATCTCCTAGCAATTGAAGGTGTTTTTTTTTTTAATAAGACGTAGCTAATAGCCGAATGCAATGATTTTTTTTTTACAAAAGTTTTAAGAAATTTATTTTCTAACATGTTATTTCTGAAAATGGGAGCACCCTATTTCAATTAGTCCTCTTTACCTATTTCCTCGTGCTTTTTTGTTTTATGCTATAAAAAAAATCCCTTTTACGTACTACCACTGGAGACTTTTTTGATGACTTAGAATCTGAAAAAACTGGGTGTAGACAATTTGTCCACGTCAAATAAGTAATAATCAACGTACGCTGTAGACTTACAGAGTTTTCTACCAGATATCATATTCAAGATAATTTCAGTAGAATCAGTCAATTGTAAAAAAATTATATGGTTAAAGCCATCTGTTATTTATTTTTTTTTTGTTCTATTTAAAAAGTTATAAAAATTATTCGTAATTAATTATTTACAGCATTTTTTTAAACAGTCTAATTATCAATTCACCTGTTTTGATAATCATTTTACTTATTGATTTATTTTTATTTTAACTATTTAACTTTATTCACAATTAATTAATATAATTAAACCTTATAATGAAGAAGTACATTGATAATAAATAATTAAAATAAATGTTAAAGGCTTTGAGATAAACATTCCACATGACAATACACCTTCAGGGCTTAAAGGTTAATTAATTTAAATAAATTAATACATATTTAATTAGATTTAATATTAGATATTTTAAACTATCTCTACTTAAACATTGCTTTAGTTTTTTTTAAAGGCTCGGCTAGTAAAGGGTTATTTGGTCGGTCGGTTCGTAAAGGTGAGGTAGATAGTTGGTGTACCAATTTGATTTGTAGTAAAACATAAATATATAGGTAAAATTAAAAAATATAGATAAAATGGAATTTGTAATTCTGAGAGTCTTTTTGTTGTATAGAAGGGTAGAATAATTGCTCACTTTAAATTTCAATTGAAAACTTCGTATGTTATCAAAACATGTGGTAGTGTATGTCATAAACAAATGATGCACAAACTGTATTTGAATAAAAGGCGATAATTTTTAGTATATGTTTTACAGTGCAAGACTAGTGTTGGGTTTTATGTTACTTCTACAGATAGCGCAAGATATTCGGACCGAGGCTACCTTAGAAAACTGAAAAATGTCTGCCGGATAGAAATATCTTAAAAATAAAATATGGAAGCTAAGAACCTAAGTTTAAAAATATGCAGTGAATTCAAACACAATCTAAGCCATGGCTAACGTCAACGAACACACGCTCGGTAAATTGCTCCCTTTCTAGTCCAAATGAAAGAAATTTTACTTTCCTGATAAGCCGATCAATGGTGTTATACTGTTCTGCAATACTGTTTCACAAGACAGTTAAGAAGGAAGTCATTATCACCACCAGCGTATACACAGTTATTATTCTTATTTTATTACCTTTCGAAATCAGAATTCATACGCCTTCTTATTTTTCACAATATTGCCGTGCTTGTGATTTGGTAGTGAGAAAACCGTAGTCTTCATCAATAAATTCAAGGAGTGATCCTTTAGCACAATATTGAACACTTTCTTTTAAATGAACTAATCTTTTATATTGTAAGAAAATTTATCAATAAAAATGTATTTATTATTTTAATCGTTTTCCACCTAAAACTAAAAATTTGTGCTAACAGTGTAGCGAAGCTACCACCATTTTATATTTCATCGGTTTTTAATTTGACAGAAAGTTTTCGCAGATTAGGAAAGCAATCTTCAGACGAATGGAAATTAATTACTTCAAGGCGAATGACATCGTTATCTACATTACCTGTCACTTTTCTTACATCGTTTTGCAATTTCCGAGGAAACCCTAGCGGTTTCTAAATTTACCCTTTTAATTCTCTCAATACATCCTTTAAACACCCCAGCAAGTTGTGAAATTTTTTTGGGAACGATAATAAAAATATCGACTTTAGCGTCAATCCGCTAGTTTTATTGCCGGATTAAAGCTAAAATAATATAATATTAAATAATGTAATAAAGTATCCTCATCAGTCATAAATTTCACAATATTTACTACCTTCTTTTATTTGCAGGTGAACCTTCTGAACTACACATTAAACATTTAAGTAATAGCTCAACTATTGAATAAAGATTAATAAAAACATTAAACTAATTTAGTTAACACAAATAAAAAAGCATTCGTGACTTATCATAACCTTAGTGATACTTAGTGTGTATCCACGCTATTGCCGTGGATGCAGTGAAAACACTTAATTTTATTTCTATAAGTAAATAAATAATAAGAGAATAAAATTTATTTTTAATATTATAAGAAAAAAGTTCTGATAATATACCAGGTGATCTGAAAAGTTACCACATTTATTATTCAACAGCTGTTAGTCCCTTCGTATTTCTGTTTGCAGTCATGTATACCATTCTCGGGAGAAACTTTTATAAAATTTATTTTCAAAGAGAGGACTCCATCCTCTCCGTTACACTTAACCCAATTCAAAAATCTTAAATGGCAATGGTAATATTTGATTACGTTAATTGACGATCCGAAAAAATAGTCAATTTTGGTGAAAAAAATTAAAATCCGCCCACCCTTTGCTCGGTATGTGCGAAAAACCATTTGGAATAGTACTTTTTTTTTTTTTAATTTCATCCGACTAAAATAACTATAAAATTACGTGATATGACTTCTTAAAATATATGATATAAATATAATATATGGATTAAAACTGAGAAAATTATTTTTAAAATTACCAACTGAAAACGTTGCCCTTAAATATTTTCTAACTTTTCAAAGGTTGAAATATTTTTTTTTTTTTTTAAATTAGATTATATGGCTTGTGGCACATCATTGGAAGGCCCTTTTAATAAAAAGTAATTGGGTATAAATAAATTAAAAATTGGTTCGCTGGTATTGAAGTTATGATTAAAATATGTTTTTTTTAGATTATATGACAGATGCCGTTTCTTGGAATATTTTTAGAAGTTTTTCAAATAAGTAGTAAGATTGTGAAATATATTGAAATATTTTTATTCAGATACCGTTCATTAAATGCTTTGGCAGTTCTTCTAGCACATTTATTTTATTCTCCGAATGTAAAAATTACTTCAGTTCTTACTTCCAGATAGTAAATAATTTTAGCGAGACAAATTTACAAAAGACAAAAATGAAAGGCAAAACGGTAGAACAATAACGCAAATCAAATGCCAAAATTATCTAAAGAACACGACAATTTAAATAAAATATGACGATGAATTAAATACAATAAATACTTTTTACCAATAATTAAATACAATATGAAAGAAAACAATTTGCCAAAATTACTATAGAAACTAAGATTTCAACAATTGGCAGAAAATTATAACCTGTTAGTAGAAACTTCAGTTTTTTAAAATTGTAGAGTGTAGTTGCCAACTTTTGAACTCAAAATATGCAAGTGTTATCGAAGTAAATTTAATTGTTTGTTTTGTAATAATGAAAATTTTACTTCATTAATAATGGTATTAATAGTCATTAGAATTTAAGCTTTAATTATTTTTTGATTAAAAATTATTCATTTATGAATTAGTTTTTATTTAATTATTAAGTTTATCTGGTAATCAATTTTTCAACATGTTACCAGCAAAGAACTGAAAAAAACCTAACTATATATTATTCTTACGTCACTGACTTTTCATATGTTTAATTGATGTTATAATCCTGTGTTTATTGTTACGTTTTTTTTAATGCTGGAGAAACCTTAACCCATATTTTTTAAGAAAAACGGATGAGTTCAAACCTAATGCTTTGGATCAGTAATGCTGTATCTCAACATAATGTAAAATAAAATCCTAACATAATCTAAAAAAAAACAACACATTTTTAATCATAACTTCAATACCAGTGAACCAATTTTTATTTTATTTATACCAAATTACTTGTCATTCAAAGGACTTTCCAATGAGGGTCACATTAAGAGTTATGTAAAGGTCACAAGTTATATCGCTCAAAAAAAAAGTTTTCAACCCTTGAAAATTTAGAAACATTTAAGAGCGAAATTTTAGTGTGTTGGCAATTTTAAAAATAATTTTCACAGTTTTAATCTACAGATTATGATTATTTCAAACGGTTTAAGAAATATATTACGTAATTTTATAGTTATTTTTTTGATTAGTTCCAGCCTGACGTCTGTACGTACGTATTTATCTCGCATAACTCAAAAACGATTAGCCGCAGATGTTGAAATTTTGGATTTACGACTGTTGTGCATCTTCTCCTTTGATTGCAATCGACTGGCCCAAAAGTATCCATAAAAGCTCAAAATCCACAAAATTTGGATTTTGGACTTTGCAGTAATAAAGCCTCATTGAAAGCTTTTCAATTATATATCATAAGTGGTTCTTATTTTCATTGGTTTCAGAGTTATAGCCAAATAAAATTTTAATTAATGAATAATTTTGATTTTACAAGGGGAAGGCACATCGCTTCGAATCCGACTTCATTTCCTTTATTTTTTAACTTAAATATATTAATTTATAAATAATTAATTATTAACCTCTGATTGAAAAAAAATCAAATGTTATTAGTGTAATAAAATTTTATGTACTTTTCATTTTAATTCAAAAATTTCTACAGACGTTAATAATTGTTATTAAATCAACATATTTTAATTTTTAAAAAAATGTATGAAGTCGGATTCGAACCGATGTGTGCATGGTTACGGATCCGACACGTTCTCACTTACACCACATAAATAATTAAGCGTCGTGAAACAAAATTAATATATAAAGTAATATAAAATGCTGATATGGATACTACAAAAAAAAAAAATGTGATGCAATGTGGTGTCCACCACAATGCAATTGTGTATCTGTCTACTTTATTAAAGTATTGTAGTATCGTATCTCACTTTCAAATGAAATAAGTTTAAATGAAGTGGAGCAAAAAATATGTATATGTAAATTAATAGGCGTACAAGGAAGTCATGTGGTGTCCACATCAGATTATCTTATTGGAGAAAAAATGAAGTCACAAAAATCAGCAGATTTACAGATATGTCAACTATGATGTAACTTATCGATTACAGTAGTATTACTGGTGTCAGAGTAGTGTACAACCGAAGAAGGTAGTGGATGGATAATTTGTTCCAAAACATCTTCCTGAAATTCATTTCCATTTAATTTGATATTGACTAGGAATAATTTTTAAAATATTTTAATAAGTTATGAAATTCGTTTTGCTGATCCGCAGATTAAAATAAATATTTGTGTTAATTATAAATATTTCCTATATGTATATATGCATTAGTAAAAGTGATCAATCCTTTCTTTCATTGGCTCTCTAGAGTTGTTAGTTTACTTTCGATGAGAATACATTGTTATATATAAAACTTGGGCACATCGATATATTTTTGTCGCACCAAAAACCTTTTTTCAGACATAAATATATAAGATTCATGTCTCCTTTCAACTTAAAAACTACCAGCTCTTAAATGTCTATCATTCATTCCTATTCTTTGTAGCCTTTACAAAAAGGATATTCTCTGCCTTATCGTATGTTATCTTCTAGTTGTACTATTCATCAAATAGACCTATTTCAAAGATCTTTTTTTATTTTATAGAGGAAATTTCTATAATATTCGTATTTTTTCCAAATAATTTACAGCATAACTTTAAAAAATTACAGTCTATATAGATTTGAAAATATTTTCATCATTATTACTTAATATTGGAATTGTCCAGCGTTTTGATGTAACTGATTATTACATTATTTTAATCTTATGAAAGCCTGATGTTATTCTTAAATTCAAGATTATTTTTGCTCGAAAATTCAAGAAATTTAAATGGAAAATTTACAGTCAAAAATAGTACGAATTCCGTCATTCCAGAGAGACGACTGGTAGTAATCTCCAACGTCGTTTCTTTGCACGCATTCCTTTCCTTACATTTATCAAGGTATTTCTTGCCTTTTGTGTTTTGCGAAAGGGTTTATTTATATTTTTATAAAGGCAGATTTTTTTTCGACTAATCCACACGTTAAATAAAAATAAAATAAGATATATAATAAAATAAACGTAAATTAAAACTATAGTAAAAAGTAATACTTTTTCATTTCTTCTGTAAATTTCGATATTTTGATGAAATTAAGCGAAATTGAGCGTTAGTATGCTGTGTTGATAATGGATTTTAACTTAGCATAACTTCTGATAATAGAATTAAATATTTTATTTGTTAATAATAATAATAATAATTTTCAAGGATATTTTGTTTTTGAATTCGATTCTATTGTTAAGATTTATTTTATATTATATATATAAATGAATTTATGAGTCCCGGTATGGGTTCCTATACCATTTATCCGATTGCAATGAAACTTTGGTGAGTTGTTGTGCGCCGCCCGTAAAGGTTCTGAATTAGTTTGGACCCCTTAGGTGGCGCTGAAGTCGAGATATTTCAAAAAATTGTATTTATGGTCCAATTTGGCTAATATTCAGAATATATATTAGTCACATGAAGAAATATTTTTTGCAAAAAATGTAAAAAGGGAAAAGGGAAGAAGAGAAGAAGGTAAAAAGGGAAGATGGGAAGAAATAAAAAAGGGAAAGGTTAAATTTTGTGAAGTTCCGTAATTTGATAAAAAATTAAAAAACTGAAGTTTTAATGTTTTATCAAATTTTAATTTGTGTTCATTTAATCTATATATATACTCAAATCTAGCAATAGCGAAGCATTGCCGGGTCAGCTAGTATACGATTAAATGTGAAATTTCACATACACATATACGTATATGTCGCAGGGAAATGTTGAAAACGGAGATTTGATCAAATCCCTAAAGTAGATTATCAATTCACGGAAGATGTTAAAATTACAACTGTGTGGGGTGATTTCCCTAAAGAAAGTAAGTGATTTGATCAAATCAGTGAAAAGATGAAATAATATTGTTTAGATATTAAAAGTATTTATTTAGTAAACCATGCATTATTAAATGTAGAGTACGTAATACAATAGTCGTTGAAACACAAATTATTTATTCGAAACTAATTGAAAAAAACACTACGAAAAAACTTATAACTTAATTGCTTAATTAATCTTTTCACTAAAACAGTTAAGGCACAGTTAAGGGATCAAATCTCTTAACTGTTTAAGTGATTTGTGGGATGAGGGAAATCATCCCACACAGTTGTAATTTTAACAGCTTCCGTGAATTGATCATCTACTTAGGGATTTGATCAAATCGCAGTTTTTATCATCGCCCTGCGACATATATATCTAAACTTATTATTTTATTACGATGAACTTCAATTTTTATTCTAATTATATAATTAGTGACAGATATATCAGATTATTTTAATGATCAATTAATTATTTAATGATAGTGAATATTATCTAGTGAAAGTAGATATAAAAATCCATATTTTAATATGTTTTGAAATCTTTCTTCTATCGAAGTTTTCTTTGAAAATTGCTAATATTGAAAATTACGAGGACATTTTTTAATTAAATTAATTTAAACAAAAGGATTTTCATTTAATTAAATTGAAAGTTAAAGAACTAAATTAATAAAAATTTCAATTGAATAAGATTATTTTTCTTCAATATAGAACGTAATCATGTACAGTAATTATTACCACGAGAGATATATTTTTAATAAAGTTTAAGTTATCTTTAAAAGAGTTAAAATAATTAAAAAGAAAAAACTTTCAAACAATCCACCAGAAGATAAAACGTTTGCATAGTATATCATAAAGTAATGCTACAAAATAAATGTATAGCAAAAACAATAAATTAAATAGGGATATTTTATTTGGTTTTTACAAAGTACTGTTAGAATTTTAATTTAATTCTATTTACATAACAAGGAGCTTAACAACAGAATAAACAAAAAATAATTGAAATTCATCTCACTCGGAAAAATGTCTGGTTCTTCAAATCACTTGTTCCCCAACCCACTGTTGAACCGTCACTCTTAACGGATGTGTAACGACTGCAAACAGTGGATTTATAAACAATGAAATGTAACTTATCGCGAACTAACACACATTATACAAAAAAAATGTAAAACAAAAACAATATATATATATAAATTCTCTGTGTTCTTTCAAATAAAATTAATACCTTGAATCGAAATATTACTTTATTTTGTGTAAAACAGTCGTTTGCTTTTTACGTTTATTATTATTATTACTGTATTATCTAAATGAGATCGATCACATTGGTCCAGATCTATTTATGGGATATGCAGAGGCATAGTATAGGAGGAATTAAAAAATCATTGTCGCCAGTCCTGTTGTAGTTTCGGATTATTCTCCTCATAATTAGTATCAAAATTATTTAATTCTTCTAAGGTCTATTTACTGGACTGTTGAACGATAAATTGCTGTGTTGTATTCATATCAGTTGTTTATAAAGAACGCTACCATAAATATTAAGAAACTATGTTTATGAAAATCTATTATAATATGATATATCATGTCTATAATAGCCTTTATGATGAGATTATTTCTATTAGCTTTTGTCTAGAACTTAATATTGTCAATTTTTTTTTTTATTTATTTATTTGACCTCCGGCATCACCGTTAGATATTACTTCTGAGGATAAGATGAATGATTTGTAGCGTGTGAAAATGCCACGCCTGACCGGAATTCAAACCCGGGACCTCCGGATGAAAGGCCGAGACGCTACCATTCGCACCACGGAGGCCGGCTAATTATTATTTAGAAATTTTTTAGCAGAAATAAAAACTTCTTAATTTGGCATACAAGTTTACCTAGTTGATGTTTAAAAATTAAAATAACAATTTCGAATCGGTTAAATAACAAGATAATAGTTCCTAATAATCGTAAAGTTTGGTTAATTTTTTTTTATATAAAATTTATATTTATTTAACTTTTAATATGATATGAAATTTATTTATTGTATTTAAATCTTTAAATACAGAACAGTGCACAATTACAGCTACAGTACTGAAAATTACAACCACTATTAAGTGAAAATATTACAATCTGTTCAACTTTATTCGATAATGTAGGGCAGAACTCTTCTAATAAATGTGTAAAGAAAAGATTAGGATATCAGAGTGAAGATAATAGGCCTTATCCAGAGTGATTCATGTAGTTTAACGGCGGTTTCTGAACTCATTCTACTAGTGAAAATAATTAAAAATGTTCTTATAAATATGGGTCCGGAAACGCTTCGTTATTGAGTTACGGCTAGCGAAAGATTTCGTTCTTATTCCTGGGCAAAAGTGAAATAAAACCATACTAAAATTCTAGGAACCAAAATTAAGAGCCAAACTTGGTGTTTGATTGTTTCTAATGGTTTTAACCTATAAAATGGAATTAAACAGGTTTCAGACTCATATCTCTAAAAGTTTTCATTATATCCGATGTAAAACAAAAACATTTTTGTTGTCTGAAAAGTTTTTTTACGGTTTATAATACAAAAACTTTGTTAAATGACTAATAAATGGTTTAACCTATTACCAAAACTTGTAGAAAAATTAATTAGAGAATCAATTCTGAGAATTAATTATGAGAAAATTGATATAAAATAGCCCAATAAAAAACAAGAAATTTGATATAACTACTAATACACCTTAAGAAAAAGAAATTACACGCTCAAAACATGTTTGCTTTCTTATTAAGTTCAGTGACACAAAAGAAACCTGAGAACATGTAGAACTTTCCTGTCACTCGGCTTTTTTCTGTTGCACGGCTTACACACAAATAGACATACAACTTAATTTAAAATATTTATAATTTTATTTAAATGTAATATATTTTGTACAGCTGTACGTTTGTGCTACACTAGCGTTCCTTGTGGTGACTGGGGGTACCATTAACGCAGTATACCACTAGCTTTAACACATTTAGCCACTAATTTTGAGCATCTTTTCGGGGTGGATTTTGAATTTTGAAAACTTTTTTTGGGAAACATTATAATCTTTTAATTGTTAACAAATGTGCATAAAAAATAAAACTTTAATTGGGCGAAATAGAGATACTGAAAGTAACCTTGCTTTTCAGCCTCACCCTCTTGACCTTTCAAGTTGAACATTTTATGGCATAAATGGTCCATGTACCATTACTTCTGGTCAGAAGTAATCTGACCAAGTTTTAATTATATGCTTCTGGAAAAGTGATCATTTTTCAGAAGTTAGTGTACCTTCTTTCTTAGCTAGTTTAGTTTGTTCACACAAATCGCACCGCTCTTGTGTAGTTAATGGGAATACAAATTGAATTTAGATACAAATACAAGCCTATAAATGTAAGGTTCAACAACAGGTTTATTTTCAAAAGCTCGTTTTTCTATATAAAGTTCATACACACACAGCTTTTATACTTAAATTAGAGTCAAGGTATTCTCGTTTTGAATTTTAGCTACAGTAATGACTTTCTACCTTTAGAAATGATTGAATACGCGACCTTACTGCTTCTTTGTATTCCGCAGGTACATATTTCTTAACATGTTTTCCTTATAAAATTTTCCTTGACATACCGCTCGCAGGATTTATTTTGGCATTTAATGTATAAATTTGCTTTTGAATAATAGCTAATGTTGTCAAATAAAAAAAACTTTACATACCTATATTTTGTCATTCATAACGCTAAAATAATACAAATTAAAAGAAAATCTTTTAAGAGAATTAAGTAAATTTTGTTCGTGGCGATGGTTCTGACCGTTCAGTAGCAGGCATTAAAAAACTGTTGTTCTCTATAGTATTAAGAGATTAGAACGATTTAAAAATGTGTTGTCTATATTGTTCATTAATTTTTTGTTGGCAAAAATATTTACAAGTGGTACATAGTTTTTTTTATTAACTATTTGCTTACCAGGTAGAATTTTATTCCTGACAGACACATACTCCCCTCAAGTTTTATGCTGCTATGAGACGTAGAACCCTGTTAATGCTCTCAGCTCCATATAAAAATTTAAAGCAATAAGTTCTATGTAATACATAGAATTCCGTAACTTCCTACTCAAAATAAAACGGACGTACAACTTTGAAATCATATCAGTATAAAAGGCGACATATCAGTATATGCTGCGACATTTTCTTTTTGTAGATGTTGGGAATCCATATTACAGACACCATATGGCAGTGTCGAGTGTTCCGCAAGATGTTATTAAATGCGTATGTGTACCTGCGCACTACCGACTAAACCTTCACCCCCTAACTACCCGCCCATCCTGGAATTGCATAAAGAAGCATTACTTCTGGAAGGGAGGGGGGTGATGCGCCCACTCACACATTCATACAACACAGTGCAATACATTACCGTCCAAACAATACATAGCAATAATATTTCGCCAAGAAAACGCATCCAACGACAGACAACCCAAATCACGATCAAACAAAATCAAATCAAAACAAAACATATATACAACAAATCTAACACAGAAAAACTTAGACTAGTTCACATCAAACATTACATGAGCAAAGAACATAATTGTAGACAGGGTACATCAAAACTTATGAAATCAGCCTTTTTCAGAGGTCATCATAAGTGCAAATATCCAATCTCATCCAGACAGATCACAACAAGGTTCCAGAACAAAGAAAACTAGACGTAGCAAAATAACATAATACACTAGCATAGTACGTCAACATTATAATACATCAACATAAAACATAATTATTCGTAAGTCAAAAACCACAAATTTTCACTTAGAACCTTGTAATTCTAAGGTGACCAAATATATTTTTAGTTCTTACGTCATACAATTTGTTGAAAATAACTCACTGCAGTATTCTTTAATGCTTATTAATATAATCATTTAAAACTGAATTACATAGATTTTTTTCAGTTTTCTGATTTATATCAAATGAATCTGTACTTCAGAATTCAATTTCCAATCAAATTGAAATTAAAATAATCTAACCATATAAGCGTAAGCAAAATCTATAGAATTTAAAAACAAAACGATGCTTTAAAACATGACGATTTACAACAAAAGAAGTAATAGTATATACATTAAAACAACAGAAGTATTTACTTGTACAGCAAATTATTAAAGAAAATAAGTAAATCAACATTAGAAATTTTAATACATATGAATTATAAAAAATCGAAAATATTTCCATTTATATCTGGAACCGATTTTTAACTTAATTTTCAATGAAAGCGGAAGCAACTAAAGTCAAAATCGGGTAATGACTTTTGTTTCGTAATCAAAATCTATGTTTTTGTTTATTTTCCAGGACTAAAACAACTTTTAAGTCAGAATAACATGAGCGTTCAGTCCTCAGAAGCAACTGTTTTCGTAACGATTATCACGAGAAACAACTGTTCTGATTCTTCAACATTAAAAAGTTTACACTTTCTAAAGTGTTAGAAATCAAATAAAATCTAATGAAATTGTCTGTTCTTTAACAAAAAAAGAGTATTACTTTATGAAAACTACAGAGAATTTTATTTTAAAACAAATTTAAAACTAGGTTATGATATCCGTGTTTAGAATATAATCTACAACCGGGTAAACAGTAATGTATGTAAATTTGAAAATGGATTTTCTGTTAATAAATTATATTGTCAAATGTTAAAGAGAAAGAAAAACTATTTTTATTCGATTATCACTTGTTATATATAACTCAAACTTTCCTTTTACTGAATTTTGAATTCACTACATAATTAGTAAATATTATTTATCCTTAAAGTTTTAAAAAAGTACGAGGCTCGGCTGATAGATTTTGCACATATATGCGTACCACGGAAATGAAAAGAGATATTGGAATGAAATAAAACGTGAATAAAAATACAATACCTTACTACAAAATGCAGTATTTATTTTTCAATATAATCCCCGTTTACACAGATACAGTTTTCTCAACGTGTGATAAATTTTTGCATTCCGTCACTAAAAATTCTGGCGGTCTTTCCTGGATCCAAGTGGCCACACCTTCCTTCACCTCATCGTCAGTGGTGTAATAATTACCTTAGATCCCTCTTGAGATGAGAGAATTGGAAGTCGCGAGGAACCAAATCCGACAATAATGGCGGATGCGGAATAGGCTCAAACTTCAGCTTGCAGAAAGCCATCACAGAGTTTATGCGGTACCCATCGTACACAGATTTTACGGTAACTCAATTGCTCGACAATATAGTCTACTCGTTCTTTAGATACGCCTAACTGAATAGCGATGCGTTGCTGGGTGATTCACCGGTCACTTTGAAGCAAATCGTCCACCTCCTTTCGATGTTTCTCGTCGGTCACAGAAACCGGTCGTCCG
Source organism: Lycorma delicatula (assembly GCF_047948215.1). Classification (NCBI taxonomy): domain Eukaryota; kingdom Metazoa; phylum Arthropoda; class Insecta; order Hemiptera; family Fulgoridae; genus Lycorma; species Lycorma delicatula. Next base: position 191,029,757 of record NC_134457.1, on the reverse strand, counting down.
CTGCGAGGTGCGTCCTCAATTATCGCTTTACCAGCTTCACATTTGCGAAATTTCAACGTTCACTTATTCATAGATTCCTGTCAACAGTTTCTCTACCGTAAACCGCTTTTAATCGATGAAAAATATTCGTAGGATTTACATTTTCTGCTGTTAAAAATTCTGAGCGCTGTTTTAACCGTGTTGACATATTGGCCGTACTAGATTCTATTTTACCTGCTACTGAAAACAAGCCGGTGAATGGATTTCAACGCATTATCGAAGATTTGTAGTGGGAATTTTAGCTATCATATGCTTCCACGCCCAACTCGATAGTACCTTTTGTCTCCGTGTAGCACGCTAGTGTGCAAAATTTATCAGCCGGGCCTCGTACATTTGTTAACCAATTTTATAATGGTTAATCTACTATTACTCAACAAAAAGTAATTATCGATCTTTAGAACAGATTATTTAATTATAGGTACATTACATAGTTTACGACAAAATTTGTTTGGATCAAAGTGATTTAATTAATTCAAATTATCTATAGAGTAGGGTACGTATCAATTTTGTTTATACGTCCACGCCTATTTTTATTTATGATATAAGTGTGTTCTAGTGAGTTTGTGTGCGATTTTATTTTAATACGGATACTAGCTTATAAAAAAATTCTTGAATGTTGAGACTTCCTTTCAAAAATTACTTCTCACAAAACTTTTCAATTCATCTCTAAGAAAGAAACTGAATAAAAAAACGTAGTCTTCTTATCAAAATGGCTTAGCTGACCTCAAAAGAAAATAAAAAGAGGTAAATAAGATGGTAAAATATCATCTTATTTACGAAGGGTTTTTAATTAACTAAAGCTATGTGATGAAGAAATAAGTAATCTATAAGGAATGATAAAAGTAGTAGCAAAGTAGAAAACGTAAAAATTTAATTAGGTATTTTTTATTTATTTATTTTAGGTACGATAAACCATGTAAACGATAATGTATAAAAAGAGATACGTTATTAACATTCATATGATACTTTATTTTATAGGCACTAACATAAAAATATTTATAATAAAAAAAATTATTTTTAGTTTAAAAAAGGTTACTTTTGTAATTTACAGTGAAACTTTTTTAAAAATATTGTGTCTACGTAGATTGATTACACCTTTATGAGAAAATATTTTCTATATGATCTCTTCCTATTTTATTCCAGTAGGTTTAAAAACGGGTGGACTGATTTTTTTTTTCATTAATCTTGTCAGTAAATTATATATTGTAATCAGTAGGACCCAGCAGAACAGAAACTAATTACCTTAACTTAGTAATCAAGATTTCAGGTTAAGAGTTACTTTTAAATGTATTACAAAATATTTTTTTTATTGAATGTCTCTTTTCAGGTAGGGACTCAAGTTTTTTTCTCAATTAGTCCCTTTTTTTAAGAAAAATTTATAATAAAGAAAAGAAAATTTTTAATCATGACGGAACGGAGAGGGTATATGCGTTTGGGGTCCTGTGTCCTGCGTTTGTGTGGGTGTTTGTTACCAGTTTCTTCAAAAACTTCTGAACCGATTTCGATGCGGTTTTTTGCATTACATAGGTATCACCTCAAAGCAGGTTCGTATTTTAGTTTTACGTTCATAGGCTACCAGGGGGCGCTGCAGTAGATGTGTTTCTCTAAAACGGTTGGACCGATTTTGATGCGGTTTTGTGCATTACGTAGGTATCAGCTCAGAGAAAGTTAGTTTTAAACTTAGTTTAGTTTTACGGTTATAAGCACCCAGGGGGCGCTGCAGTAGATATGTTTTTTAAAACGGCTTCGTGGGATTGTTTCTATTGGATATATTTAGAATCTTAATCAGTCGTTAGATCTATTTATACCTTTGATTTTTTGTATTCCTCAATAACAGCTGTCAACAAATCTTTTAAATCTTTTAAATCTGTTTAAATCTTTTAAGTCTTGTTAATTTAACTCTTAACAACCAAAATACAACGATAAACAAAATAATATGCAATACAATTGTATTTTTTCTGAGCCTAGTAATCATAAAATTATTGTAATGACAGTAGCCATTTTAATTAATCGTTCTTTAAAAATTATTTTATAACAAAATTTTTAATTTTGTTTACCTAAATAAAAATTTAAACGTAAGAGTTTCACAACCAAAATTAAACACATTAAAATGTTTAATTAGAATATTATTTTGTAAACTTGGACGTCATGACTAATTCTCTCGTCTATCTTGTTTTTATATTTTGGAAAAAAATTACAGGAAGGTAATAAAAATAATAATATATTCAATGATATCTTATGCCAATGATAAACAATTTTCTGTTAATGTATTATCATCATCATCATCATTATTATTATTATCACTGTCTTTTTTTTTTACCGGTAATAGACCCGCCGGCCTCAAGGAGGCAAGGGAAAAGGTTAAAACTATTGTGTAACTATGAAAAATCAACATGTCACGCAGGTTCTCCTACGGCAACCGCAACTTGGCATACATCAGAGCTGCAGGTTCATCTTCCACCAAGTTCGGAAGTTAGATACTTCTCATCAATGCGCACGTGTCTAAAATCGCTGCTTTCTGCATTGGCAGGAAGAGGCGAGGTTGAACCCAATAGCCTCGAGTGACCTGTGAAGCAAGTGCGAAATCTCTCCAAGTGGGCCGATGACGATGGGCACTATTATAACCTGTCGCTGGGTTCACAGCTCCCAGACCTGATCCGCCAAATCCTCGTACTTTGACAGCTTCTCAGCATATTTCTTCTGGATGTTAGAAGCCAGTGGTATCGTCATGTAACCCACCGGATTGGTCTGGTGGTGAACGCATCTTCCCAAATCAGCTGATTTAGAAGTCGAGAGTTCCAGTGTTCAAGTCCTAGTAAAGTCAGCTATTTTAACACGGATTTGAATACTAGACATGGATTCCGGTGTTCTTTGATGGTTGGATTTCAATTAACCACACATCTCAGGAATGGTCAAACTGGGACTGTACAAGACGACACTTCATTTACACTCATACATATTATCCTCTGAAGTATTACCTTCAGATTCTTAAAGCTAATTACCGGAGGCTAAACAGGAAAAATAAAGGTATTGTCACGTCGATGATCCTGGTTATTTCTTCCTGTTTCTTAATCACAACAATATCTGGTTAATTGTGAGCCACAGGATTATCCATGAGGACCGCGCGATCGTAATAAATCTAATAGCGGTCATTTTTAAATACGAACAGAGGAGCATATTTGTAATAAGGAACGGACACATCAAGAAGACCCAGGTCCAGAACCAGCCTCTGATGGAGAATGCGAGCGACGTTTTGCATCAGGACGTGTATTCTTTTGGGGCCAGGATCTGGCAGCCGGTAAACACGTGCTCTACAGACCCGCTAGTACTCCCACACAAACGGCAATTATCCACGAGCACGGTAGGATCCTTGAATATGTGATTCCGATAATTGAGTGTGCTGATTACCAAATTCTGGATTGCAAACTCAAATCCCTCAGCAAACAATTTGACGTCCTTCAGCCACGCAAAGAAGGCAGTAAAGTCAACCCCCCTTATCCAGCATGGAGGCGGCTAATCTACCATGAAGCTTACTCGCGCGCCATTCATCCATCTCCTGTCTCTCATCGGGAACCTCATTCAGGAGGGCAAGTCAGTGCCGCTAAGACGGAGTGGAGCAGACCTTCATCTCTTCTCACCACCTCCCGATGAAGCTCGCTGGATTCGCCTCGCCTTTGAAAATAGCTCCTGAGGTTCTACAGTTGTTTCGCAAGAACTTCAAGGAAATTCGCTACACTACCTTTACCCCTGCTTCTTGACAGATGGAAGCGACATGTAGGCAACCAGCGGCACAGCGTAGGGATGGATGCTCTTCACTTTATTGTCCCCGCTTAATTGCGACTTCATGACAGCACACACACGAGCCTTGAGGCCAGATGAAGGGCCTCCTATGCGTGACTGTGGCTGATTCCCACATCTTGGATTAAGCCAAAGTACCGGTAGGTTACCCCACGCTGTATACCCTTCATCACCAAGGGGGATCTATGAACAGTACACTACAATCATCCATCTGCACCAAACTCCTTTTCTAATAGCATTAACCCTGCGCTTGTCTAAGCCAAACCTCATACTTATGTCGACATTGAATTTCTCGACCAGCTTAACAAGCCGTTGGACACTCTTTTTGGGTCAGAAAGAAAATCATCCATGTACATGAGGTGGCTATAAGAGTATTTGCCAATTGCAAACCCCTCATTGGCCGATTTTAGGATGTTCGACAGAGGGTTCAGTGCCATATAAAACCAGACCGCACTCAGAGCACCACCTTGAAATATGCCTTGGCGAATCACCACTACGCCAATGGTCACGGCCTCCCTATTAGGGTCGTTCAACACAGATAGGTACACTATTTATCCATTGCGCAATGCAGGAACTCCACGATCAAGGAGTCAACCTTATACAAAACAAATATTTTCATGAGCCAGGAATGCAACACATAGTCTGAATATAGATTGCACCGACTCTTTTTATCCGATGCAGAGAGAACACTGTCCACTACCAACTGCTCCTTGCAACTTCTACTGTTCTTCCGACAACCCTTCTGCTCTTTCGCAAATCTGGTTCCGCTCTATATGGCCAGAAAATTTGGCACACAAGAAAGATGTAAAAATCTCGCAGGTTATTGGGAGGCAAGTAATAGGTCGGTATTTTGCAGGGCCGATCCTAAATATTATTAGTTAATAATTTTGTTATCATTATTTACTGTATTTTTTCCACGGGTTTGATCAGATCAATGTTTGAATTGATTATAGTTGTAAAATATCAAAGTTGGCAAAAACAATGAATACATAGTTTCAAAAAATATCATTTTTTACCCTGGACAGAATTCATTTAGTAAAGGTTTATTAACCAGTGTATTTGGTTTTAAAGAAGGATTATTTTGGCTTACATAAACAATAATTGAAGAATGGTTTGAATCGTAACTTAGTGTTTTCTGTAAAGTATATAATCAAGAATCACTTGATTGATACACTCAGAACGTGTATGCTTTTTTACCAAAAAGTAGAAAAGCATACACGCTGTGTTGATATAAAAAATTTATGAGCAGTTAATCTTCTAATTTTCGTAAATATGTTAAAAAATATTGCTGTTACTATTCTGGAACTGTTGGCTTAATTGTTATTGATGAAGTTATTTTTTATCCCGCTAAGTTGTGTGGTCTGTTTGTGAGATATGTTGAGACTATTTACCAAGATTTTGATATCTTCTTTGGTTAGATTAACTCAGAATATGAGTTTGGAAGGTACACCCATCATTCAACATTAAAGAAGTTTATGTACAGACGCTTGTCCTAAAATTTTTTTTTAATTGAAATTTGAGCACGGTGATTTTCCTTCAGTTTCAAGCCTACGTTAATCCTACTCTAAAAATTGTGGTAACAGTTAAATAATTTCTGACTTATATTCGTTTTAACTGTAATATCCACATTTTTTAAAAACATACATGTATGAATAAAAATATAGTGCTTTGTTAGTAATTTAATTTCATCTTTCCTGCATTTTGTAACGATGGGTCATTCTGCTACTTATAATTTCAGCTCTTTTCTTTTGTTAGTCCTGTATTAACAGATGTGGTAAATTTTTTTCTTAAATCGTATATTGCTAGTGAACAAATTGTCTTTATATGGCTTTTTAGCAATGGTGCTATTATTTCGATACAGTCTTAATTAAAGGAGAGAATTTTTGAAGTTTATTTTACGGAGCAGCACTTTCTAGGGAATTTTGATTACTCTCTGATATTATTTCTCTTTTTTCCAAGTTTTGTCAACGCTGACAAATATAATGTAATCAACAGTAATCTTTGGTTATTTGAAAATGTCATTAAAATTTACTTTAAGACTGGTAGCGTAGAAGATTACCAAAAACTATAAAACTGTTTTAGTAGTGAGATTTCTTGGACATAAAAGAATATATAACTTTAAATCTTGGAAAATATATCGTTGGAACTACTTTCTATAAGGCAAGTACTTTTATATTCTAATATAAGGTCGATGTATAGTGTTTGAAAAGAGAAAATCTATCCAGAATCTTGGAGAGTGCTTCGATTTTAAGTCTCTTTTTTTCAAAGAGCTCGTAAACATGATTGTAAGCAAAGCTGGAAGAAATCCTGCATTGCTTGACTTAGGTTGTCGCTAAGAATCGATAGTTGTTTTGCTTTTCAAATCTCTTGTACATTATCATCTGGAATATTGTAACTAATTTTTCATAGAGACAGAACATACACAACCCATATAATTGAAGTCGTTAGTACAGGTTGCTTCATGAATTAAGAAAATGTTTCCTTATCAATAAGTAGATAATTACTGCAATTCTGTACCTAGGTGTCTCAGATTAGTAAACCTAATTTTATAATTATATTGATTCTTTCTATATTTAAGCTAATTTCAAAAGATATAAAGTTATTCTGATTCACGAAAGTATTCTAGAAAATTAATCTAGGAAACTTAGATTGATTATTATTTTTAAGTTAAACTTGTATTCCCACATTCTAAAAACCTTCCTTAGTTTACGCTTTGGGAAATCGTTTGCTTACGTGGTTTCTATCACTAATTTGTTACTTTTATTCAGCCGCAGGTTTCTAGTCTGCGTTTCTTTGCGATCGCCTTTTTTCATACTGGTAGCTTTTTAAATGTTTTAAATAAAGATAAGAATATAAAAAATAAAATTAAAGATAAATAAATAAAACTATATAAATAAGAATATTTAATAAAGCTAATTTTAAAAACCTGTCCTTAAAATCAAAACATAATATTTTTTAATCACTTTTTTAAATTCTCTCTTTCTGAAGTCAGCGCTAAATTAATAGTTTCTAAGTTGTTGTTAGTTATTTTAATGTGACGCCAGCTCCAAAAATCAAAATATTAAAAAAATATTGAATGTTCACTTCTGAAGTCTTTTTATTAATTTATTTTGCTCCAAAAAAAAATTTAAGTCAGTTTATTCTGAAAATAAGTTTCAATGTAAGAGAAGAGCGAATGTATGATGAAAATTAATTTTATACTTTTCTTTTTTGGCACCTGACATTAATTATTTAGACAAAAGAAAATCAAAATATTGTACAATTTTTCAGGTAATATTTATTAGTTTTCATGTGAATTAAACATTTTTTTTTTATTTTAGTCCTGTAGTTAAAATTTACCAAATGTGTAGTTTCTTCATTGCTGTTTAGCAAAACAAACCTACAATTTGTTCTATGTAGTATTTCTTTAAAGGTGTCGGTATAAAATGGTAAATAAAGTGATCCAATAAATTTTGATCAGCGGAATACCGTCAAACATTCTTGTATCTCCTGTTCGTCATTCGTTTCACCTCCCATGTTAAAACAGTATGTTATTTAATTCTAGGTTATATATTAAAATACATTTCAGTACTTCATAATTTTTTATTACTGTAAAATTTACATTCTAATGTTAGTAGTTTTACAGAAAATTTGGATAATATATAGCCTTTTTGTACCTTACTTCCGTTAAATTAATAACTTAAAAATTCTTATATTTCTATTAGTCAGAGATAGTATATGTAATACAATATTTCATAGTACAAGGTGAATAATAATTTTTTTTTGTTTTTTATGGTCTGTTCCACTCTATCTTGTCGTTGTGTCGTATGTAAATCATCTGAGTTACTAAAGACATTAATCTCGACATTACACTACTTTTTTGGCAGTCCTATAAAAAGATTATGATACTTCCAGAACAGTAATTAGTGATGAGTTTTGATCAGCTGTTTGAGTAAAATTGTTTTGTTTATAACCTCAAAATCTCATTTTACGACGGCGAATCTTCTTGAAGTTGGTAAATTTTTTTGAACAGTGTGCAGTGATACAATTTTTTTACTTTCCGAAGGGAAAATCCGGTTAAAATTACTGTATAAATTATTGTGGTATAACCAATCAATACGACAAATTTGTATGAAACATAGAAATTTTTGAAATTGGGTAGAAAAATTTAAAGGCGGTTGAATCTCGGTGACTGACAACCACCATTCTGGGCGTCCAATTGAAGTTTTAACTGCAACGCTTAAAACTCGCATACACTCTTTCATCCAAGAAAACCAACATATTCCAGTTGAAATTGTAGCTGAAAAATTACAAGTTTTAGTAGGGCAGTTCATAACATTATCATCCAGAAACTTAAGAACGGTAAAACAAGCTCAAAATGGGTTCCAAGATAGTTACATCACCGAGTGGAAACAAGCCTTCGCATTTAAACAGAACTAAAACAACGGTATCAACAGAAAGGTGATGCTTTTTTGCACAGTAATCCAACCTGTGATGAGATATGGAGTCACAATCGTGAACCGGAATCAAAAGACAGAGCATAGAATTTAAAGCATACGAGTTTACCTATAAGAAAAAATTCCAACCCGACCACCAGCAGGAAAAATCATAATGAAACTCTTTTGGGCTGGAAGAGATACGGTTTTTGTAGATTTTCTACAAAATTAGCCAACAATAAGATTGCATACTATTGCCACATTCTAATCGACAAAATGAAGCCAGCAGTGTTCAACAAACGTCCTGGGTTTCAGCGTAAATACATTATTCTTCTTCACGATAACGCTCTGGCTCACATCATTAACAGATTGCATTGGGATATCCTAGCTCTTCCTCCCCATACAATCCTGACTTGGATTTATCCAATGGGTAAATCCCCCACAATGGAAGTGGGAATCCAATGGGGGATTTCCAATTCTGGATTTCCGCTTGTTTGACAAAAAAGATGTGCAAAATTGGCTCCGACATCTAGACGATTTCTTAACAACGAGAATAAATAAACCGATTCAGAGATGAGAAAATTGAATTAATGTTGCTGGAGATCATGCTGAAAAGAGAAAAAATGTCACATCGAAATTTCGACGTCAAATCGACATTAATCGACGATTTTTGTGAATACGAATGTTAACAACGACGATTTATGCTCTGCTGAAACGATTCGAGTCGGAACGAATCGTAGAGAAGTTTGCGCCTTTAATTATTGAATGACCAAAGTAGAAAGTAATTTTCAAATTTATTTTAATTACTTTTGTTAATATTTTCATGACTATGCTTATTAAATGATACATTTTATATATAAACAAATATAATATGCCATTTTTTTAGTACCAATTTTGATCTATATCTTTAAGGAATTTTAAGGATTAAGTTCTTTTTAAATATATTCCCATTAATTTTTATATTTATTACCTTCAAATGTACGTTTATTTAATTACGTTTGGTTTCATTTTCGTGACTAATTTAATTATAGCATATATTTTTATTTTTATTTTTATAATTATTTTTCATAAAAATTACTATTTTTCATATTTTTTAAGCAGCCCAATAATACGTAATTTTGAAATTGCTTTATACTAAGCTTTTTTTTTTTTTGACAACCCATTAGATGAATCTTAAATAATTAAGGTTTTTTATGTAGGTATGTACTACCCTTTTCCTATTATTAAATCTCAATATATTGCGTCTCTTGCATGACAGGGAATATTTTGAGATCTACGTGATAAAAAAACGGAAATTTGTTTTGAAATTACTTGATAGAAACGATCAAAGGATAGTATACAAAAAAATTAACTTTTTTAAAGTTTTGATTAATATTATTACATTAAGAATAACCATTACAGTTGTTATTGATTGTATTATTGTTATAAATTAATATTGTTGCTAAAATAATAAATATAATTTTTTTTTTTAACTCATTCTTGGTTACTTACCGTGTAATGTGTAATATAAATTCAAATTTAACTATATTAAAATATACAGTAAAAAATAAATAAAAAGTTCTTCGAAGAGCTAGAAGCAATTTAACTGACTGTCTGTATCATCAGTTTACATGAGGTTGGTTCAAACATAATCTAAATAAGAATTACACTCCCTTGATGTAATATTGGATAATAGTAATACATCTGTGACTATAGCTCAATATAAAATTTTACAAAATTTAATTAGTTTCTACAAAGAATTTGACACGATAAAGTAGGGAAAAACATATTCAAGATTTTCTTTAATGGTATAGTATTATTAATGTAATAAAATAAAATGGATATCCTGTAGTGAATGAAGGATAAAATCATTAGTTAAGTGTAGATATGGGAATGAAATTTCTTTTTGTGAATTGTGTTAAAATATTGTACTTTATATAATTTAAAGAAACGTTTTAGATCAAATCTAATTTAATAACAGTTCATGAGTTTTATTAAATTCTTTTTTATTGATTTTCTTTTTTAATAGTTTTTCTTATGAGTTTATAGCCTAACAACGTGCTTAATATTATTAATCAAGTTTGGTCTTATTTTTAACCTGAAATACGGTTTTGTTAAATTATGAAATTTCAATTCATCGCTCAAAAGTCTTTTCATCAATCCAAAATAATTAAAATTATGAAAAATTAAAGGAAATTTGACTTTTTTTAATAGATAATTTAACTAAGATTTTACGGCCATGTGAAATGAGCAATCTTCTCTTTTAACATGCTCTTTTATCTTTTTTTCTCATTGTTCTAGCACAGCTACCGTTTTCTTTTAATAACTGTTTTCCAGTAGTAATAAAGTTTCAAGTAAAAACTATGTTTATATCTATTTCATTCTGTTATACCGAATAAGATAATGTAATTAAAAATTATCATAATAATAATAGCGTTGGTCAAGTGGTTGTTAACTCCTCGCTTCAAATCATTTGTTTAACAGCTGATATGCGAAGTCGAATTTTCTGAGGTTTAAATCCTAGTAAAAGTTATTTTTTTTATACGGATTTGAATATTAGAGAGTGGATACCGGTGGGAGTACTTAATATTTGGGGTTCAATTAATCAGACGACTCAGGAATGGTCGGCCTGAATCTGTACAAGATTGCACTTTATTTACATTTCGTACATATCATTCTCATGTCATTGGGCCGTGGGGGGTTATCTAATAATGTTTACGAGTTGAAGAGACAAGTTTCACATTACAACATATATACGTATAAGGAAAATTAAAAAAAATAAAAGAAATGAAATACTATTTTTTTTTAAATCTCTTTTTTTAATAACCCGTAAATTAATTATGGAAAGAAGAAATATGTATGAGATTATGTATCGATTACATGATAATTTTCCCTTAGTAATTTCTTCTATGAACGTGGCTATTGGTAATAAAATTGGTTTGTTTGGTATTTCTCCCGCCACCACCCCATTTGGTCGGCCTAAAGTATAAGACCGAGTTTTTTTGCCACAAACGGCTACTGAACCTTAGAACAAATTAGCGACCAATGTCCTAATATATCCTAGAGCTTACCTAACAGCATGAGCGGATTAAGCGCGGTGCCATACACCACCGGCTTACGAGTCCCAACTGCTCACTTGTCATATATAACTAAAATGGATAGGCGCACCCCGTCAACTACTAAAATATATATGACTTCAATAAATAAATTTATATCGTCAAGACAGCAATTCGCTGCCACGCGTAGGTTGCTGAATGCCAACAAGTACCTGTCCACCATTTTAAAACGCTTGGAGCTTTAGTTGGCTGATGGCGAGCCATAACTCTCGAGTAGCTTCCTACAGCAGCGCGGAGGAGATGCCAATTGAACAAAGCAATGGCATCAAGGAACACCCCCACGGTTCGACAGTGCGGCTTATGAGTGGCCAATTTTCCCCTTGACCTCTAAGTTCCAGGGTGTCCTGAGTTCTGATCCCCGCAAGAACTGGGCAGTCGAACATCATGTGTTCGTTCGACTGGACCTCCCCGCAGGCGCACAGCTCATCAGCTACCAAGCGGAACCGAAAGAAATATTGGTTCAAGTTCGCGTGGTTAAAGAGCACCTGGGGACCTGTTGCCCTTAAAAACGAATTAGAGGCATACAATCCCTCCAAGTCCTGTATAAATCTATACAAGGACCTACTCTTAGTCGTGGCGTGCCATTCTTGCTGCCATGAATGGTACACAAGTTGTACTTAATTTTTTTATTAAACTTCACATCATAAAATATGTCGGCCGCAAGGGCGACCAATTTTTTTAAAAATTTTTTATCGCATTTTTTTCATAAACATCACTTCATATCTAAAATTTGTAAAATTCATTTTTATTATTAAATAAATTTTCTTACTGAGTTTTCAGACAAACAGAACTTATTTTTATTGACTGAAGTAACTATTACATGAAAAATAGTTTATAATGAGAAATGTTATTCGTGTACGCCCAAATCTGTCAAAGAATAAGTTATTGCGCAATTAATAAAGTATATTTTTATAATATATTTTGTATGTTGCACGCCAGTGTAAATTCGAGATAGATTAAAAGTTAAAAAAAAAACCGTTTTTCTTCACTTTTTGAAGAAAAATATGGTTAATTATATTATATTGAATAAATTCACAAAAAAGTGGTCGGGAAATTAATGAAATCACCATTCATTTTTTTTATTTTGAAGCAAATTATTAAAATACAAATTAATGGTCAGAAATTAAATACCATTAACGTTATATTTACTAGACATCTGATGAAATGATATAACACCTGTAAAGGTGAAATAAATAAGGAAAATGGATCACACATTGGTGATATTTATATTTAAAAATTTGATGTGGACACACATACTCATGTGTGTCATAGTCATACAAGGAAGTCTCCTTGTACGACTATTAAATTACATATATTTTTTATTAGATATATTTTCTTTTTTTTATTATTTATTGTAAAAACGTTTTTACAATTAATTACAGGTTATTAATTAATAACGTTTTTACAGGTTATTAATTAATTATTAATAAATCAATATATTTAAATTAAAAATAAAAAAATAAAAAAAAGGAAATGAAGTCTGATTCGAACCGTTGGGTCTTCCCTTAACATCCAAATATTTTATTAGTTATAATCTTATTTGGCAATAACTCTGGAACCTATTAAATAACTACCACTTATTATAATATATCTTGAAAAGCTCTCAATGAGGGCTTATTTGTGCAGTTAAGAAAAAGTAAAAAATCCAAATTATTTTGGCTTTTCGTCTTTCTTGGACACTAATGGTTCAGACAATTGCAATCAAAAGGGGAGGTGCACAACTAGATGTTACAACAGTCCTAAATCCAAAATTTCAACATCTTATAGCTAATCGTTTTTGAGTTATGCGAGATACATACATACGAAATTTTAATAGGAAGTTAAAACGGAAAGAAAAAAAGAAAAAGCGATTTTAATAGTCCTTAGTGATCGAGAAAAATATCGGTTTGCAGATAGCAAGGGAAATATCCATTTTGACCATCCCTGAATCCATTTTGACTAGTTTCGGCGTGACGCTGTACGTGTGTATCTCGCGATAACTCAAAAACGATTAGCTATAAGATAATGAGATTTTGGATTTAGGACTGTTGTAACACCTGGTTGTGCACGTCCCTTTTGATTGCAATAGCCTTGACCAAAATTGGCTAAAAAAAAGCCCAAAATTCAAAACATTTGGAGTCCAAAATCCAAATGTTTTGAATTTTGGACTTTTTTTAACTGCAGTAATAAGCCCGCATTGAGAATTTTTCAACAATAAATATAGGTGGTACTTTTTTCATTGGTTCCAGAGTTATAGGCAAATGAAATTTTAATTAATGAATATTTTAATCTTACAAGGGGAAGGCAAATCAGTTCGAATCCGACTTCATTTCCTTTTTTTTTAATTTAAATATATTGATTTATTAATAATTATTTATCTTTGATTGTAAATAAACTTCAACAGTAAATAATAATTCAATAATAACAATAAAAATATATGAAAAAATTAGATGTTATTAGTGAAATAAAATTTTATGTACTTACCGTTATAAAAAAAAATGTATATATATAATTTAATAGGTGTACAAAGAAGTCATGTGGTGTCCACATCAGAATTTTTCAAAGTAGAAAGATAAAAACCAATAAGGATAATAAAAAATGGTTTACGTGTATAAAATTAACTGTATTTCTAAATGTCACATACTTTGTTTTATTTTACAACTTTTTGATAAAGTTTTAAACAATTTTTACCCGAATTTTTAAATAACTTTCTTCTAAATAACAGTTTAGCTTATGGTTAACACAATTATTTTCCTAGAAAATTACATAATATAAATATTTTCATTTCTTTTATTTTTGATAAATAGTAATTAATTAATACAGTGCCAGCACTTATACAGTTTACCCATTAAGCTAAATTTTTTAATTTGAATGTAAGTACAAAAAAGTTATAAGGTATACAAAAACGATATAAGCTTAGAATAATTATACATAACATATAATAATGTACAAATAAAACATTTTTTTGAACAAAAATTCGATTACCTATTCAAAATAGTCAATAAATAAAAAATAATACATTATCCAGTTCACTATACACTCAAAAATGGGTAATACAATTCAAATGGTTGATCATTTGGTGAAGTAGTTAAATGTTGGTTTCTAGATCAGTTGACATACGAGTATCTTCGATTCCCGACAAGGTCCAGGTATTTTTTATTTCATCCATTTCATCTTTAAAATACGTCCAGAAACATATTCTACTTCATAATAAAAAAATTAATTACATATAAAATAAATAAGAAGACATACGAAATAGGTATAATTTTAATTTTAAAAACTCTCTGTACCCTTTTGTAAAGAAAAGAGTAGTCAGTTAATGCATAACATGAACTCAGCTGAGTTCTACATACAATAAATAACCCACCAGGCTGGTCTAGTGGTTAACTCATTATCGCAAATCAGCTGATTTCGAAGTTGAGAGTTCTAAGGTTCAAATCCTAGCAAAGGCAGTTACTTTTATACGGATTTGAATACTAGATCGTGGATACCGTTGTTCTTTGGTGGTTGGGTTTCAATTAACCACACATCTCACTTGTGTAATGTCAGGTCGACCGTTCCTGAGACGGTACAAGACAGTTCATTTCCATTCATACATATCATCTTTATTCATTCTCTGAAATAATACCTTACGGTGGTTCCGGAGACTAAAAAGAAAGACATACAATAAATAGGATATAATATAAAACAAAGAAGTGTCATTTAGTTATCGCAAAATCAAATATTCTTTTTAAATTTACTCTTAAAAAAAAATATTAAGGGGTAAGAGAAGGATATTTTCAAATATAAAATACATAAAAATAACACAATTATTTCCGGCTGTTAATAAAAAAGCAAATAAAACTGCAATTTATATCCCAGCTAAAATGGAAAAATAACTATAATATTAAAATGTATTAATTTTATTACAGAAATTAAAATGAATTTTAACTAATACAATAAAAAACAAACAAAACATTATTTCAATGAATGCATAAGAAAAATAATAATTATATATGCTTGATAATAAATTTTATGTGTAGAAAATTAAAAAAATAATAAATAATGTTCATTTAGTTTTGATTAAAATCGAATTTCTTTACTATAAAAATAAACGATATATTTATTTCATTTGAACGTAGAACTGTTTAATAATCCTAACAATTTCTAAATCGATGATTTAATCGGATAGGAAAACAATCATAAATATATCGATTTACGATTACCATCGGTAAAAACAATATTGGTCTCTTAAAACTCGTGTGTCAATTTTTTGTAATAATGCATTATTAATTTAAGGAAAAGAACACTTGGTTTTTCTGATCTAAATTAAAACTTAACTTTAATAGAAAACTATTTATTTTTATCTTTGCGAATATAATTTTTCCATTTCCAATATATTTACTGTCAGATTTTTTCTAAATATTTTATTTTAGAAACTAAAAACACATTTACGAGTAAAATATGATCATACTGAAACAATAAATAATCTTATTTTCTGAGAATTTTAAATTCTCTAAAAAACTGTTCTACTTGATGACTGAAAAAAAATAAAACTGATTTTTGATGTTCCACTCTTTTTGAAAAAAGGCAACATCTTTGCCTGTCTCATTTCTTATGGCCCAGAAATTGACTTTCTTGGTGATAGCGGAAAACTGTGGAAAGCGGTACTAAAAATTATCTATTACAATTGAATCACATTACATAATCTTTCTGATATTAAAAGAAGCTTATTTTTTTTATAAAAACATGATATCCATCATTATTGCGTTACAGGTATAGATTCATATCGTATAGGATAATTTAAAGAAAAAATTGTTTTATGGGTAATTTTCATTCAAAAAATATTACTTTTATTAGTTCATTAAATGAAAAACTAGGCTTTAATGCAACTGTAGAGAAAACTTTCCTACTTTGAGTAAAGAATTCGGCTTATCAGTTGTATTAGCTCTTGAAAAAAGGTTTAAACTTCATGCTGTGTGTTCGAGTTTTTTATACAATTTCATACAAGTTTGATAGATGTAATGTAGAGCCTCTGATTACACCAATACTTTTATTTTTATTTTTTTTTGTTTAGCCTCCGGTAATTACCTTTCAGATAATATTTCAGAGGATAAATGAGGATGATATGTATGAGTGTAAATGAAGTGTAGTCTTGTACAGTCTCAGTTCGACTATTTCTGAGATGTGTGGTTAATTGAAACCTAACCACCAAAGAACCCACGATCTAGTATTGAAATCCGTATAAAAGTAACTGTCTTTACTAGGATTTGAACGTTGAAACGCTCGACTTCGAAATCAGCTGATTTGCGAAGTCGCGTTCACCACTAGTCCAACCCAGGTGGTTGATTACACCAATATTATTTTAAATTTTGGTCTTAGATTAATGATGTACACAATACTGATAATCTCTGTAATGAATAAACCTTGTTAGATTAACATTTGTTAGCCACAAAATTATCTGAACATAGTGGGCTTGAATAAACCTAGTGAGCGTTATAATAAGCAATAATATATTCAGCACATCAAGAAGATGTGAAATCCAATCGTCTGTAATTTATTTATTTATTTTTTTTTTTTTGATGAAAATTTTTTAGTGAATGAAATATGCACTAATCTTCTCAATTAACAGATTAGACGCTGCTGATCCATAAAGATTCTTGTAAAGTGTCAGATCACCTACAACAAGATTGTTCTGTTATAGCATCCAACATTCACAGGTTATTATTCCAGCGTGAAGATAATTTTTTTTTAACATATTTTAAAAATAATGGATTATCTTTTGTGAATTTTAAGTTAAAAAGTTACAAGTTTGATACGTATCCAAACTTACATCTTAACAAATATAAGTAATTCGAACTTCTTTCAAATAACCATTTTAATTGTTACAAAGATTATTCATAATTTTTTGAATTCTTTAAACCTAACCTACATTTGGATAAATAAATAAATTTGTTGATCGTTTGCTAGTTTACCGTTAAGTAATAATTAAAATCTTTAAGCGGGTAGTTCTAAGATTATCATAAAGTAAAAACAAGTAACTTCCATCGACCGTAACGTTTTATTTTCACCGAACCATGTATAAGTAATGCTTTTACCCCGTAGCTACTCTTTAATCCATTTTCGTAATTCTCTTAATGCACGAAACCATGTAGTAATCCTTTTACCTCGCACAAATATTGGTTTAAGAAACAAGAATTCATGGAAGTTACACATAAACATTGCAGTTTTACTTTCCCATTGATTGCATTTTCTTACCCATTTATTTCCATATTTATATTACTCAAATTTAACTGGTTACTTGTAAAATACTTCTACTTTTTTTACTTTTCATATTGTTAGATCGTAAATGAGTCTACTTAATTTAACATTCAATAAGATGTAGCTTCAAATCCCGTTAAAATTGTAATTTATTTTTGAATAAAATTTAGAATTTTTAATTTCTTAATATTAAACATGCTCTGTTTTTATAATTAATATTATTATTCGTTAAATAATAAATAATTATATTTATAGTTTAAATTCATTGTTACAAAGCAAACTTAATGCACCAGTTTTGCTTTAAACAATAGTTTATACAAAGTCTTCCGTTAATTAAAAGTACAAATTAAATAATTGTTGGCCTCTCTTTACTAATTTTATTAATACGCACTTGAAGCTATTCCTGTACAATTTTACCGACAGAATTATTTTTTAAAGATTTATACAATTTTAAATCTTTTGGTTTTCCTAACTAGATAAATAAGCGCATTCTAAGATTATTAAAAGATATTACTTTTATCTATCGTCTTCACCCTTTATTTCCAACAAACTTTTTTCGTGAAGTTAAACTAGTAGTTTTTTTAATATTTATTAGAAGGACGTCATTATAATTTTTCTTTAGCTTTTACTTTAATCGTTATTTTTAAGACCATGTGCTAAATACCAAAGTTCGTAACGTTTTCACCATTCTACTTTTAACTTTTTCTTGCACACTTGTTTTTTGATGTTAAAAGACATTCTCCTCAGAAAAATTATCATTTTAAATAAATTTTTAAAGGTGTAATGATATGAAGAAAGGACTAAGTAATTAGAAATTACTTATTACTTCTGGAAAAATATCACACTAGTTTTTTATTATTATTATTATTATTATTATTATTATTATTATTATTATTATTATTATTATTATAAATCGTTTATGCGCTCGCCCACGGAGATACGGAGAAAAAAGAGAGTTTATTCCGAGAAAGAAACTTAAATATAATAAAATCATAGTAAAACTTCTTTTAACTGATCACGTTTCCGATAGCTCAGTAAAAAGAATATTTTACTGAATTATAAAGGTGCAAATAGTATTAAATAAGTTTTCATCCATTAATAATTCCCGATCTTTGAACTGGAGTAGTTGCCTCTTTGTCCTTCATACTATATATATTGTAGGTGTGGGTGAAAGGCCGAGACTACCACTTCACATCCGTAGGTCGCGGGTTCCAGTCCCGGTCAAGCATGGCATTTTTACAAACGCTACAAATCATTCATCTCATCCTCTGAAGCAAAGGTTAACTGTAGACTAGGAGCTTAAAAAAAAACTACTAGAATTCATTTCTCATTAGTGCTATAACTGATCAGCTGGCCTGTAGTTTCTTAAAAGAATAAATAAAGTATACAGTAATTATCAAATAAAATAAAGTGTAGTTGAGAACAATTAATGATAAAAAAACTAAATGGAATTTTTCTGAATGCTATTCATCATACGTCTCCTAAAATATTTAATATTTCAGGCTTTTCCTCTTCAGTTATTGAACGAGCATGTAGACATTATTTAAACACCCTTTTAAGATATTAGACTTTTATCGTAGAATGGATGTGATTAAATTAATAGTTTGGTAAAATTAGGCTTGTAAGACTGTTATGGATTTTTGGGAACATTTCATACATCCAATTGTATTATAAGCTAAAATACAGCTTTAAATTTTTATAGCTACCTTAATTCCATTCTCAACAAGTTTATAGAAATAAAAACAAATAATAAACAAAAGGGGGGGTAAACAAAAGGGAAAATAAAAAACAAAGTTATTTATAAAAAATATTTTTTTTAAATAAACAGACTGCAGACAACCCATTTTTCATCTTACCATTTGAAGAATAGTGGTATGAAACCAAAATAAAAAAGAAATAAAGCCTAACAATTAAATTAATAAAAAACAAAAAATTAGAAAAAATCAATAATTAAATTTCTTGATTCTTGATTAGTGTGTTCATATATATATATTGTCTCGTGTTCGCGGCCCGATCAGGATATTGATTTTAATTGTTTTTAACAATTAAAAATGTTTATAAAAATACAATTTATTAATTTAAGAACATAGAGAATACGGAAAATCAATAATAATTATAAAAATTATAACAACGACAAAAATAATAATAGTAGTAAATAACAACCACAACAATAATAATAAAAATATTAAACGCCAGTTATAATAATAATAATAATCAATCAATAAATTACATAAAAAAGAGAATTTCAAGGAAGGACAGGATTTATCTAGAGGTAGTTAAATCGTAAAATCCAAAATTCAGTTCAAGTGATTAAGACATCATAATGACCGCTAATATTAATACATTTAACTAGTATTGTATTAACTACCGGATAAGACTAGTCTAAAGTTCGTTTACTGCAAACACCTTCCCTGTTTAAAATAGAAAACTACCCTAACAATTTGTGAATGAATTTATTACTTTATCTCGCTAACTAAATGTCTATCAGTAACTCATCGAACAACTTCCTGCATTCACTTACTGTCTACACTGGAATTCTTATGACGTCACGTCAAACACTCTCTGCAGCACTACACGCTTAATCTCGTTTCTTACTCGCTTCTTACTTCTCGCTTAATACTGCCTGTCCCAAACTGTCCGAAACAGTGTTTATATATCCTGACCTGCAGAACCAGCCACATTCCTTAACAGTTGAAGCGTCAGAATTATCATCCGCGCCCTTACATTTTCCCATAAATTCCACTTTGGTACGGTAACCTTTCTTATGGAACAACAGCTGTTGTAGATGTGTGATTAATTGACAGTATTACAAAGAATGATTGTTAAACGGACTTTTATGCCTGAGAAAAGGATCCCTTCTGGATTTCTTTCATTGTTATTTTCTCATACTTTCTTAATTGGAAGAAATCCGTTATCCAGGTTCGTTATCCTAGTCTTGTTACACTATGTATTTCCAGAGCGATTCCAATACAATCTCATTTTAAATTAGTTAGTATCAAATGACCTGTAAGTTCATTTAAACACACAATTTTGTTATTAAAAAGAAAAATTTTAATTCAGACAAAATAGACATTTACTTTGTAATGGAGAAATATTTGCTAAGATAACAGCAAATCTGTTAACTTAGCAGTACTATTTTAGAAGAATCAAGTTCAGTTTGGAGAAGAAAAACAAATTTTACGTAAAACTTGTTAAAAAATATTTAATATATGTATGAAATAATACATAAGAATACGGTAATTCTAGATTTTGGTACTACCATTCTTTTAATTAATATCCAAATTTTTTGATTTTGGATATAAATATTCAGTTATATTTTCTTGCATCACAAATAATCGGACTTTCAAAAACCCCTACCACCACTCATAACTCCAAGGGGTAATTTATAAACAGATGCTATTGAACAAAATTCATTTTTTCCACAAATTAAATGTAATATATAATTCAAAAACAAACACTTTCTTTCATGAAGCCTACTGTATTAAGGATATGTCGCATACAAATAAGAATAGATTGACTAAGATATATAAATAATTATTAAACTAACAGTCACAGCTGTTTGCAAACAGTAAAGTATACTATCGATTGTCCTTTGAGTTTATATTTACAGTCGGAAAGCCCGCAAATAAAACTTAAATAAATAACATTTTTGATGGAATTTCCATGTAAGCTTTGAAGATAAAATTAAAAAGCAAATAATTTTTTATTTATAAATTTTATCTTTACTTTTATTTTCTACATATACTTTTTTTAATGTAAATATTTTATAAATTAAGCGTACAGTTTCTACTTTGCATGCGGTATAAAAATATAAACAAAACTTATTTTATTTATACTTACGTGTATAAAACAATAATAAAATGTAAAGAAGTTGTTTTTGTTGGTCTGTTTAAATTCTTTATGTGTTTGGAATCTAAAACATTAACTCGGATAGGAAGTAAAAAAATTTTTTACGACAAAACTCCCCCGGTCAATATTTACTTAAACTAAAAACAAACCAAATTCCTTTTTAATAAGGATGGAGCGCATTGTTTTACGATATAAATTCATGAATACACTTTATGTACTCGTATATGTGATTTTTTTTAATTTTACCCTTTTATTCCATTCTTTATTAAGAGGGTTTCTAGAAATATGATTTCAGCATTCCGATCACTTTCATGATCCCCTATGTAGAAATTTAAAAATATCTTTGTTTATTTAACATTATTTAGTAATTTTAAAAGGAAATAATTATTTAGTAACCGATCTAACAATTAATCAATATATAATAATAATACCTTTATTTTAACAGAAAATATTTCTTTGCTCAGAAAAATTTATATTATACTCCTACATATATAAACTCAAAGTAATATTCTTGGCTATCATATCGTTAAAGAAAGAGTTCCGTAAACAAAATAATTACAAAAACGAACTTCCAATTGTACATTATATTAAAAAATGTTTGTATACAAATTAAAAAAAAAAAAATAACGTTAATTTAAATTCTTTAACTAATTGATATCTTTACTTCCACGCTTCCTGATAATATTTACTCAAATTTATACAATTCAACCATTTAATTATCCCGTAATTCACTGATCGATTATATTATTTTATTTAAGTGCTTACACCTTAATCTCCTGTAGTACTGCACAAACTGCAGTTAATAAGTAAATATACATCTACCTATTTTTTATCCATTTAAGAACATGTTACCTCTTACTTTCTTATTTTGTATTGGATTGAGTTAATGTAAAACATTAAAAAAATATCTATTTCAAAAGTAAAAATAAATATTTTTGTAAAAAAATTTTAATAGCTTACATTGAAATATTATAATTTAGAAAAAATTCAATTTATTTACTGAAAATTTATAAGGTTTTTTTTTTCTAGTTGACATTTTTGTTTGTGCGCTATTACTTTTTATGATGTCTGAAACAAAAAAGTTATTTTTATAGTGTTTGTGATAGTTTATACAAAATAGTACGTACGTACATGTTTGTATACGTATACGCATGTATACGCACATACGCATTATACGCATGTACTATATAGATGCGTATAATAGTAATAATACGTACAATATTCCTGTGTACGTACGCACAAATAAATAGCAAGAAGTAAATATCTATTCGACTATATTTACAGTGTAATAATAATAGTACACACATCTATGCACACGCGCACAAATATATAAGTACATATCTATTTGAGCGCATAATTTTTTGGGGTTGTTTTATCACTGTAAATATCTACTGTAATAAATAATATTTTATGTAAAAGATACTCCATTACTTAGAAAATATTTTAAATCTTATCGTACAAATTAACTATTGCTTTATTTCGTTAGTTATTAATTAAATTTACTTTTATTTTTTTACTTTCCCGCCTATTGCTGTAGCAGAGCTATAGCTATAGAAGTTGGTAATCGGTCCAATTTGGACATATGCGTTTTTCACCAGATCTTTACGTTTTGACCCCTAAGGAACCCAAAAAAGCGGACGGAATTTTTCCGGATCTTCGTCTGTACGTATGTGTGTTCGGGGTCTAAATCACCTTATATCTCCAGAACTACTCGACCGATTTTGATCAAACTTGGTCAGATTACATCTTTGTATGGGGAATCTATGCCATTAAATTTTCAACTTAAAAAGTCAAGAGGGTGAGGTTGTAGAGTAGGTCGCCCTCCTTCAGCACCTGTAGATTTCGTTTAATTAAGGTCTTATTTTTCTTTGACACATTTAATAACAATTAAAACATAATAATATTTCCAAAAAAAATTTGCAAAATCGCACCTCAACCCAAAAAATGCACTAAAATAACTAGTGGCTAAGTGGGTACAGTTTGTCATTAGTAGCTTCTCTCACGACAATCTAGTGTAGCATGACGGATAGCTGTTGTAATCGTCATTCTTTTTCTGTTTACCCTCCGGCACCAGCTATAATAATAGGTGAGCTATAATATAGGTGAACGGTAGAATTAAATAAATGAATAATATTTAAAGTGTAAAAAAGTATTTAAAGTGGCCGCTAGTATCGCCACATCCGCGCGAATGAAATACGGTATACGCGCGCGTTTTAGTCAGAATCATTGAATTAAATAAACCAAACATATTATATTTAAATAAAATGACAAATATTTTTAATTGTGTGTAAGCCGTGCATCAGAAAAAAAGCCGCGTGGCGGGAAAGTCCTACAAGTCCTACGTTGTCAGCTTTTGTTAGTGTAGTAGTAATAATAATAATAATAATAATAATAAAAATTATAATTATAAATTAGTTTATTATCTACCTATTTAAGACAATGTAAACCGTTCATTTTTACTTTCCCGGCGAATATAATTAGAATTAGATATATTAAAGGGGAACATATAGTCATAATGTCAAAAATGGGGTATGGGATATTTTCAAATCATTACTTTTTAGGATCCAAATAGTTCATCTAACCAGAAAAAAAAAACAAATGAATATATGTGCGTACATATGTGTATCACACTGTTTTTGGCCTTATATCTTAGAACTGACAAAACTGTTTTTTTTTTGTTTTTTTTTTTTTTAATTTGGTTCAAATATTTCTATATACTCGTATGGAGCATAGATCATATCAACTTTTTTAAAAATTCGTTAAGTTGTTGGGTTATCGCGAAAAAAAATAATTTCGATTTTCTTCAGAAGCATTTCAGAGACAACTTTATTATACCATATTTGTTACCTACAATGCTTGTATAAATAATTCAGAAAAAGTTTTTTCTTAAAAAAATTATACCTCACCTCTTAAAACCAAAATACTTTACTTTTATGGTGAAAAACGGATTTTTGTAGAGCTTGAAAAAATGTCAAACTGACTGTGATTCGAACTCAAAACTTTAAATAATAAAAGCCAAAATAGCCACGTATCGGGGTGATATTAGTGTAGTATTATAAACGGTAAATTGCAATTAAAATATTTTATTTGCGATATATATAAAATACTGATAAATAAATTGATGTCACTCCCTGATCTTTACTTTCCTGTTTGGTAACATAATTTTATTGAATAAATATATATATATATATATATATATTATAGAGTGCTGATAATGTTATTTATCACTTCAAATCATCATAATCTGTTTTGGATTGCTGAGATACCAATGGGTGTACTATTGTTTTTTCCTTCATCTTGCCAAGGTCATCAAATACGAGGAGTCATTGCTCTAGTTATACAAATCAAAAACCTTGAATATTTGATTTTCTTCTATCGAATTAACATTGTGTTTAGTATTTTTTATTTATATTTTACAAATATGTATTTATTATTGTACATTTAGCATTACATATTTTCAGCGATTTATTACAAAATATATTATAAATATTTTTTTGTTTTTCACATTACATGTGTCAGAGGAAACTTTTTGTTCCTACTGCTTTCATATATTGATAAAATAAAACTAAAATATTTGACGAAAGTTTGTATGATTTAAGTCACGTTCTATGATCTGTAGAAGTTTTGAAGTTTAGATGGCGATTGACATGAAAGATTCGAAAATAACTGTCATTCAGAAAGAAACTAAGAGTTAGGCATAAAAGAACCTGAGAATATTACTTTTAATTAATAATAGCTTCTGATTTCTGACCCTGTTAAAATGGAGCCGAATTCTATTAAGTTCTTCTGCCTTTCTTTGTCATCTGCTATAATAGTATAGACTGAACTATCTAATGCAGCAGTTGTACGTCAAGAACCTAAGATTTTTTATCTATTATTTGGATCTATTATCTTAAGGTTCGTACTTTTTTTCTATTATCTGAAAGGTTGTCACTCGTTGGCAAATCATCATAATCACTCTTTACAATTTAAGCAATAATCATTGTATCTCAATTTTTTTTTTTTTAATAATTTTCTCTAAAATATAAGTCATTACTTCTTCCCCTATCGTTAATTGATTATTTGCACGAATTTTTAATTCATATTAATACATGTTCTAGTTAAAAGGCATAATTTCTCTCTGTAATCTCATTACTTATACTCTGACATTCACGATTTATTTGTCTGCCGCATAGGATTGTAAAACTTATTTAAATGACATTATTAAGTTTCTCACAGCCGTACTATCTGCTCTTAATGATTTAGTTTCCTAATAGAAACATTAGTTCGGCTGATTGTTCAACAAAGGTCTTAAATGCAGGCAGATCTAAACTGGACAAACATTACAGGATTGATTCAAATAAATACATGCGTCCCTTGTCTTTATTTACTTTTAATCATCGATTGATTTTAGCCAATTTCAATATTTTTGTTTTAATCTTTATACAATAGTACTCATTTGTTAGTAACTGCACTTTTTTTTTTACTTCGACCCGTTTTATTCTTAACAAAATCTTATTTGCTATTAATAAATTTCATCTTATCGTTCAGCACATTAAGTTTTTCTCAACAGGAGTTATCTCAAGTACCAACTCATGTATTGTCTCTATTTTACAATTAAAAAATAAATTATCTTTATAATTTTATAATTAACTTTCTGAATTGTCAAAAAATTAATTTATGGAAATTAATCAAAAATTAAATTTTAAAACCAAATAACTAAGTATAGAAATGTTGGCAAGATTTTCGAAATTTGAAGAGAAAAATAACAAATTGGTTACGAAATTTGATTTGAAATATTTTATGTACATATTAGTAAATAAAATTATTACATAAAATATATAATAGCGTATCATTTCCAGAAACGTTAAGTTAGTTATTACGCCGTTAATTTTTTTCAAAATATCTAACATATTTGAAATTCTAGTTGTCACACTGTCCTTAACACTGTTAGTTTTTTAAGGACTGACAAGGAAAACACCCTTTTTCACCCTCTTATTAATTTTCCAGGAGATAATTTTCTCGCGACCCTGTTTAAAGGTACCAGTGGCCCATGCTTCTTAGTGGTTAGTAAACAGATCTCACCATCGTCAATCGGAATAGTTGATAGCTGTTTCATGTATACATACAGCATTATAGCCTATAGTTTAGTCCGGTCAATCAATTAAGCGAAAAACCAAATATTAAACAAATAAAATGTCATATACAATGTATTTTTCTTTAAAAGTCTGTCATGTAATCAATCAACACTTGGTACAATATCTTTTATCTTTTATACTTTTAGAAAAAAGTATTAATCAACAATACTAAAAGAAATACAGTTAAAGTTCAAAACAACAGCTGAATATTAATTAGAAAAGAAATTATTTCAATGAAAAGTAAATCCTTTGATATGCATCACAACTTTTAAAAATGTTTTACGATCAAATAATAATATGCTATGATGATCACTGGTGAATAAGGAAAGATGACTTATTAAGGGGTATAATAGGGCGTATTTAATTTTTTGCTCTTATTTTACTTGGACGCAAAGAATAGTTAGATTACTTCTAAGAGTAATTACATTTTTTTAAAGTATTAATTTATTTAAATTTACTTTAGTATTTTAAACAAAATATTCAGTAATTAAAATTACTTACGCTTTAAGAGGAAAACGATTGAAGAATAAGATAGATCAGATCGTTTATTTATTAATATAATGAAGCTAATTATTAACACTGAAACTCATCAGAAAAATAATAAAACGTAGCTATTGAATGGCAGTTAATAAATAAATGTAAGAGAGCGCTATCAACATAAGTACTCACCAATCTCCTACTACCAGCTTTACCTAGGCTAATGTAACATTCAATCGCAAACAGTGGCACTCATTTTCACGTCATAACTTTATACTAAGCGTTCGGGAAAGTTGTTTAATTTAGGACTTGCCATCGACACCACAGTTCAAGAGTACATCTTACTATCAGTTTGATCAAAGTTGCATGTTTCTATACCATATTCTAACAGGGAAAAGAGAAAATCTGTATAAACCAAATCGGCTTTCACGAGCTAGATCTAGAGTAATGCGTCTCGATTGTCTAACAGAAAAATTTTACATGTTTTTTTTACAGCATTGTCAGCAGAACATTAAGTATATAATATTTTATTTTAATTTTTAATAATACTTAATAATCTTGACAATAAAAATGAATTAATGAGATTAAATGAAAACTAAATCAAATAACCGAATTAGAAATTAGTTACCGTATCAAATTTAAAAAAAAAAAAAAAAATCTGTTTTAATATACAATCCACAGTCCTTTACTTGGACTGTATAACAAAAAATTATTATAACAAAAAAATTTATTTTTTGTTATATAATGAATCGCTTCCAAGCGTAAAATTAAATGCATTAACTTTTCGCTCTGCAAGTTACTTGAAGGACATACCGTCCGCATTAATTTTCTTAATTTCGTAACCTAAAAAACGCTAACTTTTTGCAGTTACAATTATTATATAAAATTAGTTATATTATTAATAAAGCTCACCGAGCTGGTCGAGTAGTTAAATCGTCGTCTCAAATCAGTTGTTAGCTTATTTTCGAAGTCGAAGGTTCTGAAGTTCAATTCCAAGCAAACGTCAGTTTTTATAGGGATTTGAATATTAGACAGTGGATACCTTGATAGTTGGGATTCAATTAAACATACGTCTCAGGACTGGTCGGCCTGAGTGGATATAAGACTACATGTTATTCAGATCATCCTCATTTCATTGGGTCATGAGGGGGTTCTTATTATTCGGTAGTTGAACAGAGTGAAAATACACATTAGGAAAATAAAAATAATATTATTAATATCAGCTTCTAAGCATTTTTTTCTCAATTAATTTTTTAAACGTTTCGTTATTTTTTGCTACATAAATGTTTATCTTTAATTTTTAGCAACTTTCTTTGATTTTGTGTTTATAAAGTTTTTAAAAATGTTTTTCTGTACGGTCTCAACTTTCAAAAAGCTAAACTTATTTTTCCAGTCAATCGATTTTTTTTTGATTTTTTGTTCAAATATGTGTTTGGAATTTTTTATATCTTTACGTCAAAGTTTAGGGTGATGTCTATAATAACAATCGATCTCAGTTACAAAGTGTTTGGAAACTAGCTTTAATAACAGTTTTATTAATTTTTTCTTGGGAACATACTCAAAATTCAAACATCCAACATTCTTCATCAAAGAATTCAGTTTCAATGCCAGTTTCAACGAAAATAATTCTTAACTTTGCTCAAGAAATTTTTAGACAAATAAAAACCGCAATTAATGAACTTGTTTGATCATTTTTACCGTAGTATATAACATCAAAAAGTAATTTTTTTCTTATTTTATATCCTAATTTTTTATAATTATTTAAAATATTTCCTGTTAAAACAAGATTGACTATTTCTGTGAAGTAAAAATTTATTTTTTATTTGCAAATTGTAAAATAAATTTTTAATTGGAGCATGAAAGCACAAAACGAGAACAATTTGGTAAATCATAATAGTCAATTAAAGAACTTTTATTTGAAAGTACTGATTCAATGTTTAAACTCACCGGGCTGGTCTAGTGGTTAACTCGTCATCGCAAATCAGTTGATTTCGATGTCGAGAGTTCTAAGGTTCAAATCCTACTAAAAGCCAGTTACTTTTATACGGATTTGAATACTAACTCGTGAATACCGATGTTCTTTGATGGTTGGACTTCAATTAATTACACACCTCAGGAATGGTCGAACTGAGACTGTACAAACTACACTTCATTTACAGTCATACATATCATCCGCATTCATCCTCTGAAGTAGTACCTTACGGTGGACTATAAATTTATATGAAAAATTATTTACAGGGTTTTTAAGTATTTTTTTTTCTCCTGTTCCGTCCGATCCGTCGGCATTCAAGCAATACTCAACCCAGGGGGCGAATCTTTTATTCATCTGGTCTGGGCCCCACCGCAGTAATCGGGTCTCTGTCTTGCCTCTTGCCTCACGCCACTTGGGAGGCAAGTCCGGCTATGCCGGACTGTTAATAATTATCTGATGTGAATTGCAGTTTCTTGGTATATTTTTAGCATATCCGTGGCCGATTGACCTATTTTTCTTAATATTCGAATAACGCATAATTATATACTAATGTGAAAGCTGAACATGAGTCAGTAAAGGAAAGGAATTATCATGTGTTTGGTGATCATTTGTTAGTTTTTTGTATAACTAAACTATAAAATGTAGTCACGTAAAATGTTTGACAGAAGCATCTATTTGAACTAACAATTCTTGAACTATTTAGATTTTGCAAAGTGGAAAGCGAAAAATTATTTCTGCAATAAAAACTTAAATTACTTCTATGAGGACCCAAAAAGTTTGCTGTACAAATTAACACTAGAATTATGGTTATCACATTTCATTTTCTTTACTACGCCATCTTTTTTTTCTGTTTAGCCTCTGGAATCACCGTAAGGTATTACTTCACAGGCTATGTGACGATGATATGTATGAATGTAAATGAAGTGTAGTCTTGTACAATCTTAGGTTTTCCATTCCTGAAATGTGTGGTTAATCCACGGTATCCACGGTGGTTAATGTGTCGGTATCCACGATCTAGTATTCAAATCCGTATAAAAGTAACTGCCTTTACTAGGATTTCAGCCTTAGAATTCTTAACTTCAAAATCAGCTGATTTGCCATTACCAGTTTACCACCAAGATCGTGGATACCGGTGTTTTTTTGTGGTTGGGTTTCATTTAATCACACTTCTCAGGAGTGGCCGACCTGAGACTGTACAAGTCTAAACTTCATTCATATTTCATACATATCATCCTCATTCATCTTTTGAAGTAATACCTTACGGTGTTTTCTGGAGGGTAAACAGAAAATAGAGATTCATTGTTTAAAAAAATTGCGTAAACATTTTCCATCGATCAAAATTCATTATACATTTTATACTTTATTTAATTATACTACTGAATTGGAGATGATTGTATAATGCATACTGTCAGCGATAACGTCCGGATTTTTTTTTTACAGTTATAAAATATATTCATTTCAGAAAATATGTATTTATTGAACATTTTTTCAACATTTTTATCGTTTCATGCCTTCTTTCAGTAAATTTTATTTATGTTTGTTGTATCACTTAGTTTAAAAAAAGAACGTTTTTTTATACAAATTAAAATATTTTTATAAATAGAAACATAATTTACTGAGGAAAAGTGATTAATAAAAAATAATTACTTTCTCAATTTACAAATAATAATAATAATAGTAATAATAATAAAAAATCAAAGCTTTAACAATCTTTAGTTAGTACCAATAATAAAAAGCGTAATCCTAAGCTACGATTCCTTTTAATGGTATACAACATTATTTTGCACTGTTTAAACATTTTTCATTACTTTCTCTTGTTAAATTATTGGTTCATATTATTTATTGCATTCTTTTAGTTGAGTAATACGGTGTAAAAAATTGATTGACATAAATAAAATAGAATTCTAGCTTCTTATACAATGGTAATTTTAATAAGTATTACGTAGCGTAGAAACGGGTGAAGTTTTTTTGTTGTTGAAAGAACCCGACATCGTCTTAACAATGTTATCATAACATTATTCCGGTCAGAAGTTATTTCATATGAAAATGAAATAACTTCTATTCTCAGCTTCTCAAAAAAAAAAACTACCATAAATAATAAGTTTATTTAAATATATATCATTTATTATGTATTATTAATTTAATTTTTTTGTGCGATAAATGTTTTAAAAATTTACATAATCGGGGTTAAACAAAACGAATTAAAAAAAAGAAAGAAGATAAAATAGGAATTAAAAAAGAAGCAAATAAAGAATAATAGATGGGTTAAAAATGGAACAGAGCCGACCCTAAGTTCGCAATGTTTGTTTACGCCTACTCTTTTCACAACTGGCAAAACGTATTGTAAAAAATTAACACGACAGTTACATAATGTAATGCATCGGACCAAACAACCATTTCTTTAGCATCTCTTGTGAATTCAGAGCTGAAACACCACACCTATCTATTATTGATTTAGTTATAACTTATATCTAAGCTGATGCATTTCTATATAAAAGTAATATATATTTGAAATTATTTTTTCATTCGTTTATCTATTTTTCTCTATCATTTAACTGCAAATTGTAATTTAATAAATGATTATGCTGCAATAGGTTTAACCCAAGCTGTAAAATTTAAAATAAATCAAATATTTCTTCTTATTTCGATGTGAGGTATGCAATAATAATTCATGTTTTACCGGTAAAATACATAATTATAATTTATATATTATTTTATATTTACATATATTAATTATTCCTAATCGCATTTAAGTAAGAATGCAAT
The DNA here is from genome assembly GCF_047948215.1 of Lycorma delicatula. Classification (NCBI taxonomy): domain Eukaryota; kingdom Metazoa; phylum Arthropoda; class Insecta; order Hemiptera; family Fulgoridae; genus Lycorma; species Lycorma delicatula. Next base: position 190,998,010 of record NC_134457.1, on the reverse strand, counting down.
TAATTATAAACTGAAAAAAAAACGCTGGATACCTTTGCTCTGATGCACATTTCGTATACTCGATGGTTTGGGCTAATTATTACATAGAGCAGTTTAAAAAATTCCATTCCAATAGCAAAATACAAGGCCGAATATTATAAAATTAATTTTTCTTCTCTGCTTTGGTTTTCTTCTGCATTAAATACTTCTGCAAAAATTTTTTGCTTTAATAGAACCTTGAATATGAAATTAAACTAAAAAAAAATCCCTTTCTGCAAGCCTGAAAGCTGAGGTAGTTTTCACCGGTGCTAAGTAGGGGATGGAAAAAGATTTTCACCTTAAAGTTAAGAAAAACTTCAAATTTAGTAAATACAACAATGGATGCATGTGAAAAAGTTTCCCATGTTTTGCATACAACAAGCCCCTTGTTGTATGCAAAACATGGGAAACTTTTTACAATCTTCTTACAATTCCAGCAATATTTTTTTCACCCCTTGCCGTTAAGGGTTTGTCATATCAAAAATTGTTTCAAAAAAAGTTTTAGGTAATACAGTACTAACAACCACTTTAAACAGATTCAATTCTGTGCCTATTAAGGCAGGTATGATTTTTTTTGACTTCAAAACCCAATTTTTCTACCCGCTGGGCCAGTGATTGGTGATATCCATAAACTTTAATTATATAAGTTTCAGACCCTTATCAAAAAAATAGCTGGAACTTTAAAGGTGATTCGATATTTTACTTAATACGAAAGTTATAGCATTATTTTGTTTTTACGAAAAAGTCCCCCCATTTCCATCCACATGGTCCAATTTTGGCTGTTAACAAATCGTCCGAGATTTTGGGACGAGTTGTTTTTAGGGAACAATTTGAAAGTGATTGGCGCTAAATTACGGCAGTTATCGTGTCCACAAAAAATTTATATATATATATATATATATATATATATATATATATATATAAACCTTTGAACTAACGGTGATTTTGGGGTCTGGGGGATGTGAAACGCGAAGATATGAAGACATTTTTCGGAATTCGAATCATGGTACCCGTTACAACAGGTAGCTTTCTTATGAAATCTACCTAATATTATTAAAAACACAAAATTATAGATAGATATATTGTTACTGTTATTTTACAACAGTAATCTAGATTACTGTTATAAAATAGACTATTCTTATGTTATAATAATCTATGGCGGACAATAACGCTATTGTTTCTATACCATAATTTTTATAGATATTTTAATTTTATGTTGAATAATTTTAATTAAATTAATTATTTCCCTTTGCCAGTTATCGTGTTTAAAATTTACTTGTTCATTAAATATAGTTTTGTGCTGTTTATTATTATTATTTTCTCGAGAGAAATATTATCTTCAGTCAGAAAATAAACACAAGTATAGAAAATATGTATATAATTAAAATCCTCTTACTCTAGAATTAAATACAACATTTATTCCGTTCAGTAGTCATTTTATATAAAAATGATAATATTTACTATCTAAAAAAGAAAGCTGTAAAGTAAATAATAAGTTTATTTAATTACATAAAATATATTTACGTATTACAAAGTTTTTAAAATTCTACTGTATATATGTTTTACTACGTATTAAAATTACTTTATTAAATTCATATCGGAATATAGTTTAAACAGATCATCTGGTAAATTATAACGCCTCATAAGTTTGCATATTTAGAAATTCCCAGCAAATACTGTTTAAATAGAAAATAAAACAAATAATGACGTAAGATCTTACATACAATAGCTAAGTCAAAGGTCATAGCTGAGAAAGGCTGTACTAAATTTACAAATTTCATTATATAATAACATAAGCTATTAGTACTTTCCTCGGGTCAATACACCGATACCAGTGTGTACACAGTTATGTGACTTTATAGGTTTACACCTAAGGAGAGTAACAGTAAAGGTGAGACACAGGTGTTCTATTCTTCGCTTGCAGGTTAGTATTATACATAGGCATCTGAAAGGGTTAGTTACACTTTATAAGTGCATAAAACGACTACTACTGTATAAATATTGATCAAAAGCTGATCGTGTTAAGACACTTACCGGTCCAGACTTTAAAACACCTATCTCAAAGTTAACACCACGATGTTAGATCTTACATATATGTATATAACGTAGACCACAATTTAGCTTTTGGGAAAGGGGAAAAGTGGTGTTACTGAAGACTAGTCTGTTACTACAATAAAACCTCATTTCGCGTAAAATGAACGCAGCTGAGGTGCGCTGTATTTGTATTTACTTTGTTCAATCAACATCCGCTGTTTAATTTTATTTAAGAAGATAAACTAAAGATTGTTTAAATAAAGCTTATAAAATTGAACTAAAATTAAAACAAAATACGTTACAATTTAAAATTTTAAAATAGGTTTAAGTTAAATAAATACTAGAAAATATTGAACACTAAAACAATAATAATAATAATCGCGTACTTATCATTAAAAGTTGCAATTCCCTGGCTCGCAAAAACACGAAAATATTTATAACATGCCGGAATTACGCTGGACGGGATCATAGACAGAAACACATACAGAAATAAAATAGATAAATGGGAAGTTAAACCAAGAGCGCTGCAGCCTTAACAACATCGTCCGAAATGGTCTGAAGAACGGAAGAAGGCCTTTCTGAAAGAATGAAAGAATTTTGGAGGTAAAAGAAGAATGCCAAGCGAAAGAAATACGAATCATGAATGCTTAACGTCTTCCATTGGGAAGTTCTCGACTTATAATAATAGTGCTAAAAATGAACAAGCCGTATTTTATTTAACATAAAACTTTATCTTTTTCCACCCTAATTTAATTATAATTCTAAATCCTATATTAAACGCAAATCGAATTAGCCCTACCATTTACTGACCTATTAAGATCAATTTTTGTTCTCTGCTGATGTTAGAAATGATAAATTTGTACGAAGAGATAATATTATTATTATTAAACAATTACTTGAGATTTGGATTATATGTCCATTTCCTGTGCAAGTTCACCATTCTGTCAGAAAAGAACAGAACAGTTGCTTTCACTACCAATGTCTAGATCATTCCTTCTCAAATTGGGCGATAACGCTTCCTTGTAGGAGCTGGAGGCCTTCAGGGAGGCGGTAGAAGGCCCACAGAAAATTGTGAGCGTTCAGACGGTTTAGGATGGCGATCGCTGATTAAAAAAAAGGCAAAAATTATGTATGGCTACTAAGAATTTTGGCTGCAAAAGCCAATCCCGCAATCCCGCAACGATTGTTTTAACGATTTCTGATAGCATTCCCGTCGTCATATTTGACTGAACGTGGATTTAGTGTTGTTACCAAAAAGAGAATCGGCTGCATGTTACCGATCACGTCGACTTACGGATGTTTTTAAGTAAATTCGAGCCTGATATTAACAAACTCGTTAAAGCACGTCAGATTCATTCTTCACATTACTGTAAATGTAATTTTCCAATTGAAAAGTTTGTTTTAATTTTTGTATTGTTATATTGAATATGCTATCACTATTGTTGTTATATAACTACATAGATACAATTGTAATTAAAAAAATAAATGCTTGAGCGGTGATGGTGGAGGTTGATTTGGGGGGGTTGAAAAGTGGTGTAAAATTGTATTATTGCGATTTCCGGCGAAAATTGACATCAAAAAAATTTGTTATTTAAAACACAGAAAGATATACTTTCACCAAGTTTCTTCAAAATTAAATTATTTTTGCGGAAATGAAAAATAAAAAAACAACAAATAAAAAAGAAAGAGAGAAATGCTGCATATGTGGACCATTTTATGGGCTATATATGCACCATTTTTTTTATATGATCTTCCATTTTTCCGGTAACAATATAATGCTGTGGCTATAATGTTATGACTATTCTGTGGTTTCTGGTAAAAAAAATTGTGACATTTGGTTTTCACATGCCTCTTTTGAAAAACACCATTCAGAAAGTTCTGCAGAGACCGAAACGAATGATAGTCTAACGGTGCCAGGTCTGGGCTATGCGTTGGATATACCCCCAGGTTATCTCAATTTCTGACGGGTGGATAAAGATGTATGCGGTCTTACATTGTCAACTTGATGGACAACACCCTTTCTGTTTACCAGTTCAGGCAGTTTCTTTTGAAATGCTAGGTTCAATCGCGCTAATTGTCGACAGTACTGGTCTGAGTCTATCGTTCTGCCGGTCGGCAGCAGCTCGTGATACACGATTCCTTTTAAATCCTACCAAACGCACAGCATAACCTTACTGGGCATCTGTGTGGGATTTGCCAAAGACTGTGGAGTTTTTCGTCGCTTCGACCGCGATCTTTTTCTCGCATTTCTGTGATAGGTTATACAATTTTGCATCACTCGTGATCAACCGTTTCAGAAATGCCACGATTTCGTTACGTTTCAGTAGAGATTTGCAGATAGAAATTCGATCGAGTAAATTTTTCTGAGTCAAATCGTGTGGCAACCAAACGTCGAGCTTGTTTTTGTAGCCAACTTTCTCCAAATGGTTTAACGTTATTTGGTGATGCATGTTTAGGCCATCTGTAATGTCATGACTGCTTACATGCCAGTCTTCCTCGATTTTTGCTAACGCTATCTCGTGCGCAAAAGGCTCAATACTTTTTAGACTACCTGTTATTAGATTTATTATCAAAAGAAATAAATTTCAATTCAACCCACAATTAAGTGTCCCCATACTTTATGAAGAATGTGAAATTTAATTCATTTTTATTTTAATTATAAACTTAATAGTTTGCTTTGGATTCAATTTACGGTTAAATATTTTAGCAGGATATGCTGAGTTCATCGTGAGTGAGGAGTAGAAATAATGATTAGAATGATTAGTCTTTTCCAAAAGTAAAAGATTTATTTTTATTCACTTTTGAATCTTTAAAACTAAAATATTTATCTTAAATTTATGGATTGTTGAAAAATTAAAAACCGTAAAAAAGTTCAAAGATTTATTTATGATTGTAATATTAATTTATTAGATGTTCGGCTATTTTTACATTAAACTTTGTTAAAAATACGTATTTCTTCTAATAACCTTTAATTAAATAAATTATTAACTTTAACAAAAACATAAAGGTTAAAGGATGATCATCTAATTTTAGTCTACATATTTTCTTAGTATTAAAATAGCTGCTTATAATATAATAAATATTAAAAAGATATTTTAAAAGATAAATATAAACCTTTGAGAACTTTAGCATTGAAATACGAATTTTAAATACTACACAATAAGAAAAGAATTTCTGCTATTCTCTATTTCAAAATATAATTTTTTTTTTCTTATTTTAATGGAGAATTTCAGTTTGCTTTATTATTCAATAAATTTATTTTATCAGCAAAATAAAACATAATAAAAGTTTTTAAAATGTTAACGTCTAGATTTTAAAACGACTGGAAATTTAGCTTAAAAAATATATGTTTGGAGCTAACTTTGCGTTCTCTTCATAGAGGTTAATTAACACAATTAACTATAACCGTTAGCATAGAGGATAATTATGCATAATCAGCTAATAAAAGGTCTTCCACAAGCGTATCTTTTGTATCTTAAAACTGAATCGTTAAAATAATATAATTAAACATTTTTAAATAATAAAATTAGGTAATTATAAAAAATAATTTATTTAATTTTTCTTCTTTTTTTGAATTTAAACTGTACATTTTTATTTTTATTTTATTAATGAAAGAGCGTTGTTCATACTAATATGTACGTATTAACTACGTTATTCCTCATTTTTTGTACAGTTGTCATTTACTATTTTTCGTTTTTTTTTTTAAATTTGAAAGAAACTTCAGATGGTTTGAACCGCCGGTAAATATGTGAGTCGTAACAAATTATAATTTTATTTCTGTTATAAAATAAAAATTAATGTAACAATTAGAGAAGACAGATAAAAGCAACGATGAAAGTCCCAGCGTGTACAGGTTATATGACAGCCATGTAGACACTGGGTAAAATGTTCATTCAAACTGCCACGAAACATTACAAAACTGAGTTATATTTTATAATCTGTATATCCGCAGGCTAAAAATTTCCCTTTCTGTAGGTAAAAAGTTTTTATACAAAAATTATAATTGATAAAAAAAAGGTTAACATGAGAAAATTTATGATTAATTTATATCTATTTTATGTAAAAATCTATCCTTATTTGCATACAGAATCTGTTTACTATTGTCATTTAACATCCAGTTGATTTGTAGTGCTATCAAAGGGTCAGTTACTCATTCCATTCTATTCAAATAATTTTCATGGTTTTTTATTATTAAAATCAAAACCGACGGCACTTAGAGATTAGTTTTTTATTCAATAAAAGAGGTAAAAAAAGATTTGTGTGTTATTATCTTTTAGGTTGCCAAATTTAGAATCGATTTAGCAATGGAATTTTGGGACATAGTATACATTTGAGTTTTGTAATTTTATGAAAAAAAAGATTACATTATTTATTATACATTAATTACTTTAGGATAGCAGATAATACAATATTTTGTTATCGTTGTAAGTAATTCGTTTAAAGCTAAAACTAAATACATAATTGTATTGTTTAGTAAATAATTTGTCTTTTCACTAAACATTTGTTTACGTCTCCTGTTTATTTTATTAAGTGTGCTTATGTATAAAAAGAAACTTTTTCTTATAATTAATTTTCTTGTTAATTTACAGTTGGTCCGATGATCTGGGTGCCGAATCAGTTAGTGGGTGCGCCTTCTGGTACTGATGTGACGGTAGACTGCCACTCAGAAGCATTCCCTCGTGCTATTAATTTTTGGATACACGAAAACGTAATATTATTGCCTTCAAGTAAATATTCATTAGAATCGACGGAGAGCAGCTATAGGAATCATATGAAACTTACTATTCGTGATTTGAGACCAAGCGATTTTGGTAACTACAGATGTATTTCAAAAAATTCCCTCGGCGAGACGGAGGGTTCCGTCCGGCTATACGGTAACTATTTCACTTTTGTTTTATTAATTGTTATTTTCTTATATTTATATTTTATCTTCTGAAATGAAGCGCATAAAATTTGAATTGAAAATAAAGAGCCGAATTTTTTTTTTTTGTAAAAATAGCAAACGTAGAACTTAAATGAAAACAGTCTACCAGAAGAACGGAAATGTTTTTTTTTCTAGACTATAAAACACATATTACAATTTTGTTTATATAAAAGACCATATGTGTTACTATGCATATGTGTTAATGATATGTGATATGTGTTAATAGCATAAAATATAAAATTATAAAAATTATACTAGTTTTTTTTATCTATTTTAAAATTATAATCATTTTGAGCCTACTATTACAATCTATTTCGTTTATTTAACAGGGCATGTTTTTAATAAGTCATACCCTACTAATTTAATTTCTCAAACATGGTACCGCTGATATGTTAAATAACTAAATTAACAATTAATATAATCCACCTTACCAGCACGTTTATATATTTTCTAAATCTTTCGGCTTACTTGGAAGCCATCATCAGGAATTAAAATTAATGCATTAAAGTCAAAAGTTAAAAAAAATCATAGTTAAAATTTAAAAACAGTCACGACTGTCCGATCCTACTAGTATACTGAAGAGATATACATATACTCACTCTGGTGGATTAAAATGAAATCAAACGGAACCACGTTATCAAAACGTGTTCGATAACATGGTTCTGTTTTTAAAGATTTAAAAAACAGATCCAAAAATCTGTTTTTAAAGAGTATTCAAATCGTCTGGAATTTAGTAGAATTTTTTTTTTTTTTTTAATGTAACAATATTTTTATAATGCATCAACTTCTTGTAGAAGAAATAGTGCCGATATTAGTAGATGATAGCATTTATCATCTATTAATGATTGATTTATCTTTACTAGAATTAAAAAGCTAAAAAAATTTCTACTGATGTCAGAAGATATTTTAAGAAAAAAATAAGATTTACAAAAAAGTTATTCATTAAATGTGAAGATGAAATTTTAATATCATAAGCAAAACTACAAAGAATAAAATGAAAAGCTCCAGAAAAATATCAAAAAATATTTGAAAACAACATACAAAAATCAAAAATATTTAATGAAAAATCATTTTTATTGAACATAACATTTTTAATATTATAACAATTATTGAACATTATAAAAAAATGTATTATAAAAAAAACAGATAAGTAAAATTTTAAAATAGGAATTTATTCGTTATTAAAAAATGATAACGATAATGGTGAATCGTTGTAATATCTATGAAGCTTAAAATTTCACATCTCTTCATTAATAAAATTGGATATTATATTAGCCCTTACGACCTTCTTAAAAACTTATTTAAAAGTTTCCTTTAATGTTTTTTTTTTCTAATTTTTATGCCGATAAGAATAATAAAAATTGGTCTAATTTAATCCGTTACTAATATTCTCTGAACAAAGAATAATAAAAATAAGGATGCAGTTTAAAACGTCAGAGCTAATATTTTGGAGAATTTGAAAACAATTTTTTTGTTTCAAAATGTTTTAATTATCGTCTATTTTTATAACAAATATTTAAAATTTCAGTTGTTATACAAAAATTGTATACAGATACTGAAGTATGAATATAGAATATTTAACTAGATTAAATTGTTAAAATAATTTATAAAAATAACAATATAAAATATTTTACAATTAAAAAATGAATAAAGTTTTTATGGGTTCCAAGCTTTCAAACTTGTAGGTGATAAATTGTAAAACAACCGAGCATTAGTAAAGCTATTAAAAGAAAGTAAGGAACTTGCTTTGTTAACAGGTAGAAGTCACGTAATTAACAATTTCAAAGACGATTTTAATTATTAAATTTCTTTTGAAATAAAAGTTTTAGTGAGTAGAATTATTTTGCAGATAATAGTTTGTTGATTTACTATTAATAGTCGTTTAACGTTATCCTTGTTTTTAGTTGATGTTAATCGAAATATGAACTTTCTTCTTTAAATTACCTGTAACTATAAGATTATTATATTTAAATTTGATAAGAAATTAATAAAATAAAATATATTTATAAATATTTTTAAATTTTAGTTAATTTGAAAACAAATATATAACTTTACACTCTGTACACATAATTCTGGATTAATGTAAAATAATTACGTTAGGTATGGGAGGAAAGAATGAAGGAGCAGACATATATCGAAATTAAGATAAAATGTACTGGGTAAACGTTCAATTACAGTGAGATATCTTACATTTAAAAATGTAGATACTGCACACTCCAGCAATCGAAAACGCCTGCTAATTGATTATTTAGAAAAAAATGAACTTTCGTTTTACTCAGTTTGATTATAAAAATAATAGCGTATTTTAAACTCGACTAAAAATCTGGGGTAATCATTTAGCCCTTTTCCTTCTCATCTGATATTAATAATTTCTATTTGTACAAGTATGCTTTATATTATATATATATATATATATATATATATATATATATATATATTACAATTTAAATCACAATATTACAATATATATCACAATTAAAAAATGAAGAAAGCTTTTATGGGTTCCCAGCTTTCAAACTTGTAGGTGATAAATTGTAAAACAACCGAGCATTAGTAAAGCTATATGTACACATAGAGTACAGTACTGGCATACTACTTATTATTAGAGACCGGATTATATATAACATAAAAAGCTTGAAATATGCATAAAAAGTGACAAAATATGCAACTTTAAATAATAAAATAGTAATTTTTAGTTTTTTTATTTCAAAATCAGCATACAATCAGTAAGTAGTTGAATAGCATATCGATAAATTCGATAATTAACAATTATTTAACATTTTGTTACTTTTGTAAACTTAAACAATCAGAGGTACTGTTCCGCGGCTGCTAAATGCGCTCTAAGAGCCGTACAGCTAATAGGTTTGGTCGGCTACAACGTATGATTTTATTTATTAACAAGGTACCCTACCGAAAACTATATTGTAAATGTAGCAAAAATTTAGTGATGGAGCATATTTTTGATGAAGCAAAAATATGCTTCATCACTAAATTTTAAGGAAAATATGCAATAACCTGTGAGAATGGGCATAATATGCAAATGCATGTAATCCGGTCTCTACTTATTAACTGTCATAGTACTACTGTACTAAGTTAAAATACACTCTGTATCTTAGTGTTTTATTAGATTGGCTGCATTAATTTTTTTTTTCAAAATTTATCTAATTTCTTTACAAAATAAATACAGAACATTTTTCAAAAAAGTTACTAACACTTAAAAAGAATATTTACGATACCACTGGTTTACGTATTATATTGTGACTTTTGGTTCTTGGTTTTGAGATTATACGTTACATATGAATATGAACATTACAGAATCGTATTCAGGAGACCTCAAACCGTAAAGAAAGGTTGGTGTCCCCTCCCACGACACCCCCTTATTAAATTTACCTGGGCACAGTAGAGATTTCTACAGTTTTTTTTTTAAATCCGCTAAAAGAATATTTATTTTACTGCACATTAAGTTTCTCGTTTAGAATATCAAAACTTAATCAAAAAAGTATTTATAGTATATTATCACTAATTTTAATATTACCTGTCAGTATAAATAAAAATATTTTATATGCTTCACCAGTGTTACATCGGTTCTGCATAGAACAGCATCAAATCATTCTTATCTCTTAAAATAATTTAACCTTAATAAAATAAAAGGAAATTTAAAAATATTGCGCCCAGTTTTTATTTGCTCTAACTCCGGTTTCTGTGAACCGATTCGCTTGAAAATCATTATAGCTTTATTCCAATTAGATTTACATCCCCCCACCACGTTTCGTCAAAATCGGTTAAGATTTCTGTCCGGTAGAGTGGATAAAAAAATCGTATATAAGCACGCTTATGTATAAAAACATGATCAAGTTATTATTTCAAAAGACATTTTTTTCTCCAAGGTTTTAATAATGAAACTGAATTCAGGAACAGTCTCAAGATGTAAACAAACAACCTTCTTCCTTCAACCAATTTTAATTACCGAATGAAGTTGATTCACATTTTAAACTAAAATATACATTCGAATTTTTAGAAAATTAATATTAAAAATTTACTGATGAATCGCATGATAATTGGTGGAATCGATGATTTGTTGGTAAAAAATTATTTTTTTAAATAATTATTTACTACAAATATAATATTTATTATTTGATAGATCGCTATAAAACAAAAAAAAAAAAAAAATATTAGTTTTAACACCTATTTTAATATTTCTGCTTAACTTTGTTTTTTCTGTGTTATTTAGTTATATTTTGCATAATTAGATTTAAGGTATAATACCCATCGGGTTGGTCTAGTGGTTAACGCGTCTTCCCAAATCAGCTGATTTGGAAAGTGGAGAGTTACAGCATTCAAGTCCTAGTAAAGCCAGTTATTTTTACACGGATTTGAATACTAGATCGTGGATACCGGTGTTCTTTGGTGGTTGGGTTTCAATTAACCACACATCTCAGGAATGGGCCGAACTGAGAATGTACAAGACTACACTTCGTTTACACTCATACATATCATCCTCATTCATCCTCTGAAGAATTATCTAAACGGTAGTTACTACCGGAGGCTAAATAGGAAAAAGAAAAAGATTTTTAAGGTATAATAATAATTACAATATATAAATCAGATTTTTTCTCAAAAAATTTCAGAATCTGAGTTATAAAATTACTGTATATTTTCCTTATTATTTTGTTTTAATCATTACATACTTTATGGCATACTTTTTCATATTGTTCATATTATTACATTCCACCTGAAGGAATATACTGATATATTGAAAATACTTTTTGTTGGTTAGCGTATTATTATATTTCATTATACATACCGCTCATGTACATACAATGTATATACGAGAAAAAAATAATAAAGTCTAATCATTTTATTGGAAAAATAAAGAATTCCATTATAATAAGGGAAATTGAATTTTCATCAGTTATTATTTTTAGAATAATACCTTTGAAAATATCAAGTTTCTGAAGAATCAAACTGTATTATGTAAAACAGTGCCTATTCAGTAATAATTATTTTATTTATTTACACTAATCACAGTGACAAATTATTCAACAGAAATATATTTTATTGCGATTTTCAATTTTTTATCTTACTATTTTTAACTAATTAACTAAATATGTTTAACTAAATTAACAAAGATATATTTCAAAAACAAAAAAAAGTTTTTTTTTTGTTTTTTAAGGAACTGTTATTGGGTTTAAAATATGCAATGAAAGTTCCCAAATTACACCAAAATATAACTATAACAATATTAAAAAGTTAAAAAACGTCTGTTTATCACTTTCAAAATCTCGTCTTCAAAATTAACGAAATATTAAAAAAAGTAAAACATAATTAAAGGACCGTCTATGAATCAAAGAATATATAGTTGATTTACTATTTCATGTACGTCTGTTTAATTTTCATATTTCTACCTATTTTTAAATTTATGCTGATCTGACGCAAATGAAAACATGTAAGCTTAAAAAATTATGTAAGCTTTTACATAATTTTGAACTGAAGATGTTGTCACATAGAGAACACGTTCCTTTTTGTGATTAGTAATATTCTTTTTGAATTTTTATCTATTAAATTACTGTGTATTTTAAATTTTATAAATATATTCTAGAATAAGATTTGTAAAGCCAGATGAGTGAAATTAATTAATTATTCCCATAACTACTTAATTTAAATTTAAGCCGACAATATTTATAAAATGGTAGTTGTTAACTGTATGCCGAATATTTTTCTCTCGGTAGTGTGTATTTTGGGCATTATTTACCTCGTATATTTTATTTTTGTAAATTAAATCGTTGAAAGTAGTCACTTTTATATCTTAATTACTGAGGTTTGGATTATCAAGAGTTGAATTGATTTTAGTGAAAATTTATGTACTTTTCTAAATAATTTAATAATGTTGTGATGCAGCAAAATTTAGAACTATTTTGACAATTTTTCTCATTTAGATGATAATAATAAATTCAAGGACAAAGTTGATAATATTCTTTTGCATCATTTTCAAAAACCTTTTCTCAGAATTTGTATTCGACTAAGTATTACCATCTTAAATTGTATCCATTGAAACTTAAAACTACATCGTCAGAAACTTAAAACTACTTCCTCTTAGTAATTTTATCGGTAAAATAAATATCATTATTCCACAATTAACTTTTATCATCATAATTGATTTCAACTCTGTGGTTATTGGTAAACCTAAACTGATACCGAACTTATTATCTATAATGAGCAAGAATAAGTAATTTTTTTCTTTGGAATACCAATAGAAAGTATATTTAGAAAATATTTTTACTTATAAATCGTTTAAATAAACATAATCGGTTATAGTGTGCAAGCATACGACTAAAGTGTAGAAAAAGTTTTATACAATAATATAACTTGTACGGTTTATAGCCAGGTAACGTGAACAAAATAAAAACAAATTCACATAACACTGTCAATGGCGTAAAGCCAAATAAAAAGGTTCAGAGAAAGCTGGGATGATTTACTGAAACTTTAAATTGCAAAACACATTTAGTTTAACATGAATTGTTAGCTTGTTAGGTTTAAAAATAAATAAAAACATTTTTAAAACCGAAAAACTTGCAATCGCTGTCGATGGAACTTTTTTTATTTTTTATTTGACTTGTTACTCCTCCTTTTTCAAGTTAAAGAAACTAAACATTGTTGTAACATAAAAAAAAATAATAATTTTGGGATGATTGGTTTTCCCTCTTCTGTCACCTTAAAAGATCGCCGTAATACCAAAAGAAGTTACGTTTGGAGTCCTCGTGTTTTTCTTTATAGTGAAAAGTTGGCTCGGTAGAACTTTTTAATGATAAAATTAAACGAACTCTTTTGAATGAATTAGTAATTTTACATAATTGGTATTTATTTTAAAACTGTTTATTAAATGAAAAACTGTTTGTATTACCTAACGGAATAAATATTTTCTGATCAAATTTACAAAAAAAAAAAAATCTAGCAACTTGAAGTATGTACCTTATATTAAATGGAAAAAGCGATATATATATATATACACACACACACACACACACACACACACACACAGTGTTTCACGAAGAAACAGAAAAAATTTTAGGACGTGTTCTACCAGTGAAAGGAATGAAAAAAGTTGTATCAATATAGGTCCGGAAACCCTTCGTTAGCGAGTTACGACTGGCGAAAAGTTTCGCCATGATTCCTGGGCAAGAGTAAAAATAAAGCCGTCCTGAAATTCTAGGAACACAAATTAAGGAGTAAGCTTGATTGTTTCTTATGGTTTTTAATCTAACAAATTGAATGAAACAGGTTTCAGAACCGTATTTAAAGTGGTTTTTGAAAAACTGGGCTAGAACACAAAAAATTGTGGTGAAAACCCTGTTTTTTATGTTTTACGTGCAATAATTTTGATACATCGTAATAAAACGTAAAATGTTTAAACAAAGCTTGTAGAATTTAATTTTGAACAATACTATATAAATAAAGTTAAATTAAAAACAAAAACCAATAGCAAAAAATGAATTTTATTAACACCAAAATATCCAAAACCTAGCTGAAAAAATTCATTAATTTTTAAATAGAAAGAATAATACTTTTAACATCTGAGAATATCTAGAAATAAAATCACTGTTTTATTCAATTTGTCAGGTTAAACCAACCATCAAGCTTACCCGTTAATTTGGGTTCCTGGAATTTCAGTACGGGTTTATTTCACTTTGCCCAGGAATCAAGGCATAAATCAGGAACACAAAATTCATGCGAATCAGGTACCCAAAATGAGTAAAGCATATTATTCATAATCCAAAATGAAATAGTTTCCCCACAATGAGACAGAGTTAATCACCATTGTCACTGATTTTCCTCTTATGTCTTGAAAGCTGGTGACGCGATTCATATTCCGCTGATAATTTCCCGCCATTGCTCACGGTCCTTTCCAATTCGAATCAATGTGCCTAATGTCTCTCCAGTCGCCTGTTCAATTTGGTCCAGCATCTTTTCGGTGGTCTTCCGCGCGACCTACTGCTCTCGATTTTCCCTATACGACTAACTTCTCAAGAATTTCACCGTGCCTACAGATTATGCGGCCTAAAAAGAGAAGAATACACTGCATGCATATTGCGGACAACCTCCCCTGTATACCCAGCTTATTTATAATCGAGTTGTTTGTCCTCTTTTCCGTCCATGAGATGCGGAGAATTCTACTGTAGTCCCATATTTCGAATGCATTAATTTTCCTCCGATCTTCCTCCTTGTTGGTCCAAGTCTCAACGCCGCGCTGTACATGACTAATGGGAAGAGTAGTACCTGAAGCAGCTTCTTCGTGGTTGTCCTATCCTTCCAAAATAACTGCCAAATTCGTAAGCCCCTTCTTTTCCAAGGTAATTCTTCTTTGTAATTCGATCGACAAGCCCCCATCTTTATATATTCTGGATCCTAAATATATGAAATTATCCATCATTTTGAAATCACATAGCACTCACTCACTGGAAGATCATTGGTTCTGTCTATTCTATCATTGGCGAGTATTGAAGGAGATGGGCGTTCCTGGTCATCTAGTTACCGTCATTCGAAACCTACATGCAAATTACAGCGCGATGTTTTGACTGTAAAGTAACACAACTGAGTCCTTTTACCTGTGGAGAGGAGTACGACAGGGATATATTTTGTCTCCGATCTTAGTAAATATTCACGGCGAATATATCATGCGAATAATATCATCATAACTTTCCTGCTTCTTCGATGTTTAATATCAGCCCTAATGCTTCACTTTCTTGCTTAGCTATGTCGAGAATCTCCTTTATTTCAACTTCAGAGTCTTTGAACAGGGTCGTATCGTCAATATAGCCAGCCTCCTATTCATGCCAGTTTTTTAGGCTCCCACGTGATATATTTGCCGTAAATTTTGAATAAGTCGAAGACAATATATACCCCTGCCGTACATCTCTCGACAGGTAAAAGGTCTCAGTTTTATCATTTTCCATTAAAACCATCGCGCTGTTCTTTACATACAGGCTTTGAATGAGGGTAACTAGATGATCAAGAACGCCCATCTCCTTCAGTATCCGTTACAGATCTTTCCACCCAACCGAATCAAAGACCTTGGCAAAATCTAGGAAACATATTACAAAGGGATATTGATCTCTCTGGCTTTCTCTATCAGCTGCCTAAAATTTATATTAAGACATAATTAAAAGAAACATTTTTTTACCACAGAAAAAATTATATTAATTGATATTTTATGCTACCTATTTCAATGGTTTTAAAATAATAACCGGAAAACTAATTAATAGTATTAAAATTAGTGAGTCACTAGTACAGTTGTTTTTTGTTATTAGTAATGATTTTGATGAAGAAGGCAACGACAATTTACTTTGTACTTCTGGCCTTCTGCTCTTCTCCGTATAAGAGAAGTAGAAATATTTGTATGAGCCCTTCTCCGTATAAGAGAAGTAGAAATATTTTTATGATTCAACAAATTATTCTTTCAACTATGTTTTGAACCTTCTAGATTTTTCTTTCAATTTTACGTGGATTTTTTTTACACATATCCTTTATGTTGCAGTTTTCTTCACTATAAACTTAACTCCTTATATGCATTTATTTTTATTTTGATAAATTTTTATTTAATTATTTATTTTTATCTGAAATTTTATCATTAATTTTACAATCCTTTTTTCGAAGATTAGTTTAAAAAATGGGACTATATTTCCTTAGAACTCCTCTCATAATTGAATGACCGTAGTCGCTGTGTGTTGGTTATCTGCGCCCTGATGTAATGAATGCTTTAAGACCCCCAACGAAGTCTGTAACTAAATTAGTTGCTGAGTAATTGAAGAAAAACTAAGGTTTTTTAGTTTGTTTACAAATGTTTTTTAATATTTAGATTAGTTTTTTATTAAATTTACTCTAGTTGCTTGTAAAGAAATATTTATGTAACACATAAATTTTATTAAAACGTGATTTAGTTTATCATATAGCAGTAACTTATTTAAATTATATTTTCTTTTAGTTATTTGTAATTTGAAAAAATCTCATTAATAATTTTCAATAAAAGGAAGTATTTTGATTCGTTTTATTTTAAGGTTTATGTAAGCTTTATGAGTATATAACATTAAATTACAAAGGAAGCGATAAACTACATTACATTTTTCAATAAACTGTATTCTGCACCGGTCTTGCCTCTTGTGGCATCATAAAATCTCAATACATATTTATGTGATAACCAATATATCCGATAGGTGGAAATCTACTTTTCCGGTATAATAAAACAATAAAATCCGTTGGATATAAATAAAAATATCTTTATTTTACTCTCTTGATAAATATACTTGTAAATGACAAGTTTAACATGTTTTAGTTGAACATTAAATATGATTTTAGATTTTTTTTTTTTTATCTACCCTAAAGAATAAATTTCACAGTTTCTATTTTATTATTATTTTTTTTTTAATATCTTAGCTGTTTACATACTAATGAATAAATTGCTAGTAAAATAGTGAATAAAAAATATTTTTCATTTAATTTCAGATTATCATTTGTCTTCCGTAAACATTTATTTATGTCATATTTCCTGATGAAAATGGTGTAAGATAAGATAAAACAAATTTACCTTTTTTTTATAAGGATAAAACAACAAAAATTACCTATCAGTTTACATGTGTAGTAATCAGAAATAAATATTTTCCAAAAATTGTAAAATTCTTTAAAGTTAAGTCTATTTTGTATTCCTGAAAGTTAAAATAACATTCGAGAATCTATCTCGTACTTGACCTCTTTAACCATAAAGTGGGCCTTATCTAAAAAAAAATTGCATTATGGTTAGTGGAAAAATAAGGGATTTGAAAACTTTTTATTTTAAAGATTCACTTTTTTAAGCTATAAAAAACGTATTTCTTTCTTTTTAATTGTTGTATTTATTTAACTTAGCCTACCTATTGGTTAAATTGTCACAAATCAGTTTAACGGCTGATTTTTGAGGTAGAAGGTTCTGAGGTTCAAATCCTAATAAAAATTAATTTCTTTCTTTTACGGATTTAAATACTAGACAGTGGTTACCGATGTACTTTGGCGGTTGAGTTCAATTAACCACACGTCTCAGGAATAGCCTGCTTGAATCTGTACAAGACTACACCACATTTATTCGTCATAGATATCATCCTCATCTCATTGGACCATGGGAGGGTTGTTTAGTGTTCACTAGTTGAAAAAATTGCAACGTAAACATTAGGAAAATATAAAAAAATTTAACTTTAATATTTTTTTTTTTTAAGTCTCGTATGAACCTGAATTCAGCTCGTATGAGTCATGTATTATTGTCGATAACTTCCCTTGGGAGACATTTTAATTCAGAAAATAAGAAATTATTTAAAAAGTATAATTATTTATTTTTATGAATTTTTGTTAACGTAAATAATAACTTAAGTTACTATAATTTTATAAAAACAGTCAGTCAGCTTAAGATTTATTTTTTACATTAAATTTATGAATAAAATAAACAAGCGCACGGCAGTTGGTTTAAGGTGAAACGTTACAGACCTTGGATGAAATTCTTCCAAGCTACAGACCGACAACTTATCTGTACAGTTAAATGGGAGAATCACCATCGTTTTTTTTTTTTTTAACAAAACTGAAAGTCACCGATGGAAAATTTTAGTTCCTTCATTTGGTCAACTCTACAGATAAATTGGTCGGTCTGTTTGTCAGCGAGTCGCTGTTAGTGTATTGAATTGAAATAAAAACTGCGTACTAAATTTAATTTTAACATAAAACCGACGCTAAATGGTACATGATATTTATTTCGACTAATATTCGACGACAATTTTGTTCAGCATTGGTCCGTGATATGAAAAGTAAGATACATAAGGCATAATAAGCAGCGGTGGAGGTGCTCGCGCCGTCAGCGTCGTTCACTGAGCGCGCTGTGCCAGCTTTACGACACTCCCGAAACAGTCTTGCTCGCTCTGCACCGAATATTGGCGTACCTGTGCGTGGCTCATAAACTTCCCTTTCCGACGATATGCGTAATTTATATTTCCGGCTGGTTTTTGCACGGGCTGAGGCTGACATATTGAATTTTTATACTTATTTACATATTTATTTTAATTTTTTACTCGTAATTATTGTCCAAAATACACTTATTATTTCTTAAATTGATATATCTCGACACACTCTAAACTCAAACACACGAATCATTTCTAAGTCGTGAGCTACACTGAATGGAAATGAGTGAGAGTGCCAGTTTTGGCCGATCTGCGTTTTATCCCCTCCTCGCCAATCCGCTCAATAGTGACACAAACTCAAAGTCGTATCGGCGAGCTGATCATGTAAATTATAAAATTACATTGCATTTACGTCTCTGAGACTAATAGTTAGGGAGTTATTAAGGCATGACGATATAGGCCTTTTCGTTAGGCTACAAATTTCTGTTTTCGTACCCGCATGTTGTGATGTGATTTTAAAGACGTTTCAAAAAACGTTTAAAAACTGCATGAGATAGTTGTTTTTTATCGTTATTGTTTGCATAGCTGTTCTATTTGTAAGTCGAATTAGATGGTATTACTTTATGCTGCCTCACATTAATACGGTCAACTGTTTATATTATTTATTACGAATTTATTTAATTTCTTTAAATATCACTTAACTTTATAAAATATCTTGTAAATTTAGAACACAATAAGGGTGAAATTTTCGTGAAAAATACATTATATTTTCATCATTTTTTATTTTAATAATTAGAATTGATGTTCAGTAATTTATTGTGACGTAAGCTCTCCGTAAAAGATTTTCAGTTTGAAGTTATAGAAGTTTCTGGATTACTATCGGTAATTTGTACATTTAAATAAAGATTTTAAGGTAAGATTAAAAGAGATTATCAAGAAATATTTTCAAAAAGTATTTTTAGTTTTTCATTATTGCATTGCTATGAGATGTAATATTACGAAAAAAGGTATTTTTTCTATCGGTATTATCTCAGTATGTTTGTTAACACCGTAAACGTTAGATTGCATAGACTCTCTTTTTTGGTGAAGGTTGCTTGTTTTTTGTACTCGTAATTAAGTTACCTTTAACTGCTATTTTGTAATTAATGAAATTCGGTTTATTATTTTGAAATTTTCTTCTTCGTCAGTCAAAAAATAGTAGTGCAAACTATTACAATAATATTTCTTGATACTAAAAAAGAAATATTTTAGAGGCGAATTCCTGTTTTATATTTTGTTTACCTTTAAAATTGAATGTCATTTTAATATTTAAATCAGGTTTTATCTTTATCGTACGTCATCTTACGTGAAAACGTGAGATTAACTTGCTTATTAAAAAAACCGTTCTTTGAAATTGGTAAATAAATAGACCCCACTACAGAAATAACGGTGTTGTAATAATAACGAAAAGAAAAACATCCAGGACATTCTGACAGAATGTAAGCTGTTACATTTAGATTTTATATAGTTTTACTAGATGTAAACGTTAAGAGAAAATGTTTCGCTTATAAAAGGAAATTAAAAAGTTCTGGTTTTTTTATGAAGACACAAAGTTATTAGAGTTTAAATGTGCTGAGAATGAAACAAGTTAAAACTTACTAAAACTACATTATAAGTTAGATGTTCTATAGTGACTATCTGAAAGAGTATAAAATTAAAAAAGAGCATACATGCCCGCACACACACACACACACACACACATATATATATATATATATATATATATATATATATATATATATATATATTGCAAGCACTGTGGTAAATTTGTTACTTACAAAATAATAACCAATGATAAAACCTTATGAGACATTCAAAACGACTATTGCAATTTTCATGACAAGTTACCGCGTCGGCTAAGATGGACATTGAATCTTGTTAGTGTCTCATTCCGTTCTGTCTTCTTTTAAATGATTCCATCTTTCAATTTTTTTCCACCACCCGAATTTTTTTATAATAAATCACTTTGCAGCAAACCATTATCGTGCAAATAGAAGTTTTTATTTCATCTTGATTATTTCGCTTTCTTGGCATCATAGCACATTTTCTGGTAATAGATCTATGCTACAATGAAAGCATGATCAAAAAATGGGGTATGGGTTTTCTGCATGTCAACGGCCTGTTATGACCCAGGTACTCCAAAAAAACAAAAAAAGTGGGGAGTAATGTTCATATGCATGTGCGTTGGGATGTTTGAAGATTAATAAATTTTGCCTGGATAAACCGATTTTAACGAAATTTTGTACAGACTCGTGTATATGGGACGAATTATGGTAAAATGTTTCGGTCAATATCTCCAGGTGATGAAGGGAAGGTTTCGGGGAGCAATTTTCAGAAACTTTTGCAAACATCACTCCACTTTATACTCAGTCCATGCGGGATGCATATTTTACCATTTAAAAAAAAAATTGCCCCAAAATTCACATTTCACCAAAAGTGGAAAAGCTATCTTTTTATTTACTGTTTTTTAACTGAATTTTTTTTATGTCTTCCTAGACATAATAGTAGTGGAAGTGACTAAAAAAATACTTTGGGGGCAATATTGTGGTTGGGGCAACCCATTAAACTTTTAAAAAAGTTTAAATTTATCGATTTTTTGAATTTTTAAATTTTTTGAGGGTTTTAATACTATTAAAAGTTTAATAAATTAATAATTTTTCGTAATATTACAATAAAATGTCATCTAAATTAACCCCTCATCACCAAAAAAAAAAAAAAAAATTTGGTAACTTTTTATTGGTTATACATTTTTTAGTGGACATTTACTTCCACTTAACATTACAAACGTAGACAAAACAAAAAACTTTTTTGGAAAGTGATTATGGAGGAGGAGCAAAAAAAAAATTTTTTAAATATAGAATTTATGAATATTTAAAACTTTTTTTGGTTTATTTTAACATAATGATAATTTTACAATAAAACTTAATCATAAATTACCTCCACCCAATATTATTAAATCTTAGGTAAAGTTTTTCATGTATAATTATTTTTCCACTATATAAGAATAAACTATCAATACCAGGAAAGGGTTTTTATTGAATTATGGATAATAATATTTTCTAAAAAATAATAAATTTACATATACGTAAATAGAAAATATTATGCTTTAATAAATAATTTTTCTTAATTTAATTTAATTGCTATTTTTCACCACCTAAAATTTCTGTCCCGTCTTATTTCAACCGTGTAAAAGAATCGAAATCATCTGATAAACGGGTACATGTGTTCTAGATTCTGGAATAAGACTAATAATTACTAATAATAATAATCTCCTTTCCATAGTCATCGGAATTCTCTTTACTTATTTGAAAAACTGCATAGCCTGAAGTTTGATCAGCTTTTAATTAATTTATTTATTTCAAATACAAAGTAATTTATTAAAATAAAAAAAAAGATTTATTTTATTCAAACAAAAAAATTTTTTTCTTAAATAAATGTTTAATTCACCATAATTGAAACAACAGTTTACATCCATGGAGTCAACTGCTGGTAGAACTTATAAATGTAATCTAGTTTATCATACTGGAATAAAAACATATTGAAAAAAAAAAAATTTATAAGAGATAAAAAAGGGCCTTCCTCAAACTTATTACCTTGTTCTTTGTAATTATCTGGATGGGCGTTTCTCCCAGGTAAAATATAATCAAGCATTATCTGCGTTATTCGAGAAAATCGGAGGTTCCGCAGGCTCTGTTTTGGAACCTTTTTCTTTTTCCTGTTTAGCCTCCGGTAATTACCTTTCAGATAATACTTCAGAAGATGAATGAGGATGACATATATGTGTGAGTGTAAATGAAGTGTAATCTTGTACAGTCTCAGTTCGACCAACCCTGAAATTTGTGGTTAATTTTGAAAACCCAATCACGAAAGAACACCGGTATCCACGATCTAGTATTCAAATTCCTGTAAAAACTACTGACTTAACTAACAGAACGCTGGAATTCCCAATTTCCAAATCAGCTGATCTGGGAAGACGCGTTCACCACTAGGCCAACCCAGTGGGTCTATTTTGGAACCTATCTTATAGTGTACCTTCACTGTCCAGCTTCCAGTTGGAAATAGAGTCATTGTTGCTTTTATTGCCGATGACACGGTTTTTCTGACTGTTGATGACAACCCAATTCTGGCTTCAACTAATTTACAATCCGAATTAAATCTAATCAGCAGGTGACTGGTAAATATAAGATAAGGTGTTAATCAAGCTAAGTCGAGCTATGTTACATTCGCAATGAGGAGAGGAGACTGTCCTTGGATGATGGGATTTTAATTTCTCATACTGAAAGGTATATGGGTACCTTCACCTGGATCGTCGTTTAATGGGGAAATTTCATGCAAGCGAAAAGAGAAAGCATTTTAACATGAAGTTGAAGGAAATGTACTGATTTCTGGCCAGGAGGTCTGACTTGTCTTTGTCTAATAAGCTACTTTTATACTTAGTAATTTTGAAACCAGTATGAACATATAGCGTCCAGTTATGGGGCAAGGCAAGGAAAACAAATCTTGAAATCATTCAGCAGTTTCAGAAAAAATGAAAGAATTGTATAGCTAAGGCGCCGTGGTTTGCTAAAAATAGTGAAATACACGAATATTTAGATCTGTGGTACGTCAAGAAAGAAATAAAATGTTTTACTTTGAAATATGAAATCCGACTAAATGACCACGTTAACCGTAAACCTCCCAGACAACGTTGGGGATGTTAGAAAACTTAAGCGGCTAGAAGTTCTGGACCTTAGTAACTCTATACTGCGTTACACTCGCTGAGTGTTGTGCATTAATCAAAACATTTTACTTCCTCTCTGTTTCCGTTCTCACTTTCGTTTTTAATTTTTTTTATTTTTCTATTCTTTCTTTTCTAAGTTTTTCATCAATGGTCCATTTTTAAAATTTTTGTTATTGTTTTCTACTATATTACTGATAGTACAACTCTTCAAAAGTTACTTGTGTACGTTCTACTTTCTACCCTCAGAAGTTCTATATAGTACTAGTATGTAATTTTTGAGGAATTTCAATTTGAATTCGGTTTTAATGAGAATATATTTAATAAATTTATTTAAGGTTCCCACAGAAGTGTAACCGCTTGTAAATAAAAGTTTGAAAAGAAAAATGTATTATTTATAAATTTTTAGTGTTTATAATTTATTGACAGATTTTTTTTTAAATTTATGTGTATTTTGATACCCCTTATACAGGTTGAATTTTGAATAAAAAAATTAGTTTTTGGAAATTTTTATAAAAATGTTGTTAATCGGTATGCTTTGCTAATTTTCAAAATTATACTATTCATTATTTTATTATTTGTTTATAATTATGTAGTTTCTATTTGTAATTGTTATTTTTTTCTAATTTTGGTCGTTGAACAAAGAAAGGGGTTGTGTCTGTAAATATTGATAAAAGACTACATATAGTTTTTTCCAAATTAAATATGTTGATAATATAAGAATGAGAACTTAATTATACAATTAAATTTTATCTATAGAAAATGGCGCAGGTACTCAAAATATTCTTAGAGTTATATTAAAATATTAGAAGTATAATCAGGTTGGTGTTTGTGTGTAGAAGCACTACATATTCGATGTGAAATTTTACTTTAAAGTTTGTGACTACTTTTATAAAATATTAACTTACTACAATTTCATTTAAGCGGAAACTGTGCCGACAGTACTGTAGATCATCTTTAAAGAAAAAACGTTTTTGTAAAAGTGAGGAATGATTTTTAAGCTTTATAAAGCGTATAATTTTACTGATTACGAAAAGGATTCAGATTAATCAGTAACAGTTTGATGTCTTTGAAAAATAAAAAGTAAACGATAAACATTTCTTTTTTTTCATCAAATTATTAACTTACAAATTGAGCCGTACCAATTTGTGCAAAAATAAGACCTGATTAACTTTCAGGTCATAATTTATTACAAGGAGGAAATGAGTAAATCGGTGACAAGAGTATTCTCCTTGTTTTTTAATATAATAAATAGTGATAAAACATTACAAAAATTTATTATCATAATTTTATTTTGTTACATTTAAATTTATAATTGACAATTCAGCCTAAATGATATTTAATAATAGTATTAATAATTATTAAATTTAATAAATAACATATTAATGGTTTTAAGATATTACATTATCTGACAATTTACCCATTTTTTTAATAGTGATTTTTTAAAGAAAAAATTAAATAGTTCTATAAACTACTTAATCTCAACTTAAGTTAATTAAACTATTCAAGTCAACTTAATAAATACAGAAACCAGTACGTTTTTCTTTATTAATATTTTAAGTGTGCTATTTTTATTATTTATATTGTTCATTATATAATTAAAAAAGGTTTAATATAAATCATGAATTCAAATTTGTGACTTCTCGCTGATGAAATATGTACCTTCAAATCTAGATTTTTTTCACTTTAGTCAATCTGAAGATTTAAGTTTACTTATACCTATCTACAACTTAAATGGGTGAACAAATTGCCATCTTATTCAGTCGTTAGATTTCAAAGAAAATTTAATTTTATATTTAATCATTAAAAAAATTATAAGTTTTAGCTTAAAATTTTTAATTAGCTCCTAAAAACCTACACCAACTCCAGTCTAGGAAATAACTGTATCATAAATGGTTAATTTTTCCCAGCTTCTATAATTATTTTGTTTTTATTTTTTTACAAGCTTTATTCACGATAAAGCAATTCCAATATACGTCATTCCAATAGAGTTATTATAAAATATAACTTAAAAGTCAGTAATTACTATTATAATTTTCCAAAAATTAAATACGATCTTATACTGATAACAATGTATAAAATATTGCTAAAAATTTTGAAAAGAAATAATAAATAATAAGAGGTGTATTATCTCTGTTTATGAAAAGTGGTGTAATAGTGAAATAATTTTTTTGTAAAATAATATAACACATACGATCTATATTAGTTCAGTATGAAAGTAAAGAGTATAGATTTGCAGTCATTTAAAATTACCTTTGTTAAATATATTCTAAACTAAAGCGTCTCAAACACAGTACGTTTGTTTATGTACCGCTTAAATCCTCTGCTTAGTTGAAGCACTGTATGAAATAATATAATATTTCAGAAAGACATTAATCAATTGCTTTATACTCTTTGTCTCAATCTTTCTTATGGCTGTGATGTATGTAAAGTACCTGAGGTACAGGAGATAGCAATTATAAGTCTCTTTCACTGATAGTATTGATGTTCAAAATATATCCAGTCTCTGTAGTGAACGAAATTATTGGTTGTAGAGTCAACCGAATATTTGTCTTAGTAAAGGAAAAATTAGAAACCACTTCAATCCTCATTTTCTCTGTAAGTTTGGCACTAGATGCTTGTTATTCTTAAAGTTTTTTTTTTGGACTACCCTACAATCACATACATACAGTTATACAGTTAATGATTAAACTTATACAGTTATATACATACAGCCTAAACCTATTGGAGACGCAAGGCTGTAGGGGGAATTTTATTCCCCTATTTATAGCAGAGGCTGGAGCTTGCTGCAGGTCTTTTTATTTATCTGCCGGGCATTTAATTTTTAATGACGGTTATAAATTTATCTTCAATTTGTTTAAAGATGGGCTACTTTGCGATTGCGTTCCGATTCTTTGAAGATCATATTTATGAAAATGTTTATATCCGGTTTATTCCGGGAGAGATTAGCAAAATATTTGCGTCATTCTCCCGGCCCAATCCCCTTCAATCCGTCCACTGAAAGCCTTTCGATACTATTACCTTTCGATCTAGCAGGAATTCGCCTGATGGGGGTCCTAGTTTTATGGAGGTTCTAATGCACTCCCTTCGCGGAGGGAGTCCATATGGTGGCTGTACGCGCTTCCCTGACTAATTATTGTAATATGAAGAAAAGATAGCGAATTTGATTTATAAAAACCTATCGCAAAATTAGTTAATTTCAATTATTATAATCTATTTCATTCTAATATTTATCCTTGTACGGAATATTTTGCTGAAACAGAGGTTAACATTTTTCAGGAAAACCGTACGAAGGATTAGCGACTATCGGGTCTTAATCTTTGAAAAAAATTTCAGAATGTTAGATATTTAACCACTAAGATTCATTGCATAAATGACAAATCTTAGTGGTTAAACATTAAGCCTGCAAAATTAGTTACAGGTTCTTTTTGGAAAAAACAAAATCATTAACAAAATTAAAGGAAAGAAACAGAATTTTAAACCCAAGAGAACTCTCAATAACGTATATTGTAAATTATGTGAGCTTTTACTTTTGTTCCCTAAAGTTTTAACAGAATAAAACAAAATAAAATTCGCGAGCAAGTGACATAAATCATTTTTTCATTGAATTAAGGTCTGGTCTGTGACTTAAAAATCTGTTTTATACCACAGTTATTTCAAACTGTAGCTTTAATTTTTTTTCTTATCCGTCTTTTGATAAGACATAACCAAGATCATTTCATCAAATATTATCTAACTATGGTCATCTAATTCATCTTGTTTATTCAATTAAATACTAAACAGAATATCACGTTTTTGAATAATTACGCTGTTAAACCGTGAAGATTTCATTGAAATTAGATCGGTTTATTAAGATATTGTACATAAAATACATAGCTTGAAGGGAGAAATTTTTAAAATAATTATAAAAACAATAATCCTCATTGTAATTATATAATCTTCCGTTTGAAAGTTTGTGAAAGTAAATAAAAAAAAAAAAAACTCTAACCGTAGCATAACAGTGAATTTTTACTTAAAAAAAGTAGAATAAATTGTTAACTAATGTTTACTGAAATAATCGCTTACAACAAAGGTAACCCACATTCTTTTGTCTATATGAAATCAATTCCTATACCCTTTCAGATTAGGAAATTCTAACAGATAAAAACTCGAGTTGTAATTAGTATTATTTGTGGCTCAAAGTAAAAGAAAACAAATATGATCGCTAGCTAGATTAAATAAGTAATTACAGTGGTATGTTAGTAACAGATTTAGTGTTCTGAAAGCAGCAAAACGTGAACAAGAGTGTTGTTACCGTATATATAAGAATGAATACGGTATCCACACATGCCGTTTGTAATGTAGTCTGGTTACAAAACTATAAAAAATAAAGTAAATTAATCTGAAAAAAAAAGATAACTAAATTGATCTATATTTATTTATTTCTGTGTGTTTGATTTTTATATAAAAAGAATTCACTATATTTTCTGATATCGTTTGTTATTTTCAAAGAATGCAAAATAACATATCAAAGAAACTAACATTCTTAAAAGATTTTTCCTTTTAAGAATTCAGTATATACCGTACCGTACTTTTATTTTATTTCATTTTATTATAAAGTCTATCTGAAGAAAGAATAAAGTATATTTGTATTCATATTTGCTACATTTTCATTTATTTTTGTTCATGCGCAAAGTATTTTATATTTTGCTTACTTTTATAACATCTTCATCTTTATGCGAGTAGTTAATTTTTGATTGTATCTTTTTTTTCTAATAAACTATCAAGTGAATAGATTATTTAATATTACTTCTTTTTTTAAGATATACGAAATACTCTACTAAAAATTTCTGTGTTTCCCCATTCAAACCAACAAGATCATTTTTTGGGAATTTGTTTTGACTTGAAATAATACAATAAAAGTTACTATTAATGCTTAACATCAGCTACACAAAAACTTTTTAACTGCTCGTACATTTATAAAGATTAAACGCTAAGTCCTCTTAAAGACTTATATTGTTGATGTTCTAACCAACTAATTTTAACAATTTTTATAACAGTAATAATACTTTCATGTCGATATTTGCAAAAAATTCCAAAAACCGTTTTTAGCTACATATTTTACCTAAAAAAACGGTCCAAACTCAATAAAATTCTGAAGATTTAAGAGCTATAATTGACATATTGCAGCCTTATATTGCGACTACTACTGCTTTTTTTATACGGTCTAGAGTACAACGTTTTTCTCTCAAGGAAAATAAATCTTCTATTTTGAAAGATTTACAATTTGAATTAATTTTTTTATAAGAACATTAAACGTATTTCTTGCCTGTTATAAATTCTACGGACTTTTGTTTATAAACAAGTCAGACTGAAGTTGTAGTTTCTCATCAATTTCAGCTAGAATAATTATATGTAGTTGGAAATAGCCCTATAATATTTTTTCATCTATGATTCAAAATCCTAGCTGAATTTCATGCGATCTGTGGAAATTGGTGGCTCCAGAATAATTTAAAATTATGATATTTTTCAAAATAAAATTAATTTTGAGCCCCTACTGCTTCTGATAATTTCAAAATAAGGGGCACCAACAGTAGCTAACATTATAGTATTTGTGACTATTCTTCAAAATCAATAGAAATTCTGCTTGTCTACAAAAACTTAACAAACTGTATTGATATTTACGGCTGTTAAAAGATTGTAATATCAAATTTTAATTTTGTTATTAATTTATGAAATTAATATTTAGTAGAATAGATTAATCATCAATTTTAATAATTAAAAATGAATTCTTAGTGTAGCTGGCCATTTTTTAGATACCGGTTTCATAAAGTAAGCTATTTTTCATAATTAGTGCATTTTTGGCTTTGAAAAATTATATTTAAATGTTTGCATTTTGCATTCTGCATATAGAAATTCCTGTTATCATAAGAAAATTTCAAAAAATACTTTTTTTAACCTAGTTAAACGGGTATCTTAGGTTTTAAATTCGCAAGAAAATTCACATTTACCTGTTATCAACAAAGTATATTCGCACTCTTTCTCCGAGAAACTGATTTTCTTTTAAACAAATGTTTCCTATTGCATTGTATAATTATATAAGTTTAGGACTCCTTCAGATGATTATATTCTGCATGGTAAGAGTACACTCTCTGTTTAGGGACTTACTTCGACCCACTGGGATGGTATCAACGAAATTCATAAAAGTTCTTATGTACCTTCTGTGATTAGCACAAATATCATTATGAATGTACATTGAAGAGGAAAAGTGAAAAGTGTTTCATCTGGGTTTATAATTAGGCGATTATTGAAGACTTCTTGATAAGTACACGGCGCAGCCCTGAGATCAGTTTTACGTAAATTTTATGTAGCAAACATTATTGTAATTTTTTTTCTATTTTATTGGTCTTCAAAAAAAAAACAAATTGCAGTAGCATTTTTATCAATAGGCAATTATTTATTGGAAAGACTAGAGTTGATTTTGTTGAAGCTACGTACCGCTTAAAAGGAGGATGAACAATGTTACAAAATATTGGAAGGCAATTGGAATGGAGTTGATGTGTACAGTAAGTTGTTAAAGATTGTGAAAAAATATTGTTTCTACTGTTGAGATATCTGGAGCCTAATATGTGTCAATATAACTAAAGGAAAGAATTTCCATTAAAACACCTGGAAACTTTGAAAACAGTTGCCACTTTATCCCTGGCCGCTTTAAAAATCAGGTTTAAAAAACTTGATTTTTAAAGGGATTGTATAGTTGCAGTAAAATGCAATGTAAACACTGCATTCTTTTCTTTTTTTTTTCTCTACTCCCCTGGGCCGGACCGACTTGATGGTATTACGCCACCCAGGGGAGTGTCCGTTACTCTAATAGGCCCTCCCCGCCTACCGGCTATATACCGGCATGGCAGGTCAGGCCTACCGGTGGCTCTTTTGAGATTTTTTATTCTCTATTATGTCCTCTATGGAACCACATCATACCTACAAGTCGTGATGTGACCCCCGGATCTTTCATAATACTCTCTTGTCCCTGCAGCACACCCCAAGGAGTCCTCAGCGGATCATTGAAACCAGCACACCTAAGCATGCTGGCTCTCACCGCTGAGGCTGTCCACCCAACCTAACATACTAGAAACCCATACTTCTTTCATCTTCATTCTTCTGTTTTAGTACTGTCTTTATATAATCAGCGACCTTCCTCCAGTTCTCCTTACTGCTGAGCATGGAATCCATGGTTTCCTTCGGCGTTTTTCCATGAATATCCGCGTCGTGTCTTAGTCTTATCCATTTGTTACATACTAAAAACGTATGCTCAGAATCATCCTCCTGTTCGCAGTACATGCACGTGGGTTCATTCCTTCTTCCCACCTTATGGAGAGAACCATTGAAACACCCATGTCCCGTCAGGAACTGGGTGATCCAATAGTCAGTTTCTCCATGTCGCCTGTTTATCCATCCTGTTAATTCTGGAATTAAGGTTCTTGTCCATCCAGCCACTCCAGCCTCCGCCCATCTCTCCTGCCAGATTCTATGTATGTTTTCCCTGACTTCATTTTCTGCTCTCCCTAAAAACCTGTCAGTCTTATATCTGGCGATAAGGTCAATCGGTAACATTCCCGAGAGCACACAGAGGGCCTCGTTATAAACAGTTCTATAGGCAGATACTACTCCCAGTAGCATCCCCCTGTGTGCTCTCTTCAACCTGTCTCTATTTCTGCTAATAGTGAGAGCACAACTCCATGCCGGCACGGCATACATCATTGTTGACACTACGGTTGTCGCTAAAACTCTTCTTTTTGATGCCCGAGGAGCGCTCTGCTTTGACAAAATTATATTTAGGCATTTAGTCAGTTTCTCCGTACTCTGACAGACACTTAGTACCTGCTCAGTAAATCTGCAGTTTTCCTGTAAGATGACTCCAAGATATTTTAATACTGTTACTTCCTCAATATTATAGTCTCCAATTTGTATATCTACTGGCTGCAATACACGTTTTCCAGTGATTTTAATGTATTTACATTTTTCAATCGAAAGCTGCAATCCCCTATCAATGAGCCATCTACCAACTGTCTCTAATGCAGCGTTTGCCTTGTTTTTAACTTCATCGATCGTTCTGGCCTGCACAAGGATTGCCAGATCATCTGCGTATGCTATAATTTGTACACCCTCAGGAAATATTAGCCGAAGCACACCATCAAAGGCAGTGACCCATAAAAGTGGTCCAAGGACTGAGCTCTGCGGTATTCCGGCGCTCATACTAAAAGATATCTCTTGCTCTTGCGCCTTGACTTTACAGCTGCAACTTTTGAGGTATTCCTCTACTTGCCTTCTCAAGTACGGGCTAATTCCCTTTTCAACCATGGCCGCATTAATATGTTTCCATGGAATCGACCCGAAAGCATTCTTCACGTCAAAACACTGCATTCTACTTTTACTAAACTACACGCTTTCCCGATAGTAGATCGACATTCCTCCCCTGCTTAGCAGAAAACCTATTTGCTTTTCATTCATTTTTTCGACCCCCAATCATTTGTCTTTTACCGCAGATTTTTCAAAAACTACTGAAAATACAGTTCTGGATTTATTTTGTTTTTTCAATTCTTCTAGTCAGATTTCATGTAAAATCACTAAATTTTACCCCTTAATTTGGCTCCCAAAAATTACAGTCTGGCTTAATTTTATTGAAGGCGCCGATCGACACTTTCTAATGAAACGTCTCCAAACGTATGTCTATATAAACTTTCTTATTTATTTTCACTAGTAGAACATGTCCTGAAAGTTTTTACGTTCCTCATGAAACACTCTGTAGTTAAGTACAAAATTTTATTTTGTAAAAACAAAACTTTTTAATAAAATATTGGTCAATCATAAACGTTAAAGTTTGATTCGAAATTATTCTAAACCTTTTTAATCTAAAAATTATAAAATATTATTCCATATAAAGGTTTTTTAATAAATTCCGCAGAAAATTTATTAATAATTAAAAATAAATACAAATTACACAGCCATAGTTATATCTTTATTTTTTTCATCCCCTTCCCCTTGGGACCGGACCTAGACCGGCGAAGCACTACTCGATCCCAAGGATGCCTTTGCCTCTAACCTCCCGAGTGACCATGCTGGACCCGGCTATGCCGTTTCCAGCACGGCGTACCACCCTCCCGGCCGGAACTGGGTCATTTATAATGCCTTGCCTCTAAGCAGAAGTCCCCCTAGAGGACCTTCCACCCGGGACTCTAGTCTTTTCATTTTAACCCCCTAACAAATTCCCTGGAGTCCCCTTTCACTCATCGGCCGTGACACACCTCGGCATCCCACGCCTCCTAATAGGGGCTATCCACCCAACCCCTAATCTAGAAACCCCAAATCTCCGTTTTCGACGTCCTCCCTATCGTCCTCCTCATCTTCCACTTCCTCCCTAGCCTTAGCTCTCATTATACGAATGACCATATTACTAATTCCGCCGATTAAACAACATCGTTTCCACCACGTTATCTGGGGGTGATCATACCAGTAATATGCTCCACCTCTCTCCTCTCCATCATCCATCTCCCATCTGACACAGTGGAACACCGTGCGCTCCACTGTATCACTCTCCGCAGTAGAGACACCCATCCGACCTCCTCCTCTTTCTATCCCACAGATACTTGTTGAAGCAGCCATGACCTGCGTCATCTCATAGGTTAACCTTACCTTCTGCCCAGCCATAGTTACATCTGCTCATAAATAAACATACATAATTTAGCCTGAAATAAAAATTTATTTAGCGTTAAAAAACACTTTTTAGTGTTAAATTATATAATAAACGAATAAACAAACCCATATTTTATTTCATGTTATTGTTTTTACCATGGATGTTTAAAATAAAAGCTAGTGACAACTATTTCTAAAAAATTTCAAGAAAAAGTTTGATGTAATAATGAAATAATTTTAAATTATGTGACGTAAAACCGTTGTATTTTATACAAAATCAGATGAATATAATTTACAGATAACTTATAAGTAACGCAAAATACATAATATTTAATTATTTTCAACCAACAGTTTGTTATTAAATTCAATGTGTATGTATGTATGTATGTATGTATGTATGTATGTATGTATGTATGTATGTATGAGTGTGAACATTTTTTGTCTCAGATTTCGAGTTTGAGACTCGGACTCGGACTCGGATTAAGCATTTAAAATACAAGAATGACCGCAATCGGTCGTCGGGTTTACCTAACAACGGCTGCCGAAATTATTTTTTTTTAATAATCTTTACGCAGTTATGATGAAAGCTACCAAGTTGGTTCAAACACGCTAGTATAAGGTTTATAAAATATGTATAATTTTTTTAAAATTAAATGTAAAACCCCGAAATGGCGAAAAAACTTTTTAATAATTGAAAAAATAGGATTTGCTATAAAACCACCCAAACATGAAATGAATAAATTATATTAACTTAGCCTAAGTAAGAGTTAGAAATAATAAATCTGATAGAAATGAATAATTGAGAGAATAATAATAAGAATGTTCGTTTGGGGAAGTCTTACTAGATTTGATAACTGGGTTTCTAATTTAAAGTAGGAAAGGTATTTTTTAACAGTTATACAAATTGTATATATATTAAATTAATGTTATTTTGGTGTTCTTAAAAGTAATTACATGAAATATAATGAAAAAAATTAAATAACAATAAATAAAATAAAAACAAATTAACATTATATATCATTGCCAGTAATATTACTATTTTCACATCAGGAGTATTATGTAAATTAAAAATAATAGAATGGAAAAAACAGTCACAAATAAGATTAACTAATGTATTTATAACGGGATTTCACAACAAGTTTTAGTTGAGTGTCAAACAAAACTTCGCTGAATTTCTTATAAATCAATACTCGACAGTATTATGTCAAACGGAACCCTTGACTTCATTTCTTTTACAGGTAGAAGAGTTCGTTATTTACATTCCTTTTTATGTTATTATGTAAACAGGTATTATGATTTTCGTTGTAAATTGTATAGAATTACGACTCAATCCCGTTGTCAATTAACGTTTACTTATAACAATCATTCATTATATGCTGGTAGGCAATGCAGCAGGAATTTGCTTAATTTGTCTTCGTTTGTCTCAGTCCTTTCTTCCTTTTAGTTACTTTATACTTCATTTCCTTAAATAGTTCATAAATTTTATTTAAAAATTGTTATAAATAATCCATAAATTTGTTTATTTAGATTAATAATAAATAATTTAGATTAATAATTAATTTTTTAATTTTTTCTACATTTCTTTAGGCCACTAGCCCATCCAACATTTCTTCCCTGATCCTTATATTGGTAGAAATAATCAGTCCAATTTTTTTTTGTTTTGATTGTTCATAGTTATTTCAATTCCTTTTCTTTTGTCAAAAACTATAGCATCCACAACATTATCAGTCCATTTTATAGGTAAAGTTTAAAATTTATATAATTTTCACGAAATAAAGTAAATTTCTCTATTTAAAAATACAGAAAATTAATCAAAATAATGTGAAAATAAATAGGTAGCATTAAAATCTATAAAATATTATGGATGTTGAATAATTAAAGTTTTGTTTCATTTTGAATAAATACATAAATAAATAGGAATTATGAAATTTTGATGAAATTTCCCAGTTGAAGGGTTAATAGTATTTTGCAAACGAAGCTGTATCACAGTTACCCATTAAAACCAAATTTGATATTCAAATTTAATCAACATTAGAAAGAGATAAAGAACAAATTATTATTTTACTTGAAAGATTGTGCTAAAATTGGAACTGAAAGTTATTTATAGAGCTTTATCTATTACTGAACTTCAAAGTATATCTACTAACAACTAACAGAGAATATATTCCAGTTATTTTTACTTTTATCACAAGCTTTAATAATTTTATCTGTTAAACCACACGGTTCTGTAATACGGTATATTATCAATGTATTGTTAGAAGAATTAATTTTCAATAGAGGAAATAGTATAAGATTTTCTTACAAGAGAGAAGCAAGTGTAATTTAAGAGATCTCTTTAATGTCGGCCTTAAAACTGAAAACTTAAATGAGTTTTCTACAGTTTATTTTCTACTCAGCAGAATATCTTTTAATGGTAAAAACCTAGTAAGGAAAAACATTTCATTGAATCGTTCGTAAGAACTGAAGAGCTCTTTACCATTTACTACAAATTCTTTTCTTTTTTTCCCGAAAAAAAGTAATAATCTAATGGGTTACATTTCTAGATACATAAGTCAATATATAATGCTGATATTTATTTCTATTAAATAAAAATTATTAAAAATAGATTTTTACAATTGATGAATTAAAAAAACTATTCTAATTTTAACTAATTCATGCAAGTAATTTTTCAAAATTGTTGTTATTATTATGTAGGCTACTTTGAACAGAGAAATGTGTAACAAAATAAGAATAGTATTATTAGTAAAAGATAATATAAAATATTATTAAATTTTTATACCACTTATATATAATTTAATCAAGTATGATTAAACTATGTACTAACTTAAATCTAGTATTGTCGTACTCTAAGCAAATGTATACTTATATATACACACACACACATAAATATATATTATGATTTCATTTATTTCTAATTTTTGGTTTTCAGAAATTCCTATGCCTTCATCTCCGCCAAAACCAATAAAGGTTATAAGTGGAGGAAATAATATAAGTAAGTAATAAAATTTATTATATATTAATATATATTATTGGTTCAACATATTATTTTTGTTATTATTATTATTATATTATTGTATTATATATAAATTTATTTTAAATATATCAGAATAAAAAATAAGCAAAAAACAACGGATATCAAAACAATAGATTTCTGAGAAGGTGATTTTCATATTAAAGCAGTAGGATCTCGGAGTACGAGTATGTGTCATAATGTAAAAACCAGAAAAGTTATTATTCAGATTCAGTTGTTTGCATAATCATCTGATTCAAATCAGGATGGGACCGATGGAGTAATTAGAGTCGTACGGTTGACGTACCATATACACACTTGATTCACCGTATTCTTTCCACCTTGACTAGTTGTAACGGGAGTCTAAAATCATTACTGCCATTATTTTTCCTATCATACACCAAATAGCGTAAATATATTAAAATAAGAATAAAGTTATGTAATAAATGTCTTTCATAGATGTGTAAATTTATAAATAATTTTTTCACTGCTCTAAAATAGTAAGTTAGCTTAAGCCATTTCACAAATTTAAAGAAGTAAAAATAAAATTGCAACAATCGCTGAAAATTGTATTCGGCGGAATTGATTTTATTTACCAAGTTCGATAAATTAAGTAATGATGGATGCAGTTTATTATTAAAATTTATATAATTTTCACGAAATAAAGTAAATTTCTCTATTTAAAAATACAGAAAATTAATCAAAATAATGTGAAAATAAATAGGTAGCATTAAAATTAAAATCTTGCTGTTTACTAATGACCGTAGATGTCGATGCACTTAAAATTATTTTCAATATAATAATAATGAAAACTTTCCCTATAACTTTTTTTTTCATTAAAACGAAATAAAAAAAATAATGTACTTAAAAAACTTAAAACATAATGCTACGAGGTTGTACGATTTATATATCAACCCATTTAATATAATAACCAAACACATGTTGTTAATTATTAATCCGTTAATATCGAATGATTATTAAACAATTGAGATGTTAGAGTTTGGTCAACTACTACTCGTTTTATTGTAAAACTCTTAACGGATCGTTCAAATTTACAGTTGGAGGATTATTCTTTAAGATTAAACTTTGAACTTTAACCGCACTGGTTCGCCATTGTATAATAAATAACCGATCCAGTGACTTGTCATGGTTCATTGTGAATTATGTTTAGAAATGTTAAATCATATATATGGAAACGAGATGTTCCTGTAAAACATAATAATAATAATAATAATAATAATAAAGTGATAGTTTATGCCAGCGATAAAGTGACAGTAACGAGAGTAAGATGTGAGACAGTGTGAAGATCTGAAGCATAATCGTGGTACTCCAGAGATGAGTGTCTTGTACTTTTAGCTAAGTTTGATTCTTTTCATCAAGCATGACTCGTTGGTATTAATATAAATTATTTATATAATAGTTTCCACTTACAACGATCTTTAATAGTAATGTTCGAGCGCTTTCAGATTATTAATCCATCCTCAGGAACAATGATGTGTTATACATTATAATTATTT
The DNA here is from genome assembly GCF_047948215.1 of Lycorma delicatula. Lineage (NCBI taxonomy): Eukaryota > Metazoa > Arthropoda > Insecta > Hemiptera > Fulgoridae > Lycorma > Lycorma delicatula. The sequence goes on along the minus strand of NC_134457.1, from coordinate 190,960,170 downwards.
AGTTCACACAGCATTTAATTATACTTTATTGTTCCTGTTTAGCCTCCGGTAACTACCGTATAGATAATTCTTCAGAGGATGAATGAGGATGATATGTATGAGTGTAAATGAAGTGTAGTCTTGTACATTCTCAGTTCGTGAGATGTGTGGTTAATTGAAACGCAACTACCAAAGAACACCGGTATCCACGATCTAGTATTCAAATCCGTGTAAAAATAACTGGCTTTACTAGGACTTGAACGCTGGAATTCACGACTAGACGCGTTCACCACTAGACCAACCTAGTGGGTTAGCATTAATTATACTAAATTGATTTTTTTTTTTATTTGTTTTATTTTTTTTTTTTAATAAAAATATAAATACAATTGATCTTCAAAAAATAAAATAAAGTTAACGTTATCCGTCACGTCAGTATGAAGGTCTCGATTCTTATGTTTCAAAAATGTTACATGTGAATTTTGAAAACGATTGAATTAAGATTTTGAATTCAGATTCATTTTGAATTAAGATTGGTAAGAAATCGGTTTAAGTGTTGTATCACCAGTTGTGCTCATATCGAACCAAACTGACTGTTTAATGAAAACCTTGACATATTCTATTAAATGACGCGTCAACTAATTTTCTAAGTCTCAAATAAATTTTTTCTCCTTCAAAATCGTAAAGTTCTTTTTTAATCATTTGAATCTACCCAAACCTTATTTCATTTATGAATCCGATCGAACAAATTTTCACCATGACTCCGATCCCTGTTAATTTAATCATTTTATATTTAAAACAAAACATATTTTTCTTTCATAACAGAATTTATGAATATACAAAGTATTTTTCCAAGATACCTTCAAATTTTTCAGGAACTTTAAACCTGCTACGTTTTTTACATCCCAAAAAAAAATCTATCTCCACATTATTAATTTGTTGATTTCATTACCTCAAAAATGTCAGTTTATCAGTTATTATTAGAATGTCCTAACTTTAGTTTCTTTGTTCGTATCCACACTAAACCGTTTTAGGATTTATCCTCTTGTATTTATTTAGTTATAAAAACAATACAAATTGTTTTTTTAGACGTAAATTTTATTTTCATTCTTATACATGCCCATCTGAATAAAATCATTCCCAACAAATCTTTAATAGAACTTTTTTGTAAAAATCCACTTCTGTTGCTGGTATCATAATATCTTTTATTTATATCCTATACTTCATATCTGTAAAAAAAAAAAAACAATTTTGTACGAATATTCTGAAGATTCTATTTTTAATATCGTAATTATTTTATTCCATAATAGAATATTAAGAACTTTTATCACATTACATCCATTTTTTATCCTTTCTTACACGTCTGTATTGTTTTTTTTTTTTATAAAGCATCCATCTTCCGTATTTTTCTTTCATGTTTTCTTTTATAAATTATCTTCCTTAAATTCTATAAATAACCGTTCCTTTTTGAAATATTTCTCTCAAGTATATCGATATACAGCTACGTAAATTATACGTTCTTGAAGTCCAATGTTAGTGCGGCATGACGGTTGTAACACTAGGTTTTAGATAGTTTTTTTATTGATTTTAATTATAACTCGATAATATTTTAATTATAACTCGATATTTGAGATAGCTAACTTCAGTTCGAAGTGAACTATAAATTTTCAGATTAGGATGCGAATAAGAGTCCAAACAAAATTTCATTAAATAAGGATTTTGTTCCCCCAGCTCAAAATATGTATCTTTTCTCTGATGAAGATCAGAGAAAAGAAAGAAGAACGCCGGAGATTACGACGCTTATGGCAGAGAACTCGTTACCCTAGTAATAAGTGAAGATTTAACAGAGCTTCTCAAGAACTAAAGAGGTTAATTCAAGCATTTAAGAAAGCTTGGTTTCAATCTTACAGTGAGAATATTTCTGATAGGCAGGCTTCTGGGTACACTTTATGGAAAGCTGCAAAATCGTTCAAGAGATTCCTGCATTCTATTCCTCCTCTCCGTAACACTGACGGAACGTAGGCGAAAGGTTTTCAGGAGAAGGCGATCTTATTTGCTGAATTCTTTTCCATCGTATTCCAGCCCAATGACATAGAGACAGATCAAGAGGTGATCGGGGAAATCTCCGATTATTTGCGTTTTCCATTCCAAATGTCCTTTTCAATCACGCGCTTTACAGTACACGAGGTCTCTAATAGGATTAACTATGAATTACATCCAGCAAAGGCGCCGGGGTATGATTTGATCACCGGTCGGGTTCTCCAAGTACTACCTCGGCATGCGATACGTTTGGTTACTTTGATTTTTAATACTATTGTCCGAATTGGTCATTTTCCTGGACCGTGGAAAATTTCACAGATAATCGTGATTATTTCCAGGTATACTAGATATATTCTGGTACATAAGCAATAGCCTCATGTATGATCTTAAGTTCCGAACCGTTCGGCAGGAAATCTCTCTGATTAGCCTACATTATCAAAATTGTTTGGATCGGTATCCGAATTATTTGGCGGTCAATTTATTGAATAACACGATAAGTTTTTTCAAGATTGGTGAGGAACAATATTTCCTGGTTTGCTTTATCCTTTCAATTAGGTGCCTTTATGACAGACCATAAATGGACACCTAATAATATGGAGTGCTGTACGGAGTGCTCTTCTGTTTCATTTCTTAAGTTAAGTCAGTCACTAAGTTAAGTTTCTTAAGTTAAGTCACCAGCCTCTAGGTGTGTGACTTCTTCTTCTTCAACCGGCATCTCCTTTCAGGAGGTTTGCAATCATCATCGCTACTTTGACCTTTGAGTAGACACCTTCGGAACAGTTGAGTGGACATTGCGCTGAACCATTCCCTCAGATTGCGCAGCCATGAAATTCTGCGCCTCCCAACGTTACGCCTCTCGAACATAGCAACTCGAACTTCTCTCCCGTCGTTATGTGATCCCGTTTGTACTGTAGACGTAATCTCGAGTTGTTTATTCATACTCTGTAGTACCTTGATGTTTGATACCTTATCCTTCCAAGATATTCTTAGCATGCTTCTACAGAACCACATTTCAAAGACCGCCAGCTTTTTCATGTGTAGTTTTTTCAAAGTCCATGTCTCCATTCCATATAGCAGCCCGGGGAACCAGTAACATTTTACCATTCTAGCCCGCAGATATAATCTGATCTGCCGATCACACAAGAAAGTACGCATTTTGAGAAAATGTGTACCATTTCTAATCCGGGTTTTAATTTCAAGTGGTTGGTGTGTGACTACTTAATGTTAATTCAAATAGACTTTATTTACTTATTTTTCAATTATCTTGGTGAACAGATTGTAAAGTTGCTGTGTCGTAATAAAAAAAAAACTTAAATAAGTCGTTTATTTTATCGATAGTGCTATATCGATTACTTTCATGATAAGTAACAGTATTTAATAAATAATTTCATTAATATTATCATTTTTCTCACGATATATCTCCATTATATTCATGTGATTGTAACTGTATGAAACAATATGTTTATAATTTACTTATATTGCATTACATAATTATAAATTTAAATCGTCTGCATATTTAATAATAATATATAAATAATAAATAAACCCTAATTCTTGTTATTTACGAAACTACTACGTTACTACTCATGAAGAGGTATTTTTCCTTAATTAAAAAATAACTATTACAAGAATTTTCCGTAACGTTTTATTATACCATTCAGATATTACAGTTAAACTTCTATATTACATTCGTATGTAAAATAGTCCGGCGTTATTTTTAAATACATTATTAAAATTAAATCATACACTTTAAATTGGTTTGTTGTATGTAATCTGTAATTTCAGTAGTGTATTCATATTACACTGAGTTTTTAAAATAAAAACAAATATACAAAAATGCGATGAAGAAATATTTTAAATAAAACATGAAAAATAGGTCAGGAAATGTAATTCATTAAAAATGCATTCATTTAATCCTTTGAAATTAGGGATATGTACTTTTTGTATAACTTAATACAATATCATGGTGTTGCAGTCTTTTTTTATATTTTTTTACCGTATTTATATTTTTAATCTGTTTATGAAACCTATCCTCACTATATTTAATACTTAAAAGCTATAGCTTAATTATTTTTTGAATATTTTTGTTTTTATTAAAAAGAAATAGTAATGATAAAAAATGAATTTTTCGTTTCCATTAAAATAATATTCAGCATATACTCGTACAACGTTATTATTTATTTACATATTCGACGCAATTTTATTTACTCATAAAATATTTCTGTAACTTTTAAATTTTTTTTATTATTTTTTTTTACAAGTAGTGATTATTTTATTAGTTATTAACTAGCTGCAGCGCGTGCCTACGGCACACCTCCGGGCAGGTTGCACTGGCGGTTGGCGTCTCAGAATGCTATTATTAGGTGTCCAAAACTGATTACCTCTTTTGTAAAAATGTTTTTTTTTTTTTTGAATGATGAAAATTGATCTAGGAAAAACGAAAAAATTTTTAAAAAATCTTCCCATTTAAATTTGGTTTACATCAGTTTAGGCATCTTTTAAAGATTGCAACACTCTCAACATTTTCATCAAGATCCGTGTGCATACCCGTATGCAAATTCACTCAATACGAGAGCTGGAAGCTTTAATATAAATTAAATGAATTAATATATTATATTCAAAATTTAAAATATTTAAAATTATATATTATTAAATATTTTAAATTTAAATATTATATATTCAATTTACGAAACAAATTATCGTAACACGAAACTAACCTTCCGACAAAATATCAATAGATTCTGATGACCAAAAATACCGAACAATATGTATGCCACCTTGATTCAGTACCTCGGTTAGTTTAATTTTTCTAAATATTTTATTATTCCCTAGCTAATTCAAATAGATAAAAGTCTTTATTAGGTTTATAATATAAATTATTTTTATTAAGATCTTTGAATTTGGAATTCATATATATAAAACATTATTGTATTAATTAATTATACAGTCGTAATAAACACATGATGAGTCTTTGAAGGATAGAACAAGACTGACTCACAATAGGGCATTAGACAAATTCATTTAATAAGAGTAACAAAAAATGAGAATTTATAAAGTAAAAGAAAGAGTGCAAATTTATAGAGTAAGAAAAGAAGTGAAAAATTTTTATTTTTACAAATAATAAAACAGGAATTGAAATCTGTGTTTTAACGTAAATAATCGATTTTACGAAGAAAAACAATCACAAAAAATATATATTATTAATATATATTTTACATATATATCGATGTATTTCCAATATATCGATATATATACGCTTTATCGATGAACTAACGAATCGGGATTTTCCGCTAGTGATCGGTACATTCCGGTGCTAAGCTAAGAAGGACGCACACATAAACACACATACAAATGCCGTTTAATAGGGTAGGATTATATATACCATTTTGTATTTAATTCATCTTAGTTAGTCAAGATGTTTACAAGTTATGACAATTAATTAATTTTTCAATTTACAATTAATTATTTTTGGTAAGAATAACTTAAAGATTTAAATAATATTTTTCTCAAGATATATTATTGAAATTGTCGATTTTATTATGTTTAAAAATTTTTATGACAGCGTATAAAAAATCAATATCTAATTTTAAAAAAATATTGATTTAACTTAATTATTAATAATATTATGAAAGCAATGCTATACATTCTCAACTTTTAAGTACTCAACTCTTTTTTTTTACAAAAGTTCTTTAACGATTCACAATAAATATAAAAATTTAACAAGAATGGTTTGTTATTAAACACACTATTAGCAATTTTACGTTCATTTTCTGACGCTTACGATGTAAGACGAAGTCAGAATTGTATTTTAAGCTATAAAACGTCCTTAATAATGAAAAAAAAATTAAATAATTACATTTAGCTTATTTTTAACTTACTACCCAATCCTTTCTATCCTGTGCTATTTTTTTACTCTAGAAATATTTACATCTGATCCACTTGCCACCATTAACTGTCATATGTTTTTGAGTAACATACTGTATGAGATACAACTAATCTACAGGCCAAATATTACAAGTGAAATCAAAACCAGATCATCACCCATCTCTTATAAAACAGTCATTAAGTTTTCCTTTCTGTATCATGGTAATATTAAATTAAAAGAAAATGATTATGATAAAATGTCAACAGCTTATGTTATAATTACTTTGTGTTAAAAATCTTCTATTTAAAAAAAAAAACATTTGTATGCTTCAACTTTTTTACTTCTTTGTACGAAGTAAAGAAAGTATTGTGATCGAAAAAATTTCGGTTTTCAGATTTCAACAGAAAAAATCCATTTTGACTAGTTTCGGCGTGACGTCTGTACGTACGTACGTATATATCTCGCATAACTCAGAAACCATTCGCCGTAAATTGTTGAAATATTGGATTTAGGACTGTTGTAACATCTAGTTGTGCACCTCTCATTTTGATTGCAACCAACCGGACCAAAAGTAACCAAAAAAGTCCGAAATCAAAAAACTTGGAATCTTTCATAACTGCAGTAATAAGCCCTCATTCAGAGCTTTTTAACAATTATCATAAGTGGCACTTATTTTCATTGATTCCAGAGTTACAGCCAAACAAAACTTTACTTAATGAAATACTTTAATCTTACAAGGGAAAGAAAGATCGGTTCGAATCCGACTTCATACACATATACATTTAAATTTTTTATTTTTAATTTAAATACATTGTTTTATTAAAAATTATTAACCTCTTATTGTTAAAAAAATTTTACAATAAATAATAGTACAGTAATAACAATAAAAAAAAGAATATGAAAAAAATCAGAAGTTATTTTAGTGAAATAAAATTTTATGTACTTTTCATTTTAATTCGAAAATTTTTACAAATTTTAATAATTATTATTAAATCAATATATTTAAATTAAAGAGCGTTAAAAAATATATTTTTATAAAGTCGGATTCGAACCTAAATCATACACCACAAAAAAATGTGATGCAATGTGGAGTCCACCATAATACAATTGTGTAACTGTCCATTTTATTTAAGAATTGGAGGATCGTATCTCACTTTCAAATGAAGTAGGTTTAAATGAAATGCAGAAAAATGTGTATATGTAATTTAATAGGCATACAAGGAAGTCATGTGGTGTCCACATCAGATTTTTTTAAAAGTTTAAACAATGTCTGCGAACCGCTTACTATTCTGTTCCATCAAATTTTTAGTCATCTTCCTTTATGCCTTATTTTTATTAATCAGTTATGATTTTTTAACTTTCTTGATAGTATAAAAGAGAGAGAAATGAAATCATATTTGGAAGTACTACATTTACAGAGGAAGAACCAACACAAACATAAAAAAATCATCTTCGTTGTAGTTCTTCATCTTCATGAAGAAAAAAAAACCGTAATGTAATAAAAATTTTCTAAGAACAATTTTATATTTTTTAACCATAATAGGACATATATATTAATAAAATTAGTTTTTCTTTATTATCCAGCTAATTTATACATCATTCATATTTTTTTTTTTTTTATAATAAACAAAAAATCTTTTTCACTTCCCCTTAACAAATAGGCTGTTGTTTCTATTAGATTCTAAAACTAATGCGTTTATTCACTGAAATAGTGACGTAATTTTTTTCAATTAAAAAAATTTTTCCAGTTGATATATTCTACAATGTAATTAGGGGGAGTGATATTAAATCCAGTATAGAAGGAAAACTAAATTAGCCGTTAAAAATGTCTGTAGCCCACCGGGCTGGTCTAGTGGTTAACTCGTCATCGCAAATCAGCTGATTTTGAAGTCGAGTGTTCTAAGGTTCAAATCATAGTAAAGATAGTTACTTTGATACGGATGTTAATACTGATCGTGGATACTGGTGTTCTTTGGAGGTTGGGTTTCAATTAACCATACATCTCAGGAATGGTCGCCCTGAGACTGTATAAGATTACACTTCATATACATTCATATATCATTCTCATTCATCCTCTGAAGTAATAACGTACGGTGGTTCCGGAGGCTAAACAGAAAGAACAAAGCTAAAAATGTTTGTGTTGACAATTAATTTAAATTATCATATTTCTATAAGTAAAAAATTAAATCTTCAGTTAACTCAACCGAATGGAAATTGATTTATTAATGTGCGTTTTACCTGTCTTTATAAATGAAATGAATTTCCATTGATAACTACAGTTCTCTTTAGCAGCAAAATTAATACGTAAACAAAATAACGGTAAAACCACATTATTTAAATTAACATACGTTATCTTAAAAACAAACCTGGAAGTTTCAAAAGTGTAAAGTATGTTAATTTAAATCTTGAAATATTTTTATTGAGAGTAGCCACATGTGTTAGGGAAAACGTCTCAATTTAGACGTCAATTAATCTGTTATTGTAGATTGTGGTAATAAAGATAAAATTAAATAACAACGTAATTAAAAAAGTAACAAATCTACACAGTAAACAAAAATAAAACACTTAAATCATGCACTGTTCCGTATTAGCTTATAAACTAACAAGCAACGCAACAGCGGATTTAATTTTTTTTTTTATTCATGTATATTTATTTTTTTTAAATTATTATTCCAATTATTTGGTTTTAATTTTATAATCGATTTTTTAAAAAATAATAAATAAAAAGATTTTTTTCACTTCACCTTAAGGAATATAACTCCTAAAGACGAGAAATTGTTTTCGAAACTTACCTTTAGATAAAAACAAAGATGAAAAAGGGGTAAATCAAGATATTTATAATTTTGGATCCATCTAAGCAATTTGAAGGCCGATAAAAATTATAAATAAATCTGAATGATTTTATAAAATTGTTCTGGTTGACCTACTCGTATTCTTATTCAAAACTTTTTTAAACTTTTAAACTTTTTTTAAGAAAAGTATTTTAGGTCGAAAGTGTCACAAAGTTACAGAAAGACTGCTCTTTACGCCCATTTGAACTTGAATAGGTTTAAGTGTAATGGCTAAAGTTAAATGAAAGAAGAAACAAATGAAAAAACAAAAGAGAATAAATTACTGTTTCTTTAGAATTATTGTTAGAAAAAATATCAGAAAAATAATGAAAATATATCTTCAAATATTATATATTTAAAGATATTTTAAATGTAAACTTTGTAATACTTGTATATTTACTTATTTAAAATGATCTGCAGTTATGAATTTACATAATAAACTAAAAAAGGGTTAAATTAAAACATATTTACTCCTTTACTATCGATAGTTAATTTACTCTTATTACGGTTAATAAGCTACAAATATTTTGCAATTCCATTAGCTGATAAATACTCATTTTTTTTAGCAAAATAAGAGAAAAAGTATTGTGTACTTTTCTAGTTATGTGATCTATTCTGTATTACTAAGGGCAAAAAATATGATAATTTCTCCTAAAAAATATATTTAAACATAACTGTATATTGCAATAAATTTTAGATTTATATTCATAAAAACGTTCGGAGTTGTTTTGAAAGGAAGCAATTATTTCATCTAGCATATCTTTCAGACAGGTTAAAAATATACGAATGTATTTGTGTACTTACCCCAAATCATTACCTCAATAATGAAAAATTTACTCAGATCGCACTCCAGCTGTTGTAACTCGACACTTATACCAATATTTTGTTACCAAATTTATAAAATTGGTTTAGGCTTTAAGATCTTGACAGCTTGATCTAAAATGGCGTAAACCTTTTCAACATATAACCCATCTTTGCATTCAGTAGAATGAATAAAAATGAAAATAAAAATATGGAAAGAAGTTGCAATTTAATTCTCGGGATGGAGGCTACGCTGTACAAAACTGTCGAAAGAAGCAAAGCTCTTCTTTCTAGAACATATCCATTTTTTAATAAATAATCATTTTTTATTAATATTCTACGTATAAAGCTTTCAAACTTAGAATCAATCCTAAAGCTTTGACATATCAATGGTTGCCGCATCAATTATACACAACTATTAATTTTAAAAAAATAGAACTTATAAGTTTATAAGAACAACTTGCAATTTCAGGTGACACTGTGTTTTATTTTAAGTAGCGAGTTAAAATTAGTTTAAAAACTTGAAAAATCATTTGTAATGTGGAAAATTCCCTTAATTCTCAAACAGTATATATATATATATATATATGTTTATTTAGGTTTATTTTCTTCTTGATTGTATAGAATTAAATATAATAAAAATACATATTTTACTTAGAAATATTACCTTTATTAATTTCTTGGGTTAACCACTTAACTATACAAACTTATAAATTAAATACTCAACGTTTCACACTTAGAATTCACACTTAGAATATTCACGTTTCACACTTAGAATATATATATATATATATATACACATATATATATATATATATACCACATATTCTGATAATTCTACTCTCTAAAAAATTGAAGCGACTTTTCATTATTTTATTTTGTATAATTTTTGCGCAAGAAATATACAAAGTTAAATTAAATGAAAAAACTAACAGCGATATAATTTTTTTAAATTTAATATTAAAATTTATTTTCTGTTAATAAGAAAATTAAATTATTATAACCGTAATTTGATTAAATAATTAAAAATAACGTAAACATAGTAGACCCTACAAACAAGGATCAAGGGTAAACTCATTCACTACTATGACACAATGAATTTGCACGTATGCAAATTACACCATAGAACTACAAATTGAGGTTATGTTGTATTTTTCGATCTTAAATTGAACTTAACTGAAGAACGATTTAACCAATGTTCATCAACTGTTCACATGCACATCATCAAATACACCACTACAACACATTTAAATTTCAGTGAAATTGATCTACTAATTGTGGACATTTTCGAACAACAATTTTTATTCATAGGTTTACGTATTTTAAATATATAGGAAATTAAATTTTAAGTCGATAGTATTTTCGCGCACCTCATACTTCAAAACGTCAATTTCATCCTCCAATCCCACGTGCGACCGAAAATAATACATACTTTTCTTCGAAAAGTCAGTAAAAAGAAAAATAAATAAAAAATGAGAAACGAAATACAGCTACCTCATCTCGGTGTTTGACGGGTATTACTAAGAACCTTCCAAAATATATTTTTATTCATATTAATGACGGGTAACCGACTAAAACTACTATTTTTAAGTAGGGGGCCGACTATTCTGAAACCCGCATACATCAGATCACTTAAAGTTTCGAGTCCTGTACTGACCTAATTGTTGTTCTGAAGAAATTACAACAAATGATAGTTTGTATAAATAAGCAGACTTAATTTTTATTTGTCAGTATTATTCTCACAAGCATGAGGATAATGAACACATTGAGGAGGGGGGTCTAGGGGGCGGAACCTTGACTGGCTACATTATTAAATTTTTATGGTTGATCAGAAACCTTTAATGTTACTACAACTCTAACATTAAAACAATTTATGGCAAACACTTACTACCTAATTGGCTAAGCTGATGACTGTGATACGTATCAGATTTAGAGGGTTTAAAAGATGACCTCCGGTAAAGCCCATCAGCTCTAGGAACGAAGGAGGTGGTGTGGAGTGCAACAACATAAGCCTGGCCTATATAACGGTAAAGAAAATAGCTCGGTTCTACTTATTCATAAAGGTTTATGAATTAACTTACTTAATAGGTTATTACCTACTTTAGATATACTTAAATTACTTCCATTTTCGATAAAATGTGAACAATATATTACTTATTTTATAACTTAACTTTATGGTACTCATGAGTGAGTTAAAACAATTTAAAATGATTAATCTAATTATTTTAAGTGCATGAATATGACTACCTCTGTATACGTTTATAAATTTGTTTCTTTATAATTGAAAAGCATTAACGTAGGCTCTTTGTTAAAGGAAATTATTACCGAGTAAAGAATTAGAACAGAGAGTTCATTGATTGCCCTCAAAGGAACACACCGAACTCGACATCGGTAGAGGGATTTGTCTGTTTAGGTAGATGGAGGTAATGAAGGAAGGGGTGAGTTAGTTTAGTGGGGACGGGGGATAGTTAACCTCCCGCTCCAGTAGAAATGTTCAGATGATTAAAGTGGGAGCAGAGAGCATAGCAATGCTAATTATAAAATGAAATGACTGGCAAACCACCAACACCGTACACTCAACGCATTCAGTCGCATACCCTCGATTATATTATTCATCTACACGCACCTTCATCCTTAATATTTATAAATAAATAAAACACTTTATTAAACCAAAGTTTATTTATTTATTAAATAAATTTAATTTTTCTTCCTAACTTTAAATATAATATCGTAATAATATATTTAGGCCTAATGGTAATACCGAAATCGTATGATATTTATAAATTAACAATTAAATTTCTTTTTTTCTACAGAAACGTAAGAAAAGGTAAATAAATTGATTTTAAAATTTAAATTAAAAGGACCACAAACGAAACAACCTTTAGTCAAAAAATCGAGAGAAAACTAAAATAAAAGATATATCAACTATCAGAAGTAGCAATCAAGCTACGTTGATATTTATTTTATTTATTTAGAATACGTAATGTATGAATAACAGATTTTAAACAGTGCATTGTTTAAGTAATTTAAGATATCGATTTACATCCTTTTTAAAGTCAGAGGATTTTTTTTTTACAATTTCTTGCTTAGATCAAAAGTAGCCACTCAATCCACAAGGTTGTGGTGTACAGTTAATTGGACGCAGCGAGGACAAACGAGTGCATCGGTCTGAGTTATGAAATATTCTATACGCAAACGGCAAATAATAACTTCCTCTCGACGATTATTCCTGCATGAGGAGCCCCAAGGTAATACAGTATTCTTAACTGGACGAAATTTATTGTTACTGGTAGCATTCCATTCACTTTATCACTCATCACGGATCACCCTCTTCAAAAAACAAATAAGATCATCAGAAACAATACTATTAGCAAAAGTAGGCTAGAAACAATCCTTTTTACCGCACTATTCGCGCGCTCATTGACCAAAATTTCAATATGGCTGGGTATCCAGCAGAAGCTCACAGTTGTATTACGCTAAGTTATTTGAGAAATAACACGCTGAATCTCACAGACAATACGATGTCTGGAATACATGTCACCAATCGCATGTAAAGCGCTCATGGAAACTGAGCAAACAAGTACGGGTCGAAATGTTGAGCTAATTATATTTAAGGCCTTATTAGTAGTAAACAACTCTACAACGAAAATACTGACGATGCTGGATAGACCAAAGTGTATGTTATATTGTTTACCACAAAAGCACAACCAACAGAATTAACGTTTTTAAAGCCGTCCGTATAAACTATACCATTAGGATTCACGCTGTTTACAAGATTATAATATTCATTTCGTAATTTTCCCGGTTTTCTCATTATCATAACGAGAACAAACAAAACTGAATTTTATACATTTACTATTAAAATTAATAAAAAAATTTGAAAACGCAATGAAATTAATCAAAATTTTATAATTTTTAGATATTTCTAATTTATTCCCAAAAAATATTATACGTTTAAGATTAAATTCCAAAAATATACCAAAGTGTTTTTAAAAAATGGTCAATTCACTAAAATATCGAAGATGAAGACTCCTGATCCAACTCGCTCCTAAAAACAGTTAGGCATCTGCGAAGACTATTAAAATAAAAATACAATTTCAAATTTTTAATTTTTATTACTCTTGACATAAAATATTTTAAAATATATTAAATTATAATAAAGCTGTTTATACCGTAATAGAGTAATAATAAAACCAAAATCATATTTTAAATAAAATGTTATCGACTCTTACGTTTAAATCGTGATAGAATAAACAGGGTTTTGAAACAAGTAAATCAAATTTAGTATTTAACAGCGTATAAATTTTTTTATTGTTTAAAGGCCCATTAATACCGTGGGATCACAAAACACGGTTAGAATGTGTGGTTCATTAAAAGCTATGAGGTTTCCTGAGAACCGTACCTCGGTTATTCTACCTTGATTTCTAATTCCCCTCTTCCGAATTTAGTATTCCGTTCTCTCTGGTACCTAGTAAAATGTTAAATATTTAATGTACCATCAGTTTGACTACTTGGAAAATTAACTAATTCAATTTAGCAACAGTTGTTGCACGAGACTTGTAGCTAAATCGAAACAAACACCGATACACATGGTCGAATTATAGCAGTGAGTGTTCTAATAAATAAATATATTAATTTAGTAGAGATCATTGTATGGGTAGATGGAATTTACTAGATTCATAAAACGTTTTCACATATCTTTTTGCAAAAATAGTATTTAATATTACATTGGTAAAGCAATGTAACAATATAGTTGCACTTCAAGTACAACAATATACTTTTTATAATGTAGAATAATTTAATGAATTCCTCTCAAATTAATATCATCTTTCACATTATTCATCCAAAACTCTCCAATTAAAATAAGAGAACACATAATCCAAAGCGTTATTTAACAATATTGAATACACAGCAACGGCCATAAGAGAGTGGTTTAGGTTCCAAGTCTAGAATTCGAGACTTATTGATTTGTGGAAATTTTATTTAAAATAATAAAATGGCAATATTATTGATTAAATTACAAGAAATTTATTCAATTACTGATTAATTTAATCTGGAAATTATTTTTTTGATAAACTGTGTATTAATAAAACTAAAATAGTTACTTATAGTCGATCTCCGTGGCGGATTGGTAGCGTCTTAGCCTTTCATCTGGAGGTCTTGGGTTCGAATCCCAGTCAGGTATGACATTTTTCATTCGCTAAAAATTTAAATTTTTATAGGAAAAAATGTTAAAAGCAGTCGATGCCCATCTCACAAAAAAAGAAAAGGTCTAAAATGATTTTAAATACCAGTTAAGGAACCGATGATTTTACCCTGTTTACTTACCCTTAAAATAAGGGAGGTAATGAATCCAAAAATGGAATTTTTAAAAGGGGAATGACTACAAAAAGGGAATTTGTAAAAATTCAATTTTTCAAAGAAAATATCGGTTTCAATGAAGAAAAAAAATGAATTAGCAGATCTTTTAAACAATTAAAAAAGATTTATTAAAGATAAAATTACTTTCTTTTTTCTTTATTGTAGGAAAAAATTCCCAAGATAGAAGTTTTTTAGCTTCGATTAATATTTACATTCTCTCGTAGCTGCTTATTTTTAAGCATGTTTTTCTCGATTTTCCCATTAATAATATTAGGACGTATGTAAATCAGATGTAAAATTAAAAATTTATTAAATTACCTTTTATTTCAGTTATTCGACTCCACTCGTTGAGTATTTACCAAGTTATGACACATAACCCCTAAAAGGTGCTAATGCTCCAGATGCTGTAACTTTTTAAGAATCATCACAGAGTTCGTTAGAACTTCGTCGATGAGCCGACAAAGTTAACGAACTACGTTTACAGTTTTAAGCATGACCTTTAGCCTAACTGAAATGAAAATGGGAAAAAAATAAAATAAGCGTGAAAATATTATATTTCAATTCACTTATATTTGTAATAAAGAATGCTTTCAAAAATACCTCGAATTTTGTTAGACAACTTTTTTTTTCATTTGATGAACCGCAGGACTCGAATATGTCATTTTATTCATTTTTCTAATGTACCTTTACGAATCGCGCCGCTAAATAGCAGTAGTCGATAGTACTACGTAGCGTACAAAAACTTGATAATGTACTTGAAATAATAAAATTTAAAATAAAATATACTAGCTTGTTTTAATAGTAAATACTGTTATGTAAATGAAAGTACTGGAGGTGAAACAATAGTTTTAATTCCCATTACTTCTTTAAAAAAAATTAAAGTATTAGTTTACAAGAGATATACTAGTTTTATTAAAAAGGAATAAATAAAACAGAAATAAATTCGATTGGTAAAATCGAATTTAACGATAAAAATCGAGGGTTACACTTTTTTATTTTTTTTAATCTCCACGTTTACCATTAGGTATTGCTTCAGAGGATGAGATGAATGATTTTTAGCGTCTGTGATAATGCCATGCCTGACCGGGATTCGAACCCGGGACCTCTGGATGAAAGGCCGATACGCTATCACTCGCGCCACGAAAGCCGCCAAGGGTTACACTTTATGTAATATTACATAACTGATCTTTTATTCGTAAGGATCATTATACTATTTTTATTAAAAAAGGAAAAATATGGTATGAAGTGAATGATATGATAATAATAATTACAACAATAAATAATAATGTTTAAGCTTTCCACATAATAAGAAAATAAAGAAAAATTTGTTACAAACCTGTTACCGGCTCAATTTAGTTTATTAAATAACGAATAATACATATCACATTTAAAGAAATAATTCAATTCTTATGATTATTCGTTTAACAAATGAAATCGGGCCGGTAAGAGCTTTGCAAAAAAATTTTCTTTTTTTTGCTAATTACATCAAACGCTTAAACGTTGTTTATTATTTATTATTGTATATCTATTATCTATTACATATAATAACATGTATTTTTTTTTAAAGAAAATTCTAAATTAATAACAGATTTTGATAATAGAAATGTAGTGTCTTACCTTTTTTGATATCAACATTACGTTGTTAAAAATAGTTTATTTATATTACAGAATTTTTTTTTTTGAGCGGAAAAAATTATATCTGCGAGACTTACATTACATTGAAATTTTTTTGGATTCAATCTAACAAATTAAATGAGTCTTTTTTAGATTATTTTTTATAGAAAAACTACACAGTTACGTAAACTGGTTTTTTTTTTTTTTTTTTTAATAAAATTTCGGCTGTTTTTTAATTACCTGTTTGAATCTAAAATACCCTAGAACTGAGATAAACGATCGCTACAAATCTTATTTTGTACCAATTAATTATCTCGGAAATTTAAATTCAATAATTAACTTATATTAAGATTATAAGTAATTGTTTATAAAAAAAATCTGTGAAAAGCTCAATTTTTTAAAAAATTTATATAGTTTTTTTTGGGCCGAAACAAAAGACTTCACCCGAAAATATTTGTTGACTTATCAGGAGATGCTGTACTTATCTGACCATATACATTTGTAACGTTTAGGTAAAGATCATTAACTAAATAATACATGTGATTATTTTTTTTTTTTTTTAAATAACGAGTATTTAAATAATATGTATGAAAAATAAGTAATTCTTGTCTAATTTTTTTTTGTATTCTAATTATATTAGTTCTAATTGTATTGTTATAAAAGAGCAATTACGTGGAATGTTTTATAATTATTATTTTAATTTTATTAGTCCCCGTTTTTTTATAATTACAAGTAAAATACCACAGGGCATAAGTAAAATTCTATATTGCAGTACATACTGAGTGATTAATATTCATACACGGGTTCAAAAATATTTTGATATTAAGAACAAAAAATACATTTAACGTTAATTTAAGGTTATGTTTAATCGATGTGTAAATACGTTAATTTTTTTTATGTATATTACATTTTTTTAGATCTATCGGTGGTGTATTTTTTCAATTTTTCCATAAATAGTTTCGTTGAAAAATATTGTTGTAGAAAAAAAAGCAAAGATTGTGTTATTTTAGAGATTAACCATGAATATTTGCATCATATATTTACTGTTACCGTCATAAGCTATTTTACTTCACGGAATGGCTTTATTAAAAATTCTAATTTCAACATAATTTAAATTAAATTTATTAAAAACCATAATATTGTTTTTCTAGACTATCATATGAAACATTTTTTGATTAAAAAAAATTTACGAATAAGTTTCACGAATAATAAATTTAATGAGTTTATGATTCATAAATAAATTTTATGAATAATCTGTTACACCAATTGTAATCAAATAATAACAGTAATTATCTGACTAAACAACACATATTACAAATACTATTTATCTAATATTATGCAAGAAAAATAGTAAATAATTTCTGTAAAAAAGAAAATTGTATTATTTCTTTATTTTATAGTTTATTTAAAACTGCAAAGGTTAATTATAATCAGCGGATCTGAAAAGTAATGTAATTAAAGGTTGGTTATTCAATAAACCCGATATTTTAACTAGCCGTAAGTTAAATTATACATGCATTATAATATCACTACTATGACGTGATTTCAGTCTTTGTTCAAAGTTGGTTGGTTTATTTGATGAGTTTGCTCGGTAACAACAGCTTGGATTACAGTTTATTCTTAAAACTTGGCTATATTTGTTAAAATTCACTGTTCATGTATTTGATACGTAAATCTGAGGGGAATATTAAATTTCTGTTACGTAATGTTAAAAGGATATTTAGTGTATTAATTATTAGGTCCGATTGAAAATATATTTTAGACGTGAAAAATGGCTTTTAACAACAAATCAGGCTACATTATATCCAAATGTAGGATTAAGGTTAAGGTTATAGGTTTAAGAAGTATTCTAAAAACTGAAGTTTTATTAAAATTAAAAGTTTAAAGGATCAGGAAATCAAGAAATGTAACCGTTTATGTCTTCTGTTTAAATTTTTAAATATTTTGAGATTATATTGATCGGAAGTCAACTTTTGACTTGTAGTCAACTTGTCGACTTTTAGTAGGAGTTATTTTGATCTTTCAGTACGGTCTAAGTAAAAAGATAAAATTTTCCAAAACGAAAACTCCGTTGGGCACTTCTGTTGTATTATTTTAACTTTTTAAACGTGCTTCAATATTAATAAAATCCGAAACAAATGCAACAAAAGAGGGCATCGTTTTCATGAGACGGTGAAGTACATATGAAGTGAAATTCTTTGGAATAGAATAGGAGCGAGAATTGAACATTTTGGTACACATACAAACGGTGAAAGAACGGATACTATCTTGTGAAACAGAAATGTTATTCAATGAGAAATAACTGAAGGATCCGCTAAAATATGGAGAGTACGTATTTGAGTTTAATTAGAACATAAATCCATAAATGGTCAAATGCTTGACTCATGTAAAGCTACTCCATTACCGACCATTAATTTAAGAAAAACTATTGGCAAAAAATACAAAGGTTGGAAAACTTTGCCTTGGTAAAAAAATAAAGAAGCGTAGTGAGGCTCTCTGGAATACGCAAATATAAATATTGTTTTATTCAACGTTTTCCATCTAATTTTCTATATTTTTCTGGTAAAAAATACTTTGCATATTTGAATAACATCAGGTGACATATTTACACCACGCTATAAAAGTACAGTATTTACCAATAATGATGAGAAAAAAATTTCAATTTTGAATTGACTATTAATTATAGAATGAAATTCCTTTTTTTCAGATTTTAAATTGGTAGCTTAGTAGAGTGAAAGTTCAAAGATCGTAGTGAGATTTAGGGACTGAACAGTAACGAAAAAAATTAATGGAAAGAATGATCCATTAAAGTAAAAAATTCTATTTAAACTGTTAACTTCCTTTTCATTTTTATTTATACAAAAAATTTTCTTATAAAATGAGTAGTTATTCAGATAAAATATTTTTCCGTAGTTTTTATGTTGATTTCAAATTAATATTGTTTATTAGCGAACGTTAACTCGTTTTTAAATTCGTTTAATCAATTATAAACTCGTTTTTCAATTTTGTTTTTCAGTTCCTGTTTTTGTGTGTGTGTGTGTGTACGTTCGTGCAATTTTTCTTTTAGATTAGTTTCTAGTACGGTAAAAAATTACTTAATTTTTTTAAAAAAATAATTATATAATAATTGTAATTAGTTTGGTAAAAACTATTTGAAAATAATTCAGTAATATCTTTTTTTTATTTTATTTATTTATTTATTTTATTTTTTTGTTAAAATATATGTATAAATTTTAACAACATCTATTATAATAAAAAAATATACTATTTTTTTTATCAAACTGAAAAATATTTTGTTCTGATTGACAAACATTCCGTTGAATAGCACTAAAAACAACATTTAATTTATCTGGTAAACCTAAAATAACTCAGCAGCAGCTGGAGGCAGGTATGAATATTTATTAAGCATTTATTCTGTGTATGGTTGAATAGTTCGTTAAATGTTTTAAAAATTTCTTTACTTAGATCTAAATGCTGGCGGTTGTAGAAACGCGTCGGGTTAAAAGCAAAGTAATGATACTAGTAACTGTTAAAAATAATAATTTTTAAACATTTATTTTATTAGAAAAATAAATTTAAAATTTATACATGCCCGCGCGCGCGCTCGTATGTAAGTCAAAAAATGTGGTGTGATTTATTTAATTTTTTTTTTATCTAGAATACTGGTAGATTTGCAAAAGATATTTTACCCGTATGAAAATAGCTGCTCATAATAAACGTAAATCGAAAAATTTGTGTCCTGATAAAAATAAGCTAAGGGACATACTTAAAAAACAACTACTACCGAGCATAAACTAAAATTTTCCGAATGCAACAGGAATACGTATTTTTTCACCCTAGATCTTTTTTTAAGTCTCTGGTGAATACATTTTAAATATTAAAATATATCGAGCTATATATAATTAATTAATCAATCGTATTATAATAATTTAATGATAAGCAATGATTATGATAAAATATGTTTTTGTAGATTTTTTAAAAATCATCAAATTATGTTACCTTAAAAAAAAAACTTAAAAGAAAACCACCAGATTTCTTTCTATTTAATTTTTTTTTAAAAATCATCAATATTAGTTAATTTAGTGAACAGTAAGGCTAGAACATGCATTTAAATACAGATTAAAAATTGCACATGGTCGATTTGTGAAAAAAATATAAACTTCTTTCATTAAAGTGGGTTGAAAATAATGAAAAAGTGGGTTGAAATTATGAGTTGTGATTTTTTTTAAATGGATAAAATTATAATAGTTAAGGTTAAGAGTTAAATTAGTTAATATTAAGAGTTAAAAGTTAAATTATTTAACTGTTAAAATTAAAAGAGGATTTCCGGTTTGTAATCTTAACAGTGGAAAGTGATTGTGTGCTATTTAACTTTTACTATCTTCTTTAGTATATGACTTATAAACTTCTTTTTCTTCCTCATGGAGTGTATTTATTAATTCACAGGTAGTATGTAAGTTTTTATATTTAGTTATTTTAATTGTGTGAAAATAAAAAAACATTCATTTTTTTACAGCCATATCTTGGAAACTTTGTTTAAATTGTTGGATGATGAAAAGTTTTAGTCCTTCGTAATTTCCATGTATTTCTAATTTTAGCTGAAGAGTTGTATATATTTACCGATTTCTTCTTCACTAGTCGAAAAGTTAAAGTTGCTTTGTGTAATTTATTCAGAGATGTATCGTACTGACTGTGATTGGGGAAGGAGTTAGGTTTGAACCGGTGTAAAATTCCAGTGTTTCTCGATAATAACCACTAGTTCCAAATACATTGTTTCAATACCCAGAATCAGTCGGATATATACACATATTTAATCGATTCAGTTCATTTCAAAAAAAATCTTCTATATCTATGTTCGACAACTACCGAATACTTAAATAGAAAAAGGAAAAATGAAATATCTCTTGCATAAAATTCATGAAAGCAGTAACGAGGGAGTGTTTTGTCTAAAGTTCTCAGCGGCAAAGAATTTAGATTTAAATTATCAGTTAAACAACGATATGATTTATGCCGATGAATCTAACTTCTGTAAAAAACCTTAGCATTTTTTAAATTGAAAAGAATTCATACTACACTGCTTCGGTATACACCATACCGTCCGGTATACACCTGGTTTACACTATACTAGTATAGTATTAAAAAAAACGAACCAATTGAACTGTGATCTGAAATTATAAGTTTTGTAAATTTACGTCATAAAATTCTTTATAATTTACTTTAAAATAAAAATTTATTGGCAAATAAATAATGAGAAAATATGCAAAATTTCTTCTGTTTTGAACCTCGGTTTGAAAATTTTAAAGGTAATGCACAATATTTTCATTGTTTGAACCCCCCTCATCACAGAAAAACTTATTCAGTGAATCCGTTGCAGAAATTTAATAATCCCTTCAGGATTACTGCAACTATCATTAACATTATGTCAAAACTGCTGATAGTGTAATCTTTCTAACAATGAACAAAATCAAAAAAGTCATCCGTTATCCATGCTCCATTCACCAAGCACACACTGAAAATTACCGTAGTTATAATAGCTTCAGAGAATTAATTATGAAGTTAGCGGCAACGCACATCACGCAATACTTCAACCATTGGTAACAACTAATCCTAACTCCTTTCTTACTTTGTTGGAAAAAATACTACATCTCATTTTGATTATTCTTCGTCTCATTCTCATCAATAACATAATTTTTTTATTAATCACAGTAGTAATAAAGATAACTAATTGTATTTATATTATATTATGAAAACTACTAATTCTAATTACACTAATAACTTTAGTAAAAATTTGTTTGTTAATTCATGGTTCGTTTAACACTCAAGGAGCCTACATCTACCTATCGATTTATGGTAGATTATTTTCCATTACCTGATGCTAATTCAAAGTTTTTAAGCGACGTAAAAAAAGGTTATCATTAACAAATTTAAATAATATACATAATTTTTTACGTCAAATAATTTTTTCACATTAAATTAAAAAATGATTTTCGTATTGTTATTATTCAAACTGATACATTAAAGATTGTTTTTTTAGTAATTAACCATACTAATATTTATTTCTTCTTTAAAAAAATATTTCTTTTTGGCTTTGTTGTAAATATTACGCATGATCTTATAATTATTTTTTTTTTAACCTCCGGGTCTACCGTTAGGTATTACTTAGAGGATGAATGATTTAGCGCGGGAAAATTCCATGCCTAACTGGGATTCAAACCCGGGACCTCCGGATGAGGCTACCAGTCGCGCCACGGAGGCCGGCATTTTTTTATCAATTTATATCAATGTATAGGTATAGGTTTCCATACATAGAAATAGTTTTTATGAAAACAATTTTTATTTATATAATATGCTCTACATAACTACTATTGTTTTGAAAACTCATTTCGATGCGTGTTCTCCACTCCTGAACAACACGTAACCACATAAGTTTCCATTCATAGCAAAAATAAAACATTTTTACTTTCTTGTACGAAGTAAAGAAAGTATTGTGATCGTAAAAAATTTCGGTTTCCAGATTTCAACTGAAATATCCACTTTAATCATCTCTGAATCCATTTTGATTAGTTTCGGCGTGACGTCTGTACATACGTAAGTATGTATGTACATATGTATCTCGCATAACTGAAAAACGATCAGCCGTGGAATGTTGAGATTTTGGATTTAGGACTGTTGTAATATCTAGTTGTGCACCTCTCCTTTTGATTGCAATCGACTGGATCGGAAGTGTCCAAAAATTTGGATTTTGGTCTTTTTCTTAACTGCAGTAATAAACCCTCATTGAAAGCTTTTCAACAATATATCATAAGCACGCGTCATAATTGATACTTATTTTCACTGGTTCCAGTTATAGCCAAAAAAAATTTAATTAATAATGTATTTGGATCTTACAAGGGGAAGTCACATCTTTTCAAATCCGACTTCATATACATACATTTTTTTTAACTTTTTTTATTTAAATATATTTATTCATTAATAATTATTAACCTCTGATTGTAAAAAAAATTGAAATAAATAATAATTCAATAACAAAAAAAAAAAATCAGAAGCTGTTAGTGAAATAAAATTTTTGTGTACTTTTCATTTTAATCCAAAAATTTTTACAGAGGTTAATAATTACTAATAAATCAATATATTTAAATTAAAAAAAAAAGTTAAAAGAAATTATATATATATATATGAAGTAGGATTCGAGCCGATGTGTGCATGAACACACACGGACCGACACGTTCTCACTTACACTACGTGAAACAATTTTAATATATATACTAATATAAAATTTTGATACGGACACCACAAAAAAATGTGATGTAGTGTGATGTCCACCACAATGCAATTGTGTAACTGTCCACTTTATTAAAGGATCGTATCTTACTTTCAAATGAAATAAGTTCAAATAAAGTGCAACAAAAAATGTGTATATATAATTTAATAGGCGTACAAGGAAGTCATGTAGTGTCCACATAAGATTTTTTTTTAAAGGTATGGTATATCAAGAAAAGATACAAAACGTAAATCTTAAGGAATATATCAGGTTTGGTGTGCACAGCTGGAGTTATGCTCTTGTTACGGCGTTGGTGTTACGTTCCTTGAGACGATTTATGTTTTGTATCTTTTCCTGATATACCATGGCCTTCGTAAAAAAGGGTCTATTTTTCCTACGTATCTAAATTTATGGGACGCTCTGTATTTTACACACAATATATCTAATAAGACAATTTCATAAGGAATATTTAAAAATAAACAATTCTCATTTCAAAAATTAACTTCCTACGGCATAATACCAAATTAAAAATTTTTATGAGGGTTTATAAGCATTCGTTATCCTTTTCCCATAATTCCTTTAGATTTTATTTAGAGTTGAATAGTTTTGAAGTAATAATGTTGGTAACTGAAATTAATTAATTTTATTTAAGTTTTAAAAAGCGATTTTTGAATAAAAATGGGAAATTTTCCATTGCTTAAAAATGACTTTAATTATTCGAATATATTACCGGATCAACCGGTAAATTCTTGTGTAAAGGCAGATAATCTTTTACATATTATTTTATACATAAAGAATAAGAAGAATGACAAAAAAAATTAATTATAGATAAATTATGGATTGAAAAACAAGTATTTTCAGGTTACAAATTCATAGACAATTATTAAAATTTTAGTTTTTAAAAAATCATTTTCTAACTTTTTTTCAGGTAGAAATATGAGAGATCTTTTTTATAACAATTACAATTAATTTCACAAAAATATTAATTTCACTGAAAAATAAGACAGAAATTCGAAATTACATCATGATAAAAAGTATGATATTTTGAATTTTATCTTTTTGATAGATTTATTTGCTGTTAGACGTTATCACATGAGCCAATGCTTTTTCGATTGTTTTTTTCTAGAAAATTATCTGGGTTTTTCTTCAAATTCTGACTTTATTTTAAAAATCTGGTTTATATCTGAGATTTCAATAAATCTTATACTAGGTACGTTTTTCTTTTAATCGTTAATGTCTAAACACAGATAAGTATATAATTTAATAAACAGCTATCATAAACGCTACCATTAATAAAAAGCATGAGACTAATAGGATTGTTATTTAATAATTTTATGCAGGTAGATCAGATAATCGGCAAGTATTCGCGTTTATAATCAGTCAAGCGGCGGTGAATTTGTTCTGAAGATCTCTTTTAAAGAGAAGACGAAAGGAATTGAATTTCATGGAAGATTCGCAAAGCTCCGTTACGCGAGAATACCGTACCATAACGTAGAATAAGAGAACAGCAGCAGATACTACTTTAAAGCTCTTTCAAACTTCACCGTGCTGTTCATCTTTTGTTGTCTTGGCGTAGCTATTAAATAAATTAACTTCCCCACAATGCCAAATCGACTTGAAGTCAGTTTCAAAGAGCGTTGAACGTTACCTCTCCCCTATCCGTTATTTCTCAATCTTTACTACCTCACTTTCATCCCCTCCTTTTGCGTTCTTATATATTATAATTATCTTCTCGGTTATGTACGCAGAATAATTAAAATAATTAACTTATACTTTATTGTTCGTACTTCATTACAAGTTATTTTACTCTGCACCTACATTACGTTTAAAAATAGGACATTGCTTATGAATAGAATGATGTTCAATTATATTTGCCCTAATTTTATATGCGGTATGCATATATACACACATTCATACTAATTTCATTATTCGTTTACATACATGTACTTTTCTTATGTCTTGATCTTATACCTTAAAAAATATTTTTGCTAAAATAACTATGTAAAAAAAATATTTAAAAAATAATAGCTGCCTAGGTCTTCTGTTAATATTAAATTTGATCGGTTTCTACATTAAATTTGAAAATAATTAAGTTAAAAATGTCCGTATCATACTCACACCGCACAAAATTTAAGCTTAAGTGGTGAAGTAATTTCTAAGAACAAAAATTAAATTGATTTTTATCTTTAACTAAAGAAAATATCTACTATCGGTAAATAACAAAACTTGTTAAACTATAATCAAAACTTTGTTCTGCTTCCATTAACATTTATATCCATTCTCAATATCAATGACATTATTTGATTGTCAAAAAAAGATATAAACGAATGTGTATCTTTAAGTCATGATTAATTATTATTCTTGTCATATTTTATCATTTAAAAGAATATTTATTTACTAGTTATAAATATGGTATCCAAATGGAACATATATTTTATATATTATAATATATGTGTAAAAATACGAAATAACTATTAAAATATATATATATATATATAATATAGCTTAGTATATAATGTAAATTTTTATGGAGTATAAACCATATAAAAATACTGTTTTAAATGTTTTTGATTATTATACACGACGTGACATGATTTATTATATTATTTGTGTTGATACTTTGTTTAGTTGTCTTTCTGTAGTTAACATATGAACATTATGTTGTACATTAAACAAAGTTTCTGCACCAATAGAGTTTTATATTCTTTTAATTTTTTTTCCAGTTCTGGGTAAATCGAATATTCCAGTAATGAATTTTGTTCATAATAATAGTCAAATATAAGTAATATACAGAGTAAATAATAAGAGTATACAGATAATAATATACAGTAAGAGTATAATAAGTATTAATAAGTATAATAAGTATTATAAGAGTATAATAATAATATACAGAGTAAATATAAGTAAGTACATACAGAGTGTTTCTAAAATGGTGGGCTGGCTATACTTTTTAGGAAAAAAACAATTTCACCTTCATTCTCCCCCTGTCCATCATTTTATTATTTTATATAAAAATTTATACCTCAAGTTCGGATCGACGAATCACCAATAATATATGGCAAGCATCTTGGGAATAAAGTTTTGAAATTAGTAAAAAATCAGGACTTACCTTCGCAAATTACAAAATGGCAGCCATATTTGTTTTTTAATCCGTTATATCTCCATAAATGTTAGTTTTATCAAAGTTTATGTTACGCTAAAATATTAAGCCTTTTATTTTGAACAAAATGACATTTTAGATTTTTTAAATCGGTTAACAAATAGCCGAGTTAAGGCAGAAAATTAATGTTGTAATTTTGTATCGTTTTCAGTCCTCCACTTTACGTTCGATTAAATATTAATTGTTTACTTATTGTTCTAGTATTGTAATTAGTATCAAATTAAGTAACAATTTTTTCACAATAATAGACCTAATAATAATGACACAAAATTACTACATCAATTTTCTCCCATAACTCGACAATTTTTTAACCGATTTTAAAAAATAAAATATTATTTTGTTTAAAATAAAAGACTTAATATTTTAGCCCATATCATAAATTTTGATAAAATTAATATTTATGGAGATATAACGAATTGAAAAATAAACATAGCCGCTATTTTGTAATTTGCGAAGGTATTTAAGTCCTGTTTTTTTGCTAATTTTACAACTTTATTACTACCACGCTTACCAAATACTAATGTGATTCGTCGATCCGAACTTGAGATATAAATTTTTATATAAAAATAAGAAAATGGCGGACATTGGGAGAACGAGGAAAAATTGTCATTTTTCATAAGATATTTTTTTGTTTAGTTTTACAAGTAGGAGCCGAAAAAGTATACTAGCCATCATTTTAGAAACATTATTTAAATTTATATATATATATTACTCTATATATATATATATAGAGAGAGAGAGAGAGAGTGAGTGAGAAAGTGAGAGGTATGTGTAACTAAAAATAATTTTTATCTATATATTTTTATATTAAATTTATTATTAAGACTACAACTTGTAAAAGACTTCTATTTAAAAAAATCATTTATGCCATGCACCGTGAATGAATGAGTCAAACTTATCATCAAAATGCCAATTTCTTGTCACCATGTCTATTGTTAACATCATGTAGATGTTTTGTACACACTGTGATTTTTGCAATATCCGTATACTCAAACATAATGAAATAGAAACATAATAATCAGTCCGACCATCGAGAACCATTGTTTCTCGAAACTTAATTTTTGCTAAAGTTACTTTTAAACCTGGTTGAGAGTTACCTGTAATTTATATTTTTGGAATAACAACCGAAAATAAAAAAATATAAATATACATTTAAATCTTAAATTTAAGGTTTGTATAATATTTTATCTTACCTTATAAATTATAGTCTTGAAGGGAATTGTGAAGGATTTTCGTTTAAATAATCTGAATGTGCCAGTAGGCAATTGTTTCGTAACTATTCTTCCGAATCGTCAAATAATTGTTTCCAGAGGCTTGTTTACATTAGGTTGAAAAAGCAATATCTTCGAAAGAATTACGTGTATTTTCCTGGGTTTTATTTTAAGGTTTTCAATTGGTATAATAAAAACCATCATAGCAACGTCATATTCTGCATAATCGTTCATTCAGAATTAAAATTTTTATTTTATGTGTCCATTATTCAGTGCACGTACCGTTCTCAAAGTTGGATTGATCATCTTTGAAAATACTACCACGTTACCTACAAAAATCATCCGTAGAAATGAATAAATAAACTCATCCCTTTCCATGAGTTATGGTGTTCTTTTAACTTCTTCCTTGTAAGTTTAAACTGAATTTTCTGATAATAGTAAATTTGGAGAAAAATCTAAATGAATAGGTTGCTATAAATTTAAATACTTTTTTATCCATTAGCTTAACAAAATGTTAATGAGGCAGAATCATTTTTATAGAAAAAGATTATGTTTTGTTATTAGCATAATGTTCCTAACATTCTAAAATGTTTGTTCACAAAAGTAATTTATACATTTTACTTAAAGAAAAAAACGATTAAAGCTGTACTTTAAATTCCAGATTTAACAACCCTTTCATTATACATTAAAAACAATATTTTTTAGCAGTTCACTAATTCTTTAAGAAAAGTCACTTTAATTCAACAGTGTTAATAACATCAAGCAAATTTTTATATTATCAAACATCAGTTTTTACCCTCAAAAAGCTTCTATGTATTTCATTTTTTTTTTTATCAAAAAAAGAATTTCACTTACATCTCTAATAAAAAGAGAAGTTTTTTTACAATTTGATATAAATAACAATCGTAATATAACCTGACTAATAATCTAGATGACTCTAATTCTTATATTCTTTTAAATTTTATTTGTTTAAACATTTGTAAATAAATTTTCATAACGATTTCGTTTTTTTTAAATTATATTTTTTTATTATTATTAATAAATAAAATATGTAATTTTGTATTCAAATATGGTAAACTTTCTTTGAATTAGTGAACAACTGTAACTCTTGCTACCACTATTGGCGGTAATAGTATACTCTTGCCATTCAACTTAAAAAAAACAGGAAATACTGAAAGAAAAATCAAATAATGAAATTATGAAATTTTAATAAAATTAAAAATGCCTTAATTTTCAGAAATTGCAAGAGTATTTATTATAAAGCATTCATATGCCTTTCAAAACAGATACAAATTAACAATAATCAAATGATTTCTTTCTTAAAATTTAAACACTTATGGAGTACCGTAAAGAAATTACTATAGATAAAAAACAAAACTCTTATATTATTCATGTTTATTTAAAAAAAAAAAAAAAAAAAAAAAACTGTGGTTATATATAATTTCTAATTTAGATGACTGCAATATTTTTCTTTACTGCATTAATGAACTCGTAAATTTTTCATGGTTATTCTCTTAATTATTTTAGAGGGTGTAAGGAGCGGATAATCTGGGACATTTAGCTTTCATCGTCTTATTTGTCACCTCCCCACCGAAAAATTCTAAATATTTCAATGCTACATAAAATTAAATTTTAAAGAAGTGTGTTTATACACACTTATTATAATTCAAAATGGTATCAGTAGAATATATTCTGATGTCTAGATCCTTGAAGCAAATTGAATTAGTTTTTCCTCGTGTATTGTTTTTCACGAAGCTCTTTTCGATTTGTTCAGGTTGATTCTTCTCATATTTTGTTTTAGTTATTCTGATAATTTTGGAGGTATATTTGAAGATTTATCTAAATCTTAGATAATTTACGTTAATGAGTAGTACAATTTTCTCCAGGCGTTAAATTTTCTACTTACAGCTTCCTCACATGTGTCCTTCTACCACCTGTGTTTACTGTGATTTTTTTTTATAGGGCAGATATCTGGCTGTTTCGGTTAGTTTAGCTTCAATATCCTCCCAATTTTTGGTATTATTGTTTGTTACTTTTTCTTTGAAGTTCGAATTACTTTCTGAATTATTTATTAAATATCCAATGTCAAATGTGATACTTTTAGTTAATCTTTTGTTAAGTTTGTTTTGTGGGATGAGTCTCAACTTGCTTGTTGTGTGAGTCAATGATCAGTTTCGATGTTTGCATTTTTTTTACTTTTACGTTTTGGGTTTCTTTCTGACTTTTAAAGGAAATAGCAACAAGATCGATTTAGAGTTCTCCTAACTTCGGCTTAAGGATCGACATTTCTCTGTTGAGCTTTCTAAATGAAGTGGATATTAATTTCAGGTTAAATGCTTTACGTAATTCGATTAGTCTTATCCCAGTTTATTTATATATATATATATATATATATATTTTATTTTTTGCTTGATGATATCATCACATATACTTGAATCTTGTGCATGGTATATGGAAGTGGAATTTTGTAGCGTATGTAAAATACCATGCCTGACGACGATTCGAACCCAGGACTTTCAAATGAAAGGCCGAGATGCTACCATTCGCGCCACGAAGGCCGGGTGTACTTGTTTGTTATTTTATGGGCTGGGAGGTATCCTATTGTTTTCTGGTATATTTTTTCCCAATTTATCTTTTTATGCGTAAAATTTTAATGTGATCTTTAGGTACTTTACGGATTTCGTTTTCTAACAGTTTCCAAAATTCTTCTAATGAACGTTTGTTTTATTATCTTCATTAATTCGAGCGTGAGCATCAATTAATGTATAATTTTTATTTTCAAATCTTGAAGTGCTAAACCCTCAGAGGATGAATATAAATTATTGATGGAGTCTAATATTTTGTTGTTGATTTTAAAGGCTTAAATATGGAGCAATTTTCATAATTTTTTTTACCAGTTTTCATTTGAAAATTTTACAATTTTCTAAGTCTATTGTGTCTATTAATCTTGTCTCTTGAGGGAAGAATTTTGTACGGGGGAGTTTTTTGTGAGTTTTTGAGTATGATTTTTTCTTCTAAACTTTTGATTAGTTAAGTTTTTTGATATTTAACAGGTAGTTAATGTTTAATATTTCAAAGAGATATTGGCTTTTTTGCCTTCCTTCTTTTATTTTGCTTGGAGCAGTCTAGAATCCGATGGTCCAAATGAATCCTCGTTTCCGATTACAACCTTTAGGAATACCTTTTTCCGAAAGTTTCTATCATTCCTTTTTGTTGAATTTTTTTGGAGGAAAAACAAGTTAATGAGTAAAGTAAGGCAAGTAATTTAATGCACGGAATTTACTTTACATTCGTTATCAAAAATCCAATACTACTCCCTTCAAAACGGGAATTGTCCTGAGTGTTTAAAATTCTCAGTCATTAAACAACTTAACAGTAAACAAGATAAAACTGAACCAACGAGTTGCTATCCAGTAATTTAGTAATAGGAAAAAATAGACTTATGAAAAAATATGACCTAAATTAGCTGAAAAGTTTCTTGTAAGTACTATATATTGAAGGAATAGTTTATTTAAACCCAAAATTAATAATTATTTGTAAATTACTATCAATTTATATGATTTAACTATATAAATTCGCGACAATAACCTCTCCGTGAGGTTGTTGTCTTTTTACTTCAACCTCTCCAAAGCTTTTGAGAAAATCGACTGTAACATAAAGTTGACAAAGCAGAAGATTTGTGGTATTTGAAATGTTAATCTAAAAAAAAAAATCATCTCTTATCTGTATTGAAGTAAGTCCTTTGCACGATGTACTTCTCTACTCCACCACATTTCTAGCAAAATAAATTACCTTATAGTATTTATCAGTTGAAATATATTCCGCTATTCTCTACAAAAATATAGTTAGTTATATTTGAGTTAGTTTATTAAATTCACCAAAGAATGCTTTCAAGAGAAAACATGGCTGGCCGCCATGTTCTCATCAAAATTCAATCGCTTACATAACTCCGAGGGATATCTCTGAAGTAAAGACCGTTGCAAAAATTTCTCTCCTTAAGGCTTAAGATTGGCGAACCTATGTCATTCATGGCCACGCCGCATTTACACACTGCATTGTTGTCTGTAACTTGTTGCGTTGTAGTATCTTTGATTATGTGTGAGTTACTACATTATAAAATGAATAGGAAAATCGATGTTGTCGGCGACTGTGAAGTACGTTGAGTCATAGGTTTTTAAACCATCAAAAGGATAACCGACTGAAATTCATAGGCAGTTGATAGCTGTGTACGGTGATAATGTAATGAATAAATGAAACGTCCGAAAATGAGGTAAAAGATTTAGAAATAATAGAATTAATGTGAATGATGGAGAACGTTTGAAGTGGCCCTCGATAATCACCGGGAATTTGTTGAAACGCGTCGATGATGAAATAAGAAAAGATCGTCGCTCAACGATTTCCGATATGATCCTTCTTTTTCCTGATGTTTCAAGAGCTGTTATTGGTTGCATTGTTCATGACCATTTAGATTTCAGAAAGGTTTGTGAACATTGAGTACCACACGTTTTAACGGAACAGCACAAAAAAATCCGAACGGGATCTGCTTTTAAAGTTTTGATGCGCTACACAGAAAAAGGTGATGAGTTCCTTAATTCAATTGTTACCGGCAATGAAACATGGATTTCGTATTACACGCAAGAGAGAAAACGGCAGTCAAGTGAATGGCGTCATCCTTAATCACCAACCAGACCAACAAAGGTCAAGCCACAGCCATTTAGACGCGAACTGATGGCTACAATCTTTTGGGATCGGTTTGGCGGCATACTTCTGATTGATTTCATGTCACGTGAAACGATTATAAATGCAGAAGCCCACTGTGAAACTCTAAGTAAGTTGCGGCGCGCCATTCAAATTCGAAGACGTGAACGGCTAACCGACGGCGTCATACTGCTGCACGATAATGCACGTCCACATGTCGCGGGTCCGACACGTGATTTACCGAGAACATTTGGTTGGGGAATTTACGATCGCTTACCGTATTTTCCGGACTTAGCTCCTTCTGATTGCCATTCGTTTGTGAAATTGAAAGGATTTTTGAGTGGTAAGCGCTTCGCGGGTGACGATGAACTTAGAAATGCTGTTAATCAGTGGCTAAATGGACTGGCGATAGAAGAATACGACGAGGGTATATTGAAACTGGTGTACCGCTACTATATATGCCTTAATTCATGTGACGATTATATAAAGAAGTAGTATAAGATATATAGTTTAAGAGAAATAAAAAATATTTATAAATTTTCAGAATAATTTTTTTACAATGAAACGGTCTTTACTTAAGAGATAACCTCTCGTAATGCAGATGAAGTAAGTTTATTTGGATATTTAATTAAATAAAAAGTCTTAATAGATAATGAAAAATAATTTTGAGGAAACCGCACTTAGAATTCGTACAAAAGTTACACATTTTCTGGTTAGAAAACATATATCTGGCTGTCAGGGATAAAAATGATTTAAATCATAATTAAGTGATGAATAAACAAAATGAAATAAAATGTAATTTAATTAAACACTTCTTTAAATTTAATTATGCTTTAATAGAATTTATCATCAATTTTTATACATTTCCACATTACATTTAATACTCTTCTACAAAAACGTTAAATGAATAGATAGATTTATTTTTGTAATTTTTAAAAATTGTTTAAATTAAACAAATATTACTTTAAATAACAGACTCGTGGAACGTTTGCTTTAATTTTGTTTAAAAAGAATAATTTTACGGACAAAATAGTATGTATTACTGGATTAAAGATTATCACACAAAGCACTTTCGGAATTTTATTTACAGTTACGTTTAGAATTTGTTATTAAAATGAATTAAGTTTTTATATATTTGACCTTTTTAGTGGTTTTATTTAGATTTAAGATAAAAGTAATTATAAAAAAATGAAAAATTCTGTTTATGTAGTTTTTATAGCGTGTTTTCGTTTCCGAAAGCTAAGACTATACATAGAGATTTGCATTAATGACTGGCATCATAAAGAAAATACAATTGGAACGTTATAATAAAAATCTTTTAATTATGCAAACCATTCATTCGAATAAATACTTAAAAATTTATTTATACTCATTAATAAAATATTTAAGAACGATTATATAGTGAATATTTATTTTAGTAATTCTATTTCTAAAGTATCGCTATTGATATTTTTTTATTATCGTACAAATATTATTTACGAAGTTTAGAAACTAATAAAAAAAATAACAATAAAAACCTAGAACATTAAACTTTTTTAATTATAATGTAATTTGAATACACTTATTCATGATATAGAGCAAAGTAAGTTAAACTAAGTTACTTTTCTTTTTGTATAGTATAAAAGATATTAGCAGTATTCCGTCTCAACTTCATCTTTTTTTGGTTCATTTTACATCTTTTTTGGATTTTTAAAATTCATGACTAATGACTTTTAAAACTCCCAGATTGATGTGGAAAATAAAATTCATCGTCCAACTCGTTGCACAGCATTAAGTTTTTCATATATGACTACGACCTGCCTTCTACAATCTTTCTTTTTAGTTATTAAATTTTTATTATTTATTTTATTTTACAAACAATTAGTATTAATAAATGTCATATCTCAATTTTTCTTTTAATAAGCATCAAAATTTCTTCCTTGTAATGTTTACGGTTTTTTCCCCAGAAAACAACCAAAGAGATCCAAATCTTCTATAAATTTATTATAATTATCAAAACCAAACAGTTTTTGAATACGGATCATCTTTCTTTCTTTCTTTCTTTCTTTCTTTCTTTCTTTCTTTCTTTCTTTCTTTCTTTCTTTCTTTCTTTCTTTCTTTCTTTCTTTGTCTTTCAGTATCTTCTCATATTTTCGGGCCTTTCCATTTTATCAAATTTTTCAGTAACAGACCGACACTTCATCTAATTGTTTTTTTATTAGTTTTAAATTCATTCTATAACAAGTTCTTTTTCAGAACATAGTAAAAAGTTCCTCACCTACGTTTTTCAAATGATGCCGTATATATCCCTTTACTACTAGTAGTATTATTTTAGGTAATGATTTTCCAGGTATACCTACTTTTAAACTTTTTTTTAATCTTTAGCAGTGGTTCTGCTGTGGTATTACTTCATTACAAAGAGGTTTAGTACACGATTAGTTTTAATAATTTACTAGTTGAATGTCAACTAATTTAAGAATATAAAGATATTAGATATTTTTCTAAGTTCTTCATCAAATTGCATATCGTCCATTATACCACCGATGAGAGATGGTAATGTAGAGAGCCATCAGTTCTTTCATAAAAATTCATTCTACGTCAAAAGTTTTTAAAAACTATATTTCTGCATTTTTATTTACATATTGTAATCTAAAAGGGAAAAATCATATGTTTTTCTCCATCATGGAAGAAAGTTTGGAAGTAGAGATTCATTTTCCCAGCGTCCTCATTTGAGAACCCAGTTTTTAAAGCAAAGGAAACAAAAATCTAGTGTCTTGAACATTAATATTAATGATTACATCAATTACCAAAAGTGTATTCTTCTTGATACTTAAAGTTTTATCGCTTATGTCGGGTTGTATAATTTTCTTTAAAGAAGTAACTGACTACAGCAGTTTTCACAACCTTCTTTGAGATACGACCACACTTCAGCATGAACAAAATTTATGTTAGTAATAAAATGTGAAGTACAACAGTATATTTACAGCGCTGCAACCCTAACTAAAAAAAAAAAAATATTTATATATACGATAATAAAGCTATTTTTTTTAAAACTATGTTTAAGTGATGACGATGATAATTTTTGTGTTGATAATTTATACGTCACTAAGTTTCATCACCTGTTGACCTCTTCACCTCTTTATGTTAACAGTCAACTAATCAAAGCGTATAATTAAATTTGTATGGTATTGTTCTACGAATTTTCTTCTTGGTTGCCATTTAAATTATAAAGTTTTAAATTAATCACCTAAGTTAATTTTATGACAATTTATTTAAATTGTATAAACCCTTAACATCAATTAAAATATAAAGTCGTCGAAAAGTAATTTAAATTTAACTTTTTAACGTATTCGAACCGCTTTATCAGATTAATACGACAAGAAAATAATACTAATAAATGGTACAGTTTTTTTTTTTTTTTTTTTTTAAATTATTTGAGTAAAATTTATTTTTATAGAGTTTTATATTTTATGATTACTGGGATAATGATATTTTAATTCTAGTATGTTGTACTTAATATCACACTGACCCTTAGGTACATCAAAAGTAAGTTAAGGAAATTATTCTTGATAACTTTTTAAAGTTTTTTTATATAATTTGGTGTAATACTCTTAATTGCTCTTTAATTTTTTTTTTAACGTTGCAGTGCCAAAAATTACTAAAACTTGTAGGACATTCACCTATTAGAAGTTTCTCCTGAGAGTTGAAATTCCTACGTGTACAAAATCCACTAAAGAAATGAGTCTAGGTCAAATTCCATCTAAAATCAATTGTTGAGATAGCGTTCACACGTACAGACAAGGAAGAATTTTGTAATTACGATTAACTAACAAAATAACTGCATGATATTTCTAAACCATAATTAAGTGCAAGTAAAAAGTATTCACATGTCTTATCTTTACACTAAACTGTATTTTTTTAGAATGAACTATCATTTATTTGAAATAATTTTTCTCATATCAGGCTTTGAAAACTAGAAAATGTATGTATGTCTGTTCAAGCCTTTGTTTTCATCAAATTGACCGATTTCGTAGCCCTTATATTATATATGATATTACTGTGGTGGTGCACATAATAATTCTTCCTAAGGAAAGAAATCAATGCATAATCCTGAATTTTAAAAGTAATAACTTCCATACGTGTCTGAAATTTCTTTACGTCTAATGTTTTTCACTTCATTGTACGAAATAAAGGAAGCATTGTGTTCGCGAAAAATTTCGGTTTTCAAATTTCAACGGAAATATCCATTTTGACTAATTTCGGCGTGGCGTCTGAACGTATCTCGCATAACTCGAAAACGATTACCCGTAGAATGTTGAAATTTTGAACTTAGGACTGTTGTAACATCTAGTTGCGCACCTTCCCTTCTGATTGCAATCAACTGGACCAAAAGTATTCGAAAAGCCCAAAATCCCCAAAAAATTGGATTTTGGACTCATTGAGAGCTTTTCAACAATATATCATAAGTGGTACTTATTTTCATTGGTTCCAGAGTTATAGCGAAATAAAATTTTAATTGATGAAATATTTGGATTTTACAAGGGATGGCACATCATTCGAATCAGACTTCCTTTTCTTGTTTTTAAATTCGTTTTCTTTTTTATTTAAATATATTGATTTATTAATAATTGTTAACCCGTGATTGTAAAAAGGTTTTACCATATATAATTATTCAATAATAATAATAAATCTGAAAAAACACTAGAAATTATTAGTGGAATAAAATTTTATGTACTTTTAAAAATGTGTATATGTAATTTAATAAGCATTATATTACCTATGTGTATATGAAATAGATTTGATGAAACGTCTGATTATTTGATATTAATTGAAAATTATAATTTAGAGTTCTGTATTATTTTTTAATTTTCTAGTTTAATTTCTGTTTAATTTTATCTACATTAAAGTTAAATATAGTGCGACTGAAAAATAGATCCTCATAAGAACAACATTTACACTGAGGCATACATGATCGATCTTTGATAAATTACAAAAAATTCTTATCTTTTATTTCATTTCTCCTCTGATATTGTCGCACAATATTCTCCCTGACTCGGAGTTGATCATCATTTCTTTTATTTGTTTTTGGTTGCCAATCATTTAATCGCTCTTTGGCTTGATATAATTCTTCTGATCTTAATTTGTATACACGTTCTCTAATTTTCAAATTTTTTTTCTCTTTATATTCATCATAGTCTCTTAATCTTTTATTCTTTTTTCTTTGCAACGTTATCTTCCTGTTTATTTTTTTTTTTTTTTTTTGGCTTGCAACATTTTCTTCCATTTTTTTTCCATTTTACTTTTTTTTAACTTTTTTTTTAATTTAAATATATTGATTTATTAATAATTATTAACCTCTGATTGTAAAAAAATATTTACAATAAATAATAATTGAATAACAACAATAAAAATAAATAAAATTTAAAAAATCAGAAGTTATTAGTGAAATAAGTTTTTACGTACTTTTAAAAATGTGTATATGTAATTTAATAGGCGTACAAGAAAGTCATGTGATGTCCACATCAGATTTTTTAGTATTGTAAATTTAATAAATATTTTGTTTGGTTTTAATATTTTAATATATTAATTATTGTAATAATTTTCAATCAATAAATTTAATTGAATAAGAATAGTCACTCGATATATACTCATAAAAAACGCAGGTAATCTTGTAGGGCCATTTTGTGTGATAAGAAGGGATAAGCCAAAGCGTCCTTGACAGCTACTTCTACTCAACTTCCTAAGCTCAATCTGAACATTTTTAGCTCAGTTATTTCGGATTTACTTTATTTTTCAAAATTTAAAAAAATACTGTATCTTAATTTAATTAATATGAATTTAACAAGTAGCTATTTATCTGTAACCTTTGTTTTTTAGTGCAATTTATTCAAATTAAATAAAGTAAAACATACAATTAATAACCTAACAAAGTAAAGAAACATTGTGGATCGGTCGGTTACATTTCTGGCTTGCTCGTAGAAAGAATTTCTCTTCTTTATATTCTTTTATTTAAAAAGCAAGAGTTTAAGGATTATCCCGTAAAAAAGTTAATCTATTTTATTTATTTTTTTATTTTTTATTTTTTTTTAACACATTTGAATCAAGAGAATTATTTATTATTAATGGTTGTATACTGAAGGGTATTTATTTACAAAATGTATGTAACATAGCAATTTATTGTAGCTGCCTATTAAAAAGACGTTTTGCTCATATAAAAAAAAAACGACAATGGAATACACTAAATTTAACGGAGAAAACTACAGGAAGGAAAAGAGACAAACAGTCGTATGCAGATTGTAAGGAGATTCAGTTATATTCTCTTACCCTAAGGTCTATTTACTCTTCTTCTGTTTAAAATATTCATCCCCTACATTTTCTACATATTTGACAATATTTATCAAATACATAGACCTTCATCCGAGCAATTGAAGCAGCAAGAAAAATAAAAACGTTTTGAACGGAATCAGAAAAAATGTTTCAAAATTAAATATTCTTTGAAGTTAGTTATGAATTTCACTTCAGGTTGTTAAAATTTTTATTTTTAGATATTCTTCTTTTTCATATTTCTGTTCGTATATATATCTTATACCCATAAATCTAGAAGTAATAAAACTGTTGCAATACTTCCTTTACCTAGATAAAATATAATATTTATTATTTGAGAATTATCGTATTTCTTTTTATATATATTATAACTATATATATAACTTTAGTTATATTATAACTAAATTCTTTTTCGTACGTATATTTGGCTTATATTATTATAATAAATAAATTGAGGTTTTTGTTTTCGCCTTACTTATATAGCTAAACATGCTTCTTTTAATTTAAAATTTTCAATTTTAAGTATCTAATAAATAATTAATTGATTCAGGTGTGATATATATGTGTGTATAGGCATTATGACATATTTTATATATTATTGAGAATAATAGTAAAATAAGTTTAAATATACATAAAATGAATTAGTTTTTAAGCTTAGTGTTAATGAAAGAAAATAATAATGATATTGTTGTCGCTTATGAAGAATTCCTTGCAAAATTTTCCAATGATCCGTTATCGATCATCAACTTTACAGTGAACTCAGCATAAAATTTGAAAATACTGGAAGCGTTGGAAATGTTCCGCTATCAGATGAAACTGAAAGTAGTTACATTTTAGAAAATAAAAACAATTTTTTTACGAAAATATTAATAAAGATTCCTTAAATGTCAACCAGAAAGGCTTCCGATGGTTGAAAATACCAAGAACAGGTTTATGAAAGATTCTAAAAGATTTGAAGTTTGTCTTTTCAGCCAAGATTACTTTACGTATTAAGATGATTTTGACATAAGAGTGGAAATTTGGAAGAAAGTTTTTGTTCGTGGTGAATCTGTCCCTTATCTCTCTGAGTAGAGGCCTGAGATGAGGGAAACGCCAGGCCATAGCCGGGCGTTTCCCTCATCTGGCGGCTAGAGGCGAAGGCACCTCCCGGAACCGTGTTCGTGCTTAATTGGGGTCTGGTTCCGAGAGGCAGGGTTAAAAAATAAAAAAAGCTTTGAATAGAAAACTCGTTGATTTTATAAATGGAGATAATTACCTATTGATAAAATGCATTGGTTAACGGCTGGCAAAATGCATAAGAGCGAATATTTTGGACACTCCCTCTGGTGATGTGTATAAACATACAATAATAAAAAGCTGACAACAATGTTTTAATACTTTTCTGACATTGGTTATTTATTCTTAAATAACGGAAAAATAATAATATGCATGAAAGTAAACAAAAATAGTTTTAAAAAAATCAAAAATTAAAAAATTCAATAATATTGCCCTTAAAGTATTATTTAGGGTCACTTGCAGTACCGTTATGCCTAGAAAGACATTTTTAAAAAAATCAGTTGACATTCAAAAAAAAAAACTTTTTACAATTTTTGGTGAAACGGGAATTTTGGGGTAATTTTTTTTTTCAATGATAAGGTAATCATGGACGTATTTATTGAGCTTAATATAAAGTGGGGTTATGTTTGCAAAATTTTGAGAAGATTGGCCCAAAGATGTACCCCTTCATATGAAAATATTTACCAGAAAGCCTTTCCCACAAGTCGTCCCATGTACATGACTGTATAAAATTTCATCAAAATCGATTTATCCAGTCTAACGTTATTTAGCAAAAAACACGCCAACACACATGTATATATATATATATATATATACGTACGGACATTATTACCCCCCTCCATTTTTTGGGGGGTCCCCGGATCATGAAACGTTGAGAAATGCAAAAAAATCCATACTCCGTGTTTTGATTGATTAGCAAATGAGAAGTCTTTTAGCTTATCCAGATCACATATTTTTACCTATAAAAATTTATTTTTTATGTATAGATCATAAATAACTTTAAATTTTATATGTTTATATTTATTTATAGATCATATTATAAAGTAACTATGATTAAAAAATCCAAAAATTACAGGATCTTATTAATTAATATCATAAAAAGTAGTGTAATTTATGAAACCATGTTACATTCACTGTACACAAAATAAAGGTAAATCATACACTTAAAACCAGATATGAGATAAACCATATATGTGTTATGTATTTGTTTCTACTTATTTTTTTCATACAATTTTTTCTGACTAATTATAGTTTAAATTAGATAATAAAGTGATGAACGTTGTTATTGTTACCGATTAGTGTTATGTTCTTGACCCTTAATAGAAGCAATCAACATCTGTAGGATAAATCCTATGCTCTGAGTTGTCATTCTTTCTGAGATAATGAAAAATGTGTTCAATAGCAAAATTAAAATTATTTCTACCGTAAGATTTTTAAAACTGAGTCACACAACTAAATTCTTCCTAACGGAAGAAAATGCATTCAAGTACATTATTTGCAGGTACAGTATACTGATATCTCCCATCAGTAAAAGATTCCCTATCTATACTCTGGCTAGAAAAATGATTCAAACAAAAAATTCTCAA
Organism: Lycorma delicatula; assembly: GCF_047948215.1. Lineage (NCBI taxonomy): Eukaryota > Metazoa > Arthropoda > Insecta > Hemiptera > Fulgoridae > Lycorma > Lycorma delicatula. The sequence goes on along the minus strand of NC_134457.1, from coordinate 190,918,407 downwards.
TTTTATCCTTTTTATAATTATTTATAAGTTTATCTTATAAATAGTTGTAGTATCTTAGTCTATAGTTGTAGTATCACTTGATCGATTTTAAACGTCTTATGTGGTATATTTTTTAAACTCTGCTGGAATCGATAGAAAATTTCAAATAATTTAGACAATTGTTATTTGTAATTATATGTTACGATTATAAATATTTAATTATTTTTGACTTTTTAATCATTTTTTTTTCTTTGTTTCAGTTAGCGGAGCCAGTGTATTTATACATCTGCTTGCTACAACAGCGTTTGTTTTTAAATTTCCAAGTTATTGAATATCTAAATTATGAATATTATAGGTGTGTTACTACTTCCCGAATTAAAATTGCTTTTAATTATTATACTTACATTTATATGAACTGCAAACATATTTTATTAACTATAATGTGTTGTTGTACACTAAAAAATTGGTTTTAAAAATGAGAAATTTTAAATATTTTATTGGTTTATGGTCGTGCGTTTACAATGTTAAATATTTTTTTTATAAAACGAACGATACTTTTCTTTTTATGTCTTTATCTATTTTATTGCAAAACTTTTTTTTATGAAAAAATACTATTTAAAATTCCTTCAGTGCTCTGTCAATAACTAAACATATATAGAATTTTTATATAAATATACTTTATGTATTATATGAAATAACTATAACCTGATAAATTGTCTCGATTAAAATATACGCCAAATAAAACAATTGAAAATATTCCTTTTATGTTTATTTTTGTAATGCAACCAACCAAACAATAACTAAATAATACAATACACTACCATGTATAAAATTTTGCTTTTGAATTACAGATCATTTTAAATCCTTTTATTAGACTTAGAAATAAAATTCAAAATACATGGAGGATTTGTGAATATGAATTTAAGACACTTAAATTATTACCAGAATGATAGTGTTTTTTATTATTTAGTAATTGTATGGTGTTTGTCTCACAAAAGAGGATATTGTAATTCTTCCATGTAAACATTATGGAAAAAAAGAGTTTGTAGACGAAATTTTATATTTTTTAAGCTGAATCAGTCTCGTACAAATGGTCCTTCAATCAAAGATTTAGTCTTTTGTATGTATTATTTAAAATGATTACTCTAGTATAAATAAAAGTAAAAGTGATACATACATTTTAATAAAAAAGTTAATTAAAAAGGTGTAATAAACTCCATAAATTTAATTAATATGAAAGTGAAATACATACTATAACGTATTATGGTGTTAAATCTTTGCTTGTATGGAATGCAACTACTTTTTTTTATTTATTTCTGTAGCATGGTACCGCTGATATGTTAAATGAATAAATTAGCAATTAATGTAATCCACCTTACCAGCACGTTGATATGTACTCTAGATCTTTCGCCCTACTCGGAAGCCATCATCAGGAGTTAAAATTAATGTATTTAAAGTCAAAAGTTTAAAAAAAATCATAGTTAAAAATTTTTAAATAGTCATGACTGTCCTGCTAGTATACTGAAGGAATACATATACTCTGGTGGATTAAATTGAAATCAAAGGAACTATTTTATCAGAGATAATTATTAGATTAAATTATTACTTCTTTATACTTTTGTTTAGAATGGTTTTAAATAATATATCGTCTTTAAAAAAATCTTTGTTCATTAATTATGATTATTATAATATATATACATTATATTTTTCCAAATTAGAAGTATTATAATATTTGTAAGAAATATCTATATTTTCATGCTTTTTACCCATGCATACTTTATTTATTTATTCATTTCTACAAGAAAAAAACGTTAATAGTTTCTATTGTTAATATCAATAACGAAGTACTGAAAGAAGAGCGAACAAATAAATAGTAAGGATAAAAAAGGAGTCCTATATTAATATGTATTTCTATATTAATTAGAAATACATCATCAAATACTGAGTTATTATTCCTCACCTCTCGTCTATCATATCGTTCATTTGAACGCTATGGGATTGATGATATTTTTTTAATTTCGGTTGGAATAATCTAATTTTTATTAGTTGAACTGTAAAGAAAATAATTTATTTTTACGTCAAACGTAGTTCATTACTTTGAAATAAATATTCTTCGCTGTAGTATAAGTATATGAAAAAAGAAATTCTTAATTTTTCAAATATATAAAAATTTCTCCCTGATTTTTCCAGGTAGTAAAAATGAGTCTGTATTCTAATTCTCGGAACATAGATTGTGGATAAAAATGAATGATTTCGTATGTTTTTAGACCTAAAAAATCTTTTAAAAAGTATAGATTCTAGAACTGTACCTCTAGTGTTTCCAACACCTTCAAAACTTATTTCAGTTTCTTTTTCGAATTATTTTCTTCACCAATTTTTAATTATTATAAAAATATTTTATTTACTCTGTACGATTCTTTGAAAAGCCCCTTGTAATGGAATAAGATTGTAGATGGTTAAAGAGTCGCGAATATCATTTTTTTTCCTAATCATATTTGTTAACTGCTTGAAGGACCATTTTTGGGGGAATTTCAATTTAATATTTAATTAATCTAATTTCAATTTATTATTTTTGTATGTTACCTTTTTTCTATTTTAGAACTTAATTCTGTTTATTTACTTAAGTAATTTCTCCTATTGTTTGTAATACTATTTTAAATCATTACTTTTATATCTAAACATAAAATAAGTTTATTTTTTAAATTAGAGATAAGTAAATAAATATGTGCCAATTTGAAAAAAAAGAATTTTCACAGTGTTAAATAATATAGTTATCATATATATATAGTTTGTGTGTTTTAAACAATTTAAAGCAGTATTTTTGCAACATATCACTTTTATTTTACTAAAGAAAAGAAATATTAACAATCAATTTCAGAAAGTGAGGGACAGTTTTATAGTTTTCTAGATATTTCTAACTTTTAAAAATGTCACGCAATCTCTTTCGTCTTTTCAGTAAGATTTCTCTAACCGGTAAAACGTATAGTACGACTTAAAAGAAGAAGGAGAGAGTTAGTGACTAGAGCATTCGGAAAGAACTGTAATCTGTTAATAGAAAAGAAATGATACCGTTTTATTCAGTTTATTTCTTCACAAAATGGATCCCAGTATTACTGGAATATTTCCCCAACTTTTTAATCCTTTTTTTTTTGTTTAATTTTCTTGATATAATTTTACCTTATCTTCAATAATAATTTATGCATCTTAGCGGTTAAATGATCTGACAATTTCAAGATTCATTTTTTTTTTCTTGTATGGCTCAACTGACTGAATTCCTAAACATAAAGTTCTATTATTAGACAAAAACATTCCAAATAATCTTTAGGATGTATATGATTGATGTGAAACTATGCAATTGTCTATCTAGGTCATGAAGGTAATAATATTATGAACAAGATAGATATCATTACGACTTTATAAAAAAAAAACTATTAGAAATATATTATTACTGTTTATTGTATTTAAGAAAAATTATTCTTAAATAATATTTTATGGTAAATTCAAACTCTTTAGAAATTCATATAGCCGTTTAGTTTCGTATAACTCAGTCTTGTTTGCTCCAGTAAAAAATTAACTTTTAAAAATTTTACCTACTACTGTGATCATATTTTGACGCAAGCTTGATACGCTGTGAAACTTTCTATGATAGGTAACTCAAATTGAAGCCCATAAATCTGTTCCTTTTACGATTATTTTTTTCATCAATAACGATTTAAAAAATAATTTTATAATAAATAAATAACATTTTATTGAAAACTATAAACAATTTTTCAGAAATTATATCGCCTCATAACAATTCTTTAGCCCGAATTCACTTCTGTATTTTGATATCCAGACTGTGGAATCCTGAAGTGTTCCAATTAATTTTATTCATACATTGAAACATATCAGTAAAGTGAGCTTCCATTTCAATAACATATCAAAATTAATTGTACTGCTTGGACCTACAAGTACATGAAACAGGCGATGGCGTAACTTCTCTAACCTTTTATCCAAATGATGTACTATTTGAAAAAAGTACATTTTTTTACTTGCAGTTGTACTTCCAGTTTCGTAAAACCATTATTCTCTGTCTTTTGTAACCATTTAAAAAAATATTTATTAGAGTTTTATTCCTTAATGGTGTATTTAGACGTTCAGGTGGATCGCCGAGCTTGAGCGCCAAGCTGCATCCTGCAGGATTAAGGTCAAACACTGAGTCGCAATTTCTATATCAATAGAATATTTTAACTCAACAAGTACAACTAAGCTCATCCTCAATCCATTTTCAATAAGAATCCCAGTCGGTCCTGTCACTGCGAAAATCTGGGGATTTCTTATCGAATGGCCAAATGTTGAGTATTAACTATTACTAACCGCGGTGTATAACGGGATCTTAGTCACATCCAACGGCCAGTATGTTGGTTGTAACCTGGAGATTCCGTACCAACCGGATGATCCGCGAGGAGTGGTCTATATTGGCTGGTTTTCTTCGCGTTTGCGATGTGTAGGTCTGCAGGAGTTTGATCGAAATTTTTCAGAATTTTTTGGTGAAAAATTCTTAAAAGTTTTCACGAATCTTAATTACACTTTTGGTATGCAGAAATCATTGTATATTAAAAGATAAGGACTACATGGAACTGTTAAAAGATATAAACTGTATATTATTATCACACTTTTTTTAACTGTTTAAATTCATCATGCAAGGTTGTTCTTGCACGTAAGATAATTTTTCCTCAAGAGAAATTGTGAAGATCATTCTTTATTTAATACCGGTGAGAAGTAAACACATTGAGCAAATTCAGTTACTACGTTGTACCAAACCAGGAGGGTTATTTTTAAATAATCCTTTATTTTTGCGAAAACAAAATTTTCTCCTGCGTAAGAATGAAGCATAAAATTATTGCATAATATAAATGAAGTATACGTTTTAAATAAAGTTAATATCGTACATAAATTATCTATCATTTTACTTTATATGAAAGGATCAGAAATAATTGTTACGTGCTTGTCTATCCTTGATAAAGTAACCTGGTAATTTAATAAATCTACGCACAAAAAATGTAATTCCACTGAGCTATATTTTTTATTATTAAGATTACATAAAAATTTAATGTAAGTTAAAATGTTATTATTTACTTATTTATTAACATATTTATAAAATAGTTAAAGAAAAGGGAAATTTCCGTTTAATTATTATGTATCTCTCATTCATTGTTATGTAATTAAATTTAAATGTTAATCAATTGCACTCTACACCGCACTTGGTGGCTTAAATAACCTAGTTATCTAATTTATTTATTTAAACAACAGTATTTCGTTTAATAAATAATTCGTAGTATTTATAAAATAATTGTTCTTTTTAAATCTTACTTTAATAATTGCTATGAGCTCGTAATTTGTTGAAATGTAAAACATTGTTATAAAATAACAAATGTGTATATAAACACTATTATAATACTGTCATCCCCATACTGTTAACTTTATATCAAATAAATTAGTAACGTAACAACAAATAAATTAATTATATGTAATGTTGGTACGTTGTAATATCATCCCAATTTGCTACTAACGTGTACAGAATAGTAAAATAGTGACAACTGTAGTTATAAATTCTAATTTAATAATATAAATGTAAAATATTGCAAAGAACTGCAAATAATTTCAAATAAAGCCGTAAATATATTTATCAAATCAATCAAGAGAGAAAAATTTTGAACAAAAATTTTTTTTAAAAAACTTAAGTATAACATATTTTAATACGTGTAAACTTCTATGACTCCAACTATTACATGTACAATTTATTTTTATTGAAGTATATTTAATAGTAATATTCAAATGATCTACTTACATAATAGATTACGATCTCTACAACTCGAATTGCATATTTTTAAACTTGAACTAGAAATATCAAATTCAAACAATTGCACATGGTACAAAGTTTTTGACACTTTATTTAATTTTTTTTTTAATCTGGCAATAAATCTATATTATTATATTAAAAGGAAGGGGTTTTCTTTTGTTCTGGATAAACAAAAAACTATTCGATCTATTGTTACTAAATTTTTATCCCTGTTTCTTGGCATAACTGAGATGGTTTTTGGATATATTTCATCTCGAAGAAAAAAAAAGTATATATTATAATTTTTATTATAAATATACTAGTAGACTCGGCAATGTGAGTATACAGTAAATATAAATTAATTGAACACAATTCAAAGTTTGATAAAACATTAACAAATTGAACATTACGGAACTTCACAAACTTTAACCTTTCGGAAACGTTAAGAACTTTCGGAGAATTAAGATTTTGAACAAACAAACATTTATATATATATAGATATGTATGTAGAAGAGATGTGAGATATATATGTATGTAGATATGAGATTTACCGGTTGAAGCACAAACTTTAATGAATTTTGAAATGTGAGTGTCTACCACTGTGTGAGCTGGGTTTTAACGGAATCATTATGAATATCTATAAACCAATTTCTAGATTTTTTGAGTTTCATTCCAAGTTTAAAGGGTTAAAATTAATTTTTGAATTTTTTAAACACCGGTTTTTTTTTTTAATTTCTCTAACAAATTAAGAAATCAATTTTTTTTTTTTGTTATTGATGAGGGGAATACCAGTTACGTACGCCCCAGAAGGGGCAGTGTCGGACTCGGCACAGGTTCCGCTAGGTGTTAATTAAAGTGCGTATGTGTTCCTGCGCCCTACCGACTAAACCTAACCACCTCACCAACGTCTCCTTGTGCTTCACCGCTATCCTCCACCCACACATGCCCAGACAAATAACGGTTCCACAGGAGGCTGTCTTTCCTCTCTCATTTACCTGGTCTGGGTATTTACCTCTTTCGTATGTAAAGGTCTTCACAGAGGCTGTTCTTGGAAATCCAACCCTGATCTTCCTACCTGTCGAAAATCGCCATCAGCTATGTTTGCCCTGTTCCCCAAATCCTATACTCTTCCTCTTTGGTTTTGAGTATTTCCGTTACCATCTTCACCGCTGTGGACCATTCACGCTATCCCCGCAACATAAATTCCGTAATGTTTCCAGGGATCAGCCGTTTAAGATTGGCTCCTCTCCTTGCTCCGTTCCACCTAGGAAGAAATCAACCTGAATTTTGGCGAGTGTAATCTTCATGTCAATAAACCAATTTCTAAATTTTTGAAATTCGACCTTGAAATGAGGTGAAGAAACGTAAAAAAAATTTTGAATAATGATTGTAAGTTTTTCCAGTCTCGACTGTAGAAAATGAGATGTTCAGTTGTAAATTTTTGCTTCCAAATACTCTTCAGATAAATATTTAAAAACCGTTTTCGGGTTTTTTTTATTCTTATTTTTTAAGGGGTGTGAAGGATGGTACGGCGCTATGGCTCAACCAACTGCCACCGTTACTGTATGTGTGACTGGCTGCACCTACTTTCTGTTACTTAACTAAAAAACATAAAATAAAAAGATTGACCGCTACGGGAAACTCAAGTAACCGTATAGAACGGGCGAAGCTGCTACCTGGAGCTAGTTAATTTTTAAACAAAAATGTATATTACGGACCTGAAGAAAATTATGAAATATTCTGTTCAAAATAATAAAAAATATTAATGAACAAAGTGATTACTCAATAAATGTTTTCTTTTCTGGAATCTGTTATTAAATATACTTTCATATCTTCCTTTTTTCTGTTCAGGAAACAACAATAAAAACTTTCACTTTGTTATATATTTTATTTATTTACTAGGTGAGTCTAATTTTTTATATGTTAGATTAATGCATATTTTTAGGTGTGGTTTCATCGATCGTGAATTTTTAAATGAGTTGTATAATTCCTTTTCCTTACCCATGAACTATTTCCTGCCTGAGATTGGCATTGTAAACTACAATTAATAAAAATATTAAAATAATTAAAATTTTCTTTATATTTTTTTATATTTAAATATTTTATGATGAAGAATTTGTCGATAAATATTCAACCACGTGATTATTTAAAATTCCTATAACAATAGTCGAATAAATATATTTATGTGCATGTTTGCAGAAAAAAAAAAATAACGATAACAAATATAATTTTTTTTGTTACAACCATGTTCAGGACTAGTTTCCTAAAGTCAGTTTTTTTTTCAATTAAACGCTTTTCTACTTTTTCTTTTAGAGAGGAAGAACTGCTATTTAAGCACCAAATTTATACGCACCGACTCCATCTAGATAACCTTTAAGTAGTAATTCTATTTTAAACTTTTTTAATCAGTTTCGAATAAAAATTTTTTTATTTTTTAATATTAAGAGGAAATTGTCACCCATTATACAGAGTGGTGCTTTTTCCTTATTTCATCCAAATTTTGTGAGTTTGAATTTTTGTCTGGCTCACCATTTTTCAACCGCCACAAAATTCTGTAATATATCTCGAAGCAAAGTTTTAAGCTTTTCGGTAAAGTAAACCATCTAAAAGTATGAAAAATTAAGCTATTCATAATAACGCACCACATCACTTAAAGCAAAATTACACCTGGAATAATATAATATGTTTTTGTTTATTTAATTATAGGAAATTAATACATAATCATCTGCAGTCTAGAAGTGTCTGGAAAGATATTTATCTAAAATCCCCACATTCTCAACGATCACCATTTCTACAAATATTTTGTACAAAATAAGTATTTAATGCTGTAAATTTAGCCACTTGATTTCAAAAATGCAGTAATAAGAACGCAAAAAATATAGTAACCTCCTTTTATAGAAATGCTTGGAAGGCAACGTTAGAATGGAAGAGAAAGATTTGTCATGTTCGTAAACAAAATTACAACATTTTTCGGATTTTTTTCAAATAAAAATTGTATTTTATGGATAAACGATGTTTTTTTTTATCAAAAATTTTTGAGTGAAATTTTAAAACCAGTAGTTGTTGACTTTTAGATTATTTCACTCAAATAAATTATTTTAGCTGTATTTGTTATGTACTGTTCAAAGATTTAGATAAAATTTTATTTAACGTAGCTATTTAATAAATAAAATGCACGTAAACATTTTTTTTTTTCAATTTTTAATCTTTGAAATCTAATTCTCCTTTTCGTAATACATCATTATTTGATTTTTTTAAATTTTCAAACTGAAATATTATTCTAAAATTAATTATCAAAACAGTAAATCAAATCAAAATTATTTTATTTACCAAGATTATTTGTAAAAATCTTTTTTTTCTTTTTCGATAAGCGTTAAACTTCCTTTAACGAAAACTTATTTCCGTTAATGAAATTTCACTACAGCAAACCTCGGGTTACTACATAAATTGCATTTTATAATGCGTTCAATACAAGAGCTATAATGTTTTAAATAAATTGATGTTGTGTAATACTCTGCCTGAAATGTCGAGCATTATTATCTCAAACTGATGAGTTATAAATAAAATAAAATACAATGTCTAATTATATCCTTTTTTTATATTAAACGGTTATTTTTACACAATATTATATCGCATCCTGCTGTATTTCTCATTATTTAACATATACCGGGTAGATTAATAAAAGATATTATTAGATTAACAAAAGATGTTTCGTTTTTAAATTTGTTATTACTCTTAATGTAATACCGCAAGTTTGTTCGTTATTGTCTATGTTATGCTAATTGTGCTACAGTTTAACAGTATAAATGAATATTCACATAAAGAAAGATTGGTATGATTCATCTCCAACACACTCAAGTTAAAGAATTATTGGATAGAATTTAATTGAATTTTATAAGATATTTTTTATTGCAAATCTTCCTTTCTTTTATTATCTTAAGATAATAAAGGACGATCTTCATTCTCAGATCCTATGCATTAATATTACATACTGATTATTTTCTTTGCTATGATTGATGATTTTTCTTTTTACTTGAATCTGTATTTGTATTTTGTATTTTTACATGCTTGATATATCAAGAACGGCTGACATATAAAAAGGTGATGCAAAAAAAGCAAATGATTTTTAAACATTTACAAAAAGCAAATTTTTTAATTAATTTATTTCGATGAGGAATTATAAATACAATTTATGGAATGTTTTTAAACTACCGATGGAACATACATTGGGCAAATGACCTCCTCTTTTCTGCCTCAAAAATTTATGATCTTTCTACAAAGTTTTCCATGAATTCGATTAAATTTCGGAGTTTGGGCTGCAATTTTAGTTCGAATATTGTTTTTAGATTATCGGATAGCATTGCCTTATTAACATAAACCTTCTTCTTCTTTAGATAGCTCCAGAGAAAGTAATCTAGAGCTGTTAAATCAGGCAATCGAGGAGGCCAGTTGATTGAAGAGTTCCTCGAAATTATCCGTTCGCTAAAAACTTCTTCTAAGAGCTGCATACTGTCTGGCAGCGCTGATAGACGCTGCCAGACAGCGTCTATCGTAGTTTCATCTTGTTGAAACCGCATCACTAGATTGTCACCAACAGCAAGTTGCAGAAAAGTTTTAAATACATGCCAGTATCGCTCAGCAGTTACGATTACAGCATTCCCGTCAACATCTTTAAAAAAAATATTGCCTAATAATCCTTTGGGGTATAACACCGCACCAGACTGAGCATTTAAGCTGTATTCATTCGCTGTGTAAGCTATGTTTGCTGTATTGTCAATCTTGTTTGTTAACAAAGCCAATCAGATGAAAGATGAAAGTAGAGTTCATCACTCATTATCAATTGTGCATTATCAGTTTTCATTTTATTGTATTAATCCTTAAATCTAAACGGTATAATTTAGGCGTTACCCAAGGTTTCTCTGCTCAATTCTTGTACGAGTTGAATTCTCATAAATTCTTCTCATAAGCACGAGTTGAACAGTCATAAGTCCTTTACTAGTTTCATTTCAATGGTCTCGAGTAATATTTAACTGAAAAGAACGTCTTTAAGTTGATGTTTCTGGGTTCTCCTCAACACTCTCTCGTACTCGATGAACATTCTCTTCACTTCAAGCTGTACGTGGTCTTCCGGATTTTATTATCGAAAACGTTGCAACAAGTGAACAATCATGTGACCAGAGGGTGGATTCCTTATATTGAAATGGCTGCAATAAGGTTTTTGAGTTTGTATTATTGAATGTTTATTTCAAAATAAGTTTTTATGATTTTCGTTGGCCGAGCAACTGCGTATCTTTCCATAATTAATTTCGCAGATTTCCTTTAAGGTCTAAAAAGAAAATGAAGAAAATGAATAAAATTAAAAATTTATGAATTTTTCAATTCGTTTGACTTCTTATGCGCCACCCTCGTGTAACTGATTGACTCCCACTCCCCCCAGAATAAAGTCTGGAATGCTTCGACATAATAATTTCAGCTTTCAAAACCTCTATTTGTATGGTTTTCCTCAGAAATCTTTACTAATATCTTACCTCAACTATTTTTACCATTAAAATGAATAAACAGCTACAATATGACATAAAAAAGGCAAATATTCATTGTGACTGGAACTATAATAAATTAGATGAGAAACTTGACACATATCATAAAAACACTTCTATTTATATCTACTTTTACAGAACAGATATTTTTAGAACCAACTGACATAATTTTATGTAAAATTTATAATTAATATCAAATATTTATTTGTTTTATTTTTAGTTATATAGATAAGAATTAATTTTGATTCGTAGGGAAGTAGCGCGTGATTGGATAGCTCGAGTCAGAGAAGTTTGAATGTAATTGTTTATTAATTAATTAAAATATTATACGAAATTATTCTTACTACGTTTGTAATTAATTACTATTAGTCTTAATTACTAATATAACAATTATTAGTAATCGTATTATTTTTCTCTATATTAATATGTATATATCTGCATAATTTTATAATGCAAATTATTATTCTCGCTGTATAAAACATCGTACAAGGATTGTTTATAGAAATTGTTCATGTAAATAATTAAAATCGATACTGTAAATTAATATAATAATGCCATTTAATTAACAATATTGTTATAAAATCAATCCATGTAGTAATAATATAATAATAAATTATTATTATTATATTATAATAATTTTTATATAATTTTTATTATTATTACTATTTTTAATAATTTTGTGATATAGTTATACAATTATTTTAAATTTATAGTAGTATAAGTTATTGTTTTACATTAATAGTAATAAAAAATAATTTATAAATTAAGGCATATTTACAAATGCAGAATCTTTATTACTCGTATATTTATATTATATTATTATGGTATACTAATGTTGCTTTTAATTGTATTTACAGAGGGATCCAGGTACAGGTATTTTAATACTTCGATAGCATATTTCTTATACCAACTAAAAAAGGGAAAATTTCATATTTATATATATATATATATATGAATATATATATATTGTATATATATATATACACAATTATATATATGCCTACAATATATATATGCATTGTATATATATATATATATATATATATATATATATATATATACAATGGCATATATACACAAGTATAATGAAAACGGAAATGCTTAGTTGTTTATTTTCTATCTATGGTTGTATAAATAAAACCCCATATATAAAAAAAAGTTAATTTGTTTAGTAATGTTTGGAATACAGATATTTTTAAAAAAAGAAAGATAAACTTTATTTCTGTACTTTGAAATTCCAAAACGGAGGCTACATGAATTTTTAAATCATTAATATTTCGAAAAATATTAGATCGGATAAATTAACTTCCGGGTTGGTTTAGTAGCGAACTTTCTTTTTCTGTTTAGCCTCCGGAACCACCGTAAGGTATTACTTCAAAGAATGAATGAGAATGACATGTATAAATGTAAATGAAACGTAGTCTTGTTCAGTCTCAGATCGACTGTTCCTGAGATGTATGGTTAATTGAAACCCAATCACCGAAGAACACCGGTATCCACGATCTCGGTAGTGAACTTTTCATAGCGAATCAGCTGATTTTGAAGTTAAGAATTTTAAGTGTGAAACCTAGTAAACGGAGTTACTTTTATATGGATTTGCATACTAGATCGTGGATACCAATGTTTGTTGGTGGTTGGGTTTTAATTAACCACACATCTCAGGAACGGTCAACCTGAGACTGTACAGGACTACACTTCGTTTACATTCATATATATCATCCTCATTCATTCTCTAAATTAATACCATACGGTGATTCCGAAGGCTAAAAAGAAAAAGAAAGTTCACTACTAAACCAACCCGGAGGGTTAATTTTTCTGATCTAATATTTACTCGTGTATAACAACACGAGTACTACAAAATCCTGAAAAGTAAGAAATGATAATATTTATAAACACAAATAAAATAAAGCGATCTCGGTGCAATGTTGTTACGATTGTTTCCCTTACACTGAAGTGAGAAATGTGCTATCGAATTATTAAACAACTTTTCTTTACGTATTTCGTGTACTGCTTTTTTTATGTAGTCTGTATGTTGTATGTTTTCGGTTAAGCTAAGTAGCATTGCAATCTTGACATTTTTTTACATGAAACATTTGTTATGTAAGCGTTAACATTAATATTATAAATACTTTTCGTATTTTCTTGCTTTTCCTTCTTGTAATTTGATCATATTCTTAAAGTACTTCCTTTTTACTGTTGGATATTAGATGTATATTACAGATCGCATCTAAGCATTCAGATATGTTAAGCGACATGTGCATTCTTGTACAACTGTGGAACAATAAATGCCATGTAAATTTACGCATAGGTTCGTTCATTGCTTAAGTAGCTAACAACCACTCATCAGTTGATTTGAATTATAGGCGGAAGCAGTTAATTTCATTTTTCTACAGCTCAGATTTGGTCCCCTTCGTTTGAAAAGATTTATTGCAAGTGGCTTTTGTTCATCAGCACTGGCTACCATTCATCAAGAGATTATCTGCAAATTCTGTTTATTTATTCATTTTAATATAAATATACGTAATGTGCCATTATGGGTATTATGGGCCCGCAGTATTCTTTGAATTTCAAAAAAATTAGACAAACAATGTAGAAATATTTTTTTGCAGAAACCCAATTTCTGACTTGGAACTACATTCGTGGCAAAAGGTTCGGTGAAATATTCCATTATTAAAATTTCATACTCTTACGAAATTTCCGATTAGTATTAAACGTACTATCCAAAAAGAAAATATCTTACTTTTGGTGGTGAAATATAAGACAAAGAAAGCTGAGGATGAAAGTTAGGTTCTGTATATAGAATGTACACAGTTTGTTGTAATACAATTAACCATTATTTCAGAATATGTTGTTGATTCTATAATGATTGCTATTGGGAATAAGATTATTTTCTTATAAATATTAGATAAATTCAAATTGCTTCTACTGTATGTTTAAGTTGACATCCATACTCGCCGACAGAAATGTAAATTGTCTTAAGTTATACTCCTCACATATTTGATATAATGTTAAATGAAACTCACCTTGGGATTGCACTGCTAACTTGGCTTACTGTCGAGACTGTCCGGCAGTTACTTTGTTTTATCGGTACCATAAAAAAAAGAAATCTATGTGCGGATGTGGTTATATATGGTTGTGTGCATAAGCGCATATGTGTTTCTGTGCGCTTTCTAATTTTAATGGTTTATTTATTAGTAAAATGTCGTATTTCTGTTATGTAAATACGTTGTAAATGTGTTTCTCCTGTAACTGTAAATAAATAACGAACTTTTATTATGACTATGCTTTGTTGTATTACTAATAAAAAATTTTGTCAATAAATTCTTTTTAATAATTTTATTCACATTATTGAGATAAGATTTACTACAGCCTATTTTTTAATTTCTTTGATTTATTGAAGAACTTGTATTTAAATACAATAAAATAATAAGGATTTAGGTATTTTTATTTTATGTTTTTTATTAATAACATAAAACGCAATAAAGCCTAATAATGAAGATCACCAAATATTTACCGACTTTTTTTTAATTCTGTTTCAGAGACGTTTCTTTATTAGGAAAAGACGGCTATTAGATATAAAGTGAGAAGCTGACGTGACGGATTTTCTAGAAGTTTTCTGTAAGACATTCCGTGAATCAGAGGATTTCCAATAAGCCTGTGTTAAACATTTTACGAGGAAAAGTAAAAATATTTTAAAATTATTTTAATCTAACCAACAATTGGAACAGTTTTTAAATAACAGACTAATATTTATTGTTAAATTAACAAACTAATAATTTATAAAACAAATTTAAACAAAATATCTGTATTAGTATATATAATAACTAACTGATATTTTGTCCAACTTTAAATGTATTTTAACTGATGAATGAAACATTTTTATATATTTAATTTATAACGACAATATACAATTATAATTCATCTGTCAAAATTTTTAAAGATTATAGAAATTGCTCGACTATAAAACGTCTCGAGTAATACAAAAAAACTGTTATTTTTAATCCGTTTATTATAATTTAGTTTCCCGTCTAGCGTTATAACAGAGAACAGAGCTATAGCTTCAGAAAGGAAAGTATTGTAATCGGTCCAATTTGGATATATGCGGTTTTCAACGGATCTTTACGTTTTGACACCTAAGAAACCCAAAAAAACCGGATAAAAATTTTCCAGTTGTTTGTATGTACATGTGTGTGTTCGGTCTTGCAGTGCTTATATCTTCAGAACTACTGGACCGAGTTTGACTAAACTTGGTCAGATTACTTCTATATGTGGGGCATTGATGCCATTCAATTTTTGGTTTAAAAGGTCAACGGGGTGAGGCTGTAGAGCAAGGTCACCTTCAGTATCTCGAAATTTCGCCTAATTAAGGTCTTATTTTTCTTAGGTACGTTTGTTAACAATTAAAAAATAATATTTCCAAAAAAAATATTTTTCCAAAATCGCACTCCCACCCGAAAAAATGCTTTAAATAAACTAGCGGCTAAGTGGGTATAGTGCTTCATTAGTACCTTCTCTCAACACTAGGAGCACTAGTGTAGCACTGACCTACAGCTGCTGCATTCGTCTTTTATGATGTAACGTCACAGGTGAGCGGTAGAATTAAATAAATGAATAATATTTAAAGTGTAAAGAAGTGGCCGCTATTACCGCCACACCCACACAAATAAAATACGGTATGTCCGCGTTCTTTAGTTAGAATCATTTAATGAAATAAACAAAAAAATATTACATTTAAATAAAATGACAAACATTTTAAACTAAGCTGTGAGTTTAAGCCGTGTATCAGTAAAACGCCGCTTGACGGGAAAGTACTACAATTGTGTCAGTTTCTTTTAAATACATGAAATATTCCGTAAAAATTGTTTTGAACAACTTCTATTGTTTTGTTATTTTTAATAAAGTATTGTAATGTGAAAATTTGGCCGTTTTATGTAGTCATCTGTTTATGCAAATATGTTTACGTATATATCAATTCTTCAATTTTAAACAGCTTAAAAAATTTCAGTATTTCAATATTCATCATTGGATATTAGAAAAATGTTTTATTACTCTAGATCGAAATGATTCTAGCGTTACATCAGAATTTAATGGTTTACAACTCTCCGATCAAGGTTTTTGCCTTTACCTTTTGCCCCATTAAATTTGTATGAAAAATTATTTATAGGGTATTTAAGTAACTTTTTTCCTGCTCTCTTGGTTCGGGTCGGCATTCAAGCAATACTCAACCCAGAGGGCGGGTCTTTTACTCATCTGGTTCGGGCTCCGCCGCAGGAACCGGGACTCGGTTTTGCCTCTTGGTAAAACCGAGTCCTCCTTGGTCCTCCCTAGATAATTATTAACAATTCTTTGTTAATAATTATCTGATGTGAATAGTAGTTTCTTGGTATAGTTTTAGTATATCTGTGCCGATTGATCTATTTTTCTTAATATTCGATTATAGGTATAATTGTATACTAACGTGAAAGCTGAACATGAGTCAGTAAAAAAAGGAATTATATCATGTGTTTGCCGATCATTCGTTAGCTTTTAGTATAACTTTCAACTTAATTAAGTAAAATGTAGAATCTATTTGAACTAACAATTTTTAAATTATTTAGATTTTACAAACTGGAAAGCAAAATATTATTTCTGCAATAAAATCTTAAATTACTTTTTTGAGGATGCAAGAAGTTTACTGTATAAATTAACACTATAACTGTGGTTATCACACACATTTCATTTTCTTTACTATTCTCTCTGTTTTTCTGTTTAATTTCTGGAACCACCGTAAGGTATTACTTCAGAGGCTGTGTGAGGATGATATGTATGAATGTAAATGAAGTGTAATCTTATACAGTCTCAGGTCGACCATTCCTGAGATGTGTGGTTAACTGAAACCCAACCACCAAAGAACACTGGTATCCACGATCTAGTATTCAAATCCGTCTAAAAGTAACTGCCTTTACTAGGATTTCAACCTTAGAACTCTCGAATTCAAAATCAGCTGAATTTCTTTACTACTGTCGAAGTAAATCGTAACATTTATCCTATAGATTTTATAAAAATAAATATTTTTTTTTTATGCAATCCTATAATTAGGCAAATAAAAAATCTAGTAATTAAGGAAGTTAACATAGTCTGTTAAGATTACAACTCTAGATGTAAAAGAGGATGTAAATCTTGGTACTTGGAAATAATTTCAAATTTAAGTGCAGCTCTGAATAAATATCTATTAAAACGTGTGCTGTAGCAATTTTTAAGTACCATAATAGGAATGAGAAAATAGAGTTTACTGTAAAAAAAGTATGAATAAAAAAGGAAAAAAAGAAAACTGTAATAAAATGCTTCCTAATTTTTTTTCCGTGTTTGTATAAAATATTTTTTTTGTACGAAAAACAAACGAATTATAGCAATAGTTTAACGATAGATATTTTTACAGGACCTGGAATCTCCAGAATACTGGAATTAAAACCCGAAATAGAGTTTCACACTTTACAAATAATATATTTTAAAAGCCTATTTGAAAATTGGAATAATATTAAAGGTTATTTAACCTCCTTTAAGGTTGTACCTTTGGAAAGTTGATCACTGAAAAAATTAGAAAAAAATTTAGATAAAACACCCGCATCCTTATAAATTTTATTTTATACACTTTTCAATTTGTATGTTTCAACCTATTGACTTTAAAATCTTTTCATTATTTTCTCTAACGATCCGTTTTCAGAATAGAAATAATTTTAAACACCTATCACTGGATTAATAAATAATACACTACTCTTAAATAAAAACAATTTTTCTATTAATATTCTATTTGAATTAATTAATTGTATTTGAATATTTAATTTTCTATTAAAATAAAATCAAATCAATAGAATTGAATTTTTAATTTTTCTCTAAACCAAGGTTGAATAGTTTTTGAACTTATTAAAAGTTTAATTTTAAAATCCTTCCCCGTCTTAAAAAATTATGTATTTTATAATTTATAATTTAGTTTTAAACAAAAAAAGACGTCATTTCTGTACATTTTTCATAAATTATCAGGACATAAATAGTTTTCAGTTTTTCACAGAGATTGATGATAAATTTCAAATGTTTTCATTAAACTTAATATTTTGTTAGATGATTTTAAAATATTTTAATTTGAAGTGTCTTAGACATGTTTTACGATATATAGTAATAATTAATCATAAGATTAATTAATTTTTGTTAATTTTATTATTATTTTTGCTGGTTTAAAAATTAGTCAATAATTTTTTTATTATATTTGGTTATTAAAAAAATAATAAATAAACAAATACCGTAAATTTTGCAGTAATTTTCAATTTTATCATTGAGGGGAAGGGTTAAAATTTAAGCTGTGTACGTTCAATAACAAAGAATTGTCATCAACGTTTTCTGCTCATGAGTTATCAATCTAAATTTATTCAATATGTGGCTTTTAATGATTTTGTAAGACAATATTTTTGTTTTATTGTAAAATCATTATTAAAAGTTAATAATTTTGAAGTAGGACTTTCTATTTATATATATATATATATATATATATATATATACACACAGCTTATTTGGGTAGATTTCAGAAGAAGCTCCCTATTATAATGGGTACCATGATTCGACTTTCGGATAATTTCGACATATCTTCGCGTTTCACATTCCCCAGACCCCCAAACCACCGTCAGTTCAAAAGTGTATTTATACATTTATATATATATATATATATATCACTTTCTTGTGGACACAATAACTGTCGTAATATTGTGCTAATCACTTTCAAATTGATACATAAAATATAACGACCCAAAATCTCGGTCGAGTTTGCTAATGGGCAAAATCGGACCATAAGGGTGAAAGTGGGGGAGGCGTTTTCGAAAAAATAATATCGCTATAACTTTCTTATTAAGTAAGATATCAAATTCGTTTAAAGTTCCTACTATTTTTTTGGATAAGGCCCTAAAACTTACCTAAGTAAAGTTTTTTTATATCACCAACCATTGGCTCAGGGGTTGGAAAAAATTAAGTTTCGAACACAAAAAAAATCATTTCTCCCTTAATATGCGCAGTATTGAATCGGTTTAAAATGGTTTTTAGTCCTCTAAACATTACCTAGAACTTTTTTCTGAAACAATTTTTTATATAACCAACCCTTACGACAAGGAATGACCAAAATATTGCTGGAATTGTAAGAAGATGGGGCTTGTCGTATGCTAAACATTTTAAACGTTTTTCACATACAATCATTGTCGTATTGAGTAAATTTGAAGTTTTTCTTAACTTTAAGGTGAAAATCTTTTTTATCTCCTACTTAGCCCCGGTGAAATCTACCTCCGCCTTTCGGCGTGCCAAAGGGATTTTTTTTTTCTTTCAAAGTGGGGGATAAAATGTAATAAAATTAAAACGATTAAATAAATAAACTTACTGTTTGCTTGTTTCTTTTCAAAAGAAAGACTAGTAAGAGACAGATTGCTATTTTATAAAATTAAATTAAAATTTATTCATGACGTGTATATCGTAAATGATTTTATCATGATTGTCTTGATCTCTCACAAGTAAGTTCAAGATAATAATCAATACTCTGATGATCATAGTAGACTTCAACAATTTCTTTAAAAGGCTTTAAATATCTTTATCGGTTTTTAATTCTAAATAAATATTAAATTTTCAAAACATACCACATTTCATTTATAAAATGAAACTTTCAGCGTTAAGTTTTAAACCAATATAATAACACGAATATTTCTTTCAGTCATTTAATTAATAAACTATTTCTTTTCTCAAATCAATTATTTATAACAGTATTTACCACTTTAGCACTGTATTTTCATCGATTTGGAGTTATATTATTTAACCTTTAATTAAAAAGAGTAAAAGATAAATTTAACAAAAAATAAGCGTTTTATAAAAGTAGAAGTGCAATGTTTATTTGTTCGCATATCATCCCTACGGATAGAAATTGAATAACAACAATGTTTTATTTTTCTCTAAATTTAATGCTTTTTTTTGAAAATTTTATTTCGTTGATAAAGGAACAATTACTAACATAATTCGTTTTTAATGATGTTGACTTAATAATTATATTGTTCAGATTTTTTTAATGATCTATTTTTGTTTCTTTTTTAATTTTTAGTTGAATTTTAATTCATGTAAATTGCTGTACATCCCATTAATCCACTGGTTAGTTATAACTGCTGTGGGGCATTGTAGCTAAAGGTACCATTAGTTAGTGCTTCTATATAAATATACATCACATATTTAGTATTCAAACTTTCAAAAATACAATAAAATATTTGTTTGTTTGGAAATAATTCCGTAGCGGTTGATTAGTTATCAAACTTTGAATGGTATTTTTCATTTTAGTTTTTTTTAAAATTAAATAACATGAAATGGATTCAGTATTGTTCTAGAAATGATAAATTGTATTATTAATACACTTATTCAGCTGTAGAAAATAATTACATCATTAATTTACTAAAAAACAAAATTCAGTATAATCCAGAAAATATTTGGACAGCTTATATCTATATATATCAAAATGTTAAGTTCGTTTGTGTACGGCTTCAAAAACTCAAAATGTTCTGCACCGATTGAGCTCAAATTTTAGCACGGTATATAACCCGCATCAAAGATTGTTTTCATCTATTTTTAATAAATCTATCTATTTTTAATTTGTGCATTTTTAATTTGGAAATGTAAACAAAGGAAAACCAATCAGATCAATGCAAGATGGCCGCTGTCAAATACAACGACCAATCACAAAGAGCCCGTATGGCCGTTGCAAATGTAAACAAAATCACAACTGATTAAGTAACAATTTTTTTTGAATTATATTTAACAGCTAAAACAACTTTATTTTATTAAAAAAAAAAAAAAACCACCAAAACAAAAAGAAAAGCCACCAAGAAGGATGACTTACAGTAAATAAATTAAAACACCCAACTTTCTTATAGCCCAGATAGACTTAAGACTATGCAAACAAAAAAAGTCGGAATAATCAATTACACAGAAAATAATATACCTACATAATGACCCAAAAAATTAATGATTTATAGCGTATGAAAATGCCATGTCTGACCGGGATTCCAACTCGGAACCACCGGATTAAAGTCCGAGACGTTACCATTCGCGCCACGGAGACCGGCAAACATATTCGTTAGGAGCCGAATAAAAACACGACTTACCAATATGGCGTTGTGTGTCAAACCAATTTTATACGGACTATAATTACTTTTAATACGCGAAACCCTTTGCAATGATTGAACATTAACTTAAACTTCTTCAAAAATTATTCCTTTTGAACTAAGCCAGATTTTGATATCATTGTTTTTCTATAACACGGCTGGAATTCTTTTCGTTTAATGATAAGAAGCGTTGTCGAAGACAATAACCGAATTCTCATCCAAAGGACATAATACACCGCTAAACTATTTCTAAATAATTCAAATTTGTGTAATTTTGTTACGAATCGCGTTTTTATCAAAATCTCACCTTTTTTCTCAATCGTCCTGCGGGGTTTTGTTTTCTTTGGAGACCGTAATTCATTAGTAGATTCATACTCGAGAATCACGTTGTACACGGAAGCAGCTCAACTTCTACTTACGTTAGCAGTTTATTAACATCTGAAATCAACGCCGTTTGATTATTCTGTAATTTGTAAGCATTACTCAGCTTTTGTAAGCATTTAAAATGATGTGTTTTTTCGCACGACTTAAGGGCTTTTTTTCGCAACCCACAAATCTTTATATATAAAAATGATAAGTTCGTTTGTGTACGCTTCAAAAACTCAAAATGTTCTGCACCGATTGAGCTCAAATTTTAGCACGATATATAATAACCCACATCAAAGATTGTTTTTATGTATTTTTCGCATCAGTCACATACCCGCGACAGCAAGAAAACAGTTTTTTTAACGGTCAGCTTTGTACCAGTGACCGCGCCATCTGCCGGAAGCGAGAGGAACACTCGCCATACTAGCTAACGACAACCGCAGTCACATGTGAAACAATACCTGTTCCCAATTACATTGTTTATTAACAACAAAAAAAACGTATCCACTTGCATCTGATTCAGATTATTATACAATCTGAATTAAATATTCACTTTAATCGAGGTACTTTTGTGTGATCGTGTCGTGATTGAGCTGCGCCTTTCACCAAGCTCTGCATTTATTAGAAAACGACCAACAGTGGGATATATGTATTAATGACGCGTGCAACACTGCACATCCAAACCAAATTCGCGCATTATTCGCAATTATATTGACCGCTTCATCTCCCACAGAGTTATGGGAAAGATATCGATCGCATATGGCTGAGGATATTTTGCATAGAGTACGCCTAGAAAATACCAATATGACCATGGAATTTACAGAAGGAATTTACAACGAAGCATTGATAAATATTGAAGACAAGTGCTTAGCTATTGCAAATAAAGTTCTTAGTCAATTGGGAATGCCAGCACCCACCCGAGCTGCTATTGCTTCATTTGATGTGGATTTACGCCGTGAACAGAGTTACAACATTAGTGATCTTCAGTCATGCGTCCAATCAAACACTCCCAAATTAACGCGTGAACAGAAAGTCATTTATGATCGCATAATGCAAATGATAAATGACGGAATTGGGGGGACCTTCTTCTTGGATGCGCCAGGAGGAACTGGGAAAACATTCCTCATTAGATTGATTCTAGCAACGGTTCGATCAAAAAAATGACAATTATCCTGTTGCGGAATATTAATCAGCCAAAACTCTGCAACAGCACGCGACTTGCAGTTAAGAAATTGATGAATAACGTAGTGGAAGCAACGATTTTAACGGGGCCTTTCAAAGGTAAAGATGTCCTCATTCCTCGAATACCCATAATCACGACCGATACACCATTTTAAGTTAAAAGATTGCAATTCACAATTCGATTGGCATTTGCAATCACAATCAACAAAGCTCAAGGTCAATTTTTAGAATTGTGTAGTTTAGATTTAGATGCGGATTGCTTCTCACATGGGCAAACTGTATGTCGCGTGTTCCCGAGTCGGCAAACCAGATAGCCTTTATATCTACGCAGACAGTGGAAAAACAAAAAATATTGTATATTCACAAGTATTTTGAAACGTATGCTTTGTTTTGTTTCTCATTTCTCATCCATGCAACCACAATGTGCCACAGCGAAGCGTGGCGGGTAGAGCTGGTATATATATATATATATATATATATATATATATATATGAGATACATAAGGAGGAAAACTTATCAATTTTTATAGTTAAATTAATTATTAAATTTATGACCTCCGTGACTGAGTAGGTAGCATCTAGGCATTTCGTCTGGAGGTCCCGAATTCGAATCCCGATCAAACATGACATTTTCTTACGTTATCAATTTCCAACAGGTTAATGATCATAGCTGTTGATGACAACGTAACAATTATTTATAGTTACTTTTCCCTTTAACCTGATACGCTTTTGCAGTAAAAGACTAACTTTATAAGATTTCCCTGTACGATAAACTGGTTGTTTACCAATTTTTTTCGTAATTTTTAAGTTAGAAGAAGATATTTAAAATAGGATCCTCGTCCTGACAATAATTACTAGAAGTGTTATCTAATTTTTCGCCATGTCGCTTGGTAAGCCTGGATAGGATTTGAATCTGGAACCTCCTGGATTAAAAGATGGTATACTCTGCTTTGAAAATCAGCTGTTCAGTTATATTGTAATAACCTTACATAATTACTTGTTGTAGAGCTAAGATTTCGCATTATTTATATTTAAAATTATTTTCTTTTCATTTAATCTTTTTTAAAAAGCAGTGAAATTGACAGACACTGTATTACAATACACTTCAGTACATTGTATTATATCATAGCATTACATTTTATTCCATACGTTCAGAACTTTATGCATTACATATTTAATATACCAGATGTAATGCACCAGCTATAATTTACATAAATACGAATTCACACATCGCAGCACTTTAGTGCAGTAACGTTAAAACAGAATTATTTAGAAAAGAATATACGCACAACTGAACATTACCAACAAAACACAATAACAAAATGATTAAGATACTACTTAGCTACATAACTGTTCTAATAGATAATATGGATCATGAATTACATATTTATTATTCGATACGTTTATAGGCCAAAATTATATAATTTACTCCATTTTCTGGCTAATTAGGTCCATTTACAAATTCAGTGAATAAGTCACATTTTACTTATGGGGACATATCTTGCCGATTGGTCTGAAACTTTATAAAATAATTGAGGGTGACCTTATTTTATTCCTTAATCACTATTCCGTTAATTATACAATTATTTTTTTATTATTGCAGTTTATTTTAAATGAAACCGAAATAAACCAAAAATATGTTATTTTTCCATTTTTGAACTTAACTCGAATTTACGCCCAAGTGAAACGCAAAAAAAATTCTTAGGATTTATCTCATAAATCAATGGTTCCCAAACTTTTCCGAGTCGCGGCGTCCTTTTTCAATTAAAATTGTTCCATGGCGCCCTGCCCTAAGTAAGAGTTAAAAATAAATAAAACTCTTGTATCTTCATTATATTTTTACTATATTACTTAAGTTAATAATTATAAATGTATTGGTTCAATTTTTTATGAAGCTTTTATAATATTTCGCAGTGCCCCTGTGAGGAGGCCACGGCGCATAGTTTGTACTTATAAAAATTACGTAAAGAGTAAATAAAATAAAAATTAAAACAAAGAAATAATAAAGAATATTAACAGAGAAATAAACAGTACTTATAAAATACTTTATTACAAACATTTGTCGACTGGATTTTAGAATAAGAATAGAAAGTGGAAGTTGGAAGAAAAGTATAGATAACTGTTCTAGGCAAATCTAAATTTAGTTTAAAAAAAATATAAACCTTTTTTAAACCTCTACTACTGGTTGCAAAATGTATTTTGGTTAGTCTGGTTCCCAGTTAATAACAATTTAAAAAATCAATAATACTACCTTTTCCATCGGTTCTTAGTAGACCTTTTTTTTCTTGCTATTGAAAAGAAGTTTTTACCTTTCAGAGCACGTAAACTTGTACGTATCCTTTTCTGGATGTATAGATCACATCCAGATAAAGATATATTCCTACTATACATTTTAGATTTATAAATATAGATATATGCCTTATAATTTTTATCGTCAATATAATAAACGTACGTATAATGAGGCAAAAACCGGTCGAAAATGGCAATACAGCAACTTGTCACAATTTTTCCAAAAATTATCAATTGAACATACGGTTTTATGATTGTTATAAAATCGTTTCTGACTTAAAAAGAGTTGTTTCAAAATTAAGTACATTTCAGACTGACGCAGATTTCATCATAGAAATATAGCCTTGCTTTTACTCCAGAGTTATCCAAAGCTACAGCAAAACTTTGTTTTAATTTTCTATATATTCTTCAACAAATTCATTTCACAAATTTTTTTAATCTCTGTCTCTTTCCATTAGAACCTAACAATCATTCACGAGTAAAAAATTTGAAGGGTAGAACACAGCTAAAGTATTATATATTTAAGAAGAACATTATTAAAACAGCTTAACAGACATCCGATTATCATAAAATAAAATAAAAAATATTTAAGAGAAAAATTCAGATAATTTTTTTACATAAAACGTTGGAATGTAAAAAAAAACCATTTTGCACTGCTACTGCACACACTATTTCACATTTCCGTAACAGTATTCACCATCAACTATTTTACACGGTCTATTACACCAGTTGCTTTTGTATCCAGCAGTTCACATGTCCTTATTTTCTAAATGGCGCACCCTGTCTTATAATAAAATATATGAGCATCATAAATTGAAAATTTATCTCGTCTATTTAATTAAATAAGGACAACAATTCGCTGCCGGGTTTTCGGCTGAGTGCCTAGGGGGTCCTTCGTACGTGTGTGGGTCGCGATGAGGCCGGGGACACTGCTCGGCGTCTGATGGTGGCCACTGGTAAGTGGTGTAACTGTTTGAGACTTCTGTCTTGACTGCTGTGTAGGTGTGTATCGCGTGAACGTTGCGGATATGATAAGCTTTATCCTGTTTTCTACACGGTTCTTGTGCGATGTTGTCGGTGTTTGTATTTGATGTGTTGTATGTGTTGATTCCAATGATGTTGTTTGTGTGGTGTGTGACATCCTGTTGGTTTGTTATGACTGTGTGTGCGGGCGATTCCCCCTGCCTGATGATGCTTCATAACCAGTTCCAGGAAGGGAGAAGTCCCGGGTGGAGGTTTAGTCGGTAGTGCACAGATATTCATACGTCCTTGGGTATAACTGGCAGAATCTGTTAGCGAGCCTGACATTGCTTAGGCACCCGTAAATGGGGTTCCTCCACCTCTTTCGCTGCCGCGCCACGGTCGCTGTATGCCAGAAAGTACCTTTATAACTGCTTGGAGTTACAGATCTATAGTCGATTATTAATCAAGGATAGCTTCTTTTAGCAACGCGGTTAGAGTCCTTAAGCTGATACCTTTATATTTTTATGCACGGATAAACTCGTCCGGTTTTAAAATCACTACACGACGGATATTCGAATCTGCATTATTTCCCACAAAAACCGGGTATATTATAGTCAATCACATGACTACGACGCAAAAAAGCATCTAATGTACTACTTTTTTTTTTTAATTTAGAGCTGATTTTTCTGAGAGTAATGATTTTTATTATAAAACCTATCCTTGTAAGGTGAGTATTGTCATCTGCAGGTATCTTCATTCTGTTATGCTTGGCATATAGACATTCAATTGTAAAATTGGCAAGGTGAAGAATGGAATGTAAAAATATCTCATTTCTCACTTTATAGTAATTCGTAAATCCACCAAGGAAGCTTATTATTCTCTGGAACGTCTTTGGCATTTTTTGATAAAATATTTTGTTGTTCTAGATCTTCTACTACCATTATATTTAAGACATTTAACTCACACACAACGTTTTATTATTACACTAAATATGTATAAATTTTCAACTGTTCTATTCGAAATGAAATAACCAATTTTTTTTAAATTGATTTTACAATGTAAAATGTTTTTGAACAAAAATTTACTTATGAGATGTTAATAAACGTATTATTGGTTTATATAACAAACTCATTTTCCAGCCCATATCTTTTACCCAGAGGTACTGTAATAATCGATATAATAAATCACAGTAAACCTATTTAAGCTTACCTCCCTGTTAATATATACTCTACCATTTGATCTGTCCATCTCTGCCTATATATATATATATATGTTCAATTATACTCAAAAGACTAATTCTTGTAAATAAACGCGCTGCAACATACAACCTATCCAAATTACAGTCACATAATTGTACGCGCTTACGTAAATTCATTTATCTAATATTTTACCGTGGGGAATAAAATTAGAGTAATATCAAACAATATTTGATATCTTGTTTTTAAATTTAAGTTTTACACTCTACCATTATGGTTACATCTTAAGGTAAATGTAAACGTAAATTAAAGATAAGAAAGCTGTACCATAGTTGAGAAGGGAACTCTACAACAACAAAAAAATTTTGGCATATATTATAATATTTACGATTTATTAATATTAACCTTTTTAATATTTTGTATTAATAAGTTTTTTCTTTTAACTTCCGGGACCACCGTTAATTATTGCTTCAGAGGATGAGATGAATGACAAATAGCGTGTGAAAATGCCATGCCTGACCGGGATTCGAACCCGAGACCTCCGGATGAAAGGCTGAGACCCTATCACTCGCGCCACGGAGGCCGGTTGTATTAATAAGTTGTTAAAAATTTTGTGTGCATATTTTGAATCTGAACCAAAAAGTTTTCACCGTGCAAAAAAATTATCTTAAGCCCTTGTCATTTAACTAAAAACAGGGTCCGGCATATAAATCTGACGATTTTGTACTAATTGTTATGTTGTCATCATTGTCAATGAGAAGGCGGGAGTGTTGTACATCGATAGGTCTATTCATGCTATTTCAGTATCCAGTATGTCGTGGTCGGGTGAACAACGAGCGTTTGTGATTGAAGCCTATTTTAAAAATGACTCGGTTATTGTAACGCAGCGTTTATTTCGCAGACATTTCAATTTAAATCGACACACGACTGTTCCTAGTATGAATACGATATTGTTGTGGGTGAAGAATTTTAGGAACACATCGTCTGCTTTAAAAATGAAACCAACAGGACGAAAACGGACTGTGAGAACGCCTGAAAACATTAACCCTGTAAGGTTAGCTGTTACGCGGCCTCCACGACGTTCAGCAGCGAGACATGCTGCTTCGCTAGCCATTTCTGATCGAAATGTACGACGAATTCTTTATGCCGACCTGAAATTCCATCCGTATAAGATGACATTAGTGCAGAAACTTAATGTAAATGATTGGGCGTCTCGCAAAGCAGCTTGCGAGGTCATCCTCGAAAATGTCCACCAGGATGCTTTTATTCTTTTAAGTGACGAGGCGCATTTTCATCTGTCAGGATTTGTGAATAAACAAAATTATCGTTATTAGGCTTCGCATAATCCACGGCAAATTCTTGAAAAACCACTTCAAAGTCAATATGTTACAGTGTGGTGTGCGGTTTCAAAGTTCGGCATAATTGGCCCGTATTTTTTTGAGGAGTTAAATCGCAGAGTAACAGTAACATCTCATCGATACGTAAACATGTTGAATTAATTTCTGCGACCGAAACTGAATGACTTTCAAGGACATTAAATTTGGTTTCAACAGGATGGTGCTACCACCCATACGGCGTGAATCGCAGTGGATGTTCTTCGAGAAACCTTTCCTGAACGTTTGATTTCCTGATTTGGCGACATTCCTTGGCCAGCGCATTCACCTGATCTGGCTGTTTGTGATTTTTTTCTGTGCGGGTATATCAAACATAAAGTCTTCAGTAGTCGATCACAGTCAATTGCAGAACTCAAGGAGGCCATTCAACGAGAAATTGAAGCAGTTCCACAAGTGATGATTGAGCGAGCAATGTCAAATTTTAGAATGAGGTTAAGTGAGTGTGTGAGGAGTAATGGAAAACATTTGGACAACATAATATTCAAATAAAAAAAAAAATTTATATAAGTAATTCACTATAAATTGCAAAAATTGATCTTTAATTTGATATATTAAATGTTTTAATAGTACGAAACACAGTTTAATTCCCTCAAAAATCGTCAGGTATATATGCCGGACCCTGTACATTCGTAAGTTGTCTAGTGTTTGACCGTAAAAATAGAGAATTACCTCAAAATTCTTTCGAACAACATCGATTTTCATGAAAATTTGTAATTAAGCTTATCTAACCATCTGATTCAAAATTTATACGTTCCTGATGTGTAGTTTTTGTTTTTTGGGGTGAAAACTACTACTTGTTAAAAAAATTCAAAAACCATATTTAAACGTTTCATAGATTGAAATCATGTTTAAATATGTAGAATAAACATTATTTTATGTTGTGGAATATAATTTATGATGTTTTACTACGTTTCAACCCTTATAAATCATTCTTTATAATGAAATTTAAAAAAAAATAGTTTTTAACAATTTGAAATATTTAAAGGTGCAATTACATTTAATTTTAAATGCCTTTACTGTTTATTATGTAATTTATGACTTATTGTAACGTTTCAACCGTTAATAATCACCCCTTATGAAAAAAATTGTTAAACATAGAAATGTAAGTGTTTTGTAGCTCAAAATCATTTAAATGTGTATAATAAAGATTGTTCCATATTCTGAAAAATAATTTATGATGTGTTACAACTTACAACGCTTAGAATCCACCCTAATGACAAAAAAAAAGTTAGTTTTCAACAGCTAAAAATGTTTTAATGGTGCATTTATAATGAATTATAAACCTTTTACAGTTGTTAACGTAATTTATAATTTATTGCAACGTTCCAAACCTTACAAACCAGCCTCGTGCATATAACCTTAAAAAATAAGTTACAGAATTTGTAACGAATTTTATTTAATACTGTGTATTTAATAACTAAGTACCACAGAGAACATTTTTAAAGTTAACCAAATAAAAAGTACGTTTAAAAATCTATTCAGCATTCAAATTAAAATTAATGAATTTATTTAAGATAATTAATATTTTTAATTTTATCAGGAAAATTAAATTTCTGCTCGTGTATTAAATGATGAATTTAGGTGAATTTAATGATGAAATGTGAATTTGATGTACTTACATTTTTATTAATAAAAAAATAATAACTTTAATTCAATAATTTTTGAAAGGTAATATTAACAAAGTCCACCACATGTTTATTCTTTCGGTTTTGGAAATGCATCTATTTCTACCCACACAAAATTCTATCATCCATCAGTAGATGTTTGCCTACAGAGTGCTCCGTTACTTTTCTTCTCCTACATATATATATATATATATATATATATATATATACTAGATGTACCCTCCACGCTTCGCTGTAGCACATTGTGGTTGCATGGATGAGAAATGAGAAACAAAACAAAGCATACGTTTCATAGAAGTTTAATTTTGCAATACTTGTGGATATACAATTTTTTTTCCACTGTCTGCGTAGATATAAAGCCTATCTGGTTTGCCGACTCGGGAACACGCACATACAGTTGTCCATGTGAGAAGCAATCCGCATCTAAATCTAAACCACACAATTCTAAAGATTGACTGACCTTGAGCTTTATTGATTGTGATCGCAAATGCCAATCGAATTGGGAATTGTAATCTTTTAAATTGAAATGGTGTATCGGTCGGGATCATGGGTATTCGAGGATGAGCACATCTTCACCTTTGAAAGGCCCCGTTAAATCGTTGCTTCCACTACGTTATTCATCAATTTCTTAACTGCAAGTCGCGTGCCGTTGCAGAGTTTTGGCTGATTAATATTCCGCAACAGGATAATTGGCACACCATTTTCAATTTTAATATGTGTGGTGGCATCCCTGGCAGATCAAGTGATTTAAAAAATTAAGTTGGATAATTAACTACTTCATTTGCTTCCACAACGGTGTCTATCGACTTATATGTAATTTCCTCACATTGAATGCTGGATTGAATAACATTATTAAGTTGATAGACATCTTTATTTTTTGCGGCAAGGATAGCTCGTTCATTGAGCCAATCGTGATTTCTATGATTAATTTGAATATCAGGAAATACTTTTTCGATCAGTTCTTCTTTCGATGTTACTAAATTACAAAAATTATCAGGAAATGATATTCGTCTAGACGTCTCATCGTTTCCAATGTCCAGTAACTATCGTGAGAATACCTCAGCTGATGGATCATTCTGCAACTGGACATGCATATTCGTAGTCAACTGCAATGTACGTACGTGTCGCCACAGTGTTGAATATTTCAGGCAAGCATTTATTTCGTCTGCTGGTGTCGATCGAGAAATTACAGGTAATGTTTGCCTAAAATCTCCTGCGAGCAATATCAAAGCATTCCCGAATGGTTGAACGTTTCCACGCAGATCTTGTAACGATCGATCAAGAGCTTTAAGCGATTTTTTATGTACCATCGTGCATTTATCCCAAACAATGAATTTACATTTTTTTAATACTTTTCCCATACAGGATGCTTTGGAAATATTGCACGTGGGAGTCTCGATGATTTGCATGTTTAATGGCAACTTCAGAGCTGAATGCGCAGTCCTTCCACCTGGTAACAATGTCGCAGCTATTCCGGACACATAGAATAAAAGAATTGCATTCTAACATACAGCCAGAATATGCAAACCACTTATAGAAGCAAATCAAAAATACATTAACATTTACAATAACCTTGATAATTTGCATATACACCAGAAATAATAACATTTGTACATATTTAAACACTGTGAAATATATGCAGTACTTAAGATCAAACGAGGGTAAAATTAAGTTGAAGAAACGGCAAACAAGCGACAAAGATTCCCCAACTAAATCTACTATTGAAAAGGAAAACGTTAGGAAAGGAGTTACGGGAAAAGAACAAAAGAGTGCTTAGTTTGGACAAAATACCACTATAAGAAATACACGACTTACAAAAAAATTTGTTATAACTTTTACTGTTTACATTTACTAACTTAAAACATTGGTTTTTTAATAATGTTTTATTTTTTTGCAAAGTTAGTTGTTATCGAATTAGATGTAATTTTCTATTTTCGTAAATAAAGTGAGGAAGTAAAAAGTTTAAAGGAATCTTTACCCAGGCCACATCATCAAAGTATTAGAATAGCAGTTTGTGGAACAAGAAAGCAACGTAAGGACATGGGGAAGTCGGTGTTCGGGTAATAAATTAAATAAAGGTACGGAAGACTTAAACACAACCGTAAGAGGGGTAGACAACTTAAATATGGGTGGATGATTATGCGGAAGAACGAAAGGTTAATAGGGTGAGAAAAGCAGAAGATAAAATATATTGAAGGGAGAGGTGTGAGCGGATGGAATGGAAATTAGTGAACTCTAAAATCAAGGTATGGTTGATCACTATAAAGGATCAAAACTCTCTCAGGAGAAGACCTACATTTTTGTACGTAACGTTTTGTTTTATTTTATTTACGAAAATGACAGAAGTTTTTTTGTAATCATGATATTATTTTGTAAGTAATGATATATTTTTACTTTCTTGTACGAAGTAAAGAAAGTATTGTGATCGCGTTAAATTTCGGTTTTTAGACCGAAATTTCAACGGAAATATGCATTTTGACCATCCCTGATTCATTTTGATTAGTTTCGATGTGACTTCTGTACGTACATATGTATCCAAATCCAATTTTTTTTGGATTTTGAGCTTTTTCTTACTGCAGTAATAAGCCCTCATTGAAAGCTTTTCAGTGATATTTCCTAAGCGGTACTTATTTTCATTGGTTTCAAAGTTATAGCCAAATGAAATTTTAATTAATGAAATATTTGGATCTTACAAGTCACATCGGTTCGAATCAGACTTCATCATCTTTTTTTAACTTTTTTTTTTTTTATTTAAATATATTGATTTAATAATAATTATTAACCTCTGTAAAAAATTTTTACGATAAATAATAATTCAATAAGAATAAAAAAAATATGAAAAATTATAAAAAGTTATTAATGAAATAAAATTTTATCTACTTTTCATTTTACAAAAAAATATATATATGTATGTAATTTAATAGGCGTACAAGGAAGTAATGTGGTGTTCACATCAGAGTTTTTGTTGATAATTATTATTGTAATTATTATTTACTTATATATGGCTTATTATTTACAAAATATGGAAGCCAGAAACTTCAACTTCACGTTAAATATCTTGTAACAACTAAGATTTGTTATATGATTATGCTTAATTTAAAATAAGTATAATATGCCGTTATAACCGTAAGTGATTCCTCAAAATGCATTATAATAAAAATTAAAATTAAAATTCTTACTAACAGAATTGATGTATATATAAAAATCTTTTTAGATATTTTACATGAAAGAAACGCTTATCAGTGTTGCAATTATTCTGTACCACTGTTTATTCTTTATTGATAATTCTAGAACGATTAAATAACTGCTGCATTTGATCCAATGAAAAATCAATAATGTTTTCTGTGTATTTTTGTAAAATTTGAAAAGATATTTGAGAATACGTTTTCATTTTTCTTAGTACTTTATTTTTTTAGATGTCATTTTTTTGTAGGAATATTAAGAAATTGAAGTACGAGAATATATACTATTCCGAATAAGAGATTTAGAAATAGAGATTAACAGATTTTTTATTCTAATATAGCATTACAGCAAATAAATATTAAATAACAATTATACTTTTTCATTTTGTTTCAGAAACATTTACGATTTAACATAATTACAATTAAAACTACCTGGAAAAGAAATCTCATAAAATTCCTTAATTTTAATTAGATAACTGGTGTTGTGTAGAAAGTGCACTCCTTTCAACTTGATGGTTAATAAATATTTCGTAAAGAATGTTATTTTTCATTGTATTTTATCCATTAACATGCATAACTTAATTACAATTTAACTTTGTTGAACAACTGAAGAAAATGTAGAACTGGAAATTAATATTTTAATTTCCGATCGGAATTTTTTTATTTTTCTTAATAGTTATTGAATAGTTTGATACTAT
The DNA here is from genome assembly GCF_047948215.1 of Lycorma delicatula. Classification (NCBI taxonomy): domain Eukaryota; kingdom Metazoa; phylum Arthropoda; class Insecta; order Hemiptera; family Fulgoridae; genus Lycorma; species Lycorma delicatula. Next base: position 190,884,022 of record NC_134457.1, on the reverse strand, counting down.
AAAATATACGCGTACCTGTGGTGTATTATAATATTTTTAACAATCAAAATTCTGAATTTTTTTCACAATAAATCAATATCAGAAATAGCCTTTTATTAAAACTGAAAGCCTACCTTACAGTAAGATTAACGACGACATCCTGCTATGGAAATTGATTGGATTTTTTTTATTATTTATTTGTTTACTTACTTTTTTTGTAAAAATGTTTGAAAGAAGTACTGTGATCATTAAAAATCGTCTTTCAAATATAGAGTCAAAAGGATTTTTTAGAAAACGTCAATCTATTACTATTTTTACTCGCTGAATTTAAATGAATGCAGAAGCGAAACCAGAAGGGGGATTGGTTACAGTACGAAGTGAATAATTATACACTCCAAACATAGCCGGATTATTATATGTGCATTAATTATATTACTTCTAAACACTCAGTTATAAACAATAGTAAAAGTATCAAAAATGTTAAAACAATTATCAATTGATTTTACTGACCTAATTACTTATCATAAAAACACAACTCTTCCTGAAAATTATTACTAACTCGAAGGAGTGCAGGAAATAGTTCAAGCTTTTCTCCAAACATATTTGTTTTTAATGTCAAACTGTGGTTCCTTCTACCTCTTGGCTTTAAAATAGCATTTTTTTATTTTCACAACAACATATATTTTAGTAGAGCACTGAAGTGTTAATTAAAAGATTTTAGTAAATTTGACCATTTACTAACCATTTGTAAAAATAAATTTAAAATACCCGGAATATACATTATTTGATAATAACAATAATAATAATAAAAATACAAAAATATATTAGACTAATTTTGAAATCTCTGTACTACAACATTAATTAAACTATATTGTGGATGTTTATTCTAATAACAAGACATTGGTGGTTCATTTTAATATCAAAGTTATTTCTGATACGTCGTCCGTATTGATGCTAAATATTTAACAACCAAATATGTTAGGTGCGGTTGTTGTTTGTAAGTGTTGCATAACGACTTCTTATTCATTTTATTGTAACGAATAAGTATGTGTTTTTTAATAAATATTCCTAACTGAAATAGCTATTTTCGACACCGCTTGGCAGCTGATGAGCTGTGGGTCTGCGGGAAGATCCAGTCAAATGAACACCTGATGTTTGAGTGCTCTGTTCGTGGAGGGAGGGGGGCAGAGACCGGGCCACCCTGGAACTTTTTTGGTCAAGGAGGGGGGCAGAGACCGGGCCACCCTGGAACTTAGAGGTCAAGGGGAAAATTGGCCACTCACAAGCGGCGAGTCAATGTGGCGAGAGCCGCATTGTCGGACCGTGTGGGAGTTCCTTGATGCGGTTGCTATGTTCAACCAACATCAGTAGTTTACTTAAGGAAAAGACTCCTAACGCACTGCTGTGGGAAGCTAACCTTGAGATATATGGCTGACCACCAGTCAATTAAGGCTCCAAGCGCTTTAATACTTGCCGGCATTCAGCGACCTAGGCGTGGCAGCAATTCGCTGCCACGCCTAGAAGTAAATTTTAATTTGTGGATGTCATATATTTTTAGCATCTGACCGGGTGCGCCTACCCATTTTAGTAAACATATGACAAGTGAACGGTTGGGATATGTAAGGCGGTGGTGTATGGCATCGCGCTTAGTCCGCTCACGCTGTTAAGTAAGCTCTAAGAGCTATTTAGGATGTTTGTGGCACAGGATTCGGTCTTATGCTTTCGGATGATCGAATAGGGTGGTGGCGAGAGAAATGCCAAGCAATCCAATTATTTGGACTTCTTTCTTATGTCAATAGTTTTGTAAAACACAGCCACTTCTTACTGTTCTTGAAACCAGCTAATTAAGAATATTTGTTCTATCTCAGAATTATTAAAATATTAAATGAGTTAGAATTTAAACTATTAACTTTAATCAATTGTTATAAATAATGTTTAAATAAGTATAAAATGTTAATGTAAAATTTTGGTTCGATCTTCAAGAATAACTTAAAATTAATATTAGATTTAAAAATGTAAAAAATAACAATTTAACCTAGAAACATCTGCTTACTTGTACAAGGAATAAGCTTGAGCAAGTAAATGTGAGGCAAGAACTGTACAATAATCTACTTTATACTTCTGTTTTGTGCACATGTTCATTTGTTTCTAGTAAATAATGCTATAATAGGGGGGTAGGTAATTGGTAACCTTCTTTAAAGTTATTTTGTAATAAATTCTAAATGTTTTGGGTAATAATATAACACAATTTTTGAAACAAATATATGGTATATAGTTTTTTTTATCAGACAATGCCCTGGTATCTGAGTTTAAAAGATGAAACTGACCTCTGTCAAGGAATGACAACGTGTTTGTCTTCGTATTAGGGTCTTCGAAAAAGGTTGCAGCAGTTTAAAAAAACTACTAGAAACTACTACCAATAATCAAACGAGTATTTTTTAAATTAATACTAGTCTAAATTCAAAGGATATGTTTCTGAAATATAATAATTAAATAAAATTGTTATTGTTGACCCAAAGCATGACTGTTGCCAAGCAACACTTAAAATAAAATATTGTTTTAAATAAAACAAACATTATTCAAATCCTATTCCGTGGAGTGGTGTAGGGTAAGTAAAAACGATTTCTTATATTATAATACAAAACTAAATATTTTTTTAATTTATTATCGAAAAGGTGTGTATTTGTATTGCATACAAAGCTAAACAAAAATAATTAATTTAAATTAGTCAAAAATATTTAAAAAATCTTAGACATATTTAATCAATTTATAAATTATTAATTTTTTTCATTTTATAATTATTAATTTCGTTGTAAATATTAAGTAAATAAAATTCATTTAAAAAAAATTGTTTCACTGGAAATGCATAACTTTTCTGTACGAAAAAAATATGGTAAAAATGTTTACCAACATTTTTAAATTTGTTACCACATAAGAGTATTTTTAATAATTTGTATAACAATCTTGTCAAAGAATATCTCTGTGATCAATTAATATAATTGTTAGGTTGCAATAAGGGAAATTTTTTTCTCGTAGCTTTTACGCAAAATTGTTTATACCAATGTCTACTATACTAGTTCTGTTAAAACTTCCCTTTCGAGGATTTTATATCCTTTTCTACGTAAAAAAACATACCAAAAATAAAAACTATTAATTTTCCTTTAAAAAAATTTTCAGAGAAACTCTGCAACAAAAAACAAAAAAATTTTTTGCATAAAGTAGAATTTTAGTTTTTATTTGAAAAACAATATATTTAATGAAGTATACATTTGATTCATTAGATACACTTTTGAAATAACAAATTTAAAAAACAAAAGGATTTTTTATTTAAAAAATTTTCATCGTTCCATAAAAATTTTTAATTTTGTATTCATCTATTTTTGTAAACTTTTTGATAAGAAACAGTAAAAATTAGTTTTCATAGGAGGTTTACCATTCAAAAAAATCCACTATTAAAGAATTTTTATAAAGTGAATTTTGATATTAAATTATAAGATAAAATGCATAGTTTTTAATAAAGAAGAAATTGTATTTATATAAATGTATTTCAAAGGGTAAGTATTATATACATCAACTAAAGAGTCCATCAGCTAAGTATATATTTCAATAATATAATATAATGTAGATAAAAAAAATACTAAATTTATTCATATTACTCATTATTTTGTTTCAGATTTGAACTTACCGAATGAGACTCACCGGATAGGACTTCCCGATAGGACTTCACTTCGTATTTATTAGATTTAGACTTTCGATTTTAGATAACATTTAGATTTAAATAGATTTAGATTATAGATGTGACTTACCGATAGGACTTCACGATATTACTTACCGATAGGACTTCACGATTGGACTTACCGATAGTGACTTCACGATATGACTTACCGATAGGACATCACCATATGACTTCACGATATGACATACCGATAGGACTTCAGGATAGGACTTACCGATAGTGACTTCCCAACTGCGACTTCGTATTTATTACATTTATACTTTAATAGACTTCACGATAGGACTTTACTATAGGACTTACCGATAGTGACTTCCCAATTGCGACTACGTATTCGTTAGATTTAGACTTTCGATTTTGGATTAGATTTAGATTTAAATAGATTTAGAATATACCGATAGGACTTCACGATAGGACTTACCGATAGGACATCACGATATGACTTCACGATATGACATACCGATAGGACTTCAGGATAGGACTTACCGATAGTGACTTCCCAACTGCGACTACGTATTCGTTAGATTTAGACTTTCGATTTTGGATTAGATTTAGATTTAAATAGATTTAGAATATAGATGTGACTTACCGATAGGACTTCACGATAGGACTTACCGATAGGACATCACGATATGACTTCACGATATGACATACCGATAGGACTTCAGGATAGGACTTACCGATAGTGACTTCCCAACTGCGACTTCGTATTTATTAGATTTAGACTTTAGATTTTAGATTAGATTTAGATTTAAATAGATTTAGAATATAGATGCGACTTACCGATAGGACTTACCGGTAGGACTTCACAATAGGACTTACCAATAGTGACTTCCCAACTGCGACTTCGTATTTATTACATTTAGACTTTAATAGACTTCACGAGAGGACTTCACAATAGGACTTCACGAGAGGACTTCACAATAGGACTTACCGACTGCTGACTTACCGACGATAGAGTGACTTCCCAACTGCGACTTGGTATTTATTAGATTTAGTCTTTAGATTTTAGATTAAATTCAGATTTAAATGGATTTAGAATATAGATGTGACTTACCGATAGGACTTCACGATTGGACTTACCGATAGTGACTTTACGATATGACTTACCGATAGGACATCACGATATGACTTCACGATATGACATACCGATAGGACTTCACGATAGGACTTACCGGATAGAACTTACTGATAAAATTTCCCTATAGGACTTCCGGATAGTACTTCACGATAGGACTTCCGGATAGTACTTCCGGATAGTACTTCACGATAGGACTTACCGATAGTGAATTCCCAACTGCGATTATTCTACTAATGACGAAAGGACTTCACGATAGGACTTACCGATAGGACTTACCGATAGGACTTCAGGATAGGACTTACCGATAGTGACTTCCCAACTGCGACTTCGTATTTATACGAAGTCTTAGTAGTCTATAGACTTTAATAGACTTCACATAGGACTTCGCTATATAGGACTTCACGATAGGACTGACCGATAAGATTTACGATAGTGACTTCCCAACTGCGACTACGTATTTATTAAATTTAGACTTTCGATTTTAGATTAGATTTAGACTTAAATAGATTTAGAATATAGATGTGACTTACCGATAGGACTTACTGATTTGACTTACTGATAGGACTTCACGATAGGACCTACCGATAGTGACTTCCCAACTGCGACTTCGTATTTATTAGATTTAGACTTTTGATTTTAGATTAGATTTAGATTTAAATAGTTTAGAATGTAGATGTAAATATAGATTGACACAAGGTGGAGGTATACACACTTATAGTATAAGTTTATTGCATAAGATATATAGTATAAGTTTTACACTAGATTTACACATACATTCACATGGTGGTGGTGACATACAGGGGTACACAAACAGGGGGAGGGGGGTACACACACGGGGGGGGGCTTCCCTTGACTATGAAAACCCATAAAATATGAAATTCCTTGCCTGCTTTTCTGAAAAATGATCGATCTCAGCATTACTATTAAATAAGTGTATTCAATGCACTAGTCGCTGGTAACTTAAAAAGAAAATGTAAACAGTTTATATTAAGCTGGGCAAGGACAATCTTTTGATAACCAGTTGTATAAAAAATATATTTTTGCTGTTTCTTAAACATTTTGGACATCCTGGTCGAGGCTAGACTGAAAGATGTCAATGCTGAGGTATTGAAGATGACCTCCTGTAAAGCCCATTATGGCTAGGTACGGAGGGGGTGGCATGGTGACCAAAACTGTCACATGGAGGGTGTTTTCCCCTATAAGATCAGGATGTTTAATGATTGAATAAGGAATCACATTTCATCGATCTTTGTTATGCACACTATTTTCTTTCAAAACTTAATATATTCTTATGAAAATATTACTCTTTGTGAACGATGTAAAGAATTAAAAATATTCTATGTTTTTTGTAGTAAAATATAATGAAAAATAATGATGCTGGCTAGCCTAATGCCATCTGATTTATTCTCCCTCCATTGTATTTGTTGTATAATTGAACATAACCTTTATCGCAGGTTGGGAAGTATCATTTTGTTTGTTTTTTTACATTTGTGTATTTTTTTATGTGTATTCAAAGAATGGATGAATATGAGATTTATTGGATAGTGATTTGTCAGATTTTGGAGTAGATTCAGATGCAGATCCAAATCCAGAGTTTATACCTAATAGTGATGTAAATAGCATTAGATCCAGCAATGAAAATAGTGATTTTGAATGTGGTGGTGTCATAAATAATGTGAATAATGTACAGCTTGACAACGCTGCAGACAGTGATAATGTTCATTCAGGTGAACATTATCATTGTTTGCAGCAAACAATGATTTTGATGATCTATAGTGGCTAGGACATGATAGAGTACTTAACAATTTTATTTACAATTCTGATAACACTAAAGTTAAGATAAATCCAGATATAGTGTCTGAAATGTCAGATTTACATAAAGTTTTACAAATGTCTGATCTTGATTTTATCAACACAATGGTAATATGCTACTAAACCTCTAGTTCAATAATGTAATGATGGTGCCAGGATAAAAATGTGGTTCTCAAAACTGTTGAACAGATTAAACTTTTTCTGGTATTATTTATATGGGACTGGTTAAATTACCATCAATTTCCAGCTGAGATATATTCAACAAGTATACCAAAATATGTCATGTAACCGTTTCATATTACTGCTGAAAACTGAACATTTTTTTAAAGAAAACTATGATGATAAAGGTAGATTACATAAAAGCAAATATTGAGTTGATGGTTAAAAAATTCAAATTTTGTTACACACCTGAGAAACATTTTTTCATGGATGAATTGGTCATTTCATTTACCGGAGGGCTCATTTTCAAATAATTTATAAAGAATAATGGTGCCGATATAGAGTGAAAGTTTTCAAGATTTGCTCTCCTCCTTATTTCACCATAGGAATGTGTGCATGTTTATTGGAATACACAAGTACGGAATATTAAAAACTCACCAAAAAAGTTGCCAAACATATAGTTGAACCATTTACAAATTTTTGGGAGAACTACAGATAATTTTCATACACATATTGACTTGGCCCATGAACTTATCAAAAGAAAAATTCATTTAGTTGGCACTTTTCATGCTAACAGGAAGAAATTGCCAAAGACTGTTATGAAAAAGCTTCAGAAAGTTGAATTTGCCTCTCAGAATCTACACTAAAGTTACGGTACATAAATAAGACATCCTATTGCTGAGCACTGTTGACATCCTACAATTCACCATTAAGAAAATCTTTGAAATGGTAACTTTTGTTTTTGATCTGGTCTGTAATATAGCAGTTGTAAATTCACATTATTTATTTAATAAAGCAACAAACAGGAAATATTTCATAGCAGATTACAGAAGAGCATTTGTTGAAGTGCTATTACAGAATGAAAAAATAATAGTGAAAAATCTTGTGCTCTCTATGAGCACTTACTTTTAGATGTATTATTCATTTATGCTAAGTTTTTCATTATTAAAAATTATTCTATAAATTAGTGATTTGTTTTATTGAAAATTTGACTTAAAAAGTTAGATTATTCTGATCTTAAAATGTCAGTGGATTTTCAGCAATTTTAATCAGAAAATTTGATTCACTTATCAAGTGTCACGATTATAAAAAAAAACAAGATGGCCACCATATCGGTTGAGGCCTACTTTTTGCAATAACTTTGTTTTGTCGTCAGGTTTTTATGATTAAGGTGTGGTTTTGTTCCACAAAAGAAATGCCTCATAATTTTTATAGTACAATAAATCAATAAATCTAATAATTCCTAAGATTAAGATTGAAAAATTGAAATGACTGCCATTATGAAATTTAGGAACAAAGATTATCAGACATTCTTTCTTCAGTATGTTAAGTAGAATCACTTCCTAGAGTTCAGCTTCACCTTTTTAGGACAGGTGTGTATGTATGTATATATATATATATTTACATTCAAAAGACTGCATGCTGATAAAATTAATTTGAGCTTCAATACGTAGTCCTGCACAAGTTAAAGTGACATCAACAAATGCTTTAGTCATGTCTTAAAACATTAAATTGAAATGCAAAATTGTTCAAGAAATTATTCTATCATAAACAAAACAGTTGATCCTTTCCAACCATCATGTGTAATAATAACCTATAAAAAAACAATAAAAAAAATGAAATAAAATAACATATAAAAAGCAAATAATAACAAGTTTATTGATGCAACTGTGTGTTTACTTATTACAAAACAATTTGTATGTAATACTTTACTGCTGTTCACATTATCCAAAGATAAAATCAGAAGAAAATCAACTCCCCCAATATCACAACAGAAGTGCCATCAGAACTGTTCTGCTAATAACTGACTGCAGTAATACTAATCTACTAATTAGAATTTCATAGATGAAATTTAGATATTTTGTACAAAATTGTTTGAAATTATAAATAACAGTATAATTCCATAAAATATAAACCCATTAAGAAGATGATCATACACCCAATTTAATCTATCAGCAGTTTCTCAAACATTTCAATCTCAAAATTTATTGCCTCAGTTGTTAAGTGACTGTTCAAAACGTCAGCATATGATGTTTTGTTTTTGACTGCCTAGTAAATCTTTAGCTTTTATGTTAAATGTGGTTCACCATAAGGATCACAAAGCTTTATAATTTGGATTATCCCTTACATCATCATTGTCCTCTGCCAAATCTTTGTGCTTAATTTCTGGTGACTTAGGCAGAGGAAGGTCTTCACTGTGAGCCACATCATAACCTATTTCATAACCTAATTTACCCGCCATGGCAGATGAGGTTATGAAATAGTGCGCTTTGATTTTGAAGTATTGCCTGCAACATTAGTCAGACAATTAACAATTGGTGGCCTGATCTTTTGCTTCCTGCCATGCCATTGGACAGCAAAGTTCATGTGCCGAGAACTTTTTGACTAGCTTATAACAAGTCAGACACACGCAGCACAACAAATGTGAAGGTTCCAATGTTTGTCTTGGTCACCAACTCTGCAGCCAAAATAAGATTCTTTTTCCCCTGCTCTGGAATGTGGTGTTCAACGGGGTACTCAGACTGGAGAGGTTGAGGTGTATGCAGATGACCTGGGGCTGCTGGTGTCTGGGATCGATGAAGGAGTCGTAGAAGAGACGGGAAATGCGGCCATTAGGGTTGCCAGCCGTTGCTTGGTGGATAAGGGACTACGGCTGGCACCAGAAAAAACTAAAGTTCTGATCATGGCCGGAAGGAGAAGGTTAAGAGAAATCACACTGCAGGGGGATGGCATCCGCGTGGACAAGGCAAAATACCTGGGCGTATGGCTCCAGAAAAATAGAAGTTTCACCGACTCATCCACTATGTTGTCAAGAAAACGGAAAGATCTGCGGCGGCACTGGGCAGGATTGTGGCACCTAGGACTTCAAGGAGGAGACTGATCATGTCGGCGACTGTCTCAATTGTCTTGTACGTTGCGCCAGCTTGGTGTGATGCGATAAGAATGGCGAGAAACGAGAGGAGGCTAGAAGCCGTGTAGCGCAGGGTTGCACTACGAATAACTACGGCGTACAGGACGGTTTCGGGGGAGGCGGTACGAGTACTGGCAGAACTACCTCCAGTGAGGTCATTGATAGAGGCACGAAACCAGAGACGTAGAGGACTGGCACCAGGAGAACCAGGCAGCAGCTTACAGCGACCTGGCAAGAACAGTGGGACACGTCGGAGAAAGGGAGATGGATCTGGAGGCTCATCACACGGATTGAAGCGTGGAAAAGCAGAAGGAGCTGAAATTGCTACCTTACTTAGCCTCACTGGTCACGGCGATTTTGGAGCTTACCTGCCCAGATTCCACCTACGTGCAGACCGTGGGTGTGCCTACTGCGGGGAAGTAGATACCCAGAGCACACCTTTTTGGACTGTGGAAAGTGGATGCCGCTAAGGAGAGACTTCGGGGTCCTCCAACTGCGGCCTCGGGAGGGGGTCTGGTTAGGTGGAGGTTTAGTCGGTAGGGCGCAGGCTACATTCGCTTTAACATCTGCAGAACCTGTTAGCGAGCCCGACACCGTCCGTGAATGGGATTACTTCCCTAACCAGAGGAAAAAAGATTATATTTATAATTTATAAAATAGGTTAATATGGAAAATGTTTAAATTGACCGTTATAAAACAGCATGTTACTTTGTTATCTGGTTACTGGGTTATTTCTCCAATTTGGTTATTGTTAATATCAATATTTCCTGCTACTTTCAGTTATTTCCAAATGAAAAACTTGCAAACTGTTGGGGAAGGGGAGAAACGAAAAAGTTAGTTATAAAGAGGAACTGTTGTTTAGAAATTAAAGCGAAACTGTTGTTTTTCTTTAGTTCTTTTAAAGAATAATTACTTTAGTCAAATTAAATTGCGTGTATTTAACAGAAAATTGATTGATTAATAAAAAGTTCTTCTTTAATTTATTGGTATTAAAATGAGTTTTTAAATTTAAAACTCATCGAAAAATATATGTCACCAGTATAGTCCGTTAATGTAGTCATTAGACTAACCATTATTATTCAAGCTTTACGTTTAAGCGGCTCTTTGTCCGCGTTTTATCAAACCATTTATTTATATTCATTCTGATCTGAAACGTAAAGATACAACAGTGAATAGAAGTCAGAATGTTTACATTCAATTTAATTAAACTCGTATGCGAGAATTAAAAAACAAATTACAATAGAGACGATTAAAAAAAACATAGATTAAACTATTCTATACCCACTCGCTACATTAGAACACAGAATATTTTTTTCCTCTAGAAAACTTTATTTTAAAATATACAAATAAAAAATAAAGAAAAACCAGTAATATAAACAATAGAAATGCAAAACAGTTAATTTAATTCTAATTTTTTAAATTTTTTACGCGTTTGAGATACAGTATTAAACAATAATGCAATTAGTTTTATCTTAATTTACCTTTTTTTTTTTAATATTTTAGGACAGCATAACTTTTTTAAGTAAAGGGTAGCATTCCCCTCTAAAAATGCTTTTTAAAAAATAAATTTTAATGGCCAAACCCCCTAAAAATTACTAAAAATAACTGCTCAAAATTAATTCGAAAAAAATTTGAGTGCTTCCTTCTCCTCGTAAAAATTGTTTTTCAATATATTTTCACACAGAAAGCTTATTTTTTGTATGTTAGTTATAACTGTAAAGGTTGTAGGCGATCTGGCATGAGTTACATTGTTAATATTGATATATTCAACTTACCATCCCAAGCTAACGTTCAAAAGTGAAGATTAAAATAATTGCTTTGTCCACTGTGGAGAATAAACTGTTGCATATCAACTTGCAATTTCTCTTGAAGTTCGAAATTTCAATATTGTGATCCATAAGTGATAATTTAACTCTTCATTATAGAAGAGTTAAAATATCTACTGCATAGAAAATTGATCTCTGAGTACCTCGTTTCTTTTTTTCTTTAATTTTAAACTAGAACAATATACAATATAGCACAACCTCTATATTATATAATATCGCCGAATGGATTCGACGGCTTGTTGTAATTTATAACCTTATGGTAGCCCTGAGAAGGGCCGTTTTTTGCGTTTGCTCTGAGAAGAGCTGTTAGGTTCGGAATTTGGTCTCTGGCGAAGTCGGGGAGTTGCGGCTCGTCCATTGAAATCAGACCGGGCTTCCCCTCAGCGGCAATTGGGTCCCCACTACAGCGTGGCAGTGGTGGCAGTGGTGGCCCTTATAGCCCCGCAGTGTCGGGTCATCGTCGGTCATCTTTCGTCGTTGCGGCCAAGGCGGTTCTCCCCGACCGACCCCACTCTGGGCCGGCTCCTGCTACTGAGTCCGCCGGCCAGGACGATTGAAGCCCGGCGAGCTAAAACGGGAAGGTAGCATCCGCGTCCCAGCGGCTCCCTCGGCGGGCCAGCCAGGCCTGCTGCTCCGGCGGGGATGTTGGCGTCCGCCGGGAGGTCCCACGTTGAGACGGCCAGGGAACTTCTGTCTTCTTCTTCTTCTTCTTCTTGGTCTTCTCCAGGTGCTGGTCGATGATGAATTAAAATTCACTCTCGTGCACGCTCTTTTATTGGAGCCTGAGAGTGGTGGGGCCGCAGCGCCGCTATGGTGGGACTGCGCTGCTCGGTCATCTGCGCAGCGAAAATAATATTTGTACCAGCGCGTACGTATACTGTGCTCCCGCTGACATCTGAGCTGCTACCTTTGTCGTCCGCCGATATTAAGTTAGACATATATGTGGTAATATAATATTTTTTCTATAGTTACAGGAGTTGACTTTTAGTAATTCTATAGTTACAGGAGTTGACTTTTAATAAAAATGTGAATTTTTATCGATATACAAATTTTGAAAAATAAATGCGTACCTTTGTGTCAACAAGCAATAAACAATTTTAAAACTAACAGCAATGATAGGAGATAATGTAAAGAATCTGGAGGTTGAACAGATGATCCGCGATCACAAACACCTTGTTACGTTGCAATCTCAACTCTTTGCCGGGTGAGTATACCTGCATTAGGCTCTATTTGTTGGAGATTCACTAACTTGATGTTCGTTACAAATTCATTCTGTCCCGCATAACGAAAATATTTGGGACTCATACAACAGGATATATAACCATATCTTTAGCACCGGACACATTGAACTATTAGCCCCTTTTGTCTCGGTTTTTTAATTTTGATTTTTGCATGAAGAGGAACTCAATTTAAAAAACTTATGAGTTGTAGGACTCCAATTAAAGGTCTACAAACAAGAGGAGATTTAATTTTAACTCTTGACAGCATTTCAATAACATTTCTAACATTGAAAGAATTTTTATATTTATTTGAAATAATCTCTTCTTGAATGAACTATTGAAGAATAAATTATTTCAAAATATTGACAGAATCAATATCTCGTATTTAGAAGTCATTGTACACAATTTTACGTTTTTATATCAACCCGCTCCTGAAATATTAAGAGAAATGGAGTATTAACACGCATGTACAGAAACACACGCATTTTGTGAGTTTTCCTCGTTTTTGAAGTTTCATGATCTTCTGAATCAAAAAATACATTTATCCCAATGGATGATTTTTGACTTGATACCAATAATTTTCTTTTGATAACGTATAATAACTGGAAAAATAAAATAAAACAAAATTATATTCCATATAAATCCATTTAGGATTTTCTGCGAAATATAAAATGTAAAACAATAACACCACAAAAATAGGCATATTTACAGTTTTTGGGATTTACTGTTCCCAATCGCATGTCAAAATTAATTTGATTGACCATGGAAAAAAATGGTGCTGTTAATGCTCCATTCTGATTGGTTGGCAGAGCATCAGTGTCGTTCTAGTTAACAAAAAACACACCACCAGAGTGTGCTGTTCTGTGCTGTTCTTTGATTGATTGAAAATTCAACATGTTTTTTGTCTGATAATCGTGACATTTGATCCAAAATGGATGGTGAGTGACAAATTCCAATGGCGCAGAACTATCAGTAATACACCTAAACGTAATCGCTTGATTTTCTGGTAAAATATTATTAAAAAAAAAAAAATCAATATCACATATATGTTTCATTTGATGCATCTTATGTTTTTTTTTTTTTCAATTTTATTAGACTAAAAATGTTCTAAATATTTGAAAAGTTTTCATATATTTTATCTAATAATAATAATTGAGAAATATCCGCAGTTTAAATTATTTTTCAATTGTTACGCCAATCAGCATAAACATTTTCTTTGATCCAATGTTGTTTTTTAAGTTATTCGTTACGTATTTTAAATTAGCGTTTATTTGTTTGCCTTATTTTGAATTATAAATAGATTTATAAACTTCTTTTGACAGTGTATTTTTGCATAAAGGCATTTCAGTAAGTCATGTCTCATCTATTAAATAAATTATAATCTTGAAGAAAACAAATAAATTTCTTAATTAATACGCGGTCAAAACCGATTTATTCGTCAAACCAAGAATTCTTGAGTAATAAGGTATTACTATTACTGTATAAAAAAGCAATTTATTTGTTGTCCCCTATTATAAAGTAAATGAACAGATCATGAATACCCGAATAATTTTAAGATTCTATTTAACCAAGCAAAATATGTTGATCGTTTTTTTTAAAGTTGAGGGTTGAAGAGGAGAGTTATATTACAATTATTGAGTACGCTATAAAACGTATTCGTAAAACAAGAGGACACCATACAAATAAACAGAAATACAGAAAAGGAAATATGGGAAGAGAGTGATGAAAAATATAGGCTTTATAGTGCCTACGTAATATGCACTTTACTAAGGTAAAGATGGAAAGAAAAAGAATTTCTTGTGTCTGAGATGTCGAGTAAAATTCATTGTTTGACTGGTCAGGATATAGACAAGGAAATAAAACAGGATGTTTCATTCCAGCCAAGGAAGACGTTCAACCCTTCCAGCAGCCAGGAAAACGACGGAATAATGACGTTTCTCTTCCTCTCCGACCAATCTCCCTCCCTTCATCCCCCAAACACACAATACCATCCCTTATCTACTATTACTATTATTATTTCTACTACTTTCTGTTTTCACTTTGCTTTTCTTCAGTCATTCACTTTTTGTTTTTCAACCCCTTTATTTTCTTATATAGGCTTACTTTATTTGGGATATAAGTAAAAAAAAACCACTGAAATTGGATCGTATTCAACAATCTTAAAGTAAATATTTACTGCAAGTAAAACATCAGATATAAAATAATGTAAGAAATGTAAATTTATCAAAACAAATATGTACAATTAATATTTACCCTTCTTTATATATATGTTCCTTCCAGTTCACTAACACCACGATTTACATTTTTTTTATTTAAATTTACAGTAATATGTCCTTTTTTCATCTACACCATAAAGATGTATTATTAACTTACAAATTTCTAAACCTAAAAATAAAATGTAATATCATTTGTGATATTCACTGAAAATAAATTAATGTTTTAAACCTTCTACATCAGATGTAATTCATGAAATAAGAATGAAATCAAACATGTATCAAAGTTGTTTATTTTCATAAACATGAAAACAACAAACTAGACATGGTCGGTGCGAAGTTTTACAACTAACCCGTATGATCTATTTCACACCTTTAATTTTTACCTCTTTCTGGGTCCTGTTTGCAAACAACTGAACGAAAAGTACAACAATTACAACAACTACAATTTTTCATTATTATAAAGTTTATAGTAAAAGATTTTATATATTTTAAATAAGACAAATTTATTTATCATACCACATGCAAAAATAAATGTTTAAAGCTACTGCAAAAATGTTCATGAAATAGATACTAAATCACTTGTGTCAGTAGTCCAAAACATAGATCTCGGCTTTCAGCAGAATGTAAATTATTGATTTACAAATCCGTTTTGAGGCCGTTTGGACTTACGAGCTTGAATTATGGGGTACAGCGTGCAACTCCAGTATTAACATACTTGAACGCTTCCAAACAAAAACACTGCGGAAAATGCTCAACATACCCTTTTACATAAATAATAGCCTTATATATAATGGTCTTGTTGCGAACCGTTCGGCAGGAAATCTCTCTGGTCAGCCTACGGTATCAAAATCGTTTGGTTCGGCACCCGAATTACTTGGCTTTCAATTAGTTAGATAACACGATTAGTGTTGATTTTTCAAGATTTCTGAGGATCAATATTCTTGGTTTGCCTTTTCGCTTCAATTAAGTGACTTTATGGTCTGGCCGTACGGAGTGCTCATCTATTCCATTATTAAGACACAAGCCGCTGGGTCTGTGACAACTCAATATTAATTCAAATACGTCTTATTTACTTATTGTTCTATGAACAGATGTAAAGTCGTGTGTCTTTATAATAAAAAAAGAAGTCCAAACGATAGGATTGACATTATTTGAAAGAAAATTAAAATTGTAATGCCATTAATTCTTGGAATAAACCAAAATATTTGAGAATTATAAAGTTATTAAAATATAAATAATAAGCATTTAAATGAAAGTCAGCGTATAGCCTACATTTTTTTCGGTATTATCTTAAATTTTATTATTTAGATAACCAGCCATATAATATACAAAACAAAAATACAAAAAAGAAAATAATTAGCTAAGTGGTTTCAACGGCGTTTCCCCTAAACTCCTTGACTCTACCGATTATAAAAAACAAACATATATTGCCAACCAAACTCGACCGGTCTGCCATACTATGTAAAGATAAGTAACAGCTCCTGTTTTAGGAACCTGGGACCTTTAGGAACCTCCTTTAGGAACCTTCCAGAAAATAAAACTTAATTTTTTTCACGTCATTTTTAATCTACATCACTCATGATATTGAAATCCACACTGCAGTATATTCAAATACGTCCCCACAATATCTATTTTCCGGTTCTCGCATCGTTTCGTTTCGTGATGTTGCGTTCTGAATTATATCTATTATCCTCTCTATATCTCAATATTACAGCTTGGGCTACAATTTGTATAAACCAAAACTTATGACTATAAATTGCAATTTTTTTTTGACATTAAAATAAATTTTCCAATGATAAAAACGTATAAAAAATATACAAATACATCTATTAAAAAAACTTGAACAAAATTGACCCACATGTGTATATATATGTCAAACTCAGCGTTTATTTATCGTGTCCTTTATATATTTTGTATTTATCATTTTAAGTAGTTTTCGTGAAATTTCTTTCCTTTATAAATGTTTTATTTTTTGAAATCTAATGTTTCTCTCTTCCTTGGCGTGTTTTCATGAAACAAACTGTGAGAAAAAATTTACAGTGGATGGAACGCGAAAAAGTCGGATCCGGGAAATACTTAAAATATTTTTTACCCACAAAAAATCAAGGAAATTCAATTGAAAAATAATTATTCAAAAAATATGGTTTATAATATTAAAAAGTCTCCGGGTGGGGACTACTAAGGAGGGGGTCACCAGAAAATTAAAAAATAACATTCTACGAGTCGGATCGTGGAATGTTAGAAGTTTAAAAAACGTTGATAGGCTGGAAAATTTAAAAAGAGAAATGGATAGGATAAATATTGATGTAGTAGGAATTAGTGAGGTTCGGTGGGAAGAGGAAGGCGACTTTTGGTCAGGTGATTTTAGAATAATAAACTCAGCGTCAAATAATGGGCAGGCAGGAGTAGGTTTCGTAATGAACAAGAAGATAAGGAAGAGAGTAGAATATTTCAAAACGCATAGCAATAGAATCATTGTAATAAGGATAAAATCAAAACCTAAACCGACAACGATTGTTGTCTATATGCCTACAAGCGCCCATGATGATGATGAGGTACAGTGTGTATATGAAGAGATTGATGAAGCAATTAAACACGTAAAAGGAGATGAAAATTTAATAATAGTTGGAGATTGGAATGCAAGCATTGGAAAGGGAAAGGAAGGAAATATAGTAGGTGAATACGGGCTGGGCAAAAGGAATGAAAGAGGGGCAGACTTATAGAGTTTTGCACAAAGTATAAATTAGTAATTGCCAACATCCAATTTAAAAATCATAATAGAAGAATATACACTTGGAAAAAGTCAGGCGATACTGCAAGGTATCAGATAGATTATATCATTGTTAAGCAAAGATTTAGGAATCAACTCGTTGACTGCAAAACTTACCCTGGAGCAGACATTGATAGCGACCATAATTTGGTGATAATGAAATGTAAATTGATATTTAAAAACCTGAAGAAAAGGTGTCAGATGAATCGGTGGAATTTAGGGAAGCTTGAGGAAGAGGAAGTAAAAAAGATTTTTGAGGAGGACATCGCAAGAGGTCTGAGTAAAAAAGATAAGGTAGAAAATGTAGAAGAAGAATGGGAGCATGTTAAAAAGGAAATTATTAAATCAGCAGAAGCGAACTTAGGCGGAATAAAGAGAACTTGTAGAAAACCTTGGGTTTCAGACGATATATTGCAGCTGATGGATGAACGTAGAAAATATAAGAATGCTAGTGATGAAGAAAGTAAAAGGAACTACCGAAAATTAAGAAATGCTATAAACAGGAAGTGCAAACTAGCGAAAGAAGAGTGGATTAAAGAAAAGTGTTCAGAAGTGGAAAGAGAAATGAACATTGGTAAAATAGATGGAGCATACAGGAAAGTTAAGGAAAATTTTGGGGTACATAAAATAAAATCTAATAATGTGTTAAACAAAGATGGTACACCAATATGTAATACGAAAGGTAAAGTCGATAGACGGGTGGAATATATTGAAGAGTTATACGGAGGAAATGAATTAGAAAATGGTGTTATAGAGGAAGAAGAGGAAGTTGAGGAGGATGAAATGGGAGAAACAATACTGAGATCTGAATTCAAGAGAGCATTAAAAGATTTAAATGGCAGAGAGGCTCCTGCAATAGACGGAATACCTGTAGAATTACTGCGCAGTGCAGGTGAGGAAGCGATTGATAGATTATACAAACTGGTTTGTAATATTTATGAAAAAGGGGAAGTTCCGTCAGACTTCAAAAAAAGTGTTATAGTCATGATACCAAAGAAAGCAGGGGCAGATAAATGTGAAGAATACAGAACAATTAGTTTAACTAGTCATGCATAAAAAATCTTAACTAGAATTCTATACAGAAGAATTGAGAGAAGAGTGGAAGAAGTGTTAGGAGAAGACCAATTTGGTTTCAGGAAAGGTTTCAGGTACAAGGGAAGCAATTTTAGGCCTCAGATTAATAGTAGAAGGAAGATTAAAGAAAAACAAACCAACATACTTGGCGTTTATAGACCTAGAAAAGGCATTCGATAACGTAGACTGGAATAAAATGTTCAGCATTTTAAAAAAATTAGGGTTCAAATACAGAGATAGAAGAACAGTTGCTAACATGTACAGGAACCAAACAGCAACAGTAATAATCGAAGAACATAAGAAAGAAGCCGTAATAAGAAAGGGAGTCCGACAAGGATGTCCCCTATCCCAATTACTTTTTAATCTTTACATGGAACTAGCAGTTAATGATGTTAAAGAACAATTTAGGTTCGGAGTAACAGTACAAGGTGAAAAGATAAAGATGGACCAATGAATGTGAAAATAGGAGGAGAAAAGATTATGGAGGTAGAAGAATTTTGTTATTTGGGAAGTAGAATTACTAAAGATGGTCGAAGCAGGAGCGATATAAAATGCCGAATAGCACAAGCGAAACGAGCCTCCAATCAGAAATATAATTTGTTAACATCAAAAATTAATTTAAATGTCAGGAAAAGATTTTTGAAAGTATATGTTTGGAGTGTCGCTTTATATGGAAGTGAAACTTGGACGATCGGAGTATCTGAGAAGAAAAGATTAGAAGCTTTTGAAATGTGGTGCTATAGGAGAATGTTAAAAATCAGATGGGTGGATAAAGTGACAAATAAAGAGGTATTGCGGCAAATAGATGAAGAAAGAAGCATTTGGAAAAATATAGTTAAAAGAAGAGACAGACTTATAGGCCACATACTAAGGCATCCTGGAATAGTCGCTTTAATATTGGAAGGACAGGTAGAAGGGAAAAATTGTGTAGGCAGGCCACGTTTGGAGTATGTAAAACAAATTGTTAGGGATGTAGGATGTAGAGGGTATACTGAAATGAAACGACTAGCACTAGATAGGGAATCTTGTAGACCTGCATCAAACCAGTCAAATGACTGAAGACAAAAAAAACATATTAAAAAAAACATAAATTGTATAATTATAAATATAAGCCTACTAGTAAACAAGATAAAAAAATTATAATCATTTAACCTTACCGAATACACGTAAAACACTTAAAAAGAATTAACTCATTTCAAAAATATTGATAGATGATATTAAATATCCATGAAGGTATTAAGTGTTATGTGAACTCAGGAAGAAAAATTAGTTATCAGAAAGACTATGATAGTCCCTATCGCTGTACGTCTTTTCCATTCCCTCTCTCTCAATCACTCTCTCTCTCTCTCTCGCTCTCTCTCTGCACGTCATTTCTCACTACCTCTCTCAATCTCTCTCACTCCGATAAACGAATCTCTTCTCTGATAGCTGTTAGTCAAGAGAAAATGCCTTACACGCCAACTCTCATTCAGTCCAATCGGAAGAATGTTTTTAGACATATTAGTATAGTTTTCGACTGAAGTACTTAACTACTTACTGAAGTTATATACATTAGTGTACTATTTTAATAAGCAGTTATCCTCGTACTGCAAATACAATAAATAGCCTACGTAACTTTTCCAATTGTGGCAACGATAATCCATTTTTTACCTTAAAAGTCGTATACAAAAAAAAATATTAGTAATAATAGTAGTATAGTAGTAATAGTAGTAACAGTAACAGTGTTACCAGCAGTAGCTACTACTCAGTAGCTTAGTGCTGACTGCTATTGAAGTTAGTAGCGTAGTGACAGGTTAAAATTCAATAAATTCTTATTGCTATTTGGACAAGTACTTCTATGAAAAGACTGTACATCAGTCTGTTGATATGTTGCACGAACATATTAACATTTCTCTCATATAAAACCCAATACAGAAAACTACGTGTACGTAGTTTTCCTCAATATTTCAAACATGATTATGCAAATACTTCACTTGTAAAATTTCTTCTGATTTTCTTTACTCTTTTATAGAAAGTGACAGTTTCAGAACTGTTTCGTTTTTTTTTGTTAACAAAAAAAATTTTTTTTTAAACGACTGAAAATTCCTGAATCCTTTACACTAGAAGACTAATTTCTTTTTTCCTGACATACTGGAAAATACACAAGAAAATACTGAGAATACCTCCATTAAAGAACAGTTTTTCAGTTAATAACTCTAAATTTACAAAAATAATTTTCTCAGTCTAAACCTAACTTAATTAAATTCAAGAAAAAGTAAAACAATACGTGAGTGAAATATTTACGGATTTTTCAGTAAGGAATACTTTGTTCCAAAATCAGGAACTACATATTGTTTTACTCGTAATTATTTTCCGTTTTTTTAACTGTCAAATTTGATTTGATATTGTAACCAGTCCGTTATTTTAGTTACATCAGTGCAATTTTCTACTAAATGCAATATCTAGATAGAAAAAATTACCCAAAAGTAAATAAATAACAGCTACTTCCTTTTCAAAGTTAGAAGGAACGAAATGGATTTTGATAGATGTTTTATAAAAAAAAAAAAAAAATGTAGAGTATAGTTTTCAAATCTAGAAATTTAATTGTATAACCAGAAAAAACACGGGCCTAGGACCCGCCGCAAAAAATGTTACATGTTTTATGTTTCATTAAACATAATTTTTTTTAATGTTTTTGCGAATTGTAACTAAATAACATTCATGAATTTATCGTACTAACAACAACAAAAACTTTTACAATGAAAATTTGTAATTTTTAACACGGCTCTAACCCGATTGTTTTCCTTTTTTATCCCCAAAAGACAAATATAATTTTTAGATAAATCGTTCGTATCAAGAAGCATGAATGGTTTGTGCGCTTCATTCAAAATAAAAACGTGAGCACACAGCAAATAATCAAACTAACGCTTAATGCTTTTTTAGTGGAGAGAATTCCAGCAATTTTTACTGGAATGAATTTCATAATATCTATGGTTATTTATTACATTGGTTTAAAAATTAAAGCAAATGTTTGTTTATTTATTAATTTACCTAACGGTTGTCTAACCCAAGAACAATAAGATTAGAGAATCCAAAGAATCGACTCTCAGATCATTTAAAACTGACAGAATAGACAAATAAGTTTTCGGGCCGGCAGTTTATAGGCAAGAAATTCATTTTTATTGGTAGGTATATTTAACAGAGATAAATCTGGTCGGAAATTGAAGCAAGTGACGTCATTTGCATCAAGTAACATCACTTACAAGTCGTAGAATATTATTTATTGTAAAATTAAGACCTTCACCCACAGTTCACTAGTTTTTAAAGGGTTTACGTTTGATTGTATTTTAACTTTTTACTTATATATAGATTGATTTATTATCCATTAAGAAAATGTAAATGATTGCATTTTAAATTAATTTTTAATATTTATTGTAAGAACCGAAAACATTCCGATAAATCATGGTACAAAATAAATTCCACATTTTTAAACGCTATGATTTTTGTCAATCACGCACAAGAACTATCCTGTATGGTTTATTAGTTTTTATATTGTTAATAAAACACTTTTAACATCTTGAAACATTAATCGTAAAAGCAGGAAAGGTTATAAACTAAGTTATTTTTTTTATAATTCTGTATAAGTAATAATAAAAAAACGTTTCTCATAAATACAAGATATATATATATAAAACTTATTCGAAGTATAAAATACCTTGTACCGTACTTAAGTCTTAGGAAGGTTTAAGTATATGAAAAGGAGAACAAAGAGTAACTTTTCTTTTAGTTATAATCGTACCAACACTTTGCTGTTCCGCTGACTTTAAAGCCACTCATTCCTTAATGTACAGCATTTATTTTTATTTTTTCTCCTTTTAAGAAAATAAAATTGTCTGTAGTTACCTTTATTGCTAAAAATAACACAAAGCAGTGCAATATGCCACTATTTTTCTTAGTTTCACACGAAATAGTATTCTTCAGAATTAATTTACATAAATAAGTAAAAGTTTTTCAGTTTGAATTACAGCGTAATTTAAAAAAATAATAATAATTTAAGTAATTAATTTTTTTAAATGTTATTTTATTTTAAACTATTTTAACAATTACCGCGAATAAACCACCAAAAATCTTTTATACCTTAAATCATTAATATATCTCAAAAATGAATTAAAAATTATTGAAATCTTCCACGTATATTCATTTTATACTTGAAAAGGCAAAAATGAGCAAGTCTTGTTTTAACCAAAATGTAAATATTCAGATAAAATACAAACAAATTATTATTAACTAGCAGACCCGGTGATGCTTCGCTATTGCTATATATATATTTATATATATATATATCTAATATAGATTAAATTGAACACAAATGAAAGTTTGATAAAACATTAACAAAATGAACATTACGGAATTTCACAACCTTTAACCTTTCCCTTTTAACCTTTCTCACTTTTCCCCTTTTCTCTTTCTTTCCCACCGTTCCATTTCCCCTTCTCCGTTTTCCCGTTTTTATTTTACCATATTACCTTTCCCCCAATTTTCCTTTTTCGCCCTCTTTACCTTTCCTTCTCCATTTCTCTTTCCCTTTCCATTTCCTTTTCACGTTTTTCCTTTTCCCCGTTTTTCTTTTTTCCATTTTCCCCTGCTTCCCTTTTTATCATCTTCCCTTTTAACTTTTTCGTTTTTTTCCCTTTTCCGATTTTTCCCTTTTTCCCCGCGCGTAAATCGGTCCAGTAGTTTTTTAGTTTATAGCGGACACATATCGGAAACACTGAAATGAAATCGTAAAATATTTAGTATAGAGTATGTTAGTATAGAATCTGTTGGAAGTAAAAACGTCCTACAGATAGCGCTGTTTTTAAAAAAGCATGTCTATACCTGTCACAAGTGTGACATCTTATATACATAAATAGTAGGTATATAAAAACACGCGCGCATACGAATGCAACGTTGTGTCAAAATTTCAAAGAAACCGTTGAAGACCGTCCGGAAAGTTTAGATTTTGAAAAAACGAACATTTACATTTTTATTTATATAGATTAAAAATTATTATATACATTAAAAGGAATGTTAATTAATAATTTTAAAATTAAAATAAAATCAAATATGACAAGTAACGTCTATTGAAGCATCCAA
This sequence comes from Lycorma delicatula, assembly GCF_047948215.1. Classification (NCBI taxonomy): domain Eukaryota; kingdom Metazoa; phylum Arthropoda; class Insecta; order Hemiptera; family Fulgoridae; genus Lycorma; species Lycorma delicatula. Next base: position 190,860,126 of record NC_134457.1, on the reverse strand, counting down.
GTAAACAACTTACCACGTATGTATTCATAGCGGACATTAAGCTGTAAATATTAGAACTGTTTACATAAAGCGCTTGAGATATTTTTAAGTATAAATATTTTATACTAAATCAATATTCTGAGCAAATTCAGGTCATCGTCGAATTCAAGAGAGATATTAATAAAAATTCCTTTCGGCATGCCAGAAGGCGGAGGAAGATTTCACCGGGGCAAGATAGAGGTAGGCGAACTCGGATTGTACGAGCTCATATCAAATGTTATTTTCCATGTTTTACAGACACTACGTTTTCTCATTAGACTACAAGCTATTTCTAAATTTATCAAGACTTGCTTATGATTCCTGTCCCCATTAAGGTAGCTATGATTTTTTTCCCTTGCAACACCATTTTTTCCACCCCTTGGCCCTTATCCAAAAATAGTAGGAACTTTAAACGAATTCGATATTTTACTTAATAAGAAAGTTATAGCAATATTTTATTTTTATTTTTTTTTGTTTTGTTCAACCCTTGCCGTAAGGGTTGGTCATATCAAAAATTGTATCAAATAAAATTTTTAGGTAATGTTTACAGGACTAACGACCACTTTAAACCGATTCGATTCTCTGCCTATTAAGAGATATTTTCTGTCTTCGAAACCCCAATTTTTCCACTCTCTGGGCCAATGGTTGGTGATATCAAAAAACATTACTTAGATAAGTTTTAGGCCCTTATCCAAAGAATAGTAGTAACTTTAAACGAATTCGATAATTTACTTAAAAAGAAAGTTATAGCGATATTTTGTTTTTCGAAAAAGCCCCCCATTTCCGCCCCCACGGTCCGATTTTACCCATTAACGAACTTGACCGAGATTTTGTGTCGTTATATTTTATATATCAATTCGAAAGTGATTGGTGCAAAATTACCGCAGTTACGTGCCCACAAGAAAGTGAAATATATGCGCGCGCGCGCGTGTGTGTATGTGTGTAATAAAAACTTTTAATACTTTTTTATACTTTTGAAATTACTTTTGGAGTCTGGGGGATGTGAAACCCGAAGATACGACGAAATATTCCGGTAGTCCTGAATCATAGTACCTATTGCTTTCTTATGAAATCTACCCAATATTGTCGAAAATGATCAGACGGATATATATATATATATTTTTATTTGTATTTTCGTTTCATTCAAATTTAGTAACAGAAATCTACAGTAATAAAAATAATAAACTTAATTTTATTATAAATTTAAAAAAATACCAATGAATTTAGTAATTAAATCTATTTTCATTAAACTACAACTTAAATTTCATAATTATCTATTGGTTGTTTTATATATAGTAGAGAATTTTAGATATTTAAATTTTCCTGAAATTGGAGTAATAAATCACATATTAACGAACTAATCTAATCGAAATGCGCTAATGCTATGTATGGGACGTTAGTTATTTACTGTCGTGATACCGTACTTCATCAAAATATCAAACCAGTCAGCGTAAAGTAGCCGTAGTCAGAATAATGCTTTGACACAAATTTGAAATTTTGCTGACCTGTTTATTATAACTTAATAGCACACTGACATGCTACTCAAATCTAGAATATATATATACTTCAATATACTGCATTATTTTAAAATACTAGTTTCAAACTTGTTTTTAAGTATATTATTTATACGGTACTAATAATTTAGTATATTTATTTTATTTCATAACTAGTCGGTCAAGGTTTCGCCCCCTGGACCCCCGCTGTATTCGTTATTCTCATGGTTGTGAGAATAATTCTGATAAAATCTCCAAACAGAAACGTAAGTGTTCAGTAAATCTTTAGATTTAGAATAATCTTCATTCAAGTGCTTCAAGTACTTTCGGTGGTTCTTAAATTAGAGGTAAATGAACCTTTCCTAACGCACAAAATATTTCTTTTGGTTCCCCTTTCCATTTCCGAGCTGACAAAACTAGCACACGTCTTGGCGCCAATTTGTCCATGATCAGCGTAATTAATCTTTACATTATAGCTAAAGCCACTATATCCGTATGAGACTCATGGTAGATCTACAACGACATCAGTAAACACATCAGCGATATGTGAGAAATTTAACTTCAACTCGAGTCGCAAATTAATTACGGAGCTCGAGTCTGCGTAGCACTCTCGGTCAACAATTACCAATCACTTACTTCAGCTGTTTCAGACGACCGACATACTCTCGTTCTTTTAGCTGACTGAATAATAAGAAAGTTTACTTTTATTTCTTGAGCGCGTATTTTTAACTTTTGATAATCCAATATCGACAGCCAAAATAAACAAACATATCCCACAAACGTTTTCTAAATGTGCTGATTTAAGCTAATTACAATAATATAAATAATAATAACTTTATAATAAAATATTAAAATATTTAAATGTATATAGATCTGAACTCCAAGATCTTTTTCTTTTACTAAGATAACAAAAATATAATGAAGTAAAAGGATTTTTTTTTAATAAATATCTTAACTCCCATTTGGAATATCGCGATAATTTTAACTGGAAATAATGATCAAGACCCTATGGTCTGCGAACGGCTGCCCTCTGCGAGCAGCCGTTCGCACGTGCTTGCACGAGTGGGCAGTAGCGATGAGGTACGGGGACTCTCGCACCCCCGAGCGAAAAAGACCGAGTCCCGACGGAGATGCCCCAATCGGGGTGTCCCCGTTAGAGGCATTGGCATAAAGACCGAGACCCGGCTCCCGAAGTGGGGACCCAGGGACTGCATAGCCGGGCCTGGTGGACCCTACTCTAGGGGTTTGAGGAGGGCGCAAAGTGAGATCCGACGGACGGGCCGAGACGTGGAGGCCCGTAAGAGTAAAGGACACTCCCGTGGGCTGTGTAATACTTAACTGCAGGATCCGGCCTGGGGGAGAAGAAGTAAAGAAGAGAAAAAAAAGCCTCTAAGATATAAATCAGCAAAATCTATTAAAATTAAAAATTTATTTATTAAAAGCAAAAATTTATTAAAAATCTGTCCAGTAGTTTTTACCTGATTCGTGCTAGGACGACCCTAATTATCATTTTATTATATGTATATATTTTAAAAACTAAAACCCTAGTTTACCCATTTATTCCGAAACGAACGCTTGTTGTATACAGTATACAACAAGAGTCTCTCTAAACATGCAATCATTAAACTTTGTGCAGGGTTCTGCCCGTTAAACGGAAGAAACCACACCAATAATGCTATTGTTTTTAACTAACAATTTTTTCTACATAGATTTGCATTAATATGTGAAGTACGAGTATGTACACCAATTTTTTTCAAAAAAAAAAATGCAGGGTCATAATTTAGAAATGTAATAGATAAATGTCATAAAATGTCATTATCCCATCCAATGCAGTGTCACATGAGAATACCTATGAGATATACTATAGTGGTTTTACAAGAAAATCGATTATTATCTCGTTTCATAATCTTCAGAAATCCAACAGAATCTTTGAAAATAATCCCAAACATCTCAAATTAGATTGTGAGATTTAAATGATCATTCGGGATTTAAAAAATCAATATTACCATTTCTCTCTCACTCTCTCTCTCACTATCTCTCTCTCTCTTTCTCTCTCTCTCATTTCACAATTCTCCACTATTATCATCATATGATAATAGTGGAGAATATATATCATATCATATCATATATATATATATATATATATATATATATATATATATATCATATCATATTCACATAATTCTACCATTACATGAATGCTTCAAAATTAGCTTGTTTCGGCTTCTCAAATATTTCACGATAGTATTCACAGTCCGTGATATGTTAGAATCAGCGTATCTACATTCTATCATTTGGATTAGTCGATCGGTAAACTATTCTTATAAAGTAAGGATAGTTTAGAGAATAGTTTAATTTGATTAAAAATACATTTTCGTTTCAGTTTTAGAGTTAACCATTAACGCTCAACGTTTTATGCTTATTTCATGGGTTCAGAAATAATACGGAAGAACTTTAAGCCTTCTCTATACAACATTATTAAAGAAAAATTTGATATCTAATTAATTTTCTCGTTTTCTAAATTGTTCATGAAAGCCTTGTTCTATTTTTCTCTAAATTCTCGAATTACCGTAACCTGACTTTAATAATCTCCTGTGAAATTTTTCTTTAAAGATCTCTACTACTTAATTTCAGTTTTACAATTTTCATAATTTATTTTTCAAATCTCTGGTAACCCAACGTTTGTTTTATTGTAATCTTTTTACATCGGCGCTCTAGTTAATGTGTCGCGTAATTCATTAGCTCGTAATCGACAAATGAATCGATTGTCTTCATTGTCATGTAATCGTTGATTGCTTTTACTATTGTTTAGTACGGGTAATTGGAAAAAAATCATAATAATAGTTGCCACAAATAATTTCAAATATATGTATATATATACCTTCTTTTCTGTAGACCTTCCTACGAAATATTGTTGAAACTGTGTTTTTATATCTACCTATATATAAAAACAGAGATTTGTATGAATGTGTATTATCTCCTGAAGAAGCTTAGAGAATTCTAAGAGAAACATTGTATACTTAATATTTAATTTATAAATTTGTATAGTTGTTTGGTTAGCCCTTAATATTACAATTTTGTAAGTAAAATATATATTGTTATTATATTTAATTCTATCCAATCAAGAGGAGAAGAAATTTAAAAGGATTTAAGTTAATATATATGTATATACTCGTGTATATATATTTATTACATATTCTTTTTATTGTAATTTGAGGTAGATGGATTGCAATTTACATATGATGTTAAGACTTTCTGCATTATTTTTAACCAACCACTATTAACCGATTAATAGTTTTCTATTAATTCCTAACAAATGCGAAAGTTTAGTTTAATAAAAACCAATTTGTTTACGTCAGTTTATTAATTCAAATAAGCTGATTATCTGACATTGTTTCAGACTGACTTATAAAACTAAGTTTCTTGTTCCATTTTTCTAAATACTTTTTAATAATATATTTTTACTGGAAAATATCTCCATATTTTTTTTCCATTAAATAAAAGAAATATAAACTAGAATTCATAACATAAATATGATATTTGTTTCTAAAACATTTAAAAAAATGAAATCTCTAAAAATGTTTTTTTTTGCTGATTTAGTTTATTTACAATCAGCTTCCATATTGAACTGTAACTAGTACGATAGATTATTACTTGAAATAGGATCATCCGATGATAATTCTCAACGAGTACAAAAATAATTAATATGAATAAACACAAGAACAGTAGGAGTATGAAATAACAATTTGTTAATATTTGATACTGTCTGAGAAAATAGTTAAATGCAGAATTAATACTACATATCTTCACACTATTAATCAGGTCGGGTACGTAAATAAAACAACAATAAATGGATATAAAATTTAATATAACCATAGATAAATAATAAACGTAAGCACCCATAAATTTTAATAACCGAAAATAAAAGAAAAAAAATTATAAGAAGTGGTATCTCCTACAAACCGGAATATCATAACGATCCATCAACTAGATCAAGCACATGGAACCTTTTCAGCCTCCTAACATCCTCACTGTTAAGTAAATTCAAAGCTAGATGATTAACGTACTTCTCTAGCCTGGACACATTTCTCGAAACAAGGCGACTTCTCGAAAGTATAGAAGTCCTGCGACCAACGGCTCTTTTGTTACTAGGTGACCAGTCTTTACGTTACTCCGAACTTTATGTCTCTGACTATCGATTTCCTCCTTCGTAGCAGTAAGTGACATCGAATGATGAAGACTTTTTATCACTTTCCGAAACGCTCTCTCACGTCTTGCGAAGGTATGTCCTATTACGTTTTTTTTTTTTCGAACTACTCAAAGTACTTTCTTGTAGCTCTCAATATCCTTCGACAGCAGTCGAAGTTGTTTAATGTTTTCTGTATTCTTTCTTGGTCACCACCGATTCCAACAACTTATATAGCTTAATAATATCCGAAATACCACGTATTATCATTGAAGGAGGTTTAACTTCTTTCTTTTGTTGAACAATACTGTTGGTCTCCTCTATCGGTAAATGATCAAGTCCATTTGAAAGAGGTATGTCACTTAGAGGAATTGTGTTAGTTACCATTGGCGTGCACAACGCCGGTACCGTTTCCCTCAGCGGATTGACCGTAATGAAGTCTGAAACATTAGAATCAATATCACTCTCCAAGGAACTACTCATATTTTCTCATATGATCTCGTTTCTTATCAACTTCCTTCACGATGACTTCCGTAGATCCCTTCCGGAACATTTCAATGGTTCACGTTTTTCCGTTTACCTGCAAGTTGTTAATATTTACCGTTTGCTGATGTTTGAATTGTTTGCTGATTGGTTACTATTTGGAACAGCCTGAAACTAGTCCATAATAACGCTTCGATTGCTAGGTTATGTAGTCTAGCGTAGGCCATACACTCTCTAAATATCTATATTCTTTAAATAAAATTAAATAACATAAATTTCACACACTAAATGATACACTGACTTAAAACCTTATTTAAAGTTCGTACCCTACAATAAATTATAAAATTTAGAAAAATAACACCAGCACTTATCAACTTACTCCCATAATAAAAGCCGATAAGAAACTTCTCTAACACTTAAATAAAAAAAGAAGGAATTTGTAAAAGTATTTTCAAAGTAGAGAAAGCATTGGATATTTCGAATTTTTAAGAGAAAAGCGCATGATCTATTTATGATGGCTGGGAATAAACGAGTGATAAAATTTAACACGTAACATGGCTCAAGTAACACATAAAATTTAAAAACGTGTTCAGTTTATTGACTCAAAACAGATTAAAACAGATGGTTGCTTTTGAATATAACTTGAGATCTCATCCCCTGGTGACACAGCGGTTTCACAGACTCGTGTATTTCCCATTTAAAACAGATCACTATGTAACCAAAAATCCAGCTCTTATACCACCCAACGCGATGGACAGTTCGAGTGAAATAATAGCTTTAATTCATGTATTCCAACTCAATCTGATCGAATAATTTAGATTTGTAAGTGACGATCGTTCACATGTTGCTGGTATCATCTCATAAAGTATCGGTTTGCTAGGAATTCTGGCAGAAAACATTTACTAGCTCCTTCACGCCGATGTTCGAAAGTAACATTTTCCAAATATAATTGTAAATTTTATTAATGTTTAATGTTGAACATAGGCATCCATATTTATATACAATATAAATCTGTGAAAAATATTGTTAGAACGTACCATCCGATTGATATAAAATGGTTTTTTAACTAAAAAGTAGTTGTTTTAATTTTATTTTTCTGATTCTTTCTTCTTTGTAGAACAAAGGAATTTTAATCTTTCTTTTAAATTCAATATACTTCATATATCATTGTGTCTCTCCGATCTTAAATTTGAAAACCTTTTCTGGTAAATCCATTTTAACTTGTAGACCCAAATTTACCTATGTTCTCAATGAAACACTTTTATAAAGAATTATAGAAATGAGGAAAGGAGTTGTTTTGTATGAAATGTCATGATTGGAATTTTATTAAATTGAAAATGTATCCAATGTTAACTGATTTTTTTATTTCAAATTTTCAACAGAGATATTTTAGTTCCAGTTCGAAATAGAAAGTCAGAGTTTAAAAATCGATGAGGTTGAGATGAAATCACAAACTTGAAATGCGTAGACTAAATTGTAAAAAAATAATTACTTTTTCATTATATTTACTCTACATTTTATATTTCTTCAATATTTTATGTAATTTCTCTTTATTTATATCAAGAAAATCAAGACCTAAAGTAGGAACGCGTAATAGAAAATACATTTAATTATAAAATTATAAAAATTAATTAAGATTTAATATACAGTAATCGTTTGATTATTAGATTTACATTTTGTTTACTTTCTTTAAAAATCCTTTTATAATTAAATTAAGGAATTTATTTAAGAAATAAATAAAAATTCTAAATACAAAGTAATGAGAGATGTGGCACTAAAAAACCTACTCATTGTTTCTAAGGTATCATGAAATATTTGCAACATTTTAAAAACAGTTATTTACAAATGTACAGAAAAAAGAAGTAGAAAATTTTTTATTATTATAAATTCATCGTTGGAAAGTTTCAATTAAACTTTTATAAATTATGATCGTAATTTTATGCGATTAAAAATATTTTATTTCTATCAATATGATAAATTTAAAATTACTAGAAAATTAAAAAATGGAACAAGGCACTCGTTCCCAATATGTGGGCTTAGACGCCTTGGAGGGACATAAACTTCAATTACTGAAGGAGTGATAGTTAAATAAAATATTTACCAGTTTAAAGATGGATATATTCTTTTACTGTACTTCCCCAGAGATATTTACTAGCTTGAATCTTTTCCACAGCTGGTTCTAGTGGTTTTAGTTGTAAAGAAAACATATAAAATATTTCGTTTCAATCTATTTATAATATTTGGTTTTAATATTCAACTAAAAAAAATATTTCATTAAGAAACAAGAACATCGTAATATACAAACAGCATTAATTTTTTCCATTCAAATTATTTAATATTTATTTAAAAAATGAATGATATGTTTGCTATGAAGTAAGTATTACGGTCATCATAGTCAAGGTTGTTTTGAACCACAATTAATCAGTCGTAATATATTGGAAGCTTATACAATAATAGAGACGCATTAATTAAAAATTACGAATGGTATTTACAGATAAGTGTTTTCAGTTAATATTTATTGTAGCAGTCAAGAAACATACTGCTGTAGCAAAAAAATATAGATGTAATAATAATATACCTAATTAATTCGGTAAAATCATTAATATTTTAACATAAATCAGTTATTTAATTACAGTGACATATAATTTGCAGGCATAGCAGAACCTGTCAATATCGATACACGTTCTAACAAACAGAGATAAATATTAAAACTTAAAAAAGCACGACTGCCCGAAAAAAAGATAGCTCTTTAATATAGGATAATTAAAGAGCGTGCGGGTGATGATTTTGTATTTAGAATTTGTACACAGTATATATATATATATTTTTTTTTATTTATTTAAATATATATATATATATATACATACAGATTTATACAGCCTATGAAACTCCTGGAAAACGTAAGGATTCCAACGCGTGGTCATATATAAAAATCGGTTCAGCTACTACGGTGAAACAAACATACACACATACTTAAATACACGCTGAATACATTACACTTCTGTTTCGGCAGTCGTGTAATAAAATGTGGTTACTTTAGCAACGTTTAACGTATAAAAAATATACACGATTAAAGGCAAACATTTTTGTTCAGCTCTTACTCGCAAAGCTCTTATCTTTTCATCTTAATTATTTCATTAATGTTTTCAATTTTTATGCCAACCTTTTCCATTAAATTGTGAACTGACTTCTGTAAGGAATAATTTTCATCTTCGTATAATATATTTTAAGAAATAATTTTTTTTTTTTTAATTCGCTCAACATTCAGAAAAATCACTCCCTCATGCTTCAAAAATATAACACCATTTTATATTTTTATTCCAATGTAGCTTCAGTGTTATTCATTCTACGCACTAAATAACATCATTTTTTTATTTGGTTTATTATGTAATTAATTTTTTGATCACATTTAACTAATTTTAAAAAGAATAATAATATACGTACAAAGTATTAAACTATTTAATTAAACTAATTAATATTCTATTGTATTAGCATAAATATACATTCATTATAATAAGTATATCACATAAAAATGTAATTTATAAGTTTACAAACAGAACAAATATATGAAAAACAGAACAGTCTACTGTAGATGATTATCTCCATTCAATAAATTGTGTTGTTGAATATGAACGTAGTAATTGTTAGAAGGTCCCTTTCGTTACAAAGATAAGACAAAATAGTAAGAGCAGATTTGCTGAAGAAAATTTAGCTGTGAAAAATGTTTTTATTTTTTATGTAGGCGGGGATTATCCTCTGGGAAATCAAATAACAGTAAGAAGAGTGGGAATCTCTTAGAAATAAAAAAAAAAAATATATATATATATATATATATATATATATATATATATATACACGCGCGGGCGCGCAAATATATATATTCATATATGTATATGAATTTATTATTTCATTTAGTCATTTTAACAGAATTTTTACACATATTAATCGTATTAAAATTTGTAATGTAATCAATTTTAGATTATCTCAATTTCATTTTCTCAGCGTGATTATTCTAATTTAATTTATAACCTTAAAATAATACTTTAAATTAAAGAATAACAATAAGAATGAATGGGTCATTAAAATATAAACGTGAATTTTATCGCGCGGACTGAGGAAGGGCAGTGAAGTTGATGGGGCGCTACGGGGAGTTCGTTGTATATGTGTAGAGGAGAGAATCCGGCCACCCACGCCCGTAGCAAAATATGTATACGCCCAAGTCAGTAGCAAAATATGTAGCAGATATGTCCAGAAAGATATGAGTCAACAGCTTCTGAATCACTCTAGGGAAGAACAAGAGGAATTTTTGAACCGTATTGTGACCTACGACGAGACTTGGATCCACCATTAAACACCGGAAAACAAGAGAGAAAGTACGGGGTGGTGGAAAAGTGGGAAGGGGGCACCGATCAAGTCATTCTAGTAAATATCTCTTTGTCATTCTAACATCATTTAAATGGAGAAAATTATCTTGCTTATTTGCCGAAAATCTTCCACATTTTTTGGAACCTCTACAATTAAGAGGAAATATGTGGTTTCACCACTATGGAAATCCAATATATTTCAGTCAGTTGTTATGAGATTTTCTGCGTGAAAGTCTCCATGAATAAACTGATAGGCCGCGGAGGGCCAGTGCCCTGGTCTTTCCAATCACACTCTTAACTTCTTAAACCCTTTTGACTTCTACCCTGTGTGGCCATTTGAAACGTATTGTTTATTCAAATCCAATACTCAAAATTGAGAATCTTCAACAAAGGATCCAAAATGGATTTCAAGAAATTAGGAATACTTCCGGAATTTTAATAGTTAGGACAATCTCTCAGAAAAAGACTGGAGACTTATGTAATCTTTAATGGTGGGCATTTTGAACACCTCTTATATTTTTTAACAATTGTTGATTGTTGATTAAAAATAGTATACCTAATGTACAAAAATTAACGTAAGATTATCACAGGTAGTTGTTTTATTTTTTAATTATAAGGTCTATTATTGTGAGAAAATCATTACATAATTTATACTAATTTACAATACTAGAATTAAAAATAAACAAAAATAGTAAATATTTAATCGAATTGAACGTAAAGTGAAGGACATGAATACAAACACAAAATTACATCAATTTTCTGTGATAACTCGCCTATTTTTTAACCGATTTAAAAAAATAAAAAAGTCATTTTGTTAAAAATAAAAGGCTAAACATTTTAGTTTAACATAAACTTTGATAAAACTAATATTTACGGAGATATAACGAATTGAAAATCAAACATGGCCTCTATTTTGTAATTTGCCAAGGTATTTAAGTACTGATTTTTTGCTAATTTTAAAACTTTATTACAAATACGCTTACAAAATATTAATGTGATTCTCTATCCGAACTTGAGATTTAAATTTTTATACGAGTATAAAAATAAAAAAATGATGGACAGGGGAAGAACGAAGGAAAAATTGCCATTTCTCCTAAGGATATTTGTTTCCTAAGGATTTTTTTTTTATTTAAGGATATTTTTTAACACCCTGTAGAAATAAAACAAATTAGAAGCAAAGTATTCAAAAAAATTATTAAGAATAGACCGGCCAGGAAGTACTGACACTTTTTTTAATGTCTGACAAATAAATACACTTAAAAAACATTTTAATATGTTCAATGTTCAAAACATACTGAACCATTTGACAAACTAATATTGCGACTGCACGTATTGTATTTTATTGAAAGTTAAATTTAACCTAGCCTAGATTGGACTGGAAGCGTGAAAGGTTGAAATAGATGTTAAACTGTATAAAACAAGCAATTATTGCAATTATACATATCCATCAACATCGTAAAGTGATTGTCATTGATGCGATGCATTACTCGTACTTAGATTTCACTGAATTGTATTAATAAACCAATCACATAACCAAACACTCAAAATAGTGAATAGACGAACTATTTTCACTTTTCCAGAAACAGGTCAAAAATATATTACTTCATTAATAAACTGATTATACAAATGAATACTACATTAACAAAAACTAAGAATAACACTGATAAACAAAAAAAAAATTTTTAATTTTGTCTAAGTGTGATATCAATTGTTAAATTGCTTTTTGGCGTACATTACAGATCTTTAACTACAATTTTTCTATCACCCTTAGTTTTAAATAAATTATGCTTCAAAAAAAAATTAAGGGAAAATGTAGTTAAAATCTGTAACATTTATAATTTTGCATGGCCATAACTGATAATGATTTCGCTGATGCTTTTCTTTTATAAATAGCTCAGGCACATTCCGAATTAATGTCCAACAGTAATCGGCTAGCATGTTAATATTTCATTTCCCATTATAGCGGCTTTCCATCACCGAAATGTCTTGGTGGAAACGTTCACCGTGTTCGTCGCTTATGTCTCCGATGTTGTCCGGAAAAAATCCAGATGTGAATGCAGGAAATATATATTCAGACATTACATCCCATAGCTCTGTATGAAGTAAGAATTTGATTAACAATACCGTGGTAATTGTCAGATTTTTGTTTGCCAAGAAAGTTTTTGCCAAATCTTTAAAAGAAGCCCAAGCTGCACTTTCTACATTATTTAACATCGAGTTAAGTACATCATCTTTGACCAACACTCTTATTTGAGAACCAGCAAATATTTCCTCTTTAATTTTTCCTTCAGTTACATTCAGAAATTTCTGTTTGATGTACAAACATCTGGGACTATCCTTCTTCACTGCTTTTACAAAATGTTTTATGAGTCCTAGCTTGATATAGGAAGGAGATAAAAATATTTTTCGAGTTCAACTAAGGATGTGTGAATAATATTTTTCCCATTTGGAGTTAAGTTGACTCGTTTCTTCCACTCTTTGGTAACATAATTTAACCGTGACTCGGCTGTCCCATTCGCAAAGAAAACCAATGTTCTTAGTATAGCCTAACTGCATGCCTAACAAAATAGCTATAACTTTCAAATCACTAGATATGTTCCAGACATGTTTTTTATAATTTATTTTTTGAAGAACCTTTTTCATCACATCGATGTCACTTTCAAATTAATACCATAAGCGATTAATCTTGTCTATAAAGCCTCAGTCTTCAGTATCAGTCTTCAGTATTGGATATGATGTATAGTATGTGACTATGATATGATTTAATTATTTGGTATTACTTTTGGTATCTTTTTTTAGTAATACTTACTTCACAAAGAATAAGAATAATAATAAAAAAAGAAAATGCAGCATCTCTCACCAGTCGTTCAGTTCAAATGAGACCTAAAACTTTACTGAGACATTCTGGTTCAGAGTAAACTACTGGTGTACTGTGATGATATTATTAATTTTTGTCGCGATTTAATCTCGTAAAAGATCCTAAATCTGGCGTCTTTCTTTTTTTACATTGGAAATGTTTTTGAGGTATGATACTACTTTCAACAACTTTAAAAGGTGAAAAATGAAATACATCTTATTGGAATTTCCAGTGGAATGTACCATCTTTTATTTAATTTTTTCACTCTAGTTAACAGATCTTACTGTTTTTTCGTATATCATTTTTTTTCTTCATTTTATCATTCTTTTTTTACTTCATTATATTTTTGATCACTACTTTTACTAGGAGCACAGATGTACTTAGCGAAATACAACCACCTACAAATTTACGAATGGAAAAAATTAGGAAAACATTATTTTAATTATTAAATATAATACTATTTTAAAGTTTTTTTTTTTAATATTTCAAACAATTTAAGAAATAACTAATTCATGAATTAATGAGTTCACTAAAATGAGTTTGTTTTGACTTTGGTGTTTAACGAAACTTCTTACCTTGATAGGGTTTTCCTGCTAACGTTCACTTTATTTACTATTTACGATAGCAGTTACAATAAGAATGATATTTTCTTGTTAATAATGCTTAGTTCATATAGAATAATTACTAAGATAGATGTACTTTTAACGAAATATTCACTCATGAAATAGCTGTATTAACAATTAACTGTATTATTTCAATTTATATCCTAAAAAATTTATCTACAGATAATATTGTATTTCAGTAATTTTAACCATATTACGAATAATGTCCTGACAAATTAAAATTGCATCCAATTTTAAAAAATGAAGATCTAAAATTGAATATATTTAAATTAAAATATTCAAAAATGTGCTAGAAAATACCTGAAGGAAATTAGTTAGCTATTACAAATTTCATTTTAAAAAAATAATAAGTAAAAGAATACTAAAACATTTATTGAAAAATATTTATCAGTTAGGTTAAATTTAATTCATTTTTTAAAAAATTATCTACGGCTACATATAATTTTAAGACAATATGAGTAAAAAAAAAAAGAATTTACATCGGTTAAAATTTAATAAGGTTTGTTAAATAAAGGAACACTTACAATACTTTAGAAGGAAAGTAAATGTGTAATAAATAAATTTTAGGTTTATGGGGATTATAACACACGTAGTACGTACGTACGTACAACTGGACATTCAACTTGGAATGGGTTTAAGCTCGATTCTAGAGTTTGAGAGGGGCGTCACTTTATCGAGTGTTAGTAGAACATAAGCAACTTTAGGAGAACCACGAGGGAGGTTGTTCTGTAGAGATGTATGAGGTCGAACCTGCACTCTTAGAACAGTGAACAAAGCGTATACAAAACACACACTCACACACAAGTGCAAACACATCGAATTTAGGCGGGGAAGCAGTAGCACACATGTTGCCAGCAAGATACTGCTTTATAGCCTGCCCCGCACGTGACATAAAAGCTAATTGTACTCTTCAGAAGCGTCTTCCTCTATACCACCCTTCCGACTTCTCCCGTTCTCCCGTCCACAACGGCAAACACTTCTATCCTAAATAAATCTTCAATGTTCCATCTTCCTACAATGATGAGACTTTGAAAGAAAATTAATATCTTTCCAGTCCTTCAAGCTTCTTAAAGCAACACACAATTCAAAACCCGCATCGAATACCTAAGCAACTTTTGCTATCGTTACTATCAGCAGTCCTAAGTAAAGCCATTTATTTATTTTAAAAATAATTTTATGTGCCGCGTAATGGTATTAATTTCTAATGAATCTATTCTCTTTATTATTTCAATAAACTAAATTTATAGAAAAATCATCCCTTTGTAAAGAACTTAATGAAAATTTTTGAACTCCTTTAGGTTTCAACAAATTTATAATAACACTATAAGATATTAACTCTGATAAAGGTCAACAAGTAAACGTATTTCCCTCATCTTGTTAGGTGTAGCTTGTCTGCTGTGTAAACCTTTATCCGATAACTTTTGTTTTGCTTTATTATCATGAAAACAATTTTCTCACCTTGTACTTTTCAGAAAATACTATTGTAATATTTTTATTATTTTTCGTGTAATAGGAAGGATTTATATATCTATGAGATAAACAGTTATGAAAAAAATGAGTTTACGCATTTTCTGAGAAACCTTTTAGATATATTAATTCTTTATAACGTGTAAAGCATACCTTTTGTAATAAATTAATATAAAAACGTGGAACGAAAATTTAATAAGGTATCAAACCGTGAAGTTGATTTTACCAATTCGCCATTTTGAATGGTCGTGTTTTGAATAATAATGAACTTACATTATCATACATTAATTAATTATCATACATCAAAATGTTTAATGCCCTAGTTCACAATTAATTTACATAAAATACAACAGGTTAGTTGAAATTAACTCCTTTGAATAATACCAAATTTACTGCGGTTCCAAACTTGTTCGCTACCTTCTTTCCAGCGGATAAGTCTTTATTTTTTATTAATAGTAAATAATACCTTGAAAGGTAAGATTTAAAAAAAAATTATATACTGGGATAAATTATATTTCCCAAAAAAAAAAAAAAAATACTGTCTAAGATAAATTAAGATTAATAATTAATAATTAAGATTATAATTAAGATTCAAAAGCAAGTTAAAGGCTCTTATATTTTAAAAAAAGTTGACAACATAGTCAACTGACGGAAAAGTAGGACTTTCCCGTCACGCAGCTTTTTTCTGATACACGACTTAGAGACAAACAACTTAATTTAAAATATTTATTTTTTTTAAATATAATACTTTTTGTTAATTAATTCAACGATTCTAACTGAAGCGCGCGCATACCGTAAATCATTCGTGTGAATGTGGCTGTAATAGTAGCTACTTTAAATACTTTTTTACACTTTATATTATTAATTTATTTAATTTTACCGTTCAGCTGTGATATTATAACATTGGAGTATAATCCGGAAGTCCCGAGTTCGAGTCCCGGTCAGGCATGACATTTTCACACACGCTACAAATCATTCATCTGAAGCAATACCTAGAGCATTGCTCTGAAGCAATACCTAACAGTAGTCCTGGAAATTAAACACAAAAAAACACATCAGACGACTACAGCAGCTGTACGTCAGTGCTGTACTAGCGCTCCTTATGGCGAGAGTGGGAACTATTGAGGCAGTATACCCATTAAGCCGCTAGTCTTTTACATCATTTTTTCGGAGTAGGGATGCGATTTTGCAAAAATTATTTTTTAATTGTTAACAAATATGCGTAAGAAAAATAAGACTTTAATTAGGTGAAATCTCGAAATACTGAGAGTGACCTTGCTCTACAGTCTCGCCCCCTTGACCTTTTAAGTTAAAAATTTAATGGCATCAATGTCCTACATACAGGAGTAATCTGACCAAATTTGGTCGAAATCGGTCAAGTAGTTTTGGAGATATAAGGTGTGAAACACCGAACACACAACTTACATTCGAACATTTCCACCCAGTTTTTGTGTTTTTTTTTGGGGGGGTTCCTTAGGTGTCAAAACGTAATAATCCGATGAAAACCACTTATGTCGAAATTAGACAGATTGCAATACTTCCCTTCTAAAGCTATAGCTCTATGCGAGAAAGTAATAATATATTTTATCATCTCACTAAACGAAAGACTGTTCAAGTTTTAAAAGTTTGATATTTTACAGTCGTAATTTTAAAAAGGACTTGTATTTAACTTACAAAAGATTAAAAAGTATTATGACCCAGACAAATACTCGACTAAAATAAATCGAGAAATATGAAATTTACTCCTATATCGTTTCAAAAAAAATGATTTTCTGGTATTTGCTGAAGACTAGTTACAGAAACAAAACATCCTCG
The DNA here is from genome assembly GCF_047948215.1 of Lycorma delicatula. Classification (NCBI taxonomy): domain Eukaryota; kingdom Metazoa; phylum Arthropoda; class Insecta; order Hemiptera; family Fulgoridae; genus Lycorma; species Lycorma delicatula. Next base: position 190,842,820 of record NC_134457.1, on the reverse strand, counting down.
GTGTAATATGTAAGACAAGATTGTCACAATGCAGAAGGAGATGTGAGGTAACTCATTTAAGAATAATAAAAAAAGTATAAATCACCTGCAAGGATTAATTGTTATTGAACTGCTACTAGTTTTTAACTATAGATACCATTTTATAAATTTGTATTTTTACTTGTGCTTATTAAAAGATTATAAGTATTCAAACGGCTAATAGATTTTTTATAAATTTTCAAATATAATTTTTTGAGTTTCGTAATTAAATAAAGTTTTGCTACAAGAAACTGGTAACATCACTATTTAAGATAATGACAGCGTCAATTTTTTCTGTTGAATTGTCAATCTCCAAGAAATATATTAGCTTCCTGCTGTGATTATGAAGAGGAACTATGAACTAAATGTGTAGGAGGGTAAACGCGCCTTTCATTTCCGTCTTAGTTACCAACATAAGCAGTGTTAAATCTGAAATCAGTTTAATTACACCTAAGAGTTTACCAGAAACAGTAATTAATTTATTTTTAATCAATTATTTTTTTATTTATGTCCTTTAAGGAAAAATCTTTCTTTTACACAATAAAATCGATTAAACAATTACATGGACTACTCGTATGTATTATATTAAAGATTTCATTTTTTTAGTGTGTTACTCTATACTCAGATATAGTATTTATACTCAAATACAGAATTTTATTTGGTTTTTTAACGAAGTAAAAATTAACAACGTCCTGTATTAAGATCATCAAAATTGTAAATTTACAGTTGATTCAATGTAAAAAATCTAATTTACAGTCTCTACAAGGTAAATATAATTGACCAGGGTGGAATTAATGCTTGATTATTAAAACAATAAAGTATATAAAATAATTTAGGAATATTAAACAAACTCCATCAAAATATGAAAACTGTAAACTTAAGATATCCATCTTTCATTACTTTCCATCAAGCCTATTAATTATTTCAATTATAATATCAATAAAAAAATCTTATGTGGACACCACATGACTTCGTTGTACGCTTATTAAATTACAGGTGCACATTTTTTTTTTTTTTTTTTTAAATGAAAGTACATAAAATTTTATTTCATTAATAACTTATGATATTTTTCCTTTTTTTCTGTTATTGAATTATTATTCACCGTAATGTGTTTTTTCAGTCTCAGGTAATAATTATTAAGAAATTAATATATTTAAATTAAAAAAAGGAGATGAAATCTGATTCGAACCTTGTAAGATCCAAATATTTCATTAATTAAAAGGTTATTTGGCTATAACTCTGGAACCAATGAAAATAAGTACCACTTATGATATATCGTTGAAAAGCTCTCAATGAGGGCTTATTACTGCAGTTAAGAAGAAGTTCAAAATGCAATTTTTTTGGATTTTGGACACTTTTGGTCCAGTCAATTGCAGTCAAAAGGAAAGGTGCACAAGTAGATGTTACAACAGTCCTAAATCCAAGATTTCAAAATCCTACGGCTAATCGTTTTTGTGTTATGCGAGATACAAACGTACGTACATACAAACGTCATGTTTAAACTAGTCAAAATGGATTCAGGGATGGTCAAAATTGATATTTCCGTTGAAATCTGAAAACCGAAATTTTTCGCGATTACAAAACTTCCTTGTAAAAATGGGAAGTGGAATTGGTTGCAATCACAACCATTAATAGAATCAAAAAGGAAATATAAGTAGAGATCTCATTACGTAAAAAAAACGTAATGAGATAACAAACATTAAATCGATAACAAACTTATTGTTTGTTATTCATTTAAAAAAAAACGTTTCACTTGTCTAATGTATGTAAAGGTTTTCTCATTCCCATATCTAGACAACTATTAGCTCTAACGAAAACCTTTTCTCAGATTCGATAAAAATCTGGATTTCTATAATGAGAACTTCTATTATCTCTTAAACCAAATTGAATCATGGCTTAAAGTGAATTCTTAATATTTAATTTTTGTACCATTTAAAACAAGAAAAATAATTTGATTCTTTACCTGTGATTTCAGATATGAAAAAAATTAATGACGACGCTGTACAATCTCAAATTTAAAAAGAAAATTTGTATATTTTAATATATGCCAAAACTTTCAGAATTTTAAATCAAATTAAGTTTTGAGAAAAAATTATTATTTAAAATTACCAGGATGTTTATTAAAAATAAAAAATGAAAATCCGATAAATAAAAAAAGATTTTACTAATAGGAGTCATTGATAAACTCAAAATAATTAATTTATTGTTATAATTTTATTATTTTTTTTTTTAGAATTTAACAAGTTCGATTAGAATGTTGTATTATTACAAAACATTATATCCTTGTCCATTACTAATTAAAAATAAACAAGTATTATTTATTGCGTGCACATCATTACCACAGTAATCAACTGGTGGCCAGTTAGATTTAACTAACACGGCTTTAGTGATAGGATAACTCAAATGTAAACAAAAGTAAATTACATTAACATAAATTTTGAAACACATTAGTTGATAAGAAAACAGATGAATCCATATACCTGCACAACCCATAAGTACATTTGCATTAATCCGATTGCATGTTTTATCCAGTTGTACGACTATATTATTAATTTTTTTTTTATTCAGAAAACAATTTTCTTTTTGTTTTATTCGACTATCCGAACTTCAATGATGATCATGTTGTTATCCCTTCGTTTAATTTACTTACAAACAATATATGATTGTTGATTATACGTGAAATATATAGGAATATACATAAATTAATTTTCTACATTTAAGAAAGTTTGTATACTACTATGTTATAATAAACAGGTGATTTAATATTTAACACTTTAATTTTGAACTTTTTACTGCTTGATAAATAATTTTTTTTTCTGAAAAAAAACGGAGCTGTGAAAGTTCTTGTGAGAGAAAAGTGGAAATTTTATTTTTTGTTGTTTTACGTTTTATTTTTTTATGTACTCTAGTTAATAAATTTCACTCTTCCCGTTATCATTTTCGAATAGGGTGAATAGGAATGAAAATTTAAAAAAGTCTGCGAGATTTTGATTTTGAAATTTATTTATTTTTTTTTTGTATATTTCTATTACATGTTTTTAGATCACTTATAATCTACTCCGAATGGTGTTATAATTGATTCACTTGTGGTAGATAAAAAAGTAACTGCACATATTCGGAGGTTTTATATGAAATATTTTTCCGGGGTATATCTTGAATAATAGATAGTACATTTCTAGTATGTGATGTAAGTTTGAGGTCCGGCTGAACCTGATACATTACCTGTAATAAGACACTCTTACATTACACAAAGACGGATGTAGCTAATCATGGGTTCCCAATCAAGAAAGCTGCACGAGATATCTAAAGACATACTGAATACTATAGGATTAAATAGAAAACAAAAAATGTAAGTTCTGATCGATATCTCTTTACCGATAATGTAGACCATAAAAAAACATATTAAAAAACTACAAATATATAAAAATGGTATTTTTTTTTTTTTTTTTTTTGTCTTCAGTCATTTGACTGGTTTGATGCAGCTCTCCAAGATTCCCTATCTAGTGCTAGTCGTTTCATTTCAGTATACCCTCTACATCCTACATCCCCAACAACTCCAAACGTGGCCTGCCTACACAATTTTTCCCTTCTACCTGTCCTTCCAATATTAAAGCGACTATTCCAGGATGCCTTAGTATGTGGCCTATAATCATCCATCTGATTTTTAACATTCTCCTATAGCACCACATTTCAAAAGCTTCTAATCTTTTGTTCTCAGATACTCCGATCGTCCAAGTTTCACTTCCATATAAAGCGACACTCCAAACATACACTTTCAAAAATCTTTTCCTGACATTTAAATTAATTTTTGATGTAAACAAATTATATTTCTTACTGAAGGCTCGTTTAGCTTGTGCTATTCGGCATTTTATATCGCTCCTGCTTCGTCCATCTTTAGTAATTCTACTTCCCAAATAACAAAATTCTTCTACCTCCATAATCTTTTCTCCTCCTATTTTCACATTCAGTGGTCCATCTTTGTTATTTCTACTACATTTCATTACTTTTGTTTTGTTCTTGTTTATTTTCATGCGATAGTTTTTGCGTAGGACTTCATCTATGCCGTTCATTGTTTCTTCTAAATCCTCTTTACTCTCGGCTAGAATTACTATATCATCAGCAAATCGTAGCATCTTTATCTTTTCACCTTGTACTGTTACTCCGAATCTAAATTGTTCTTTAACATCATTAACTGCTAGTTCCATGTAAAGATTAAAAAGTAACGGAGATAGGGAACATCCTTGTCGGACTCCCTTTCTTATTAGGGCTTCTTTCTTATGTTCTTCAATTGTTATTGTTGCTGTTTGGTTCCTGTACATGTTAGCAATTGTTCTTCTATCTCTGTATTTGAACCCTAATTTTTTTAAAATGCTGAACATTTTATTCCAGTCTACGTTATCGAAAGCCTTTTCTAGGTCTATAAACGCCAAGTATGTTGGTTTGCTTTTCTTTAATCTTCCTTCTACTATTACTCTGAGGCCTAAAATTGCTTCCCTTGTCCCTATACTTTTCCTGAAACCAAATTGGTCTTCTCCTAACACTTCTTCCACTCTCCTCTCAATTCTTCTGTATAAAATTCTAGTTAAGATTTTTGATGCATGACTAGTTAAACTAATTGTTCTGTATTCTTCACATTTATCTGCCCCTGCTTTCTTTGGTATCATAACTATAACAATTTTTTTGAAGTCTGATGGAAATTCCCCATTTTCATAAATATTACACACCAGTTTGTATAATCTATCAATCGCTTCCTCACCTGCACTGCGCAGTAATTCTACAGGTATTCCGTCTATTCCAGGAGCCTTTCTGCCATTTAAATCTTTTAATGCTCTCTTAAATTCAGATCTCAGTATTGTTTCTCCCATTTCATCCTCCTCAACTTCCTCTTCTTCCTCTATAACAAAAAAAAATGGTATTACCAAGAAGAATTTTATTAAAATTACAATTTCAATTTTTAATAGATTGTAAACCCTAAATGTAATTTCCATCATCTTCATTATTTTAAACCCGTCTTGGTTACCTAGCTGACTTTATATTGAAGTTTCAAGAATAAATGTGTAAAATTACTAATATGAAGAAAAAGTTAGCTGTTAAAACTGAGACAAAGGTTATAATCATAAAAAAAATTGTCAATGTTTACCAGTGATGACTGGTTTAGTTATTAAAAAATTATAAAATCAGAATAAAGCGCTGGTTATCAATTGAACCGTTGACGAATAAACAAACTACCTTCATGTAAAAATCGATAGTACAATAACTGTTTATCTAAATGTGATAGTATATACTTTAAATCGCTCTTATTATTTTTTGACATTCTTATATTAAATTTAAGAAAATCAATTCAGTCGTTTAGTCTCCACAGTGAAACAGCCTTTTATTGTTTTTTTTTTAACCCTAGAATGGTACGTATACGCCTATTAGACGTAGTTCAGTAATTGAACACCCGCCATTTTGTTTTGGAGGAGAATAATACCCCTGCCTTCTAGATATACTACACCTGACTCTCCATTGGAGGATTAGGTACTTCAAACCTCAGAATTGTTCACATCAAGGTCAGTGCATTTTTTCTAACAAATCCTACCACGCCTCTCAGGCGTGTTGGTACTATTCTTGATGTATTTTTTTTTTGCTAAATATAGCAAGCTATAATGCTTACATTATTTATTTGCACAATTTTTTTATGAAAAATAATGGTGACAAGAAGCCTTTATCAAGATTTCACTTCCTCATGAAATTGGCCGATCAACTGTCAATTCCGTGGATGATGGAGAGACTGAAACAGTCACACATGCCTCACAACCTACGAAGCATCATAAAAGATTGTCTCGGTGTGACGGATGCACCTGTTGAAATACAAGCGGCATCAAAATCTGAAAAAAGGCAGTATTGTACGTACTGTTCTTATAAGAAGAAAAGAATGAGTAAAATGACCTGCTGCAACTGCAGAAAGCCAGTGTGTGGCGAACATTGTTTCAACATTTGCCAAGTTTGTAAAAAATAATAAATTTATGACCAATTTTTGTTTAAATCTCATTAAAGTGTTTTTTATATACCTCATCCTTTCATTTAAACATTTTTACCTGCTTGAAAAAATTCCTGGGAATCGAATTCAAATTTATTTTCTATAATGATGTTTTCTTACTTGCAGTTTTGTTTAATATTTTAATTCTAAGAGCAGTTTTTCATTCTATGATATGTAGTAAGTATGCAAATAGAAGAAGATTTAACATTTATTGACATTTACAGAATTTAAAATATTTATTATACCATTTTTTGGCACTTTTCAGGGCTGTACGTCTATAAGACGTATAGGTACCATTCACTATTGTTGTGTATAGGTACTATTCTAGGGTTAAAGAGGTGCAGGATCCCGATTTACGGGCGCCGAAGCAGTGTCGGACTCGCTAACAGATTTCACAAGATGATATTAGGTGCGTATGTATTCCTGCGCACTACCAACTAAACCTCCACCCCTGACTTCCCCCTTCCTGGTACAGCTGGTGTTCATTTCATCCAGGAAGGGGGTAATACCCCCACACATACAATCAAAGACAAATCTAACACAAACACACAATATAACACAAATTCAAATCAAACGTCAAAATTCTGTTAAACCCTTAATCATTCTTTGAGGTCCATTTATTGGTAAAAATTATTCCTAATTATGTAGTAATTACACTAAATTTTTACAGTGATAATTCAAATCAAGTCATTTAAAACATTCGGTTCTCCTTTATCTAAATTAGCTGTTAATAATAATAATTCGGATTTAACCCATCAGACTGGTCTACTGGTAAATTCGTCGTCCTAAATCAGCCGATTTCGAAGTTCTCAGGTTCAAATCCTGATGAAGGTTTTTTATTGGGATTTAAATACTAGATCGTGGATACCGGTGTTCTTTGGTGGTTGGATTTCAATTAACTACACATCTCAGGAGTAGTCGAGCTGAGTTTGTTCAAGATTACAAATTTACCGGTACAGTTACATTAAACTAAGTCGCTGATGACTTTAATTGTTGATGCGACTATAAATAAAAGTATTAAAAAAATTCGGATTAATTTTATTTTAATTAAAGAATATCTCATTTAACCCAAATTATTTGTATCTTCATCCGTTTGCGTAAGTAATATACCACTATAAAATATCAAATATCACTAAATGTAAATATTACATTAAACGAGGAATAAATAAATTCTCTAAATGGTCCTTCTACGTTTCTATTTGTACATGTAGAACAGTAACATGAATATTTTGATGACCATTCTGGGTATCTAAATCAGCCGTCAACTTTAGTTGTCATAAAATCTGCTGTTATAACAAAATTTGTTCCTTTATATTTAATTGTTGAATTAAGAATATATTTTGTAAATTATATTTAGCAAACAATAAAATAATCCATATCTGTATTCATATGAACAACTAAAATATCAATAGAGTATTTTAAAGACAATGCAGATATTTATTTTTATCTGCTAGTACAATTGTATAAAATATTCCTATAAAAATTAAAAATAAAATCGTATCTAACTTCAGAAAAAGATTTGATGAAAGTTTTGTTGTTAAACTTTAACAACACATAATCATTATCCATTTTTCTCTTTACCATAAAATCCTACCAAATATATTTTCAGTAAGAAGAAACGTTTTTTTTGGAGGGGGGGAGAATTCTTTACCGAAACTTAAACCCAAATCCCATAAAAATCTCTTTGACCGTCTTCCCTTAAAAATTAACTGTAATGACGTCAAAATTATCGATATTATAAGATGTTGTTTTGATTGTAATAGACCTTTTTTCATTATTAAGTATTATTATTATTTTTTTTTCTTCTTCTCCCTCTCATGATTGTGGTCTTAATCTGTATTGACGGGATATGCCAAGTCAGTACAAATACTATTATGATTCTGTATTAAAAAGTATCTGAAAATTTTGCATGTTTTGAGTATGACTGATTTCTGGACGTTTTTCTGTATGTATGTATTTTTTCCTAACTATATTAAATGTGGTGTGAATGTGTGAGATGTGAGGCCCGCGACTGAAATAATTAGGGAGATGATGATTTTTCTTGTCTCCAGAATCTGTTTTTATTAATACTAATAATATTACAAAAGCATTAAAAATAAACGATTATTTACTCGTGAATCGTATACTCCCTCACTGATTATTTATTTATATTTTTACAACACCAATTGTTACGGTTGATTACTGATCGCTTCCCGGCAGTTTGCATTTATTTAGATTGACAAGAGCTATGGAGATAGATTGAGCCGTGGAAATAAAATAGGAATGGATGTTTGGTGTTGTCTGTAGAAGGATTAAACGAATCAGCATGGATTACAATCACGCATATAAGCATGAACAGCTCACATGCACCGATTTGCCCACACACTTTTACGCGTAAACATTAGACAGAGTCATCCCGTACGGTGGGGAACTGGGATTACGAGGAATGGGTTTTTTGATCAAGGCTTAACTGTTTGAACCCGTTGCAGTGTTCTGTAAACACATAAACACACATACGTAGAGCTAGAGCGAGAGAGCATTGCGGTTATTGGCTAGACTGATATTGAAATACCGCTTGTTGACAAAATCTCCAGCCACAGAGATCTGCATATAGTTAGTGTCTTGTCAAATAATAACAAAAAAAACATCACACAATACCGTTCCGTCCAACCCGATCTCACATCCACTATCTGTAGTTATATTATAGACAAAAGAGCAAACCTAAAACAATCAAACCACATCTACCCTTACAACATAACGTAAAAATAACATAATTTCGATAGAGGTTATGTAATTTTGTTGCAAAATAACATAATAAACCGCAAATATCTTAAAAGTATAAATACTGCTCGACCGGCGTATTTCATTAACTGTTAAAGATATTTATTGGAAAATAAATACACAAACAAGGATAATTTCTTCTCAATCTTTTATAATCGATCTCTTTTTAATATTAAATTAATGAAAAGTTAGTCGAAGGCCGTTTGCTATTCAATAAATGTGAATAATTTAACGATTTTCCATAATTTGTACAGGTATAAATATATTGATTTTTAAATGTATATGTGTGTATGTGTGTGTGTGTGTGTATGTGTTTTATATGTATATACGTGTGTATACGTGTATATACGTGTATATGTATACATCTGCATATGTGTGCGTGAATAGTATATGCATGAATTCATCCCATGTTGCTAACACTCAACTTTTTTTTTATTGAAATATTTTTAAGTAATGAGTGTGATGAGGGAATATGGTGCAACAAGAATTGCTATTGAGGAGAAATAATTAAAACAGGTTGGTACTTTTAAATTCCTTGGAAGCACAATAAAGTTTGATAGAAAATGCAGAGGAAGTTAGAAGCAGAATTATGAATGACAAATGACATTCAGCAAGGTTAGAAATCTGCTTACGACCAAAAATACACCTATTGATCTGACAAAGAGATTTGCATGATTGGAGTTTGTTGTAAAGGTTTCTGATGCAGAAGCTTTTACAACAAAAAAAAAAAACAGAAACTCGATACATAGAAAGTTTTGAAATGTGATTATGGAGGAAAATGCTAGTTATCTGTTAGCAATTACTATTATACGGATTTGAATACTAGAACATGGATACCGGCGTTCTTTGGTGGTTGAGTTTCTATTAACCTCATATCTCAGGAATGGTCGACCTGAGACAGTACAAGACTACACTTCATTTACATTCATACATATCATCCTCTGAAGTAATATCTTATGGTGGTTTCAGAAACTAAACAGAAAAAGAGAGGAATCAACTAGTGAGAGGGAGTAACTAATGATCAGGTCTTAACAAATATAAATGAGAGTAGGTTTGATTAAGACAATACAAAGAAGTAAAGCAAACTAGATAGCCTACATCCTAAATCATGATTGTATTCGAAAAGCAATAATTGAAGTAAAGATTGCAGGTGTGAAGGGAAGAGAAGAAGGAGGAAGGATAGGAATCTTGGATGATTTAAAAAGCAGACAAGGATCCTATAATTTAAAAGAAAAATCTCAGGACAGACAGTCAAGGAGAATGCAGTTTCTTGATACTTGTAATAGACAGTCCCATAAAAGAAGAATTTTTTTATAAACAATTAATAAAATATTTGATATAAAATCGATTATTTATAAGGATTACATTTATAAAGTCATAAATTGTAAAGAGAATTCAATGGTGCAATTTATATTTTTTGATACGAAGCACCAGCTTTCACTAATTGAAAATTAACAGAAAACTACACAAACTTTTTAATTTTGGTTATTTCCATTTTTTTTTTGTTAATAATAAAATTATTTCAACATTAACCATTGTTTATAACTTGATAACTTTGAATAATGTAAAGGATTCAGTTCCTTTTTCCTAAGTACAAAGTGGAAGGACAGCAAAATTATTATTATTTTTTTTTTTTAATAATTATTTTCTACACGTTTTGATAAATTTTTAGTTTCATGAAACTACATAACCTTAAGCTAATTGTTTTTTTTTATTGTACTTTATTTACAATCAGTTTTCTACGCACTTTGAAACTATAAATAAATTGATTGACAAATTATAACATGAGTGAAGATTATCCTATGATACTCCTCGTCGAATATAAGCATTAATAATAATATATGTTACTTCTCATGAACAATACATAATGAGAGTGTACCAGCACCATGATATATAACAGAACAAATAAAAATAATAGATTAATGAAATTAAAAAGTAATAAGAGATTTCCACAAAAATAACAGCAATACAATAAGATAAAAACAGTAATAATTGAGGTAATTGAATCAAAACTTAACAACCAGCATCAAAATGATCAGCAGTTAAATAGATAGTACGACCGAACACAACACAAGTAATACTCCTGAATGTACACAGTCAAGTTGAATAATTTCAAATGATAATTGAATTCTTACCTTACTCATCACCAAAATAAATGTAATTTAACAAACTGTAACATAAAATCTGAGATGATCAATGTAATATAGAAACCAGTCTATCAAGAATAATTGATACTATAGTTGTCATCCCAGTCAATCTATGTATTTGATACCCTGTGACATATTACACACATATCTAACACATGGAGCACATATCTATTGGACAATAGTGGGGATGACCCTCCCCAATATTGTCCAATAGATTCACCACTAGATGGTTCACAAGTGTATTTATTTTAGATATGTTCTCTGTGCTTATCCTCTGAATTTCCTCATGAATATATGGGATCCTTAGATAGTCGTGGACCTCATTGTTCCTTATGAATCACGACGCCTCTGTTATGATCTTAAGTATTTTGTTTTGGAATCATTGGATGACCTCAATGTTGCTGTTACAAGTTGTTATCCATAATTGTAAACCGTAGTTCCTTATCAGTTTTAGGAATAGCTTATATAGCAATAATTTATTTGGCTGAGATAAATGGGATTTCCTACCCACAATCTATTCATCTGCATAAATCTAGCGTTTAATTGCTTTCTCTTTTCTTTTATATGATCCCTCCAGGTCATATGACGATCTAGATACAAACCCAATTATTTTACAGTGTTTTTATCAGGGATAGAAGTATTATCTAGCTGGAATTTAGGGCAATCACCTCTCCTCGTCATAAATATCACGTGATTTGATTTAGCAAGATTGACTGTGAATCTTCATTTTCACAGCCACTCATTGATAAAATCCAATGTAGATTGCAGTTTACCCGAGGCTAGAGCTGCATCGCCATGACACACAATCTTGGTAGTTACCAAGATTTTGTGTCATCCACAACAAATGCAACTGTGACATAGTCCTGACTAGAAAGGACTGCAGTGAAGATCAAATATAAAATTACAACCAAAACGGAACCTTGTGAAACCCCTGATTGTGTATTAATTTGGTTAGACAATTCCTGGATCTAACTTTTGACAAACGTCCAATAGCTATCTATGTAGCACTAAATAAAATGGTTGAGGTAGGCTTGATTTTAACTTGTAAAAAAAGACAAGATAACCAAATTTTGTGAAAGACTTGCTGCATAACTAAAAAAGCCACCGAACAATATTCCTTCCTTTCCAGAATTCATAGATAATACTAAAAATTCTGTGAGTTTCCTCAATGGCCGCTTCTAAAGTCAAACTGATGATCTGGGATAATGATATTGTTTATCAAAATTGGCCGTAATCTACAAAGGAAAAATTACAGGTCTGTATAAACACACATTTACAGGCTTACCTGGCTACAAGACCATTACACTGGTCAACAAAAAATTTAGAACTGAAAAGGGAGTATAGGTGTTCTATATCACGGAGTTCGTTAGAACTTCGTCGGTAAAAGGCGACGAAGTCAATGAACTATGTTTACAGTTCTAAACTTGACCTTATCTAACAGTGAAATGAAAATGGAGGAAAAAATAAAATAAGCATGAAAACAATACACATATTTAAGTTCAATTAGATTTGTAATAAAGAATGCTTTTAAAAAATACCTCGAATTTTTTTAGACAACTTTTTTCCATTTGATGAACTGCGGGACTCGAATATGTCATTTTATTCATTTTTTAATGTACCTTTATGAATTGCGCCGCTAGGTAGTAGTACAAAATTACAGGTAAAAATTAGGTGCAAGTTACAGATACACTTAAACATTGTTTATTATCTATTATTGTATATCTATTTCATATATCTAACATGTATTTTTTTCTAAATTAATAACAGATTTTGATAATAGAAATGTAGTGTCTTACATTTTTTTATATTAGTATCGTTTTGTTAAAAACAGGTTTATTTTTATTATCTGCGAGACTCCTACCGTAGGGTTTACAATTTTTTTGTCATTTTTTTGGATAACATTTTAGATACTGAATTTGAATATGTATTCTGACACAACTCATCACGTATTCTTAAGTTACAATACCTTAAGTTTATTTGTTTCATCATTCGTGAAACAAACAACACAAATAATTTAGTACGTCTGTATATTTGCTTATTCGATCTGATACAATCATGCATGCTGTAGACTATATTAGATACATAACAGTCGAATGATATCATTTCATGTCAAGCCAGTCATGTACAGACATGTCAATGAGACAAGTAATGAATGAGTAATTCAACGTGATGAAATTTTCTTCAGTATGAGTTCAGCTTTTGTTATGACTTGCTGTGTTCTTTAGTTGTGGTAGTGGTATTAGCATATACATATTATAAAGATTGTTTCACAAGTGATGCCATAGATTTAGTGAAAGATTTTTAGAATGAATGCAACTTTTGTTTAGAAAGTTACCAGTCGATAGGTCCTTAACAGTTTCAAAAGAAATGATACGGTTTAAGAAACTGGATTCTGAAAAATAAAAAACAAGTCAATAAAAATAATATTTACATTTTTAACTATCCTCAAGAAAATCTACACCATCGATATGGTGTAAGAAAAAAAATTCTAACAATTATTGATAATTCGTATTTATCGATTAGTAAATAATTTACTCTAAAAATTGAATTCATGAAATTAATTTCAGGATACATACAGACTACAAAAAAAAAAGCTATGTTAAAAGCTGATGTTATCATCAGCATATACTAGAAAAATAGTATGAAAATAATAAAAAACAATTACGAAGTAATAAATATAAATTAATAAAAAAAGCCTACTAATTACTACTATAAACGAGTTTTTTCAAACTGATGTTATACAATAAAAATTAAAGATACAAACATTAGCCAAAAATAAAAATTATCGTTTTAGATAATTCCAATCGAAACCTTAAAATAGTTGACTTAAAATCTAAACCACTGAAATATAACTTTACACTTTTGACTGGAGTTATGTAATATGACAACAGTTACTTGTATTTTTTACTTTTACTCTAAAAATAATTGTTAAAATTTCTCATTTTATAACGTTTATTAAGTATTACTTCATTTATTTATTTTTTTCTTTAGCCTCCGGGATCACCGTTAGGTATTGCTTCAGAGGATGAGATAAATTATTTACTTGTAGCGTGTGAAAATGCCATGCCTGACCGGCATTCGAACCCAGGACCTCTTGATGAAAGGCCGAGACGCTACCACTCGCGCTACGGAGGCCGTCACTTCATTTATTTGGTAATAAGTAATAATATTTATTCCAATTTATTCATAAAATTTCAGTTATTTGTTATTTATATCTATATTTTTTACTCTTTATTAAAAAATATTTTATTTAATAATTAAAATGACCAAGTAGTTTTAGATTTTATAGAACTAAACATTTTTTTGGATGTATTATTTTCCGGTTTAATATTCAATCGTATAAAATTAAAAGAAATTTTGGCTCTAATTAATTAATTCGAATAAAAGCTTAATTACATTGCTTAATGTTAGTTAGTAAGAGTTAAATAATTTTAAAATCCTGTGCATATTGTGTTTATTTGATCGATTTATACAGGCAAGCAAAAATTAATTAATTTCTACTACTTAGTTTAGAATTTTTAGTTAAACATATTTAGTATTAAATTTACTCCAAGTCTCATCGTTCATTCAGAACTCAGTTGGTAAGATTACCTTAGCCTAGAAGATTGGTGAGCCTTCTCTCCACAACTTAACCACAGTTCTAACAGATGTTTAATGCCGCTTCTAATGTCCATTAATGTTCTCTTACATCATTGATGATACTGCCCTCTTTGCATACTTAACGTATTTCATACACTATTATTAAAATTTTGAATTACAAATATGTAATACACCAAAAATATTATACAAAAATAATATTTCACAAATCAGTAATGTATTTTTTTTAAAGTTATATCTTTTTTTATTGTTAACATTTTTCTAAATAATTTTTGTGATCCTTTTGAATTTTTTCAACTAAACTAATAAATCATTAATATACTTGATTAGATCTAAGTCTTTATTAAATTTTTGTATTTTTAAACACAACGATTAAACCCAAAAATAATGTACGGTAATTTAAATTGTTATTATTTCTGAACAATAATTTTTAAAAAAATTAGAATTAAGAGTGATTAAATAAAAATTATTTAAACAGGTAATATATTAAAATTAGCCAAATTTTTTCTAGAGAGAAATTTGGAACATTGAAAGTTAAATCAGTACAGTATTAAACGAATAAATAAAATATTTACTATAAAAAGAAATAAAGTAGCATACGAGGGGCTATCAGAAAGTAAGTTACGCCCTCTCTATGTACCAAACACATATTAATAAAACAATTTTTTTTCATTGAACAAAAAACTGCGTAATTTAATGTATTTTTCGACATAATCACCAAGCTTTTCTAAATACTTTTCGTAACTTGTGACAAGCTTTTTCAGTTCCAATTTCATAAAAATTTCGTCCAATTTCCATCAAGCATTTAAGGACCGCTTCCTTCAGTTCATCATCATTAGCGAAACGCTCCCCTCCCAGAACTCGCTTGAGAGGACCAAACAGGTGGCAGGCGGATAAAACCAACTTCTCAATTGAATTTTTGCAGTAACTCCTTTGTCGCATAAGCTGAATGTGGAGTAGTATTGTCGTGAAGAAAATCGACTCCGTCACTCAATCTTCCAGATCTTCGATTTTTATTAACTTTACGCAATGTTTTTTAGTCTCACAGTAAGATTTGGCATTGATTGTTGTTCCTCGGAGCATAAATTCACTGTAAACAACTCCCTCAGAATCGAAAAAACTGTCAGCATAATCTTTCGAACACGTCGGGATGTTTTCACTTTTTTTGGCTGCGACGAATTTTTGTGTCTTTATTTATGTGATACTCGTTTAGTCTCAGGAGTGTAATGAAGCACCCAGCTATCATCGCCTGTGATGATTTGTTTCAAAAACTGTAGACCAGACCTGGAATAACGTTGAAGAAAAGAAAGAGCAGACGAAAAACGTTGTGTTTGTGGTTATCGGTCAACAGATGTGGTACCCATCGTGCACACATCTTACGGTAACCAAGTTGATCGTGAATAATCGCACACTACCGTAACTGAAGTTAAGTTCACTTGCAATATCCCTAATTTTAATGTGCCGGTTACTCAAGATCATTTCATTCACTCGTTTTGCATTACCCGTCATATTTGCAGTTGCAGGACGCCCAGCGTCCCTCACTGACATTTGTTCTTCCGTTTCTGAATATTTGACACCATTTTGTGATCAAGGGCATGACATTGCATTCTCACCGTATACCTCAAAAATTTGGCGATGAATTTCACAATTGTAATTTTTTGCCTACAAAAATCGGATTATTGAACGCACTTATATGCTGAACGAAACCTCTAGAAGACACGCCATATTGACGACACTACACATGTCCTGAATGTAGTGCAGAATGGGGAAGCGTGAGGACAACACAACCAGTGCTGCCACCACAAGACATTAAAATATTCCTTTCAGTTCAAGAACACGGCAAGGGTGTATATTATTTTTTGATCAACCTCTTGTATTAGTATTATTCCCGTCACGACTTTGCCCGCACTATACAATTACTTTCGTTTCCCGTCGCGGTAGTTTTTTTAACCGGAAGCACATGGAGACAGTCCCGTCGTACATACACAGTAACAATCGTAGTGGCTGTGCTGATTGATCTGCCGCGTCGTAACCCTCACATCCCTTAAAAAATCGAATTTCAAAAAATTCCCGAGAATGATTTTTAAATATTTATCTGAAGAGTATTTTCAAGCCCAAATCTATTTAATATCTCGTTTAATATAGTCGGAAATGGGGAAAATTTGCAATTATTATTCAAAATTTTTTCACCTTTCTTACGTTTACAACATTCGACCTTTAGGTCGAATACTAACAAAAAAGCTAGAAATTGGTTTTTAGGTATTTACACGAAGATTACATAATCAAAAATCAAGTTTACATCTTTATTTGTTACCAAGAAATTTAAAACACCGTAAATTTCATTGTTACTCCATTTTAACCCTTTAAATTCGGAATTTCAGAAATCTATTCTTACTGTGCAGTTACACCGTAAGAATGCGTATGCAAATTGTCATCAATTTAACTTCAGCAGTTTTTGCTGGGCATTGATTATAATTCATTCACGATATGACTAGCGTACCCGCGATGCTTCGCTATTGCTAAATTTGAGTATATTAAATAAATTTTGTATTATACTTGACAAATTATATTACGAAAATAATAATATGTACAATATCAATTGTTTTTCACTCAAAATAAATCAAAATCTTTACAACACTTTGGGATATACGATGATTTTGGTGTTTCCATTTGCACATACATAAACAAATTGTTAAGTTTTCCTACACGGGGGCAAGCAACGTATAATTTACCATGAGAAAAACAAAGATTTTCCAAATTCAATCCACATACTTGCCGCGATTGATCTAGTGATCTGTTTATCTTTATTGCAAATGCCAGTTTATTTGGAAATTGTGATTGTTTGAATTGGATGCAAGCTATATTCAATTTCAGAATTATACTGAAATGCAATACGATCGGGTGTTATAAATTGATGCAATCGTTCATTTCACGTTCTTGTGATGATCCTATAGTCTGTACCTGTGACATGTAATCTATTTCGTTCATTTCGTTGTACTGTTTCTTCCTCTACTACATTTCTTCTGTACTCTCTCATTTGTTAGCTGGAATTTTTTGTCGACCAATATTTCCAATATTTTATTTTGTCGATCAATATTTTTTTGTCTATTTGGACGCATTGTTATTTTTAAATTATAAAAGGTTTATCTTTTATATAAATATAAATATTATTTACCTTTCTTTAAATTTTTGTAACTTTCGTAAACAATGAAATGGGCAATATTAGAAAAACAATAAATTGTACAATATTAATTAACCATTAATCTTATTTCGTTTTTTCATATAACCCCCGGAATTTTTACCATAGTTCAAATCTCACCAATCTCACTACTTTATAAATCATTAAAAACAACGTATAAATAACCTAAAACTTATTTTACTAAATTTAATGTCGTTGTGTATATCAAGAGATATCGTCTACATCGATTATCATATCAACATCGATTTTCGTCTATATCAATCGTTGTCTATGTCAATATCGACTTCCTTAGATAACTATTATGTGGTTAAATATAGCCAAGAGTGATTAATTACAAACCGGGTTGGTGTAGTGGTGAACGCTTCTTTCCAAATCAGCCGATTTCGAAGTCGAGAGTTCCAGCGTTCTAGTCCTAGTTAAGTCAGTTATTTTTACACGGATTTAAATATTAGATCGTGGATACCGGTGTTCTTTGGTGGTTGGGTTTCAATTAACCACACATCTCAGGAATGGTCGAACTGAGATTGTACAAAACTACGCTTCATTTACACTCATACATATCATCCTCATTCATCCTCTGAAGTATTATCTGGACGGTAATTACTGGAGGCTAAACAGGAAAAAGAAAAGAAAGAATGAAGAGTGATGAATTGCTTGTTATATTTTGATAGCCATTTAATTTTATTGCTCTCAATGTTAAGTTATATTACCATTTAATTTTTTTTGTTAAAATTAAATTTTCGAATTGATTGTATTATTTTACGCTTAGTTATATTTTTATTCGTTATACTTTTTATTGTATTGTACTTTGTTTAACTTTTATTGTATTGTCTTGGGAGGTATCACTGGATCCATCACTTTCACGAAATTATTGACTACTATTTAGGTTTCATTCTTCAGGAATCTGATTGTAAATAAAGCAATACCCAAAAAAAAGAAGAATTATGGGTCAGCCAAATTTTTTTTCGTTTTGGTCGCATTGTTATTTTAAAATTATATTTTTATTTTTTCCTAAATAAATATTAATTAGTATTATGACAGATTTTAATGAACATTATCAAATCCAGTAAACCTCAACACAATCCATGGTTGCAACTCATGGTCCTCGCTGTTTCCAAGAACAAGTTACCTAAGCAATAAAATCCGTCTACATTTTACGAAGCCAATTAATCTTGGCTTCGTAATATTTTAAATAATTTAAGAGATTAATTTTAATCCATAAGATTATTAATTCTACAATTTATAATGTAATACGTATCATTATTTTTTTTAGATATTTTTTTTTTCTAAATGTACGCAAAATAGAAAAATTATTATATGCGTAGAAAAACGATTTATGGTTTGATAAATTTCATAAACACGGGACACTTGTATTGTTTGTATAAACGGTTAAATATGAAAGTTGAGATGAAAACATCGATCTAATAATAAATATATATTTTTTTTATTCGACTTTTTGAAGAAAAGTAAGGTATTACATTCGGTTGCACAGTGTTTTGGGAGGGGTTGAAAAAGAATTTTCTTTATGTTTTGAGGTATGTGAGTACAAAGTACCGTTCACAAATAATTCCATTTCCTTTTATATAAATATATATATATATATATATACGTGTAGGCCTATGATGTATAAATTTCATTGAAATTTATCTACGTATGTTCCACATATGCATCTATACATATGTTGTACTAGTGTACATGAAGGTATGCTTTTGAGAATTTAATGAAAATTGATTTAGTCGTAAGTGATGTTCAATTCTACTTTACTAAAATCTTCAAAACTACTAGATCAGATTCAGATTTAGATATACTGCAGTAATCTTCAGATAACTTACTACAGTAATCTATCTGAATATTACTACAAAATTTTTCGATGGCATGGCGACCGAAACCGTCACATGGAGGGTGTCTTCCCCTATAGGGTCAGAATTTTCAAAGACTGCATAAGGAATCTCATTTCGTGCAGTTTTCATCATGTCTTTCTTATGCACACTATTTTCTTTCAAATGATGGCTTTAGCATAAAAATTGGTTAAATCTAACAATTTTGTATTTTGTTCCAAACTTAATATATTCTTATGAAAATATAACTCTCTGTGAATAATATAATGAATAAAAAATATTCTATATTTTTTGTAGTAAAATATACTGAAAAATAACGATGTTGGCTAGCCTAATGTCATCTGATTTTTTTCTCCCTCCACTGTATTTGTTATATAATTGAACATAACCTTTATCGCAGGTTGTGAAGTATCATTTTGTTTGTTTTTTTTTTACATTTGTGTTATTTCTTTTGTGTGTATTCAAAGAATGGATGAATATGAAATTTTATGAGATTTATTGGATAGTGATTTGTCAGATTTTGGAGTAGATTCAGATGCAGATCCAGATCCAGAGTTTGTACCTTATAGTGATGAAAATAGCATTAGACCCAGCGATGAAAATAGTGATTTTGAATGTGGGGTGTCAGATTTTAAATAATGTGAATAATGTACAGCTTGACAACGCTGCAGACAGTGATAATGTTCATTCAGGTGAACATTATCATTGTTTGCAGCAAAGAATGAGTTTGATGATCTACATTGGATAGGACATGATGAAGTACTTAACAATTTTATTTAGAAATTCTGATAACGGTAAAGTTGAGATAAATCCAGATATAGAGTCTAAAATGTCAGATTTACACAAGGTGTCACAAATATCTGATCTTGATTTTATCAACACAATGGTAATATATAACTATGCTACTAAACCTCTAATTCAATAATGTAATGATGGTGCCAGGATAAAAAAGTGGTTCACAAAACTGTTGAAGAGATTAAACTTTTTCTGGTATTATTTGGATGGGCCTGGTTAAATTACCATCAATTGCCAGCTGAGATATATTCAACAAGTATACCAAAATATATGTCATGTAACCGTTTCATATTACTGCTGAAAACTGAACATTTTTGTGAAGAAAACGATGATAAAGGTAGATTACATAAAAGCAAATATTGTTGAGTTGATGGTTAAAAAATTCAATTTATGTTACTCACCTGAAAAACATTTTTGCATAGATGAATTGGCCATTTCTTTTACCGGAAAGCTCATTTTCAAACAATTTATAAAGAATAAATGGTGTCGATATGAAGTGAAAGTTTTCAAGTTTTGCTCTCCTCCTTATTATAATCCATAGGAATTTGTGCATATTTATTGGAATACGCAAGCACGGAATAGTAAAAAACTCACCAAAAAAGTTGTTAAACATTTAGTTGAACCATTTACAAATTTCGGGAGAACTACAGATAATTTTCATATACATATTGACTTGGCCCAAAAACTTATCAAAAGAAAAACTCATTTAGTTGGCACTTTTCATGCTAACAGGAAGAAATTATCAAAGACTGTTATGAAAAAGTTTCAGAAAGGTAAATTTACCTCTGAGAAGCTCCACTAAAGTAACAGTATATAAATGGAAAGAGGTCACATATACAAAATGGATGTCACATATGACATCCTAATGCTGAGCAGTGTTGAAACTTCTGAAATGTCTGAAGCGACTAAACAGAATAAGGTGATGTTAAAGCCAAATGTTATACTTAATTATAACAAAGGTAAATCAGCTATTTATTTACCTGATCAAATGTCATCCTACAATTCACCATTAAGATAATCTTTGAAATGGTAACTTCTGCTTTTGATCTGATCTGTAATATAGCAGTTGTAAATTCACATTATTTATTTACTAAAGCAACAAACAGGAAATATTTCATAGCAGATTACAGAAGAGCCTTCATTGAAGAGCTATTACAGGATGAAAATATAATAGTGAAAAATCTTGTGCTCCCTATGAAACATGAGCTTCTTTCAGCTGAAGGGAGTCACTGTACACCTTGTTCCCAATTGCGTAAGGATCAGTTTTCCAGAAAATATGCCTAATTATATTTAAAGAAAATATGTTTGATTTGCACTGAATACAACATTTTTTGTTTCATGGGCTGCTTTTTTAGCAATTATAAAGTTACTTTTTTTATTTTTGTAATTTAGATTTTAACATTTTCTATTTTATACAGACCTAACTTACTTTTCGATGTATTATTCATTTATGCTAAGTTTATTTCAATGATAAAAATTATAAAATACATTGTATTTTTTCATTGTTAAAAATTATTCTATAAATTATAGAGATTTGTTTTATTGAAAATTTGAATTAAAAAGTTAGATTATTCTGATCTTGAAAGTTGAGGCCTACTTTTTGCAATAACTTTGTTGTTTACGATTTAGATGTGGTTTTGTTCACACAAAAAATGCGTCATAATTTTTATAGTGCAGTATAATTTTATAAATCTAATAATTCCTAAGATTAAGATTGAAAAACTGAAACGACTGCCATTATGAAATTTGTGAACAAAGATTATCATACATTCTTTCTTCAGTATGTTAAGTAGAATCACTTCCTAGAGTTCGGCCTCACCTTTTTAGGACAGGTTGTTTTATATATATATATATTTTCAAAAGACTACACACTGATAAAATTAATTTGAGCTCAGTGATGTAGGTAGTCCTGCACAAGTTAAAGTGACTTCAACAAATGCTTCAATCATGCTTAAAGCATTAAATTGAAATGCAAAAGTGTTCAAGAAATTATTCCATCATAAACAAAATGGTTGATACTTTTCAGCCATCATGTATAACCTATGAACAAGACAAAAAAACAAATGAAATAAAAGAATATATAAAAAGCAAATATTAACAAGTTTACTGATGTAAAAATGATTTTTAACTTATTCAGCAACTTTATGTTTACTATTATTTATCACAAAACTATTTGTATGTAATACTTTACTGCTGTTCACATTATCCAAAGATAATATTGGAAGAAAATCAACTCACCCAATACCACAACAGAAGTGCCATCAGAACTGTTCTGCTAACAATTGATTGCAGTAATACGAATCTATTAATTAGAATTTCATAAATGAAATTTAGATATTTTCTACAAAATTGTTTGAAATTATAAATAACAGTATAATTCTATAAAGTATAAATCATATATAATCCTATAAATAACCTAATTTACAATCTGCAGGCAGATGGTAAATTAGGTTATGAAATAGTGCTCTTTGATTTTGAAGTATTGCCTGAAACATTAGTCAGACAATTAACCACTGGTGCATCATCTTTTGCTTCCTGCCATGTCATTGGAACAGCAAAGTTCATGTGCCGAGAACTTTTTGACTAGCTTTTAAAGAGTCAGACACATTCAGCACAACAAATGTGAGGGGTGCAATGTTTGTCTTGGTCACCAACTTTGCATCCAAAATAAGACATTATTTTTTTGATGAGAGGAGTAAACCTACATTTTTGAAATCTAAATGATACCTCACCACAAATATAGCAAAATCTGTCTGGGAAAATTATAAAATTTCTAGGCATTTGTAAAAACACACAATATGCAAACTCTACAAAAAATATTTCACTGCACGTCTTGAATACAAAAGATGAAATATAAATTTAGAATATGAGAATCGTTTACACTAAACTATATTATATCAGCACATGTACACGAAAGATGTACAGATGTCAACAGAGAGACCACTGAACACGGACTGGCTATGCCTTGAACCAGTAACTCAAACATTATAATCAAAATAAATGTGTGCTTGTGACATCACTTTGACAAAACAATGATGATCAAGTCTGTAAGAAAGCCAAAATCACCTGGTTGGTTTAATAAGAACTCATCATTGCAAATCAGCTGATTTTGAAGTTGAAAGTTCTAAGGTTCAAATCCTAATAAAGGTCATTTTATAGGATTTGAATACCAGATCATGGGTAACAGTATTCTTTGTGGTTGGATTTCAATTAACTACCCATCTCAGGAATGGTTGACCTAAGACTGTACAAGATTACACTTCATTTACATTCATACATTTCATCCTCTGAAGTAATACCTTATTGTGGTTCTGGAAGCTGAACACAAAAAAAAAGATTTGTTGTAAGAAAACCATCTTCTGATTCATTTTAGAATTCCATCATCCAGCAGTTATGACTAATTGTATTGTCCTATGCCACTGCAGACCTTTCATAACAAACTAATCATTTTTTAATGGTTAATGAATACAATATTTTTGTTCATTTATATCATTTTGTTCATTTCTACATCGATGCGTAATTCTACAATATAATTGCATAAGTTCTATAATGTATATAACACTGAACAGTGTGTAACTTGAAAACTAAACGTGATAGAAAAATTTTGTTAACATTTTTTTTAATTCAAGGGGAAAAATACATAATAGTAACCATATCTAGTTGCTTTTGGACAAAATTTTGTACACTAGTGTTATATCATTTTTAAGGTTTCTTTTTTGTAATGTTATATACATAATATCTTGTACACTCTGGTTATAAATGTATTAAGAATTCATACTAAATAAAACCATGTTGTATTTACTGTTACTATTTAACATTTCATAGTTTTTATAGTTGAGTAATGTGAAAGTTCTATATATAATTATATATATAAATTGCAACAATTTTTGTGTCTATACACTAGTTGTTTTCAATTTACTGTTACATTTTAATATTGTTACAACTCTGCTGGCGAAATTGTAGTATCTTTCTCCTGGAGTTTTCAGGATCGAAACAATTGTAGTCAAGAATTTTATTTTTCACACTTTAAAATATTCATTATATTCGTCAGTAACTTTATTGGGTGTTAACATGTTGTTGTTGTTGTTGTTGTTGTTGTTTAAATAAATAAGTAATTATAAAATAATGTTTTCTATGGCTTCTGCAGTCAATGTACTGCCAACATCAGCTCCTCCAAAAAACCTTATCTTGTTGCTCCATCATAGTTGAAACTCCTCAGTTTCTATTTTTCAAATAGTCAGTAAAATGTATGCTACTTCTTACACTGTTCTTTCATTTTCTTTTCAGTAACCAACCTTCTTATCGAAAAATATGTTTCTCCCAACCAATCCTTTAAGATGTTTTCATTTATGACTTTCTCATATTTAATATTTAACATTTAATGTTAAATATTTGTCTGTAAAAAGCACTATTAATATATCTCAGACCATTATCCATGTTCTTTTTACAAATACCAAATTTCTGTCATACAATAACAGACTTTACACATTTAGTCATTCTTCGCTACGGTTCTTTTCATATCTCTAATATTCTGATGTCTGTGATTTTTTGTTTGTTTGTTCACATCATTTCATAATGTTATGTAGCATATTAATATCTACATCCAGCTCTAATTTCACATTTTTAGTTTCCCACCTAACAACCATACAAGCAAAATTTCTTCTATGAAATTTGTGAAATTACATTAGTTTGTTAGTGCTGACCATCTCCATTAGTACCAACACACTTGCACTAATTAAATACAGTAAGCAAGCGTGCTTTAGTTAGAATCATTATAAGAAAAGAATTTCAAATTTTTATCCTAATTGTACACTAGAAAAATGGAAACATTTCACTAAGTTCAAGACAATCAATGAATACAATTGTTGATTCATTCCTAAGTTTTTTATTATCCTATATTGTACTATGGTTGGTAGTCTGGTGTAGCCGGGTGGCTTAACATACAACATATTTAGTCAATCGAGCGATCGAGTTCAAGACCCAGCCAGACGGAGTTACTTTTTTACACTTTAAATATTATTCAATTATTTAATTCTACTGCTAACCTGGGTCGTCAGAACAGAGCAGACAACTACAACAGCTGTATGTCAGTGCTACCAACTTTTCAAATATTAACTAAAATAAATAATTAATAGTAAAAAGTGTAAAAAATAATTTGCTTGCTACCCTATGGAATTTCAAATTTCCCGGTCCAAAAGAAAGACAAAGGACATTACTCATAGCACCACCAAAACAGCATTAGGAGAGAAAGTTAAAAGTGAGAGGAAGAAAAATGATTAATGGTGATCTGAAGAATTGGCAGGCTTGCTGAAACAAAAGAACAAAAGCGCTTATAAAAAATGGTTGCTCCCTATGGACTTGAAGATAGTAAAACTTACCTATGATGTAACTATGAAGTTAAAAGACCAATTAAAAAGTGAAAAATGCCTTAGGCAAGGAATATCTAATAAAATAAATAACCCAAATAATAAGCCAATTTCTTGCCATTGTTGGGAAGTTTTCGGTCATGAAAAGTGCAGAGGGTATTGAATTTGATGAAAAGAGATGTCAGGCAGAATTTAAGGATAGAACCATAGCATTGAAGAGTTGTAAGCATATTACCAACAGCTACTGTCAGAGGAATGATAAGGATGATATTTTGTATATGATGTAGAGCTTAATTTTTGAATACAGGAAATGTGAACTGGAAATTAATGTAGAAAAGACCTGGTTCATGGTAATCAGAGGAAAAGAAGAGGATTTTGAAACGTCGTTAGAAACTGTGAAGCATTCTGATGAATTTAAATATCTTTGGATGATATTAACAACTGATGGAAGAGATACTAGGATATTATGAATAAGATTGTAAAGGGGCAGGGAAGAAGATACATTCAGTTTTATGGAATAATCATATTTAACATTTTTAAAACGTTGTTTGAAAGCAGTGTGGCATATGGATCTGAACAATGGACTTTTTATGATATGATGAAACAGGGACTGATGGCTGTAGAGATGATGTACTGGAGGAGATGTTGCCAAGTTACACTGATTGAATAGAGTCAAAAGTGATAGAGTAAGAGAAATTATGAAGGTTACATCATCTTTGAATGTAGCAGTTAGTCAGCTATTGTGGTATGGTCATATGCGTATGATGGGTCCAGATGGATTGCCTCGTCAAGTTTGTGAATGACAACCACCAAATAGAAGAAAAAGAGGAAGGTGAGGAAGATGGTGGAGGATGTGGGGTCATGATGTTGTGAAAAGTATGGAGGAGCATGTTATTTTGTAGGAAGAGACCCAGAACAGGAAGGCTGGAAGAGTAGGATGTGGGAAATGTCTGTAACGGCTGTATAAAAACCGCTAAATGATAATAATCTGTGTAATTAAATGAAAAGAAAATTATTATTAAACAGTTATTATGCTTATGTACATTCCCATCTAAAATGCAGTACCAATTCATAGGACTCTTTCAAAAAGTCTTATTAGTTTTCAAAATCCAAAACTAGAATATCAAATCAATGTTTGGTGCCGATATGTATGAATCTTTGTAGACCGGTACTTAGAAAATTAAAAATATTAACTTAATGTGTTTATATTTATATATGTGAAATCCTTGGTAAAAAGAATTGTTACTTATTGTTATCAAAAACATTATCTATCTATATCAAACGGACAATACACATAGAACTATTGTAACTTAACGTAATTTTTCGGCTTACCAACAAGGGCCTTGAAATTCTACAAAATCAAAATATCTCTTAAAACTAATTTCTGCTGCGTCAAGACTAATTTTATTAAATAATACTAATTTTTACAAAATCTAGAATATATTCAAAATTGCCTCTAGTAATATGCATTTCCTATAGGAGAGATATTAATATTCAGATGCGATTATTGTTATTAATAATATCACATTTTGACGTGAAACGACTTTAAAATCACAACGAAACATATGGGTACCGGAACAGAAATTTTCAGCGTAACGAAAAGGTCTACATCGTCCTGCCTTAATAACTCCCTAACTGTTAGTCTCAAAGACGTAAATGCGGTATAACTTTATAACTTACTTGGTCAGCTCGCCGATACTACTTTG
Source organism: Lycorma delicatula (assembly GCF_047948215.1). Lineage (NCBI taxonomy): Eukaryota > Metazoa > Arthropoda > Insecta > Hemiptera > Fulgoridae > Lycorma > Lycorma delicatula. The sequence goes on along the minus strand of NC_134457.1, from coordinate 190,815,372 downwards.
AGTTTGCGTCAATGGTGTGGGGGTTGGCGGGGAGGGGAAACAGCGCAAATTTGCCAAAACTGACGCTCTCTCTCATTTCCATTCAGTGTATCTCACGACTGAGACGCGATAGCATGGCGATTCGTGTGTTTGTGTTTAGAGCTTTCTGAGATCTTTTGATTTATGTAATAAGTGTATTTTGGACAATATTTATGTGTAATAAATTAAAGTAAACGTGTAAAAAAGTATAAAAATTCAATATAGCAGCCTCAGCTCGCGGAAAAGCCTGCCGGAATATAAATTATGCTATCGTTGGAAAGGGGAGGTTATGGACCACGCACAGGTACCCCATTGCCCGGCGCTGAGCGAGCGCAACTGTTTCGGGAGCGTCGAAAAGCTGACACGACGCTCTGTGAACGACGCCGACGGCGCGAGCACCTTCACCGCTGCTTGTTATGCCTTATGTCTCTTACTTCTCATATCACAGATCAATTTCGAACAAAATTTTCGTCGAATATTAGTCGAAATAAATATCATGTAGTGTCTGTTTTATGTTAAAATTAAATTTAGTACCCGGTCAACGTCTCTTTTTTATTTTAATCGAATACACTAAAAATGACTCGCTGACGTACAGGCCGACCAGTTTATCTGTAGGGTTGGTCAAATGAAGGAACTAAAATTTTACAGCATCCATATGGTGAATCCCATTTAACTCTACAGAGAAGTTGGTCGGTCTGTAGCTCGGAGGAACATCCTCCAAGGTCTGTAACGTTTCACATTAAATCAACGGTCATGCGCCCCAACACAAGGCATCCGATTTTTTTTTTTTTTTTTAATACATTATCTCTACATGAAAGAGCGTTCCACCCCGTAAAATTTCCAAAATAGTTTATTTTTAAATAAATAATTTTTTTTCTGATAACGTTCGTTATATGACCATTGTTTTTATTCGTTGTTAAAAGTAATTAATTAACAAAAAAGAAAACATGTTATTGTAATATAATTTTTATTAATTAATACTGTATAATTTTGAGTAACTTTTAGAAATAATATGTAAATATGAAATAATAATTGAAATTAGAAGACAATATAAAGTATTTATATATTTACAATTACATTAATTAATAATAATATTTATTTACCTGCTGGCGTATAATTGTTAATTGTTTATATGTTATATTATTATATTTTAAATGAAACATATAATTATCATAAATAGTTTAATGTGATTATGTTTAAAGTACATACAATTTAATCAATTTATCCTGCAAAAATAATTTTCTTTTAGATTTGTGATTAAGAAATAATAATTTGGTTATAAATTTTCATTAAAAGTCATTCAGTAAATAAAGAAACAAGAAAAAAACCATTTTATGAGCAAAAAATCTAAGTAATAAGTTTAAATTCGTGGAATAGAATATCTCTCCTCGCCGATTTACAACAGCTGATCAATTAAAATTTTACATAACTGAATTGTTTAGTACTGATAAAATTAAAAATTTTTAAAAACCCACGAATCCGTTTTGCAGAAACATATCTACTGCAGCACCCCCTGGCAGCTTATAACCGTAAAAATAATCTAAGAATCAGCTGTAAGGTGATACCTGTGTAATGCAAAAAACCGCATCAAAATCGGCTCAACCGTTTTAGAGAAATACATTACTGCAACGCCCCCTGTAACTGTAAAACTAATCTAAGAACTTGCCCTGAGTGGATACCTATGTAAGACAAAAATCGACCCTACCATTTTAGAGAAACACATCTACTGCAGCGTCCGCTGTTGGCCTATAATCATAAAACAAGTATAAGAACCTACTCTGAAGTGATACCTATGTAATGCAAAAACCGCATCGAAATTGGTTCAGCAGTTTTTGAGAAAATAGTAACAGGCACACACAGACTCACACACAACCTCTTACCCCAAATGCATACATCGTCTCCATTCTGTCGTGGTAAAAATTAAGATTACTTATGTTCAAAGAAAATAATTTTTTACAAAGAGAAAAAATCTTTTATTTAATAACAGATAATTTTATTTTTTATTATTTTTTTTTTTTTTGCTGTTAATACAAGGAACAGTTTAGAAATAAAGAAATTAAACTTTTCTTAAGTTATTTATTAAACAAAAATATGACATTCTTGAACATCTGTTTTTTCTATTGCCCCCGATATATATTTTATATATATATATATATATATATATATATATGCATATAAAATAGGATTGTTTAATAATTAAAGAGACAAATGGTAACAACGGAAAAACTATTTAATAGAATAAACTGAAACTGCTTGATGTTCTAATTTTAATGCGCCGGTACTCAAGTTAATTTCTTTCACGCGTTCGCGTTACCCGTCGTGTTTGCAGTTGAAGGACACCCATCACGCAGTTCGTCATTGACATTTGTTCTTCCGTTTCTGGACATTTGGCACCATTTTGTGATCATGGAGCGTGACATTGCATTCTCACCGTATACTTAAAATATTTGGCGATGAATTTCGTAATTGTAATTTTTTTCCACAAAAATCACAAAATTCCCAGCATAGAAGTGAACGCACTTCTATGCTGGACAAAACCTTTAGAAGATACGCCATATTGACAACGACAATGACACTGATTGTCGTACAGAATTGCTGTTGGGGGAGCGTGAAGACAACAACACAACCAGTGCTTCCACCACACGACATTAAAATATCCCTTTCAGTTCAAGAGCACGGTAAGGGTGAAACTTATGTTTTGATCCATCTCTCGTATTTTATTACAGCAGGGTATATTTTATTACAACAGGGTACCTTAGATTTTTTAAATGTGTGCTATAAAAGTTTCAAAACTTATAGAGATTATACTTTTAAAGGTTTATTTTCAATGTAACATAAATTAACGTATCAGTAGCCATTTGGACCAAATATTTAATAATATACCTCAAAAATAGAGACTGGTACAACCATTATGAGTTAAAACATACAATTATAATAACATACAATAATGTTAAATCACCTTAACAATTACGTTAAATTTTTAGAAGATTATCAGTTTTTTTTTTTTTTGTCTTCAGTCATTTGACTAATTTAGTGCAGCTCTCCAAGATTCCCTATCTAGTGCTAGTCGTTTCATTTCAGTATACCCTCTACATCCTACATTTTGTTTTACACCCTAACAATTTAGGGTGTTTTACCCTAACACCCTAACACCAAATTGTTAGGGTGTTTTACACCCTAACAATTTGTTTTACATATTCCAAACGTGGCCTGCCTACACAATTTTTCCCTTCTACCTGTCCTTCCAATATTAAAGCGACTATTCCAGGATGCCTTAGTATGTGGCCTATAAGTCTGTCTCTTCTTTTAACTATATTTTTCCAAATGCTTCTTTCTTCATCTATTTGCCGCAATACCTCTTTATTTGTCACTTTATCCACCCATCTGATTTTTAACATTCTCCTATAGCACCGCATTTCAAAAGCTTCTAATCTTTTCTTCTCAGATACTCCGATCGTCCAAGTTTCACTTCCATATAAAGCGACACTCCAAACATATACTTTCAAAAATCTTTTCCTGATATTTAAATTAATTTTTGATGTGAACAAATTATATTTCTTACTGAAGGCTCGTTTCGCTTGTGCTATTCGGCATTTTATATCGCTCCTGCTTCGTCCATCTTTAGTAATTCTACTTCCCAAATAACAAAATTCTTCTACCTCCATAATCTTTTCTCCTCCTATTTTCACATTCAGTGGTCCATCTTTGTTATTTCTACTACATTTCATTACTTTTGTCTTGTTCTTGTTTATTTTCATGCGATAGTTCTTGCGTAGGACTTCATCTATGCCGTTCATTGTTTCTTCTAAATCCTTTTTACTCTCGGCTAGAATTACTATATCATCAGCAAATCGTAGCATCTTTATCTTTTCACCTTGTGCTGTTACTCCGAATCTAATTATCAGTTTCGATTATCAGTATCGATTATCAGTTAGTAAATGCCTATTGAGTTTAATTTATGGTAATTTATAATCATAATTTAAAGGAATGTTTAATACAATCCTTCTTGCATATCCTACGATTTCATTGTATATTTTTCAACTAAAATACTGTTTTTAAGAAATAAAAGTAGTTTTTTAACGACTTCCCGAAAAAAGTACGGGACTTTTCGGTCGCACGGTGGGAAATAAAATTGAATTTTCTTTAAATTACGTTTTCAGGTATAAGGAGGAAAAGAAATGTTCCTCCTCATACCTGAGAAGTGGATATGTATAAAATTTGAGGGTAAAAAATCTCCAAAACTACTCGATCAATTTAACTGAAATTAAGATATGCTGTAATGGTGTATCTGAAGTTGTGCATGTGAAAATTTGATGAAGATTGGTTCTTGAGTTCTCAATTTTAGGTCATCAGCAGACAATATAATCTCAATTAAAGGTTATATTGACTATGTAGTGGTGTATTTTTTTTCATACGCACCTATGCGGAGAGTCGAGTGAGAGATGCTTGTGTGTACGGTCTACTAGTTTTTAATCGAACGTATGAAGCGCGTTGTACTCTGAAAATCAGTGTGCTTCTGACTGGAAAAATTGGTATTGCACAGTTCTGCGCAAGAAATTTTATTATTTCTACATACCTCCTTAACTCTTGTTTCTAAATAATTAGATCAAGGGATAATTGAATAATCATTTAAATAACAGAAAATTGTTAATCCATAATGGGAGATGGACTCAGCAACATACTTTTACATTCATACTAAAAAAGAAAGACTTATTATACATTCTTCTTTATTACCTACGTTTTATATTTTCAATTTTAGACAAAACGGATGACAATGTCCAAATTTACTTAAAATGGTAAGACATATTTTTGTCAAGGAATAATGTATTCCTTATCAACTGTTTTAATATGGAATAGTTTTTTGATAAGTTTCATATGTCACAATTCATGTACCTTTAGTTAATTTTTAAACTTTTCAAAATAGACCGTTTTATATACATATACCGTATTACCAATGGAATTGAATATTTATCTTATTTTGACAGTATAATTTTACTTAAGTTAATAAAATTTACAATATTGACAGTAAAATTACAAATTGCAATAAGTATACAATAAAGATAATTAAATCTGAATATTTTTTAAGCCAGTTTAGATTATACTTGTTTGAAAAAATCAGCCAAAATTGTGGATTTTCTTATGTTATGTAGATTAAAACTATATAAATTAATCCAAAAACTCGTGTTAAAACATGGTGAATAGGCAACTCAACCAAATGAAACGAAAACAACTTGGAAAGATACCTGTCATTTGTCATAAGTAACTGGTAATAATTATTAAAAAAAATCTCTCTTTATAAAATAACATTCTAATAAACAAAATGTTTAAAACTTATCTGGATATAATATGGATAAAACCTTTTAGAACGGCGGCCTTATCTAATCTTAAAGTACTTCCTTTTAAAAGGAAATACTCAAGAGTCTTCACCGTAGCACCGAAGTATATCACGAACGACACATTAAACAATAATCTTAAACGCCATACGATTAAAAATAAGTTAATTAATAGAGAAAAAAGCCTCCAAAATTTAGAAACGTATAAAAATCCATTAGGAATAAACTTCCTAAACATCTGCGAAGACTATCACATTCTGAAATGTACAAAAATAATCAATTAGTCACAGAGTTTATTAATACTAGCCTCTCATCATCCCTTTAATTATACATTAATAACTTCGTATTTAAGAAATTAAATAGGTGTAATTATGTAGCACACTATTATGTATTATCTTCAGTGCAGATCGAATATTCAACAGATATGTGAAAATTTTTATAAACAAACTAAATATAAAACAAATAAAATATAAGCCCGAATGTGACGTTCGCGGAGTACGAAGCCAGACTACTCGGACTGCAGAGGATGGTCATGAACGCCCCAAAGAGGACAATTGTTGTGGGTGATTTCAATTCAATTACCGTACCGTAGCGGCTGGAGCTGGTTCCTCGAACAACAGAGGACTAGCGCTAGAAGAACTACTAGGAACTACTGGGCTTGTGTGCATCAATGATGGGTCGCCCACTTTCTACGCTCGCGGGCATTCCTTTATCCTGGATCTGGTATTGATCGACGGTAGATTTCCACCAGACATGGTGAGCATGCAGGTTTTGCAAGTCGAGACTGCAAGTGATCATTTGGCTGTTTCTGTTGAAATCCTTGATACTGAGACTCATATTAGAAATCAGCATCTATACTTTAGACTTTCGGAACGTCAGGTAGAGACCATTGTTCGCAAAGTTGATACAAAAATAACGGATGGCAGACCGGTCACGCCAGATACATTACAACAGATCATGATTACTGAGCTGGCCAGGCTCCTCGAAAGAGTTACCAGACATCACCCTGTCTATTGGTGGTCTTCCGATATTGCGGATCAACGCAGGGTTCTGCAATCCATGAAGAGGCGCGTGCAGAGACTTAGAACGAGAGCATACGGAGCTGATCGAGACCTGAACTTGGCGATTACACAATACGGAGCAGCAAGAAAACAGTTAAACTTCATGATTAAGCATGCAAAAAGGCAGAAGTGGAGGGAGCTATGGAGTGAACTAGATGCTGACCCCTGGGGACGGGCGCACCAGGTAGTCATGAAGAGACTGGGAAGACGGTTGCCCGTTCTTAATAAGATAGAAGCTACACGACACATAGAAGCCCTTTTCCCGCGGGTTGATACGGGCGTCACGGAGCTAATACCTGGTGAACGCGGCAGGTTCACCCAGGATGAAGTGGCGGCTGCGGTTAAAAGACTAAAAAATAAGAAGAGTCCAGGACCCGATGGTGTGCCAGCTGCAGTCATAAAGGGTCTGATGTCCGTCATCCCGTGGGAGATGACAGATATTGCGAGTTATGGGGTCCAGCATTGCTTTTTTCCTGCTTGCTGGAAAACGTCAAGAACTGTTTTCTTGCCCAAACAACATTCAGTTCCAGGGGCTCTCGAATATCGCCCTATAAGTCTCATTAATAATATTGTAAAAGTCGTGGAGAGGCTCATCGCTAATAAACTAATTGAGGAGCTGGAAAACAACAACCTCCTCCATGAGAATCAGTTTGGCTTTAGGCGGGAGCGGTCAACTATTAACGCCATCAACAAAGTAGTTTCATGGGCTGCTGCGGTGAGGGCTGGGACTTGGAGAACCAGGCGAATCCCGCTAATGATACTCCTGGATATAAGGAACGCTTTCGGTTCGGTACCTTGGCCAGCTATATTGAGGGCACTTCAAAGAAAAAATATAAGCGAGTACATAGTGACGCAAGTAGCCAGCTATCTATCCGAGAGACGAACTGAAATCAATACGGTGGATGGTGTGGTAAGTCATCAGATCTTCGGTGGAGTCCCGCAGGGGTCTGTACTCGGACCCCTACTTTGGAACATCTTCTATGATGAAATTTTCCGACTTCAATTCCCGCAGGGGGTGAATGTCGTAGGATACGCGGACGACATTTCGCTACTAGTGGAGGCCAGTACCATAGATGAAGTGGAAGACAAGGGGAATATTACCTTAGAAATAGTGAATGAATGGCTCGTCAACAACAATTTGGAGGTCTCTCCTTCCAAATGCAAGGGTATCCTCTTCACTGATAGGAGGATACTCAGAAAATTAAATCTGCGCCTGAGAGGAGAGGCAATTGTCGAGGTGGAAAGGGCTAAATATCTAGGGTTGTTACTGGATAAACACCTCAAATAATCCAACCATGTGGCCATGATCTGCGACAGAGTGGAAACAACAATCCGTGTCATGCGAGGTCTCTTTGCGGGACAAGGAATTCCACGTGCGTCGAAGAGGCGACTTATCACCTCGGTGATAACGTCGTCTCTGTTGTACGCCGCCCCGGTATGGGCTGATGCGGTTAATGTCCAGCGCAACAGAAGAAAACTAACTAGCAGTCATAGGAAGTCACTTCTGGGGGTAGTTTCGGGGTACCGAACGTTATCGTATGATGCACTGTGCGTGCGTTCTTCAGTGCTCCCGATAGAAGGGTTGGTCATATAAAAAAAGTTTCAGAAAAAAGTTTTAAGTAATGTTTACAGGACCACTTTAAATCGATTCGATGCTGTGTCTGTTAATGGAGGTATGATTTTTTTGTCTTCGAAACCCCATTTTTTCCACCCATGGGCCAATGTTTGGTGATGTCAAAAAACTTTTACTTAGATAAGTTTTAGTCCCTTATCCAAAGAATAGTAGAACTTTAAATAAATTCGATATTTTAGTTAAGACGAAAGTTATAACGATATTTTGTTTTTTTCAAAAAAGCCCTCCCATTTCCACCCCCATGATCCAATTTCGCCCATTAACAAATTCGATTGAGATTTTGGGTCGTAACTTTTAATGTATAAATTTGAAAGTGACTGGCAGAAAATTACGGCAGTTATCGTGTTCATAAGAAAGTGAAATATATATATAAGGGGTTTGGGGAAACGCAAAGGTATGTCGAAATTTTCCGGAAGTCGAATCATGGTACGTATTACAATAGGTAGCTTTCTGATAAAATCTACCTGTATAACTGTGTTTTTTTTTCAAACCAAAATAAATGTCTTGTTACAATAATAATTATAGTAATTAATGATTAATAATTTAGTGTTTTTAGATTTATTTTTAATATAATGTAAATAATTTATATGATTAATGCATTGGTATAAAATTCCGAAAAACAGTTAAATGAAGAGGTTAATAAAAGCTCAGATATAAAAGTGTTGGCTTGTAAGAAACAAAGAAAGAAGTCTTGGTCCACTTATTGAAGTAGGACAGTGATGCTTACCATAACATGAATATTCATTGATTTCATCTAAAACAGAGCCTTTTCTATACATGTACATATATTTTTTTCTTTCGTATATATCGGTCTAGAACTTTAATAACTATTATGAAGTTAAAGAAATTTAAGTTCAACATATTCAAATGTACTATAATAACATAAAGTTATAACTTCCTTTATGGCTAATGACTTTTTTTTATAAACGATTAATTCTGTTCTAAATATTAACTTTATAAACTCCTAAACAGAACACAAATTGTATTTTACTGAAGTTCATTGCCTTTTAAAGCTTTGGTTAACCCAATTTCATTTATGCTGCCAAGGTTTTACATCGTAATGAATGGAATCTGATTATTCTGTAATAGTTTTAAAATTTTTCGGTGAATTTTTGTTGCAAATTTTCCAGTGCAATAGATATGAGTAGGATTAGTTAACTTAACAATAAAATTTTTCCCAAACATTTTCGCTATACTATCGGTGTAATACATGTTTACTACTTGTTCAAAGTTCTAATAACTAAAAGCCAAAATAATATGATTCAAATTCTAATTTTTAATAACTTATGATTGGCTATATAATTTTATTGTTTTTTTCTAGAGATTTAAGTTACTTATTTCTGCGATATTATTTTAAATAAACTTATCCTGAAGTTTACCGTATTTAATATTAGGAAACATCTGATTAGAGAATATTGTACTTCATGAACTTTATTGCAGCTTTATAATAGTAAAAATATTGTTTAAAATAATTATTATTGTGAGCTTTATTATTTATGAAAAAACATATTCCACTCAGTATATTCAGTGTACCAAATAAACTTCAAAATGGAGTGGAAAGGGAAATAAGGTGGTAATCTTAGGAATATTACTGGATAACTATAGCTAAAACCAGCGTAAAATATTGATATACACACGCACACACACATAGAGAGAGAGAAAGAGAGAGAGAGAATGTGTGTGTGTTTCTAAAATGGTGTATGATGTGCTGGCTATAATTTTTCGGGTTCTACTTGTAAAACTAAACAAAAAATATCCTGAGGAAAACTAGAATTTCTCCTTTCTTCTCCCTGTGTCTGCCATTTTGTTTTATTTTTATATAAAAATTTATATCTCAAGTTCGGATAGACGAATCACATTAATATTTTGTAAGCGTCTTGGTAATAAAGTTTCAAAATTAGTAAAAAATCAGGAATTAAATATCTTCTCAAATTACAAAATGGCGGCCATGTTTATTTTTTAATCCGTTATATCTCCGTAAATATTAGTTTTGTCCAAACTTATGATAAGATAAAATATTAATCCTTTTATTTTGAACAAAATAACACTTTATTTTTTAAAATCGGTTAAAAAATATGGCAGAAAATTGATGTAATTTTGTGTATTTTTTCATATCCACCACTTTACTTTCAATTCGATTAAATATTAATAGTTTTTATTTCTTGTTAATTCTAGTATTGTAAATTAGTATCAAATTAAATAATAGTTATTTCACAATAATAGACCTAATAATTTAAAAAAATATGACTACCTGTGATAATCTTACGTTAATTATTGTAGAACATTAGGTGTACTTAAACATTTATCAATTGTTAAAAGTTATAAGAAATGTTCAGTGTCCACCATTAGAAATTACACAAGTCTCCAGTCTTTTTCTGAGAGATTGTCTTAACCGTTAAAAAATTCCGGGAGCATTCATAATTTCTTGAAATTCATTTTGGATTCTTGTTAAAGATCTTCAATGTCGAGTTGAATAAACAGTAATATGTTTCAAGTGGTCCCACAGGTAGAAGTCAAGAGAATTTAAGTCAGATGATCGGGCAGGCCAAGACACTGGCCCTCCGCGGTCTACCCAATTTTCAGGAAAAGTATCATGCAGGAAATCTGATACCAACTTACTAAAATGTACTGAAGCTACATCGTGGTGAAACCACATATTTCCTCTTAACTATAGAGATAGGTCTTCCAAAAGTTGCGGAAGATTTTCGGTTAAATGAGTGAGATAAGTTTCTCCATTTAAACGATTTGGTAGAATGACAGGACCCAAAAGACAGTCATTAAAACACCTGTCCATATGTTCAGGGAAAATCTTTGTTGATGGCTACTTTAGAAGGTACCATGACGATTTTTGTCGCTCCAGATACGCTGGTTGTGATAGTTTTGAACACCATTCCTGTTGAAGGAAGATTCATTTTTAAATTTTTAAATTTTTAACATGATCAACAGTAATAGTCGCTGTGTAAAATTATTCAAAAGAGAAAAATTAATATTAATTGTTTTATTATTATTTAATATTAAATCTTATTGTGATAAAATTATTACTTAATTTGATACTAATTTACAATACTAGAATTAAAAATAAATAAAAACAATTAATAATTCATCGTAATGAACGTAAAGTGAACATGAAAACAGGCACAAAATTATAACATCAATTTTCTGCCGTAACTCGGCTATTTGTTAACCGATTTAAAAAAATAAAATTTCATTTTTTTCAAAATAAAAGGCTTAATGTTTTAGAAAAACATAAATTTTGATAAAACTAATATTTACGGAGATATAACGGATTGAAAAATAAACATGGCCACCATTTTTAATTTGCAAAGATATTTAATTCCTGATTTTTTGCTAATTTTGAAACTTTATTACTACGACGCTTACCAAATATTAATGTCATTCGTCTATCCGAACTTGAGATATAAATTTTTATATAAAAATAACAAAATGGCGGACAGTGGGAGAAGAAAGGAAAAATTGCCATTTTTCCTAAGAATATTTTTTGTTTCGTTTTACAAGTAGAATCCGAAAAAGTATAGCCCACCATTTTAGAAATATGTATATGTGCATATTAAGGAAGTCCTGTTTCAGGCGATTAAAAATATTCGGTCTAACGGTAGGCTTTTTGTATTACCACCGGAAAGAAAACAGTGCTCAAATACATTCAAATCCACAGTCGTCCGTACCAGACAAATCAGTAGCAAAGGAAATGCTCTCTCTAAATACGCTCACGTCCTTAACACCATCCAGCAAACGTCTAGTCTGAATATTTCCGAATACCATTGGGAAAGGAATAAATTAAAAGAAATAAACGATCAACCGGTACAGAGGGAAAAATAATGTGGCAATATAAAAATAAAAGTTTGATAAACTCCAGATTTGATATCAAAGAAACTTTAGCTCGATAATTAGTGGAACACCATCTACTAACGATTCCTAGTTAATTTTTTTAAAGAAACACCTTTGCCCATATCCAAAACTATGTGATGTGAGGACGTATCTAACTAATAAATTGCTTGACCCAACATCCACTCTGGAGAGTGACAGCCTACGATGATTTTTACAAATTTTAGCACTTTCATTTGCTTCTAAACATAGCTGTATATTAATATAAGCTTTTCATTATAGAACCAGGTCACGATAAATAGATATATATTTTAAAAATTCTGAATGCATCGCTATCGAAAATGTTCCAAAATACTGCTGTAGTAGATGAAATTTGATATTTTGTACCGGTAAGACAGAAGAGAAAGTAAATCTTTACGTCTAACTGGTTTTATTCTCGATATAGTGTACTTTTGTAGAATTTAGAGATGTAGTTGTGTAGAGCGTGCAGTTTGTAACGCAACGAAAAACGCTCTCTCAATTTGTAGGCTACTAAATCAAACGCGTTGATCTGATGGAGCATTAGCACTGATCGCGCGCGCGAGTCACCGTCTTGGAGAGGTCGTAATTTATTTTGAGAATTTCTGTGCCTCTCTACCTCTGTTTTAAAAGGAAAAGGAATGACGTCGGAGTTGAACGCGACGTATGGTAGAAGTTGGAAAAAGAGGGGGAAGCGTTAAAAAAGCTCCGTGTCGAGCTTCTTTACCTCTCCCTGAATCCCCCTCAATTCTTCTTCCACTTCACCTTACTACCCAAAACACTTTCTTCTCGACTCTTTTTTATTATATTCCTTATAATTAAATTATACATACTTTATTCTTTTATTTTTGAATTAGGCCTATCTTTTCTGGTCTTATAAATATATTTATGAAAACTTTCTTTAAGAAATATTTGGTAATTAATTTCTTTAATTTAAAAAAAAGATTACAGTAAGTTTATGCATATAAAGTCTACGCTTAAGGCATAGCACGATACGTTACAAATCAAAAATAATTAATTGCTTATATGAAAGGAAATAAAGAAATACCAAAACGCACACAATTTTCATTTTTAATTTACACGAATCTTTTTTTTTTACTTTTCAATATTCTCTTACAGAAATATTTTGGTCTGTTATCAAATTTATTCTAAATTTTCACTGCAATTAATGATAAAATATTAAATAAATTTTATAAGTATACATGTAATTCTAGTTGCGATATCCTGCTAATTTCGGGCGCTGTGTCTTTTGTTATTCTTAGCACAACTCATGCCTTCTCATAGGCAGAATAAATATTTTCTCAGTGAAAAAAAACTCAAATCTAACATCTCTATAATAATTTTTAAGTAGATTTCATAAGAAAGCTACCTATTGTAATGGGTACCATGATTCGACTTCCGAAAGATTTCGACATATCTTCGCGTTTCACATTCCCCAGATCCCAAAACCATTGTCAGTCCAAAAGTTTATATATATATTTTTTTTTTTTCACTTTCTTGTGGACACGATAACTGCTGTAATTTTACGCCAATCACTTTCAGATTGATACATAAAATATAACAACCCAAAACCTCGGTTGAGTTCGTTAATGGGCCAAATCCGACCATATGGTGGTGAAGATGGCGGGGCTATTTCGAAAAAAAAACAAACAAAATATCGGTGTAACTTTCATATTAAGTAAAATATCGAATTCGTTTAAAGTCCCTTCTATTCTTTGGATAAGGGTCTAAAACTTATCAAAGTAAAGTTTTTTGATATCGCCAACCACTTGCCCAGAGAGTGGAAAAAATGGGGTTTCGAAGACAAAAACATCATACCTCCCTTAATAGCCACAGGATCGAATCTGTTTAAAGGGGTCGTTAGTCCTCTAAATGTTACCTAAAAATTTTGTCTGAAACGATTTTTGATATGACCAACCCTTACGGCAAGGGATAACCAAATCCGAAGTTGAAGTTGTAAGAAGAAGAGGCTTCCCATATGCTAAACATGTGAAATTTGTTTACATATGAAACCATTGTCGTATTGAGTGAAAGTGAACGCATTTAAACTGCTGTGACTTAGTACTGTGTATACTTTAATTTTTGCAAGTGACAATATTTTATGTGGGTAATGTATGCCTATTGTACTTTCAAATCATCCTCTCAACCTTACTATTTTTATATATTTTTAAATAAAACTTTCTGAAAACATTGTTTTTTTTTTATCAATATAAACAGAAAAAACCCAGAATCTCTCACTAATCCTCAAATAGGTGTGCTGTCAAGCAGTTCAGGAAAAATCATAAGGCAGTCTTGATAAATTTAGCAATAGCTGTAGTCTAATGACAACGCGTAGTGTCTGTAAAACATGGAAAGTAATGTTTTATACGAGCTTGTACAATCGGAGTTCGCCTACCCCTGTTTGGCCGCGATGAAATCTACTCCGCCTTCCGGCGTGCCGAAAGGAATTTTTTTAAACCATATCAACTATCTAAAATCAAAGTTTATGACAATTAAGCCTTCGATCAAAGAGAATTTTTTTACACAAAAGCGTTACTAAATTTTACGATTATTTTTTGTGCTATTTAAAATCTTTTATAAAATATTTTTTTAAAGATCTACAAATTATAATACTAGATGACAAGTGGATTCATTAAAAGTTTGAATGTACGTAGTTAAGGAGATACAACATTTGTCAGTATAAAGTTAGGACACATATCACTATGAACTTTCACTCTGTTAAGGTTATATTTTCGGTTGTTTTAATTTATTATCAAATAGGTTTCCTTCATTCCTGTTACACCTGCTAATATTTTTGTAATCAGGAAATTTATAAATTATAAATCGTACACATAACATGTGAGTACGTAAAGATGTAGATACATGAATCATATAACGTAGAATCGCGAAAAATCTTTCTTTAGTTAGATATAACATTTTTAAAGCGTGTATACATGTTTGTAAAATTCGTGAATATACATTCCTAAATTTCAATAATTACTTGATAATTTCAGAGATTTTCAACGATTAATTGGACCAGAGATTACTTTTTCAAAAAGATTTTGTTTTTATTTTTAAGGATAGGCAGAGAGCCGTACTTTTTTCTACGTCCTGTTGGATTAATATTTATACCACACACCTTTATCTTTTCAGCTTCTGGGAATATGCTTTAATATTCGCTTAACTGAATGAATCGATTTGTTTACAGTTTTTACCAAAGGATTTCTGTTTTCTTGCAGAAGGTTTCTTTGATATTTAAATAATCAAATGTGTAGTTTTGTATTAAATGTAGGTAATTCATTAGTTGTGTCTGTAACAATTTTTGATGTAGAAAATGAACTAATATAAATCAATGATAATTCTCTTGAATAATATTTATGATATTCTTTTATCCCACAGTTTATTTTTATTTGCTCTTTACGTAATCCTTTTTTGTAATTAGCGTCCTTTACTTGTATTAATAATTTTTTATTAGAATTTTTAAATAATGACTATCTTTTCATTTTCACTGTACACTTGTACGGTTGATATTCTTAGATCTATTTGTTTAATCACGACCAGTATTTATTCAACCTGCCAGTTTCCATGGCACGAGCGGTCACTTCTTGGCCTTTCATCCGGAGGCCCCGGGTTCGAATCCCGGTTAGGCGTGGCGTTTTCACTCGTTACAAAATTACCGTTTCATCTCATCCTCTAAAGAAATACTTAACTGTAGTCCCGGAGGTTAGTAAAAAAAGAATAAGAAAAGAAATTTTTACTCACTCTCTTGAACAGCAATTGATTTTTTTTTTTACCTTTTTTTTATTGCTCTTTCATTTATTACTGTTTGAGTTCTTTACAATTATCAAAATTTTACATAAAAATTTATAATTATTTTTCGTATAACGAAATGTTGAATCGCAAATTCATTTTGATTAAGGTAAATGATATTTTATTTTAATTATTTTATTTTTATTTTAAGATTTTGTAACAGAATTAAACATGAAAAATAAAGTAAATATATAGTTAACTGGATGTAATCATGAAAATATTAAAAAGTAGAATAATTTAAAAATTACCCAGGGTAAATTAACAGGTAATTAAAAAGTTATTTAAATGATTTTCTGGTAATTCTTTACAAAAATTTTAATATTACAATATTTAATAATTTTAATGCTTTACAAAAAGCAGTAATAGAAAAAGCAAGAGCGAACAGACCGCATTATAAAATTAATAAAAGTTATCGTAGCAGCATTCAAAAAAATTGGATTATTGTCATTCTATATTTTTGTATAAGTGACACACTGGGTTCAATTAAAAATAAATTTAGGAAATTAGATTTGCGACCATCTGAAATCGCATATTTTTTAATATACTACGCAACATAAATTCTAAATACACGATTAAAGGTTTTACAGCGTTACAAAAAGATTGTTCGCTAAAAAATAAAACTAAAGAAGTTATATAGTTAAAATGGATTCAATAATTTTGATTAGTTACTTATATTTTTTTATTTATTATTATTATAATTTTAAAAAAAATTTATTAGTGTGTTAAATTGGACAAGATTTTGAACTTTAAGAAGTTTAAATTGTATCTTATGTTTGTCTACCTTTTTCAAGACAGCTAAATGAAAACAAAATCTGCTTTCATTATTCTTAAATATCTAGAGAAGTTTTTCTTTTTCTGCTAATTGGTTTTCTAGAGTTTTTGGGTCAAATTATTTGAAATTTTATAAACCTGATGATTATTTTTATTCCATAAAATAAAATTAGTATGTTAACGTTTAAACATCACGTAAAATTAATCACCGTTGATAATTTTTGTCCATTGAAAGACAAATAGTAAATTTTATACTTCATTCTTTCTTATGATGTCACTATTCCAGCAGAAACTGGCCTAAATATATCACTTATCGTACCCTTAGATTCTTTCTGGAATAATAAAAAAAAAAACAAAGAAATACTGACCCAAAAGAAGATAACGCTAAACCTCAAACGCATAATAAGTAATGAATACAGATTTCATCTGCAAATTTCTACAGACGTTAGCATAAAGGAATATAGCGTAGGGAACTTAATTTTCTAAAATGTATACAAAGCTATTCAAATCAATAGTCAAAGAAATAATTATAGCAAGTTGCTCCCTGATATTCTTAACAGATACATACTGTCCCAAACTGGTGATCGCTTTAAGTTAATTCTACTTTTTAATTTTCTGTCCTCCTAGATATCACAGGCAGTAACTGACGTGTTTATTATTCCGAAGATGTTCAATTCTTGTTTAGGGCATAGAAAATATATTACAATTACTCATTTATGACCTTAGTAGCAGCGTAACTTAGTATAGATTAAAAGTTACAAAAAAAAGTGTTTTCAACTACCACGACAAAATACTGACTAAAAAGTTTAAATTATTACACAAATAAAAGATTATATTAAATAAAATATTATGTGCTTTGCTAAACAAAATAAATGGAAAACACGCAATATACGTAAAAACACGTATAAAAAATTTTACATAAAAACCAAACCTAGATGACTATTTTGATTGTTAAACCAGCATCTACCTACTGAAAAAGTAAATATAAAAAGATAGATATAAAAAAGTAAAAAAAAAAAAATGATAAATACAAAAATAAATAAATAATAATTGACAAATAAACAGTACTTCAGAAAAATTATAAAACTTAAATTGTTCGCTACTTCTCAATTCACGCTACTTTTATAGGTTGGGTAGATAAAATTTATCTTAAGAAAGATAAAGACAATATAAATTTAAACCAATGGGAGAAATATCCTTGCCCGTGAATAAACATTTAAGAGTGGGGCGTAACAATTTAATGTTTTTATGATTAAAAACTTTCACAAAAGGTTTTTGAAAAAAATTTTAATTTAACAGGAATTTTTAAATTTCATCATCGCGATCAAACAATGAAGATTTCTGTTTCATTATAAACATATTATATTATATTATTATAGATAGTAAATTTCCCAAACAATTCTATTTACTGCGTACATTTTTAAAACCATAATTTCTAATTTTGTGATTATTTTTCAGGCAATCCTGTGTTTTAGCAACCTTCTCTGGTCTTCTATATTGTTTTTTCCCCATTATCGCTTACTCCCCTGGGCCAGACATACAATCAAGTAAAGCTCAGCCCAGGAGAGCGTCCTTCAGTTCTAAGAGGACCTCACCACCTACCGGCATTACGTTCGGTATGGGAGTTCCCCCGGTGGATCTTTTTTATCTTTTACACTTCTTTTCACCGAAAATAGGTGTACCGGACCCGATTGTCGTTCCCGAATCCCTTCCCGGAGACCGGGTCTCGGTCTATACTTTTTAATGCCTCACGCTCCTAACCAATGAGCAGGGAGAACCGGGCTTGACCAAGTCGCCCCCGGGCCCCAACCCAGTAGCCGGGTCTGGGTCTTTTACTTTGCCCCATACACGCCTAAGGACCCCGATTTCCCAGGTCGATCATCGTAACCGACACACCTCAGCATGCCGGCCCTCACGACCGGGTGGTTTTCTATATTTACAATGAGCCAAACCTTTAATAACTTGTTATTTTTACTATTTTATTTATTTACTGTTACATTTTTATATATTTACTTTTCCAAAGTAATAACTGATGATCGTGTTTTTACTTCCTTGTACGAAGTATTGTAGTGGTGAAAAATTTCGGTTTGTTAACTGCAGTAATAAGCCCTGTTGGGAGCTTTCAACGATGTATCATAAATGGTACTTACTTTCATTAGTTCCATTGTTATAGTCAAATAAAATTTTAATTAATGAAATATGTTATAAGGGGAAGGCACATCGGTTCGAATCCGACTTCATTTCCCTTATTTTCTTTTAACTTCCTTTTTATTTATAAAAATTATTAAAAAAACTTTTAAATAAATAATAATTCAATAATAACGATAAAAAAAAAATTATAAAAAGATCAGAAGTTATTAGTGAAATAAATTTTTTTTTTTAATGTGCATATGTAACTTAATAAGCCTACAAGGAACTTCTAATGTGGTGTCCACATTAGATTTTTTTGTTTACTTTTTAATTTTACCATTGTACCTTTAGTTTTTAAGTAATTTTTTTAATCTTTTTTTGGAACATAATCTTGTTTCCTAATTAACTTTTATGTACACATTTATATGATGTGGATCTCTTTCTCTACCTCATTAATTTTTTCTCACTTGGAAAAGATTTAAGAATGTTAAAACCTAAAAAAAATTATAATTTTTGTCAAATTCAGTTCTTTGTTTTTTAACCTGCCTGTATCTTGAATTTTATACGTTTTAGATAAAAATTAAACATATAATACTTTAAGTTTGAGTAGGATTATGTAAGTCGACTTTTAATAAAATATAACACGCCAACTCCGCGAACCTCCGCAGGAAAGTAATAGCTTTCTCTGCCTTTCATCCGAAAAGTTTGGGTTCGAATCCCCAGTCAGTCTTAGAATTTTTCATTATTTTATTATTAAAAAATTCCTCTGTCTTAAAATAACTGTAATTGGGCTTATTGTTGCTTTGAGAATAAATAAATAATTAGTACAAGGTGCAAAGTTTTTCTTATTATTACTGCTATATACACAGTGATTTCAAATTGCAAGGTAATCTCTCGGGAGATGATTCTACAGCCAAAAATAAGGAAAAAAGTTCATATAAACATAGGTCAGTAAATGGTTCGTTAGCGAGTTTCGGCTTGCGAAGCATTTAGCACTGCTTTCTGCTCTCTCTGTGAAATTAAATTGTACTAAAATTCTTGAAGTACAAATCGAGGTGTAAATTTAGTGCTTCCTTATGGTTTTTGATCTAAGAAATTGAATAAAAGTGGTACCAGTCCTAATGTCAAAGAAAAGAAATCTAATATACATTATTTAATTTTAAAAACTTTCAAACTATTTTACAGAAGTAATTTTACAATGAACTTTAGTCACGTTTATACATTTTACAGAAACTTTACCATCAGTAAAAGAAATTATAGAACGCCGTAGTTGAAATTAATTTTTTTTTTTAAAAGTTAAATCTAAGTTAAATTTGGATTTACTAAGCAAATTTTTCTGAAAAGATATAGGTATAATAACGTAGATTCAGAATAGAAATTTTTATAATTTATTAAAGGAAGAAAGTAGAAGCAACCAAAAATACTATATATCATGTTGTTCTTAATTAATGGTTGCGCTATTCCGACTTTTAAAAATAATAGAATATTTAAATAATGAATGACTGAGAATTATTTATAAAGAATAACAGTTGTAACTGAAATATAATTATTTAAGAAAGTAGGAATTCTTCAAAGCTAATATTTAGCTGCTTCAGTGTACCCCGTGTTCAGTTTCAAAGTGAGCTGGAATGTTAATAATGGGGGTTGGTATAATACTAAGGGTAGAAGAACAGTTCAACGGAAAGAAAACAAATGCTTGAAAACAAGCCTATTTGTTTTCACTTAAGTACGTTTTCACTAACAGCTGAGAAGTGCATTTTAAGAATATATATGTATAAATATATATTATACGTTTAGTAATTTTAACACCTTACCGGTTGTTCTACGAGTATGTCGACTTTCTATTGATTAAATTTAAAATAATATTTGTTACAGTAATTGTGTTTAATATTCCAATTATCCAAAAAAAAAAAATTGTTTTCTTTCCTAAAATATTTTGTTTTAACCTAACCATTATATTAGACATTATTTTAAAATTTTATTATCGTTATAATGTGACTGCATTTACAAAGATTTTAATCGCCTTTTATCTGATTAATTAATATCAGATATTTTATGGACTCAAATTAAAACTCTTGGTAAGCCTAATTTTACGGTACTTGGATTCCACATATGTCTTTATCAGCTTATTAAATTCTAATTACTTTAAGAAAACGTAAGAATTAGTAATTTTTATTTTTTTATTTTCAGGATATTAATTTTCTTTAGGAAGGTAACTTAATTTTTGAAAAAAATATATAGCCTCTTCTTCCTTTCTATCGATTATCATCAAAATTCAAACCGTAGTAAAAGAAGACACAAAAAAAAATCAAAATATACCTTTAAAATAGTCCATAATTGCCCCGTGCTGTTTATAATTTTGTTTTTTATATAATGAAATTGTGAATATCTTATGTCAAAAATTTGCCATCAACTATTATCTGTTTCTCTGAAAAATAAAAAGATTAGTTATCTCCTGCGTATACTTTAGTACATCTCCCGAGTGCTGAATAGACGTTAGGTAACAGCGAATTGATGAGGTTCAAAACATATTTTTGCTGATATCAATTAATACACGTTGTATGATTGCATGATTACCAATCTACACGTTAAATCTATTGTTTGCTGTTAATAGCTGCGGCTATAAATCTAGAAAGGTTCCTTCGCTAAGAATTATGGTACAGCGGCAGTTCCTTTTCTTCTCAAAGCATAAATTATAAGCTAAAACTGGGGTAGTTAGCCGTATATAAATATAAAATGCAGAGTTAATGTATGTTCAACATATTCCGATTAAGAAACAGTAGAGAGTTACGTTTATCAAAGAGAGGACAACTTGTACTTCTTTACAATACGGTAATGGAAAGTGTATAAAAAATAGTCCACTTTTAAAAGCATTTTATTCAAGAAAAACCGAGGTTACATACGCCTTAGGATATTTTTAGAACAGTGTGATGATGCACTATGTGTGAAGAGTGGCGCGTACTTCAAGTTATACGTCGGTCTACACATGGCTGAATGTAGATCCCAACACCTTTTCAGCATAAACAAAGGTTACCGAAGGGCATTATCTACGTCTAAACCTCTACTCAAACCAAACAATCTCATTTAGATGGGAAATTACTCTCTTTTCCACCGACATTATCTGCGCTTTACTGCAAACACCCTATTGTTACATAGATTTGATTTCTCCGTTGTATTTACTATTCTTCTGCCCACTATTATTAACGCTTATTATTGTTAATTCACAAAATAAATTAAATCAACAAAATTATATTATATTACAAAAGCATATGAGAGATAATATTAATAGTGATTATCTGGTAACTGTAGTAGTAGTAGCTAATCTGAAGGTCGTAGGTCCGTTGCCTGGGCAGACTCAATAATTTTACATAGAAATAGAACTAAAGATAGATAATAACACGTATAAGGTATTGGTAATAATACGGCAAACTAAGCTGTTACTACTACGTGTAAAATGTTAGGTTTCAATTACATTTTTAATTATTAAAAAGATTAAGTCAAATTGATGAAACTGAATCTAGTTATTTGTCTTTTTATGGTCTTAAAATATAATTGCTGACTTTCATGCATAATAACTAAATGATTTTATCAAAATTTTACTGGAAATTTACTCGTAGATTATAAAAATATACTTAAAAAGATCCCTTTTGGCACGCTGGAAAGCGGAGGTAGATTTCACCGGTGCTAAGTAGGCGATAAAAAGATAATCCGACTTAAAATTAAGAAAAACTTCAAATTTACTCAATACGACAGTGGTTGCATGTGAAAAGAAGTTTCACGTGTTTAGCATACGACAAGCCCATCTTGTTACAATTCCAGAAAAATTTTGGTCATCCCTCTCCTTAAGGCTTGGTCATATCAAAACATTTTTCAAAGGTTTTAGGTAATTTTTAGAGGAATAACGACCTCTTTAAACCGATTCGATAATGCGCCTATTAAGAGAGGAATGATTTTTGTCTTTGAAACCCCATTTTTTCCACCCCCTGAGCCATTGGTTGGTGATATCAAAAAACTTTACACGTAAGTTCTAAGTCCATATGCAAAGAATAGTAGGAACTTTAAAAGAATTCGATATTTTATTTAATAAGAATGTTATAGCGATATTTTGTTGTTTTTTTTCGAAAAAGCCCCTCGATTTCCATTCTCATGGTCCGATTTTGGCCGTTAACGAACTCGACCGAGATTTTCTGACGATTTATTTTTAAGGAACAATTTGAAAGTGATTGGCGCAAAATTACGGCAGTCATCCCATCCACAAGAAAGGGAAATATATATAAAGTTTTGAGCTGACGGTGGTTTTTGGATATGGGGGATGTGAAACATGAAGATATGTCAAAATTTTCTGGAAGTCGAATCATGGAACCCATTACAATAGGTAGCTTTCTTATGAAATCTACCAAAAATATTTTAGATTATACAAAAATACAATGAAGTAAACTATTTTGTAAGTTGTGGGGGGGGGTTACCCATCTATAACCCCTTAAAATTGGATAATTCATTCGGTTTGAAAAATATTTTACATAAAAATAAAAACAAATATTTATTTTTAATTATTAAAAATCCTTTACTGATTTTGAATAAAAGTCCATTTAAAACTATGACCTCGTTTATACTAAACATCGGACCTTTAATTATTAAACATCGCATCATTATTCTGAAGTCATTTAAATATAAAGTGATGCGTTGATATTAAAGTGTAAACTGTCCCGATCCTATTGTTTTATAATATAATACAATATTAAATTTAAATTTGTTTCTCATAGTATAATTTATTACAAGCGTGTCATTACACGTGCATTATTCGTATTTTTATAAAGTTTATTTTTATAAGATAGGAATTTTTAATATTATTACGTTCTATTACATGAAATATTTTATTTCTTTAATTTTTAAATAGATAATTTAATTTTTAAATAGCATATTTAATAATATTTTTTTATTTCTTTAGACCGGAACACGATTATAATTCTATTTTGTAATACGTCGACATTAGAATATAAACAACAACAAATATGCAACCTTTTACTTAAGGGTTGGTTATTATCTTTTTTTTTTGTTTAGCCTCCGGAACTACCGTAAGGTATTACTTCAGGGGATGAATGAGAATGATATGTATGAATGTAAATGAAGTGTAGACTGTACAGTCTTAGGTAGACCATTCCTGAGATGTGTGGTTAATTGAATCCCAACAACCAAAGGACATTGGTATCTACTACCTAGTATTCTATTCCGTATAAAGGTTATTCTTGCCTTTGCTAGGATTTGAACCTTAGAACTCTCGACTTCGAAATCAGCTGATTTGCGATGACGAGTTAAACACTACACCAACCTGGTGGGTTTAAAAATTAAGACTGTTACTTTTCAAGATTTGCGAAATCGACTTGTTAGAGCAGTGAATTCAATAACCATGGACCAGTTAACAACAAAAATAATTTGGGACCAATTAAAAATAATTAATTGTTATTTATAAATCTCGATTTTTTCATCCTTGTACGAAGTAAAAGAAGTATTGAGATTGCGAAAAACTTTTCGGTTTTCAGATTCCAACGGAAATTTCCGTTTGACCATCCCTGAATCCATTTTAACTGGTTTCGGCGTTACGTCTGTACGTACGTATGTATCTCGCATAGCTCAAAAATGATGAACCATAGGATGTTGAAATTTTGTATTTAGGACTGTTTTAACATCTAGTTGTGCACTTTCCCTTTAGATTGCAATCAACTGAACCAAAAGTGTCCAAAAAAGCCCAAAATAAAAAAAAAATGGTTAATAAATCCTCATTGTGTTTTCAGTGATATATCATAAATGGTACTTATTTTTATTGGTTCCAGAGTTATAGCCGAATAGAATTTTAATTAATAAAATATTTGGATCTTTCATGGGAAAGGCATATCAGTTCGAATCAGACCTCATCTCCATTTTTTTAACTTAAATACATTGATTTATTAATTTATAACTATTTATTTATTAATAACAAATTTTTATGATAAATAATAATTCAATAATAATAATGAAAAAGTGAAAAAATATCAGAAGTTATTAATGAGATAAAATTTTATGTACTTTTCTTTTAAAAAAAAAAAAAGTGTATATGTAATTTAATAGGCGTACAAAGAAGTAATGTGGTGTCCACATCAGATTTGTTTGATTTGGTACAACCTTAAAAAAAATAATTAATTTTAATGATGACCTGGAGAAGTATCATTTTTCAATTCTTAATATGATTTTTATGCCGATTTTATATTTTTTAAGAGGTTATTTGTATTAATTAAAAAAAACCATTAAATTAAATATATAAAAAGCCCTTTCATGAATTTTTAAATGTCGCGCGCGTTGTGTGTGTGTGGGTATGTTTATTTCTTTATAAAAGTAAATTTTATAAATATTTAATCGTTTTAATCTTGATTTATCTGGAGCCCAACAATTAACTATTCCTCTTTTTTTAGCACTTTAATCTCAAATTTTGTCCACAATAAATTGATCCTTGTTTCGAGAATATCTTCTTTTTTTTTAACTTAAATATTTTAAGTTTTAATGCAATAAACATATAAAAGAATTTTTATCATTAAAAAAGTAATAAATAGTATTACTGAAAAAATATAATAAAAATAATTAAAAAAAAAATTGTTAGGTATAATTAAAATATATCAAATTTAACTCTAGGTAAAAGGTGTGTTTCCTTTAATTTTATGAAATTGGTGGTATAGTATTAGGTTATATAAATTAGCTGCTAACCACAGCGTGGCGTATTGCAAGCTTTGGGGGTTGACTAACTACCACTTCTACAATAGCAAGCTAAAATATTGCGTCCGGGGTCAATTTTCCGTTTGACTGACCGTGGCGCTTCTAGAGGTGAAACCATTAAATTACATTCCCACTTTCTTGTCTTAGAATTTCCAAGGAAGGGCCGAGCTGCTCTCTCTGAGTAGGTCACATTGTACAACCAACAATAATTAATACAGTTATTGGAATAATTATTCTGATGAATAGCTTCATAATGCCTTTAAATGGATCTATACTTTACACACGTACAAATTTATTCGTAATACTGGTAGAACCAATAAATTTATTTAATCTCTATGTATATTAAACCGCACTACAATAAATAATTTATCTAACAATAAAATAAACTTCTTTCAAGAAATATATAAAATATAAAATGATTTTATTGAATTATCGCTCTACGATCTGTTTGTTGATTGTAACATTCATTGCTTCATTAATTTATTTGTGAAAATTTTTACTAGCAAATGATCAAATCAGCTTTTTTATGATGAAAATTTAAAATTATTAATATGTTAAACAGCTGCTGGAAATCGAACCCAGTAACAGCAAAGGGAAAAGCTAGTCCACCGAACATTTTACTAACTGGCCACCCAGACTTCTTTCGTTGATTTATTCTTCAAGCCTAAAAATTAATAAATTTTATAATTTTGTTAATCTTTAATGTTTATAATGGGAAAATTGATCAAGGAAAATTATATGTTATGTTGGTCTTGCCTTTTAGATAAAACATTTAAACGATTTTGATTGAATATTTAAAGTTACAACAAAATAATACAAGTGAAATAAACTATCGTAAAAGCTCTACACATTTCTAAAGTTCTGTAAAATCAGTATTCGCAGTACTTACAACCTTACCCCAGATACTATTGGAGTATGTACACCAATGTTTGTAGTTCGAGTGGTACGAACACACTTAATAGTAAATCACAAATGTAGTCTCGTTGATCACAAAAGCACAAATTCAAAC
This sequence comes from Lycorma delicatula, assembly GCF_047948215.1. Lineage (NCBI taxonomy): Eukaryota > Metazoa > Arthropoda > Insecta > Hemiptera > Fulgoridae > Lycorma > Lycorma delicatula. The sequence goes on along the minus strand of NC_134457.1, from coordinate 190,789,023 downwards.
GGTCGAATGTCATTGAAAAGAGATGTGGGACAATTTGTCATGTTGTAGAAAAAGAACAAACTTTCCTCGGAAATATTACAGAACTCCTGCAAAAAAGGTTTTTTTTTACATTAGTCGTTTGATTTATATGATACTATTCTCCTTTCCTTTTTATTCTATCCAAATTTTTAAACTCAACACATTTTTTTACAGCCTTTATTCTCAATTATCTGATTTACCGATTTAATTTTTTTTCTTCCACATTGTTTGCCACCTAATTATCTCTCTACTTCCAAATTAAATACACCTTGGGGATTTTAAATACGTTAAACCAATTTAATTAATCCCTTCAAGATTGTACTAAAAATTCCTCTTCTCTCTTATTCACCTTAAAAACATTTCTTTAAAGACAATACAGAAATTATAAAACTCATGTTGCTATTTGTTTAAGTTTTTATTTCAATTTACATAAAAATAATCTTCTCAATATTGTGTAAATAATATCACTTGCAATTTCCTATGTTTTATTCATTATTTAAATGATTTGCTTTTCCATTAGTTGCTGTTTTGTTGATTATCGTATAATTTCCTAATAAAAAATTCTGAATACTTATCAATTCCATCTTGATATTAACTTTTCCGCTCCTTTTTCCTTCTTATATTTCTTGAGTCTCTTCTGATATTTCAGGTGCCGATAAGAAGAACTTCAACGTACTTATACTTTCTCTTGACTTTTCTCAAGTCATATTATAATTTTACAGCAGGTTTTCGTGTTAGTTGACATCTTCATATACGAAGAATTTTTGCTTTCTTTTAGGATCCTAAAAGAAAGAAAAAATTCTTTACAAACCCTTACTAATTCATTAGGTGTCGACTAATTCTAGGACAATATTTACATAGGGTGTTTCCTTCTACGTAGGGTGTATTTACTCATTTTTTAGGGTCTTTACTAATTCATTAGGTGGTGAATTCTTTACAAGCCCTTACTAATTCATGAAATTACCTATGACTTAGCAGTTTGCTTCTCAAATACACTTAGTCTCCTTCAATAAATAAAAAACAAATCAAATCATTTTTATTCTTTAAACCATTACAATGTACAGTACATAACATTTTTATACAAACAGTAAACTTTATTAGGAGCTTAATATATAAAAAAATAAGAAACAGTAAAAAAGCAAAAATTGAAATTAAATATGTACATTAAAAAAATTAAAATTAACTTTAAATGATTTAAAAGAACTAGGTACCTTATTTAGGCATTGCCTGTGTCAAGGTTACCATGACACTTAAAAATTAGTAATTGAGTTAATGGAGTAATTAGTAATTAAAACGAAGTTATTAAATAAAAACTAGAGTTAAAAAAAATTAAATTAGTAATTAAAACGAAGTTATTAAATAAAAACTAGAGTTAAAAAAAATTAAATTAGTAATTAATGGATTTACCAGCATGAATTCTATAATTTGAGAAAACCTATTTTTCGTGTTTAAGAATCCTTTGATTCTTAAAGAGAAAGTAAAAATATCAATTTAAATTTCTTCATTTTTCAATTTTCAATTATTTACATGGTTTATTTGATTTTCCTTAACAAATATAGATATTGAAAATTATATTAAATATTTTTTTAGCAAAAAAGAACTTCAGTTTTTAAAATAGTCATTTCAGGATTCGAAAATTTCAGATTCTTTCCTTGCGCCACCTTGTATCAATACTAAATTTTCTAAAAACAAATTTCAGTCTTCTAAGACAATGAAATTAATAGCTTTGAAAATGAAATAGACTAAAATTCTTTTCAATTAATAAATTTTTATTAATAATTGAATTATTATGTACCAGAATGTACCAGAAGGACAAAGGCAGACGAATTCTTTACATCTATTGTTGGGATGCGACGTATATCATTATTGATATCGAAACAGCATTCTAGGATTCTTCACTTCAGCAAGTTTTCCTAACAATTGGGTCGTGTATAGAGCTATTAGAAATTCAGAGTCTGACAAAAGGTCTGGAGGTGGCTCTGTAATAGCTGTGAGTAACTGACTTCAGAGTTTCAGGAGGAGTGACTTAGAATATGCTGCTGAATGTGTTTTGGTCGAAATCAAGATGAAAGACCGGATTAGTCTGTTGCTTGGTAATCAGTTATTTTTAGTCCTGATATGAAACCTGAAACTATAACTAATTTCTTTAACATCATTGCTAAGAAGTTGGAAGTGGATCGCTATCGTATATTATGGATTGGTGATTTTAATACAGATAATGTTAATTGGGCTGATCGTTCCTTGAACAGCAAAGCTCAATTTTATTCAAGAAAGAAAGCCTCTGTGATTTTTAATTTCATACATGATCCACCCTTAAATCGGTTCAATAGTTTTTTCTCCAGAGGCGGATCGTCCATTTTTGATCTGGTTCTATCAAATATTGATGTGGTCGAGAGATAAACTGACCATCTTGTTGTCCCTGATGCTTATCATGATCCCTTTGTTGTATTTGTTATTGCCAACAAAGTTATCACGCCCTCCACTGTGAATCGAGTGTTTGATTTACGGAGGAGGACTATCTCGGGCTTTATAATGCTATTAAGGAGACTGATTGGGGTGCTATTTATGTCTCTTCGAGTGCGGGTGACGCTGCTTGCATATTTAATGAAATTTTGTCCACTTCTATTGCCCGTTATGTGCTGTTAAAAAGAGTGTAAGGTAAATATCCTTATTGGTCTACCTGAGCTAATTAGATGCTTTAAGTAAAAATATTTGGTCCATAAAAATTTAAAAATCATAATTTCCTACACAATATAAAAGTTTTCAGAGCTAAGAAGGAAAGATAATTTGCTTTTCTTCTTAGAAAGAAAAGCACAGAAATAAGATTAAGAAAGCAGCTGGCGAATTAGTTGAGAATTGTGGGTGAAGTGTTGTCTAAGTCAAGGAACATTTTCAAGTATGTAAAATCCTTCTTGAATAGTTCCAGCGTTATTCATCCTATTACTATAGAAGGTAATGTTGTTATGGACGCTAAAGACCTCTGCGAAGAATTTGGTAAATACTTTCAGTCCAACCGTGCAGTTGTTCAGTAGGTAATAATGTTTTACTGGTAAAACAGGCATTCCTTTTGTTACAGAAGATGACGTGATTAAAGTTATTGCAGCGCTCAGGCCGCATTCTGCAGGTGCTATTGACGGAATCCCTCCATTTTTATTGAAAGGAAATCATTTTTCCCTACCTTGCTTTCATATATAATCCCAGTTTAAAATCTTCTGTTTTCCCATATTGCTAGAAAACTGCTCGCAAATTCCGAAAAAAGGTCATTTTTACGCCTGTAAATTTTTATATATAAAAAATTACAGACCAATTTCTGTCTTGAATTCAGTTCAAATGTCTTCGAGAGAATTGTTTACTTGTATCTTTATGGGATTTTACGTGATACTATTGATCCAGGTCATGGTGGATTTTTGGTCAAAAGATCTACAGTCACGAAACTGAATGAGATGATGTCGTATGTGCCCCTGAAATTGTGAATAGAGAACAGGTCGATGTTACATATTCGATGCCTCACAATATATTATTGAAAGGTTGGCCACATATGGAGTCACTGATCCTAAGCTAATACGGTTTCTTTATACCCATATTTTGATATTCCTTGAGATATTTTAGAGGTAAGAAAATATATATTTTAGATTAGATTGTAAGGAAATAGCATATTATCATATTTCCCAGAAATATTTATTTATTGCATTTCACTTAGTATTTATTTAACAAGTAACGGATTGAGGTCCTCACACAGTAACGGCTTTTTTCTTTTTGTCAATGGAGGGGGAAAAATTCCAGATCATTCTTGTGATAGAACCAAGATCCAGTTAAAAAACTAAGTCAGATGAAGATAATTATGTTATAAGTCAGAAAATAATTATGAAACAAAGTTGTTCTTTTTTATTACTGTATAATTTGAATTTTTCTTAACCGTATTGTGTAAATGTTAATGAAAAATCTTTTTAAACCACATTAGTTTTATTTTACTAGTAAAAATAATTACGTTATTATTCACAAATTAATTTTAAAAGTATTATTTAAAACTTTGATTCCACTCATACAGAGAGAATAATTTTCTATAAACTCAATCAGTATTCATAAAAGTAAGGTAAAAATTTTAACAATAAATTTAAAAAAATATAATTTGGTTTTAAAAACTATAATTTTGTATAAGATACTGATAAATCTGTACTATAGTGTTATAACATTGTTTTATTCGTTGATTCTGATTGTGTTCAAAAATCCCGGGAGAGTCTTGTTAATTACACCACAAACGGAAAATAATGATGGGTTATTAAAAGTTGGGAAAAATAATTGTGTCCCACTGGATCTGCCACATCTGTCAAATTTAAATCGATTATAATAACGTGAGTTACAATCATGAATATATTACTGTGAATAATAATAATAATAACAATAATAATAATAATTAATAAAGGAAACCCACAAAATTAATATTAATTTTACATTTCTAAACAAAATTATTGTGTGTATATATATATGTGTATGTGTGTGTGTGTGTGTGTGTGTGTGTGTGTATATATGTGTGGTGTGTGTGTGTGTCTCCCTCTTTCTCTCTCTGTGTATATATATATATATATATATATATATATGTGTGTGTGGTGTGTGGTGTGTGTGTGTGTCTCCCTCTGTGTGTGTCTGTGTATGTGTGTTATTATTATTATTAAAATGTAAATACATTAATTAAAATTAATTAAATTTTACTAAATGCTAAGTTACTGTGAGTAAAACAAATAACTCTTTAGTAAATTACAAACATGCCAATATTTCTTCTTTTTTGACTGCCTTTAGTGAGAGAAAAATATTATTCGAAGGGTGATTTCAAACCTTAACAACACTGATTTTTTATTTTAACTGCATCCAGTTATGCATTTAATAATATCTGTCATTTTACAATAAGAATAATTTAGTTTGGCTGGTGAATACCGTAACTCTGCAAAATTATATTCTATAATTTTGGAAAAACGTTTACTTTCACACGATGAAGAAAATTTAAGGCTGGAATCCTCTGCTAACGGATGATATAAAAAGTAACATCGATGAGTCAGAAATGACAGATATTTCACTAAGTCTAGTATTTATTATTTTTATATGTGACACTAGAATTGTGAAGGAAGTTTATAGGAATTTTGTAAAGATCTTGATCGACCTGTTATATTATTTCAAATATATTTAGCATTTATAATCTTTATTTATTGTTTTACAATAGAAAAGAATAAATTAGGAACCACGAAATCCCATTTATACCTTAGTCCCGTTCGGTCTTTTATGCAGCAGCAGATAAAGAAATAGACCCCCCGTATAATGAGATTGGCAGTCAGTAAAAAATAACATAAATACAAACGATATAGTTTTCAGACTAACAGTCCTGTTAAAAGCCGATAATTTTTTATGAGTACGAGGTAACTTTACCCAGGATGGTTATATAACATTAGTTATCACTGATCTTTCCATTGATCAACTCGGTTAGCTGCAACATAAATCAAAGAAAAGATTGAATACTTTAGAATTAAAATGCCATTTGTAAACAGATCCGAGCTTCTTTAAAGAAACCCATTCCATCTGGAGAATTGTGTGGCGTGAGAAAATATCCAACTGAATTACAAATTTTCACAAAATAACTTATTTTACATTACGTTAACTTGTAAAAGTTAAAAAAAAAAAACCTTATAACTGAATGATTTCTAAAAATAGACGAAAGAATTTCTAGTTACAATGATAAAACAATCTTACTTTTTCTTAAAAATTGCACGTAATAGAATAAGAAGTATGGTTCATTCGACATCTTAAAAATATTGTTTAAGTTTTTTTTACCATGGAACCGTTAAAACCAGACCAAACCCATATACAAAATGGAAGGAGATATTCAATTTCTTAACTTTCTGGTAAACTGTTGCCGTAGTAAATTTTATAAACAACAGAAATATAAAAATAAATTTTATGAAATAAATTTTTCACAAAGGACGATGTTTAACGAATTTTAAATTTCTAATTTCTTAAATTTTAAGAACATTGATTTTATCATAAAATAGAATGGAAAAGTGTTCCCAAACATTTAAAAAAACATTCAAATTTTAGACAGTTTTCTTGTAATTCTTATAAAAAAAAAAATGTTGGTTGGTAAAAAAACGAATAGACTTGCTTTTAATAAAACAGGCATAAAAGAAACCACCATCCTTTGTTCTTCCACCAGTTTTCATACCCAGTTTTCCTCAACTCCTTTTTTAATTACTAACGTTTTTTCCTTACTTTTACGAAGTAAAGGAAGTATTGTAATCGCAAAAATTTAGATTTTCAGATTCCAACAGAAATATCCATTTTGACCATCCCTGAATCCATTTTGACTAGTTTAGGCGTGACATATGTACGTACGTAGGTATCTCGCATAACTCAAAAACTATTAGCCGTAAAATGTTGAAATTTTGGATTTAGGACTGTTGTAACATCTAGTTGTACACTTCTCCTTTTTATTGCAATCGACCCGACCAAAAGTGTTCAAAAAAGCCCAAAATCCAAAAAATTGGGTTTTTTAATTTTTTCTTAACTGCAGTAATAAGCCCTCATTGAGAGCTTTTCAATGGTATATCATAAGTGGTGCTTATTTACTTTGGTTTCAGATTTATAGCCAAATAAAATTTTAATTAATGAAACATTTGGATCTTACAAGGGGAATACACATCGGTTCGAATCCGACTTCATTCCCTTTTTTTAATTTAAATATATTGATTAATTAATAATAATTACAACCCTATAAAAGTAAAAAAAATGTTTACAATAGATAATAATTCAATAATAACAACAACAAATTAATAAAATAAAAAAATTCTTTATTAAAGAATTGCAGGATCGTATCTCACTTTCAAATGAAATAAATTTAAATGATGTGCAGCAAAAAATGTGTATATGTAATTTAATAGGGGTACAAGGAAGTCATGTGGTGTCCACATAAGATTTTTTTATTTATAATTCTTTGTAAATAAAAAATATCACAAAAATTGGACTATTTTACCTTTTACTGTAATGTTTTTTTACTAGAATTCCCTGTTAAAATTTTCTGTTTTATAGAAAACACTCTAAATATTGTTTTATCAAAACATAATTGTAGAAATTTTTTTTTAAAGAAAAATTTGTCATTCTGAACTCATAATACTTTTTTTAATAAATATTAATTTCCAAAAATTTCATGAGTATTCAAACTTTTTCAATGAGTTTGGATGGATTACGATGTTTTCATTCTTTAAGATAATTTAAGAAGCTTAAAAAATGATTATCATTGAACATCTTTCAATCCAATTTTTCGATGTTTTGATTTTAATTTTTTTACCGTGAAGTGTAATACTTATTTAATTTACTCAAAAGTATATTTATGATTCAGATTTATTAGGTTCCTAAAATTTTGTTCGTAGTAAATAAAATTATATATTAAACCCGAATCAGTATTTTAGTTAGGGTATCTAGTTATAACGAGTGTCTTCCGTTGTAGTTAGCATGTATACTGAATATTCTAGTTCTGGTAGTAATCCTTTGTCGTAAAAAGAACAGAATTATAAAAATCATTAAAAGTAAAATAATACATTGATATCATCGTAATAGTAAATCATCATTCCCCGATTCTAAACATCATGAACACTTTTAAGAAGGGTCGAAAAGGGAAATATTGTATGTTTGATAATAATTAAATTAAAATATCATCAACAATCGGATTTATTTTATTCGTTCTATAAAGATTAATTACCTGTGGCTGTACTAACGATAAAGTTATATTTCATTATAATATACAATTTAGAATCTATATAAGCCTCAGATAACGAAATAGAGAAATATCCAGAGGGGCTAGAGAAACAGAAAGGAATAAGAAAGTACGTAACTTAAATTCGTACATAGAAGAAACAGTAATAACCCGCCGGGTTGGTCTAGTGGTTAACGCGTCTTCCCAAATCAGCTGATTTGGAAGTCGAAAGTTACAGCGTTCAAGTCCTAGTAAAGCCAGATATTTTTACATGGATTTGAATACTAGATCGTGGATTTGGTGGTTGGGTTTTCAATTAACCACACATCTCAGGAATGGTCGAACTGAGAATGTACAAGACTTAAACACTTCATTTACACTCATACATATCATCCTCATTCATCCTCTGAAGAATTATCTAAACGGTAGTTACCGGAGGCTAAACAGGAAAAAGAAGAAGAAACAGTAATAGATTGAAGTAGATATTTGACAAGACGAACAACCGGGGACAAAGATATATAGAACTAAGTTATCTTTCTTTCAAATGAAAAATGTATTAAATATTTATACATTTCATCTCCATAATGGATGGACATATAATATCCACATAACTAATTTATATTCGCTGCCAATCCAAAGTTAATTTTAAAAATAAATAGGCCCAAAACAATTGTTATGAAATGTAGTAGAAGGAAGACTTTGATGAATATTGAATAGCAGAATACGATTTACCAATAATTGGGCTATTTTATAACTTGATAAGAGATGGACGAATAAGAAATGTATCTTAAAACTGACAAATACACAAAAGATGGAGACTTTATTCGTAAAATAAATCTACTGTTGAAAATCTAGATATTGGTATCGAAAGATTTATTTCTAAATATAAAGATCGGTAGAGAAAAGACGAATGTGTAATGTTACGTCAAATCAATCGATTGATAACTAAAAACATTGTTTAAAAATTTGGGTCAACTGTCAAATTTTTATTCCGGTAATAACACTTATGTTCGTACTCTTCAGAAAACCTTAACTGTGTTTAAATATTACTCATCTAATACTGAACAAAACAATTCAGTAGTGTTGACTTGTAGTTCATTAATAAAACATAAATATTCATTTTTGTGGATTTTTTTTCTATGCATTATATTTATGCAGTGCCTTTACGATAGTAAAGCGTTACTTTTAACCTAAAAAGTGAGTAATAAAAGCGATAGGCTCATGCGAATTTCCTAAACAATTTGTCAGTTTTGTAATTCCCAAAGGTACGGCTGCCTAAAGGAAATTGTATTGTGTGATTGGAACAACAGAGCAAGCGGTTTGTTAGAGGAGGATGAAAATCAGGAATGCGGGTGGAGTATGAGATGGAACATTGCCGGTAGGGTTTTGGGGGAAAAGGGATGGAATTTTATTTTCAATGTACACCACTTGAGCTTAAATCGGACGGTTGAGGTGTGTGTGTGGGGTGTATGAGCTGTTCGCAGATGCATAGACACACGCACGCGTACGGATGGCACAACCTAGTTTATGGCTTTATCGTTCAATCTCCATTTCTAATGTGGCGAGACCATTGCAGCAACAGGAGAAGTAGCAGTGCCAGGTCTGCGTTACTCTTATCGCATTACCTTGGTATCACGTTGGCCCTTCCCCTCGACTTCAGTAACAACGCCTTTTTAATTTTTCCGCAACAATTTACGAATTTTCCACTCTATTTTCCCCTCCATCGAATTTCGGTTTCATTACAACATTCAATGTGAAATTGAATTTTTAAAGAAATGACGCTTCTTTTAAAGTGTCGGTTATTCAGGTGTTTTTATAACATAATAAAATTCGAGTGGTGCGTTTTAAAACGTAATCAAATGATTGTTACTCCTTTTTTTTTAATAGCGTAGGAAATAGCAAAGTTTCAGCCAAAAAATATTATGTAAAATACGTATAGCGTCTACTATCATTAAATTACAGTTCTATTTAACTCTTTATCAGTGCACAAATGACAGAATTTAATTCAGAAACAAATGGATTACTTTTGACTTAAACACATTTACTAAATTAAATAAATATTTCTAAAATCGCTTACTGCACTTGTAAATCTGAATAATTCATTAACATGTCAATCATTAACGTATTCCAGATTTATTTTTGTTGTTTTCTCATTAGTAGGTCAATTTTTTAAAAAAATAATACTCTTATTGATTAACTCATGAAATTATAATTGACCTAAAGGTCAAAACTGACCAGAGATTAACTCAGGGAGCTTTAGTATAGATTATTTATATTAAATCTTATAAGAATTTTTGAGCTAGGCCTATATCATTAAACATAATTCACAGCCCTATAATGGTAGGCTTAGACATAAAAAAAAAACAATCATTTCTCTAACTGTGTGTTTTATTTATATGAAAAACAGTTACCACAAAAAGTCTATTCAGATTATTTACTTCGTATTTTAACAGTATTTAAATCAATCATAAGTGTTTCTCTTATTTTTTTTTTTTTTTATTTCTATACTTTTTCTATTTCTATTATTTATTATTCTATCTTTTCTATTAAATCTTTTTCTAATTCTAAAGGAATAGAAAATCCCAGTGCCTGCATAATTATCGCTGTCAATCAAATAGCCGTTAATATGGACATATACCATTCGCTTGGGTTATAATTGTATTTATCATATTTAAAGCTTTAAGGACGTCATTACTTACAGTTAATTTCTAAATTCTTTCATTTAAACCAAGAAATAACTATTTTTTTGAAATTTTAATTTAAATGTGGTATTATAATTTGACTATATTTTAATCACCTTTTGTGATTTTAATATAACGGAAAGGTTGATTTTTGGACCATTAATTGTAATATGTATATTTCTTTAAATATATTTTTTTTATTTTGTGTTGTAATACTGTAATTTTTTTTTAAGTTTTTACTTTTATTTTATTTACATGTCTGAATTCTTTGAAAAAAGAAAAAAGTGCAGGTCTATTTCAAGTTCAGAATATTATATGTTAATTCTATGAAAAAAAAATTAAATTTACTGAAAAAAAGGTAAGAAAAAAAACTTTTGAATAAATAATACTGTCGGTACATATGAAGAAAGATGCATATAAAACTGAGCTTCATCACAGCTATGTGTGCTGCCTTCTTAAAAATTTCATTGAAAGGGTCTACAACATGTACAAAAAAAGATAAAACATTCGTTTGTTATTAGTCTCTATAGCCCTCTAAAAAAATGTAGCCATGAAAGTACGATGACATTACTCTATCCAGCTTAGCTGTCGTTTTGCATAAAAACTACTATATAAACCATGCCAAAATAAACAAAAATTATATGATTTTCAAATAAAAAAACAATAATAAACTGAATTTTATTAAACGCTGAAAGTAATACCGATAAACCGTAGTCAAAAATAAATCGGTAAATATAGACAGTAACTGTAAATGCGTTGTTACTTAATCCTTTTATTAAGTTTTTTGTTAGAAAAATATGAAACATATTTTTAAGAAGAGATATTAAACACTAGTGACATGCTTTTAAAAAATTATATTCCCTTTTTATTTCTCATATTCAGAATTCCATAATCATTTTAAATGAAAAATGTTTATACTGCAAATGCATTTCTATTTTAAATTAAATTGCATCATCGTAAAATTCTAAATTTTTTGTTATATTTCTACAAAATTTTAAGTCATATACTATTTGTTTATTTTAAAGGAAATGCTTTCAAATTAGTGGTGCATTTGATGTTACCCGCGTATGTAATAAGTAAGATTTATTTTAGTTTTTTTTTTTTTTTTTTTTTTTTTTTAAAGTTATACTAGATGATATTCTCCAGTATTTTTCGTACAACTTCTTCACCCAACCTCAATTACCTATTTTATATACTTCTACAAGTTTTATGCTCTACTCATTTATCTATAACCAAACTAACTAAATCTGGATGTCTACGACCCATCTACGTAAACCCTACCTTCACAAAATTTTACTAAAAAGTTTTTTTTCTTTACCGTCTTAGATCTCTTCATTTCAGATTTCATCCATACAACTAATATTTAAATCCTTCGTAAAAAAGCTTCTATTCTATTTCCTTTATGATTTTCCAGTTATTCATTTTACATAATCATAATTAGCTAAGCTTTACGTGGATATTTTTAGTAATTTCTTTTAAACTCTCAGAAATATATTCGATACTAGTAAACTTCTTCCTATAAAAACCCTCTTTGCTTGCGTTAATCTGCTTTTTATATCTACCAACTTTCTTCAATTATTCTCATTAGAAAATAAACGATAGATCTAATAATTGATGTTACAGAATTCAGGTTTAAATCTAGTCAGAAGGTTTACGTTTATAGTCAGAAGGTTTACGTTTACTAATCTAAATAATAACTATTATCTTAAATGTCCTATGTAGAATCTAAAATACCCTATAAACGACACCGTTTCTTATAAAAATCTGAATATGCATGTTCGATGCCACAATTCCACATGATGTAGGCAACTTGATATGAGCCGGAAGCAATTCTCAAAAACAGCATAATTATTCTCAAAAACAAACAAAAAGAATTTCAAGCCAGCCTTGAGGTAAGATGACTAGTGAGAGGATCCTTTACACTTTCTGTAGAATTCTGTTTTATATATATATATATTGTAGAATAGATTATTTAGATAGTTTATCTTTATATTAAAGTTTTTTTTAAGCCTTTTTTGTGTTTTAAATAATTCATTTTCTTTTTTGGTTGGTTTATTTTTTTATTTTTTTTGTATTTATTTTTTTTAATTGATGATGCACTTTTTAGATAACAAGATATTTTATTGATAGTTCATTTAATTTGTTCCTTTTTTTTATTAGGGGTATAAATGCATAAGTTTATATATATATATATATATATATATATATATATATATATATATATATATAAAATTATTGTACTCCTTTTCTGCCTTCAAACAAGGCGTTAATTACATACAGGCGGTAGAGGAAAATCTGGAATTAAATTTAATAAATTGGATGATTCAGAGAAGGAAAAGAAAATAATTTGGGAACTGATTCTAGAGCTTGAAATAATAAAAAACGTTCTTCATACAAACATATGTCCGAAAACGCTTTCTTATAAGTACCATAGCTTTATTATATGACTAATATATGCGTAAATTTTATTATCAAAACTTGTCAAGAATTTAATTCTGAAAAATTTATATAATAAATTCTTTGTAAAATAACTTTTTTTTTGAGAATTTTGAAGTCACAGCGGACCACTTTAGTCAACTCTGGTTCGTCTTTTCTTTTCATTTTTCTTCTTGATTGCTTCCCAATACTTCATACTGTCAGATCTTGCTTTTTTCAGTTCTTCTAAACAAACTCTAGTTATTGTTTTCTTTTCTTTAATTTTAAATCTGTAGTTTGTTTCTTTTAGTATTTTTATATCGTCAGTTTTGTTTCGTAATCTTCTATTGTGATTTATAGTTCTTGTATATCTTGTTTAATTTCGGTGATCCAGGTCGGTGTAAAATATCTTATATTATTAAAAATTAAACTTAACAGAAAAATTTTATAAATTTGTAAAAATTAAAAACAGCTATTTTTAATACAATAAATTTGGGCCTTTGGAAAATTAGGTTACCACACTAACTATAATCATCTAAATTAATTTGAATACTACTCGTTCTTATAATAAAATTGTGGTTTATGACAACTCATTTCCGTACACTTCCTGTCTCCAACTTAATGATATCTTTGCGTTCCTTGTTTAGAGCAGCAGCATTGAGAATGCAAGACACACTTCATCACGTGTATCTACGTTTTGCTTGTATACTTCGCATTTTATTTATCAAATAATATGAGGGAGTAAGGTCCACTTTGACGGCCTTCTTCGTCCAACCCATTTATCAGTAAATTTTTCATCTAAGAAATGTTTTATTATTGTTGAAATGTAATAATTGATGTGTTACAATTGTTGAAATGTCTTATTATTGTTAGTGTTGTTGCTCCATCAAGTTTATAGTACATTTCGATTCGTTGCCGAACATAAATTTTCAATCGCTGTAAGAAATTCATTATTTAAAAATTCCAAAAAAATTCTCCCCGTCACACGTTGCTCTACTATGAAAGGCTTATTAATTTATCGTTAATCATACCATATCAAACATTCATCGAAAACCATCGCTAGAAATTTGATTCAACCAACTAGGTTTTCTTCAGACCTCCGATGTAAATACCAATGTTGTTTATGCTATTACGAGTAAAAGTAGCTTCGTCAAAAAATAGTATGAACGAAATTAAGTAGTAATTAATGTCAACCCGTTGAAAAAACCGCAGTCGTCTGTCATAGTCACAAGCTGGAGGTGTTGGATTTCTGAACACGATAATGAAACAGTCCGTGATTATGTAATGTCCTCCATACTATACTTTGTGAAACGTTGTGTCATGTAGAAATTCTTCTCGTGCTTGTTATAGGATTAAGATATATTACCTAAAGAATATTTCCCTTTCGTCACCATGAACTGGATGAAATGTGAGCGCTGGGAAGTGTACCATTCTATCGAACATTTATTGTATAAAAAACAACTATTTTTAATTTTTACAGATTCATAATATTTTTTTCTTAGAACGGTTCTGTTTTGTTTTTAGTAATAAAAGTTGATTTTTTTCCAAATACTTTATTACATCGCTTTTCTCACAATTAAATTTTCTAAAAAATGTAATAAAAAAATCTACGCATTTATTAGTCGTTTAACAAAGTTATAGTACTTCAAACGTAAAAAAACACGTTTTCGTCACAGAAAGTTTCTGTTGTACGTTGAATATCATGAAAATTACGGAAGATATATAGTTCTGCAACCTGTTTTATTCGTATTTTCAGGTCAAAAACATGAAAAACCATCATCAAGTTTACCCCTCAAATAACCCCTTAAAAATTTCAGTACGACCTCATTTCACCGAGTGAACTGAAATCCGGGCGTAACTTTTCAGCAGCCATTACTCGGTAAGAAAACGTTCTCGGAAATATGTTTCTATGAACGTTTATCATTATTTCAAATTTATAATCAGTTCCCAAATTGCTTCCTTTTCCTCCTAAATTATTCTGTATATATAAAATTATTATATCCTTATTCCATTGTTAAACAAGGCGTTATGACCTACTTATTGGCTCTAGAGGAAAATCTAGAATTAACATTTTTTAAGTATAGCTAAATACTTAAATTAATTTACTACGACATAAAATAAATTAATCTAAGTTATTTATAGTTCTCTTTTGTAAATATCAATATACGCTTCCAAAAGATCTTTTTAAAACTATAATTAATTTCCTTCAGAATTAGGAAGAGAATTTCTTTCCACGAATTAGTTCTTTCCCTTTATTCAGAAAAGGAATTAAGTTTTACTTCAGTAAAGATCTTCTTGAACCTTACTTTGTGTTTATTTATAAATTTTCTTTATTATCTAACTGATATATACTGTTCTCTAGTTTTCACCGAAAAGTTTCGTGCTTAACAGGTGCACCATAAGCTTACCATGTAACTCTTAACTTTAATAATTTATTTCGGAACAGATAGGTTTTGCGGGTATCCTACTAAAGTTATTTGAAAACATAAAAATTTAAACAAGTTTCTTGCCAAATTTATGAAAAATTATTTTTTTTTAAGGAAATATATTTTCATACAGATTAATTCGGAGACTATTAATCGCATCTTAAATTTTATTCCATCTTTTAAATACCAAATAAAAACTTTTTTCAAAAACTAATATATTATACGTGTTTGATGTATAGAAGATTATTTTTGTTAGAAGAAACAACTAAATGCACCCGTAAACAATAATTATATACATAGTTACTTAAATTATTGTTTAAGTAATTTTTTCCCCACATTCTAGTCTCGGTAAGTGACTAACTGGTAAATCATCTTTCCAAAAGAAAGTATGGTCAATTGTCAGGTCTGTCTTTTCGTGTAGACTTATTTCAAGCAGACCACCAATTAGAAATTAACAATAATAATTGACAGGACGCAAATAAAACTTATAAAAAATACATTCATTATTTTTTATCAGTTCGCATGATCATAAATAATTATTATTTTTATACTACAAATAAAAATAAGATTTTTTTTTTTTGGCCTCACAAGAAGGTTTCCCAGCAATCATTCTCTTTATTTCTATTAAATTTATTTAAAATGAATTAATGGGTTTTAGTAAAATTTTTATTATCAATTAATATTTATTTTACTACGTTTATATGTCCGTTGGTTCACACCAATATAATTAACTACCAGTTGAAGCTTATTTAGCACTAGTTGTAATTGGGTAAATGTTAATTTATTAACGGATAATGTAGGTGTGATTACTGGAAATTAATTATTACAATGGTTATCCGGGCGGATGAAATAACAGAATATAGATTCAGGTAGAGAGAGATGGGGTTTAACACATTTTATTCAGAGTGATGAGCTTCGCTCGGTATCTGTTTTACAGAGTATTTCCAAGAGATTACCTTTCGTAATTATTTAATTATATTTTTTAAGTACTTGTCAAATCGCACCCGTTATTTTTTTATTGTTATTAATTCTCAGCAGAGGGAATCCACAAAATATATTACTTCTCGACATAATCAGCATATAATTTGTTGCTTCACGCTACATCTTATATCTGTCTCATAACTTACACGTATTTAAAGGATATAAATTATAAAAGACATTAATTGGAGCTCTAGAAATAATGATGATCACTTCATAGCTAAACCTAGGGTGAAAAGTAAACCTGTCGCTTGTTAAATCTCGGGGAACAGCACATGGGAGTACAATTTGAAGGTAGTATTTACTGTGCATTGCTAAACCATACAGTAGTAGAGCGCTTTGTTTTTCTTACAAACAATTTTTTCTCACTCTTCCTCTTAAACACCAATCTTTCTTATAATTCTAATCGATAAATATTACTTTACCCCACAAACTATTGCCCATTGACAATAAAATTTATATGTTTTTATTTAAATAATAAGAATTGTTTTTTTGTGCATTGCATAAGTTTTATTAAACATGGTAAAAATATAAAATAAAAATATAATATAATTAAGTGTATATTTCTCTCACCGCAAACATTATGCGTATATATTTACAAAAGAATCGTACAAATGTATTCTGGACTCAATAAACAAAGAATGGGAAATCGTTTCTTTGTAAGTTTAACAAAACCTAGAATCTTATTACTTTTAGGGGCGGGTATGCTTTTTTATTAAACATTCGAGGGCTATTCAGAAAGTAAGGAACGTTTCCTCCTGACGCCGCCAGGCGCACGCCAATCGCGTATATATTGATCGGTGTGCTCGTGCTCGGCACCTCAGTCAGCGTCCAGCCGTGACAACGGGAATATCTCCGCACTGCCCGTTTTTTTTATATACAAATTTGAAATGTGTGCCGCAATCGAAAATCCCGCCTGTTGTGAGGTGCGGTCTGTGATTCGTTTTTTGTTGGCAAAAAAAGTAAAACCAATAGAAATTCATCGGGAACTGTGTGAAGTGTACGGGAACAACGTAATGAGTGAAAGTTCTGTCAGGAAGTGGTGCATTCAGTTTAAAAATGGCCGAACAACGTTCACGATAAAGAGAAGAGTGGACGTCCGAGCATTGTGACTGACGATCTGGTCTCCAAAGTTGACGAAAAGATTCGTGAAAACCGCCGTTTCAACAATAACTGAGCTTTCTCTATGTTTCCCACAAGTTTCACGGACTTTATTGTTTGAAATTGTTTCACAGAAGCGAGGCTACCACAAATTTTGTGCAAGATGGGTGCGTCAGTGAGTGGTTGAGATCACAGGCGGTAGAATTCTATGACACAGGAATTTCAAAGCTTGTCCACCGCTATGATAAGTGCCTGAATTTGTATGGTGATTATGTTGAAAAGTAGTATTTTAGTCCCTCTTTCACATGTATATAATAAAAAGTTTTTCTTGTACTTGGTTTTTTTTTAAATTCCAAAACGTTACTTTCTGAATAGCCCTCGTATAACAGATAAGAAATATACCAAAAGAAATTAAAATTAGTTATCAATGAAAAGTCTAGTAAGACTTTCCTGAACGAACATTCTGCATTGGTAGTTTTATGGTATATTTTTACTTTTCCGTCTAGCGCTGTAGCACAGCTATAGCTTTAGAAGAGAAAATACTGTGTAATCGGTCCAATTTGGGCATATACGATTTTCAGCGGATTTTCACGTTTTGACACCTAAGAAATCCAAAAACCGGATATAAATTTTGCAAATGTTTGTATGACATGTGTCGCTCTCTAAATCACCTTGTATTTCCAGAACTACTGGACCGATTTTGACCAAACTTGGTCAGATTACTTCTATGCGGCATTGATGCGATTAAATTTTCAACTTAAAAAGTCAAGGCTGTACAGCAAGGTCACTCTCAGTATCTCAAGATTTTGCCTAATTAAGGTCTTATTTTTCTTAGGCACATTTGTTAATTAAAAAATAATAAATTTGAAAAAAACGTTTTGCAAAATCGCATCCCGCCCAAAAAATTCTCAAAATAAACTAATGGTTAAGTGGCTGTTGACTGTGTCAATAGTACTCCCTCTCACCACAAGGACCGCTAATGTAATACTGACATACAGCTGCTGTAGTCGTCTACTACGTTGTGACGTCACTGGTGAGCGATAGAATTAAATAAATGAGTAATATTTAAAGTGTAAAAATGTATTTAAATTGGCCGCTCGTACCGCCACACCCGCGCGAATGAATACGATACGCATGCGTGCTTTAGTTAGAATCATTGAATTAAATACACAAAAAAAAATTATATTTAAATAAAATAATAAATATTTTAAATTAAGTTTTTTTGTTTTTTTTTTTTTTATTTAGTGTTTCTGAGTGAAAAACGCTTCGACGTTATCGAAGCGTTTTCACTCGAAGCGTTATCGAAGCGTTTTTCGATGTACGTGTTTTATAAACTAAGTCAAAAAACTCGCAATTCAAAATTTAAAAAGAAAACGCCCAGAAAACAAAACATGAACCATAAATACAAAAACAATAGAATAAAAAAATTAAAACGAAATTAAAATATAAAGTAAAAAATTTAAAAACAATTTAAAATATTAAAATAAAGCCAAACAAATAACTTAAACTAAATGTTAAAACACGAAACATACAAGTACCACAAAAAAAAATTGAAAAATAGTATTCAAAAATTTGTAAAATATTAGCACCCCGGAGAAATAAACACACGTGGTCAAAAACTTCTTTATTATTGCCCAGGTTTGTCGAAAATTCTTGGGCAATTTAAATTTACGTCACAAGGCCGCATAACAAATGCATTCCACAAGAATGTGGTGCACAGTCAAGCGGCAGCTGCATCTCATGCATACTGGTACGTTTACTGCTGACATCAGATACCCGTGAGTAGCTCTCGTATGTCCTATCCGCAATCGGCAGAGGACCACTTCCTCACGACGAATTTTTCTGTATGAGGATTCCGATGGCAATACAGAACCTTTAATGTGCCGAGGTTAGTATCTACCGTAGCCATCCAGTTATCTTACAACTTTGCGCAAAGAGTGAATTTTACACAGTTAATAAAATCGGATACAGTAACACGGGAAGTGAAGGATGGTTGACTGACTACATGCGTCTTTAGCAGCTGAATCTGCACGTTCACCCGGAATCCCTATGTGGCTAGGAATACAGCAAAAACTCACTTGTGTGTTGCGACGGTTCAACTCGGCGATTGCATTGTAGATTTCGGTGACGGTAGGATGCCTAGAATAAAAATTTTCTAAGGCTCCGAGAGCACTTCACGAGTCGCTACAAATAAGGATACGACGGTACTTAGGATTAAATTAAGTATTTAGGATTAAATTAAGTTGTATGTGTAAGCCGTGCATCAAAAAAAAGGCGTGTGACGGGGAAGTCCTACAACTGTGCTATCAGCTTCTTTTTTTTAATTACTAAAAATTAGTTTTTCTTCATTACGGGATCTTACACTGAATTTGCAAAATTTATATTTATATATTTTATGCATTTTAGTAAACCTTACGTTGGTTTGAACCAGTGGTGAACGAGCTTACATCGTTATTGCGTGATGATTATTTCAAAATTTTAATTTTTGTGGCCACTTCGAGGTGAACCGGACTGCCAATCGCGGTATTTTTGTGTATTTTTGTAATCCTCTAACGATGCGTAATCCGAATCCGAAATCAAAATTAAAATCCGAGACAAAAAGTGTTCACACGTATACATATTGAATTCAATAACTGCTATAAATCCATTAATGATATCTCACACGTAAAAAAATAAATTATCTTCTTTCTTTTTTTGTTTAGCCTCTGGAACCACCGTAAGTTATTACTTCAGAGGATGAATGTGGGTGATATTTATAATGTAAATGCAGTCTAGTCTCGTATTGATCATTCTCAGGTCGACCATTCTTGAGATTTGTGGTTAATTGAAATCCAACCACAAAAGAACACCGGTATCCACGATCTGCGAGTAGTATCACACATATTACCTTTTTAAAAACATACCATTCTAAATATAAAATTCCATTCAAAATAAATGATAAAATCTAAATTTATCTATCTATATTAAATATTACAAAAATAAATGTAAATATTTAAGCATTGAAGATTTATCAATTAATAATAATAAAATTTGACCAAAGTTTTTTTTGAAAAATGATATGCATTAAAAATATTAACGTTAAATGTAGTTGTAAAAAATGAGCAATAAGGTAACTCAGATTGCATTAATATTAATTTAAAAAAATTATATTTTATATTTATAAAAATTATATTATGTAATTAGTTAAAATAAATTATATTGTTTTATCTTATTCTTATTTTATCTATTAGTATTTTTTTATCTTCTCTAGATAAAATCATACTAAACTGTTTATAAAATAACCATTTTATAAATTACGATTTTTAATTTAAGCTGAAGAATGTGTGCTAATTATACGTTGTGAAATATATATTTTGTAAATAATATACTGTATTTTAAAACGAAATATTGAAAATAAAGAATTGTTATTATTATTGAACTGAACCAGCTTACATAATACATTTTTTTCATTAGCTTTCTAAAAAAGATTAATTAAATAAAATAAGTATAAATTAAAAGATTAATAGAAAAAATTGAATGTACCACTTTAGGTACATTTTTTTTTCTTTTTGCTCTTAGTCTTTAATATCTTAGTTTCTTGTTCTGTTATATGTGATTTTCATAATGCTTTCTCTATTTTTTTTCTTTCTCTTCGTAATCTCTATGGTAGGTTTCATTTTAAATTTGAGAGTATATCAACTGAATTTCAATGGAATTAAAATATTGATGAGGAACAGCACATTCAGCTTTTTAAAGAAGTCACTGGGAAAATATTTTACTACTTATTTTCCTTAGTATCCTTGGTAAGGAATGCTTGTTATTCTTAAGGATAGCTATGCCATTATTTTTGGGATAGGTTATAACTCATTTTGTATTATCTAATTTTTTCTCTTCAGTTCCCATATATTTGGAACTTTTCCGTTATACCTTCATCTCAATATCTTCTTTCTAAGTACTTTTTTCATATATCTAATATATATAGAAACAAAATCGGTATAACAGACCTGAATAACGAATTCCTTCCAATTAAGAAGAAAGTAATACAAAATAAAATAATTGGAGGAATCCAGAAAGGAGCTAAAAAAACCTTTAAAGTAGCAGGTCCGTTTAACAATGGTCCTTTGTAATATTGCCACACCTAAAGAGATGTTGTTCCGTGAGAAGAGTTACCGGACCAGGATAGGAATTTCATGGGAATGTCTGAGGGCGAATGATCATTCTCACGCTTCGAGTTGAATCCGGTCCGGCAGGTAAAAAATATAGGAGTATAAATACTCCGGAGAAGACCGGTTGACGATCAGTCTAAGCGAGACCTCATGATGTCAGTCGGCGAGATGTGAGTCTGTGACATCAGTTCTGCGAGATGTGAATCTACAAGAGTGCTATTATAGAGGAGGTATTATGAGAGTTTGACGCTATTAAGGTGACGTTACTAGTAATTCCAGTACACGAAAGCAAGAAATGAGTCGGTGAATTACTGTAAGACTATAAGTGAAAGAGATAATGTACTAAATTTCACTCGTAAATTGAGTAGTTTTGTTTGTGTAGTGAAAGAGCTTTATACTTGTCTTATCTATTGTTGTTAATACAAGACTAGTGGTTAAAAGTGTTAAGACAAGCGGTCATGCTAATGTTTTCTGTCAATGGGACTGAATTCTGGTTTTCATTATTTATTTACCTGTGAATAAATCCTTACGATTACGTTGAATTCTGTTTTATATATAATGATTGTTTATTAATATTACTACTGAAATTTATTATTGTTGTGGTCCTGATTACTATGATTATTGTTTTTTATTCTTATTATTATTATTATTATTGTTTGCTGTTGTCATTATTATTATTCTGATTATTATTGTGGTTATGATTACCATTTTTATTATTTGTTTGATTATTTTCATTTACTATTATTATTTTTTTTTTTTTTGGGTTTCCGTAGGGGGAGAAAAAGTTCTGCCAGCTGCCGTCAGGTCCGCACGGATGGCAGTGCGGGGCTTTCACCCGCTAAAATACTTCCCCTCTTATCATGCAGGGATCGGATCTAAGCCATATGGTATGTACAATCCTTGCATGATCACTCAGGCACTCTACTATCCGAATCTCAGATGTGGTATATAGGATTATGACCGGAAGCCCGCGCCGTCATCCCCAGAAGCTGGCCTCATTTGATCACCCGTCATCGAACTCCATGTCTCTATCGATCCGCATCTTCTCAGCCTGTCGTCGCCTCTTCTCATTGGCCTTCTCTCCTATCATTGTTGTGATAGTAGTCGAGTTACATTCCCATTTATCGCTATTGCTGAGTATCACGTCGATTATATTGTTGACCCCCTCCACACCTTGATCCTCGAACACTACTCTTAAGTCGCGCCATCTAGGGCAAAAGAACACCACATGCTCTACTGCATCCAGCCCGCCACAATCGTAACAGCGACTTGTATGTCATCTGCCCATCCTGTTCAGAAAATCCTGGAAACATTCACGTTCAGGTAGGAATTGGATGAATTCGTAGCCTGTGTTACCATGCTTTCGCTCCACCCAGTTCCTGACGTCGTTAATGAGCTCATATGTCCACCTTTGTCCGCCATCTGTCACACCAAGCCTTATAGAGACCGTCAGTTGCTTTCTTTCTGTCCCGTCCGCCCACTATTGAAGCTCTTATTTACGTTTATAAGTCTGTAGGCGGAATCCCAACTACCATAGACCGATTATTTTTTTTTTTTTTTTTTTTTTTTTTTTTTTTTTTTGTATGGGCATCGACTGCTAAGGTCATTAGCCCTCGTCACAATCTTTAAAAGAACTACTATCACCATCTGGATCGTCATATGTAAGGGTGTAAAGGGCCCTTACATTTTATTTAAAAGCACTAACTACACAAAACATTTAAGACATAAAGACAAGGACAATCACAAACACTTATGGGCTGTAAAGGGCCCCAATATTAAAATTTGAGATAGGTTCTCAAAAGACCATGAAATTAAAATTAAACTTATCAATACCATATCTTTCTTTCTTCTACGAAGTCTCATTTATAGTTTGTTTAAGCACCCTCGGGGCGACCAAAACCGCCGTTGAGCAGTATATCAGTCGTGCCAGGGTGCCGTGGCAGTTGAATCCTTCTTATATCAGGCCATAGGCATGCACGGCGTACACCCATAGCCTCGCGCTCTCAATCCACCCTTGAGGGTCCCCCATGCCATCATCGGACACACCCCGACTCACTGCTCTTGAATGCAGGTGAGCCAAAATGGCCTAGGCAAGAGGGCTACCTCCCGTCACTATGCGTGCCACGCTTCGAGACTCCCTTATATGTATATATAAAACTACCGCTTAGAGTATCTTTTACCACAGCTTTAAACTTCCATTTTATAGACTTTTAAGAAGTCCACTGGCGTGTAAAAATGCAACTATATTTTCTTCATTTCCATTATCCAGATCAGCACTAATATTATTTTTAAGACGGAACCTCTTTCTGAGGTCCTCATATATGGTACACTCTTCTATTAGATGCTTGATTGTCAGTGTTTTATTACAAACACCGCACATTGGTCTCACTTCGCCGGTTAACAAATATAAATTTTTTAATCGCGTGTGACCGATTCTAAGTCTGGTCACTGCTACTTGTTCACGGCGAGTCAACTTAAAGTCGCTTTTCCATTTATAAGGAGAAGTTTTAACTGAGTTTAATTTTGTATTTAAACTCCTCCATTCAGCGTTCCACTTGTTTCTTACTATGTTTGTTAGACGGTTTTTAACATCTGCCACTCTTACAGGAAATGCATCCAAGTCATCGCAGACTGTTGCCTTTCTGGCAGCTTCGTCTGCGATTTCATTACCTGTAATACCAGCATGCCCTGGAGTCCATACAAATACGCATCGCTGTCC
This sequence comes from Lycorma delicatula, assembly GCF_047948215.1. Classification (NCBI taxonomy): domain Eukaryota; kingdom Metazoa; phylum Arthropoda; class Insecta; order Hemiptera; family Fulgoridae; genus Lycorma; species Lycorma delicatula. Next base: position 190,764,805 of record NC_134457.1, on the reverse strand, counting down.
TCGTTGTTTTAGTACGTATAAAATGGACAGGATGTTTGCAATTAGGACATCCTTAATGTTCTTGTTCTGAATTGCGACGAGTGCACTTAATAAATCGGAACATATTAGCACTCTCTCTTCGCAATAGTGTTCAGTGTAGCGAAGAGCTTGCTGAATTGCAGTGAGTTCTGCCGTGTAGACACTGGCCACATCTGGCAGTCTCCAAAAGTGGGCTTCTTCATTTACATATATCGAGCATCCAACACCATGTTCGGTTTTAGAACCGTCAGTATAAATTCTAATATGTTCTTCGTAACTACTGACGGTTGCCAAAAATTCCTGCTGGATGATCACTGCTAGTTTCTTTTTTATTTCTCCTTGAGAGAGATCCAAACTTGTATTTACCGCTGGCAAGAGCCATGTATTTCTCTAGTATTCTCTAGTAGAAATTTATTCTCTAGTAGGTATTTCTCTAGTAGAAATTGCTAGTGTCTCTGGTATAGCAATTTCATATTTTCTTCTTAATTCGTGGTACCTAATTCTGTTTGGTCTGGAATAGGTAGCACGATGTTCATATACTGTAGCCATAGGATGATTCGTAAACAATTTATTATTTATATGAGCAGGGAAAGCCCATACATTTGCTGCATATCTTAACAAAAGGATCTCTCTTCTATAATGTAGTGGCATTATTCCGGCTTCATACATCAGACTAGCCGCCGGACTTGTGCGGAAAGCGCCTGTTGCGTATCTTATTCCGCTATTATGAACTACGTCTAACTTTCTTAAGTGCGAATTTCTAGCGGATGAATATACGATACATCCGTAGTCTAGTTTAGATTGAACCAATGCTTTATACAATCTCAATAATGTCTCTTTGTCTGAGCCCCAATTTAAATTCGATAAACATTTTATAATGTTTAGGGCTCTTTTGCATCTATCACTCAAGTCCTGTATATGTAATCCCCATGTAAGGGATTTATCCAATACTAGTCCTAAATATCTTACGCTATCTTTATATTGTATTGGATTGTCGTCAATTGTCAGCGCAGGACTTTGATGAGGAATTCTCTTCCTACAAAAGTGTACACAGCACGTTTTCTCTGGTGAGAATTGGAATCCTGTATTCCTTGCAACTTCATTTAGAGCATTGATCGCTCATTGCAGTTTGTACCTCACCATAGCAGTCTTGTTGCTGGCATACACAATTGCCAGATCATCAACATAGACGCTTTTGCTGATTTCTACTGGAATGGCTAGTATCAATTTATTAATGGCAATGGTAAACAAGGTACCGCTCAACGGCGAACCCTGCGGTATGCCATTTTCCAAGATTCTCTCACATGAATATTCATTGTTGACGCGTACTTGGAAGGTACGGTCATTCATGTAGTTGCTGAGCAGAATAGGCAGATTGCCACGAATGCCCCATTCATGTATCTGGAGCATTATACCATGACGCCAGGTCATATCGAAAGCCTTCTGAAGATCAAAGAAGACTCCGACACAATGTTTTCTTTTATATATAATGTCCTCTAAGCTGATCATTTGATCAGTGGTAGAATGGTATTGCCGAAAACCTGCTTAATACGGTGATATCAGGTTTTCTTTTTCCAAAACCCAGACGAGTCGATTATTAATCATTTTTTCCAGTATTTTTCTCATAGCACACGTCAAAGAAATAGGACGATAGCTATTGGGGTCTGTTAAATTTGTATTTTTCTTTCGTACTGGAACAACATGAGCTTTTTTCCACTGCTGCGGGTATGTTCTATCCCGCCATATTTTATTATAAAGTTCTAATAATCTGCGTTTTGCAGTGGTATTCAGCTGCCTGATCAAATTATAATGGATTTCATCCGGACCAGCACCTGCTTTTTCCAACGCTTTCGCGAATTCTTCCATTTTAAATGGCACATTATATGAGTAATTGTACTCAGTTCTAAAATTTAGTAGACCTTCGAGTTCTTCTTTTTTGGTTCGGAAACCTTCCTCGTAGTTGGCCGTTTTGCTGGCCTTTTCGAAGTGATTGGATAACAGCTCTGCAATTTCATATGGAGTGTCTTTTATTTCATCTTCATCTTGAAGGCTACTTATGGGAGCAATATCATTACGCCCACAAATCGCCTTCAATTTCCTCCAAACATCTGATGCAGTAGTAGTTGTGTCGATGGATGACACGTATTGCTGCCAGGATCGTTTTTTCGAGTCTATCATGAGACGTTTTTCATACGCCCTGTATTTCTTAAAGGCAACAAGATTTTCTATGCTAGGACGCTTCTTAAAGGTGTTATACGCCCTTTTCTTTCTTTTTATAGCTTCACTTATTTCATCGTTCCACCATGGAACGGGTTTTTTCGTAAGTTTCCCAGATGTTTTGGGAATATATCTCGATGCCGACTCAATTATTGCATTTGTTATGGCGTCGACATTGTCTCCGATAACTCCAGTTGTTTCCGGGAGTATCGTTCTAGCTGTGAAGCTCGTCCAGTCTGCCTTTTCAAATAACCATCTTTTAGGGATGGGATATATAGTTCTTGTAACATCAGTTACAATTTGCACCGGGAAATGATCGCTTCCATGCAGATCGTCTAAGACATGGAAGCTGTACCTCGGTGCTATCGATCCGCTTATAAGTGCAAGATCTATACAGGACGTCGATCCATCTCTGGCATTGAAAAAGGTTCCTGATCCGTCGTTTAAAATAATAAGTTCTGAATTCATCAGGAACCCTTCCAGTTCTCTTCCACGGGGATCTACTCGATCTGATCCCCAAAGAGAATTATGAGCATTAAAGTCACCCACCAGTAAAACAGGTGGGGGAAGCTCGGAAATTAGTCTTGTTATGTCATCCTTATTCCAATCAAAATACGGCAAGTATATGCTGCAGACAGTGACCTGGAGCGGACGCTTCATTCTAACGGCGACCGCTTGTAGGTTTGTGTTTAGAACAACCGCTTCGGTAGTAGCTCTAGTCGATGTTAATATAGCTACTCCACCTCTAACTCTTACATTTGGCGGTTGATCTCGCCGAAATATATCGAATCCTTTTAATTTAAAATTTTCATTTCGGCGGAAATGCGTTTCTTGCACACATATACAAATCGGGTCTACGTCATGTACCAAGCGTTGGAGCTCATGGGTGTTTGAAAAACATCCATTGATGTTCCATTGTACAATCGACTCGCTAATTTTTAATTAAATTATTGTCTGGGTTTTCCTTTCGGCCATCCTTTTTTTCTTTTCTTCTCCATCCTACGAACAGCATCGTGTTCGCGGAGAAGGTCGTCGCCTGTAAGGCTTCCGGTCTCCGTATCGGAGATCACCGAAGCCGCCGACGACGACGGGCATGGATCGGCGCCGGTTCCAGGCGCCGATTGAGAGGCGGCAACCTGGCCGCTCCCCAACACGGGGGTCGCACCGGTCACCGCCTGTGGGAGGGGGGACACTCGCCCCCCCTGTGTGATTTTTTGTGGCCTCTGAGGCTTAGAGGCCACTTCAGTTACAGGAGGCTTGGGAGCCCCCATAATAGTTTCTGTAGGTATCACTTTTTCCTTGTCATCAAGAATCTCACTGAGTCGGACTTGGCATTCTGCTTTGGCGTCCGTTTTCTTCAGAACAGGAGCAGCTTTCGGTGTTTTATCTTCGGGAGGAGGCTGTACTAATATCTTTGGCTTTATAGGATCTTTACTATTGAAAGACTTCATTTTATTGTCAATAATTCTTTCGATCATATTAGCCAAGGTCGGAGCAAGTTTACTGATGAGTTGACCTTCATCGACAGCAACTGGAGCAGGGACAGGAGCGGCAGCCGCAGCCTGAGCGTAAGTTGTTGTTGCTCTAGGCTTACGGGCGTTAACTATCTTCTTTGCATCGAAGTAGCTGACCTTTTGCAGGGTTTTTACTTCCTTCACAGCTACTTCATCTTTGTAGACAGGACAATTCCTTGATCTACAAGAATGCGCTCCTTTGCAATTGATACATGTAGGAGGCTCTTTACACGGCTCTCCCTCATGCACCTCTTCACCGCACACGCATATTTGCGGTCTTTCGCATCTAAGAGCGGTGTGGCCAAAGCGTTGGCACTTAAAGCACCTCATTGGCTGTGGGACAAATGCCCGCACATCCAAACGGTGAATCCCTGCTCTTATCTTTTCCGGCAAAGTAGGCCGGTTGAAAGTGAGGACATGAGAAGCTGAGGGTATGACCTCACCGTTCCTTCTCATGTTCAACCGACGGCACTCTATTACTCCTTGTGCTGCCAGTTCCTCTACAATCTCTTGCTCCGAACAATTTAAAAGATCCCGACAGACCACAACACCCCTTGAGGTGTTGAGCGTGCCGTGGGGATCAACACGTACAGCTAGTTCTCCAATTTTCTTCAGGCCTAGAATCTTCTGAGACTGTATATCATTAACAGTCTCTACATGAAGTCCCGTGAAAGTTTTTCTTATTTCTTTTACAGGGCCTCCAGCACATTTGTTTATTTCTCGAGCGATGAGGAAAGGACTCACCTTCGAGAAATTACCTTCTTCCTTAGTGATAACCAAATACTTAGGTTTTGGAATGCTGCTCTTGAAAAAAGCTTTCTGTAAGCTTTTCTTAGCCTCAATCTCAATCCTTCTGGTTTCTGCACTCTTTCGGCGTTTCGCCTCAGGCGAAACGGCCGGTTCTAAATGAGGGTGTTTACGTGCACCCTCTACCACGTTAGTTTGTTCAGGAATATTCATGAACATTGATCCCTTCTGTAGCAAGGCTAGCCGCTGGGTTACACCCCCACTCCAGGGCTACTAACCTTGGAGGTCCGATCCGGTACTCCGGTGGAACCGGCATATGTCCTGGCAGAGAGCGGATGCGCAGTCTCTGCACTGACTCCAGGCTCCTACTCACCGAAGCTTTCAGAGCTCCCATGCACCGACATACACGGGCACCATTGCTACATGCTTGCCATCGCAGGGGGCATGTGGACAACGGAAGGGTCTCCGTTACACCTGCAATAACATTGACCCTGGCCGCCACATCGCCAGCTCTATGAGTGGTATGAATCCATTGCCAAAATCGTTTGTTATTCCATTTCCTGCAGGTAGCCAAAAATCCAGTCCGTTTAGTGACCTGAAGTTGGAACCAGGTCAAACTTAACAAAGCATAACCGAGGAATTTACTCGGAACCCCGTTAGCCAGCTATATGTAATGTACGAAGGTACAGCTGTTGCCGCCCTGGACGTGGAACGTAGATGTTGTGTTCCGGACGTGGGGATTATCTACCTCAGGGCATTATTATTATTATTATTATTACCCAGGGCACAGGTCCCACGGTGTTTCAGGTGCCATGGGTATGAGCATCTGGCTCGTGGATGCAAGGGGCCTGGCAGAAGCCGGCTCTGCCATAAGTGCGGGTTAGGGGAGCACAAGGCTAAGGAGTGTTCGGCCCCCCTTCGGTGCATGCTCTGCCAAGAAAAAGGGGTGAACGCTTCGCAGCTGGCTCACGTACCTGGAACAAGGGAGTGTCAGGTCTCCCGGGCAGCCCTAGAGCAGGCCAAGAGAAGGCTCCGTTAAAATGTTGAACATAATACAGGCCAACCTTAACAGGAGCCGGCTAGCTGATGACTTGCTGCTGCAGCTAGCTAGAGACAGGGAGGCCGATTTGGTGCTAATCAGCGAGCAGTACCGGGACCGTGACGACTCCCAATGGTTCCGAGACTCGCTCGGGACTGCCGCGATATGGATTCCGTATCGCAGCAGAGCCCAAGTTCGAAGGCACGGCGCAGGCGAGGGTTTCGTTTGGATCTGCTGCGGTGAAGTGACGATTTTTAGCTGTTACCTCACCCCAAATGATTCGATAGCGGACTTTCGCCGGAAAGTTGACGCGCTGGAGGATGTCATCCTCGCTGCCGCTGGTGAGATGGTGGTAGCTGGGGACTTCAACTCCAGGGCGGTAGACTGGGGTATGGCACATACGAACTCCAGAGGGAAATACATTCTGGACATGGCGGCACGTACTGGACTCGTGATTCTCAATACAGGGAACACGACGACGTTCCGCCGCCCAGGATATTTGGAAACCATTCCTGATATTTCCCTCGCCTCCGAAGAGTTGGTCACGCTCGTCCAGGACTGGAGAGTCCTCGAGGATTATACCGGTAGCGACCACCAATACATCTCATTTAGAGTCCTAGATGGTACACGAGAGCGGCCGGGGCCCCCACGGCAGGCGAAAAGATATAACATCAACAAAATCGACGAGAATAAATTCAACACAAAGATCTCCTCAGGGGTGGTAGCCCCTGAAAACTTCGCCAACGGGGGGGACGCTGGCGCTGAAGCCGTAGTTGCTGCGACTATGCGGCTGATCGCATCTGCATGCGACGCCTTCATGCCCCACGGGGGGGCCGAGGCACCAGAAGCGACCCGTGTACTGGTGAACACCGGAGATTGCGGGGTTGCGCCGGGAGTGTCTTCGACTAAGACGAGTGGCGCAACGTGCGAGGAATCGCATAGACGCGAACGCCAGGTCAGCCGAGTATAAGACGGCAAAGAAGCGGCTCCGTCGAGCCATCAACGTGAGCAAGGCACGCTGGTGGAGAGAACTGACGGAGACCGTGGATGCAGACCCTTGGGGGCTAGGTTACAAGATAGTAACTCGGCGTTTGGGGGTCTCGCGGTCACCAGCTCCACTAGACGAGGCTAAAGCGGAACACGTCGTTAAGACGTTGTTCCCGGCCCACTCGGTCCGTGCCGAGCGGGACTTCAGCGACATGGGCGACTTCCCCCTCTTCTCAATGGAGGAATTGGAAGGAGTCCTGCGGTCGCTGAAATGCAAAAAAGCCCCTGGTCCCGACGGTATACCGGTTGAGGTACTCAAACTAGTGGGGCGCTGCAGGCCTCGTCTTCTACTAGACATGTATAATGCATGTCTGAAGGCTGGGTCTTTTAGCGCCAGGTGGAAGACCGCGCGTCTTGTGCTAATTCCCAAAGGAAAAGAAAACCCAGAGTCGCCGTCCTCCTACCGCCCATTGTGTATGCTTGACACAGCTGGAAAGGTATTGGAGAAGCTGTTAAAGAAAAGACTGGTTACGGCGATGAATCAGGAAGGTGGCCTGTCACCTAACCAGTACGGTTTCCGGCAGAGTCGGTCGACCCTAGACGCAATTCAGGAGGTTGTTGAGGCAGTACGGCGAGCAGAGGACCACAATCATTTTTGCGACGTGTGGTCCTTCTCGTTACGTTGGACGTAAAAAACGCGTTCAACTCCGCACGGTGGAGCGATATGATTCGGGCCCTGGAGCATTCGTTCCATGTGCCTCAATATTCTTCTGAGAATGGTAGACGCATACTTGAGGAACCGCGGTCTCATTTACGAGACCGCAGCAGACTGGCGTAGGACTACGATCACGTCAGGTGCGGCGCAGGGGTCAATTCTCGGCCCCGACCTTTGGAACGCCGTCTACGATGGCTTGCTGAGGCTGGAGATGCCTGAAGAATCTGCCTTGGTTGGGTACGCTGACGACGTTGCGCTACTTGTCGCAGACCGCGACGTGGAGCGCGCCCAACTGAGGCTCAGTCCGGCCATGCACAGAGTCGGTGCCTGGCTGGACGATCATGGATTGTCTCTAGCTCTCAGCAAAACGGAGATCGTAGTTCTCACGAAGAAACGTATCGACACCCTTCTTTCCCTGCGGGTCGGGGTAGAGGTTGTCGAGACCAAGCCGGCCGAAAAGTACCTCGGTATGATGATTGACCGGAAACTCAGCTTTGCTGAGCAGCTTCGTACAGCCGCCGACAAAGCTGCGAGAGCCGTAACTGCTCTCAGCCGGCTTATGGCGAATGTCGGCGGACCGAAGGCCAGCAGACGGCGATTGCTGATGTACATGGTACATTCCATCCTGCTATACGGGTCGGAAGTGTGGGCCCAGGCATTAAGAGTTGCGAGAAACTGGAAGCGGCTCGCGCAGGTGCAACGCACCGCAGCCTTGCGAGTCGCTTCCGCGTATCAAACGGTCTCCGAGCCTGCAGTACTTGTGGTCGCCGGCGTCATACCCATTGCTACATTGCTACTTTGCTACTTTAGCAAGGGAGCGCCAGGCGATCTACAGGAGGCGACGGGCAGGCGAAGACCGGGTGACCATTGCCAACGAGGAACGCACTCGCACATTCCTCGCATGGCAACAGACCTGGGACCACGAGACCAGAGGACGATGGGCCGCAAGGCTTATTCCTCTGGTTAGACCATGGACGGAGCGACGGCATGGAGAGGTGGAGTACTACATGACCCAATTTTTAACGGGTCACGGGTACTTCCGCGCTTACCTCCATGTCATAGGGAAAGCGCCGTCCCCCGACTGTCTGTATTGTCCCGGTGTACGGGACGACGCTGAGCACACCTTTTTCAAATGTGCTCGGTGGGCGGCAGATCGAGGGACACTAGAGGCGGATCACGGAGCACTGAGTCCCCACAACGTGGTTGCGATGATGCTCCGTGACCTGGGCAGCTGGGAAAGCGTAGCCCGATTCGTCGGCAACATACTCAGGGCCAAAAAGGTTGACCTGGACAGTCCTGAAAATTAGGTAGCACCTAACAAGCTAGTATAGGAGGACTCGACCGGAAGTAATGTGTTAAACGGTTCCGGGTCGAGACCTGGTAGAAAGGGCGGTGGTTTTAGTCGGTAGTCCGCTGATAGTGATTGGATAATACCATGAACGGGAGCCCAACACTCCGTGCGTAAATGCATTTCCACCTCCCTCCTCAAAAAAAAAAAAAAAAAAATTATTATTATTATTGATTTGTCTTGTTTTAATATGTTTTTAAACCAATAAATTTTTATTATATAAACATTTTAAATTGTCAATCTCCTAATATTCTGATCGAGCCGCGAACACACAATATAAAACGCGACAATATAAATGCGAAAGTTTGTCTCTCTTTGTTTGCAATACCATAATGCGAGAACCAACCTTTCGATTGCTTTCAAATTTTCAGGAATCATTTGTACTCTCCCAGGGAAGATTTTAAGTCATTTATCTAGGCCCTAGCCCCCTTGAGGATTAAGGTATTAAAGATATTTACTAAAGAAAAAATTAAACCTTTTTACATCATTATTAAATTTCTGTTATGATGGGACACAGAAATATAATGAAGTAGAATGAGTAACCCTTTTTTCTTAAATGAATATCTGTCGAATTTTAATGTGCTCACAACCATGAAAGCGTCGAGGCTCCAGGGGGCTCCCCCCTGGATATACGGTCAGTTGAGCGACGCGAGCCCTGACCGGCTAGTACTTTATAATTCAATGGATTAGTATAAAAAAGGAGAATAGTACGTAAAAAATTACTAGAAAGGTGTAAAGGTGAAAAAAGGTAAAAACTTAATTTAAAGGTTAAAATCTCATATTTGTTAATAGTAACTATGATCGGTATCAATCTGTATTTATTTCAAGAATAACTAAAAAAAAAATATATACTTTAAGGTCAAAAGCAGTGTAACGCCAATTAAAATTTTGATTAAAGAAATTAATAAACCCAAAAAAGATTGTATTTTTATGAAGAAGGGTCTTTTTAAATTTTAATCACGGTTTTATTATTTTTATTCTTTTGTCGTAAAAAAATGTTTTCTTTTCTCCTCCCCCCCTCAGCTATGCTCTTTATGTATAATAGATATTTTTTAGTCAAACTTTAATTAAAGTAGTCTTATTTTATTGGCTTTAACTCATGAAACATTAATACTTTCCTGATGGTTTCACTATTTGCTTTTATTCCCTATTTTTGAATAGAATTCCAATTATTGGATTTATTTAATTTCGTAACCCTATTTTTTCTTTTTCAATATTAGATTATGTTAAATGGAGTTTTTTTAGTCAATTTACTAGCTTTAAATTTAAATAATTCTCTTCATAAAGGTATTCTCAATTATGTCGTTAAATTTTAAAGAATTTCTTTTTCCTTTTACAATCTTTAACGCAAAATAATACGTCATTTTTTTTAATTCAATGAATCATTTTGAATATTTTAAACCAATATAATTAAATAGAAGCAAAGCTCATATTTAATAATATAATACTGGAACTTAAATTCTACCATCTGTCATTCTCCATGAACTAAACAAAAAAAATGAACAAATCAATATTTCCGTAATAAAAATGTCTGTCGGGCAAAGATTAAATTTGAATATAACAGATAGTATGTACCTTGATTACATTACTTTTTCATTTAACTTTTAGCAATGAAATTTTTACAACCATTTATAAGTAGTCTAATATAATCGTAAAACTTTGTTAGAAGTATTTCATCTACGTTCTTTTTTTACTCTAATTTTGATGTCATAAAGTGACATTATACCTTGATCTATTTTCTTCTGCAGTGGTGAGGTAACTCAATCGATAAAAATTATGGAGATAAGTAGTTCGATTTAAGACTCAACTACTATTGAATTCTTACGAAATATGGTCTACATAATAAATCTTACGTTGATGTATAAAGTCATTGATAGAGTTCTTTTTTTTTTATTTCATCAAAATGGTTGAAAAAAGTTAGATCTTTCAGTTAAAGTATTTTTTTAATAAACATTTTTAACCAAAAATAAGACTAATAATTCATGTTATTTAAACTCCGTTAATTGAATTCTGTTTATCCGAACAAATTTTGAGTGAAGCTTAATTCCGATTCTACAAGCGTTATGATTAAGCTGATGTATCAACATAGAAAGTTTAGAAGAAACGTTTCTATACTTTTATGATTTCTATACATAGGTCTATTCTATACAACTTCCGTATTCTCTTCCTGAAAACCCTGTCAAATACTCTATTTTTTACGGTTAATTAAAACTATTAACTAACAGTACCGTAGATAACATGTCGTTACATATATCATGTTTTAAATATGAAAATTAATCTCAAGCTTGCTAATAGCGTAATTATTTCTTACACAAAGTATAAGTAAAGCAGGTTGTTTTATCTTCCGGCCTCCGTGCCGCCAGTAGTAGAGTCCGTCCTTTCGTCCGAAGGTCCCGCATTCGAATCCCGGTCAGACATGGCATTTTCACTCACGCTACAAATCATTCATCTCTTCCTCTGAAGGAATAACTAACGGTGGACCCGGAGGTTAAAAAAAAAAGGTAATTTAATCTCCTTAAAATAAATTTTGTCTTTATTTTTCAAATCTACTTAAGTGCTTTATAATATTGATTACTAAATGAAAAAAAAAAACACAGGAAACATTTAATGATAGTTATCCTTAACTGATAATGCAGTAATATAAACCTTAAAGCTTCATAGGAAAAATATGTAATACGCAATAAGCTATAGGAAATTCCATTTAGGGTAGGAACATACTTGTGCAGCCCGGTATTGTCTCACTCAAGTGGGTAGGAATTTTTCAATAACGAGCTCTGCAAATCTCGCCGTCTATGAATGGATAGCCAGATTTGAACTACTTTTCTCAGAAAATTAAATTTACCATTTTTCACTCACAACATAAACATGGAAATTATTGGTAACTGAAAAGCTCTTGAAATACAATTTTATTTTTTCATTCCTAACATTTATTATAATATTGAGAAACAGCTAACTTAAAACGGTAAAATCCGTGAAAAATCCATATTTAATAATTCTGTCATCTATTTATAACAATAAGAAAATGCGTAGGAGATTCTGCCGCATTTTAATTGTTACTTCATTAGTAATCAAGCTTATTAAATCTTTTTTCTTTCTTTTTTAATAAAATCTGATTTTTATAACTTTCAAAAAAAATTTTCAAGCCTTATAACTTTAAATTTTTTGGATGACCAAAAATATTTCCTGAAAGATTATTATTTAAAACAATTTAAGATACTTTATAAAATTAAGTATATTTGTTAAAACATGCCTAATTTCTTCTTTTTTCTTTAAACAATTATTTATTTGAGTAGTGTATTTAAGTAAAATTTTGGTTAAAAAAATATGTATTTTTTTTATTTCTTTGAAATTAGCATTTAATATTAAAGAGATTAAAAAAATATTTCCCTTTTGGAATAGTTTAAAGTACCTATTTCAATGTCGACATCTGTTTTATATATATCGCAGGGAATTTATGAAAACGGAGATTTGATCAAATCCCTAAGGTTATATTATTATTATGTTATATTATTATGTTTATATTATTATTTATAGTAAAAAATATTAATCTTATAATATGGACAAAGATTTGGATGGAAAGGTTTTAAAAGTATTATTGCGATTTCCTGATCGCTCAGCAACATCAATAATACTTTTAAAGCCGACAATAATTTAAGAAAACAATTTTATTAACATTTCTTTCCAAATATTATTAATTAAATATTTATCCTAATTTTGATTACTCTCTAGTCCTCTTTCTTCCTGAAAGCTTAATTGGACCAGCCTTGAGAAAATCTAACTTTATAGAAAAATTTGTAGCTTTTACTCTGAAAATATAAAAAAAAAAAAAAAACATTTTCATTGTTATTTTTTTCACGATAAAATCTAGTAAGAAAACTACAAATTAAAATTTTATTGTTCGTTAATTCTCTTAATTTAAAAGCATATATCTCAAAATCGTTTAATCTGATTTTAATAGTTTAAATAATAATTTGGAATTTTATCTAAATTTCCTTTTGGGATCTCATAACTCTTTCGTACAGAACACAGTTAGGTTTTAGACTCAGATATCGATTACTCGATAAAAGCACATATTCATTAAAATTAAATTTTTAAAACTTTCTGAAAGTTAAATCTGTTTCTAAACATACGTCACAATAAGCACGACGGCCGGAAATGAAAGTAGAAAGTGAAGTAAAGGAATACAATTCATTATATGTTTTATTATAGAGACATGATTTGGTTTCATTCAGGTATGAATATGTCTGTCTAGTCAAAAATGACTCTTTCTTTAAGAATAGTGCAGCTACATGTCACTCATTATAGATGTTTTAACATTAAAGTAAGTAAATTTAGTCGGAAGCTGGAAAACACTACTTAAATAATAAATTGCCTTGCGAAGTCAGAAGAAATAAATTTCTCAAATTTTTCATTTATTAGGAAAAGAAGTAGTTGAAGCAACATAAATAAAAAAAATAATAAAAAATTAATTTGTTATTTTAATCATATCAGTTATTAATTTTATTAGTAATTACTCACTTTCAATATTTAAATAATCAGAAATTCAAGTCGGTAGAGATTGGACTTTCTTATCCAGAGTTTGTTTGAATCTGATACATGTCAGTTGAAATTTTTAACTTATCGAATAACTTTCTGTCAGACAATCTCGACTTCTGCTAATCAAAATGATAGTTTGAAAATTTCATTTTCATTTATATTAGTTTTATTTCTTTGACTATATTTCTCTTGTTAAATTTTTTTATAATAGGAAATATCAACAAATAAAATAAGATTATGTAATAATAAAACAATTAAAACCCAAATTCCTATTAAAAAGAGAAAAATTAGAAAATTATTAACAGGCTTAATCTAACAATTTTAACACTAAAAATCATGGTATTTATACAAAAATCTGTTGGAGAAAACAAATAAAATTTCCCTAATTTTTTTATGCGAATATATGATTAAGAATTTCAATTTAATTAAATCGTATTTGATACATGATCGAGGTAGGACAATGTGTGTATTTTAGAAATAAGGTTTTATAAAAATTTAAAATACTTATTTACAGCCTAAAATAACTTTCTAGATTTTCCCTGGAGGACATAATCAAAATGTCCTCCTTTTTTTTACGTACTGTTGTATTCATTTAACAAAGCTAATTTTTACAATCTGTAGCACTTTTAGTATCATATAAAAGTATCAATGATACTTTTAGTATCATTGAAGGTACACTTTTTTAAGATACCGTAACCTATTTTTAAAACCTATAATTTAAAACAAAAACCAGAGAATGATATTCAGAGGTTTTACAGGCAATTGCCATTACCAAAGTGAGAGTACAAGAGCCCAAATATTTCATCCAGAAATCTTGTTGAAACCAGTTATAAGCAAGATCACGCTGTTAAGATTGGTTTAGAAAAAATTCTGATATCTCAAAGAATCAATGATGGCCAATCAATGAAATACCAAAATTTTTATATCAGGAACCAGTTCCTCACTATTTTAATTAACAATTAGTTATGAAGCAAAAATTATATTTCTCAAAAACATTGAGAAAATAATACCGCTTTCTCCGATAACATACCGAACAACATTTTCCTCTGACACCGTGAAATCGTAGAGCTTTCTCAGGTGTTTTTTTTTATTATAGACGAAAACTGAACTTTAAAAAAACCTGAGATAGAAAAAATTAGTTTCATCAAACATAGATATATGATTAATGGCAACGGATGTGTTTGGGTTATTTCTCCAAGGCGGAAATTACTACTGCCAATCTGCGTGGCAGAATGATAGCGTCTCAGTCTTTCATCTGGAGATCCCAGGTTCGAATTCCGGTCAGGTATGGCATTTTTCATATGCTATAAACTTCATTATCATCCATTGGTAACTGTAAGGAGATGTAAGCCTGTTTTTACTGTACAAATAAGTAAATAAATAAAAACGTACTTCATTATATTTAAGTTTTTTTTTCAAAATTATTGTTTTAACGTTAAAAACCATATTTCAAACTTTTTTTATAAAAATTTTTTAAAGGTTAGAGACACAAATGTTCAAAAATTTAATTTAATAAAAGCATATATTTACAAACCGACAGCTAAATCTACCACACTAAATCAACGAATTACATTGACGAAGAAACAATCTTAAAGATACTCTTTATAATGCTATTTGGAATATCCGCTAATATTAACAAGCATGTTCATTCAACCAACATGGACCAGTACTAACTATTACTATTACACCCTCTAATATATGAATAGTATGCGGGTTTGTAACGATGGATTGTGTTAGCTGTTGCAACCCTAAATAATAAGTATATTCATTAGCGAAATTCTTGTGTTTCCAACTCCAGCTATGCTCTCTTCAGTTCTCTAAATTGCAGATCCAATTACATACATAAATATAAAACGGTTCATACAGTGCTACTGGTTTATAATTATAATTTATTTATTATAATTTAATTAATTATATTATTTATTATAATTAATTTACAAGTTATTGATGTAATTGTTAATATTTTACTTAATTTAATTCATCATTTACATGTAAAATGGAAAAAAATAACATTTACTAAAATTATTTTAAAAAAATGTGTGCCACTAATTTGAGAAATTTGAAGAAGCTAGAATTAGTCCATTTTTTATCTTTTGACCATTTAATGACCAATTTTATATGAATAGTATGTTTGAGAAGTGACTATACCTACTTCACCGATACATACCTCGATGAGAAATATTTGGTAAACGCGATGTTTTTAATTATGTGATTTAATATAAAATTTTGTATTAATCCTAATTTTTAAATAGGAAGTTCAATTTTTGTTAGTTTGGGCAGAGTCTTGGAGTGATTATATCTGCAACCCTGGTATGCGACCCCTACCCTTTTAAACGGTTAATTATCTAATAGAACCGATCGTATCTAATGTATTTTCTTTCTCCTAGTATTGCTTCCTGACTTACGAATATATACCGACAAAGTATTGCATTATACAACGGGGTTAGTTTTTGTTTTTCTCATTATGTAACGGTCTTTATTTATTTAGATAGTATTATAATTGAAATTAATATTTGAAATGCGATTTTAATAAATTTGTTTTTAGTTTATGTGGTTAATTTATATTTTAAATTTAGACAATTGTAAAAATTTAGGCTTTCTCTGTTGAAAATATTTTTGTAGTTTTAACTAGTTGAAAATGGTACTTCAAACATCTGAAATTGATTGGATAACTATCCAATGAATGAACGCTTGCGTTGATTATAATCAACGCAAGCGATAGAGAGAAAGATTATGGCGGATCTAGCAGAAATCAGTTCAAGGATGACGTATCATCGTACTCTGGTTCTGAAGGCTAAGAGTCATCATTTGATGATTTTTCAGTAGATTTTTCAACGAGTCCAATCCAGTTATTGGAGATCTCTATAGTATTAGAAATTTATGGCATTCAAAGTAAGAGAATTTGCCGTCCACATCATTTATCATACCTAATTCTTATATCACTGAATTGCTAGTTCGATCCGATTTCTCTGTAATAGATTTCGTTTCTTTCTCTTTCATCCATTCACCTGTAGATGAATCCACTAATTTCATAATAAACATTAATAATGTTTACATAATATAATAATTACATTATTCCAACAAATAGTTATCTTGCTTCTACTAGTTCACTCAGGGTTATTCGAACAAAAAAAGGTAAAAATGGATATTGTTGAACAGAAAATAATTTTTTAACACAACCCGAACTATATTAAGAAATATTGTTTATAATTGACAACGCCCAAGAGAAACCAAATGTGAAGTCGATTGTCTCGATTAAATATGCAGTATACTTTCTTATTCTCAAAAAACAAAAAGGTGGCCGTTTTGAATAATTTAGCATTATGAAAGAGTATGGCAAGAATTGTTTTGGAATGAGTAAAAATATAAAAGAACATAAGAAAATTACTAGAAATTAATTTATTAAGGAGCTACGTAGACAACTTATAACGCCTTGGCTAGAAGAGGGCCTGAAGTTTCCAACTCTAAAATGATCGCTGAGAAGTATCACGAAGTTTGTTAGAACTTCGTCGGTAAGGGTCTGAGGGTGAAGTCAACGAACTATGTTTACAGTTCTAAACATGACTGTTACGTTCCACTTTGCCGTCGGGTGCTGCTACCTAGCGAGGACTATAGTCTCCACGGCAAGCTTGGTCAGGCAATCTGATCTACGTCATAATTCCGCAGGGAGTGGTCATTACGAGGTAGCGACTTAATCATTCGGCGCTCAAATCTGATCCAAGGTGGTCACATCATACTCTTAGTCCGGATAGACTCCATTCTTTGTTCGGATGAACAAGCTTTGTTTTATTTATTTTTATATGTCAAGTTAAACGTTATGTTACAATTCATTTTATTAACTGTCAAGACGACAATTCATTAAACCATTATTCAACAAACAACAAGGCGTTGTCTTCATTCATCACCTCTGAACATACAATCCAACCTAGCTCTAAAATCTACCACAACAACGTGTTAACGGTCTTCAGGCGAGATCGTTCGTAACAATGACCTAAAAGTGAAATGAAAAAGGGGGAAAAATAAGCGTGAAAACATTATATTTCAGTTGATTTAGATTTGTAATAAAGAATTCTTTCAAACAATACCTTGAATTTTACTAGACAACATTTTATTATTCCATTTGATTGATGAACCGTGGGACTCGAATATGTTATTTTATTCATTTTTTTAATGTACCAGTACTTGATAGTACTAGGTAGCGTACAAAAACTTAATAATGTACTTGAAATAATAAAATTTAAAAAAAATATACTACAGTTTGTTTTAATAGTAAATGCTCTTGTGTAAATGAAAGTACTGAAGATGAAACAATTGTTTTAATTTTCATCACTTCTTTTTTAAAAAAATTAAGAAATTAGTTTACAACAGATTATTATACGTAGTTTTATTGAAAAAGTAATGAGTAAAACAGAAAGAAATTCGGCTGGTAAAGTCGAATTCAACGATAAAAGTCGAGGGTTTCCACTTACAAAGTAATAAGTGCAATATTCTGTGGATTTCGGATCTTCGATTCGTGAAGGGCATTATCCTAGTTTTATTAAAAAATAAAAAATATGGTATGAAGTGAATGATATGACTATGAAAAAAAAATGGCTGTGAAATTCAAAAATGTATATTTCTTTGTTCGAGAAAGGTAATAAATTTTAATAATAAATCCATAAGATAACAATCGGAAATTCATAAAACAATAAAAGAATAATCTAACAAAACGCAGTGATACCCAAAAAAATTACAATGAAATTGTAAACTGCAAGGTAAGAGTCTCGCAGATATCATTTCTTCCGCTTAAAAAACCAAAATTTCTGTAATATAAATAACTGTTTTTAACAAAACGATACTGATATCAACAAAGGTAAGCCCCTACATTTCTATTATGAAAATCTGTTATTAATTTAGAATTTTGTTTTAAAAAAATACATGTTAAATATATGTAATAGACAATAGATATACAATAATAGATAATAAACGATGTTTAAGCGTTCCATATAATTAGCAAAAAAAGAACTTTTTTTTACAAAACTCTTACCGGCCCGATTTCATTTGTTAAACAACGAATAATCATAAGAATTATATTGTTTCTGTAAATGTAATATGTATTATTCGTTGTTTAATAAATGAAATCGGGCCGGTAAGAAGTTTGTAACAAATGTTTCTATTTTTTACATGGAACGCTTAAACATTATTATCTATTATTATATATCTATTATCTATAACATACATTTAACGTGTATTTTTTTTAAGAAAATTCTAAATTAATAACAGATTTTCATAATAGAAATGTAGTGTCTTACCTTTTTTGATATCAGTGTCATTTTGTTAAAAACAGTTTTATTTAAATTACAGAAATTTTTGTTTTTGAGAGGAGAAATGATATCTGCGAGACTTACCGTGCGGTTTACAAATTCCTTGTAATTTTTTTGGATATCACTGCGTTTTTTTAGATTATTCTTTTATTTTTTTTATGAATTATTGATTGTTAATCCTTACAGTTCTAAAATAGAACGAGGAAAATTGTTGTGTGGGTCCAGTACTTATTAAAAATATAACGAAGTCCTATATTTGTTCATATATAAAAAGAAGAACTATCAGTAATAACTGCATTCAGTCCAACACACTTTTCTACATGGAATATCATATGCAAAAACTGCAATGAAAAAGACTGATTTCCACGTAAAAAGTTGCAATATCGCAGTAATTACACAAAATTTAAATTATTTTAATTTTAATAAAAAACAGATTATTTATACATATTTTGCTGATAATTAATGAATATTATACGTAAAAGTTTTCCTTGTACTAAAACAGCACCTTTTCCTACCTACTTTTTTATATCAGATAAGCTGTTAAAGTAAGAAATACTAGAATTTAGACAAAAAAAATACTAAAAGCAAAAGGTACAAAAAACTCATTATGTCTCACACTAAACTCACATTATGTCTCATTATTTATTACTATTCATTTTTATATTAAGGTTTTTAAAAATACGAATGAGTACCAGTAATGCTACTTAAAAACAGCGTACAATTCCAGGGTAAATATAAAATTTCTGTATGAAAGCTGTTGTATTAAGCAAATGCTTTGAAGTATAGTTGAATTTAGGTCGGATAAAAACCAAATAAACATCCTATAAATATTTTCCAGTTTTCTAAACATAAGATTTAATGATTATTTAACAAAATAGTATAAATTTATATATAAGATCAAAGAATTAAATTCAGTTTAAATAGACAAATATTGTTTATATATTTAATTAATATTTTATTCCACGATATTGGAATGCTGGAAATATTCCAATAAAGTGAAATTCACAACATAGAATTTAACGTATATTAATTTCAAATATTATATTGGAAATACTGACAAAATCATCTATCCCAGTAAAATATTAAATTTATTGATGTATAATTTATAAAATTTATAATTTAATGATAAAACGGTTTTTTCAGCATATCAGTAATACTCGTACTGAAATGTTTTATTAAAGGGTAATGCGTTACCCTTTAATGTGTCCGTACATATGATGTTTATTCTTCCAGTAGATACAAATATGTGTATATGCGCATTTATTATATTAATATATTTATAAAATGAGAAACGGGTTACGAGTTTATTCTCAGACATGAGTTACTTTATTATTCAATGATGTTTGTAATATATTTACAAAAAAAATTACATAAACAAATGGAGACTTGTCTGTACGGTATGGAATGGGTGGATAGCAGCTGCTCGGATACTGTTGGAAAAAGTGTGCGTTACCATAACGGTAGTGGGTTTGTCTCATGATTCACAATACATGCGGCTAGGGCTGTAACTCTTCATCTACTGACATATTTTCAAATCCCCTCTTCTATCCCTACTTTTACAACATAACACGACCCATATAAAGCCCAATATTTTGTTTTGTTCCTTCTTTTACAAACGCTTTATCCGCATCAGTGCTTCCAAACAAGCTTACTGTTCACAGATATTTTTTTACAAAGTAAATAAATGTTTATGTTTAACATATATATAGCTTTTTCTAGAAACCATAAAAAAATGTAATTCATATTAATTTTACTGTTGAAATACATTACTTTCTTTTTTTACTTATCTAATTCATATTTACCCCTTTTTATTTCATTCGTTTCTTTCAGTGTTTTAATGAAAAAAATTATTTTACTTATTTAAAGATACATTCGCTATTCTTACACGTTCAACTTTTCTTAGCTTAGATATGAACAGACCGTATATGTACAAATCATTACTTATAAAAGTATTAAATTTAACGTAAAATTTATATTAAATCTTCGTATAAAAAAAAAATATTTTCTGGTCGAGATTGTAGAGTTCAAAGGGTTTGTGAATAGTTTATTGGCACACTTACGATCGAAGTGTGGTAGTGATGCAGTTTATAGAATGATTCTCTTTATTGAATTCATTCAGAGAATTTCGGCAAGGATGGGCCTTCATATCTACTTAACAACGCTGTTTTTTTTTTTGTTTTTTTTGTATTTTCAGTTACTTATGTCAAAAATGTGCTTTTTTACTATGCGGTTACCTTTAAATTCTAATTTAATTTTGTATTCAATCTTGGTAACGACCAAGATATCGGGAATTCATTTTAATAATCGATTAAATAACTAATTTTCTTTTAATTTAAAGATTTCCATATTATTGGTTGTATAATCACGAAAATCCAGCTGAAAACATGTTTTCCCCATTCGGTTCTGTTTTATATACAGTATGTATTTCAGAATGCAATTTTTGCATAGGTTCTTACAGTAATAAATAGGGAGGTACAAGAACATAAATTTGAAAGGGTTTCCTCTACAGATGAACTATTAAATTTTAATTTTCTAATAATTAATTTTAAGAAATGGTTGAATAATTACTCAACCATTTCACATCCTAAGAAGATGCTTTGATAAATTATCTACTTTTTTCTTTTTTGCCTTCGCAACCGCCGTAACGTATTAATTAAGAGGATGAATGAGCATGATATGTATGTATGTAAATTAAAGTGTAATCTTATATAGTCTCAAGTCGACCGTTCCTGAGATGTGTGATTAATTGAAACTCAACCACCAAAGAATCCGGTATCCACGATCTAGTATTCAAATCCGTATAAAAGTTGCCTTTACTATGATTCAAACCTTAGAACTTTCGACTTCGAAATCAGCTCATTTGCGATGATGAGTTTAGCACTAGACTATTGATAAATTATCTTATCTTTCTTAGAAAGAGAGACAATATATGTTGTCTTGTTGCTTTCCATCTCCCATTCTTTTTTATGAATATTACACATAAAAAAACAGTTGAAAGTCATGAGCACTAGCATCTAAAAATTACTTTCTCAAAAGTAATGATATTCAGTATTCAGTTAGGTTTTATATTAGACTGATTGGAAGGAATTACTGGAATATTGGGATATTGGCGTGACACTTTTGAGAAAGGACCTAATGTAGGCCTGCTTTGATATAGGCTTCATATGATTCAGTTTTTAAATTTAGCAAACAATCAAAATTGTTTAATACTTTAAATAATGAACTAGAATTATAATTTTAATATATAAACATTCTACTGTAAGCTAACATGAGTTAACTGAACACACATCTCTTAGTCTCACTTATTATTGTACATTAATAAACTTATATTTAGTTTATTTAGATGTTTTTGAGCACCTATTTTTCTTAGAAGTTGTGTTTGTATAATGTTCCAAGATTTTTGTGTTTTTGTGAAAAGATAAACAGTATATTGTTTGTGTGGATCGATATATTGCAAACTTAAAACAGAAGTCCCTTTAAGTGAATATCTTGATAACTTATATTATAGAACTATTTTTTGATGCGTAATAAGTATTTATTTTAGTCAGTTTTTTAAATGATTGTGTGGTTTAACTTCTAGCCTACGTTAGCCGATGCGATCATAGATCAGCTATCAACTGTTCAAAACGATCGATCAAACCGAGACTTCTAGTGATGGTAATTTCTTATCTAACAGAAAGCGTGAACCTTTGATGTCTTCGGACAGGGGCCAAGGAAGCTTTCACGCCGAAAGCTAATCAGGGATAGTTTAATGTTCGTTATGACTAACATATCTGAATGCAGAATCGATATTGAGATTTCAGATTATAAGACTGCCCCTCCTGCTGTGGCAAACAACAACATCATTACTGCGTACTCCAAAGTCACTATAACTAAAAGACGCCGCAAATCATTTGTCTCTGTTTAATGAATACAAAAACCTCCCGATGGAGGATGACATCGTTGAAAATTGCTAAGAAAACTGTTTAAGACCTCAACTACGAGTTGTCTCGAAGGATGTTGACGCTTACAAGAAGATTATTGAGTTAGTGAGGAGCCAGGGTTAAGTGGATATACATTCACGAGAAAGGATGAAAGTGCGTTCCAAGTCATACTGAGGAGTCTGCACTACTAGACCTCGACCGAGGTCATCAAGGAGGAAATTGAAGGCAATAGACACCAGGTAAGAAGTATAATTAACGTACGCCACAGGGTAATGAAAGAACTGTTGCTAACGTTCTTTGTCAATTTGAAACCGAATAAAAATATCAAAGATATTTTTAATCTAAAATGTATTCCTGACTGTAGAAAACACCTAGGAAACCTCCCGTTTTAGTCCATTGCATGAGATGCCAGCAGGATTCAGATACGAAAAATAATTGTATGCAGTTTTATCGTTGTGTTAAGTGCGCAGAGGGCCATAAAATTTCGGATTGTTCTAGACAGGACAGAAACACCTCAGCGACATGTTTAATCTGCCAATCCGTCCACCCTGCTAACCACAAAGGATGTGTATAGGGAATATAAAGAAATCCTGGAGAAGAAGCAGAAGAAAAGAGCCTAGCATATTTCGAGGACTGCTAATCCACTACAGAATCGGGAGAAACAAGCGACGTTAGACTTCAACAACGCCAACTTCTCTACGTTAGGTCAAAAAAATAACTAGGGAACTAAGCAACAATTCTAACACTCGTCTGAGAGGACATATTGTTGCTGTTGAGTGCAATGTCTATGACGCTGTTGAGGACAAACTGGAGAAGATAACATCTAATTCAGAGTTTCTTGTACAGCAAAAGGTAAGATGATAACCCAACACACATTGGTGAATGCCAAAATCCGTTGACGGCTAGATACCTCCGCATTACTGCCTGGAAAATAAATGGCGTCACCCATTGACCTCCTGTCGATGTCAAGAACTAGAAGCGTTGTTGTTTACCGAATCATTGGATGCTGTAATAACTTCCGAAAAGCACTTCACTAACCGTAATTATTTCCGTCTCCGGAGATATTCAGTTTACACAACTAACCACCCAGATGTTATAGACCATGAAGATATTTTAAGAGATACCTTTAAGATTATCTGCAGCCTACTGTCCTCCCCGCCATTCGATCAGGGATGACATGTTCTCTGAATTCGTTTCGTTGCTGGGTACCATTTCATAGTAGGAGGTGACTGGAAGGTGACGCAAATGGCTCTCTGAGTAGTGATGAGAACTTACTACTCTTTGCTCATCACTATTTGGGGGGAAATTTTAAGGAATTGCATTACCAATATGCATCTGAATGTCATCTCTGGGATGCAACCCATATATAGGCCATAGGATCCTACGAAGTTCCCAGATTTATTTGACTTTTTTGTCTGCTCAGGTATTTCGCCGATGTACATTGAAGTTAGGAATAGCTTTAATTATAGACGTACTTATTACCATTAGGGCGCTAGTTCTAAAAAAAGGAAGAAACCGCCTGTCCTACACAGTAAGAACCAACTGGGACTCCTATCAAAGCTAGATTGAGGACAAGTTAAGTATGCCTGTCCAGTTGAAAGTAGTGTTGATACAGATAATGTGACGCATTTCTTGACCGCAATTCTGCATGAGGCAGCTTGGCTGTGAACACCAGATGGATATACATGAAGGGAATAGAAAGGTACGACCTACCCGAGGGAGATTATGGATTTTATTTCTACCAAGAGGAGGCTTAGAAAGAGGTGGCAATATTACAGAAGACCTGATACCAGAACATCTTTGAGTACGGCTGCTGAGGTTTATTAAAAACAAGACATTAGAAATTTTACCATCCTTGTAAATGTTGGATGGATTGCGAACTCGAAGTGACAGTGAAAAAGCCGACTTATTCGCGAGTCACTTGAGAAGACCATTCAGCCTTTTGGCACACGATTTTTGTCATACTATTTGTAAGGAAGATATAATCGAATTCCTGAGTGGCCCGATTCGTATGAGCCTTTCTATTAATTTTTTTTCGTCTGCAGAGGTTATGCTAGTAATCAAGAGAAAAAGTAATTCAAAGAAAGCTCCCGAGTATGACCTGATAACTAACTAATAAAATGGTTTTTATCTTCCATTCAAGACCATCCAGTACATAGCACATCTTTTTAATGGTATTCTTTGAACTACGAGCTTCCCGACGAAATGAAACGTATTGCAGATGGTAATGGTTTCGAAATCGTATAAGCCGACTCTTGATGTAGCTTTATACACGCCGGTAAGCCTGTTACCTATTCTACTAGGTATTTGAAAAATTGCTTCTTCTGAGTCTATGACCGATTTTAGAGTAAGAGCATGATGTTATTCCTGAGTATCAGTTCTGCTTCTGACGTGGTCATTCAACAATCGAACAAACACCAAAGATTGTCAATGTTATCTCCAAGTGCCTAGAAGAGAGATGTATTGCTCGGCATTTTTTCTGGATGTCCACCAGGCCTTTAATAAAGAAAGTCTGGCTTTCTGGTTTACTCTGTAGATTGAAAAGGAATCTTCCTCAACCATTTTACTTGATCCTACGCAGCTAACTTGAAAGACGTTTTTCCTAGGTGAAGTACAATCAAGACTTGTCTGTATTCATCTTTCATTCATGACATGAATCCTAACAGAAATCTAACCTACTTTCTCTGCATGTCATTTTTTTCTGTTCAAAATTTACTTACGGTTCCGGTAAATTAAAAACAATTGTAAATTAAACACTGCGGCAAAAAAAAGTTTATTCAGATTCATACATACTGTTTAATTATTACCTGTAATAATAATAATAATAATAATGAATGCACAGTGTTATCTAATGTATAATATTAATTTGAAAATAAACATTACTCACACTCTGAAACTTAATATTACAGAAGGAAAAGTTTAATATTACATACAACACTATAAATTAAGTAAGACTATCTCTGCAGTCTTTTCTTTAATAATCAAATAATTCTTAGTACAATAGTAAAGAATTTGCTTAGAATATTGTAGTATTTCAAAGGCCTTCTTATAATCTATAAAGAAAACAAGTAAATAAATTACGGCTTATGGATAACCCTCTGGGCTGTGCTTTGTTTTGTTTTGGATCCGGCGCGGGGGATAGGGTGAAAAAAAAATAATAACACATTCGTTTTTTTAATTATGTGAGTTACATACGTACGTACAAATACGTCACGCCAAAGTCAAAATGGATTCAGGGTTGGTCGAAATGGATATTTCCGTTGAAATCTGAAAACCGAGATTTTTCGTGATCACAATACTTCCTTTACTTCGTTCAAGGAGTAAAAAGTTATTTAATAAAATATTAAAGATAAAATGAAAAAAAAAGAAAAAAAAATGAGTTTGGTATGCAAACTGCTACAAAATATTTTAAATACAAAATATTGGTTAATAATACATTCCTTTTATCTTCAATAGACCCATAATAGACGCGTTCATTTCGTATAAATATTATTATTATTATTATCCCACACTTTCACAGCTTTTACTTTTGTCGGTGACATTCCTTAAACTCGGAGTAATTTATACCAATGAGATCAGGCTTGTTATTATTGACTAAGTGCCTTCCCGGCAACGTGGCAGGTGTCAATTATCACCTTTGCATTAGCGCGGTCTTCCACTGGATCTTCAGTTTTTCAAGACTCTGTGCAAAAGTAAAATTTGTATATTTCTGCAGCTTCTCATTGTGTTTAGTGTTGATGTTACTTGATGGGGATGGCTACGTCTATTAGGTAAATTACTCTTTCCATTTTATCAACTACTACTATATCTGGATTATTACAGTTGATGGGTTTTGCTGTTATAATTCCCTGGTTCCAGAAAACTTTTGCGTTGTTGTTCTCCAAAAAGGTGGCTCATAAGTGTAGTAGGGCCCTTTTTGAAACTCTAACTTATATCTATTGCAGAGTTCTATGTGTACAATTTTTGCCACGTTGTTGTGCCTCCTGGTGTACTCCGTCGGAGCTAGAATCGGACAGACAGTGTCTATATGGTCTATTGTTTCATTGTGTTGCATACATAGCCTACATTTGTTGTTGATATTTTCTTTAAGAATAACTCTCTGAAAATTTCTTGTTTCTATTACTTGATCCTGTATGTTACATATAAACCCCTCCGTCTCAGAATGTAACTTTCCTTGCACAAGCCAATTATTTGAAGCCGCTTTGTCGACTCCTTCCTACTCTAAATGGTGCCTATATCTTCCATGCAGCTTTTCTTTCCCAATCTAGAATTTTATCTGCATTGCTCTCTTTCTTGTGTTCTATGTTGTTAGTCCTGTTGGCTAGGTTTAATGGCGTATAGTTTTGTCTCTGCCGCTACGATGGCTTGATAGAAGGGGTGTTGCCTGCTATGGAAGTAATCCCTTAAATTTTCGTTCTGGCAGTAGCATAGATTTTTAATATCGAGTACTCCTCTTCCACCTTCCTTTCTCGGAAGCGTGAATCTTTCTTTTGACGAGTGGATGTGGTGGAACCTTTCTTGTTAGAATATTTTTCTAGTGAGTCTGTTGAACTCGTCTAACTCTGCTTCACAGTATTTTATTACACCTAACGCATACGTGAGTACTGGTACTGCATATCTATTCACTGCCTTCGCTTTATTTCCGCCATTAAGTTCTGATTTTAAATTAATTTTAATCTCCTTTCATACGTTTTCTTAAGTTTTTCCTTAATGGCTTTGTAATCCAATTTTATCGTTTGATCACATCCTAGGTACTTGTACATGTCCTCTTCTGTCATTGCTTCTATGCTACCTTCGGCCTGCAGGTGGTAATTCTGCGCCTGGTGGAACTTTTCCTTCACAATGGCGTTTATCTTGCATTTACTTATTCCTAGCTCCATTTTAATGTCTTCGCTGAACATTTCAACAAGTTTGAGCAGCTGCTGCAGCTGATGTTCAGTCCCTCCATAAATCTTTAAATCGTCCGTATAGAATAGGTGTGCCAGTTTGTAATCTCCTGTTCGCGATTTTATATTGTAACCGTCTTGCCTCCTTTAGCATGCTTGAGAGCGGGTTGATAGCCGTACAGAACCAGAGCAGGCTCAGATCGCCCCCTTGAAATATTTCTCTACTTACATTTATCGGTCCTGTTTGTATTTTTCTTATTCCACTGTTTGCAATTAGTATCGTGCTCTAAGCACTCATTGCATACCTCAAGAACCTAATCGTCTTTTGATCAACTTGATAGGTTTCTCTTGATAGGTTTCTGCTCTTCGTCAGCCACGAGTACGGCACACTATCGAATGCCTTTTTATAGTCTACATAGGCCATCCACAAATTTCTTTAAGTGTATTGGGCTTGTTGCGTGGTTACCGTATCTATGATTATTTGTTCTTTGCTTCCCCTCGCGGCTTTTGCATATCCCTTCTGCTCCAAATGGAGGACTTTGTTGGTTTCCAGGTGCTTGTATATTTTGTTGTCAATAATTGCTGTCAATAATTTATATGTTGTCTGAAGGCATGTTATGTGTCTATATTGAGCCAGGTCTTTCGTGTTATTACTTTTAGGCAAAAGGAAAATTATCCCCTCTGTTAACCACTTAGGTGTATTCTCTGGATGTTCAGTTATATCATTATATACCTCTGCTAATATTGGGTGCGCTAATCAAACCTTTTTTAGCCAAAAGTTATGCCCCTTATCCGATCCTGGCGACTTCCATTGCTGAACGTGCTTAACTGCTTCCTTCACTTCATTGAGTGTGATCTTATTGTAACTCATTGTTTCGATGTTCCTCCATTTTTCATCTTCTGCTTTTTTCCAGGCGGTATTTTTATTATGTTCTGTGCTACTCGACCAGATGTTTTTCCAAAATTCTTCCACTTGTTCTTGGGATGGTAGTTCAGAGTTGCTGTTTTTCTTCTCTGACAATTTTCGGAAAAATAATCTCTCATTTTGTTCAAAATTTTTATTTTCTTCACTTCTGTTTGACTTCTTATATCGTCTCAATCGTGTTGTGAGGGCAGCTAGCTTTTGCTTTTTCAATGCATAATCTGCACTTTTAAGTTTGTACGTGCTAATCATTTTTTCCACCTCTTGTTTTATCCTTAATCTGACTTTTCCTTGCCTGTACGCTTCTATCCCCGACTTTGGTGTTATTATTATTATTATTATTATTATTGTTATTAATATTATTATTATTATTATTATTATTATTATTATTATTATTATTATTATTATTATTATTATTATTATTATTATTATTACTATTATTACAGCTCAGTCTACTGTTTATTATTTAAGCTGATCTACTGTTTCAGAAAAGTATTTAGTTCTTCAGCTGTAAATATTTTATCTAATAATTTTATAAATGAGTAATAAAAAATGGTTAATTAAAAAATTCTTTCATTTACTGGTTTTTTTCTTTTTGATCATTTGAGTACGTTCGCGTAGATTTCTGTTTCTTCAAAAACTAATTTTTTTATGACTGATTAAAACAATAATTTTTTTTTTTAATTTTGTGGAGAAGCAAAAATTTATGCAAGTTGCTCAATAGAGATCATAAAAAAATCACACAAGTGAAACGATATTTTAATTAATTTTTAATAAATATTACTCTGCTAAATACAATCTCTACTAGATACAATCTTTTAAAATTAATTATAAATATTTAATAATTAACGTAAGCATAGATTACTTGAAAATTCCTTCGTTGAAATATTTTAAATTTACATTCAAAAGATCCCAGTTTAACCAAAATATCAAAACTTTTGTAAATAAAATTATGACTAATTCCTAATACACGAAATTTCTTGAATTAGTTCCTCGATGAAAGAGCTTTGGTTCACTACTCATCATTTTTATTACGTAATTTTTTTCTATCATACAGGAGCGGCAGAATTAACTCCCGAATTTGCCACGGTCGTAGCTCAGCGCTAGTGGTGGTAGGCGGGTCCGGACTGGTTCCATAGGGCAGGTCTGTGTTGCAATTTTCAGTCGCTAACATGGCGTGGAGCGGTGAACATCGTGCATTCGTCATCGAAACTTATTTTAAACATGGTAATTCTTTAATCTGTACGCAGCGATTATTTCGTACATACTTCGGGATAAGTCGACACGGTGCAATCCCTGACAGGAAACCCATTCTAACACGGGTTAGAAATTTTAGAGTTAAGAAAAAACCACCGCCCGGTAGACCTCGCAGCGTTCGAACTCCCAGAATGTTCAACTACTCCAGCAATCAGTTACACGATATCCAAGGCGTCCAGCCCGTAGGCACGCTGCCAGCTTGGGAATATCTGATCGAACAGTGAGAAGAATTTTGCACCAAGACCTGCACTTCCACCCGTATAAAATAATGGTTGTGCAGGAACATAGTGAACGTGATCGGGCCAGTCGTATTGCATCTTGTCACACTATCCTTGAAAATGTTCCAAACAATGCAGTCGTACTCTCATCTGACGAAGCACGTTTTCATTTATCAGGTTATGTCAATAAGCAAAATTTTCGTTATCGGGCAGAAAATAATCCTAGACAACTGCATGAGCGACCTCTCCATAGCCAACATGTTGCAGTTTGGTGTGCTGTAGCAGACTTTGGAATCATAGGCCCGTATTTTTTTGAGGAGGAAGGGCGAACAGTTAGTTACGTACACATGCTAACGTTATGTAACAACGTTATTTACACATGCTAAACAAGTTCCTGAAGCCGAAACTGAATGAAATTGGAAATCGTGTTGTATGGTATCAACAAGATTATGCAACCGCTCACACAGCAAGACAATCTATGGAAGTCCTAAGACAAATGTTTCCAGGGCGTTTAATCTCACTGCGAGGTAACATGCCGTGGCCAGCTCGTTCACCCGATCTTGCTGCTTGTGACTTCTTTCTATGGGGCTACTTAATAATTTTAAGTAGCCCCATACTTGGTTTGTTTTTGTCTACAAAAACAAACCGAGGACAACCGACGAACTCAAAGTTGCTATCCGACACGAAATCGCGGAAATTCCACAGAGATAACGACGAGAGTAATGCACAATTTCCGAGTGAGGCTTCAGTCGTGTAGAGACAATGACGGTCGCCATTTAAATGATATTATTTTTAAGTAACTGAAACTTTAATCATAAATGGCAATGATAATTCTTATTATCATTGTATAATATTAGGTATAATAAAAGTTTGACTAAAATCTATTACGTATTTTTTTATTAGTCCTTCAAACTGGGGAGTTATTTCTGCCGCTCCCTGTATGTGATCAGTAATAAATTTTTACCTCAAAAATTTAGATTCCTCCACCAAAAAATTTACTACAGGTTATTTTATTAGCTTAAGAAATAATTTTCATAAATTTTATACAGATATTTTTCAAAAAATATAATTTTTTACACATATGATTCCACACATTTTATTCTTTATATTTGGAATATTTCTTTATATCAAGAATCAAACTACCTAATATAACTTCCTACCTAATGCTAATTGCTACCTAATATAACTTTTTTTTAATTTGGTTGCATGTAAGATAGCATTTTCTCCCGATAAAACATACCTGTTATCATCAGAGAAAGAAACCATTCATTAAAGAAATCATTAGTAAAAATCAAAAGCAAATACGGGGAAAGGACGAATTTTGTGAAACTCCATGCTCTTGGATTTAAAAGATTCTCAGGTTTAATTAAAATGTTTTTGTCGATCTTTACCCTCTGTATTCTATAATGTAAATGAACCGATTACGTACCATTCACCCGTACACTTGTCATACGTACCACATGTCAAACATCTTCTTGCTAGTCTAAAAATAAGTTGCCACTTTTTCATTCTCACCAATAATAATAAGATCAATGCGGGAAAGTAAATTTGCTATGGTTTTTATTCAGTTCTTAATCCTTTACGGAACCCTAATTGGTTATTATTTGTGATTCAACAATTTTAGGATAGAAGATAAAGAGTTCCAACAAGAGACAGTACAATAAATTGTCTTCTGTAGTACTTAAGAATTCCTTTTCATAAAAATTAGTACCATTACATCTTGTTTAATTCATCTGGACACATCACCCTCTCTAACACAAAGCTTTGAATATACAAATGTTTCTAAAATGGTGGGCTGGCTACACTTTTTCGGATTCTACTTTAAAAAACTAAACAAAAAAAATATATTTTTTGGAAAAATGACAATTTCCCCTTCGTTTCTCACTGTCCGTCATTTTGTAATTTTTACATAAAAATTTATATCTCAAGTTAGGATAGATGAATCACATTAATATTTGGTAACCGTCTCAGTAATAAAATTTTAAAATTATTAAAAAATCAGGACTTATATACCTTCAAAATTACAAAATAAACATGGCCGCCATTTTGTATAATTTTCGAAGGTAAGTAATTCCTGAATTTTTTCCTGAACAATGGCAATTTCTCCTTCGAATTGCCATTGTTCCAAAAAATATTTTTTGTTTACTTTTACAAGTAGAATCCGAAAAAGTATTGCCAGCCCACCATTTTAGAAACACTCTGTATAAAACAGATAATTGAGGTTGTCATAAGAGATAAGCATTAATTCCCCTTGTCACATCGGTTTCAAACATTTCGTTATAAGAACCTATAATTTTACTAACGTAATTCACTAAACAGAATCGCTTATTAGATTATCAAGTTTCCCTTATGTCTTTTCTTATTAATAAAAAACAGGTTACGGTAATTCTCTTTCTTAGCAAACTTTATACCATAACTACACTTAGTTCATTCTTACACCTAGTTTAAGAACATTTTAGTCTTTCGTTGCCTAAGTAACGTTTTATATACTTATTTCTTTTACAGATTCTAGTTAAAAAGTAATAGTTAACCTAGAATTTTAGCTCTACATTACGTCTTTTTATCTTAGACATGCTACTACTACACGTATGAATTCGATTACTTCATGGGTAAAAAAAATTTATAATTTTATATTAATATTGTAACAAAAATTTTTTAATTTAAAACATAATTTTTCTTAAAATATATTTATTTTCTTCTCAGAATCTGTTGATTAAATCAGAATAATGAATTCATAAATGAATGATACGTTACTCCTGCGCAATTAACTGTAGCTGAAATTTTTTTTTTTAATTTAATTTTGATAAAAATGTGGTTTAAGCAAGTATTAAATGACGATCGTATATTCGTATCTGTTTCAGTTAAAATCCATGTTCCTGCATTATGAAATTGTATTCATTAACAAAATACTTATCGTTCAATAAATTAATATTATTTCAACGATTAAAATTACATATTTTCATATCAGTTTTATAAAAAATTGTTTTTTAATTTCTCTGGAAAATAAATTGTGAAATTTATATAAAGTAAAATTCAATCCAATTTTAATTCATTACATAATAATATCAAATTTGATTTCAAATTCATATATTGATGTTATTTATTTATTGATGTTATTTTTTACATTTTAAATAATAAAATCTGTAAAATAAAATATTGAGATTATTCAATATTGTTTATTATAAATAAGTTATTTAGTATGCAGCAGAAGTATTGGCAGACTAAAATCTCCAATTATTGTAATGTTACCGAGCTAATATCTACATCATATTTTTTTAACTGTTTCTAAAGTTGACTTAGAATAGTTTTCTGGTATTTAATTTAATTTTATGTCTGGAGTTTTAATATTTTTTTCTTTATCTAATTTAGATTATATACTTGTTTGATCATTAAATAGAATTTTAAAATCCCATATTTAATTTTTTATTCATTAATACAATTTTTGCATTTTGAAAGGTTACATTGTAACGATTTTATTACCCAATTTACCTTACATTCTTATCAGCACTCTGGCCTGGAACAAAATTATTCGCGATTTAATCTCACTATAAAAATAACATAAAAATTACATTTTTAAATCCAACAAATTTTAACTACGTTTAATTTTATTTTAAACTTGTGTCCCTCAACGTCACGAAGTGTCGATTCTATTATTATAACGACCGAATATTAAACCATTTAATGAAATTAATAAAAAAGGGGAATATCTATTCTATGAAAAAATAAAATAAATTACTTGTTTTCAACATTATACAGTTTTTCATCAAGTAAAGTGAATGAAGCTTCAGAAAAAAGGTGTACACTTTACCTAAGTTATTCTAGTGCGGTTTATTCTAAGTCGAGAGTTTCAGCGTTCAAGTTCTAGTAAAGGCAGTTATTTTTATACGGATTTGAATACTAGATCGTGGATACCGGTGTACTTTGTTGGTTGGGTTTCAATTAATAACACATCTCAGAAATGATCCACCTGTGACTGTACAAGACTACACTTCACTTACACTCATACATATCATCCTCATTCCTCCTCTGAAAAGATATCTGACAGTAATTCCTGGAGGCTAAACAGGAAAAAGGAAATTCTAGTGCGGTTTCTGTGTAGTCAAGAAGGGAACTCAACTAGCAGAAGATACTGGTGGATAAGGTATAAATACGCTTAGAGTAGAAACAGAATAAGTCACAAAAATAAAACTGATGATAAATGTATCTTCAGTAAATGTATTAGGACTATAATGATAGGTTCTACACTCAAATAACCACAAGGAAAATTGTTTTGAATTGAATTAATAGTTGGAAACATATTCAAACTTCGATTACTAAATAAATATATACTATTCAAAACTCACTCATTTTTCTGTATATAAATTTAAGTTTATTTAGTAAGAAATACATTTATAACAAACTCATAAATTATTAATTAAAGATGAACATTAGACTAAAA
Source organism: Lycorma delicatula (assembly GCF_047948215.1). Lineage (NCBI taxonomy): Eukaryota > Metazoa > Arthropoda > Insecta > Hemiptera > Fulgoridae > Lycorma > Lycorma delicatula. The sequence goes on along the minus strand of NC_134457.1, from coordinate 190,730,737 downwards.
TTGATAAAGTATAAAACCTTTATTTTCAAAAAAATCTGGGTTTCACTCTTATTACAACATTGTGAATCCTGTTCATTTTTAGGTATATGTATATACTATACCAGCGGTAGTCGTTCTGAGTAATATAGTTTACTTTACTTCATTTATCTATGAGTGGATCTACCACTTAATAACATAACCGTAGATTAGAGTAAAACCTATTAAAAATTGAAATAATCAACTTTTAATGAGCAGTCTTCAAAAAAATGTTACTGTAATGAAGATAGCTCAAAATATTGAAGATAATATAGCTGTACTTCAATAATGCGATTCTAATTTAATATTTATCAAGTTTTGGGTATATTTCTGAGTTACAAAAATTAAGAATGCAATTAAATATTTCATAAATTATCTACCATTTTATAGATAAAATTTGAGATTCGTATAATTATCATAATTTTATTTGCGGTTAAAATTGTATGCGTAAATGAAATTATTATAAATAAATCAGAAGTTAAAACTTTAAAAATGATTTACGTTCACAGACACGCGCATGACGAAAAATAAATCGATTATTATTTTTAGCCTAGTTTGCGCGTTATTGAATATTCTTTTTAGTTTTTTATAAATTCATATTCAGAATAATAGCTGAACGTTCAAGGGTTTTCAATCGGAATACGCTACATAAATAACTGAAGGTATTGTTTTATTTCTGTTGAGATACTTTTCTTTGAATCAATTGTAGTCGGCCTCGATGGTATAGAGAGGCAACGCGGCAGCTGTGGGCATAAGGGATGGCAGTTTTGTGACTTTTATCTAAAATCGGAGTCCTATCGACATAGCATCTGTAGCCCAGAGGTCGGCTGCAGTTTATACTCCAGAGGCAATTGAAATACCAGATCACGTCTCATGGGATTTCTAATACTACCAAACACTTACATTTATAAACGCGCGGTTGTGCGCACGCACTTACACGCGTTGCAGAGTACATTTGTACGGTATATGCACCTACAGATTTTCCACATTATATAAGACAATATAAAATTAAACTAACCGCACAAAGAAACACATTATCTTATACAACTAGGTAAAATTTTCTAATTTTTTATTAAAAACGTTGTCTATGTTTTAATTTTATTTACACGTATGATAATCTTTTGCAAGTCTAGAAATATTCAATTTTAAGTTAATATGTAATTACAAAAGTTGCATAAATTACAAATTATGGTATTGTATAAGTTGGCAAAAACACTCACAAACTCTCTCTAACAAAATGGTTACGTGAGAAAAGATAGCTTATTCATAATTACATAAAACTATCGGCTTAGGTTATTTTGACCCATTACTACTTTCATAATAACTTTCAAATAATCACGTTGGTTAACCAAACCAAATTGAGTGTATAGAAAAGTGAATTTATTGATTATATATATATATATATATATTTATTTATACTTATTTATTTATACAACCAGTTTTCCAGCTACTGCCGGGTCTGATTGTATGTGTAGTAGAGGCAAATGAAATTACTGCAACCGGCTTGCCAGACCTGGCATAGCTGCCTGTCGGCATCCACAGTGTAGCATTCAAATCCATATAAAAGCAACTGCTTTTACAACGATTCGAACGTTAGAATTCTCGACTTCGAAAATTAGCTGATTTTGCGATGATGAGTTTAAACACTAGACTACCCCGGCCGGTTGATAAATTAATTATAAAAGTAAAAATAAACCCAGTAGAATAATTCATTATTCAGAAGAGTATTGTTTTTGGAGATAATATTAAAGATAGTAAAACAATTAGCACTTTAGTAATTCTTATATCTCAATTATCTACGAACACTCAGTGACAGTGTTGTGTATTCAAATCCAGTTAAATGTTACTATACCATTACACAAGGACCTAGTTTCGACAAAATCACAGAATACCATTTACAATAATAATACTAAGCTCTTTGGGCAGTTAAAAAGCATCTTTTAACACCAGAAATGTACAAAAAAAGGCTCTTGTAGGCCAGTTACCGACATGATAACTGGACCAAAGAAGACTGAAAAAATTTTATGTTTTCCGACAAGTCACATATTTATGTTGAGAGACAAAGAGCTACATAAGTTAGCAAAGCATTAGATGAAAACATATCATCAGTTCATATTCAACAATCAGTTGAATAATCAGTTAAACATCCCCAGGAAAAAATGTTTTGGAGTTGCTTCACATTTTTATATATATTATGAATAATTGTAAATAATACTACATATTGACTAAAAGATTAAATTTAATTCACTAAGCATTTGCCACCGTTGGTATTAATACAATTGTATAAATTAAGTTTCCACTTACCAACAATTTAAAAAGTGTAAATCCTAGTACTTTAGGAGCTGTTAATCCATCTTCAGGGATTCTCTAAAGAATGTTAATCTAAATTCAAATCAATAATCGTTTTTAAATTAAATTTTTTTTTTTTTGTCTCAACATTTGACTGGTTTGATGAAGCTCTCCAAGATTCCCTATCTAATGCTAGTCGTTTCATTTTAGTACACCTCCTACATCCTACATCCCTAACAATTTGTTTTACATATTAAACTGTTATGTTCATAATAGTCGGTTGTCAAGAATAAAATTAATTCGTACGTCAATAAGACAGTAACGTCATGTTTGTAAGATGTTTGCCACTATTATCTCAACTATTATAATAGTAAATGGAGTACCAGCTGCCAAAGTACTAGGATTTACAATTTTTAAATTGTTGGTAAGTGGAAACTTAATTTATACAATTAAATGATTAAGTTTACTTGTGAAAGATGTTTATTTAGTCTTGTTTTCATAAACATTTTGGGTAGTAAACATAATAGTTTTCTATTATTTTGTAAAATTTAAGTTTAAACTTTTTTAATTGTTACTATTAAGAATTTCTTTTAAATTTATCGATAAAGTATTTTTTCTTAAAACATTTTATCTTTTCTTGGTGCGCATATATCATCACGATGTGTATTCTTGCAATTAAACTGATCTAGTTAAGAGAGATATTAGGTGCGGTAACAAATTTTAATAGTAACTACGAGAATTTATTGATGAATAAAGAAATTTGGTGATAATGTTTCATATAAAATTTTGGCACGTTTATTTGATATAATCTGATGGTGTTATTTATTACTTTTATTATTATTATTTAATATTGAAATTGAAAATTATTCTTCATTCAACTCAGTTTCTCATAGTGGAAAATGTTACTTCCGGATTCAGTAACTCTATGATTTGGTGTTGTAACATGACTTGAATAGAAATCAGGTCGCCAACGAGTTGTACATCAATGAACATTAGTTTTACCTGCTGTTACTACTTCAATTGGCCTGTTTATCTTAATTCTATTTTACTTCAATCGAAAGAAAATGTTCGATTAACTATCTTCTTTTAAACTAATATAGGAATGAAAATTCCAATCTTGCAATTGCAGGTGTAGTATAAAATATATTTTTTCTGTATTGGATGTACTAAGGAGATTTAATATCTGAATTTTTTATTTTAATGGTTTTGAAATAAAAAAATTAACCGATTACTTCCCTTAAAAAAAATCAGAATTACCTGAAAATATCTTAATTCCTCCTAAAAAAAAAATCGTCAGGGCTCATTTAATAATCTAAACACAAATAAAATGAAACAACATTAAAAAGATGTAGTCCGTGAACACCAAATACTACTTACTATACTTAGTCAAAATTCTTGCTCCTGTAGAATTATTTCCAGATTACCAGTGTTCTTAAATTTAGCATTATTATCCTTTTAAACTTTTAATTTATTCTTAAAATCCTTCATAATATTTATAAAAATGGGAAACAACTCCAAAACATTTTCTTCTGGGGATGTTCAACTGATTATTCAACTGATTGTTGAATATGAGCTGGTGATGTGTTTTCATTTAATGCTTTTCTAACGTATGGCGCCCTTTGTCTCTCAACATAAAAATATGACTTGTCGAAAAATATAACATTTTTTCAGTCTTCTTTGGTCCAGTTAGCATGTCGGTAACTGGCCTACAAGAGCATTTTTGTACATTTCTGGTGTTAAAAGATGCTTTTTAACTGCCCAACGAGCTTAGCGTCCAGCTGCAAGAAGTCGGCATCTTACAATTGTCACGTGTAATTCTATTCTATTGAGTGTTAATTCTTGGTTTAAATCTACAATTAACTTTGTATCGATTTACTTTTTCTCACTAATAACCGATCCTGTGTTGGAGTAGTTTTTCTTTTATGGTCACATTTGTCTTTCCTTTGAGGTGAAAAAGAATCAGTTACTTTACATTGTTTTAAAATAGCATTCACTGTCACTAGTCCAACACCACACTCAGAATCTATTTATCGTTGTATTATACTTATATGCTAAGAAAGAGAGAAATAACGATTTCTTGGTGATTTGTACTGTCGCCGAATGGCTTCAAAGGCACGTGGCACTTAATAACTTTATGGTAGCCTTGAGAAGGGCTGTTGCCGTCGAATGGCTTCGATGGCTCGTAATTCATAACCACCACAATTTGTGGTGGCCCTGAAAAGGGCCGTTTTTTGCGTTAGTTCTGAGAAGAACTGTTGGGCCGGAAACTGTTCCGCGGCGAAATCGGGGAGTTTCGGCTCGTCCATTGAAGTCAGACCGAGCTTCCCCTCAGCGGTAGTAGGGTACCCACTACAGCGTGGCAGTGGTGGAAATAGAAATAAACGTAAAATTCCCTGTATTCGGATTAATTTGCACAATACTGCATATTGTTTATAATAGTGAAAATTCCTTTTGTTAATAAATAAATTTCCTTTTTTACTTATTCCTGTTTCCATTACCTTTCCTGTCGTTGAGAGGAATTATAATAGTTCTTGGAATTATACTGTTCATTCTTCCTTACACATTCCAAAAGTTATACTGTTATACACTCTCCATTCCGCATTCCAAAGTGTAATATGGTCTAAAATAATATTTAAATTTCTCATACTTTTTCGAGTGTTTTTAGGTATATTTTTTTCAGCATCCTAATGACTGAGCATTAACAGAAGAGTTAAAGGTTTTTTTGCTTAAATTAGTACAAACAGAATTTTATTTGTTAAATTTACGTTTCAGTGAAGTTAACTTGATCTTATGAAACAAAATGTGTTTACAAACAGATCTTACGTTTAACAGATGTAATGTTTATAAATGTTTTTACTTAACAGACTATGAGTTTGTCCTCTATAAAGATAATAATAGATTTTCTCTTTTGTGTAAAATTCACCCCAAACGTTTTTGCAGTGTAAATATATTATCAAATAAATGTCAGTCAAAAGGAAGATATAAGAATTAAATGATAAACATAATAATATTAAATAGTAATTTATTCTCTGGTTTTAAAATTTGAGAACTTCAAGACTGATTTTTATCTGTAATCAGTTAGTAATTAATGTATTTATTATTTTCTTTGTATTAATGTAATTTTATCTATCACTCTTGCAGTATTTTAGTTTTTTAATTTCATATTGTACTCCATTCTTCTTTGATTAGGCCAATAAATAAATAATTTTAATACTTTTCAAAAAGTTTCTTCGATTCCATGTTTTCATAGCAGCAAAAAATATAAAAATTAAAAGAAACACAAAATACTACTGATACTAAAGGAAGTTATAATTATTGATATAACTATGCAGGCCTTTAGTTAACTCATTTTTTAAGTTGCACGGAATGACTCCGAGAATAGTAAGCTAGTTTAAAAAAAAGCTTAGTTTAGCGTAGGGTATTAAATACCTAACCTGAGTATATTCGATAAAAGGTTAAGTTAGAATTTTAGTACGGGTTAGTTGGTATGGGTGTGCATGTTTTCAAAAAAGTACTTTCCTAAATGAGATAATTAACTGAAAGTCCGGCGGCCTGTTGGATTGAAGACCTAGCTAGATGATCTTTTCCGGCAGCGGTAGTATAAGTAAGGGGTAAAAAAAAGTACAGGAGGCGTTCGAATCACGCGAACGAAACAAATCCCTACCGATCTACCCTTTCCCTCACACCCCTTAATACGACTTACAACCTTCGAACCGTCGGTTTGCTTCACTATATTAATCAGAACTTTAAACTTCATACTAGTACTACTGTTAATTGATGTTAGAACAACCTCAAACTTCACTTCATTTTCAATTCCTGCCCTTAGTCATTCCGTTAAGAGTAAAGCAGGACACAGCATAGTGCACACTGTCGAGCAAATTTCAATATTCATAGCCTAACATGCCGGCTTCCTAAATCCCTCTTTCATCTTTAGTAGATGTATAATATCTAGCCTCGTTGCTATATACCTCTTCAGAAAACAGCAAGACCGTACCTTGTAATGTAAGCGCAGTAAACGAAAATGGATGAAATAAACCTATTTATAACATTACTTGGTATTAATATATCGATCTTATTATATCTAATAATTAATCCCGTGTAAATGTATTTATTATATTAATAAAACTAAAATAATGAGACATAGTGAGAAGAAAAAATATTTAATTAATAAGACAGAAGATGCATTACAAAAGATATTGTAAAAATTCATAAAATTTTTTGAGATTAACTTTCCTTTCAATTTATCAAAACAGAATAAATAGATTTCGTACCGAAAAAAGATCGGGTAATATCAACATCGATTTAAGAATTAGAGAAAAATTATTAAATATATATCAATTTGGATAGTGGAAATCAGTTTTATAATTGATATTTTTGATAAAAAAGTTCAAACTAATTCTTCTGTTACTATACTCGTATCTGTACTGTGCCCTATATTATTTCCTCATCCTGTACAAGCACTGATCCTTTTCATTAGTTCTTGAAATTATCGATAGATAGATTGATTATTAAAGCAAGTTGTTAATAATATTTTTAAAATATTATCGTAGAAACGTATGTAAGAAGTACAATAAATGCCATACAAATAATATATTTGTAGCAAGTAAACCGGATGAGCAAATATAAATAGATAATCGACTAAAATTGAAAGAATCAGTAAGATAGAACCTCTAAAAAAAGTTATTATTGAGTTAAAGTGTAATTTGCAATTTATGATGAATTTATTTATAAGAGAAACAGCCGAGATAGTTGGTTAGTATTAGTAATTCACAGTAGACTTGTTACACGGGTTGCGGTCAGATCTTTGACCTGTGTTTTCTGTATTACAAAACACGGATACCATTTTGTTCTATTGCATCAAAAACATGCGTTAATTATTTAGAGTATGTTTGTGTAAGGATTTTAATGAAAAGCGAAATATATATAAAGTTAGTTACAAATACATCCATTATGTGGTTAAAAGTACTTTAAACGTATTAATTTATTGAAATATTGTTAACTGTTTCTAATTAGGACATTTATAAAGTTTCGAGTTGTTTACGATTGTTAAACCGTCAATAATCAGTTAAATTAATTTTCCTTGTATATAATGATTTTGGATGTAAAATATTTTATTTAATTAACAAAATTTATATTGTAGTTGTTAAGTTGATAGATCATATTTTTAATTAAATAGTAATTAATCAGCCTATGTTACTACAGACACGAGATTATTAAGTTTTAAAAATAAAATGATTATGTTCCTCTAATAAGCTTCAATTTTTTTTTTTCAGAAATAGAACATATAAACCTCAGTGTTATTCTAACGGTAAATAAATTTCTATTAAAGAATTAGTACAAGAGATTAAGTTTTTAAAATTCTTAAAAGACAAAGAAATTTCCTCGTAACGTAGCTATCTGCACTAAAGCAAGTCCTTTCACAATGTCTTCTACTTCCAACCAAACTTCTCCGTACTTGATAGCTACTATCTCTTTTTAGATCGTTATAATCTTTTATCTTTTTCAATATTTTTTTTCACCTTCCACTAATCGATTCATAACTATTTTAATTAATTCTTCTCCTTTAATGGTGTTACCTAACTAATAAGATTTCTTGTTTTAAATTCTTCCAATTATTTATACGAATTTGAATACTAGATCTTAGATACCGGTATTCTTTGGTGGTTGGGTTTCAATTAACCATACATCTCAGGAATGGTTGAACTGAGACTGTACAAGACTACACTTCATTTATACTCTTTTACCACATATATGCCTAATTTAATATCGGTGGACAATAACGGTAGCAACGATGTGAGCTGGCGCACAGTATACGGACACTCTGATACAAGCATCACTCCCACCATAGCGGCGCTGCAGCCCTACCACTCTCAGGCTCCAATAAAAAAGCGTGCACGAGAGTGAATTTTCAATTCATCATCAACCACCACCCGGAGAAGACAAAGAAGAAGAAGATGGATGAAGACAGAAGAAGTTCCCTGGCCGGCTCAACGTGGGACTTCCCGGCGGATGCCAGCATTTCCGCCGGAGCAGCAGACCTGGCCGGGCCGCCGAGGGAGCCGCTGGACGCGGACGCTACCTTCCAGTTCCAGCTCCAGCTCGCCGGGCTTCATTCGTCCTGGCCGGCGGACTCAGCAACAGGAGCCGGCCCAGCATGGGATCGCTCGAGCAGAACCGCCTCGGCCGCGCCGGAGAATGACGACTGACGCCGACCCGACACTGCGGGGCTCTGGGGGCCACCACTGCCACGCTGTAGTGGGGACCCAACTGCCGCTGAGGGAAAGCCCGGTCTGACTTCAATAGACGAGCCGCAACTCCCCGACTTCGCCGGAGACCAGCTTCCAGACCCAACAGCTCTTCTCAGAACTAACGCAAAAAAATGGCCCTTTTCAGGGCCACCACATGGTTATGAATTACGTGCCCTTCATTCATCCGTATCATCCTCATTCATCCTCTGAAGTAATACCTGAACGATAATTCCCGGAGGCTAAAGACAGAAAAAAAATTATTCCAATTAAAATTCTACTTTCATTTTACATTTTGTCTACCCATTTAATCTTCCTCTCTTTTTTCTGTTTAGCCTCGGGAACCACCGTAAGGTATTACTTCAGAGGATGAGTGAGAATGATACGTATGAATGAAGTGTACTCTTGTACAGTCTCAGGTCGACCATTCTTGAGATGTGTGGTTAATTAAACTCAACCACCAAAGAACACCGGTGTCCACGATCTATTATTCAAATTCGTATAAAAATAACTTCCTTTATTAGAATTTGAACCTTAGAAAACTAGACTTCGAAATCAGCTGATTTGCGATGAAGAGTTTAACCGTTAGACCAACCCTTGGATTCATTCAACCTTCCTGAACTCCTCTAAGTCCACATTTTAAATTCTCCCACCCTTTTTTTCCTTTTTTTCTTTGTGTCGTTTTTTCAAATCCTTACAGAAGTGCACTCCAATGATAACTTTACGAGACGCTTTCTCAGTTCTAACTTCATCTTACCACATATTAACTGATTCTCTCTGTAAAAACGCTTCATTAGCTATTGCTTTTTTTAATATAATAAAAAACAAAAAGAATAAAAGTAAAAAATTTAGAGTAAAAATGGGATGGTGCGAATAATTATGAAGTTTTAGATAAAATAATAGATCGTCAGACTATTAATAATACAAATATCTTGGCGTTTGCTTTACTCTAATTGAGTAAAAGTATTCTTTTATCTGAAATATACATTTTTTTTTTTTTTTTAATAGTATATTGTGGGTCTTTTAACTTGATTTATCTTGATTTAATTTTTTATTATTTTCTGCTGGATGTTTGATTACTCACCTTCATTACTCACCAAATTGTTCCTTTAAAATAACTCGTCCCAAAATCTAGGTCGAGTTCGTTAGCGGCCAAAATCGGACCATGGGGGAGCATTATCGAAAGAATAAAATATCGCTACAAATTTTTTAAGTAAAATATCAAATTCGTTTAAAGTTCCTACTACTCGTTGGATAAGGACCTAAAACTACTTAGTAAAGTTTTCTGATATCACCAACCATTGACCCAGGGGGTAGAAAAAATGGGGTTTCGAACATAAAAAATAAAATCCTCCCTTAGTAGGCACAGTATCGAATCGGTTTAAAGTGGTCGTTAGTCTTCTAAGGATTACATAAAAGTTTTGTCTGAAACAAGTTTTGATATGATATACTCTTACGGCTACCAAAATTTTCCTGTAATTGTAAGAAGGGGCCTTGTCGTATGATAAAAATGTGAAACTTTTTTTCACATGTAATCATTGTTGTATTGAGTAAATTTGAATTTTTTCTTAACTTTAAGGTGCAAATTTTTTTTGCCATACTTAGTACCGGTGAAATTCACGCCTTCTGGCGTGCCAAAAGGGATTATTTTCCAATGAGTAACTAATCATTGTTTGTTAAATATAAAAAATTTAAAAAATATAAGTAATGAGATATATTTACGTAATGAAATTTCAAAACAAAATTTAACCGGTGCTTTAATTATTATATATGTCAAAACAAATACATTCCAAAAAATCTAATACTTTTATTTTAACATTTATATTTAAAAGTAACTCACTCCGAAAGCTCAATGAGTAACGTAGGCAGAAACTGATTATACTCTTATTTGCTGACTTGATTTTGTCTTACAACCACACAAAAGTAAAATGACCTCACTCGAATTGATTACATCTGGGTTTGAATTGAAAGAGCTCTGTCGAATAAATATTCAATGCGGCCGTTGAAAACAGCTATTTATTCAGTAATCTTTGATTACTGAGTTTTTTTTTTATCTACAGATTAAACAGAATTTAATAATAAAAAAGTTAGTTATTAGATCTGATAATTACATCAGTAAATTAATGAAATAACTAATCTAAAAATCAAATTCCAGAGACAACACAAAATTAAGTACTGGTATTTTATATTCTCTTAAAGGCTATAGAGTCCAGAAATTTATTTATTACTTTCCACAGATTTTTTTAAGTAAGATTATATTAAATTAAAGTTACATACTTAAAATCAAATTTTTAAGTAAAATTTAAAAAGTAATGAAAATATTGAACTTTTACCTTGAATCTAATCTCAAAAATATATATTCTAATTTAATAGATACACATGCACGCGCGCGCGTATACACACACACACATACATAAGCTTTTTTCGTATTTTAATATTTAAGCGTTCTTTTTTCTCTGTTTGTCATTTTAGAATTCAAGCAAAAAAATTGTGAAATTCAAGTTATGCATTATTGAATGACCCATATTTTTCACCGAGTTACAAATTCTTACCATGTCCTTTATTTGCAGACTATCCAACAGGAACGTTTCTATACTTCTTTTCTTCAAGAAAGAATATAATTTTTTGTTTCTATAGAATACAGTGAATAAATTCTGTAAGCATTAGACGTGGAAGTTATGTATGTACATGTATTTTGGATTACGAGAGAACAGTAGTCGAGTAAAAAACGGACGAACCACTCAAAAGGTATCCTGTCAAAGATATTGAATGTGGACTCCTGTTGCAAATTCATGACATTCTCTGCGTATGCCATATACAAAGAATTAAATAATTCAAACTGTACTACTATGAGTAAAATTTATTTGAAAAAGAATACTTGTAAAGTCAAATCTTCTTCTCTTTTATATATATATATATATATATATATATATATATATATATATATATATAACCAATAAATACTCTTGAAATAAATATATATATATATACTTCAAGAGTATTTCTCCGTTTTCTTCATTTAAAAGGAATATACTTATCATAATTTGGTTGTAATTTTTTATCTTTCATTTATATCCTGTGTACTGTAGCGTAAGTCCAAAGCCTAAAGAAAGGATGTAAGGACAATTACTCAGCCTAAAAATAAATCAGAACCGATACTCAGTATATATACATTTGTACCTATAAAGCAACTTATCCTGATTAACCGATTGACTCATCAACGCTCAGAAAAAATTACCGAAGATAAATTAACAAAAATTTAATACATGTTCTTCTTACGGTGTAAGTGCACAGAAAACATAATTAAGAAAGGACTTTTTGAAATTCCGAGTTTAAAGGGTTAAAATGGATTAAAAATGAAATTTACTATTTTTTTATTATGGGGCTTGTAAATACTCTTCTAATAAATATATAAAAAGCATTTTTGGTTTTTTTTAATTTCGATTTTTTAAGGGGTGCGCTGTACGCAACCAACACAGCCACTGTTACTGTAGTGTGTCGCGACTGGTTGCAGCTGACTCCCGTTAATCGACTAAGAGACATAAAATATAAGTAATAAAGGATTTTTTTTTTTAATGCGAAACGAAGTACGCTCACCTCCTGGTGGTGTTTGTCAAATGACGTTAAGATCCGGCAATAATACGTTTTTACCAGTACGAAGTTCTTGTAACCAGTTATATTTTTAAGATGGAAGCCGACTGTTTTGAAACCCAGATTCTAAGAGTGATTCTTAGATCACTCAAAGTTTCCGGTTCTGTACTGAACAAACTGTTGTTAAAATAAATTGAAATACACTGATATTTTTTATAAAATGAAGTCTTTAATTTTTATTTATCATTATTATTCTCACAAACATGAGTTTAATGAACATAGCGGGTCCAAGGAGCAGAGCCCTCTGTTCAGACGGGAAAGGCGAGTGAAGGGAGTCGTGATCGGCTAAATATTCCCTGCCCGCCAAACGCAGTAAGCGTGTAGCGCAGTTGAAGCCGCGACGGGAATGCTGTATTTTTTTCGGGTTACAAATATTTTTCATATATATATTAAAAAATTGTTTTTGAGATTTTTTTCAATTTCGATATTTTAAGGGATGCGTCGGTGTACGGTTCTGCCCGGTAGCTCAACCAACACAGTCACTGCCATACTACTGTCTGTGCGGCGCGACTGGCTGCAACTACCTCCGATTATTTGACAAAAAAACATAAAATAAAAAAAAATATTTACCGCGATGGGAAACGCAAGTAACCATACAGCGTGGGCGAAGCCGCAACGGAGGGATGTTAATATATTAGTATGTATATGTAGATATGTATATATATTTATTTATATAAGGTTTTTATTTATTTAAACGAAGCAGTGATAAATTCATTATATGCGTATTAATGCATATGAAATATAAAGTCAATCATTTAAATTGTTTAATTTTGAATGTATTTTTTGTGGAAAAAATTTTATTAAATCAAAAATAAAATATTTAAATGTATTTTAACAACTTATGTTAGTATAATCCTTACAAAAATCCTAAATTTATTTCCTCTATTTTAATAATGATAAGTAATAGAGTTAAGCATGTTGATAAATTCGGGAAAACTGAATTAATTTCTACTCTAAAATTAAAAAGATTTCTTAATTGCTAATCTTTTAGGTAGATTTCATAAGTTACCTATTGTAATGGGTACCATGATTCGATTTCCGGAATATTTTGACATATTTTCGCGTTTCACATCCCCCAGTCACCATAACCACCGTCCGTTCAAAACGTTAAAATCTCGGTCTACTTCGTTCATGGGCAAAATCGGACCATGGGGATGAAAAAGGGGGAGCTTTTTTGAAGAAAAATATATCGCTATAATTTTCTTATTAACTAAAATATCGAATTCGTTTAACGTTCCTACTATAAAATGGGATTTCGAAGACAAAACAAAATTCTACCACCCTTAATAGGGACAGTATCGAATCGTTTTAAAGTGGTAATTAGTCCTCTAAATATTACATAAAACTTTTATCTAAACAATTTTGGATATGACCAACCCTTAAGGCAAGGGATGACTAAAATGTTGCTGGAATTGTAAGAAGATGGGGCTTGTCGTATGCTAAATATGTAAAACTTTTTTCACATGCAACCATTGTCGTATTGAGTAAATTCGAAGTTTTTCTTAACTTTAAGGTGGAAATCTCTTTATCCGCTACTTAACACCGATGAAATCTACCTCTGCCTTCCGGCGTGCCGGAAGGATTTTTTTATTGATCTCTAAAAGTATAAATATTTTAGAACAAAGTTTATTTTGGGATAAATTTGAAAACCTCGGTGCAATGTTATTTTAATCTTAAATGACTTAATGGACCTTTAAACTTGAGTTCTAAAAGTGATACTTATACTTAACCAGTGTATATTACACGTTGACCTGTTTGGTCAGTTAAATTTTGTTAATACAAAACATTTTTAATGAAATTGGTTTTATGTATATATGTTCATATATAAGAATATTATTTGTGGTATGGCTTGAGTGCTGAAAAATCGAAAATCGGAAGAGATTAAAAATCCCTTTAGGCACGCCGGAAAGCGGAGGTAGATTTCACAAATACTAATTAGGAGATAAAAAAAATTCCACGTTAAACTTAAGAAAAACTTAGGTTCTGGGGGATGTGAAACGCGAAGATATGTCGAAATTTTCCGGAAGTCGAATAATGGTACCCATTACTATAGGTAGCTTTCTTATAAAATCTACCTAAAATTACTTCACAGATGTATTTCCATGTCAGGATGATACAAACGGCTTCAGAGCAGCTCCATTCTCTATATTAAGAGCGTCTGCAAACAGCGTTTTTTTCCTATATTTTGATCCGTTGATGTATAGGCGGAAGAATGATTCTCCAATGATTCATCATCCATCGTCCAATGATTCTCCAAATTTTACAAATACGGCACAGTCTTCCTCGGTTAAATATTCTGGAAATAAAATCGCTCCGTCTCTGGTTTCTGGGAGAAGGAGTATGAGAACTTTTAGCAAACTGCTAGAAAGAATTCAACAAGAGATGAAAAAAAAATCAATTGATACATAATGTTAAAACACAAACTGATATGTTAGAAAATGTTGAAAGAGGAATTAAAATTTGCAGAATGGGTATAATTAGAGTAGAAGTAAAACGGAGAGAAAGAGTGAGGTTAACAGCATGGTGTTACAATGATAATGCAGAAGATAAAGAAGGAAGAAAAGACGTACAAACCATTCCAAAAGAAAAAAATCGTAAAATGTATACATACAAAAGATGATTTTTACTAATGATGGAAAAAGTACTGTTACGGTAAGAATGAACCTACAGGTTTACTTTTAATACAAGTGTACACGCCAATCAGTTAATATGAAGTTGGGCAATTGAAGTAATATATGAACAGACATAGTAAATTATGAAACAGGAAGTTAAAAGACTGTTGCAGTATAATAATAGGGAATTGAAATCTGTTATAGGGAAAGGATGAGAAGTACAATTATAGAGAAAGTATGGTCTGAGCCAATGAAATGAAGGGAGAGAAAATATTGAGTATGTAAGGAAAATAAAATGTTCATAATAAATACTTCGTTTAAAACCCTTAAAAGAAGATTCTACGTATTGAAGAAATGCCTACACATTTCAAATGTTGCCTTTCTTTATGCTTTATTAAAGCTCATGTTTCCTTCCTATAAGTACACTTCAAACATTACATTTCACAAGTAATCTCTTCCAATCTAAATATGAGTAATAATTGTTGGCATTAACTGCTTCTTTAAACAGTCCTTTTTGTTAGATCATTCATCACTTTTACAGCTTTTTTTTTTAATATACTACCTATGTATCTATATCGTTTTACTCTGTCAATTCTTTCTTCTTTTGTGCAGAAATTCATTTCTTTAATTTCTCTTATCCACATTACTGTATTTTTTGTAATATTAATTTGTATGCCGCATTGTAAGTATTTTTTAATTTTGAAGTCATCCATGAATATTTACAATTTAAAAATTTATATTTTCCGCGAACCTTATAAACATTTTCTTCCTCATACGCCGATCTTTTTATCTTGTTCTAAAACATTTTTTATCCCTTCAACAAAGATATAAAATAAAAATGCTGACAAGCAGCACCCATATCTTATTCCTCTTTCTAGATCAAACTGCTTAATTTGTATATCCTTTATTTTTAAATTCTTTTCTGATTCAAGTTCTTTAATTAATTCATAATTCTTTAATTTTCCTAATACGCATTTTTACTTTTTACGCATTTTTACTTTTCCTAATACGCATTTTTACTTTTCCTAATACGCATTTTTACGAAGTACAAGGAAGTACTATGATCGCGAAAAATTTCGGTTATCAGATTTCAACGGAAATATCCATTTTGACCATCCCTGAATCCATTTTGACTAGTTTCGGCGTGACGTCTGTACGTATGTATGTACGTAAGTACGTATGTATCTCGTATAACTCAAAAATGATTGCCGAAGGATGTTGAAATTTTGGATTTAGGAATGTTGAACATTTAGGTGTGCACCTCCCCTTTTGATTGTAATCGACTGAACCAAAACTGTCCAAAAAACCCAAAACCCAAAAAAAATTTGGATGTTTTGCTTTTTCTTAACTGCAGTAATAATGACAGCTTTTCAACGATTTATCATAAGTGGTACTTATTTTCATTGGTTCCAGAATAATAGCTAAATAAAATTTTAATTAATGAAATATTTGGTCTTACAAGGGGAAAACACATCGGTTCGAACGAGACTTATTCTTATTTTTTTTTACCCTTTTTTTTAATTTAAATATATTGATTTATTAATAATTATTAACCTCTGATTGTAAAAAAATTTTTATGGTGAATAATAATAGAAAAAAAAAGAATATGAAAAAATATAGGAAGTTATTAATGAAATAAAATTTTATGTACTTTTTATTTAAAAAAAGTTTGTATATGTAATTTAATAGGCGTAAAGGAAGTCATGTGGAGTCCACATCGAATTTTTCTATGGCCCATTAACGGGTCGGGTGACGAGTCCACGATTTTTTTTTTAGTATTTAAAGAATAGTAAAAAATATAACCCGAATTCTAGAACCTTAAAATTTTTCTTAAACAAACGTAACCATATTACCATATTTTTGTAGTTTCCAAAATACTTTTTTCAGTGTTACACGTTATCTTGTGAAATAATTCGTTAGTGAGCTTATATTGTTAATAGTACCTTGTTTGGGTTAATGATGTTTAATAAAAATTTTTTTTATTTCCTAGTAAATTTTTATTTAATAATAATACTAATTATTTAAACTTATTCAAGCAGAATGTTTATTATCGTAGATGGATAGTACTCGATTCGCGCAAATATTTGTATGTAGGTTTTTTAAGTACATTATGTTTGTTACCCTAGCTATCCTAAGTAGTTTAATTTATTTTTAGTATTTTAGCTTCGGCACTAAACTTTCTTATAAAAGTTTTTAAAATAGTATAAAACAGAAGCGACTACGCTGAGACACATTTATCGAATTATCGAATAAAATTCTGCACGGGCTGCTTACGTAGAACTTTCTGCTTATAAAGTACTCTAAACCGGCTGACATTTTTTTCTGTAAATATTATGACATTCTAATTGTAAATGATTATCCACGGAAACAACTTGAAAGTAAAAAGTCATACAAACAAAATATTTTAACAATTTTGTAAAAATAACGAGCAATATTTTAAATAGGATCTTAAATGAAATATTAAAATAATAAAGTACAAAAAATAATGGTTTAAATAATACAAAATATTCCGTGTTCAAACAGAGACTATAAAAATAAAATTGAAATGAAAAGTAAAATTACGTTAAAAGGCACTTACATAATAAATGGGACATAATTAGGAATGCTAAAGATTTATAGTCTACTAAATCCCTAAGTAATTTAGTTATTTACACATAATTAAGCGATTTAGTGTAAATCAGTTTTCCTTTTTTTCTGACGTGAACGTAAAATTTTGTTTAACATTTAAGCTACTATTCATGTTCTAAATATACTTAGAAGATCACTTGTTCCTGATCGTAATGCTGTACTTAAGTAGTTATTTTTTACTTCACCCAGGATTCTGAAAAAAGAATTTAATCTGACTGCTTATTATACTTGCTTCGGGGAAGAAAAATTAAACAAAAATATTTAATTTAAAGTAAATAAATACTTACTTGAATCCAAAAGAGAGGTAATTTATTAAAAAAAATTTATATTATGCGTTTATGTGACACTGGAACTACAAATTGACTTCCCCTTCATTCATAAGTAAAATATTATGATTTTCTACCTTCAATATGTTATTTTCACCGTACAAAATCATTAAAGTGAAAAATTCAAGTAAATAAAACAAGAAACTATTAAATCTAAATTAATTAAAAATATACAGTATAACTCGTCATTTTTTTGCAAAAAAAAAAACTTATATTTATTTTTTATGATACTGATTTGCTCTGTAGTTTTTTAATATTAATTGATAAAGTCTGAGTTTTTTCATTAATTATTAAGTTAATAAATATAACGAATTTTTATTATTTTATCTGTTTTATTAATTAGAGCAATTTTAATATTATTGAATTAGGATAGTTAATTATTCGAAATATATTCTGAGATGTAATAACTATTTCTCGAAACAGCATTATTTTGCATACCATTACTTTGTTTTTCTCTTACGTTATCTTAAAATAATAGTCTCATTTTTTAAATGAATTAATTAAAAGAAGGTAATTTATTTTGATTATTGTTTGGTTTTGGGTTTTTTTTTTTTTTTTTTTTTTTAATTATCAAGTACTGTGAACGCAATCCTTTTGTATAAAATTTCCTTTAAACAAAATTAATATAAAGCAACATGTTTCATGGTTTTGTAACCAGATTATTAAATTAAAATACAAAATAACCCACCGGGTTGGTCTGTGATAAAGTCGTCGTCGTCGTCGTAAATTAGTTGATTTCGAAGTTTATGTCCTCAGGTTCAAATCCTAATAAAGGCGGTTGTTTTTATACGGATTTGAATACTAGATCATGAATACCGGTGTTATTTGGTGGTTGGGTTTCAATTAACTACTTGTCTCAGAAAAAAAAAAAAAAAACGTTTACCGGTACAGTTACATTACACTGATAACTCGCTAACTTTAATTGTTGATGCGACTTTAAATAAAAATATTAAAACAAGAGGTTAATTAATAGCTAAAATTTGTTTTTTTATCCAATCTTTAAAACGGTTATAAGTAGTATGTATGTAAGTAGTAAGAGTATGTGAGAAGCACCACTTTTGTTTTAGCTTGTTTCCCTACCCCCTGAGCTGAATTCACCGTGAGCATAGCAGAGCCCAGGGGATTGTCCACATTAACGGATCGTTTCAGTGCCTGCCTCTAACCCGTAGGACAAGGCCCGACTATCTCGTTCCTGATCCCCACCCTAGGGGCCGGAATGTGGACTTGAGAATGGGACTTGGCGTAGACTGAGAATGTTCTTCGTTTGTCCTAGATATTTGACAGAGTCTGAAATACGTACGGTTTGCCGTCGAGTCTGATTGAAACGAGGGCCTTCTGCCGGTCATGGTGATGAGCTTTGTCTTTTCGTGAAATAGACGCAAACCTTTCCCCTGCATCCAGCCATGAACCCTTCGTATTGCCATGTTGGCCATATTCGCCACATCCTCCCCCGACCACGCCCACACTACGAGTGCAAGGTCATCCGCGAAGGCAATCGGGACTACACCCTCGGGGTAATTCAGTCGGAGAACACCGTCATATACTATTTTCCACAACGTAGGCTCCAATACCGAACCTTGAGGCACCCCACATGTGACTTGAAAACAGATGGGTGAATATTTGAAAAACACATTAAATATCTGTCTTGAAGGTATCGCTGCATCATTCTCCGCAGGTTGTTGTCAATTCCTTGATCTTTGAAAGCCCCAAATTTGGCATCCCAGTGCAACAAAATGAAGGCATTTTGCACGTCCAAGAGAACGACAGGAACCTTCCTCGTGCGCCAAATACCGGATCCTGTGTCGTTAACCATGCGAATCAATTTACCAACCGCCTCAGCGGCTGAACTTCCATGTCTAAAGCTGTATTATTTATTTGACACCCTATCTCTGTCCTCGATATTTTGACAAAGTCTGATGTCTAAGATCATCTCGTACAACTTGCAGAAGCCGTTGGTCAGGCAAATGGGTCGGTAAGCGGTCGGTGAAGCGTTCAGAGAAGAACCATAAACATACTAATATATTAACCAACTAATACGAAATTAATAAGTAATTTTAAACTAATAACTCATACAAATTTTAATATTTGTCTGTTAAACACCTATGTTTAATGATTTTTCAAATATTTTATTCAGTCATTTGACACAAATACAGAAAAGTCTTTTTTCCTTTTATTTGATGTTGTGGATTAAAACCACAGACATTGTTCAAATTTATATATGGTTTAAAATTTTTGTTTTACAATTTTACCTTTTTAATGTCAAATTTTATATATTTTTTTTTTTATTCTTTTCAAGGTATCAAATGCTTTATCACAATCCTGTGAGTGGTCTCGTTGATTTAATAAAAACAAAATGAGAGTATCAAAGACACATTTTTATTAATATAAAATAAAATTGTTTGAATTTAGTCAAGTGGCTTATCAAACAAAATTCTTTAAACAAAAGAAAAGTATTCCGTATCAGTAAAATCCCATTGAACGATTAAAATTTTTAAAATGAATTTAATTTTTTTGTAAAGTTATTCAGATCTAAAAAGATCTCACAATCATAAATCAGATTTGTTTCTTTCTCTTTATTTATAATAAAATATCTCTATCCTGTAGGGTTATTCAAATAAAAAATTTCATTTTTATTTTATTATTATTGTTTTACTATTCGCCATATTTAAAAATTAAATTTATTTTTTTTACATATACTATAAAAATTCAACCACTATCGGACCTGTAGTAGATTAGTGTGGTATTTTAGTAGCAGAAGTAGTATATTAAAATAAAACTTATGTAGTAAATAATAAATATTTCTTGATTATTTTTATCGATATAAGTTAGATTAATAATATATATATAAATGAATGTTTGATTGTATGTCTTTTGTCCCGAATGCGTTCATATACCATTCATCCGATTGTGATGAAACTATGATGAGTTGTGATCACGCTCGCGAAGGTTTTTGAATTAGTTTAGACACGCTAGGTGGCCTTGGGGCCGAGATATTTCGAAAAATTGTATTTATGGTCCGATTTGGATCATATTCATGATATATATTACTTACGTGAGAAGAAATATTTTTGTTAAAAATGGAAGAAGGGAAATAGGGATGATGCGAAAAAGGAAACATGGGGAAGAAGGGAAAAGGGGAAAGATTAAGTTTTGTGAAGTTCCGTAATTTCACTTTTTTAATTTTTTATCAAACTATCATTTGTGTTCATTTAATCTACTCTTATATATACTCAAATCTATCAATGGCGAAGCATTGCCGGGTCAGCTAGTATTATATAAATATTTACGAAAATAAAGTTTTTAACTCCTTTATTTTTTATAAGACAAATTACTTTAAATCATAAAATTAAAATGTACTATCTCCTTACAATGAATTTGCCTTACAATAAATTGTTAATAATATGAAAAAATCGTACATTAATGATCGACAAAAGTTAGTATTAGTGATAAGAAAAGAGAAGAGGTAATGTTTACAAGAACATAAAAATAGAACCGTAATTCATTAAAATTAATTTAATAGATTGGGATGTAAGTCAAATAATACTGATGAGAAAAAACTGAAGAAAGATAGGTTAATACAATCGTAAAAGTATCTTTTTTTACTTGTATTTTTCAAACGTTTACACCATAAATTTTTGTGATTTTTCTTTTTGTTACTTTGAAACCGCTCCACAAATAAATAAAAAAATAGAAATATTCAGTTTTCTTGATCGATCAGCTACATATCAATGAAAATCAGTTTATCTCTTCAGATATATTAATACATAAATATCAGGTATATTAAAACGTGGCATATTATTCTGCTACTTATCCAGGATGCAATACTGTCTTGATTTAAAGATTATTAAATATTCATAATTGTTTATGAAACAATAACGAAAGAAAAAGCGTAACCCCAATAATTATGGGAAATAACAATGAATGATTTTTTTATTATTTTAGAAGTGGAAAAACAGATCTCAAGAGATATCACGCGCCTCCAATACCCACTCTTAAATTATTAAAGTCCACTAACTAAAAAAAAATATCGTTTGGCGGTTTTCACCATTTTGTATGCGTTATATGTTTATTTCATTCACTCGTTTATAAGCAATAAAAACAAACTATTTAATATAAATTTTAACTTTAAAAAAAAAATCTTCACTTAATTTATTATTATAACCTGTTATAAACTGTTTATAATTAACTATAAACGTTATTGAAAAAGAGAAAGATAATTCCATTAATTTCACGTTCTGTCGTTAAACATTTGTCCATATTTACCTTCCTCTTTGACATCAGAGATAGGTGAACACAATCTTCTTCACGTGTAGTTCAGTAACAGTACCGTTCAAAGAGTCTTGAAATTTCTTCAGGGTGGCATAGAAAGGTACTTTGTCAGCAGCACGCGGTAGTTGTGGACACCGTGTGCTTGAAGATGGCATAACCCAAATATACTAAAACAGAAACATTTCAAATTGAAACGGAACGGAACGCAAGGATAGCGGGCGTTAATTATCTCCCTACTAATCGTAGAACCTGGACGAATTTCCCCTGCTGCTGTGTCTTTCGTTTATCGGGTGGGTCGTTATTTATTTAGTGGCGGTTATAGATTATGTTTTATTTATGGACAGAGTTGTTATTTACGTTCCGGTCAGTAGTACGGAAATAGGGGTACGGTCACCATTTGTGACGTCACTAATTCAAGATGGCGGTGGTCGGCCATCTTGGATTGTGACGTCAGTGGCGGCCGTAGCCCGTAGTGTTGCCAACTTGATTTAATTTGTGTCGACTTGGTTATATATTGAAGTAATATTTCAAAGGTTGGTAAGCACTGTCGAGTAGCAGTCGGATTGAAGTAAATAAATAAATAAAATTTAAAGTGAAAAAAAATTCGGTCGGCTAGAGGACTCGAACCCGGTGATGACGGGACGCGACCGACTGACGCCTTAAACTAATCGGCTGCAGTGCCTCCCTCATGTAATGAATGAAAAATGTTCTACATAAGCTGTGAATTTTAACGTCACATCAGTCTGTACACACACACACACACACACACACACACATACATATATATACACACAAGTGAATTAAAAAAATTTAGACGTACCTCGAGGATGATCCTGGTCGTCCAGGCGATGGCGTTGAGAAGCGTCACCGTGAAGGAGAGAGGTTCTCGTCGTAGATCGAGCACCGGGAGGCGGTGTCTGCTGTGCGTGCGTCAGCGGAGTGACGCAGGGTGTTTAGCGTGCGAGATGCGGCGCTCGACTGAAGAATTGTGGGATCGACGTAGTCTAAAGTTGTCCGACTGACCAATCGCAGCGTGGAATTCGAATCGGCGCATGCGCACTAGCCGTTAGTGCGTACGTGCGAACTGGATCGTTGTTTCTAATAAGAGCGGATGCGATAAGGAAAATGTGTTTTTTATAATTATCGGGTCACTAATACAAAAGTGTGTGAGTTGTTATAACCGGTTAACTTCAGTTGGGTTTGTGTATAAGTGAAAAAATTTGTGTGATTTCATCATTCGCAATCTGTTATTGAAAGTGAATACATCGATCGCGGAGAGATCATTGTATTTTCATCTTAATTAGCAAGGTAAGTTTTACTTTAATTAAATTTTAAAAAATAAATACAAAAAAAATACTTTTAAACAAATGAAATAAATAACATATATAATGAAAAAAAAATAAAATGTCTTCTTCTTCTTCTGTTACTCACTGAAACACACAAAAAAACAATGTTACTATATATGTTATTTTAATTTGTTTCAGCTATTACAAAAAGTAGAAATGGTATCACCGGTAGTTATCCAAGCAATAAATAACAACGTCATCCGTCTTCGATGGGACCTGTCTGACTTTGAGGAATTACACCTTCATTCAACCCTTTTGCGGTATCAGACTAACATCCTGAATCGTTTGAAGGAAGAAGGCAGACGCTTTGATAGCAACATAAAATGGTAACTGTATGTTATGTGTATGACGATATTAACAATTTCTTTTGCAACTACAAAGAAACAAAAATACCAATTTCTTTTTTTTCTACTACAGATATGTTGCTGTAAACGTCGAATTGATGAAACAGACGCGTCTCGAAGACGGAGTAGAAACAACATTTTCCAATTTGTACCTGCATGGAAAAACTAGAACGGAGATAAATTTGGAAGATAACACCGACGTTGTTATGAATCATGGATAGAATCAGTGGAAAAGATCATAGAGACACTGTCCAAATTCATCAACAACGGTAGCGGGTGGGTAATGAGTAAAATAATTTATATAGATTTAAACATTATTCGTTACCGTCCGCTGCACGGTGCCTCTAGCACATTCATTGCTACACCGACAAAACTTGTAAGAAGAGAGGCAATAATTAATGTAAAAAATCCGCATGATGAAAAATGTTTCCTATGGTCCGTACTAGCATACCTGTACAATCAACCTGGCAAACATTAAAGAACGGTTTGGTATGCAAGATACGAACATGAAATTAACATGAACGGGATATCATATCCAGTAAAGGTAAAAGACATTGATCGCTTCGAAGTGTTGAACCCCACAATAAGCATCAATGTCTACGGCTATGAGGAAGATAACGATCGCGTGTACCCGGTGCGTGTTACCGAAAACCGCGAACGTACCCACTGCATATACCTATTGCTGCTTGCTGAAAAGACGAGAGATAAACTCCATAATTGCCTTACAAATACCAAACCTGGTATGAACTTGTTAGAACTGGTATGATCTCGTCTCCTTTCGGGTCTAACAAAGAGTCGATACAGCAGTCAGTATTTTCCGTATTGTCTGCACCGTTTCAGTTCATCAGACCCACTTGTCGCTACACAAAACCTAAACCAACATTTGATCGAGTGCAAGCGACACGGTGCACAAAGGATAAGAGTACCCGATCCCGCTAAAAAAAATGAATGCGTGATGAAGTTTAGGGACTACTCGTCCACACTACGCGTTCGGTATCCGGTGTATTCAGACTTTGAATCATTTTTACATCCTATGGACACTGCCACCCCTAAACCCAACACTAGTTTTACCGATAAGGTAGCCCATCATCCTCCGTCCGGTTACGCCTATGTAATCGTCGACGAGGAAGGGCAGATTTGTGAAGGTCCTGTAGTCAACCGAGCGAGAACCGATAGTGAAAATATCGTTGAAAAGAAGCTGGATGAATTGCTAACGCCGATAGATTGCACAAAATTATGATTACCGAAAAACCGATGAATTCGTTATTGAAAACGTGAAAAGAATGCACGCTATGGTACGTGCAAATAAATACGAAGTGTTATGGGAAAGTCCGTTCGCCTGTACAGTTATCGATCGTAAGAACTCTATCGGTTGTTTTGCAAAATTGTCGTGGAAAGAGGGGGTGAGAAGGTAAATCACACTTGCAATTGCCATTCGAGTGTGAGCAGTGCGAATGTTAAGATGGACACCGTAGCATTTATTAACATTTTCAACGATGAATATTGTTTTCTAAAGAAGGTACCGTTCAGGAGGTTGACCGATCTTGATATCGGTGTGAGCTACGTACTGTTGGGAAATGAGAAAAATGTTTACTCAATACGGTGAACTCCGTATTTGCGTAATATTGTTCGACAGTGAATCGGATGAACCGGACAGCTTTCAAACCTTATTACCAAAGACGTATACAAACAGATTTACCGACGATGAATTGAAGGTTGTAAAAAATCATTCGATGAGATTAACTTATTATGGAAAGAAAAAACTCGCCAACGGTGACGTTGACGAGTTCAATGAGGATATAAAAATAAGTTTGTAACATTTTGAACGAGTGTTTGTAAGCCTATTGGGGAGAGATATCACTCGCATAAAAAAATCTCAACGCGCTGCAGTTGCTACCTCTTGGGTGGTGTGGAAACGCAACTCGAACAGATGTATTTTTTGTGGTGGTGGTAAAGTTTTTAAGAGACTTATAAAATTTCTCTCATCCTCTCACAACGCGTATGTACCTTTACCCGAGAGGCTTTAAATTCTTAAATGTACATAATCATAATTTTGTGTAACAGTCTTTTTTGCTTTATTCTTTTTTTGTTTATAGGTTTTCGGTGTTCATTATTATTATTATTATTATTATTATTATTATTATTATTATTATTATTATTATTATTATTATTATTATTGTTTATTAAAGTTTGTAAATACTGAAAAATCTCACTAATATTTGGATCGATATTTTCTTTATTATCACACTCTATGTCATACAATATAAATTGCTTGTCGGTAGCGAGATCCATTGTGCATAACGTTCAGTGCACCGTCTCTCTTTTAAATACTTGTTAACGAGTTTGTGGTTGATTTGTGATTACTGTTTTATAAGGAAAATATAATTTTTAATTGGCACAGCCGAATACAAGTTGTAGATAAGCAATTTCAAACTTGTTCGATGCGGTTAATTGGAAAGAAAAAATATATTTTTAATTATTTATCGCGTTGATAAGAAAACAAATAATTGGCTCAACCGGATGTTGTTAGTTGATAAGCAAGTAGAAATATATTTTTGCGGTTGATACGCAATTCAAATAAATATTATTCGTCGATTCTTGGAATACCGATTGGGGATGTTGATAAGCAGATGTGTGGGTATAAATAGCCATTCGTAATCGCCCTAGTCTCATTCTAAAGCTAACTCTTGGACAAACAACATCATCATGACTGACGGCAACAGAAAAGATTTTATTCATCAATTGAATAAGCGACTTGTTGCTACCAACTTCGAAACAAAAAGCGTTGGTGATCTCACTATCGGTAAACCTTATGAAATTGTATGGTTAAGGAAAATCGCTACACGTTGTGGGAAGAGCATAGTATGTCGTTTACTAGATGGCGAAGAAGAACAACCATTTAAAGTTTATTTACCAAGACGTTTTACCGAAACGCTTAATGAGGATGAATTAGAAACAATGGTATCTATGAAATTAAAACTCGTATATAAAGGACTAATTGGTAAAGCTTTCGATGTAGCATTCGAATAATGATTAACAGGTAGCTATTTAAACAGTCCTTTTCAGGACAACAACACATTAAACAAACAACACAAAATTACACATACATACACAAAACAAATACATTTTAAACCCCCATTCAATAAAAACTGTAATTAACTATTGTTTTTTAAGATGTTTTCTTTTAAAGAAAACAAGATTGAAAACGATATTTAGTTACGTTTATTGAATGCAGTGGTTCCAAGGCCCGCGACACGATATGGTAATAGATTTATCTACTATCGGATTATGTTGCAAATGGTGAGGAGAGTGTTTAACAAAAAACGGATTTAGTTCTGTTTTTAAAACTTCTCGCGAGGAGCGTTTTAGTCATCTGTTAACGACAATCAGTTTATATATGCCTAAGCATTCGGCGTGAACGGTTGAACATCGGAAAAATGAATATTTTATTGTGTGAACAGCTTTTGTGTTACATTATAATTACTGTAGAGTGTCTCAATTCGTTATTCTACGAAACGTATATGCAAACGTTAGCTATTCGGTGTAAAATACCGCAACAAAGATCCGTACCGGTAATGAGTCTTTCGAAAGATTTAAATTCTCAAAGATTTACTTTCAGACCGGTTTATGTCGTACTACATCGTTGTGATATAGGTTCGGGTTGTTGTCATCAGAGTCCTGAATTCGTATGTCAACCATATGTTAATGGTATCGAAAAAGTGATAGTAGAAATTAACATCACAGAACAGTTTATTAATAACACTTTGAAAATGTATCTTAGAAAAATTGTAGCTTCAAATCATACAAAATGCACTTATCAGGATATCACTATACCTATAAGATGAATTTTTTCGAATTTTGGAGGGGAGGTTGTGACATTCTGATTCGTTGATAGCAGGGTGTGATTCGTTGATAGCAGGGTGGTGGGGAGGAGCTTATAAATAATGTGTAATTAAGTGAAGCAGTTTATTCGTTGAGAAACGTTCGAGGTGTAAACATGAATCAGTTTAGTGAAGAAGATGTATGCGTGCGCGTCGGTGACCATCATCTGACACCTATGTGTTTTAAATTAAAACACAGTTACGTATATATTGTCGATTTATCTGAACATGATTTCGATAAAAACGGTGATAACTTGACCATAAGAGTGGTTTTCAATGATGATGATTTCGGATATGGACGAAAATATTATTGCGAATTTGAATGTGGTGAACAACCTATCGCACTAATTCACAGCAAAGAAGTACTGTTTTCTGGATTCTACGGTGACGACGGTAACGTAAAGGCGTTCAAATTAAATCATTCGTCGAATATGAAGTTGAATGCGACGGTGTTAAATAATCTCAATACGTCGAATCGAAAAAATAACGTACTCGCTGTAAACGTGTTTGCTGCAAATGAAAAAAGAAGAGTAACAGCTAATGTAGCGACGGACGGAGGATTTCTCTTCAGGACCCGCGATGAGGTAGATTGTTCTAACAACGACGGTGATGTTGATACCCAACCGCTGTTGGTGGCATACTACCTACACAAATGAAAATTCAGAATTCGATTACGTTAAAACCAATCGATATATGAGAGGACGTCATATCGCTTCTCTTTATTTTATTTCATACAAGAATACAAATGAAAATTCAGAATTCGATTACGTTAAAACCAATCGATATATGAGAGGACGTCATATCGCTTCTCTTTATTTTATTTTATACACGAATACGAAACGCAAAGAAAAGGATAAAGAAAACCGTCAACGGTCGTCTGGACGAATTTTTTAATTTCTACGATGTTTAAATAAGTTCTTTTAAGGACTACAACACATTACACACATACACAAAACAAAAAACACTTTAAACCCCCATTTAATAAATTGTAACTAACTATTGTTTTTTTTTTTTAAAAATACCGATATTTAATTACGTTTATTGAATGCAGTGGTTCCAAGGCCCGCGACATGATCTGGTAATAGATTTATCTACTATCGGATTATGTTGCAAATGGTGAGGAGAGTGTTTAAATATTTTACACAACTTATGTATGCGAAACATTTTTTTGTCATGTTACTTCATGGTATTTCTTTACAAGACCATGATGCGATAAACATCAAACGCAAATGATGGGGACTGGTAGACTTGCAATTGTTTCGCATACATACATGAAAGTTAACGGTTTTTTTCAGATAGATGTGCAAGTTTGTCGGTATCCATCATCTGCGGTTGATGTTTATCGTATCGCGGTCTTGTAAAGACATATCATGAAGATGTTTTTTTTCTTGTTCGAGTGTTTTGTAGATCTACTGGGGAGAGATATCACTCGTTAAAAAAAAATCTCAATGCGCCGCAATTGCTACCTCCTGGGTGGTGGGGAAATGCGATCATTTATTTTTTATACACAGAATACAAGACTCTCTTTATTTTTGTTCGGAGTAATTTTTATAGTATCCAACTTAATTTTTAGTTTATATTTTAAATCATTTGTACGAGTGTTTTGTAGGCCTACTGGGGAGAGATTTCATCTAAAAAAATCTCAACGCACCACGGTTGCTACCTCTTGGGTGGTGTGGAAATGCAACAAATTGTTTCACTTATATACAAACACAACTGGATTTAACCGGTTACAACAACTCACACACTTTTGTGTTAGTGACCCGATAATTATAAAAAATACATTTTCCTTATCGCATCCGCTCTTATTAGAAACGACGATCCAGTTCGCAGTACGCACTAACGGCTAGTGCGCATGCGCCGATTCGAATTCCAACGTTGCGATTGGTCAGTCGGACGACTTTAGACCACGTCCGTCCCACAATTCTTCAGTCGAGCGCCGCATCTCGCACGCTAAACACCCTGCATCACTCCGCTGACGCACACAGGCACAGCAGACACCGCCTCCCGGTGCACGATCTACGACGAGAACTTCTCTCCTTCGCGGTGACGCCTCTCAACGCCATCGCCTGGACGACCAGGATCATCCTCGAGGTACGTCTAATTTTTTATTTATTTACTTTTGTATATATATGTATGTGTGTGTGTGTGTGTGTGTGCGCGCGCGCGCGCGCGTGTGTGTGTGTACAGACTGATGTGACGTTAAAATTCACGGCAGCCTATTGGTTTAAGGCGTCAGTCGGTCGCGTCCCATCATGACCGGGTTCGAGTCCTCTAGCCGACCAAAATATTTTTCACTTTAAATATTATTTATTTATTTAATTCAATCCGACTGCAACACAACAGTGCTATCAACCTTTGAAATATTACTTCAATATATAACCAAGTCGACACAAATTAAATCAAGTTGGCAACACTACGGGCTACGGCCGCCACTGATGTCACAATCCAAGATGGCCGACCACCGCCATCTTGAATTAGTGACAAATGGCGACCGTACCCCTATTTCCGTACTACTCCGGTCCTTTAGACCTATGAGAATAATTGGCCGAGGCTGATCATGGGAGACTTGGCGCAAATAATCGTTCTACCGGCGTATTCCCCCTTAGTCCTTTCGAGGCTAGAGCCTTTCGGCCTAACAGGAATATGCCTTCCGGGGAAGGGGAAGAAGTAATGCGCTCCCCTTTCCGAAGGGAGTCGCATGTGCTGGCTGGGGACGTAATTGTAAAAATAAGGTAAAGAGGATGATGGGTGATTAGTGAAGTGAAGTTAATAGTCATCCTTCATTCGGACTCTCTTCGCTGCTGCGTCTCCAATGGGCTCGGCCGGGCCGGATTCCATTTAATGTCGGTGCGCCGAATTTTATTCATATTTCTTCTTTTCTTTTGTAGCCTGCCTTTCCGTAAACCGGCTATAAATAATTTACAAGTCGTAAATCTTGAATGGTCCCGTGTTCCGGAAAGGGCAGCAAGGGGGAAAGTGTAGGCATCTTTTCTCTTCCGTCGGGCGGTTGCTATACTTTTCTTCCACAATCTTCGCTGTCCTTCGGTGATCTTCTTCTTCTTGGATTAGAAAATGGAAAGGTTGGGTGTCTTAAAATTTTGTATAAATATTTCGCGTTCGCGAGTAGTAGGGGAAAGGCGATTACATCGATTTATTTGATCAAATGAAGATTTCTCTAGAGAAAAACTTTATTTTAAAATCATCCAGACACACATGTGTCCAGAAAGGGTTTGGGGGGACCGCGAGACCGCTATAATTGATCTTGTTCACTTGTAACAAACATGAAATAGACAAAACAAGAAAAAATTGCAGGGGAAGATCTACATCTTGTAAAATATAACAACGATAACAAACCTCATGACGAGCATTATGACAAACCTCATTTCATACATAAACCTCTAAAGCCAAAGACCGTAGTGTCATGTTTTAACCTACCTGCATATTGGGATTTCATAAAATTTAACTTAGAAATTTGGTGGGGATTTTTATTTTATAAGGCAAAATTTCAAATTATCATACCATCATAATAATGATAATAAACAGAATAATATATAATGAAAATAAATTTATTCAAAAAATATAACATGAAATCTGAGTACTAAGATCAGTAAACAGAACTACAGTAACGTAATCTTACATTGCAAGATTACATTACTTATGAACATACAAGGACTATTTAAATAATAACCCAACGGTCAGGTAATAAAAATGAATAAAATAGATAGAAAGATTTACTACATAAACAAATTACACGCATACTTATATTACTTCTTGATACAGTCCCCACCTAAATTCAAGCACTTTTGTTGCGAGCTTATCAACATTCTCTTCAAACAGTGGCACCAGCAAAGTACCCTTACTCATTCACTGACTCCATCTACAAGTTCATTATTGCTTTTGAAGTGTTGAGCAGCCAGCCAATTCTTCAATTTTGTGAAAATTTTGAAATCAGATGATTCCAAATAAACCCACCGTGTTGGTCTAGTGGTGAACGCGTCTTCCCAAATCAATTGATTTGGAAGTCGAGAGTTCCAGCGTTCAAATTCTAATAAAGGCTGTTACTTTTATACGAATTTGAATACTAGATCGTGGTCACCGGTGTTCTTTCGTGACTGAGTTTTAATTAACCAAGCATCTCAGGAATGGTCGAACTGAGACTGTAAAAGACTACACTTCGTTTACACTCGCATATCATCCTCATTCATCCTCTGAAGTAATGCGGGTACGGTAATTCCCGGAGGATAAACAGGAAAAAGAAAGAAAAAAGATTGTGGCAAATAAAAAAACGTGAAATTAAAGGAATTATCTAATTGTTT
Organism: Lycorma delicatula; assembly: GCF_047948215.1. Taxonomy (NCBI): domain Eukaryota; kingdom Metazoa; phylum Arthropoda; class Insecta; order Hemiptera; family Fulgoridae; genus Lycorma; species Lycorma delicatula. Next base: position 190,698,812 of record NC_134457.1, on the reverse strand, counting down.
AAACTTATTAGGTAGCTATTTTAATAATTAATTTTATTATCTTGTACTTAAAATTAATTTTTTTAAATGTAGTTTTCATTTCTTTTCTCAATTGTTTAGAAACATCTAAATTTATTAAATTATTACCAAATTTTATGATATATTCGTTAGATAATCTCAATCTTAATGAAATGAACACACTTCATTATGGTTCTTAACCTTTAAGCTTTAAAGGTTTTTTTTATTTATTTCTATTTTTTTTTTTTTTTTTTAGTCAATAACTTGGCATCAATTCAACAAGGGTGTATCACACTGATTTTCTGTAAAGAGCTTTCCTTAAACTTCTATGTTGATCGTTAAGTTAGGTTGTCGCGTTAACCTGCTATCTTTACGCTAAACCGCTCCCATCCATCCATCCGTATAGTTCTAATCTTTTTATGATAAAAAATCATCTTTTTTTTAATATATACATATGTTTACTGACATCGATTTTCAGAAAAACATTATCTGAAAAAAAAACTTTGTTCTAATGCTTTGTTTGGATAATTATTATTAGAAATGAATACGTTTACGCTATTATAGTTCTTATTGCCATCTATTCCAGTACATTAAGTTTTAAATATTATCATCATAATTTCTACATATTAGGTAATCATCCTCCTCATTATATTAACAAATCCCCGTATGTCATTAAAAAATAAATTTTGGTTTTTTATCATTAAAAAAACTTATTTACTGAACATTTTGTAACCTTCTAGAGATTTTCTATCACTCCTAATTTATACCTCTCTATTAATAAAGAACCCTGTTAAAAGTCCTCCCTAATAAAAATAAATATTATAATAATATTTACTTTTATTTATTTATACCTATTTTACCTTTAGATTTATTATTCGGACTATAGTTATTTATTTACTTAGTCTTAACAGAAGTATGGCTTAATTTGGTTTTTGTTGAGAAATGCTGCATTTATGTGCAGTGCCTAAATTCTGTTTAAACAATTTTTAAACTAAGGAAACAAGATTTTTTTTTAGTCTTCCCTATATATACTCGAAGAATATTACAAATAAAACTTCTGTATTCAAGAATATTTTTCCAATAGGGATATTTTGCTCTACTGATTCACAAACTCAAATTTGTATTAAATACAACATTTGTTATTTATAGTCGTCGATAAAAAGAAATTATTTTTCTACGTAATTGTACTTCTACGTAACTGTAATTTCTACGTAATTCAGTTGTTCGTCGTATAAGAAATCGCCATAAAATTCAAAATTTCCTTTTTATTTAAATGATACTAGGAAAGGGGTTGTGAAATAATGCCAAAAAAAGCACCTCAATGAATTTCCTAGGGTTATAAATCTACAAATGTAGATTAACTTTTTAATGAATTTACAGGTGGAGGTTACACATTACATCATTGATGTTTATCAAACTTATCATATCTGACAAACTACGATTCAACATACTTTACTTATCTGATTATATAATCATCTTTGTTTGGTCTATTCTAATACCAAAGATTTTCTTTAGTAGTTTATTATATTATTCAGTCTACTAATTTTTGGATCCAAAATTTGCTTCGGCAATAGTTCTTCAATGTTATTCTATACCGTAGTTTTTCTTATATTAAGTTAAATAATGGCTTATTATTTCTACGTTTTTTTATTCCATTAGTTCTAATTCTGTATATATTTTCTTCTCCTAAGTCATTATTTAAACATATTTCGTCAGCCTGATAATACATTATCTTTATTTCAATTTATCAATTGGATTTATTAATGTTTAACCTATTACTTCATTAAATTAATTTGTTTTACTTTAGTTGTAATTGTAATAAATTATAAAAATATTTACCCACAAAATTATATATCCTTAGATATCACCGGGTGCTGTATAGTGTAAACATAATTACAAAGGTGTACCAATTAATTTTTGCTTATAGCAACATATAAAAAAAATTAATTCTTTTTTAATTATTTTTACAATTTTATGCCCAATTGCAACTTATTTAATTAATAATAATTATTTATTCATGCAAATAAAAATATGTTCGTTTTTATTATTTAATACAAAGGTACATTTAAGCTTAATTAACTGTAAAATATTTGAAATTTATTTAATTGGGTTTGTTATTTCCTAGAGGTAAAGAAATTTTTGATATGATAAAGGCTAAAGGTTTTCATCATTGTTGTTTCGATTATTTTTATTTATTTTAAAATATAATAATAATAATAACAATATGTTTTGTAAATCCGTTGCAAGAATTTTCTTTTTATCTAATGAAACATAACTGTTATAAAATTAAATGTAGATTTCGCCTAATAATAAGCAGATTAAAAAACGTTAACGCTTCTACTCAAATCAATATTCATTACTGTTTTATCTCTCTATTGTTTATTTACTTCTCAGAATTAAAATAAATCTATGCCAACATCAAATAAAATTAAAAATAATTTTTCCCTGAATTTTCATCCACGATAAAAAAACGTACATGAATATGGTTTTTTTTAATTAACGTTCGCCAGATGTGTCTATTGGCTAAAAATTAAAAAACTGATAAGATTAAACATTATTTTTTGGTATTTTCTTGAAACATTTTGTACAATTAAATAAGTTTATAAAAAAAAAAAAAAATTCTTAACAAATTGTTTTTTATTATTTATTGCGACGATGAAAAGATGTTTGTTTCTATTTCAGTTTCACCAGGTTTCTGTTATGGCCGGTTGCTGTTAGGTGATTTTCATAGTTTTACTGATCGATCAGGTACTCAATCCTGTTCAATATCGTATGAGAGTAGGTCAAACGGTTTTAAATCCCAACCTCTTTTGCTGAAAATTCCATGTTTTATGTTTGCGATAGGGTAAGGATTTCGAATATGCGTACTTAAAACCTTAACCTTCAAAATTTATTTATATAAATAGTTTTATATTATTACAATATATTATTTATTATTTTGTGATGCTGCTCTAATTTTGTTTTAATTACATTTTCCCTTAACCCAATCAAGTAAATACTGGAACAGTTCCTTTTTTATCACACCTATCCGTTCTTCACATTATATCTAAAGTATACATACGTGAATCAAAATGTAAGTTACACCCTTGCCATGTTCTTGAACTAAAAGGGATATATTAATGTCTTGTGGTGGCAGCACTGGTTGCGTTGTTGTCTTCACGCTCTCAAGCAACTCTCTACGACATTCAGTACGTGTATAGTATCGTTATCAATATGGCGTGTCCTCTAGAGGTTTCGTCCAGCATAGAAGTGCGTTCAGTAGTTAGATTTTAGTGGGGAAAAAATTACAATTGTTGTGAAATTCATCGCCAAATTGTTGAGGTATACGATGAGAATGCAATGTCACAACTGACGATCACAAAATGGTGCCAAACGTTCAGAAACGGAAAAACAAATATGAGTGACGAACTGCGTGCTGGGTATCCTTTAACTGAAAACATACGGGTAAAGCGGAACGCATGAATGAAATGATCTTGAGTAACCGGCTCATTAAAATTAGAGAGATTGCAGTTGAACTTAACATCAGTTACGGTAAAGTGTTTGCGATCATTCACGATCAGCTTGATTACCATAAGACGTGTGCACGATGGGTGCCACATCTGTTGACCCACAACCACAAACATCAAGTTTTGCATCTGCTCTTTCTTTTCTTCAACGTTATTCCAGGACTGGTCCATAGTTTTTAAAACAAATCATTGCAGTGGATCATAGCTGGATGCTTCATTACACTCCCGAGCCTAAACGAGCATCACATGAATGGAGATAAAAAATTCGCCGCAGCCAAAAATAGTGAAAACATCCCCGCATCTTCGAAAGGTTATGCTGACAGTCTTTTTCGAATCTGAGGGAGTTTTTTACGCTGAATTTATGTCCCGAAAAGCAATAATCAATACCGAATCTTACTATGAGACTTTAAAAAAATTTCGTAAAGCCATTAAAGATCAAAGACCTGGAAGATTGAGCGATGGGGTCGTTTTTCTTCACGACAACCCTACTCCTCATTCAGCCTCATGTGACAAAGGAGTTGCTGCAAAATTTCAAGTGGTAAGTTGGTCTCATCCCCTACAGCCCTGACTGCCATCTGTTTGGTCCTCTCAACTGAAACCTAGGAGGGTAGCGTTTCGCTAATGAAGATGAACTTAAGGAAGCGGTCCTTTAATGGTTGAAGGAAATTGGACGAAATTTTTATGAGAGTGGAATTGAAAAACTTGTCACAAGGTATAAAAAGTGTTTAGAAAAACTTGGTTATTATGTCGCAATATAGATAAAAATATGTAGTTTTTGTTCAATAAAAAAATATTGTCTTACAAATATGTATTTATTTCATAGTGGAGGTATACTTACCTTCTGATCTTACTTTCTGATCGTCCCTCGTATAAAACAACATGTCTTAACTAACTAATAATCAACGCCGAGCAAAAATTACTAAAGATAGATTGATGAAAATTTGTATATACGTTTTCCATACGGTGTAAGTACACACCATAAAAGGATTTTGGAAATTCTCAATTTAAAGGGTTAAAGTGAAGTATCAATGAAATTTACCAATTTTTTTTTTTAATTTCTCGTACAAATGAAGATATCAACTTAGTTTTTTGTGTATGTAATCTTCATGTAAATATCTAAAATCCAATATTTAATTTTTTTTAATTTCCACCTTGAAAGGGGTGAAGAAAGATAAAAAATTTCAAACAATGATTGCAAATTTTCCTCGTTTCTAACTATACTAAACGAGATATTCACTCGATTTGGGATTAAAAATACTCTTCAGATAAATATGTCAAAACTATTTTTGGGTTTTTTTATTTTAATATTTTAAGAGGTTAAAAAACACAAACTGTTTTTTTTTACATTTTTGTCATTTTATGCTACCGATATTGAATCAATCTTCATAAGATTTGATAACATTGTAATGGTAATTTATGTTTGTAATTCCGATTATATATTTCGCAAGCGAAGCCGCGACGGGAAATCAAAAAACCAATTAGTAGGTCCTGTACTAACCAAACTCTTGCTCTAAAGAAATTACAATACGCTGATAGTTTTTGTAAATTGAACAGGCTTTAATTTTTATTTATTATTATTCTCACAAGCATGAATTTAATGAACACAGAGTCTAGGAGACAGAGCCCCCTGGCTAGACGAGAAGGGCGAGAGAAGCTTTCTTTCTTTATTTCTTTCACTTTTACAGAATTAATAATTAATGGAGTGATCCTTATTCTAATTATAATATTACTTAACTTAATCATACTTAATTTAACATTGTCTTATAATACAATTTAATATTTATTACTTAACTTAATTATACTTAATTTATATTATTTGTAAAAGATGAAAGATTAGGTGTCCACAAGGGTCTTGCCCGTTTTGTGGCACCATCTCTTTTATATTAATCTGTTTAGTTAAAGTAAGAGAACAAAAAGTAAACAGTTTTATCTTATATAGGAGGATTAGTTTTGGTTCAATTCATGATTTTCTCTGGTGGAAACTTATCTTTTCTGCAGTTAAGTATAGAGAAGATTAATCGTCGTCAAATATTTATGTTTACTGATAAACCTTTCATCCAGTGTTACCCGCTAAGTTATATATGTAAAAAATCTATTACTATGTTAAGACTAATAGTATAAAGCATTATAATTAATTATATATATATATAACCATAAATCATGCAATTACATGGAACATACTTTCAGCGTCATCAATATTAATTAGCCATCGTCTTAGCAGCTTTAAGAAAGTGTTTAGGTTCCTACTGGTCTTTATATGATTAGGAAGTATGTTATACAATCTAGGAGCAGTACTTGAAAAAAACTTCACATAACTCGTTTTATTTGCTCTGGGGACATATACATTCCTTTTACTTCTAAGTTAATCATACTTAAATCGGTTATCATAATAATAATCGTAATAATATCGTACTAATAATCATAATAGTAATCGGTTATCATACTATCTCTATGACCACTTCTGATAAAGAAAATGTTCATTACTTTATAAACATATAAATAACGTAGCGGTAATATAGACAATCCCCTAAATATTGGCAAAGAATGGTCCGTAGCTTATTTCAATACATAATTTTATATATACATGCACGAATATATACGTACAATGTTACATACACACGCTTATTTTTTTATGTATCGATTAGAGTAAACATGTAATTAATTATTAATTCATTCTATTACTTGAGGGTGCTGTTGTTTTTTGTTTTTTTTTTTGTAATAAATTTTTCGGTTGAGTTAATATTAATGAAGTTTATACTAGTGAAGCTTTAAAATTCAAAATAAATTTTCAATTAAGTGGTAAATAATATGTACTGTGAACCTTTCTGTAAACGTTTTGAATTTGATTTTAGGTCAGATTTAGATTAATTTTTCTTAAAAGGATGGTTATATGAGCTACATAAGATAAAGTTCAGTAGTTACAGAGAATGAAAAAAGAAGGAGATAAAGGTTATAATCTGTCACCGGATACTGGAGGGGAGACTTATACAACTGTTCTGACTAGTAGTGTGATACCCGGAAGAGGAGATACGGACCTAATCATTCTGTACTAATGCTTATCTAAAAAACAATGAAATTCTGTCAAAAATGATATAAATAACATTAATCCTGATAAAAAAAAAACTTCTAAAAGCTATTCCTTCTACTAGTTTGGGTATTAAAGCTTCTATCAATTACATTAAAGAAGATTTTAATAAAGTTAATTAAGAATGATTAAACTAATATAAAAATCTTAAAAATGAAATCGTTCAATTAAGTTCTCAAACAGCTTCTAACAACCAGTTTACCATAATACTATAAAGATTTCAAATATCTTTATTAGAGTGAATGAAAATTTAAAACTCTTAAATAAATATGCTTCATTAAATTTTGTACAGAATTTGATTTTTGTTTACATTAAATAAGTACTCTTCTGACAAAGTAGAAATGTACTGCTTCTAAATAAAATTCAATTTTTCTATCTTTTCTTTGTTTTATTCAATTTATCTTAAACTATTTTATTCAGAATTAAATTCTCTACAAGTACTGTTTAGATTTTATGTGTTAATTACTCATTTAACATAGTTACTGTTCGTCAAACATTAAAAAACAGGGGTTTTTTTCCTCAATTTTTTGGTTTTCATCCCAACTTTCCCAAAAACTACTGCAGATACAGTTCTGGGACCTACTTTATTCGATTTTTCAGATATCATAAGACATCATCAATTCTGCTCCTTAATTAACGTCCTAAAAATTTCAGTACAACTTATTTCAGCGGGGTAGCTGAAATCCAAGCGAAATCTTTCACTAGACGTAACTCTTTTTTCCCCGCCACCCCACCACCCAGAACAAGATCCGTAATTAAAAATAAACTCGGCTCCGAGGGGTTCCATAGCCTCAGGAACCATACCTTCGGTTGCCATACCTTGTCGGGAACAAAGTTCCCACCAGATAGCTGGGACTCGGTCTTTTAGGCGCCATGCCTCTAATGAGAGGACCCCAAAGGATCTCCCCACCAGGACTCGATCTTTATGCCTTGCCTCTAATGGGGAATCCACAAAAGGATCCCCCAAGGACTAGGTCTTACTTTCCCCCCAACGGTACTGCAAGGGAGTACCCACCCGACCATCTTCCCATCCCCTCCTGGATGGGGCTGTCCCTCAGGGACACCTTGATGTTCCTACGAAAAGCAGTTCCAGTTATCGATGGAGTCATCTTACATCCCCGACCCCCAGGTACATGACTATGTGACTTGCAGGATAAGCATCTAAGGTCCTGCTGACAGTCCTTGCGTAAATGGCCAGCCTTACCACATGTAAAACTGTGGCCGCTTCTGTCTACGCCAGAACAGAACTTGGCCCTGTGGCCTGGATTCCAACACCTGAAGCAAAGGTCGTCGGATGTACACCACACCACTCGATAGGCCACCCACCCAATCCGAACTCGCCCATCAGACTATATTTTGTCCGCCAGGATTGGCGGCACAAGACGTAACTCTCAAACGAAGTTCTTTACGACATATGTTTATATGAACCTTGTCGGGAACAAAGTTCCCACCAGATAGCTGGGACTCGGTCTTTTAGGCGCCATGCCTCTAATGAGAGGACCCCAAAGGATCTCCCCACCAGGACTCGATCTTTATGCCTTGCCTCTAATGGGGAATCCACAAAAGGATCCCCCAAGGACTAGGTCTTACTTTCCCCCCAACGGTACTGCAAGGGAGTACCCACCCGACCATCTTCCCATCCCCTCCTGGATGGGGCTGTCCCTCAGGGACACCTTGATGTTCCTACGAAAAGCAGTTCCAGTTATCGATGGAGTCATCTTACATCCCCGACCCCCAGGTACATGACTATGTGACTTGCAGGATAAGCATCTAAGGTCCTGCTGACAGTCCTTGCGTAAATGGCCAGCCTTACCACATGTAAAACTGTGGCCGCTTCTGTCTACGCCAGAACAGAACTTGGCCCTGTGGCCTGGATTCCAACACCTGAAGCAAAGGTCGTCGGATGTACACCACACCACTCGATAGGCCACCCACCCAATCCGAACTCGCCCATCAGACTATATTTTGTCCGCCAGGATTGGCGGCACAAGACGTAACTCTCAAACGAAGTTCTTTACGACATATGTTTATATGAACTTTTTCCATTATTTTCCGAATAGAATATGTTATGAAAGTCCCGAGACAACTTCGTGATATACTTTGTATATATATATATATATATATATATATATATATATATACAGTGGGTTTGTTTTTTTTTTTTTTTTTTTTTTTTATATATCCTTAGAAGTACATTCTTAAGCAAATCGGCTGAAAAATTTTTTTTTTTTTTGCTGTACCTCTGGTTTTATATCAGCAAATATTAGAAAAAGTTACTTTTCTCCAATTGCAGTCGTTATAAATTATGCTAATGGTTCGAATAAATATCATTTTTACTATTTTAACCATGTTTCATTTTTTTCTCAGACTAAAAATGACATGAAGACACCCAGTAGCTGCTCCGAATCCAAAGACAACTACTAGGAAGAAGAGAAAAGCCCTGCCATCATTCCCGCTCCATCTATTTATGAGAATTTTCGTTCCAGGTTGAATTAAACTAATTCTGATGATATTACAAAGTATTATTTTGGAATATTTAGGGTTTTTTAAATTCGTATTTATTAGGTAAAGAACAACTCGAATTTATTACGTCAATAGATTTTATTACTTTATAAAAATACTTAACCTTAGATCCTCAGGTTAATTAAGCACTAAAACAAAATTTTCATTTAATCAAAAGTATGGTAAAGAAAGAACATTCTAAAGACCGCTAAAGAAGTGGCATTTTAACTTTTATTAATAAAAAAAATATAATTATTAATTAACAGATAATTCTCCTTCTTGGATATTAACTAACTATAACTTAGGACGATTATAGTTATATTAAGTTTATATTCGGCAATATTTATTTTCAGTATAGCATAAAAATTTGAATTCACTGTTACTAGAAATTTCATATATCTATAGAAATATTAAGATTTTTTGTGGGCGGAGACAATAACAGTCGTACATATTGTTAACTGCGGAGGCTGATATATTTTCAGTTTCATATCTGAAAGCAAATAGTATTTTCTAATGATTCTTTGATTAACAATTAACAGTACGATTACTAAATCGATAGATGTTTTAAAATCTCATGAATAATATGTGTTGAATAGTTTTACTTCTTTAATTCTTTTTTAATTTTATCTAATTTTACTTCTTTCTTAATCATTTAGTCTCAGTTAAGACTTCCGTAATTATTCCAACCTTTCTGTAGCTTAAGATTTTACTAATGCAAATCTGAAAATAAAGAAAACTTTGTAATGAAATTCAGTATGATTTAATAATGATATATTTACTCATTATTGCTACTGTAAAGACACTTTTTAATAAATAATAATTCACAAAATTTTATTACAAAAAGATAAGTATTTTGTAATCAAAATTTAATTTGTATAATGTCTCTTTTAAATTTTAAAAGTAATTTTCAAAGAAATTTTATGAGTTGTTTGTGATTATATATCAATTTTTTTTAAATTTCCCGTATATTCGGTATTTACATTTGCTGATGTTTGTAGAACACTTTTTTTTTATTTACTCTAACCCTCTTTCAGCGGCAGATGTTACATTACGGGTTCAAATCTGTGGTTCAATTTTCCACCCAACCTCCTTATTTAGATTATATATACCTGCTGAATAAATTTAGGTTATCTATTTTCCAAAATTTTCGCTCGAAAAATATGTACAAAATATGTACTACCTATGTACTTTTAAAAATGCATGTAAAGTTTTATTATAGATATATTCTATAGATACAAATAACAGAAATAAAAAGAAGAAATTATACTTTTTTCGATCATTTTGTTGAGAAGTAATCACAGTTCATTCTTCGGACCGACGAATTTCCTTAATATTTACAAAAATAAGAAAGAGAAATTAAACATCTTTTTTTAAGAAGTGATAAATTATACTAAAACATGGCATTTAAATAAAGTCAAAATAAGTCAATAAAAATAAATCAAAATAAGTTATTAACTACAGAAAAAAGCATATAAATTAAAACATCTTTTAAAGATGTTAAAAATAAAGATGTTTAATAGAAGACGTTTAACAGAAAAAAATTTGGCAGAATTGTTTTTTAAAGAAAAAGAATATTGTAAATAAATAGGCTACGTTCTTGGATTAAATAGGTAAGTAAGAATAAAGACTACGCCCAGTAGGTCATGTTCAGAATAACTCCGCCTTAAAGACGTAGATCACGTTCCTAATAGTTTAAATTATTTAAATTTAAATCGCTGAAGTAATAAGCACTATTATTCCAGACAAATCTTTTCTAACTTTTATTACAACTGAATACTTTTGGACTATTTTTCACTGATAGTGATGAAAAGGAATATTAATTAAACTCATTTATTACAACAAAAAAATTGTTGAAAAAGGTATTGGATAAAGAAGAATATAAAGGAGTGGACTCTGTAGATCATTCTCTTCTCTTTCTTGTTTGTTTCGCTTTAAAGATTTCATCATAATTATATATTAAGTGTACATGTTTCTTATGACCACAAAAAAATAAAATTCATTTTCTTGGAAAGAAGAAAATTCTTAAAAGCTACCACTCTTAGTTATGGCTGCATTCTTCCTCTGATAAAAGATTCATACCTTACTACCGTAATTTTTCTATATAGTATACACTATATATACACTACGTACAACGATATTTTAAAATTCTAAAAATCCACTTTTTCAAGATCCTCCAAGTTCAGCATCATGGCACTGTCTTCTTCTGTTATGGAAGGATGATAAAAATAAGATGCTCAACAAAAAATTGAACAATTAATTAGTAAAAGTAACAATAAAAAAGGAAAAAGAAAAATTGCTTAAGAAAAATGCTCGAACATAAAAGAACAGTATAATTTTTTTTTTAATATGTAAAATACTAAAACTTTAACACGAGATATGAAGAAAGAGTACAGACAAAAGAAATTATCAATAGAGATGGCAAAGAAAGATATATACAAAGATGAAAAAATATTTAAAAGATGGAAAGAAAATATGAAAGAACTACTCCAACCTAAAGGAAACCAGATGATCTTCCCATAGAAGATTAAGTTGAAATAAATGACGATGAAGTTGCAGCAACAATCATTTCTACGATCAAGATTTTTACCAACCATAAAAGAATACGAGAATAGAAAATTGTAGATATAGATGAGCTGTCAAGAAAACCGATTAAGTATGTAAAGTAAGTAAGTGATTAAGTAAGTAAACCGTCGTCTAGTGTGGTACCTTGAGAGAAACTCCCTAATTACTTCCGAACAATGAGACTTTCACCAAGGTAGATCGCCTATCGATCATCTGATTGCCTTGGAAATATGCGTACGACACGGCCTTTAGGCCGTGTCGTACCCCCTCCTTTCGGAGGCAAATCCTAAATACACTACATGAATAGGGTATGCAAGGGAATCTCCTTGGATTTATCGGGGATTTTCTCAGTAGTCGGTCCGTTCGAGTTGGAACGACGTTATCCGAAAATTTTACGCTAGAAAACGGATTACACAGGGAAGTGCTTCTGAACAAGAAACTGGAAAAACCTGGTCAGAGATTATTTTATTATTGATAGACAAAAGATGTCGTAATGCAGTATCTAGGAGGTGAGAAAACATACTGAGCCTGTTATTATCATTTCCGGGTGAAGTGTTACGGTAATTATTCAAGGCACACCTTAGCTCATCAAAAAAAAGGGAAACCGTGTCTGGATACTGTGGATCCATTTTATCAGTTCCGGTCCGCTTTCCCAACCACACATCTGCGTGGCTGTCTCTGAGACAAATCACTACTACCGACTTAGATAACAACTGGTCTGTGTGATCGCTTTCAAAGAAGTTTTTGGAAACGTGCCAGGTAAGATGAGGAAGAAGGGATGGTGAACACAAGGTGAAATCGATGAACAACAGTGAACCTGATGAGTGAACAACAGTGAACCCCGGGCTGAGGAGAAAGTGAAGAAGCATGTTTCCTTTGTGGCGGTAACGGCTGTTCCTGGGCCTAAGCGGATTAATCCCACACCGTTAGTCCAGAGGCAGGCCACAAAGTTAAGCGAACCACTGTCAAGGTGGTTCGGTGAAACCTGATCCGGGGCTTTCGTCTTCGATGACGGAGCTAACCCTTAAAAAGATCCTGGACTCGCGGAGAGAAAAGTTCCAAATCTCCTGGATTACAAAAACAAGGGACCACCGCGTCTTTTTGGAGGTAGTAAACAAGCAGCATGCAAAACGGCTGCTGGAGGCAGACGTTCTGATGAAGAACGAGCTGAAGGCTCAATAGCTGGCCGAGCAGAGACCTCAGATATTGATATATGATCTACCAAGTGCAACGAGGAAAGAGGAGCCGAAATCCTCAAGGGCATACAGAATGAAATTTCCTGCATTGGATATGACGGTCGAGGACTTCCTCAAGGGAACCAGGGGAGTCCAGCAGTTCGGGCGGAAAGAGGCTCCAAAGAGTCACTGGATAATTGAGACCTTGGCTAAGATCCAGTAGGTCTTGGTGGCCGGTGATCGGTTGTTTTTGGGTGGACTTCATGTAGGGTGGTCGATCATGTTTAATTCGCTTAGTGCTTTAAATGTTAGGAATTTGGACACCCCTCTCTTTACTACAGATTGGAGTAGAAGATATGTGGCTACTGTGCCCTTGTTAGGCATAGGGCAGCTAACTGCCTTAACAAAACCGTGCAAAGTGCCTTGGTGCTGCCTGTGTCTTGGTGAAAGGCTTTGACGCTGGACACCGGGTCGGTGGCAAACAATGCAGGTCGCATGACATAGCTCAGACGAGAGCTGTAAATAATACCATATGGGTTGCCCGAACTGGGGGAAGCTTGCGGGGACAGTCACCGTCATGTTGAACATTTGCACCTGGGACAGTTGAATCTTCATCATTCCCGGGCGACCATCAGTGAAGCCATGAGGATCCTTAAGGAGTACAACCTTGAGATCCTGTTGGTCCAGGAGCCTTACACAATCGGGGATAGACTGATTGGCGTTGATGTTATTCATTCTCGTGGGGGACAGCCGTTCTCTGCGGTGTAATCGGCTCTGATTGGTTGGGTATCTCCTGGATGCCTCATTTGTCTAATGAGCAATTCACCATCCTGTGAATCACAAGGGGTACGCTCGATGTCATACTGGTGTCGGAAAGTCACGGCAAAACTCCCTTGCTGAAATTTAAGAGTATTATGTCGCTCCTTTGTCACTTCGTTCTTCCCTATGAAAATAAGAACTAGAAGCTTCCGACTCTGTTCGTCATTACTCACCTCAATCAACAATGTGTAACAGTGGAAAAGCTGTAAACTTTTCATGATACCTTTGTATTTGATGCAAGTACATAGAAATTCATTTCCACTTTTATTGCGCTTTACTCATCATTATAAAGACTGATTGTATAAGGTTAATGTATTTTAGGGTTTACTTTCAGAATAATCAAACATTTTAATACTTATGATATTATTCTCTTTTACTTTACCGTCTAGATACTTTCAGAATAATCAAACATTTTAATACTTATGATATTATTCTCTTTTACTTTACCGTCTAGATACCGCTACAGCAGAGTCATATCTCTAGAAGGGAAAATATTGTAATTCAATTTGGGCACACGTGGTTTTCAGCGGATGTTGATGTTTTGACACCTAAGAAACCCAAAAATCAAGAAACCGAATGGAAATTTTCCGTATTAATGTACGTGTGTGTGTTTAGTGTTGGCCTCTATATCACTTTATATTTCCAGAACTACTGAACCGATTTTGACTAAATATGATCAGTTTAATTCTATACATGAAGCCATACAATATACATGATGCCATTAAATTTTTAACTCAAAAGGTCAAGGGGGTGAGGCTGTAGAGCAAGGTCACCCTCAGTATCTAGATATCTAATTAAGGCCAGATTTCTCTTTGGCACATTCTTTAATTAAAAAATAACAATATTTGCAAAAAAAATTTTGTAAAATCGCACTCCCATCCCAAAAAATGCTGTTGTAGTCGTTTCCTATGATGTGACGTCACAAGCGAGAGGTAGAATTAAATGAATGAATAGTAAAAAAGTAACTAGGTCTGGCTGGGTCTCGAACTTAATCTTCCGGTTCACTCGGTACCTGGTACGTTAAGCCTCGTGGCCACACCAGTCTACCGACCGTACAAGCGAAATTTTTTCTACATAAGTTATGAAATTAAATTATTTTAGTTAGTGCCAACCGTTGCCGCTAGTACCGCCACATCCGTGCGAATTAAGTAACCGAAAAAATATTATATTTAAATAAAATTATAAATATTTTAAATTAAGTTGTGTGTGTCTAAGCCATGCATCAGAAACAACCCATAGTTGCAGACTTTCCCGAAACGCGGCTTTAGCCGCGTGATGGCTTCTATAGAAGCTTTACGGATTCTTATAAAAAACCTGTAAAAGTCAGCTTTTTTATAAGATACTAGAAATAAAAACAAATTAAGAATAACCTACTTTTTTTGTATCCTAACCAATCTCTGTTCTAAACATATTAAAAATTAGAGTTTTTTTTTTTTTTAAATTAACCAACGATATTAATATTCTAACTCGCATTATCGTTACCACAATTTTGGTTAACTGATAAAAAGGATTATTTTTTAAGCTATGATATCTTAATTGGAAAAGGATTATTACTAAGTCATTATTAAATAACATTACAAAATTAAAACATAATTTGTAATAACTTAATTTACTTTCCATATTACCTTGATCATTAAAAGAGTTTATGTCCAATCTTTAAAACTAGGTAGGCTTTTCTTTATTCCGAGAGTAAGAACGTTTTACATTATAATTTGTCTATAAGCAAACCACTTGAATTTTTAATGAATTGTTTGTTAATATTGATTTAATTGACTGTGTGCTGAACCGCTGATTTCATTCTTCTCTAATGGTTTATTATATGTAACTATGTAAATAATTTCTGTAATCTCTTATTTACGATTGAGTTGAAGCCAAATTTTGGTATTATTATTATTATTAGTATCTAATCAAGTATTATTATTTCCAAGTTTGATTTTAATTATAATTTCTTATTTTTAGTTTTTGTATTTTTATTTTGTACTGATTTTGAAAACTTGAAACTATTTTTTATCCCCTTTTTATGTTTTTAAAATTGAATTAATTAATTTTAAAAAACTATTAAACGCAGGACATATCATTTCTTATTAGATGGAATACAAAGACTACAAAAAGTTTCCGAAGGAGAAAAGAACAAGCAATGTGATCGAATACAACAAGGATTCTGTGATGTTGAGGATGCTTAAGGTAAACTGAAAATGATTTATCCGTTTCTATAGAATCGAGGAGGATATTTTTCTGAAAATTCTTAAAGGACTGGAAAGAAGAAGAAGGAAAGGGAGTAATGAAGCATTACCCGATTCTCAGAAAGTGTTAATGAGGACTGGTATAAAGAAATAATGATTATTAAAAGCGACGTAAAATATAGCAGTTCTTTACTATTAAAGTCTTATCTACTTGTACATGTATAAACTGATAAAGGAAACCACAGACGATATAGGAAAGTTTATAGTGATGATAATGAAGGTTAAATCAGTAAAGTAAATTGATCATCATGCTTATCGGAGCATGATGATGGCAGAGCTTGAGGAGAAGTCGAAAGAAGATTATGGAAGAAATTCAGAAGGTTTAGGTGTGAAATACAAGATTGCTGATTAATATAAGAAAAAACGAGACTAATGTAGATATCTAAAAAGAGATGGAAATTGACTGTAAATATTTAGTGTTTTAGTCAATTTAATAACCATTTAAGATCACGATAACCATTTTAAAAATATTTAAATGACGTGTATAAAAAGTAAATGACCTATGGATAAGGAAATTAATTTTAAAATTTCTTTAAAATTTATCAATTATTCTTTACTAGCAACCTCTCCCGCGTTTCGCCAGCGCTATATACATTTAGAACCTCAAAAATTGGAAATGCTTTTTTAGGAATTATGTATAGGCTGTTGCTCTCAGATTAATTGCTATTCTCAACTTACCGGATAAAGTAGATTAATTTGGATGAACAACTTTTCAGTAAAATAAAATTTCATAAAACATGTTACAAAAGGACTACATTGACAGAACTACGTTGAATTGTCCTTTAGGAGAGAAGCCACCAAAAAAACGGTTATTGAACTGAATTGAAACCTCTAATAAAATGGTAAAAAAAATCTATAAACCCCCTTGAGAGCCATAAAATTTTCTAGGTTGAATCCAACTAAGGCTCAAATTTCACTGATCCAGAAATCTCTGTTTCTAACATCCTTAAAATGGAATATAATCAGAATCTTGATTTTTCAATGCGGCTCAAGATTTCTAGGGAAATTCAAAAATTTACTCATTAAAATTTTATCAAGACTCCCCATTTTGAATTCGAGTGAATCTCCGTCAAAACCTTAACCGCAAGAGAAGAAAAAACACAATAAAACGAAAAACTTGGAATCTTCACTGAAATGGCTAAGTTTCTTGTGAAAGGTTGCGATTTTTTATTTATTAAAAACCATACACTAACGCGATATACAGTAATACCGTTTTATTATGCACTTTTATTTACATAAAATATATTTTCACTATTAAATATTCATAAATTGACACGTTCAAATGTTTTTACACTTCTCTCATTACGCAAAATGAAACGGACATTTTTATTATTCGACAGTAAGCAGGATACATTTCATCGTATGGCGCAAGCTATCAGGGTTTACAAAATACTAGGATATTTATCAAAATGTTATTATAAAAAAAACTGTTGAATAAATTTTACATATAAATATAATAGAATAATGATAACGAATAATAATTATTAATAAAAATAATCAGAACCTACAAAACTAATTGCAGTGTTGAAGTGTTAGTAAATCTCCTTATCACCCCTCCAAAAAACCCCTGCCCCACCCAAAAAAAATTTTGATATAAAAAATATACCACAAGGATCGTACGACATTGCTTACAATTGTATCAAGTAATTGCAGCAACATTTCACAAAGGGCAGTGTATGCAGAACGGTCATTACACTTGTAAAGGATACTAAAGGAAAAAACATATTGGATTCGGGTACACTATTTAAACATTTATAAAGAAAGGTGACCGAGAAATTCAAAAGATGCCTATAAATTTTTCTTATAAAAAAATAAATAATGAACATAGCCTTTAACAAGATATAATAAAAATAACTGATATCACAACCACCAAACAAAACAATTTCAGTCTAAACAATTTGTGAATCTCCTTATAATCATCCCGAAAAAAAAAGAAACTATTGCAATTAAAAAGACGCCAGAAAACAATTGTTTGTCCTCAATACCAACAAAAACAGAATGATATTAAAAAAAATGGTTAATAATACAAACCTCCCCCCTCACCGACAAACACTTACAGTGTGAAAGTATCCCTAAAAAAAAATTGTTTGCTTCGAATCCAAAAAAATTGATATACAAAGAAATAGAATACTATTTGCTACCCTCAAATTTCTCTAAAACGTAATTCTTTGCTTCAAACGCAGAGAAAAAATCTTTAATAAATTAAATGTACAATAACCTGAAAAATATTCAAAACTTCACCCGCCACGGGGCTGTTTTCTATATGCTCATCTGTCAAAACTGTCTTTCTTGTTGTCTTATACGTTAGTAAACATTATTGTTTTTCTTCATTAGGTATAAGAACCTAAATACAAGCTATTCTGTTCGTGGGTAATTTTAGGGTCATAAATATCATGATTACCAATACTTTTAAAAAAATTACTTCATTACATTTTTCTTTTGTGAAAGTAAAAGATTTTTATTACATA
The DNA here is from genome assembly GCF_047948215.1 of Lycorma delicatula. Lineage (NCBI taxonomy): Eukaryota > Metazoa > Arthropoda > Insecta > Hemiptera > Fulgoridae > Lycorma > Lycorma delicatula. Next base: position 190,680,455 of record NC_134457.1, on the reverse strand, counting down.
TAAATGAAAATTATGAATTATTAAAATACTGAAATAGAAAATTTATATTTTTTGTAAATGATAGTAAGACATCACACAAAACCGCAAGTAAAGAATTTTCAAAGGAGTAAAGTAACTGTGTAAAAGTTATCAAAGAAATTTATAATAACACATTCATTGGGAATAGAGAAAGAAAATTCACTCATACCTGGGTGTAAATAATAATGTCTGAAGCTAAGAAAAAATTACATTAGTAGATATATCAAATTAACTCAAAGAGTGCGGAAGATTTTTAAGTCCTATATATTTTAAAAACAAAATTACCGTTGATTCATGTGATCTTGTTAAATCTTCCAAGACAAAATAAAAAACAGAAATGTATAAAAAACAACTGGTTTAGAAAAAACTCGAAAAAAAACAAGCAAGCTATCGTTAAGAGCAACATCTACTTAGAGTAATATTATTTTGGTATGTATTATTTTGTAATTCTACGTGGCGATTCAATTTTTGTAAATTTTCCCAGTTTTGCACGACTTTATTTATTAAATATTTTTTCTACGTTTGAAGCAAAAAATTGTGTTTTAGAGAGGTTTGAGAATAACAAATAGTATTCTGTTTCTTTTTACATCAATTTATTTTCGGATTCGGGGCAAACTATTTTTTTGAGGGATACTTTCACACTTTAAGTGTTTGTCGGAGGGTTTGTATTGTTAACCATTTTTAATCATTTATATCATATTGTTTTGTTGGTATTTAGTACAAACAGTTGCTTTTTAGGCCTATTTTCAAGTGAAAATGTGTCTTTTGTAAGGGTTTATAAGGAAATTCGTAAAAATTTTCACAGTGAAATGGTTTTTTTGATAGTTGTGATTGTATTTATTCTTGAAAACTTTTTCATAATTGGCATTCGTTTTATTCACTCAAGAAAATCTCCTACAATAAAAAAATTACAAAATAATTTTTTATGATCTGCGTTAAACCCTCATTAATCTTAATTATTGACGTTAGAGATAGTCTTTGAGATATTAACCAAAAATTAAATTCTAATATTTCATATAAATTCCAAAACTGCATAAAGACCTGGGGTTGGACTTCGGTAATTATAAAAAAAATAAAAAACATGCTACATTATATGTGAGATTGGAAGGTGTTTCCCGAATTCCAGTTTGAAACAAAAAAATGAACTCTACAAGAAGGAAAACAGTACGGAAAAAAGCCCCCAACAAACGAACTGAATATACCCACGTTTTCTATGTGTTCTTACTGACATAGCTACTGTAAAATATTTTGACCACCAACTTATATAAAAACCATTTTCTAATTAAATGAAATTTAAAAAACTCTCTCTTGATGGTTCAAAATAAATGATTTATATGTTATTAAATATAATTTCTTCTCTCTTTCATGCTTTTCTCTTTTTTCCACTTTCAATCCTTATTAAATGAAAATCTAAAGCGATTTATGATATTTTGTCATTCTTTTATAATATGAAGATGTTTTATGACATCATTTAAAAGTAATTTAACCCGTTTTTTACGCTTCTAATATTCTAATACTTTCTTTGACTTTACATAAAAAGCGCTTCAGCTGCGTGCATTTTTCTAAGTTCTTTACCCTTAAGTGCCCATAATTCACTACCTTACAAGAGAACAAGAACAGCGTTTTTTGTGTAACAATATCCGGTTGTCAGTCTGTGTCTTGTTCTTCAATCAATCTTAGAATGTACACCTCAAACATTCTTAAAACGGTCAATATTTTACAATGGATATTTTTTCTGATATAAAAACAAAGGCTGTAAGAAAAGAAATAGATCGTTTTAAATAAATTCAGTCCCCCTAATTTGCAAGTTATAATTTAATTTTTTAAGAATTAAAATTATACATTTGATCAAATTGTAAAAAAAAGAGATTAGTAAAAGACAAATAAAAAATCATCAGAAATATTAGTAGTTAAAATTAGTTGCTAAGGATTAGTTTGCATATTTAGCCTACGCAAAGAACTACTTAAAAAAAATAAAAATAATATCAAACATTACTCCGTTTTATTTCTAAATAAATTGTAAAAAGCGAGGGTTTTTAAATTGCATTTAAAAAATGTATTATGAGAATCAAGATGTCATGATTATTAAGAGTATCCCCAACGTCATGGTAATTAATAATTTACACATTTATTCTATTGTTTTACTAATTCGTAAACATATGTAATACATATACGATTATATATATATATATATATATATATATATATATATATATATATATCTGGTCTGTACATGAATTATTAATTAAACAATATAATTAACTAACTTTCTTTTCCTTTCGCAAAATGTGCATTTCTGATTAAAAATTTTATAGTAACATAAATTAATTTATTGTTAATAATTGTAATTAAATTGTTTAAGGCTGCATCGTAGATTAATCTAAACGAGTAGATTGTGTTTCTAAAATTAATGAAATACATCTTTTAGAAATATATAAACTGTTCGCCAGTAGCTGGTCAGTTGTAACAGCCTAAGTACGAAAATACGGTAAAAATACGAAGTCATCTCTAAAGTAAAGACTATTTCATTATAAAAAAATTTATCCTGAAAACTTTATAAGTATTTTTTTTTTTTCTTAAAGTACATACCTTATACTACTTCTCTATATAATCGTAACATGAATTAAGACATTTATCGTAGAGATACACCAACTTCAATATACCCTCGTCGTATTCTTTTGCCGCCAGTCCATTTAGCCACTGATTAACATTAACAGCATTTTTAAGTACAACGACACCCGCGAATTGCTTACCGCTCAAAAATCCTTTAAATTTTACAAACAAACAGTAATAAGAAGGAACTAAGTCCGTACTATATTGTGGGTGATCGTTAATTTCCCATCCAAATGTTCTCAGTAAATCACGCGTCAGACCCGCAACATGTGGACGTGCATTATCGTGTAGCAGGACGACGCCTTCGATCAGCCGCCCACGTTGCCGATTTTGAATCGGTTCCCGTAACTTACTTAGAGTTTCGCAGTCGGTTTCTGCACTTACAGTCGTTCCACATGGCATGAAATCGATCCGCAGTATGCCAAACCGATCACCAAAGACTGTGGCCATCAGTTTGCGTCCAAATGGCTGTGTCTACCTTTGTCGGTCTGGTTGGTGATTGAGGATGACGCCATTCACTCGACTGCCGTTTTCTCTCCGGCGTGTAATACGAAATCCATGTTTCATCGCCGGTAACAATTGAATTAAGGAACTCATCGCCTTTTTCTGTATAGCGCATTACAAATTTCAAAGCAAATCCCATTCGGATTTTTTTGTGACTTTCCGTTTGTGCTGCACCTAACCTGCACAAACCTTTCTGAATCCTAAATGGTCGTGAACAATGCGACTGATAACGGCTCTTGAAATATCAGGAAAAAGAAGGACCAGGTCGGAAATCGTTGAGCGACGAGCTAGTCCGGATTTCATTATCGACGCGTTTCAACAAGTCCTCGGTAATTATCGTGGGCCTTCCCTAACGTTCTTCATCGTGCACATTAATTCTATTATTTCTGAATCTTTCACACCATTTTCGGACGTTTCTTTCTTGTAATGAATATTACATTATCACTGTACACAGCGACCAACTGTCTATGAATTTCAGCCGGCTTAACGTTTTGGTGGTTTAAAAACGTATGACTCCACATATTTCACAGTCGGCGACAACATCGATGTTCCTATCCATTTTATAACGTAATTACTCACATGTAATCAAAGATACTACAACGGGACAACTTATAGACAACAATGTAGTGTGTAGATTACTTTTCTTTCTTTTTCCTGTTTAACCTCCGGCAACTACCGTTCAGATAATACTTCAGAGGATGAATGAGGATGATATGTATGAGTGTAAATGAAGTGTAGTCTTGTACAGTCTCACTTTGACCATTCCTGAGATATGTGATTAATTGAAACCCAACCATCAAAGAACACCGGTATCCAAGATCCAGTATTGAAATCCGTGTAAAAATAACCGACTTTACTTGGACTTGAACGCTGGAACTCTCGACTTCCAAATCAGCTGATTTGGGAAGACGCGTTCACACTTGACCAACCCGGTGGGTTTTGTGTACATTACTACGGTGGCTATGAACGACACAAGTTCGCCAACCTTAAGGAGAGAAATTTCCCAGCTGTCTTTACTTTAGAGATATCCCTCGTATAATAAACCTTTTTTCTTTGGACATTGTATTGATGTCTTTTACATTGTATATAGGTTACTTCTGAATAATAAAAGGATCAGCCATTTTCTATAACTCCTTTAAATCTTTAATTATATATTGCTTAGCATAGTATGATTCGTCAATACTTCCTAACTTGGTACAGCATTTGGTAGTTAAATTTTTAGAATAAAAGAAACGTTTAAAAAGTTATGGAAAATTTTGATTTAAACAAATGATTTTTTTTTAAATCGTACTTGGATTCACATTTTAATTCGGCATTGCCGTTATTTAAACTGCTCTTGAATAAAACTGGTTTACTTCATCTTTTTTAATTAAAATATTATTAAGAAAACAAATTGAAAGGTTGTCAAAATTAAATGAATTTAACTAAAATAAAAATAAAATTAATTAAAAATATGAAAGAATTATTTTTTAAATATTGTTTCCTAAGTTGCTTTCAGTACATTATTCTAGGCACCGTAAAGCAATAAATCAATCTCTTATTATTTATTCTAAAAAAAAAAAAATTTTTAATACTCTTCTTTTTAATTATTTATTTGAGTATCTATACCGAAAAACATTTGCAAACTTTTATTCGAATGATTTATTTATAGGGTAATAAATAAACATTGTATTTTTCTGTAAACTTAAAAATAAGTAGGAAAGAAATATTTTTAAATCACCTCTATAAATATACAAAGAGGTATGGAAAAAGGTTCTAGAATAATAATACATATTTTTTTTATATGATATATATATATATATATATATATAATTACTTTTATTTGCTTTTTTTAAATATTATTAATATTAATTGTTATGAATTTAGTAATAGTTAATTTAAGTAACTAAAGTTTAAAGGATTATTTTAATATTAATTTTAAAACTATAAGAAAATTTTAATTTATTATCGTTAAAATAAACTATTTAACATGTAGGAATTTTAATAAACAATTTTGAAACACGGTGTTGAATCTTTTCCATAGTAAACTGTCTGAATCCGTTTTAGTTTTTGAAACCATACGGCAAATAGAGATATTTGTTTATTACAACGGGATAAAAATAAAAGTTATTTTTTATATAGAACAATCTGGAGGAGTTTTTTTAGTTTTGTGAATTATGTTTTAATAAATTTCCTTTCTGTTTTAAAGTATTTTCCCTTTGTATATTAATTTTAACCTGTTTATTATCTTTTCTTCTGTCAAGTTGCCTTAAAGTGCTTTGAATACTTGTATAATCAAATTAAATAAAGACAAAATTATTTAATAATTAAATTATATAAATTAAAACAAGCTGATTCAGATGAAACTCTATACGGCTTCCACTCCATAAAAGAATATAAATCCTTCATATCAGAATACCATAGTTTGAATATAACTTTTTTATTTTTTTTTATTTTTATTATAACAACACAGCAACTTTACAATATGTTCAGCAAGCTAATTGAACAATAAGTAAATAAGATCTATAAATAACATTAAGTTAAGTAAGTTTAAGTAAATAACATTAAGTAGTCTCAGACCCAGCGGCTGGCGACTTAACGATAACAAAACAAAATGAAATAGAAAAGCACTCCGTACAGTCAGATTATAAAGTCATCTAATTAAAATGATAAGGCAAACCAAGAATGTATTGTTCCATAACAATCTTAAAAAATCACTGATCGTGTTATCCAATAAGTTGACCGCCAAATAATTCGGGTGCCGATCCAAACGATTTTGATACCGTAGGCTGACCAGAGAGATTTCCTGCCGAGCGGTTCGCAACTTAAGATCATTATATATGAGTCTATTGCTTATGTACCGGGGTATCTTTAGCATAATCGCAATGTTTTTGCCTGATAGCGTCGAAGTATGTCAATACTGGAATTGTACGCTGTACCCCACAGTTCAAGCCCGTAAGTCCAAACTGATTTATAAACCAATAATTTACTTTCTACTGAAAGCCGAGATCTAATTCCTATCGGTCAGTGCATGCTTTTAAACTTGAGATTCAACTTTTTCCGCTTAGATTTGATATGGTTTGTCCTTGTAAGTCGTCGGTCAAATTAAAAACCCAAATATTTACAGTCCTGATAGCTCAGAATCGGAACATTGATGATAGAAACACGAGGACAGTCTTCCTTACGAAGGATGAACGTGACGTGCTTTGATTTTGTTTCGTTTATTTTTATTTTCCAACACGTAAGCCACCATTTGAGGAGAGTGATATAATCTTGAATAAAACGAGACGCAGTAGCCGGATTCTCGTGGACAACAGCAAGAATTGCAGCATCGTCGGTAAACGCCGCAACTGTGGTATCTGCCGTAATTAGCAAGTCAGCGATAAACAGAACATACAAGATGGGTCCGAAGAACGCTTCCTTGAGGTACCCGTTATTGTATAAGGAACAACTTGAAGTACCCCTGATTGAAGATATGTACTGATAAAATAATACCCCTGAAAATATAACCGATCTCTTAAAGATAAATATTTATATCGGGTAATGCTTTTAAATAAATAATTAAAATTAATATTTTTATTTTTTAGAAGCATTTATTGAGATTTAGGTGATTCTCTACCTCCGCTTCTTATATCTTAAATCTGGATCTATTTTGGCAAAACATTTTAAGTAAGGAAAAAGTGCAGAAAATATTTTTACTTAATTTTCATCAAGTGAGTTTTGCATACATAGGTATATTTTTTTAAAGTATCTTGGATTATGGCTCGACGACAAAAGAAATTTTCACCCTCACGTATTCGAGGCCGTCAGTAAGGGAAGTAAGACGGTGGCTGCCGCCTCAAGATTGATGGAAAGGATTCGAGAACCTAGCTCATCAAAAAGAAAATTGTTGGCGGCGATGGCTAGGTCCGTCGTCCGTTACACAGTTCCTGTCTGGAGTTGGGCCTTGAGAACGCAGGTGGTCACGACTAAAATTTTGACTTTCCAGCGGCCGCTTGCGATTGGAGTTTCCCGGACGTATAGGGCGGTCTTGACAGAGGCGGTCTTAGTGATTTCGGCTTTACCGCCGTTAGATCTACTTGCAGAGAAGGTTGTGGTGCGGCTATGTGTCATCTACTTGCAAGATCGTTGAGTGTACCAAAGAGCCAGGCGAAGAGGAAACTCTTGAAAACAGGCAGGTTAGGTGGGACAGGTCGTCGAAGGGAAGGTGGACCAAGAGTCTTATTCCGCAGATTGGGCCATGGCTGTTGAGAAGGTATGATGAGTTAACATTTGAAATAACCAAGTGTTATCCGGGCATGGTTCTTTTAATAACTATCTTTATTAGCGGAAAAGAAGGAGATCAGATGCTTGTTTGTAGTGTGGACAGAGTGACACTCTGTCAGTGGAACATTGTATGTTCCACTGTGTCAAATGGGAAGAGGCGAGGCGTGAGGTGATCACCACTATTAGTGTTTTGACACCTGAGAATTTTGTGAAGGCGATGCTTTTTCGGAGGCGAAACTGGGACATCATTAGCAAAATGCTCATTACTATCATGAGGAATAAAGCTCAGGAAGAGGTGGAATATGACACCGACAAAGAGGACGTTGGGGTGTTTGAGTAGGGGAAGGGTGGACAGCCCCGTCTATGAGGGGTGGGATGCTGAGATGCTCCTCTCCCGATGATTGGGCGAGGACTCCAGGGAAGGATAGGTTGGGGTAAAAAAAAATTAGTAAGGCGTAAAGACACAGTCCCGGCTGGCTGGGTGGTGATGCTAGAGACTTATTTTTAGCTGGGTTCAGCAGAGCTGCCTGGTGAGTTAGAAGCAAAGACACGGAACGTGTAGTGTTTTTTTCAAAGCAAGACCATTTATTACTTCCTAACATAATGTTTTTTTTTTATAATTTGCTCAAAATGGATATTCCAAGTGAATTTTCTATCTGGAGTAATCTCAATTTATCCTCATCTGAAAGTTAAAAAATTTTATCATCCAAACTGAGTTCTAGTGTACTAGCTCTCTAAGGCGTTCCTTTTCTTACATTAATTTCCAAGGCTCTTTAAAGAACGCATCAACGATGTATTGTATATTTACAGAAATGTTCATTATCCGTGGGGAAGTGTGGGAAAATTTTCCCTGAATACAGCAAAATCATCTGTTTAATCCTCCTCGTAGAATCCTGTCTTGTTTACATTCACCTGTATTCCATTCAAAAAAAATGTATTTTAAAGGATGAGATAAAATACCTTTTTGAGGAATCTCCTAGTTACAAATATTACCGCTGCTTCTCCAAGCACTTCTGCTCTTATCAGCCCGCCATACGACAGGAAATTGGCTCACCTGGATATGGTTAATTCTTTATTCCTCTGCACGAGAACTCGTATGATAGTTTTACGTGAAGGTATTATGGAATGCCTCCAAAACGTTCAGAATGTACCCAGAGTCATTTCTTTATTGTTTATCTGGTTCAAATCGTCAATTCTGTGACCAGCTGGTAGCAGAATTGATGAATACTAACTGAATTACAATGCGTAAGGATGTTGATGATCCACTCATAAATTAATACTTGTCCATACATATGAAATAAAGCTGTATAGTATATTTACTTCTAATTTTGGTGAAGCAGACCGAACATATTATTCTATCTGTAAACAACGTTTAAATATTTTATTATATTAAATGTATTCTATTTATATTAAATTTATGGTGTTTAAAATACACAAAATTGAATATTATTTAAATAGATTTCACTCAAATTTTTCGAGTAGAAAGTTAGTTAATAATATAATTTTAAAAGATGGTAATTAGATTGTTGAGTAAAGGTTGTTATTTTTTTAATATGCGCATTTTTTCTGAAAATAACATCTCTAACTTAAAATGAAGCTGTCATCAAACTAATGAACTTGTCAATTCTCATATTCGTTTTCTATAAAACTTCATATCATAGGTATATCAGATTTTAAAAACAAATTACATTTATAAAAGGTGCAGAAATATATTTCATTTTTAATGGTTTTGTTATTTAGTAACTGAAGAAAATATTTTTTACATATAAAATTTTGAAATTTTAATTAAAAAAGTTGAATTAAAATTAAACTTTTATAGTTAAAAAAGTTTCCTATTTGAACTGCGAAGGAATTTTTCTGAATAGCATATCGGTTAATACAGCTTCACATGATGATTGTTTCATATGATGATTTTGACTAGTTCTTCATAATGAAAATTCACTCTTCTTGTGATCATTTTTTTCATATATTTTCAGCGTTTTCGGAATATAAATTTAAAAATTAAAATCCCTTTTTCAGGTTTTACCCTTTTAAGAATGTTTTAAAGGGAAATCTTGAAATATGTATTCGGTGAATTTTCCAATCAATTCCAAATTTTTAATTATTTAATACGGTAGGAATATTCACAAAACTAGAAAATCACACAACTTTCTCTCACCCTTTCAGGGGTTTTTAAAAAGAAAGCTCCAATTTGTTTTTCTTTTTAGTAATCTTTCGAGTTACTCCTGTCACATTTTTGGATCGAAAACTTTAGTTTATTATTAAATTCATATTTAATGCAATTTAATAATTTTAGAGGTAGTTGAAAGGGAAAATCTGAAATGTATATTCGTAAACTGTTGAACCTGAATTTCAAGTTTCTCTCACAATAAATTCAGAAGATATACAGAATTATAGAATTCCTTTTAACACTTTTAGGGGTTATTTTACGGGAAATTCCTAAGTTGAAATAAACACTTGTACCACTAAACAAGTGTGCTAATGATGCGTTGAAATAAATATACATTGCAAACGAAGCAAGAAGTTATTTCTTCTTAAAATTATCTAAAAAAGACATTCCTGCCAACTTTAGTTTCATACCCTTCTGATCAAGGAACCCTTTTTTAGGGTGCCTAGATGATGAGTAACTATACTCCATACAAATAAATATATCAAATTTCAATTTTATCACTATTATTAAAATTAGAGAATTAGGGATGAACGAATCAGTGAGAACATTTCTATTGAGAATAAGTTCATTAAATTTTTATTAATTCATAATTAGCCTAATTTAAGTACAATTTAGGAGGAGGTCAACATACATCTGATACTTGATAGCAGAGAAATTGTGTGTCAGGTGGCCATAAAATACTTGGGAATTTAGGTTGACAACATACTAAGATTTAGTACTCACGTACTCCGGGCTTTTGAGAAGGCGGAGAAAACGAGGAGGCTTATTGCTAGCCTGTTCCTGAATACAAAAGGGCCCTCCTAACATAGGAGGGAACTGCTAATTGGTGTGTTCTATTCAGCCCTGCTATATGGCGTCAAGTGGTAGGCGGGCGTTGTTAGATTTGCCAAGTACAGCGATAAATTGGAATCCATCCATAGGAGGTGTTGCATCAGAGTAGTGGCCGCCTATAGGACGGTGTCCAGGGAGGTGGTTGAGGTGATTGCTGGATTTCCGCCTGTAGACTTGATGGTAATGCGGCATAGGAGAACTAGGGAACTAAGAACACTCTCATTAAAGGAAAGGAAGCGTTCTGCTGAAGAACTAGAAGAAGAGATCGCACAAACATGGCAGGTGCGGTGGGATCGGGCCACGAAGGGTAGGTGGACCCACCGCCTTATTGGGGACATCAGGGGGAGGTGCCGGAGGACCCATGGCACGCTTAATTTTGAGTTAACACAATTCCTGGTGGGTCATGGGGGATTCAGGTCTTATTTGTATAGATTCGGGCTCGATCAATCTGAAAATTTTCGTGAGTGCGAGGTGGAAGAGACCCCCCAACATGTATTCTTTTTGTGCCCCTGATTCGCCATAGAGCGTAGAGAGATGCTCGGTAACCTGAAACGTGATCACATGTTTCGCCCTGAAGATACCCTACGAATCCTATTACAAGGTGAGGCACAGTGGAAGACTGTAGAAAGATTTGTCACGACGGTCATGAGGAAGCTGCAATTATATGAAGAGTCCCGCAGAGGAGAATGGCGCCGGAGTGCGCGGGGGCGGACAGGTTCTCGGCTGAGTGCCTAGGGGATCCCCGTACGTGTGGAGGTCGCCTGGGTGCGATGAGGCCGGGGACACTCTGTTCGTGCATCTGATGGTGGCCATCATTAATAAATTAATATATAATTGGCATTAAAAAATCTACATATATAAAATTCTGAATGTTAAAGTGCCAAAGGCAATATAAATTCATAGTAGTATTCAGTTGTCTTATCTTATGAATATTTCTTGTTGTCTCATACGTAAAATTATTATATATATTATTATTATATTGTTCATATGAAATTATTTTTTTCTCAAATTTTTTTTAATTATGAATTTATTGTATTTTATTTTCTTTGATTTCAGTGTAAACTTAAAAAATTTTACCTTCTGGTTGTATGTATTTTTTTAACTTAATTTTCGATTTATTTTTTTTTTTTGCATCATGGTACAAAAATCATGTATTTTTATTTAGTTATATTGTATTTGTAATCAGTTATTATTTTTAATTAGTTCTTTCATTAATCATCCTATTATAATGATATAAACTGCGTGTAGCGCTCAAGATTTCTTTTGCTACCTGCGTCAAGGATAAATGTTGAAAAAATTTTTATATGTAATTTTCAATTGACAGTAAATAAATATTAAAATTAAATTAAAAGGCAAAACTGGAGATAGTTCATATGTGCATTTCACATCGATTATCAATTTTCGATCGGATGGAATGTATTATCTCGGTTTACAACAATACTTCCTTTAAATTTTATGTGTTGATTTCATTTTATCACTCCACTTTCAAATATAATTTATAGGCTCGTTATTCCACTTTAATCTGTGAACAAGTAGATTTGCAATAATTAGGTCTTAATATATGATAAAATAAGGTAGTTTGATACGATCTCTTTTAAAAAAGAAAAATGACTGATTGTTAGTGAAATCAAAAAAACAACTTTCACTTTTAAATATATATTTTAATAAGGAGTTACGCTTAGATAATAAAAAATAAAATATTTAATGTAAAATTTTCTCTTTATGGTTATTTTTTAACTTGTAACACATCATTAATTTCACATGTTCTGAATAAACTAATTTAGTTTTTAGAATATTTTTTTATGTTTTTGTATTAGTAAATTGAGAATACTACTAGTTCTGCATTATATAAGCTTTTGTACTATCAACCACTATGGAAATCGATCCTCTTCATAGTCATGACCTCAAAAAATTTCCATCTCCACATAAGATCAAAATCATTTGGAACTTTTATCTAACTAAAAACCTTTTTTTGATATTATTACGTAATATCTTGGAAATCTTTAATGTGATTTTATTTATTAAATCCTTACAAGATGGATTTTTTATTCATTAAGCTAAAATTTTATAAAATGTAATCGTATTCAATATAATTCTATTTTCATGTAAATATTTATAACAGTTGTAAATATATTATCAACAATTTCGTTCTGTAAGGTATCTCTTGGTGGTCTAAACACTATTGATTCCAATGGCATTTTATTATAATAAATTGAGAACGAATGTTTTAACTTTATTACATAAAATTTGATAGATAAAGTAAAAGTTTAATATTATTTACATTTTCCTGTAAATCTGTTACTAACTCCCACGTTCCGTAAATCTGTAAACCCCTACGCTCATCAGTTAACTCTGACATAACAAGAGTACGATCTAGTTACTCTTGAGCATCATTATGTACTTTAAAATAGAAACAAATAATATCCCTTTATTACTGCTTTTCGCATAAAATTAAACTATATAAAATTAAATTTAATCAGAATCTGAGATCAATAAGAAAATAGATCTAATTAAAACAAGTCCACATATATAATAAATGAAATTTAACACGATATTATAGATATAAAATTACCGTACGGCGGGGTTTATTATTATAATTAAAAGTTAACTGACTAATCTATGAACTACATTTTATAAACTAGAAATCAGAAACTGGTTGGTTTCATCCCCCAAAAATTGAAATGTTTCTGATAACGAAGTTATTTTGTGAGCCACTGAAAGTCTTAACTTGAGAAAATGTTGCTAATTTGTCATAATAATGACAATGTGTTGTCAGTATAATGAATAATTTGTGAAGGGTGGATTTGTGATTTATGTGTATTTTCATTTGCACTGATTTTAAAAGCTATTTTTAATAATCAGTAAATGATCTGTTCTTTAATAAAAAAGAAATGCTGTATAATTTTACAAATCAGCAATATGCCGACATTAAACGATCTATAGTTTTTTTAACTGCAATACTACACAGCCGTTGAAGAATATCGTCAGAGATTTCCCAATTGAAATATTCCTAACCGGCAAGAATTTGCAGACACTCACCGACACCGTAGGGAAAGTGGAACGAACATTTAATGTAACATCTGAACGGGAAACAAATGTGAAAGAGCGGATTTTACCGCATAGAATGAAGTCCAACTGCTAGTACTCGTAGATTATCTGCACGTTTGGGGATTCCATCCAACAGTATACGGCGAACATTACACAATGAAGGTCTCTATCCATAACATACTCAATCAGTTCTATGTCTTGAAGAAGGTGATTACAATCTGCTGCTGAATTATTGTCACGGTTATTACAAAACAACCAACTTCTATCGCTGATATTATTTACAGATGAAGCAATATTTAGATGGGATAAACAATACACGAAAAACATTTTTGGAAACATGAAAAACCTAGTAAAACCATTGAAACTAATTTCCAACACTGTTTTTCATTAAATGTCTGATATGGGATGATAGACAATGCCGTTATCCGACCTCACATTTTCAACGGTAGACTCACAGATAATGTTTACTCTTCAAAATGAGTTGTCAATACGTTTAGAGGATGTTCCACTCAGTGCAAGAACTGATATGTATTTCCAACACGATGGTGCACCAACCAATTTTTATGGTCTAGTTATTCATTATCTAAATAAAACATTTCCTAACCGCTGGATTGGTCGAGGTGGATCTCAACTGTGGCCAGCTAAATCATCCGACATAAATCTCTTGGATTTCTTTTTTGGGGGATATATGAAAGCGTTAATGTATGCACAAAAATCAGAAAATGCAAATGAACTTTTATGAAGAATTACCTGAGACGTACATTTTGAACAGTTGATGTAATGTAAGAATAACTATGCTATTTTTCTGCGTTTTAGAAGTTTAGTTTGTTTTTACAATTTTATCCAATATTAGAAGGCCGTTCGTTTTAATTTAAAATTGTGATTCAGTGTTCTCATATTGGTATTTTTCTGCATTAAAGAATATATTTTCTTGCACTGTTATTTAATTAACTTGTTTTTCAACTCAATTTTTTCTTTATTACACCCTATTTCGTATGGGAAATCAGCTCTGGGATCCAATTTAAAAACGTTTTCAGGTCAAAAACCATAAGAAACCATTAAATTCGCCCCTTAATTTACCTTTCCAGAATTTCAGTGGGGCTTTATTTCAATAGAGGTGCAGAAATCAGAGCGAAATCTTTCATTAGCCGAATTTGTATGTGTGTGTGTATATATGTGTGTGTGTGTGTGTGTGTGTGTGTGTGTGTGTGTGTGTGTGTGTGTGTGTGTGTGTGTGTGTGTGTTATATTATATATATTATAATATATAATATTATATATAATATAATATTAATATAATAAATATAATAAATAATAAATATTATATATATATATATATATATATAATATTAGATATTGAAATGGACATGTTATGCAATATTATGCAAACTAATCGGCTGTTACTGATTAGTAACAAAATGTATTTATTTATAGTTTAAAATTGTATAGTGGGAACAACCGTACGCTAGTCTAAGTTATGAGTCAAACGTAAGAAAAATTCCTTTATTTAGGTTAGTGTAAATAATAACCGAACGATGTATCATTCTAAACATTCAAATAGAACATTAAATCTCTATTTATACAAACCGTTCCTGATTCAGTCAGAGACTAACTTGTTTTTGTTTTGATTCCGTTCTAATTTATACTGCATTTGCAGTTAAAACTTGTCCAGTTAACTATGTGTATCAAAAACTTATAAGGGTATCGTTCGATTATAGCGTTCTTTGAGTATCAATTCTTGAAAGTAGTTGAAGTCTAAGGAAGTTTTAAAAGTAATTTATTCGCGTTAAATTATTAAATTTTTGTCGGCTCTATTCTCACAGTAGTGAATTGATTTTATTATTTTGTATATTATGTCTAATTTACTTAGAAAAGGCATTCACTGCCAAGGGAAAGAGATTAAACACAACGTTTTTAATTACATGGCAGGAGAAGCTGCAGTTGGAATGTTTGTTAGTGACCCCCAAAAAAGTTTTCAAAAAGAACAGTTTAACGAATTACTGGTGAAACAGCTTCGAAAAAAATGAATTTCCTCCTCAAAAGGAATGAGGTGCTCATGTTTGCACCCCACTCTTTAAACCATTCATCACGCATATAAAAAAAACTGACAAAAACATCAAATTTTTAATTTGAAGCTATGACTTTCATATAATCTTACACATCACCATCAAAGCTTGTTGTTAAATCCAGTCTGAGATACCGACCTAAAATTATTTTTTACATATTTTTTATTTTCTACTTTTTACTGCATTTAATATAAGAGTGGTTTTTAAAAACTTTTTTTTAATATTTTTTTTTTATTTTCTACTTTTTAGTCTTCATAAGTTTATACTTACAGCTGCGCTAGCGCACAGGTTTGAGCGTATTTAGCGAAAGATCGGATCGGTACGTTTTACGGTGGGTGAGTACAATCAAAACATAGGACTAAACGATTTAATTTCCGTATAAACAAGATCCGGTAGATCAAGAGTGTGTTCCCGATGAGTTAAACAGTTAGTGCTTGACCTACTGATATATACACCCTTTGAATCGTGAAAATCGGACGAGCGGTTGCCGAAATATTACGGTGGCACCCCATCATACCCCCTCCCCAATTTCCGAACGGCACCCCGGGGGCATTTGAAAATATTTTCATCCGTCGGGTACCACCGGGAGTGGGTATGATTATTGTCAGGGGAGGTCGAAAAAATACCTCAGAGCGATAGGACCGACCGTTTTCGAGATATTTGCGATTTTCGTCCGAAAATTCGGATCCGGTTAAAAAGTACTATATTTTCCCAAAACTTCGGTCGCTACTGTACAGAATTTCTAGTTGCAACCTTATACCCTAATATATATATCTCACTTAAAATTTCTTTCACTAAGAAAATATGCATGTAAGCGAGGTTGCATAAGTTCAAGGGCCATTTTTTTTTTTCACTTAGCGATTTGAAATTGTTGTTGAAATTGTCATCAGAAGCAAACCTGTATACAAAATTTCAGAGCGAATGAATAACCGAAAGTGCTTCAAAATTCGTTAGCTAAATATTGTTTTATTCGGTTATGAATTTATTTATTTTTTTATTCAAATACTAGCTGTACTCTGCCACGCTTCACTGTGGAACATTGTGGTTGCATAGATGAGAAATGAGAAACAAAACAAAGCATACGTTTCATAGAAGTTTAATTTTGCAATACTTGTGAATATACAATATTTTTTTGTTTTTCCACTGTCTGCGTAGATATAAAGGCTATCTGGTTTGCCGACTTGGGAACACGCAACATACAGTTGTCCATGTGAGAAACAATCCGCATCTAAATCTAAACCACACAATTCTAAAGATTGACCTTGAGCTTTATTGATTGTGATTGCAAATGCCAATCGAATTAGGAATTGCAAACCACCCAACGGTTGTCTACATCAATATCACCATTTTGCATGTGTATAGTTGCCGAATTCCCGCCATCTTCAATTGATCCTCTCCTATACCGAGGATATCCATCGTCTCGAGACGATGGATATCGTCTCAAAACAGAAAACTGTTTTCTCGAGGTCGCGGGTATGTGACTGATGAGAAAAATAGATAAAAACAATCTTTGATGCGGGTTATATATCTTGCTAAAATTTGAGCTCAATCGGTGCAGAACATTTTGAGTTTTTGAAGCGTACACAAACGAACTTAACATTTTTATATATAAAGACGATAAAGATTAGACTAAAAATAATTTAATAATTTATTATGTGAATCTGTTTATTGATTGGAATAAACATTAGTCTAAAAAATACAACAAAAAAAAATAATACCGTAATTAGTGTAAAAAAAATTAGTTAAATTAAAAAATTACTATAATATAAAAAAATGTATACCGTATATGAGTATATACCGTAAAATTTATTATACCGTATGTATACTGTCTTCCACGAGTAGAATATAATAACCCTGCGCTAGCCAGGCAACAATCGTCTAGATCAGATCTGTGCCAAATCGGCTTGGAGAAGCTATATCATGATAATTTTTCACAATTTCAACAAGAAAATAGCAGAGATTATTAATAACCTTTTCTTAGAATACAGTTATATAAATAAAATAATAGAAAAATTTACTGATGTTTATGATAAAGATAAAGATAAATATAAAGAAGCTTACAAATCAAATAACCATATTATAAAATATTTAAGGAATAATTAAATAACAAAAGAGATGGGGAATATTTAAGAGGAATATTAAAATTAAATGTAATGAACGCAAGAAAATTTATTCTGGGAAAACTAACCGATCTTTTAAAAAGCGATTTATGAAATATTACAATGCTACAGAAGCGGGAAGAGGGGTGTGTCTAATATGGCCGACCATTTGTTGTGTGGGCATAGTACTATTGGCTATAAAAATAATTTAAAAAATTTGGAAATTTGTAACAGTAAAATAAGTGCTATACTTGAGAAATATATTTATTAATTTAAACAGAAGTAAGAAATGATTAATCAACAGATCGTTTTTGAAGATGGTGATTTAATTAAAGACGTAGTTGGTTTGTAGCAGTTGGCAACAGTGTTTACGAACGTGTTGCGTGAAGTTTTAAATTTATTATCACTCCAGTTGGCATTGATTTATTTGTTCAAGAATTGTGGTTATTGAGGTTTGTGTTTCTAAATTTTTAGTTTTTATTTATTTTTTGTTTTTGTAATGAGTGTAACTATTTTTTGATGTAATTTTAGGTTTTGTACCGACTGATGATGCGAGATCCTGCGAAAGTCGACTTTGGTATTAGTATTTAGATTCTGTTACTTTGTTTGGCGTTAATATTTTTGTTATCTTTAAAATAACCAAAAATTTTATTATATACTAATAAATACTTAATAATATTATTATTATTAAGTATGGTTAATAATGATGCTATTATTAATACGCTTAATAATTTAAAGTAATAAAGTATTTCATAGAGGCTAAAAGTACAACCTTTCAAAACAATGTTTAATTTACATCTTTTGATTGAAGCCGAAGTCTTCAAAACGTAAGTCAACCAGATTAATAACTACGTAACTGAAAAGGGAGAAGATCTTCGTAAATTAAATTTCCGACTTTTCGAAGCTTTATAAAATTATTTTAACTAAGAAAATATCCTGTTCTTGTTAAAATTTAAACAGAAGAGTTTTAATTTGTACAGATTCTTCTTGTGTATTAAATTTAGATAACTACTTTAACATTTTAAAGTGAACTTTGTAAAATTTTCTCAAATTTTCCGCGTAAAAATGATGTACGATAAAACTGTTTAGAAACGTGTGTGCAATTTAAATTCAGTACAATAAATAAATTGCTGTAAGATTAATGACTGAAAATTTAGTTTTTAGTCGAAGATGAAAAAAAGAGAAAGAAAGAAGGAGGACGAAGGATAAAGTAAAATAAAATAATAAAGGGGTCGCCTAGTTATTGAAGATAATAACATCCAGATCAAGATGAGTAAGATGATTAATGTTTGCGACAGATTAATTTAAAAATTTATTTTCTAGTTGCTAAAACGAGTTAATAATGCTCGTAATATCATGAAAAACTCGTTGTTAAAAAGAGAGAATGCTCAACGGAGTTTAGCAGGTCGAAAGAGAAAACTGCTGGAGTGAGAAGTCATGTGCGAGGCGTGAGAAGCGTTCAGCCACGACTAGACGCACTCGGCTAAATTATGACCTTCAAGCGGCGGTTTTGAATGTGCATCGCATTGCAAATTAATGCAAAAACCTACAGTATGATAAAAATAAATGTTTTGAAACTTTGCAGTATCATTTTATTATAATATACTTTGTATTTTATCAGTAAATAATTCTACTCGGCTGAATTCTTAATATTTGCCTTATAAATTTTTTCTGATATACTTATTTTTGTTGACTTTTCAAGGAAATGTTATTTTTACATAATATTAGTACCCTCATAAGATCATTTTGGTCTAATAAAAAAAGACTATAGTAAAATTTGTCATTTGAATAACTGTTTGGACTTCATTTAATGGGCATCCTTTTTTTTAGGAATAGTTGTTCTGAACCTTGACCTACTACCAAGCTACAATTCGGCTAGATCTAAATTTGGAAAAAAGATCACTAAACAGATTTTCGGTATTTCACCTAAAACATGCAAAAATAAAATTTACCGATCATTTATTTCCATTATATCTGGTTTTAATGATTTTTCCAGAAGACGTTTACTGAGCCTTTTGGAGTACTTTTGACATACGAGTATTACGGCACAACTCACGACTGAGCAGTTGCATCAATGTGCCGCTTGGACTAGAAGTAGCTTATAGACCAAGGTGTGCCTACGCAAGCTGTAGGGTTGCCACATCTTGCAAAGAAAAATCAGTCTCATTACTTTATTGTCGCACCTCGTAGATAGCGATTAGAAAATGAAGAACTCATACTATGTATGCGAGTTTAGTAGAATAAACGTGCGTATGAAAATTGGTTTCAAATTATTAATTCATACCTTCTTATTACTGATAAGCTTTTGCTTAGACTTTATAATATTTTTTTTTTAGAATCCTGTTGTGTAAATTATTTACTTAAATTTTATTTTAACTTCTAATGTATATATTCACCAATATTGTAATCTTGAAAATATTTGACATTGGTATTTTGATTTATTTAGGGCCTATAGATTTATGCTAGTCGTTTCAAAATATTTTGCAAATATATTTGATTCTATTGCGTTAATGTGAAGCAGCATCCCACCAGATACAAAATTGCGTGACCCACCGGGTTGGTCTAGTGGTGAACGCGTCTTCCCAAATCAGCTGATTTGGAAGTCGAGAGTTCCAGCGTTCAAGTCAATTAGTAAAGTCAATTATTTTTACACGGATTTGAATACTATATCGTGGATACCGGTGTTCTTTGGCGGTTGGGTTTCAATTAACCACACATCTCAGGAATGGTCGAACTGAAACTGTACAAAACTACACTTCATTTACACTCATACATATCATCCTCATACATCCTCTGAAGTATTATCTCAAAGGTAATTACCGGAGGCTAAACAGGAAAAACAAAGATACATAATTGGACGCACTATGGTTTCGTAAAATTACGCCCATTAAATCTCAAGGAACAGCTGATACTTATTTACAGTAATAGTATAGCACATGACTTCTTTCATGATGACGTTAGCGTACATCTATCTGATTACATCGGCATCAGTCAAACAATTTATAAAAAAAAAAAAAATTAAATAAATATTTGAATTCTTTCAATAACATGAAATTATTGGTAATTATCCTTTCAAAGGAAGATTAATATGGTTGTCTTATCATTTTACTTTCAGTTTATTACCTAAAAAATGTTTTAAAAAATGTACTTTTATCTCCTAATTTCTGGTTGAAAATCACGTGTCATTTGAATAATCTGTTCTTATCAAATAAAGAATATTTTAATAAATTAGCGTATATGTTTATGGTTATTCATATTATCAGTAGCGGAAAAGTTATAAATTTAGTTGAATTCCTATTATTTTAGGAGTATAATACAAAACAAAATGATGTATGAGAATAGAGAGAATTTTGAATTTAAGAAAATATACCTTAGACTGTATTTTCGTTGATTTATGCCTGTAACAGTCCTTAGTTCTATTTTTGTATAACACAGAATGTTCTCTCACTGTGTTATTCCCTCGAAAGATCTAACGGTAGCCAAATGAGATTAAGCGTATGTGTGACCGAATCACGTTTTATTACACGAGCAAGTACATAACTTACACACTTCTGAATTGTAAATGTGATAAAATATTCTAAAGTGTTCCTTTCCTTCCCTTTCACAAAAAAAAACGAATACGTTAAACTTTTATTAGTCAATTTCTAATTATCTAAGAGGCTTGAGTATCAAGTATTCGTTTTGTCTCAGCGTAAGATTCTAATCCCTTGCCAGGAATAAAATCGGCTGCCATCGATTTATCTACTGAGAAAGTACTACACGTTAATCTCAAACAAATCAGTATTTTTTAAGCTGTTCAACAATGCTTGTTTAAATTATAATTAATAACTATAATTATATTACAATTACAATTTTGTCAACCACAGTCTGTCTAAACTTATTCTTTAAATGACCCCTTAAATTCTACTTTACAATGTGTGAACGTAACAGGAAAAACTTTGTTGTTATTTACAACAGCAAGGCAGAAATTCGATATCGATCAACAAAAATAACCCGTCTGAATTTTTTGATGGATTTTTGTTAACAATTTGAAATCACTCGTTCCAGAAACAAAATCAAAAAAGGGCCGGCCACAAAAGTTTGTATAATTAAAGCACTCACATATGTTAAGCATTATATTTGTATTTCAGGAATTATTAAATATAAAATTATGAAAATTTCATTTCCATTCACAAGTGTGATATAGTAACATCTGCAGTACAGTGATTGTTTCTAGTAGATATTTGAGATGTATAACTAGAGCGGAATTCATTTTAAAGTTACAGCAGAGATTTAAACACAATTAAAGTTACGAATAAAATGCATTTTTATCGATTGAAAAAAATCGATAAAACCAATTTTGACAGGGATTCCAACCCATAACACTCCCAATTAAAGATGAGTATATTACCACTCTGCCTCGGGGATCGACGTTTGATCCCCTTCTTCATTTCTTTTTATTCTCTCACCCTTTATTATCTATTTCATTTATCCTTGACATTCTTTTCTATTTTCATCCCTATACTTTGTTCTAACACCGATTTCCATAAATCTGGATTTCATATGTTTGTAATTGTTCATTGTTTTAAGTTTTCTTTAATATTTTCTTTTTTTCTTCTATTTTCTTTCCTGAATGTTGTTTTTTTGCTTATTGAATTATTGTTGTATTTTGTGGTTGCGGATCCGTTAGTAAACTAGTGGACCGCTCAATAGCAACTAACATCTCCACCCACATTATCAGCCTGTTGTGCGGGATTTTAGAAATATTCGATCTTGGTCGTACAAGCTGGCCCGGCGACGGGACGCGATCTGATCTCGCTGTGGATAGTGGGTAAACCCGGCAGACCCTCTGTGTGTACAGACGGCCTATCGGCGTAGAAGTGGGTCCCTTGCGGCAGGCATTGGTTAGGGTTTTAGCACTACGGCAGATGTAAAGTTCACGGCGTAAGTTCACGCCGTGATGTGTGTTCAGGTGTAAGTTCACGGCCTCTGCATGCAATTTGCTCAGGCGCTGTATGGGCAGCTGTGTTGGGCGAGAGTTTTCCACTGTGAAGGACGCTGGCAAGAACCCCGATATTCATTTTGAAATATACTATATTATCCCCCAAATTTCTACGATCGGCCTATAGAAAGTTAAAGTGCACACAAGTTCAACCTTATTTTTTCTCTGTTTTTTATGAATATTTAGGCTCTTTTGGCTTAGAATTAACGGCGTAAGTTATACAGACATGTTTAAAACTGCCTAAGTTTATATTCAAATTTTGGATTTCAGTTACACAAATAACATTTTGTTATATTTTATTTAAAAAAATGACGTTATGCGGTAGATAAATTATGAAATAATTTAGGACAAGGTTGTACATTTTTGAAATAATTATTTCCTGGCTTTTCGTCGAGAATGACTGATGATAGTTTTATTTAAAATTGCGTATTCGGATTAATCAAGTCAGCAACCATTTAAATCCAAACCAAATGATATTTTACGGATTAAGTCGAGTAATAGTAGAAGTCGTACCACCACCACAAATCAACTGCGGTAGTGAAATTAATGGAGCAGAAAGAAGCGATAATGATTGTATGTCGCCCATCCGAGGGCTTCACAAAATAATTTCGATTGGATATATAGGAGCAAAAATTTACAGGATCATCCTATTATCATTACATCCTCACTCGTTTAACTTACATCAATTATTTCACAAATAAAAAACAAATCAATTCTCGTTATTATTATCTTCGTAAAATGATAAATGTTGGAAAGCCTACTTTTTTATTCATAAATTGTATACAAAATATATGCTCAATTAAATTACAATGTTCTATGTTCTACGTAACTACTATTCTTATCTAAAATAAAACAATTTCATTTTTTGTTCAATTTGGTGTTTGTTTCCAAGTTCTTTAAAGAATTTTAAATAAAAAAGTATAGCGTAGCTTCTTATTATGTTTAGTCACACACGAGCGGCACATTTTTTATCTGATAGGTATAACCTGATCGAAAAGTGTAGTTTTGTAATCAATGAATTAACAAGGTAGAACCAGAAAAGAAGCAAATTTTTGTTTGCATGATTTATAAAAAAAAACCTAACTCGGCAGATTTTTATTTTTTTGGTTGAAAATAAATTTTAAAATAATTGTCGAGTATTTTAGTTTTAATAAAAAATTAATTCAGTTAAACAAGAAAAATAGACAATGTAATGAAAATTGATCCCAAAACAGTGAGTGTGTCAGTCAGCATATTTGTATATCATCAACCAAAGAATTTAATTTAAATGAGCGAATTTTCTTAAATATGCAGCTAAAATATTAAGTTACCACGACCACTAGAATTTAAGTTTAAGGTGATTGTTTCCTCAGTTAATATCATACTATTTTACTACTATTCATAACTGATAGAAAGTTTTTCTTATTAATGTTTACGATTATATTAAATTATTTCTTTACTTTTTTAGGTTGATTTCATAAGAAAGCTACCTATTGTAATTGGGTACCATGATTCGACTTCCAGAAAATTTCGACATATATTCGCGTTTCACATCCCCCAGACCCCAAAACCAGCGTCAGTTCAAAAGTTTATATATATATATATAAATTTCACTTTCTTGTGGACACGATAACTGCCGTAATTTTGCGCCAATTACTTTCAAATTGATACATAAAATATCGGCCCAAAATCTCGGTGGAGTTCGTTAATGAGCAAAATTGGTCCATGAGAGTGAAAATGACGGGGCTTTTACGAAATAAAAATCGGTATAACTTTCTTATTAAGTAAAATATCGAATTCTTTTAGTTCCTACTATTCTTTGGATAAGGGTCTAAAACTTATTTAAGTAAAGTTTTGTGATATCACCAACCAGTGGCCTTGGGGGTGAAAAAAATGGGGTTTCGAAGACAAAAAAATGATACCTTCCTTAATAGGTACAGCATCGAATCGGTTTAAAGTGGTCATTAGTCCTCTAAATATTATCTAAAACTTTTTTCTGAAACAATTTTTGATGACCAACCCTTACGGCAAGGGATGACCAAAATGTTGCTAGAATTGTAAGAAGATGAGCCTCGTTGTATGCTAAACATGTGAAACCTTTTTCCATATGCACCCATTGTTGTATTGAGTAAATTTGAAGTTTTTCTTAACTTTAAGGTGGAAATTTGTTTTATCCCCTACTTTCTTTACTTTTTCCTGTTTAGCCTCCGGTAACTACCTTCAGATAATACTTGAGGATGAATGAGGATGATATGTATGAGTGTAAATGAAGTGTAGTCTTGTACAGTCTCAGTTCGACCATTCCTGAGATGTGTGGTTAATTGAAACCCAACCACCAAAGAACACCGTAATCCACGATCTAGTATTCAAATCCGTGTAAAAATAACTGGCTTTACTAGGACTTGAACGCTGGAACTCTCTACTTCCAAATCAGGTGATTTGGGAAGTTTGGGAAGACGCGTTCACCACTAGACCAACCCGGTGGGTCAATACTTATCCCCTACTTAGCATCGATGAAATCTACCTCCACCTTGCAGTGTGCCGAAAGGGATTTTTTTGTACAGTAGAGGTGTGTTAAGAAAGAATTTTGCGAAACTCGATTGAGGAGGTGAAATCGGGGGAAATAATATTTTACTTCTTTCACTTTTCTCAGCTTTAAGAGATATTGACTTAATCTTTGTTTTAAAATATTCCTTACACAAATATCTAAAAACTAATTTCTGCGTTTTTCGATATCTTGCGTCTGAAAGAGTTAAAGGGAGTGAAATTGATCGAGCTGAAATTTTTAAAAAGTCGTCTATCTTCTAAAATTAATGATTTATTCAGACAGTTTGAGCTCATAAATATTCCAGAGATGAATATTTAAAAACCAGTTTCTAGGTTTTGATAAATTCGACTTGTAAGGTGATGAAATGGGTAATACTGAATTTCGGCTTTTTTCCAATTTTTTCGGTACAAATTGTGAAAATAGCTTGATTTTCGGTAAACATGTTTTTCATATATATAGTAATAAATAATACAAAGTAATTAAATCCTCTTAAATTGTGCAACGGTACAAGTACATGTAAAGGTCTACAGCAGCTATGTCCAACCCAAAATTAGTACCAGGTCAATAAAATACTAGGAACATATGAAATATGTTGCACGCCTCGTAGACAATAGGTATAAAGGACCGGCCACCTATTATAATTTTATTGTACAGTTTTTAGTGGTTTTTTTGTCTTCAGTCAATTGACTGGTTTTATGTAGCTCTCTAAGATTTCCTAACTAGTGCCAGTCGTTTCATTTCGGTATACCCCCTACATCCTACATCCCTAACAATTTGTTTTACGTATTCCAAACGTTTCCTGCCTACAAAATTTTCCCCGCCTACCTGCCCCTCCTATATCAAAGTGACTATTCCAGGATGCCTTAAGATGTGCCCTATAAGTCTGTCTCTTCTTTTAGCTATATTTTTCCAAATACATTTTTCTTCATCAGTTTGCCGCAACACCTGCATTTATCACTTTATCCACCCATCTGATTTTTATCATTCTCCTGTAGCACCATATTTCAAAAACTTCTAATTTTTCTTCTCAGATACTCCGATCGTCCAAGTTTCAATTTTTTTTTTCCTGGGCCGGACCGACTTGATGGTATTACGCCACCCAGGGGAGTGTCCGTTACTCTAATTAGCCCACCTACCGGCAATATACCGGCATGGCAGGTCGGGCTAACCGGTGGCTCTTTTGAGGTTTCTTTCATTTTTGTCCTTTATGGCACCACACCATATCTCAATGCTGTGGTGTGGCCCATGGATCTTTTGTTATTTTTTATTCCTATCAAACACACCCAAGGAGTCCTCAGCAGATCATTGAAACCAGCACACCTCAGCATGCTGGCTCTCACTGCTGAGGCTGTCCGCCCCACCTAACAAACCAGTACCCCATATTTCCTTCATCTATGCTCTTTTGCTTTAAAACTGTTCTTATGTAATCAGCAACCTTTTTCCATTTTACCTCACTGTCAAGCATATAATCAACTGTTTCCTTCGACGTTTTCCCTCAAATATCTGCATACTGCATACAAATGGCAAAACTCCTGCCATTTGTGGCACCTCAAAATGGTATGCTAACATCATCTTGTTCCACACAGTACATACACATAGGCTGATCTCTTTTGGCAATTTTATGAAGATATGCATTGAAACAACCATGCCCTGTTAAAAATTGTGTTACATAATAATCCATTTCACCGTGACGCCTACTTGTCCATATTAATATGTCAGGTATTAATAATCTAGTCCAATTAGCTACCCCTGCATCCATCTTTGCTGCCATAAGTTATATATCTCTTCTTTTACTTCATTATCTGTTCTGCCTAAGTGTTTCTCAACTCTGTATTTAACAATTGTAAGTTTCACTTACAATTGAAAAACTTCCTTCTGTTTTTGAATGTTTAAAAAATTATTAATTCCGTTGATTTTTCAGCAACAAAAGGCTTTAAATTTCTTTTGAATGTTTCAAATAAATGATAAATAATAAAAATCCTTCAAACAAAAAATAATAAAATGCCCTATCACACCCAAAAATGTTTATAATCATTGTAAAAACCATCATTTTATTTTAAATCAATTGTGCTTGGTTTTAAATGAACTGCTGGTATCATAATTTACTTATATTGATATCTATTTATAATAAATATCCACTATAAACTTTAAACTACACACATGTACATGTCTGTCTGACTCCCTCTCTTTCTCTCTCACTCTCTGTTTTTTTCTTCTTCATTCTCTCTCTCTCTCCCTCTCTCTCTCTCTCTCTCTCTCTCTCTCTCTCTCTCTCTCTCTCTCTCTCTCTCTCTCTCTCTCTCTCTCTCTCTCTCTCTGTGTGTGTGTGTGTGTGTGTGTGTGTGTGTGTGTGTGTGTGTGTGTGTGTGTGTGCCTTTCCAAACATGTATTATTTACAAAAAAAATATAGGTTACAAAAGAAACAGTACAATTACAAACATTTATAAAAGATGGATTTTAGGCAAAGATGTATCAATTGATGTTTATCAATTCTTTTAAAAAAAACATTATCACGTTATATAAGTTTGCTTGAGAATAAAAATTTTAACTTAGATACTCTGAGCTACTGTTATACATTGTTATTCGTTACTAGTATAACACATACCTCTCTAAGACCATCAGGATAAAGTATAATAACCATTAATTTGCTTATTGTTGTACAAATATCCTTTAAAAATTTTTCATACATTATTATAAAAGATATTAAAACACGTTCTAGTACAAAGGTATTAAAACAAAAAACATTAGGCTACAGTAAAATTTAGAACTTTTTTCTTGTATATACTGTCTAATGGTGGAATGAAATTTTCTTACATAGATGCTGAATGTAAAAAGTTTTTCAAAACTAATCACGAAGCTGTAATAAACTGAATGAAATATGTGAGAGGAAAATGGAAGATGCTTTCAAGAAAAGAGTACGTTAAAAGTTGTTTTTTTATGCATAGGGTTGTTCTTCTTCTGCTTCCTGTAATGGACCGATGGAAGACGAATCTTCTTTTAGAAACCCTTTAACACTCTCTCCCTACTATTTTCCTCTTATATACTACTACCTCTCCCCAAATAATGATGCATACCATATATATAGTCCTTCTATTTATACATTTTTTTATTAGATAACAATACACTTAAGCTGAGTAAATCAATAAAGTGTATGGAAAAATAGGCATCCTTAATCATATTAAGGTTAATGCATAATCTGTACATAAGCAAACAAGATTCAACTCTCCCTCGCTCTCTCTCCCTCACCCTCTCTCTCTCACTCTCTCTCCCTCTCTCAGCCACGCTCTCTCTCCCTCACTCTCTCTCTCTCCCCTACATATGACCAAAAACGTACGCACGCATGCACTTATGCACTCGCAAGCGCATATCAGGATTATAAATGAACTACCTAAATAAATTTTCTATAATAATGTTTCTTTTCTGATGTATATTTTCAGTAATTGAACACTACATATAGAAGCTGTAAATAAAACATATTTTCACCGTTGGTCTTATTGCTGATTAATCATTAACAGTATACTGTTAATTAAACCCAAAATAACTAAAGAAATCAACAAAACATACATTAAAATCAACATAAAAATAACAATTTTGAATTTAAATTGTTTTACATCGTAACAGAAACAGCTGATACACGATATTAGAAACCCACTCACTCGACCGCTGGGTTTTGATTAAAAATTTTAAATAATTCATCATCTTATTACTATTGAATAACCAATGATTATTTATTACCTGAATATTCTTTCGTTAAACAGCTGGAAATATAATATAAAGCTGGCAAAGTATGGCATGAATTACCCGGCTACGCCGGTTAAGTCATGCAATAACTTTCACAGCTTTTTAATTGCAAAACTTATTTTTATTTTCATAATAAACCATATATATTTTTTCGTAATAAAAAAGAATTTCAGAATTTTTTTAAATTCTCGGGTCCCCGAACCTAAGGGGGTCTCTTCTTATTGATTATAATGATCACCAAAATAAGGTTTAAACATCAAAATTTCCAAATTCCAAATAAAAAGATTTCTGATTTTGAAGGCTCCCTTAATTTTTGGGGACAATTTAGTAAAAAAATTTATAAAGAAGTGATCCTTAACAAAAAAATAAATTTTAAAAAGTTTTTAAATATTGAAAAAAAATCATAATTCTTATGATAGCAATGAGAAACATTGCATCTTATTTTTGGTCCGTGGTATATTACACGGAGGCCAAACTTACTTAAATGTTAATTGCCCTTAAAGTAATAAAAAAATGATTGTTTTTTTAATAATAAAAATTAAAAGACTTGAACCCAAAAAACAGAATATTTTCTCAGGTGCGGAATATATTTTTAAAACTTTTTCTAATAGTATTCATATATAGCTTAAGCTTAACAAATTTGCTTACGTAAAGTTTATTTTTATAAATATAACACCCCCTCCAATGAAGGCTAAAACAATAACGTAAAAATTTTCAAAAAGACTTTTCTGTGTTTTAGGTCCGGAGTTTAAATTCTAAAAATTTTGTACTGATCGACCTATATTTTATGTATAAAACAGTAGTTTTTCATATTAAAACGAAGGAAGTTATAAAAAAAAAACAATAACCATGTAAAGAGGTGGGAGTTGAATTTCTGAAAGAATACATTTTTGATTATTATTTATATATGCAATGTAGGTAACAAGTTTGTCAACGTAATTTCTTTTCTAAAACACTTGTGAAGAAAATCAAAATTTGTTTTTTCACCGTCTATCCCCCCCCGGAACGAATTTTGAAAAGATTTAATATGATCAATGGTCATATACAGAAATATTTGGGCCAAATTTGAAGAAAACCAATTCGGACAATCCTGAGATACAAGGCAAAAAGCATTGCGACACCCATATGTACGCACATATATACGAGTTATTTACATAAATATGTTAAGGCACTGGAGCTTCTTACAATTCAGAACTTTTTAGTTATAAGATTATTTATTTTTCTTATATAAATTACGTAAGATAATTTCAGTAAGATAAAGCATTACTGACTTGATCCGTATCAAGTCTTACGTGTAATGTAAGTTTAGTAAAATATTTCATTACAAATTTATAAAACAAATAAACAGAAATTAAAAGAGATGAAAATTTTAATTCATTAAATATTCTAGTCAAAAAAAGACTAATCTAAACGAGTAATATATTATTTTCCGATAAATTTAGTCTAAGTGTGTCGTCTACATAGTCTTATAATCGTACATACATAATTTTTTTTTGGTCTAGATTAACTAGTTGGAATCCGATACCACTTTTTTGCAATCATTATTCTTTCCATTTTATTCTAATTATATTCTATATTCGTTTGGACTATATTCGCCGGAATCTATCTTACTGAAATTATTCCTACGTAATTTATATAAGAAAAATAAAATTATCTTATAACTAAAAAATTCTGAACTGTAGCTTCCGTGCCTTAACATACTTATATAATTATTAAAACTTGCATATGGATCAAAGAACTTAAATAATTACCCAGATATTTGTAACTCTCATGCAGACAAATAACTGATTCATTATTATTAAAGTGAAAAAGTTATAAGCTTGAATAAGATAATACAAAATTAAATGTAATAAAAGGTTTCTAATTTTAATACATTCTAGTAATAAAAAAGGTAAAGTAATATAACAAGTAAAATGTAACAAAATACATAAAAGTAATAAAATAAAAAGTTTGAAAAATAATAATACTGTCAAGAAGACTTAAAATTACGATTTAATATTAGTTAAACGAGATAAAAACTTGTTCTTTTTTGTTTTACAATTGTACAAGTAAAGTAACCGTACGGGTCTTTATTCATCAAACAAATGATTTTCTTTTTTTCTTTTTCTTAACGAATTTAGAAATTAATGTTCCAGCTACATAAACCCGTAAAGATTTGTGTTGATTTCTGAGCCAACACACGCGTGTTATGTGGGCGCTTTTATGCATACACACACATATCCTTAAACACAGACATACTCAATAAGTTTTGTCAAACTGATTTAAGAGATACATAAATTACTGAAGTCAAACACAAAAAAATTCATGTTATTTTTTTTTTTTCATTTTTTCTATAGCTTCCCCTGTCTGACTATGTAAAACGTATAATACAGTTATCGAAACCAGTTTTTTAAGCATGTTAAATCGCAACCCGTTCATTTGTAATTTATAATTTATTTTTCATTTTATTCGTTTGCTCAACAGTCAAGGAGTATATGATTTTCTTTTAACAGGTAAATAAATTTTTTACAGATATTTTTATTTATAAATCGTTCCTCTTATATTTTATTCCACCGTTTGACCAACCTGTTTTCCACCAAAATATTTCAATTTCTAAATTAAAGAAAAATTATTATACAGAGGGTTCGGAAAAGTTGTTGTGCACTGGAATTATTAAAGTATAATGACGAATTTTTCTTAATTATTACTTTGTATTTTTATAGAAATTATTTTATTTATTTATTATTTTATAGAAACGAATATTACAGTAACTGGAATTGTTTATACTCGTAAAGATATTGAAAATGTTCTCCTCCTATATCAGTACCACACTGCACATGTTTCAGTTTGTTTTCAAATACTTTAACCGGCTGATGTACTGGAATGTCTCGTATGTATGCCGTTATTTGCTTTTTAGTTTGTCAATCGTGCGTGGTCCGTTGCGATACACTGCTGTATCAGGTGATCGTGCAGGCCACAACTTCACCGTATATCTCAACATGTGTACATATGACCATTATCTCAACATCCAAAAAAGATATTTTAAAACTGGTTTTTCTATTAAAAACTTTTATATCTTTTATCTAAATTTTAAATATTACTTTTATCATTTCTTTTGTAATTTTAATAATTATTTTAAATGTCACGACAACTTACCTCTAAGAACGGGAAACCTGTAATAAAAAAAGTCAAAGATGTATCTCTCATAGAAGTTGAGTAGTTAAAAAAATGATTTTCGGAAAACCAGGAAAAACGATTGAATTTATCATTTACCTCATTTTACAACGGATTTTCTGGGTCTTCTTCTTACTCATACATATCTTCTAGCCTCCTCCTAGCAGATATAAGTTTTTGTTTTATCATAAAGAATTTAAAAATATTTTTAGCTTTGTTTTACCCGACCACAATCCAATCTTTCCACTGCAATCGACATGTTTTTCCCGAGGTCTACCTTTAGCTCACTTATCACTCCACACTTAGCAGTATTGACTACATTAAAATTATTCACAGCTTCATCATACTTCTTTTAGGAATAATAATCGACACAGAATCATTGAAAGATTCGTTGGGTTTTTGTGTTTTACCCAAACTACACTTTTCTAAAACTTTGTTACTTGTAAAAACTTTTATTATTAGTAAAATCCTGAAAGATTGGTTTTATAACACTCTATAGCAATAAAATTACAACAAAAAATAGTGTAATTGTAGTGCAAAAAATACATAAAAATAGGAATGACCACAGTAAAACTGAAAAAGTAACAGGCCGCATGGAAGGAAAACGTTCCTCTAAAGCAATTGAAAAAAAGATTAATAAAAATATTTCAGGTCATCTAATTAACATGAAATGACCACAATCTTAAAGCGCACATTTCAAACTACAAGTTAGATTAAAAACGTCAAATTCGATTTTTGGGCGAATTTTATCTGCAGTGGTACCCTTAACCAGCTGATCTTAAATGTCTCGTACGTATGTTTTTATTGTGGTTTTTAGTTCTCAATTGTGCGTGGCCTGTTGCGATACACTGCTTTATCGGGTAATCTTGCAGGCCATAAAACTCTCCAAATGATTCGTTCACCTAAAATATTTCGTAAAAATGTCCATTTATCCCTGTTAGCTGTCTGTGGTTGCTGTGACCCCATCTTGTTGGAACCAACCGTGATTGATTTCCACTTACGTTAACTGACCGATGAACTTTATTAAAATAGCACAAGAACGATCACTATTAACTGTATTTTCAAAAAAGATTGGACCCACAATGCGCGTTCTACTCACACAATTTTCGCTTCCTGTAAGGATTGCTCGTGTAGTTCATGGGGGTTAGTTGTCGATCAGAGTGATGTATTTTGTGTGTTAATATGAATGGATGAAACCACATTATCTGTAAAAACGAAATGTCGAGGGTACCTACGGAGTTTTGCCCAATAAAACGTTTAAATCATTGACGATAATTCAGTTTTTTGGCATGATTTGTAGGTTTCAGTTCTTCAACACACATTACTTTATAAGGGAACATTTTTAGTTCTTTTCTTACAGCTTTATGTGCGGTACAAGTCCGATATTTTTGTACTTTCGGCCGTAGCGTCCGAAATATCAAACAGCTTCTGTTCTTTTAGTTTTAGATCGAAGTGGTCTTCCACTTCGATCAACGTCTTCAACACAGCCTGTTGTCCGAAATTTTTCTATAAGAGTTCAAACTTCATTGCGGTGAGGAAAATGAGTAACTATAATCTGGAAACTTTTCAAAAACTTGTGCTTCCCTAAATCAGTATACTTATCTTCACGAAAGACGTGTTCAACGAGAAAAATACGTTCCTCTACCGAAAGAACCATTACGTTTTTCGTAAATATTGATTCCGATAAACGAAACGAAGCATGTTCAATCACAATTCAACGACTGACGTCTTGGTTTATTACTGAGAAACGCCCAACGAACCCACAGGACAATCAATCTAACGCTGAAAAAACAGAATGCACCACATAATTCTAAAGCATACTGCACAGCGACTTTCCGAACGCGGTTTATTTTCATCACTACGTGTTTACAACTTGTTCACTAAAAAAAATTCATATAAGTCTTATTTTTAATCTGGTTCCGATTCTTTGATCATTCTAAGCGGATCATTCTCAAAAAATATTTCGAACGATGACTAAAATAATAATCTTTAAATATACAAAGATAATTTCTTTTGACAAATAGTAAAATTTTTAATATTTTACTGACATATTTCGGTCTAGATTAAAATATCGAATAGTGATAAATATACTTAATCTTTTATCAGTATTCAACTAACATTAGAAACTTTTTCACATTTTTTTTTATTTTTTTATTTATTACTTAAAAAATAAATTTTGAATTAAGTCCGGCCCAAACAATCAGATTAGTGAATCACTTTCTAACAAGGACTTATACAAATTTCTTAAAAAAATATTTAAATCTGGTAAAGGGATTAAAAACTTTGCGTTGATGGTTAGGTCAGTATTATTAAGTTACAGTTATCCTCTGAGGTATTGGAACTAAGATATTAAATTTTTCAGTTGTACACTGATAAACAATAAGGAGATATTTTATCTGTGATTTTCATACTATTTAAAAATAAAACCAATTAGCCGATGTTACGTTAAGATCAATGAAAATAAACATCGGTAATAATTTATACCTTTAAGTATGCAAATGAATACCAATAAATTTATCATTATCTATAATTACATCATTTATATTTATTGTTAAATATCAATAATATAAGATCAATAATATATTTCTTAGTAAATATTTTAGGTAGAATATTTTAGATTTTTTTTAAATTAATTGTTTAATTAAGCCTTCGTCCATCCTTTTGGTTTTGATGATATTGATGTTAATATTTTAGGTTTTAATATTTTAAACGAACACATCAAAGATTCATCTACTGTCATCATACCACCAGCATTATCAAATTCACCACAATAATTTGGGGCTGAAAATATTGTAATCAATTGTCTTTTGGCAAAAAATTCGTAACCATCTTCAACCACTTGGTGTGCTCTACATATTAAATCTAACTCGTGTTCGTTTAGAAACTTATTAACAACCTGAAAATTAAATGAAAAATAACATGTTAGAAAATAAACTTTTTGAAATAATTTTTTTTGTAAAAGTATAATTTTAATAAATTTTCTGGTTTTCATTTATAGTCGATGCAGTTCAAAACTCACTTCATCTAATTATAAGTTTAAAAATAATAAGATATAAAGAAATAATGACAAAATAGTGTTTTACGGTGGAAACTTCTGGGTGCAATTCTACCTACGACCACGATTCTTACGAAAGGGGAAGAATAGTTTTTAACATGATCTTTCAATCTAATCTGTTCTAGTTTTGAGTTTTTGTCATGGCTTTAAGAGTAGACGAAGAAGGGCTAAAACTTTTCCGGCTTTTTCTGGATCTCTTTTTTAAATTTTGTGCTTTATACTGACTATAATACGATTCATCGAGCTCCTAAAAATACCCATTTAAAGCATCTGTGACTTTCTCATTGCTCTCAAATCGTTGTCCACAAATTCATTTTTAGTTTAGTTAATCGTAGTTACTGGGTGCTAAATCTGGCGAATAAGGCGCTTGGGAAAGCAACTGGAACTGTTCGTTGATTTTGACGATTGGTGGTGCATGGTCATGATAAAACAAGAATTTTTTTCGCTGGATGTGATCGTTTTCTTTTTACTTCATCGCTCAAAAGTTGCAATAGGTTTGCGTAGTACTCACCATTGATTGTTTTACTCTTTTCGAGGAAATCAATAAAAATAATTCTTTCTTTTTTTTTTCCTTCTTTGAGAACGGTTCACCTGGTCCTGTCCATTGTTTTGACTGTTTTTTGTTTTCAAGAGTGTAATGATAGACTCAAGTATCATCAGAGTTATAACCGACGCAAGCATACACTGGTTCTGCGTACACAGCGCCGTTCCGCTAGTACAGAGCCAAATTCTCAGTTGAAACTGTTTTCCGTCGCATCTTTTGCTTGAGTGTTAGCAAACACGACAGCCACCTAGAGCTTCTCCATGCTCAAATAATTACGTCAAATATTACCTACACGTTTAATTAACATTTTAACAGCCTCAG
The DNA here is from genome assembly GCF_047948215.1 of Lycorma delicatula. NCBI lineage: Eukaryota > Metazoa > Arthropoda > Insecta > Hemiptera > Fulgoridae > Lycorma > Lycorma delicatula. The sequence goes on along the minus strand of NC_134457.1, from coordinate 190,644,540 downwards.
CTATCTCACGCACTTTAAATCTGCGGCCCCCAACACGATTACATTAATTCTCTATATCATTTCGAGAGTTGTGACTTCAACGGGCGTTCCTTCATCAATGGTTCGTCATCAGTACTTTTGAGATCTTTTTTTAATTCAGAAACCCACTGGTTTTATCGTTGAATATGATGGAGAAGAGTGTTTTAGTGTTGAATCCATTTCTTGTTTGATCTCAAATAGCGTTAAACCTTTCAAATATAAGTATTTTATAAACGAAAGTTTCGCCAGTTTCTCCATTTTCGTGAAAATAACAAAGGCGTCTTTTCAATAGTTTGTGAAACCTTTTCTGTTTAGCTTCCGACATCACCGTCAGGATTACTTGAGAGGATGAATGAGGATGATATGTACCACTGTAAATGAAGTGCAGTCTTGTACAGTCCCAGGTTAACCATTTCTGAGATGTGTAATTAATTGAAACCCAACCGCCAAAGAACAACGGTATCCACGATCTAGTATTCAAATCCGTATAAAATTAACTGCCTTTACTAGGATTTGAACCTTACAACTCTCGACTTCGGAAATCAGCTGATTTGCGAAGACGCGTTCACCACTTGACCAACTCGGTGGGTTAGTTTGTGAAACCTAGACTAACAGAGCTACTAACCTGAAATTTAGTACAAGTTAGTGAAAGATAGTACAATAGATTGCCAATAATTGAGTTGCTACGTGTCAGGCCGGAAACTATTACAACTCTCGCAAATTATAGTTTCCAGCTACCTAATAGAAAAATAAAGAATGTTAATTCATGAAAAAGCATCTTTTAATGTTAGTAGCCAATCTTTTCATATTAGATTTGATAACAAATGTATCTGAATAAGTATTTTTATCGTTTATTACAGAATATCCATAAATAGTTTCGACGGACTTATTTTTTTGTAACAAAATATATGAAAAAAATAGGAATGGACGAAGATGATATCAGAAGAAAGATAACCCCACATATTTTTGTAATTTGAGAGTTAAGCTATTTATAATGGAAATTTAATTCATAATAAAAATGTAATTATTTTATAATAAAAACTTGAGCCATTTTAAAGGAATACTTGAGATAAACTTAACAAAATATAACAAAACTATTCTATCCAAATATTTCACAGTAACTTCTATTGATGGAATTAAATGTTATGAAATACCCAACCGCTTTGACATAAATAAACAAAAATGGATATACCTGTTTTGAATTAAGAGCAGTTGAACCTCCCGAATGTCCCAGCAGCAACATGAAATATTAAGCAATAACTACAAACTAAACAGGGAGTACGTAAGTAATAAGGTGTCTTTGTTCAACATGATATGATTTTAATTATTTTGCTCGGAGTTGTACAGTTCTAACAGTTCGATTTTTTTTTAATGAAAATGTATTAATTAATAATATGTACATCAATTTGCTTTTAAATGGAATTCGAACTAACTTTATATAAATTCTCACGTTATTCCGGAGAGAATCGGCTTGGCCGAGTGAAATAAATTTGTAAAACGAATATTAATATTTAAGAAATGTAATTTTTTTTAAAAATGGACTGCATACGCATTTTTGAATAGATTACCCTTTAACAGATGCGAGGTAAAAGGAAGCACACGTTATTCTTTATCTTGGAATCTCAATTAGAATCTTCTGCAAATCTTGTTCTTCTATTTCAAATTAGATTAAAATGCTTTGACATTGCGGGAAAAGAAAATAAAATCGAAAAAGTTTTAACTTATTTCGATTGAATAACAACACGTTAATATTGTAAGCCACTTTTACTACACTGATTTAAAAAAAAAAAAAATATTGATAAAATCAAGTAAATTATCTTAAATAGGATATGTTACTAATGACTTATGGTCAATATTCTTAAATTATACATTATTCATTACCTTAAAAAATATTAGTTGGAATATTTACGTTTTTAAATTGTAAAGGTTTACCTCCTCCCCCCAGAAAAAATTAATAGTTAAACTTAAGTTATAATTATTATACTACAATAATAATTTTTTTTATATAGCTCAACCTACAAAAAACCGTACTAAAAATGACATTCGGTAGTCGGTGACACATAAACATTGGACTTTAGTAATAACTTTCCAGAAATTACTGATAAGTTATCATCCATTTGTATCAACTCGCTCAAACTCTTGGAGTTGGAAACGAAAAAAGAATATCAGGATCGTCCCAAATTAAAAAATGAGTCCTTAAAAATGTTCCATTAAAATTCCAATTAATAATTCAGATCTTTAACTAATAATTTATAATATTTCATTCTTCTTATTCGTTCGATTGCTTACCCATTTATACTTTCCCCATATTTCTGCAGCCAGTTTTTTATCATAAAAAATTGTAATAATTTTAGCAAACATCTCTTTCTGTAATAAATATGTACCACACTATCTGTAGACTTGCAGTAACTTCTACTTCTACCCGAACTAGACTTTCGTTCGTGACCTATATATTTATTTTGCATTTGTATTTATGGAGAAAAAAGTAATAATAATTAGGTTAGCCACAAGCAACGTTTTACCGGTAATTTTTTGGGATTAGGCAAGGGAGATCAAGAGGATTTTTTAAGGTTTTATGCCTTTCGAGACGCCAATAAATTATAGAAATATAAAATCGAAAATTATATTATATGAGTAATCCATGCCGGATCAGGATTTAACCCGGAATCGCAATATGAAAGAAATCTTATGGAGGTCGGTCACTCAGAATGATATTTTAAGTCGTTTTTTTTTACAATGGTCATTTAATTTTTTTAAATTAAAGTTAATAAGTACTAAACATGAGGAAAGTAGTTTAGCCTATGACACACGAGTGTTCCAGTTTGATCCTGTGATTGCTTTTTTGTAATAAAAGCTAAATAACATATTTTACTTCACAAGTTAAAATTATTTTTTTTTTTTATCTAACAAGTATTATTTATTAGTTTTCCATAAATATTGGTTAATCAGTTGATTAACCAATATTTAGTTGGTTGATCAGTTGAATTATCAGGTGTACATCTACTTAGGGACATACTCTATTTTTTATATAAGGTAAATAATAATATGGTGAGTCTGTTCACTAAACATTAATGGACTGCGCAGATCGTTGTAATTTTTACGGATTTGCGCATACAAACTTCTATCTTGAAAATTCTAAGTGCCATTTGTTATTACTCGGCAGAAACTTTCATTATTTGTTAAATGTATTTAATAAGTAGTAATAATAATAATAATAATAATAATAGTAAAGAAATAGGAATAAGCAAACTGAATTTACCTCTACCCCGAAAGTAAATGAAACTCCTCTATCATTTTCTCCCCATCCAACAGTATCTTTATCAGGATCGGCCCATAAGAGATCGCATAATAGTCCTTGATCGGGGACATCCACAGGTCTACGTATATGTCTTATTTGATCAAAATCACGAAGATCGGGGCTTAAACCGCCGTGACAACAGAATATTTTCTCTTCTACTATAGCAGCGACAGGTAAACAATCAAAACAATCTGTAAATGTTTTCCATAATTTTAGATTATACCTGCGTTTGACTTCATCGTAAAAACCGTATATACGATTAATACTAGCGCATTCGTGATTTCCCCGGAGTAAAAAGAAATTTTCAGGATATTTTATCTTATACGCAAGCAGTAAACATATAGTTTCTAATCCTTGACTACCTCTATCGACGTAATCTCCTAAGAAAAGATAATTAGAGTCGGGAGGAAAGCCAGCATTATCGAACCATCTTAACAAATCGTAATATTGACCGTGAATATCGCCTACTATATTTATGGGCGCATGTAATTCTAATAAAGGCGACTGTTCTAAAAATATATCTCTCGATTTAAAACATAGGCTTTTAATATCATTTTCTCTTAAATGAACATTCTTTTGCACTTTTGATCCTTTAACTTCTAATAATAATTTAATACAATGGTCAACATTTAATTTGTCCTCCGATTTTCCCGAACTAGCAATACTTGAAGTAGTACTGACAGAAATCGGTAGTCTCTTACCACTACTACTGCTCATATTAATCGATCTCTTCGTAACTTTATAATAAAAAACAATTTATAAAATGTAGTATGTTTTTGCACATTTCACTAAAATCGTTTTTAAAAATTCACTACTAATATACATGTATACGTGATATCCGAGGCACGTTATCACACACTAAAAATTTTCATACATATGATAAACAAATTTTTGAAAATAATAACAATAAAAATAATGTAAATTTATCTGTAGTTTATGTACGTTGTGTTTTTTTTTTTTTTAAATATTATTAATGTTAAATAAAACTAAAAATATCATTTAAAGAATAATTATTTAGTAAATCATTCTTTGAAAATATTACTACTGTAGATAGTAATTTTGAAAATTTCATGTGAAATATAAAGAAAAGAAAAAATATTGTACTATAAAATTTATTTTTCTATAGATTAAAAAATGTGAATCATATGATTTTTATTAGCACTTTTTATTATGTTTAATGAATTCAACTCATTTTTCATATAATAATTAAATCAAATGAAGAAATATAAATTCATTAATATTTAGTTTATTGGAGGAGTATAAATTAATTAATGGAAAATATAATAACTATATTTTATAAATATATAGCAATATTTTTTAATTATATACATACATATATATATATATATATATACGATATATGTATATGAACGCTTCAAAACCAACGAAATTTAGAAAATATTGTTTTTATTCTATCCTAAACTCGAAGTTCTAATTTACTGCCGGTCCAATTGGGTGAATAGTACCGCTAATCTAAAAAGCAATTTAATTTTTAAATAAATAATTCAATTTTTAAGTATTTTTACACAAAAGTAATTATTGTATTTATTCGCAATTAAGTTGCTTAATTTTAAGTTATTAACAGTTAATATAGTATTAATTACTATTACTAATTATTGATTGTTAAATAAATAATAGTATCAATAAATCTAAAGGGACAGGAAATTCACTATTTATTAGGAACTAAAAGAAAATAGAAAACCATATATTTCTGAAGATGGGATTCTACTGGCAGATGATAGCTATATAGGAATCAAGCAATTATTTATTTTCCTAATGTGTACGCTACAATCTGTTCAACCAGTGAACAATAAGCAAACCCCTCCCTCGACCCAATGAGATGAGAATGATATATATCACTTGTAAATGAGGTGGATTCTTGTACAGATTCAGGCCGACTATTCTGGACATGTGTGGTTAATTGAACTCCAACCACCAAATTATACTGGTAACCACTGTCTAGTAATCAAATCCATATAAAATCAACTAAATTTTTCTAGGATTTTAACCGCAGAACCTTCGACTTCGAAAATCAGCTGTTAAAGAACTCTTTCTCTTTCTTTTTCCTGTTTAGCCTCCGGGAATTGCCGTTCAGGTATTACTTCAGAGGATGAATGAGGATGATAGGTTCGAATGTTAATGAAGTGTAGTCTTGTACAGTCTCGGTTCGAACATTCCTACGCGTTGACGCTCACCTGTGTAAATAGCGGGCATCAGCCGATCTTCGTACGCAGGGGAAGAGGCTCGATTCTGGATGTCACCTTTGCGTCGAAAAGAATGCTGAACAGTGTTATCGACTGGAGAGTGATATAGACTAGGACCTCGCCAGTGACCATAAGCTTCAAGTTGCAATGGAGGCTGGCAAACCCGGGCGGAGAGCCGCAGTCTGGAGACCGGCGTAGGCACAGGCCCAACGGATCGTTGGGTCTGCGCTCCAACGGATACCTGTGATGTCAGGTTTAAGCACCAACCAGGTTTGGAGGACCAGAGAAGCTCTTGACGGCCCTCAGTGAAGATTGCCACGTGATAATCGCCACTGGAGGCCCAAGGATAAAACAGGTCTACTGGTGGATGGACAGGATAACAGCACTAAGGGCAGAAGCCGTGAGTACCAGACGAAGACTTCAGCGATCGATGAGACGACTGAACGCTGAAGATCCCCCTGGCAGCTAGAGTTGCTTGACGCGAAGAGAGCCCTCCAAGCGGAGGGCTCTCCCCTAACCAGAGGAAAAAATAAAGAAGTTCGACATTCCTGAGATGTGTGGTTAATTGAAACCCAACCACCAAAACACACCAGTATCCACGATCTAGTATTCAAATCAGTATAAAAATAACTTTACTAGGACTTCAATGCTGGAATTCTCGACTTCCAAATCAGCTGATTTGGGAAGACGCATTCACCATTAGATCAACCCGGCGGATAGCTGTTAAAGAACTGATTGCGACAAGTTAACCACTAGACCAGCCCGGTGGCTAAGTAATTATTGAATAATATTTTATTTGCTTATTTATTCATCTTGAAATTTGTTCAGTTTTCTTCAAATGCAAACGTATTAGAAAGAATTGACATGTCAATTATGAAAATTAAACATTTTAAAATTTTGTAAAATCAATATTTTAATTACATCTTTTTAGCTTATTTTTTAAAATAATTTCCAGTAATTTAACTCGTATATATTTTAAATAAATAGTTTTAAAATCTATTTTAATAAATATTATTTTAATAATCATTTAAAATTATTATTTTATAATCTTAAAAGCTTCGAATTAATCCATAACAAGCAAATTTTACAAATAACAAGTAATAATGAAGATTCGTAACCTACATTTTCTAAAGAATGTTATCAAATATTCTAAATATTACAAAGAAAATTTACTTTTTTTTTGTTTAACATTAATTTTCTAACCAATTTTAAATGAGTGTTATTTGCAACCGTTCTAGAGGACTGAAGAAGGAGATTTCATAATTAGCTCGGAAATGATGTTCGGAATAGCAATTCTCATGTAACTGATAATGAGTTGTTACCAGATGTTAATAATAAAAATAGTTATTAATCTGGTAATTATATATATAATTCATAAATTATTTTTAAAAAATTCTGGTAAAATATCGTTAAAAAGTAATAACCCAAAATATTATTTATGAAGTATTTTTAACATTGTATTATTTGTTAATATATTATTATTAGAAAAAAAACCCTAAATAAGAGATGAATTTGTGGGAATTTTTATAAGTTTCTTGTTACTAAATCTGTCTAGAATATTTTTTATTATTTCTCTGTAGATTAAATAACTAAATCTAGGATGTCTATCGCTGACAAAAGGTATCGTGAATTATGCCAAATAGATTTCTTCATTAAATACTGGTTAATGTCTACCGTTTGAATAGGAAAGAATCTTTTATCTAAATACACAGCAGCTCTAATAGTAAGTCCTACTTCCATGAGTTATTAGTCAATTCTTCAGATTGACTTTCAACTCTCAACACTGTCAGATGATTCCGTGGTCCTTCAGGTTACGGGTTGAGGCAAACGGCTTCTCAACCCTTGCAAAACAATACCGGCTATATTTTCTGAAGCAGTTTTTTCAGATTACGGATCAGGATTTTAAAAAACTATAACTAAAAATTAAATAATAATAATAATAATAATAATGAAAGTTTATGAAAAAGTAAATAAAAAGTAAAATCCAAATCCAAGTTAAGACGAAACAAGCAGAAACGTTGAAGAATACTAACAGCCACAACGTTGAAGAAGTGGCTTTCAGAGAGATAGGCAGGAGATCTCGTCCTATACATTCCTGCTGGGAAATAGCCTCTAGAGAGAAAGCTGATGTAATCTTAGTTGAGGTGGCACCAGATGTAATACTGCGAGTCATGATATGGTGATAGAATATGAGTGGATACCCGGGTGATGGAGGGGTGCGAGGCTGATATTGTTAAAAAAGAAGGACGAACTAATGGGGTACTCGATAAAGTAAAGACCGTTTTGCTTACTGAGCTGCATGGCGAAATTATTCGAGAAAATGCTTCTCAAACAAATAAATGAAGGAGTGGAGTTGACAGGCAGGTTTCACGAGAATCAATACGGCTTTCGAGCCGGTCGTTCAGCGTTAGACGCATTGGAGCGTGAAATGGGCGTAGTTCGGACTGCAGTCCAAGGTACCTCGAGGACAAGGAATTTGACTGCTTATAGATATACGTAATGCATTCAACGAGATTCCATGGGATGTGATTTTCTGCGAACTCAGGGCTAAGTAAGTCCCGGCATATTTGATAAGAATAACCCAAGAATACTTTATGGACAGATTTGTAGTAGGCAATTGTGATGATGGTGAGGTGAAGTTCACTGTGGAGAGAGGTTTCCACAGGGTTCGGTATTAGCTCCTACCCTGTGGAACATAGCTTTTGACGAGGTGTTCAGGGAGAGATATCCGGAGGGCGCAACACCGGTGGCGTATGCTGATGATTTGGCCCTGGTGTTAGTAGGAAAAATTTAAGATGAGCTGAAGACTGCCGGAGTGGAATCAGCCAGAATATTACGGAGATGGCTGTCTACCAATGATCTTTGCCCCGCGGAGGAAAAGGTGAAGGTGGTATTGATGTCCGGCCGGCGGAGGCTGAGTTCTTTCAGTTTCTGTGTAGGCGATACAGCTACAAAATACCTGGGACTGTGGCTAGACAGAAATCTTACATTCTCCATACAGGTGGTTCAGGCACTTAGAAGAATAATGACTAACAAAGGAAGCCAAGGACTATGAAGAAGAGACTGCCGGCAAGTGTATTCTCGTCAGTGGTTTTATACGGAGTGCAAATTTGGCAGGGAGCTATTTCCAGAGCTAGAAATGTGAGTCGGCTAATGAGGCTGCAACGCAGACTTAACCTCCGGATGATCGCCGGATACAGAACCTTAAGCACAGAGGTGGCATCGATGATGGCAGGGGTTCCTCTGGTGGATTTGCAAGCTAGGATGAGGATCCTCATTGTGAATGGTAGAAACAGGAGGTCAGCAGTAGATGAGCTGTACACGGAGTGGAACGGAAGGTAGCAAACAACCCCCAAAGGTAGATGGACATATGAGCTCATCGGAGATGTCAGAAGTTGGGCAGAGGGAACAAATGGAGACACGAACTTCGAGTTTACCCAATTCCTGCCTGGCCACGGGTGTTTTCGTGATTACTTACAACGGATGGGTAGGAGCATCACCAACCAATGTCATGATTGCAGGGAACAGGACACCGCGGTACATGTGGTGTTTTCCTGTCCAAGATGGCGAGATTTGAAAATCAGACTTATCGAGCAAGGAATAGTGGACGCTAGCAATGTAATAAGAGTAATGCTTAGCAGCAAGGACAAGTGGGATAAAGAATTGACAGTGGTCTCCACAATGATACGTGAAAGGGCGCATGAAGAAAGAATTCGACAGAATATGGATTAACGGATGAGCCGAGGCACGGAGTCTGAAAACGAATGATCGTGGGGCCAGCATCTGGGGGAGGGCGGCGAAGGGTTCCCGGAGTCGCTGTCCATCAATCGCCAACAGGGGACGCCACGGGGTCGTTTCGAATCGGATAGAAGAAAGACCGGGTGATCACGTGTGGGCTGAGTACACGCCATAGGGATTAGTTCCGGCCCCTACGTGACTGTAGGGAGTGGTTTTTTAGCGGGTGAGAACTCCGCACTGCCATCAAAGCGGGCGGCGGCTGGCACAGCTTTTTCCTCCCCCTATGGAAAACAAACAAAAAAATAATAAGTAAAAATAAATTAAATAAAGTAATAAATTTTTTTTGTTAAAAACCTTTTAACAAAATAGGGGTTATATTTTAAACTCTAAAGATTAAAAAAAAGATTACAAGGAAGTTAAGCAACATCACCCCAGATGTTTTAATTAGGCGTACAGTGGAACTGAAAAGAGTAGAATTACAATACACTCATAACATTACGCTGAATTTATTTTTGTTAATTTTCAAAGTTTTCTCTGGTATTAACATTAGAATGGATACGCATTAGGTATCCTATTCACGTATTCAATTACGCCAGAGTTCAACAGTAATTATTACTATATAGAGCATGCAAAATAAATCATATTAATTATAGCCCACAACTTTAATGAGTTAACTTTTGCTATTGATTTAGGATATTTAATAAAGACTAAAAGTATGTTTTATTTACCATTTAATATCACATCCAGTACTCTCTATTCGTATTATTTACGATTTTTAAACCAGATTTTTTTCTTAATCAGCATACATAATTGATAGATTTAAAATCGATGGAGTATCGTTCTGCCGTTGATGAAATTAAAAAAATTAAAATCTTACTTAACATAGTGTCATTTCAAGATAATGTAATGTAAATTGCTACATCGTTAAAAATCGTTAAAATTATTTCATCCAGCTAAATAAAACCAAATATAAATCGCATAATTTTCTAATGCAAGATCAATGGTTTAAATACTTATGATTTTGTAATTTTCTATTACCTTTTTATACATCTTGGAAAAATCAAGCCCGCTTACTTTTATACGTTGCAGTTACTTTATGTTTATAAAAGAATTATTTTCAAACCTTTAATTATTTGTAGATACAGGAAAAAGTTTTAAAGCAATGAACGATCATTTTCAGACTACAGAAGACAGTTAAAATATATGAACATGAATAACTAGTTTCATTTGGAACGAAGCCTGTAGGATATTTGGAACTAAGCCTGTATACAAACGTCATATACATGTGACTTTACTGATTTTAGGACAGAAAATTATAAAGCTAAAACATAATGTATATGATGTAAAGACTCTTGCAGGTTATGCAACGTATTAATTCTATTCGTTGACGCTTAATGATTGAAAATAAAACATATGTCGGATTGTTTTAACCGCTTATAGAATTGTTTCAGGAAAGTCGTGTCTGATACTAAGTAAACCAATTGACAGCGATTTGAAAGCTCATCGGTGCGGTGCAAAACGAAAATGGTCGGCTCAGTGAAAGTTGATAATGGAAATAAAAGTGCTTCACTAGTTTCAGAACAGAAATTTTGAACTCTCATTTACAATTTCAGAGAAAAAGATTTTATCCCATTAAAAACTTTAATACTTTTAAAATAAAATATGAAAATGTTATTGAATAAGAATAATAATGAAAAACGCGATAAAAGTTTTTTTTAAAAATAGTCGGTTACAAACTGTTATTACTTGCTGTAACATAATAATTTATATTCGCTATTTAATTCAGATTCATTGAATTACTAAATTAATTATCTACATCTTTAAGTCTAACTACATGTAACAATTTTTTTTAACTAGACTTGAACCAGAGCCCGACATCATTTTTATAGTACTACATACACTTCTAAATTATATTAAGCAATTGTTTTACAGAAAATTTAAATGTAAAAACTAAATATGGTTTATGCTAATGGTTTATGCTAATAAGATTTCACTTTTTTTAATTCAATAAACTACTCATAATATGTGTAATATTTATGCTATTAGATTTAAATTTCTTTTTAATAACAGTGATGAACTTAAGTATTTTCTCGTAAAGCTATTTAACAAAGATAAAAGGTTAAAATGCAAAATAAAAATTAACAAACACAGCGGTTAAAATTGAAAGCTTTCTTTTACTTCTATCAGTACGGTAAAAAAGTTAGGTTACAAATCCAAAGTTGTTCTATTATTTACAGGTAAGCCTAATTAATTTTAAGAATTATTAACCTTTCAGTCCACTACGTACAATTTTAAATAATTTTTTAATAAAATTATTATATTCTAAATATATTGTCATAAAATATAAATACAGGTTATTTATACATTTTAACATAACTGAAGTTCAAAATTCATTTTGTCCGGTCTTAGACCAACAGTTTAGGATAATTAATACAAACGAACAGGAGGAATAACTAAAAAAAATATTTTTTGATAGTCCCTGTTTTTTATAATCCCTTCTGTTTTAGTACCAGGGAAAGAAATTACTTTAATTTGGCAATGTTTATCACTCGTAAACAATCGTCCAAAAATCTTATTCAATCACCTTGTTTTATCATTTTTATGAAGTTTCCATTAAACTTTTTGATTGTAGCAAAATCTAAAAGTTGGTAATAGCTGGCAACACATTTGACTTTTTCTTAACCTGTGTTAGAAGTCACCATGCAAACTTTTTTCGTTATCCTACTCAATAAAAATTTTTTTCGTAAGAATGCCGAAAACATGATAGATTGATAAATTATTTTATAATCTATTGATTCTCAAACTGCTGTGAAACGAACATAGGAACTCACACAAATTTACGTGCTCTGCAATTACATTACTTGATATCGTTTCGAACTGAGATTTTCATTTGTTGATTGATTATATTTAAATCTATTCAAACATTCAAAATCATGTTTCATCATTAAATATGTATCTTCAAATCTTTCTATCAGCAAAATTTAAATGTTAATTCGCGGTCCGTAAATATCATCCATAGCGAAAATAGTAAAGCACACTCTAAACAAACAACTGTACCTCAATCATCAGTAATTTGACGCAAATGACGGTACATTAATCACAAAGGAACCCGCTCTGCAAGACCACTTTTCGGATGATGCTATGGATTTGCTTTGGCACGCTATTACAAGAATGACCAGAACTTTTTTTAAAAATTTTATATCAACTGATATTTACTCATTTCGTTTCCTTAAATAAATTCTAAAAGTAAAAATATTCAAGTTACGCCAATAATGTTGGTAGGTATCATTCTAGTAAAAATATTACAAAAATAATAATAACAATAAACATTTTTATAACAGATTACATTTTCTGTTGGTCTGAGTATTGTTTATAGTCTAACTACGAGGAAATCCAGGTAGTTATAAAAAATAACACATTTAGATTATAATGTTGAATTTAATAAATAATACATTACTGATCAATTACAGATTAGTACATTATAAAACGAGGCTGTAATAATAGCTATTAACGTACGAGTGCGAAGTTACGACACGAGCCTTGGCGTGTGTAAACTTTGCAAGAATGCATTAATGGCTATTATAGAAGGTTGCATACCGTATTTTTTTCTAAGTCTGAGAAAATATTGGTATTACTGATTTAAATCAGTGATTGAACACATTGGTTACGGAATATTTTTTTCTTAATTTTTCAAAAAATACATTAAGCAGTACATTTCTGTGACAATAGCTTAATATTCGTAAGTTCTTCCTTTTCGTTAATAACGACCGGTGTTAAAGACATTTCTTCCTTAGAATCTGACAAAATTAACCAAATAAAAAAATTAGCAGTGTAATATAGATACTTAGTTAACCATTTATTTGTGTATTTTCAAATTAACCTCTGTTTGCTAACTTGTAAATCAGTTTAAATCCAAAGTAAAAAAACAGCTGATAAATTAAACAAACCCCGCTTCTGATTGGTCAGTGGTAGAAAATAGTAGGCTTTTGATTGGTTGAACACTTGTATCCTAATGAAATTCTGTTTCACAGTGACCCTCACTATGATACAACTTCAAGCCGCGTAATTCAAACGTTATAATGCAGCCGTAGAAAAAAATTATTTTTACAAATTTTATTACATATAAATTTGATTACATTTAAGTTTATCAGTGGAACTTCTTAAACAAATTTAACATTTCCTTCAGAATAAAATGGGTATTCGTAAAAAAAAAACTTAATGAAATTAAATTTATTCATTTTTTCCGTAATTTTTCTTACTTTAAAGTAACGCATTTAAAAAATAATTTTCCACTTTTTAATTTACATAAATACCGAATAATTACATATTAAATTATTCTGAATTTTCTATATACTCTTAAAATAACAATTATTATCACCAGCAGTTATATAATTTAGGTTTCAAAACTGGGCAAAAAATTATGAAAAAGGTTTGAAAGTTACTGTTTACTTAATTAGAAAATATTTAATTTTTATAAATTATTTTATTAAAATAAACTTATGCTGTTTTATTGTAATTGTAGTTTAAGATAATTTTTATTATAATTAAAAATATTTTTATTGAGATTGTTATTGTTTGACTACTTATTATTTAAACAAAACTTTTATTAGTATATTAATTTATTTAATAATAATGCATTATGCTGGCCTCCGTGGCACGAGTGGTAGAGTCTTCGTCTTTCATCCGGAGGTTCTCGGTTCGAGTCCTGGTCAGGCATGGCGTTTTTCATACGTCACAAATTTCCAATCGAGCTAAATTATCATAACATTCGATTATTCTACTACGATTATTATAATTTTTACTTCCTTCTAAGAAGTAAAGGATTATTGTGATCGTGAAAAATTTCGGTTTTCGGATTTCAACGGAAAAATACATTTTAACCATCCCTGAATCCATTTTGACTAGTTTTGGCGTGACGTCTATACGTACGTATGTATCTCGCATAACTCAAAAACGATTAGCCGTAGGATGTTGAAATATTTTATTTAGGAATTCTGTACATCTAGCTGTGCACCTCCCCTTTTAATTGGAATCGACTGAACCAATAGTTTCCAAAAAAAAGCCCAAAATTAAAAAATAAACTGGAATCTGAACTTTTTCTTAACTGCAGTAATAAGCCCTCATTGAGAGCTTTTCAACAATATATCATAAGTGGTACTTATTTTCATTGGTTCCAGAGTTGCAAATAAAATTTTAATTAATTGAAATTTATTCTTACAAGGGAAGGAACATCGGTTCGAACCCGACTTTATTTTCTTTTTTTTAACTTTTTGTTTAATTTAAATGTATTGATTTATTAATAATTATTAACCTGCGATTGTAAAAAAAGTTTCACAATAAATAATAATTCAATAATAACATACAAGTTATAAAAATAAATAAAAAAGTAAGTAATAAAAACATAAATATATTTAAAAAATATATGTAATTTAATAGGCGTACAAGGAAGACATGTGTCCACATCAGATTTTTTGACTATGTGTTAGTCATTCTAGAACAATCAGCTGATTTCCATAAAATACATAGCCTATGTATTTTATAAAATTATTATCTGTGGAAATCACATGACTTCCTTGTACGTCTATTAAATTACATATATTTTTTACATATTTATATTTTTTATTACTCGTACATATTTTTTTGTTATTATTGAATTATTATTTATAGTAATTTTTTTTACAGTCGGAGGTTAATAATTATTAAATAAATCAATATATTGAAATTAAAAAAAAGGAAATGAAATCGGATTTGAATCGATGTGTCTTCCCCTTCTATGATCCAAATATTTCATTAATTAAAATTTCACTTGGCTATAACTCTAGAAGCAATGAAAGTAAGTACCATTTAAATATATTGTTAAAAAGCTCTCAATGAGGGCTTATTATTGCAGTTAAAAGAAAGTTCAAAATCCAATTTGTTTTGGATTTTGGGCTTTTTTGGACACTTTTGGTTCAGTCTATTGCAGTCAAAATGGGAGATGTACAACTAGATGTTATAACAGTCCTAAATCCAAATTTTCAACATCCTACGACTAATCGTTTTTGAGTTATACGAGATACATACGTACGTACAGACGTCACACCGAAACTAGGCAAAATGGATTCAGGGATGGTTATAATGTATTTTTCCGTTGAAATCTGAAATTTTTCGCTTTATTTCGTACAAGGAAGTAAAAAGAAAAAATTACTTAGATTAAGCATAAAGTAAAAGTAAATTAAAACAGAAAGCTAATTTTTTATTGTAACAGAATCTGTAAAATTATCTTTGTTATCACTCAGGGCTTATTTCGGATTTGTAGCAAACGTCATTGAAAAGCTCTTGTTATCCTATAGGGTATAATGTACGTTTTTAAATATATATACTGTAATGTAAAGATAAACTGGCTAAATAAAACCTTTTTTTTTCTTTTTTTTTAATTTAAACTGTTTTGACTTAATTATGAGAAAATAATTTTGTCTTAAACTAAAAATCGTCATTAGTTTAGTTTGTGTTAAGGCGATACTTTAAATAATATTTAAAGAATATATAAGAACTTTTTGTTTATTCATTGTTTTCTTCTTTTGCATACGGGCGATATTCCAAAATGAAAGCAAATTTCCGATCTACGCAACAACATGGGATAAAAACTTATAATTTCCATAAAAAGTACATTACAACAGCAATCGTCAAAGAGAAATTAAATTTTCTTTTCTTATTTAACTAATGTAAAACTTTATTTGCAGTGTTGATATAACACAGAAGAGGTTCACTATTTATTTTTTTTATTCTCTCTGAATTTGTCGTAATATGCAACATGGTTTAGTGGAAGTAATTATAAATACTGCTGTTGTTCAAATAAATAAAAAGCAGTTAACTTACGCAAACAAAACGTATGTAAATAAAATGTTTAAATAAAAGTCCCGTTACATTGTTGCTGTTATATTTGTTTGTTTTGGTGGTCCATTAAAGGATTCGCATCGTTTGGTTTTGAACGATAACTCAATTTCTAATATTCCCCTGCAGTACCAGTATTTCTAAAACAATTATAAAGTTATTAAAATTTAATTACTCAATTGGAAAAGGACATACCAGCAGTTATAGGCCTATCAAGCACTCATAAAAAAATTTAATAATTCGAGTTCAGTAACGTAAGCCTAATGTTTGCATTCATAGACCAACGAAGTTTATCATAACATCATAAACGATACAAAATGTTATTAACTATATTCCTTAATAAACAATTTGTCCATAAAGTACAGTTACAAATATGAAAAATTAATTCATACACACTCGTATAAATTGCTTTGTTTGTTTAAATAAATTCATTTTTAATGATACTTACGAATACTTAGATCGTTTGTAAGTATAACTCTACAGATCAAGTTAATCAACATAAATTTAAATAACTAAAACTTTTAAACCAAATGGAAGTTTAAATTAACGTTTTTCGAAACAAACAAGTAACCTCATAATACCTCCTACCCCAATTATTTATACGGAAGTATAAGTAAATTACACGTAGACTTCATAAATACTGCTCGCTACAAAAAAAAATGAGTCACTTGCCTTACTATATTGAATTATAGCACAAAAACATTTCACTTAATAGCTGATTTATCCAGTAAAATAAAGGGGTTTAAATAAATGTTATATTAAATTTGCTGAAAAATTAAATACGACAAAAAATACCATCACATATCTCTGACAGAGATTAATTTATTTACCGTATCAAAAAAATGACTACTTGATAAATGACAAATAAAATAACATTCGTACTCAATTTAAGAGTTAATACTCAATAATAATGCAGAAATTTGAATAATTTAACAGCTGAATAAGTTCAAAAAATTTAATTAAGCAGTTTTGTTAAAGAATCAGTTAGATCTGCGCTGCGGTTCCTGAGTTTTAAGTGAACACTCTTGTAATCGTCGTTACAAAGCAAACATATATACGAGCATTTAAATTTAAAAATAAATTAAAACATTCAATGAGTATGAAATCAAACTTTATTAAAAATAAACCTGACAAAAATGTACTAAAAACAAAAGAAAATTTTAAGAAACTTTAAATTTTAATTTTATATATATATATATATATTTTTTAATACTGATGTGCGTATAAAAATTGTTATCAATAAACAAAAAATTAATTTTTTTTTTTTTTATTTTATAAGAAAAATCTGATCTGGGCACCATATGACTTCCTTGAACGCCTATTAAATTTCATATACACATTTTTTAAGTAGATTTCATAAGAGAGCTATCTATTGGAATGGATACCATGATTCGACTTCCCGAAAATTTCGACAAAACTTCGCGTCTCACATCCCCCAGACCCCAGAACCACCGTCAGCTCAAAGGTTTATATATATATATATTACTTTGTGGACACGATAACTGCTGTAATTTTGCACCAATCACTTTCAAATTGTTTCATAAAAATAACTCGTCCCAAAATCTCGGTCGAGTTTATTAACGGCCAAAATCGGATCATGCAGGTGGAAATGGCGGGGCTTTTTCGAAAAAACAAAATATCAATATAACTTTCTTATTAAGTAAAATATCGAATTCGTTTAAAGTTTTTACTATTCTTTGGATAAGGGCCTAAAACTTATTTAAGTAAAGTTTTTTGATGTCACCAACCACTGGCCCAGGGGGTGGAAAAAATGGGGTTTTGAAGACAAAAAACTCATACCTTCCTTATTAGGCACAGTATCGAATCGGTTTAAAGTGGTCGTTAGTCCTATAAATTTTATCTAAAACTTTTGTCTGTAATAATTTTTGATATGACCAACCCTTATGGCAACGGATGACCAAAATGTTGATGGAATTGTAAGAAGATGTGTGTGTCGTGTGCTAAACATGTGAAAGTTTTTTTCATGTGCAACTATTGTCGTATTGAGTAAATTTGAGGTTTTTTTAAATTTAAGGTAGAAATCATTTTTATCCCCTACTTAGCACCGGTGAAATCTACCTCCGCCTTCCGGAGTGCCGAAAGGGATTTTTTTTTTTTAAATGAAAAGTACATTTTTTTTCATTAATAACTTCTGATATCTTTTCATATTTTTTTTTTATTATTATTGAATTATTATTTATCGTCATTTTTTTACAATCAGAGGTTAATTAATTAATTATTATATTACATATTTTATACAATAAATAAATATATATATATACGTATAATGTTATTATATATTTATATAATATATCTATATAAATAAAAATGTAAATGTTCGTTTGTTCAAAATCTTAAATCTCCGAAAGTTCTTTACCGATTGCTTTGAAATTTTGACACAACGATGCATTCGAATACGCACGTGTTTTTATATACCTAAGATGTCACACTTGTGACATGCGTTTTTTTAAAAACAGCGCTATTTGTTGGACGTAAAAGCAACACACGCTATACTAAATATTTTACAATTCCATTTCAATGTTTCCGATATGTGTGTCCGTTACAAACTAAAAAACTACTGAACCGACTTACGCGCGGGGGAAAAGGGAGAAAAGAAGAAATCGGAAAAGGGAAAGAGGGAAAAATCGGTAAAGGGAATAATCAAAAAAGGTAAAAGGGAAAAAGATAAAAAGGGAAGAGGGGGAAATAAAAAAATAAAAAACGATTAAACGGGGAAATGGAAAAGGGAAAGTAGAAAAAATAAAAGAGGAAAGGAGGAAAGAGGAAGGGAGAAAATGAAATAAGTGAAAAAGAATGTGAGAAGGGAAGGAAAAGGGAATATGTTAAAAATGAAACTGCGAAAATCAAACGGGTAAGGGGGAATGGGAAGGGAAAAAGGAAAGGTTAAATTTTGTAAAGTTCCATAATGTTCATTTTCTTAATGCTTTATCACACTTTCGATTGTGTTCATTAATCTATATATATATATATATATATATATATATATATATATATACTCAAATCTAGCAATAGCGAAGTATTTCCGGGTCTGCTAGTTAATTAATATATTTACATATTACATATTTTATATGATAAATGTATATAATGTATAATTTTATTTTATATTTATATATTATATATTAATTAATAAATCAATATGTTTAAATTAAAGAAAAATAAAGTTAAAAAAAAAACAAGGAGATGAAGTCTGATGAGCCTTCCCCTTCTAAGATCCAAATATTTCATTAATTAAAATTTCATTTGACTCAAACTCTGGAACCAATAAAATTAATTACCACTTATGATATATCGTTGAAACGCGTTTTTTAGACATTTTTGTTTCAGACGATTGCATTCAAAAAGGAAGGTGCACAAATAGATGTTACAACAGCTCTAAATCTAAAATTGCAGTATCCTAAGGCTAATCGTTTTTGAGTTATGCGAGATACATACCCACATACGTACGTACAGAGTCACACCGAAACTAGTCAAAATGGATTCAGGGATAGTCAAAATGGATATTTCCAATGAAATCCGAAAACCGAAATTTTCGGGATCACAATATTTCCTTTACTTCGTACAAAGAAGTAAAAAATTAAAATAGAGTCTCCTCATTTCTTTGAAGTTTTTTAAATCATGATCGTTTTATATATCATATATTCATTCAATTTTATCACATATGCTGATGATATTTTATTTATTTCATGTAAAGCTGTCATTGCAACAAAGAAATACAGTCATATTTCCATATGGAAAAAAATTGCAAACCAAATTTAATAAAACTGAATTTTATTTTACTGACATGAAGCTCAAAAATAATGTATAATTAACCCAAATTCTGACAACAAAATAGTTTTCTTGTTAAAAAGCCTACATTAGATTTTTTTTAAGTTAAACAAAATTATAATTTTATTAAATTATTATTGTCATATTCTTTTCTAATTTTATTTTTATTTAAAAGGTAAAACCATTCTCTTTTTTTTTAATTCTAAACTTAAAAATTATTCATAGGTTAACAATTTACTGTAAACTTTTATTGACTATTTTATTTTCAAAGTGGTTGTAACCTAAGACTGTCGTGTATTAACATTTGGAATATTTTACATGCTATCACTTCCATTGTGTTTGTTTGTGTGTGTGTGTGTGTGTGTGTGTGTGTGTGTGTGTGTGTGTGTGTGTGTGTGTGCGTGTGTGTGTGTGTGTTTTGACAATATTTGATATTTCTGTTGTGTTTGTGTGTCAGAATATATTTGCATGGAATGGTAGATGGAAAATAAAAGGAACAGCAGTCACAAAAATGTTACTACTCCCTGTCAGTACTTTTCTCAATTCTCCATTCTCCCACTGCCTTTCCCTTTACACTCTCAACTTTCTTCAGGCAAACATTTCCTTTTCTCACAAAAAAAAAATTCATAAAATAAAGTTGTAGGAGTGACAGAGGCGAATAATGCATTATGACTGAGAGAATAGAAATGATCTATTACAGAAAGCATACATTCTGAGTTAAAGTATGAGGTATCTGAATTTTATAAATAATTTCAAAAAAAAACTGTACACTTTTTGTTTGAAAAAAATAAATTAATATATATCTTTTTTTAATAATGATTTATAGTGAAGTCATAAATGAAATTAGCATACAAGAGAGATTTGAATACATAATGTATTCAAACTTATTAACTTAGTAACTTATTAAGATAATCGTCCAATAAATATTAATTTTTTTTTACTTTTATTAAAGAAAAATTAATCAAGGTTTTAAACTTTAAGGTAGAGTTTAATGTTATTATGAATACTTTAAAATTATTCTGCCATTCAGCAATCAATTCCATTACACGTAAAAGGTTCGTTCACCAAAGATAAACAGACCAATTCAGAAAGAGTACAATTAGTAACTAAACGCCAGTAACTTTAGTAAACTATTAATTTGGATATTTAAATCCAAGAAAGAGTAACCTTTAATTAAACCTGAGATAGTTGACATAGAAATCAACTGGTTTTTAAGTTCATTCAGCACTAGCATTATGTATCTTAGAAAAAAATGGTTAAATGCTGCATTATTATAAACATATAATAATAATATTATTTCAATATTTAATAATATAAAATAATATATTAATTTATTATAATAGAATATTAAATAATATTATAAATATATAATATTTATATATTATAAATTTATATAATATATATATATATTAAAATATTCGGTTTACTGCATTAATATAACAAAGATCAGCTCACATCATCTGAAAAGACTGAATTTTGGATTGTGTATGTGTGTGTGTGTGTGTGTGTGTGTGTGTCAGTGTGTGTGTGTGTGTGTGTGTGTGGTGTGTGTATGTGTGTAAGTGTGTGTGTGTGAATGTGTGTGTGTGAATGTGTGTGTGCGTGTGTGTGCGTGTGTGTGTGTGTGTGCGTGCGTGTGTGTGTGTGTGCGTGCGTGCGTGCGTGTGTGTGTGTGTGTGTGTGTGTGTGTGTGTGTGTGTGTGTGTGTGTGGAGAGAAAGAGAATAGAAAACCAGTAAAATTTAATCTGCTGAACAAGACATTTCCACTTCTGTATCTCAGATTACAGTTATAATTTAACGCATTCGTAAGTTACAATGGTCAAAATATAATCTGAATAGGAAAGCCGTCAAAAAATTAAAACATTGAACAAGATTTGTCCTCTTCCGTATCTCAGATTACAGTTATCATTTAACGCCCATAACGGTTACTACGATAAAAATATAAACTGAATAGGAAAGGCAATAAATATTAGACCAATCAAAATGATTTGTCCTTCTCCGTATCTAAGATACGGAGAACCTCCGTATTTTAACGCCCTCCTTGGTTACTATGGTAATAATATAATCAGAATAGAAAAGCCGATAAAAATTAGACCAATGAACAAGATATTTCCTCTTCCGTATCATAGATTCCAGTTATCATTTAACGACATTGCTGGTTACTACAGCAACAATATAATCAGAATAGAAAGGCCAGTAAAAATTAAACTAATGAACAGTACATTCCCTCTTCCGGATCTCAAATTAATTTATAATTGAACGGCCTCGCAGATTACTACGTTAATAATATACACAGATTAGAAAAGCTGATAAATACTAAAACCAATGAACAAGAAATTCCCTTTCTGTATCTGAGTACACAGTTATCATTTAACGCCCATAGCGATTACTGCGGTAAACTGAAAAATAGGAAAGGCAATAAATATTAGACCAATCAAAATGATTTGTCCTTCTCCGTATCTAAGATACGGAGAACCTCCGTATTTTAACGCCCTCCTTGGTTACTATGGTAATAATATAATCAGAATATGAAAGCCGATAAAAAGTAGACCAAGGAAAAATCTTGTACTCTTCCGTATCAAAGATAACAGTTATCATATAACGCCCTCGCCGCTTACTACGATAAAAACATAATCAGAAAAGAAAACCCAGTAAAAATTAATCCAATGAACAAGAAATTTCCTCTTCAGTACCTCAGATTACAGTTATCATTTAACGCCCTCGCCGGTTACTACGTTAACAATACAATCTAAGTTGGTAAGCCGATAAAAATTAGACCAATGACCAAGACGTGTCCACTTCTGTATCTAAGATTATGGTTATCATTTAATGGCATTCGGCGGTTACTACAGTAACAATTTAATCAGAATAGAAAAGCAAATAAAACGTAATACAATGAACAAGACATCCCGCTTCCGTATCTCAGATTACAGTTATCATTTACCGCCCTCGAAAGTTACTACGGCAACAATATAATCAGAATAGAAATACCAAAAAAAAGTAATCCAATGAACAAGACGTTCCCTCATTCGTATCTCAGATTACAATTATCATTTACCGCCCTCACAGGTTACTACGGTTACAATATAATCTATATTGGAAAGACGATAAAAATTAGACGAATGAGAGAAGCTTGGACTTTTCCGTATCAAACAATACGTTTATCATTTAACGACATCGCCGGTTACTTGTGTAACAATATAATCAGAAGAAGAAAACCGAAAAATTAGACTAATGACAATGACAAGAAGTATCATCTTCTTGCTATCTCAGATTATTGGTATCAATAAAGGCCCTTACCGTTTAATAGGGAAAAAATATAATCACAATTGAAAAGCACATAACAATTATACAATGAACAAGACATTCCCTCTTCCGCATTACAGGTTAATTTATCATTAAACACCCTAGCAGGTTGCTACGTAACAATAAAAAAGTGAATAGAAAAGCCGTTAAAAGATTGGACGAATGAACAAGAGTTGTCCTCTTTCGTATCTCAGATTACAGTTATCATTTAAAGCGCGCGCAGGTAACTACGGCAACAATATAATCAGAATAGAAAGGCCAGTGGAAATTAAACTAATGAACAGTACATTCCCTCTTACGGATCTCAAATTAAATTATAATTTAAAAGCCTCGCAGATTACTACGTTAACAATATACACAGATTAGGAAAGCCGATAAAAACTAAAACCAATGAAAGAGACATTCCCTTCCGTATATCACATTACAACTATAATTTAACGCCCACAGCGGTTACTACGGTAAACTAAATAATAGGAAAGGCGATAAATATTAGACCAATCAAAATGATTTGTCCTTTTCCGTATCTGAGATTAAAGTTATTATTTAAAACATCTCGCATTTAAAACCAGTAACAATATAATCAGAATATAAAAGCCGATAAAAAGTAGACCAAGGAAAAGACTTACACTATTTCGTATCTAAGATAAGTTATCATATAACGCCCTCCCCGCTCACTACGATAAAAACATAATCAAAAAAGAAAAGCCAGTAAAAATTAATCCAATTAACAAGACATTTCCTCTTCAGTAACTCAAATTACAGTATCATTAAAGCCCTCGCCGGTTACTACGTTAACAATAGAATCTGAGATGGTAAGCCGATAAATGTTAGACCAATGACCAAGACTTTCCACTTCTGTATCTAAGATTATGGTTATCATTTATTGGCCTTCGGCAGTTACTACCGTAACAATTTAATCAGAATAGAAAAGCAAATAAAACGTAATACAATGAACAAGACATCCCTCTTCCGTATCACAGATTACAGTTATCATTTACCGCCCTCGAAAGTTACTACGGCAACAATATAATCAGAATAGAAATACCAATAAAATTAATCCAATGAACAAGACGTTCCCTCATTCGTATCTCAGATTACAATTATCATTTACCGCCCTCACAGGTTACTACGGTTACAATATAATCTATATTGGAAAGACGATAAAAATTAGACGAATGAGAGAAGCTTGTACTTTTCCGTATCAAACAATACGTTTATCATTTAACGACATCGCCGGTTACTTGTGTAACAATATAATCAGAAGAAGAAAACCGAAAAATTAGACTAATGACAATGACAAGAAGTATCATCTTCTTGCTATCTCAGATTATTGGTATCACAAATGAAAAGCGCATAACAATTATACAATGAACAAGACATTCCCTCTTCCACATTACAGGGTAATTTATCATTAAACACCCTGGCAGGTTGCTACGGTAACAATAAAAAACTGAATAGAAAAGCCGTTAAAAGATTGGACGCATGAACAAGATTTGTCCTCTTTCGTATCTCAGATTACAGTTATCATATAAAGCCCACGAAGGTAGCTACGGTAACAATATAATCAGATTAGGAAAGCCGATAAAAATTAGACCAATGAAAAACACATTCCCTTTCCCATATCATATATTAGATTTTCATTTTAGTCTCTCGCAGTTTACTAAGAAAACAATACATTCAGAATAGAAAAGCCAATAAAAATGAAAACAACGAAGAAGACTATCATACTCACGTATCCGAGAATACAATTATCATTTAAGGTCCTCGCCGCTACTCGTATAACAACATTATCAAAATAGAAAAGCCGATAAAAATTAATCTAATGAACAAGACATTTCCACTTCCGTATCTCAGATTACATTTATCATTTAACGCATTCGTAAGTTACTACGTTAAAAATATAATCTGAATAGGAAAGCCGTCAAAAAATTTAAACATTGAACATTATTTGTACTCTTCCGTATCTCAAATTACAGTTATCATTTAACGCCCACAGCGGTTACTACGGTAAACTGAATAATAGGAAAGGCGATAAATATTAGACCAATCAAAATGATTTTCTCTTTTCCGTATCTGAGTTTAAAGTTATTATTTTAAAGGCCTCGCATGTAAAAACAGTAACAATATAATCACAATATGAAAGCCGATAAAAATTAGACCAATGAAAAACACATTCCCCTTCCCATATCTAATATTAAATTTTAATTTTAGTCTCTCGCAGTTTACTAAGGAAACAATACATTCAGAATAGAAAAGCCAATAAAAATGAAAACAACGAAGAAGATTGTCATACTCACGTATCCCAGAATACAATTATCATTTAAGGCCCTCGCCGCTACTACGATAACAACATAATCAAAATAGAAAAGCCGATAAAAATTAATCTAATGAACAAGACATTCCCTCTTCCGTATCTCAGATTACAGTTATGATTTAACGCCCTCGACGGTTACTACGGTTACAACAAAATCTGAATAGGAAAGCCGAAAAATTAGACCAATGACCAAGAATTGTCCTCTTCTGTATCTCAGATTATGGTTATCATTTAACTGTACATGTGTGTGTGTGTGTGTGTGTGTGTGTGTGTGTGTGTGTGTGTGTGTGTGTGTGTGTGTGTGTGTGTGTGTGTGTGTGTGTGTGTGTGTGTGTGTGTGTGTGTGTGTGTGTGTGTGTGTGTGTGTGTGTGTGTGTGTGCGTCTGTGCGTGCGTGCGTGCGTGTACATACATATATTTTAATTGTAACAAGACTGGTATAACAGATCTGAGTAACAGATTCCTGAGAAATCCAGAAAGGGACTAAAAGAAACCCTCTTAGTTAAGCTAACAGGTTCTTTTAATAATCCTGTAGTATAATACTGCTCGTTGACACACTTAACAGATGTTGTTCAATGAAAAGTGATTACTGAACCAGGGTTGGAATCTCATGGGAAAGTATGAGGGGGAACAATCATTCTCATGCTTCGAGTTGGGTCCGGTCCTGCAGGTAAAGAGGACTGGAGTATAAATGCTCTGGTGAAGACCAGGCGACAGTCAGTCTGCAAGAGAGTTTTAAGCGAAGAGTTTCTTTACTAGAAATTTTACGTGATAGTTTTCTGTATGTGTGAGTATTCAGTAAAGAAGCAAATTTCTAGTGTGTACAAGTTCTATGCAATTAAGATGACGTCACAAGTTATTCCAGTACGTGAAAACAACAAGTGGTTCAATGCGTTACTGTTAAATTATAAGTGAAAATGCTATAATATTAAATTCATTCATATATTATTGGGTAGTTTTACTTTTGAACACCAAAGGTGTTTGCAGGTATTTGCAGTAAAATAACTTTATACTTGTCTTATCTATTGTATTATTGTTTGTAATTTACTATTGTTGTTGTTGTTTTGTGGTTGTCATTGTGGTTGTGGTTGTCGTCATTCTTGTTGTTACTATGATTATTATTTGCTTATTATTGATGTTTATTATTATTATTATTCTTTACTGTTGTCATTAGTGTTATTATTCAGTTATTATTTTTATTGACATTGTTATTATTGATTTGTCTTATTTTATTTATGTTCTTAAACTAATAAATTGTAATTATATAAACATTTTCAGTTATCAATCTCTCAATATACTGATCTAGCCGCAAACATGCAACAATATTATATGTATGACAACACTTAAATTTACAACATATTTATAAATCCACAACACATATTCAAACATTGTCAGTAACTAAACGTCATAGATAAACAACTTCATGTTAAACAAATATATTTTAAATCTTAAGGCTTGACCTTCAGATTTAAAATATTTGGTGTTAAGGGATAGTTATCAAAAAATTATTATAGTTTTTAATTTTCCCTACCAAAATGTACACCTTTACATACACATATGCATACAAAATCTAGTCCTGTTCCAGGTCACTGAATCTGAGTGTTAATCAAGCCTTGCCATTTCCTCTTATCACTCCACCATCTCCCACGAAACACCTTTTCTCTCCATATCCCTCTTAATACAGTCTCTCCATCTCTTACTTGGGCTGCATACAGTAATTAATTATATTCATTTATTTATCGTAATATTTTCTATTTACTAATTATTATATCTCTATTAATTTATAATTCTCAGTTATAGTCTGGGAATGAACCTGTTCATATATAATAAATAAAATGTGTTATAAATAAATTGAGACTAATCTTTTAATAAGTTTTAAATGAATAATTTAAACCTTTAAATTTATAGGTAAAAACCTATTTATTAATTTATAATTTATTTTATAAAATTATTATTTGTAGCAGTTTCTACTTAATTATTAAGTATGATTTTAATCCTTGTCTTTCTTATTTTAAAATTCTTTACTGTTTCAAATCTTTTTATAGATGTTACTTTGTAGCTAGTTTTACATTTACCCTTTTAAGGCATAAAATTGAATTTGTAGTGGATTATTGAAATACACTGCTACTTTTATACTGACTGCTTCAATGCATCCCATGTTACTTTTAATAATATTAATCATTTAAATTTTTCATCACCATCATCATCATCCATAACATCATATTGACCAGTTACCTTCCATAAACTGTTATATCTCCCTCAGGTATGACTATCTGAAACATTGAATTTCCTTTCTTTCAATCACTATAGATTTATTGCCTTTGTTCATGAACCTCATAAATCAAAGTTATGAAGGACTTTTCTGAGAGTTAATTATTCACTCAACTGTATAATAAATATTGTAGGAAGATGGCTTGCGGAATGTAATAAAATTCAGTGTAGGTAAATTTTGATTCGATCTGCAAATTGTAACATCTGTTGGCTTTAATTACTTTAGTATTATATTTGTAAAATAAAGAAAATTCTCTAATAATTTTTTTTAAATTCTCAACTTCATGTTATAAAAATTAGATAATCCAAAGCATAAGTTAATCACTCTTCAATTTCCAGTCCAGACTCTATGCTTTTCATATGAAACATTCTAGTTCAAACCCATTCAGTTTTAGCTTAGTGCACTCACTACAAAATTAATCTAAAACCATAAAAAAAGTAAATAAATTTGAAATAAATATTTATTTATTTTAACTCAAACAGGCCTCCCTGCCTACTGGTTATATTCGGCATGACAGGCTGGCCCGCCGGTTACTCTGTACCTGCCTCCAACTCCCAGAATAAGGTAACCAGGCTCGACTATGTCATTCCTGGACCTCACTCCCAGAAGCTGAGATGCGGTTTTTACGCTAATACCTTTAACGGGGACACTCCGGAAGGAGCAGCCCCGCCAGGACTCAGTCTTTTTCAGCGTGGGGGTATTGGAGTCCCCGTGCTTCATCACCATCGCCCACCCACACAAGCACAGATGAACAGTGGCTCTGCAGGAAGCTGTCCATCACTCCTTTGCTCCCCCCCCCCCAGTCCCTCGTGACGACTCTCAGAGATCCTCATCATGATGACACACACCCCCTCAGTCCGGTGGCACTCCATGCTACATATCGCGCACACCCCAGGCGCTGCACAGCCTGCCCACCGGTATCACGGCCTCCCACAGTTGTAACAGAGCTGTGACCTGTCAGTCCCCATACAGATCACAGAAATGTGCCCCACGGCCCAGCAATGATAATATCTGTTCTCATCCTCCTGGATGATCGCCTTATACCTCCTCCCTGCCCAGAACGACAGATTTAGTCTTGACAACTTCACCCGCTTCACCGCTTTGTCACACAATCTCCACTTTGTCGAGGGTTCCTCCAGCAGTTGTCCCACGTCCCACAGACTTCAAAGTCCACCCGTGACACCTCGGACAAGGGTGGGAACTCTTTCTGATAATCCTGTCCGTGACCACTCTCACCCGAGCTGTCAGACCCACACTCAGCAAGAACTACCCACGCCGGTTACTCCGCATGTTCTCTCTGGAGGGCTTCCTCACATTTTTCCCAATCGGGACTGAAAGGTCAACATGAGAGTGTGAGGCCACACCCCGCGACCCGCCAGAACGAGATATCATAGTTGTGAGCTCTCGATTCCCCCCCGTGGGGAGAAGATCCCGCCTCGTAGCGTGTCCGGTCGCTACACCACCCCCTCCGTTCCTAGCCAGTAGTGGCTTTAATGGAGGACATCTTCTCGCCATCAAACTGATTGCACACCACAACGTTCAGTTCAGGCCCCGCAGAGATGCCACCAATGCAGATCCCCCAAGGGACATCTGCATCGGTAAAATTCACCCTGAGATAGTTTTAAGTTTATGCCTTCAAAAGAAGACAACGGACACCTGCAGCTACCACGTCGCCCTCAGGAACTAAGCTAGAAGCCTAACCGCGGAATGAAGACCCCGTGCCTCATAGTTGTGAGCAATGAAAACCGCAACAATAACACCCAAAATGTCTTGCATAAACAGTGGGATCACTGGGCACTTGGCTGCCATTGCTAATGTAAATAGCTAACGAAAGTAAACGCTAGGTTAGGAAAAAAACAAAAAAGTAAACTAAACTAACAAAACCCCAATAAAAAACTGCAAAAACAATCAACAAAACAGTACAAGTAAACAACAAAACGGAAAACAAAACAATAACAATAACAACAGAAACGCAAAATAAAACTGCAATCACAGAAACACGACTGTCTGGAGCAAAAGCTTATGACCAAATATTAAAAATTTCTCATAATAAAAATTTGTTACCACACAGCCAAAAACAGATAAATATATGCAAATATACAATTTATTAATCCAAAAGCTGGATTTACTTACTTAGGGCTACCATCAGCTTTCCTGTACAAAGCTTTGATAAAGATGTTCTTGTTCAGGAGAAACTCTGTATTAAGGGATAATCTTAGTCGGTCAATGACTTTAATAATTAATAAATTAAGATTTTTAGTAGCATAAGCAGCTTGTAGATTCCTTAAAATATGTCTAATTTTAGAATGTATTTTTAAACGCATTCTTACAAAAATTCTTTATTTTTTAAGTCTATTTCATTGTTAGGATTATTTGTTTTTATTTGTTCTTTTTTGAACACTATAAAAAGATCATAATGAAATATAAACTCTTCATTTTTTAATTCTTTTAATAGTTTTATCTGATTCTCAAGTGTTAACATACACGTAAGTTTGTGACCAAATGGAGATAAAGTATTGCTTTGAAACACACTTAACATTAATAAATCTTGATGAAATGTCTATATACTAATTGTATTAAGTAAAAATGTTAATTTATATGTATAACATGATGTACAATTTTTCTCATCCAGAACCATATATAACACAAATGAGTAATGTACTATTCATAAAAACTACAGAACAATTTTTATCAGATAAGTTTATCATCTGGTAGACTCTCAAAGTCTTGTAAAACATAATTTATAAAATAATTTATATTAAGTAACTAGCCTGTCAGGGCTCACTTCTCTCGCCCAACCGTTACAAAGTAGTAGTAACTTAAGCAGCTCTAGTAGTGTAAATATTACATATTTTACAGATATTTGTTAGAGAAAAATTAATTAGTAATTTTACTTCATTATATTTCTGTTGTCATGGTGACAGACAATAGCTTAAAGCCTTCCCCTAGGATAACTGAATGTATCCTGAAAATTTGAAAGCAATCAGTCAGTTGGTTCTTGCATGATGCTGTTGCAAACAGAGACAATTTTTTACATTTTTATATAAAATTACATTAGTAAGATGATTAACAAATAATACTAGCAGTAAGAGTTTGAACGGAGAATCTTTGAATATCACTAATAATCTACTATAAAATCTTTACTTGACTGTAAGCGAAATGTTAAATATTAACTTAATAATGGTTATTTAATTAAATAAATTTAATTATATTTAGTTCAGTTAATTTTTAATAAGGAAAGAAATATATTTTTAAATTACTAATTCAAAGTAACGGTCAATTATTAGTTTAAAGTTTTTTTTATTAAAGAACAGAAAAAATTGTTTTCATTATACAAAGCTAGATGATGAAATAAATGAAAGAACTTTTTAAAAAGTAGTCTCCTACTGAGATCTCAAAGAAATCTTTGACTTAATTATTATGTAATCTAGTCTAAGATTAAGAAATATAATAATAATTTTTTAACTTTTTTTTATATAAAGCAAAATTATGTGAAAGAAGATGTAACAGATAATATAATTTAATTTTAAATTAAGGTTTAAACATTGTTTATAAATTAAAAAAGTTTTTTGTTAATCAAAGATTTTTTTAATTTCTTTAAAATTTATATTTTTTAATCAACCTCCAAAAAATTATTAAATTTCACTGATCTTTTATGGTTAAATGACTGCATCACTACTACTCGTAGAATTATTAATGTTTAATATAAAAATTAATAGTTATCAGTTTTGGTGGGATTGTAATTGATTTAGTTTAGTAGCAAATGCTTTTATGTTACTGAGGAGGGTTTTTAACTATTGATTATATCTTTTTTTTAAATTGTCTTGTTTAACCAGTATAGAATGACAGTTGGTAGTTTAGTTTATATATTCCAGGGGCGTTGTGTTTGTTTGATGATTGTATTATGAGTGTAACGATTTAGTTGTTTTAAAACTGTATTGTGTTAAGATATTTTTAATTATTGAGCTAGTTTTTCTGAATTTGTAATCCATTACATGAAATTAATTTATTTTGTAACATCTATAAGTTAATGTGATTTATTGCTTGTTTTAATCATCTTTATTTTTATTTATTTTATGTAGTAGTGTGTCAATGACTGTGTTGATATATCATTTGTTTCAAAGTTATGAAATAACTTGAATATTATGAAATACATAAACACAGAGAAACTCACAACAACAAGTAAAACCAGTCAAATTTAATACACTTTTTGATCATATTATAAATATATAATAGCAAAAATCCCCCAAAAAAAACCACCAACAGTAACATCAGCTGACAACACCAGAATCAGAATAAGAACAGCAGTGCCAGTCTCTAAAGATGATCGTAAAAACAACTCAAAATATTTTGAAATAAAAGTTATCAAAAGCATTTTGTAATAAAATTTTCTTCAGTTTATTGTTTAACTAAATTTTTTTGTTTTTAATTATTATTATCACCAACAATCATGGACAATGAGCAAAACAATTCCAGTTATAATTTTTGTTTATTAATATTGAATGTAACCATATCTCTTCCCCATTTTATGAACTTTTTTTTGTTTTGTTCCTCTAATTAGTATTTTCTCACTGTCCAAACTCCCAGCCAAATGCTAGGTTAGTTCCTTTTATTATCACAAAATAGTGTATATTTTTTCGTGGGTCAAATTTCCAATTTGATTTATGTAGTGTATAATTAAAAAGTAGTGCATAAATAGATACACATAGTTGTTTACATGCAGTTACAACTTGAATGTAACAATACTAATTGTTTTTTTTTATTTATTAACTTCAATTATTTTTATACTGCTACCAGTCAAGGTTTACCTGAACTTACAGTTTCATAAAAGTTCTTTCCATAAAACAGTAAATATGACATTTAAAATAATCTGATCTAGTTAAATTCCTTTTTGTCTTATATAAAAACAACCAGAAACCAGCAAATCTAAAATCATCTACGTAAGTAAAACAACTTGTAATACTTTCAAGCAACTATTCCATAATCTATAGGAAATGCATAGAATTCTACATAAAAAAGTTAATAACAGTAAGCTGGTTTAGTTGATACCAATGCTAGCTCATTTCTGGACTGCTTTTCATGTCTGTTGAAGGTTTCAATTTCTAAGGAAAATGCCTAGAGAGAGGCTATCTTAATCCTAGCAACTCAAAATCCTGGTGTAATTGTGTCATTGAAATCAGATTAGATGGTCAATCCTGTGGGGAGGGAATAACACCTCAAAAATTCCAAAAGTTTAACTTTCAAAATAGCCATGAACCAATTAACATTTATCAAGATTGATTCACAATGTTTTCTAAAATTTATTATACTTTAATGATCTCAATAATAACTAATTTACATAAATCTTAGTTGTAATTAAATTACATTTTCTAATTAATGTAATATTAAAAATAAATTTTTGAGTATAAAATAACAGTTCAGTGATTTCTTTTAGTTATAATGTAGAGAATTTTAATCAGTTCAAAATAAAGTAGTAAGTTCTCAGTTCTTCCTATGTTCCCTTTTCTTATAAGTCAAAACCTAGTCATAATCAAATTTTCTGATTTTAATAACTCATTTTTTAAAGAAAATGCCTTTGGTGATCCATAGTAAGTTTCTTCCAGATTACATCAATGGACATTTTTTTAATGATCACAAAGACAAACTTGTTGACTTTTTAATTCGTTTATGTAGCAGCGACTGGGTATTGAGATTACTGTAGCTTTTTTGTTTTTCTTTTCATTTTACCCTATATAGACTACATTATTTCAAGCAATTCAATTTTTTCAGTTTTTTCTTCCTCAACTGCATTATTTCCAGTGTTTTTCTTTTCTTTTTTCTGTAGAGGTATATTTTTTTCATTGTTTTTGTTTTTCCTTTAATCTTGTAATGTTTTGCAGTCTCTTTCTTAGTGATGGAAGTTCTTTGATCATCCCTAGTGTTATTTTCACTTCTTTCCTCTTTCAGTTTTTCTGAACCAGTTATGGTTGGTTTTTAGATTTTTAAGTGTGTAAATAACCTATTTGTGAGCCTGTTATGATTCATTCTTTGAATCATTTTTTATGAGAAATCAAAAAAATTTCTCATCACTTTTTGATGAGAAATCAGTTTTGCAGTTTGTGAAAAAACACCAAGAACATAAAACCTGGTGTAAAGTTTTGTTGTAAAATGGAATAAAACTTTAAATCCCTCAGATATTCAAGGTATCTTTACATTAACACTTCTAGAAAACTATTCTTTAAAATTGAAGGGAAAATGTGATATGTATTTCCACAATCCAGACAACCTTAACTCACTATTGGTACAAGTTTTCTGCATTTTTATAATTATCTTTAACAAGACACAGGTTTCCTACTTTAAATAGTTTATTTTTTTACATGAAAGCAACATTTTTTTGTCCTACCAATATATTTAAAAAAAATAAAACTGCAATATTTTAAATTAAATAAGCTAAAAGAATAATAAAACAAATTTTAAAACATACTAAAGAACAAACCTGCTCAGTTCTTTAAATTTTGGCTTTTGAAGTAGATATCAAATTAACATTTGGTAAGTTGCTGGTTGTTTTCTTTTTCCTTAGTTTGCTACCAACCTCAAAAAACTGAAATTTAAAAAGAATTGAAGTTTATTTTTTAGCTTATTTTGAAGTTAATCTTTTTAGTTTATTCCAATAATTACAGTGTTCAGCACCAAAAATCAGCTTAATTATAATTTTTTTTTTTGAGATTAAATAATATTCACCCATCAGACATATTACAAATAAAGTTTGAATTTCTTTTGTAATCACATTTCAGTATAAATTTTCATTCATCAAACTTGACTTGAAATGTATTGCAAGGACCACATGCATGGTAAATGCATTTGTAAGTAGAGATTCAGAATTTTTTTAATGTAAATTTTTGTCCACTTATTTCATCAAATAAATTCTTAATTTCTAGTTTTATTTCTTTCAAACTTATTATTTAGATGAAATTCATTGATTGGCCTCATTAATTAATTAGCCTTTTTACAAATTCTTCTTCAATTATTTGCTTATTTTCTTCAGTGACAAGAGATTTTGGCTGTTACACCTTTGATAACAATAGCACTACCAATAAATTTAACTCTTTTTGATTGCATCATGTTGGTAACAAAATGTCAAAAATCCTTTCTTGGAATACTTTATAAACTTCAGTATAGTCTTCATCAATTCTCCATAAATTAAGTACACAAAACTACATGAAGTCCTGACAATTCTATCAACTCAATGCCACTGACATCTGAAGTTTTCTTGAATTTGCAAAGGAAAATTGACTTTTAGAGGCTACTCTGTATTAAGTAACAACAAATATATATATATAAATTCTGAAGTAGAGATCAGGATTGGCTCTTGAGAAATTTGCAATATTTTATTTTGTTCTTTTACTCTAATAAAGTGAAATCTAGTCTAATGTTTTTTCACTCTAATAAGTGTGAAAAAAATAAGTGCAACTTTTTAGTTATAGCTGTTTTTTTTTTTCAAGAATCTATTTAAAAATGAGAATTAACAGTTTATGTAAGCTAACCCTGTAAGCTTACACAAACTGTTAATTCTCACTCTACCAATTAATTCTCATTCCTTCTACTAAATTTTCCCTCATCTTAATTCTTATTGATATGAATGTAGAATATTTTAATAGAAAATTGAAAGTATTTTAAATAATTCAATATATTATTTGGTAATTTTTATTATATTTAAATTCCTATACAATAGTTATCAGTTTACACTAACAGGTTGACAAGGTTGAATTTTAAATATTT
Organism: Lycorma delicatula; assembly: GCF_047948215.1. NCBI lineage: Eukaryota > Metazoa > Arthropoda > Insecta > Hemiptera > Fulgoridae > Lycorma > Lycorma delicatula. The sequence continues at coordinate 190,608,973 of NC_134457.1, read as the reverse complement.
AATTATGGTTTTATTTTTTCAGAATACTGGTTTCAATTTTGACTGCGTTAGTGAGAACTGAGTTGGAATGGATTAATTTCATGCTTATTTACTACTATAAAATTAAATGTAATCTAATTTATCGATATGAAACAGAAGGTGGATTTAATTGTTTTGGGAAATGTTAATTTGATATCCAATTCTACTTTATTATGTAATTTTTTTTAATTTTTATTCAATTCATTGTTTAATATTAGAAAAAAATATTCTATTTTTTTTCAGTAATTCAGGTTTTATCAGACTGAAGAATGAAAAGGATATGTTTTTCAGCTGAAAATAAAATGCTGAAAAATGAGATGCTCTAAAATGTCATTTTATTTCTCTGTGTGTAATACAGTATGTAGTGTAAAAATCTTCTTTCAAAATAGTTTGTTTAAACCACATTAAAAATGAGAAATATATATATAAAAAATGTAATATGTTCAATGTTAAAATTAAATTTCTTGCAAAAATTCTGCAGCAGCATGTGTCTAACTTCAATGATGTTGAGTCTGAAAGAAAGAAAGATTAAAAATGTATTAAATTTGATACTTCAAATTTTTTATTAGTTTACGCATTTAATTCACATTATTATAAACTGTAAAAGATTATTTAAAATTACTGTAAAAATTCAAATAAAGCCTTGTTGACAAAAATAAAAAAATAGAGAGTTTTTTTAATTTTTAAAAAGAAAATTGTCCATTAATTTTAGTAAATAATGGCCAAAGAGCAATAATCCCCTTTTTCCCTTTTCTCTTTTCTTTTTTTCATTTTCCTTTTTTTCCTTTTCCTTTCCCCTTTCCTCTTCCCCCTATTTTCCTTCTTCCATTTTCCTTTCTTCCATTTTCCTTTCTTCCTTTTTTCTTTTTTAACTTTTTCCCTTTTCCGATTTCTCCCCTTTTCCCTTTACCGATTTTCTCTTTTGGCGGGGCCAAAATGGCGGGGCCATTTTTCGCAACAATATTTCTTTTCACGTAACTATTAAATATATTCTGAATATGAGCCAAACCTCTAATTCTAAAAAATATTTTACAATAAATAATAATTCAATAATAATAAAAAAATATGAAATAATATTAGAAGTTAGTAGAAAAAAATTTTATGTACTTTTCATTTAAAAAAAATGTGTGTCTGTAATTTAATAAACGTACAAGGATGTCATGTAGTGTCAACATCAGATTTTTATACACAATCACATATATATATATATACACATACACATATATATATATATATATATATATATATATATATATATATATATATATATATATGTTTAATTTTTCAGTAGTGTATTTAAAAATTTATGTACTGTAATATAACTACAACCCATGTATTCTGTAACAATAATAATGAAAAATATCTTGACATTTGAGTTGCCTAATTAAATTAACTCTAAAAAAAGTGTTTGTAATAATAAAACACAAAAACAGTATCAATAATAATTTCATAAAAACATCTATTTCATTATATGTGAGTTTCCTAATTAACAGCAACAAAAGAGTGTTGTTCTAACATTAAAGATTCAGTTAAAGCAGATGCTAGGTTAAGTTGTGGTCACACCCTTCATATTTCTTACATTCATTTTTCCCCCATTTAATTCTAGTTGCATGACTACTAACAATAAAACTTCTATCTCATATTCAGTTTTAACCTTATATCATAATTTATTATCTAATATTTCATATTTGATAATATTATGTTATAAGTAGTATACTTACAGACTACATATGATTTTATCAACATAAAGATTAATTTCAATTGTTTAATTGTAGTCTTATACAAGTGATCCTAATTCATTGTTGCTGAGGAATTAATATTTTAAAAATAACACCATAAAAGTTGTCTGACTCTTTCATATTATGCACAAACACTTATTTGTGAAGGTGTAAATTATTTTTAAAATACTGTAACAAGACCGGTATAGTTGGCCTGAGTAACAGATTCCTTTCAATTAAGAAGAAAGTAGTAAAAAATATAATAATGGGAGAAATCCAGTAAGGAGCTAAATAAAACCCTTTTAGTAAAGTAACAAGTTTGTTTAATAATCATCGTTTGTAATGCTGCCCACTTACACACAATAAAAAAATATTTGTACTGTGAGAAGAGTTACCAGACCAGGTTAAGGAATGCATGGGAACAAAATGCATGCCTCGGTCGTTCGTTCTAACACTTTGAGTTGGGTCCAGTCTGGCAGATAAAGAAGATAGGAGTATAAATACTTTGGGGAAGACAAGCTAAAAATGAGTTCTGCGAACCAGTCACCGAGACGTTACAATGTCAGTTCCACAGGGAGAGGCTGCAAGACGTCAGTCAGCGAAGCATTCTGAGGGGAGGACAGTGAAGGAGCAAATTTCCAATATGAATTAAGTTTGATATGATTAAGGTGACGCCACGAGTAATTCCAGTAAACAAGAAATACTATTGGTAAGTTACTGTAAGACTATAAGTGAAAGAAATAATGTACTAAATTTCATTCATAAACTGTTAGAATAGTTTTATTTGTGAACAGCAAAGATATTTGCAGTGAAAAAACTTCATACTTGTCTTATCTATTGTACTATTGTTATTAACACAAGACTAGTGGTTAAAAGTGTTAAGACTAGCAGTCATGCTGTGGGACTGAATTCTGCTTTTCCATTCTACTTATTTATCTGTAAATAAATTCTGATAATTATTTTTAATTCTGTTGACATTTATGATTATTTGTTTGTTACTGACATGTAATATTATTTACTATTTCCATTATTGTCTAATGGATTTTGTAATGGCATAATACCACCACTATTAATGCCATATTTATTCTAATTATTATAGTGAGATTTTATTATTGTCTGTCATTATTATTATTATCACCATTGTCATCATTGACCATTGATTTGTCTGGTTTTATTTATATTTTTAAACCAATAGACTGTATTATATGCATTTTCAATTGTCAATCTGTCAACATGCTGATTGAGCTGCAAACACGCAACAATATATGTGTATATATACATATATATAAAATTGTAAAAAGTAGTTTACAAGTTTAAAAAATCTGGAAATGTTGTGGTCTAAAACTAACAAAAACACAGATCATTGATTACCAAACACAGTGCTCCTGAAACAGCACAGTGTTTTGGAATGGTCAAATGAGATTCAATTTAAAATAAAGATATGAATAGAATCAATGTTTGCTAACCATCACATAAACACAAATTAACAATCTACGAGCACTACATACTTGACATTCTACACAACAAACAACACATATCCTACATATACTTGAACTTTATAATAATCATATAAAATAGTCATACAAAAATATAAAGACACTATTCAGATCAAACACATTTTTAAACACATTAAAAACACATATCCGACTAATTAAAAACAACCTGTCAACTGAAAAAAGAAATTTGATGCCAGGATAGAACAACCCATCGTGTTGGTCTAGTGGTGAATTTGTCATCACAAATCAGCTGATTTCCAAGCAAGAGTTCTAAGGTTAAATCCTAGTAAAGGCAATTATTTTTATACAGATTTTAAAACTAGATCTTGGATAACTGGTGTTCTTTGGTGGTTGGATTTCAATTAACCACATATCTCAGGAATGGTTGACCTGAGACTGTATGAAACTAGACTTCATTTACAATCAGTCATTTCATCCTAAGTAATACCTTACAGTGGTTCTGAAGGCTAAACAGAAAAAAATTAGGATGAGAACAGCAGCAACAGTCACTGAAAATGGTCAACTGACAACAACTTTGATAATATCAAATGTAAATTTTTTTTAGATTTGAAAGAAAGTGGATGAATATAATATAAGGAAACTGTCCTCTATTTGTACAAGAATCAGGTGGCAATATAACAGTTGTTAAAGAAAGCCAACAAACATAGAGAAAGCCTTTCTGAACACCCAGTTCAAAAAAAGATAGGATGTGTTCCTGTCTCACAAAGATGGGAACAGATTGGCAGACTACAATCTGTTCCCATTTCATTTCCCCTTACATATAAAGAAATAATGCAGAAATTGAAAGACAAATTTGAAAGAGGAAAAGTTATTCAAGAAGAAAAAGTAAAAATGTTAAGATTTGCTTATAAAAATTTTGAACTGAAAATTGTTACACTAAGCTCTGTTATAAATTCATTGTTAATATTGAAATTTAGCTTGAAAATAAATACAGTAAGAGTAAACCGAAAGAAATGAAATACAAAAAAAGAAAAAGGATAGGCTAATAAAAAGAAATAAAATAAGGAAACTCGATAATCTATAAATTATAATAAGGAGGATCATGATAGAAAACACCTAAAGTTAGAAAAATCTGTTATTTATACAAAGTGTATCATGAAATTCTCCCTAAACTTTCATAACATATTCCAATCGTAAATAATGGAAAACGTTCATATAAACATATATCCTAAAATGCTTCATTTTTAGTTACAGCTAGTGAAAGATTTGGCTCAAATTTCAGCCACCCCAGTGAAATGAGGTCTTACTAAAATTTTTGGGATGTTAATTAAGGAGCAGAATTAATGATTTCTTATGATTTCTGACTTGAAAAAACGAATAAAATAAGTCCCAGAACCATATCTGTAGTAGGTTTTGAGAAATCTAGAGAAAAAACCAATAAATTGGCGTAATAAACCCTGTTTTTTTATATCTGACCTATAATAAATTTTTTAAATGGGTACTAAACAGGGAAGTAGTGCTAAAAAAAGGAATGTCGAAATGCTGAATTTATAACCCCACAATTATTGTTCGTCAAATTTTTCAAATTAGATAATATTTTTTTTTTTTAATATTTTCCTTTCTGATTTTTTGTGAGAATATTATTTTAGGAATTAAGCAAAATAAGGGTATTTATTTTAACATTCTATTTTTGTATTATTTATTAGTATGACAAATGGAACAATGGTTATAAAAAAAAGCAACAATATTATTATTATTATTATATAAATCAGCATTACTTTCAAAAATACTTGATATTCAAATTCATAATTTGTATTATATAGAATAGGCCAAAAAGGTCTCACGAACAAAATTTACTTTCCAAAGTCTTTGTCAATAAAACTGAATAACCAAAAAACCTTACAAGTTACATCATTTCTATTGAAGTCTTTTATAATCCTTGGTTAATTTTTTCATTTTCCTACAAGAAGCGATTGTATAAATAATAAATATTATTATTTTGCACTAATATTTGCTAAAAAACAATTTAAACAAGAAAATCATATTGCTTATTTAAAAAAAGAAACTTACTTGTATTTAAATTTCTTAGAAAAGTTTTCAGACTGAATCCTGTTTATATTCAGGTAATATCTGCATTCCCGCATCTGTATCAGTGGCTGATCGATGATTTTGTAACCATTTCTATACGTAATATTTCAGTTCCCAAATTTTGATAGGTGGACCGTGGAGTTTCACGAACATTGAATTACTCACATGTTTTATAAGTGTCTCAATTTTATGTGTAATTATCAAATTCATAGAACTAAAACCCTTTTCACATTCTGCAAAACTACATGCCATTGTTTTTTAACACTGTATTAACGGTTTTAAGTCTGAAGGCACGTGAGTCCACCATTGTCAAGATATTCTCTAAAGGCATTGACCATTTTCGGAAAAGAGAGTTAAAATCATTTATATAACTACTCTACTTTATGCTAACCAAATCCTAGTGGTACATTGACTGGCCAGCCTTCTTAATTCACATTGTAAAAATTTCAGTATGACTTCAATTCACCAGTGTAACTGAAATCCAAGCAAAATCTTTCATTAGCTATAACTGACAAACGAAGCATTTTATGTCATGTTTATATCAACTTTTTCCATTATTTTCACATTTCTTGTGCAAACAAGGAATGTGCTTTAGAGCATTTTTAAAAATATTTCATATGTCATTTCTGAGAGATTTTAAGAAAAACCTCTAAAACATTTTTTTAATCCAGTTGTAAAACAATTGTAAAAAAAAGAATTTATTCATAAAATTATACTACTTTCCATTAGTAATTTAACTAACATCTTGATTATATTAAGTAATATAGCTTTAGTAAAAATTTTACTAAACAAAGACAGATTTCCTTTTTGTTGATATGGTATCATTTTTTGTAAGTTTATAAAAATGTTTCACTTTATGTTTGTTATAATGGTAAAATGATTTATTAAAATGTAAAATGGTAAAGTCAGTTTTCTTACCTCAATGATGGGCAATACTGTCATAGTTACATAGCAGCCACTTGTGTGCATTCTATGGCTCAGAACTACTTATTAACTGTTTATTATGCATTGTGTTCATTTATTTTTATGTGATTTCTCAATTTGTGTTAATGTATAATATTACTATGCAGTAACTAACAGAGCACCTCACATTCACAATTAAATTATTATACTTCCATTAATCCTCTCATAGATTTCCTCTCTTATGACACCAAAAAATATACCAAAAATTAAAATACCAAAAGCTTAACCAGAAAACATTAAGCATTCTTCTAACAAAGATTCATCCTCTCAGCAAACAAAAAAAAACCAGCATTGATATTTGAAAAAACAAAGCATATAAAACGCAAGAAGAAAAGTGCTACAAACTTCTGTTTCAGTAGTTTCCAGTAGAAGACAATAAAATATATAAAATAATAGGCAATTCAAATTTAATTAACTTTTTACCACATTCTTAATAACCTATGTGTCTGTCAAGAAAAAAACGAAGAGCAGTGACTCTAATGGTTTCATTAGCAACACCAATAACTGAATATACCCAAAAAATAGACTGAGAATATTGTAACAGGTAGAGATGCTTCCAGGAGACAGATAGAGAAGAAAAAAAGAAAAAATGAAGAAAGAAAAATCTAGAAAAAATGACAAAGGAATTCTTTTCTAGAAAAGGATTTATAGAAAAGCATAGAAGTCCAAATAATATAAATTATTACACTTGACCAAAAAAAAGGGCAGGTCAGGTACTGAAACTGCAGGTCAGATACTAGGCCCAGGGATATAAATACTGCTGACGACCATTGGAGTGACAAGATCAGATAGTGTGTGATAAATGCGAGTTCAGTACAATGTGCAATAAACACAAGTTCAGTGTGTGATGAAAATGAGTTCAGTATAGTGCAAGATAAATGAGTACAGTTTACAAGGACTGCTGTGTATGGGATCATTCGGAATGAATGTGTAGTAACAAATGAGCAAAGAGTGCATCACAAGTATTCCATTTTGGACAGTAGTTGAAATCTACTACTTGGTGAATTCTTGTGAACAGGAGTGAAAGTGACATATTCATTTATAAATTGTGTAAGGTATTACTTTTTGTAAATATTAAAACTGAATAATTCTTATATTGAGTTGTTAATTTTTCAATTGTTATAATCTCTTGTTAATTTTGTATTAGTTTCTAATTACTGTTGTATGGTCTGTAGTAAATTGGAATATATTTTCCTACTTATAATTGAGATATTTTGTAAATTATAAATTACTTAAAAGTAATAATTAATTGTATTTGTAAGAAATTTCTTCATGTGCTATCTCTCAATATCCTTGTCAAACTGCGAACATGCAACAATATTAGAGTTATAATACTAATAAATAAATTGTTTTCTGTTATCTTGTTACAGTAAGATGGTATCATTAATGCATCTGCCCTGTTTTATTACTTACAGAATAATACTTTTTTTGAATTATTTTAACGTGCTGAGTCACTGTGAAAATTGTGAAAATATTTGCAAAGAACTAATTTTGCATCTGTTTCCACATTAGAATACCAATGGCAGTGTAGTTACGAGTTACATATGACAATATAGCAACCTATTCCTTACATACAGCAATAAATTACTACCAACTTACATTTCACTACAGAGCATAAGCACAAAAAAATTTCCTTGAACTCATCATATCCAAAATAAATAACTAGCATAACTTTACAATTTACAGAAATTCCATTAAAACTAACATTCTCATCAACAACTCACTAATCACCCTCACAAACACGAAGCAACTCAATTTAATTAAACATCTATCACATGTTATACCTGCTCACACCTGCAGATAATATGTTACATAAATAAAATATGAAACAGAAGTAAAAATGTGCCTAGTGACAGAAAATAAATAATGTTAAAATACATAACCAACAATCAAATAAAACTGTCATCACTTTCAGAAAAAAATGATTACAGTGTCACTAAAAAAATTTTAAAAATTTGCAAGACCATATAGTAAACTAACAAAACATGCTCTGGCAAACAAAACAAGCTAGAAGAATAATGCAAACTTAAATGTAATGATTGCACCAAATACTACATCTGATAAACAGATTATAGTATACAATGAATATAAAAGCTTGTTTGCATGAAGCAGTCACTGTGCAGGTCATTATATTAGTCTTTTCTCATAACATTAGCCTCAATCAAAACCAATTATTCTCCAAAACAATGTGTATTTTCATAAATAGAAAAAATTCTTTCCATAATTAAAATTTATTATCATTTTGTTTAATCTGAGACAATAATTTCTTTAAAAATATTTAACTTACTTATAAATATTTCTTACTGCACACAGTGATGTTTAAATAATAACAAACATCATCATTAAATAGCAGGCATCTACACACACTACAAATTATAATAATTTATTGACAGCTTAGTCATTTCATTTGTATTCATTGAATAACTAAGTAATTTTTTTCACATTGTTGACTAATATTCAACATTAATGTTAACTTTTCATTTTCAGTAAACCAATTTAATTCAATTCTTGGCATGTCCTGGTACAAATGGTATAGTTGTTTACTTTTGTAAAGTGTGACATATTAGTTAATGTTTTGTGTGTATTAATGAATTAGAATGTATTTTACGTTTTTTGTTAGTGAGTTTTTTTTGCAATGGCAGAATTTAGATCCACAGTTAAGAATAAAAAGCTCCATAGACAAGCTCGTGAAATAGTTAATGTATACTATTTTATGAAGAAAGAAGCTATAAAGTTAGGAAAATTAGAAGATGACAAACATTAAATACGCCTTAAAAAATTTGAAGAAGAACTGCTACAGCTTGTGGGATTTCAAATCACAAGTTCAAAACTTCAAAAAAATCCAGGACTTCTTAAATTTAAATTACAGTCATGTTCATTCAGCACTCCAAAAAATTATAAACAATGTTCGAAACCAGTTAGCGGATTAGACAGTTTTGATTAAAACATTGTAAGAAGAACAGTTAACAAGATTCACACAAAATATAATGAACTGCCAGCATTAAATAATTTATGTGAAGAATTTCAAAAGAGTATTTAATTTAAAAGTCCTAGAACTACGTTAATAGCTATCCTGAAAGAGTTAGTGTTTAAAGGTGTAAAACTGATAATAATAGGAGACTTTTGATTGAGAAAGAGGCATCCAGTGGAAGAAGATAGAATATTTAAGAAAAGTGGCCGATTGCAGAAAAGAAAATTCTTTGATTGTTTATTTGGACGAATCATTTATTTTAATGCCCCACTCAACGACAAATTCATAGTTAGATGACAGTAGAGTAGGAGTGTCAATTAATAAAGGTAATCGGTTAATCATAATCAATGCTGAAAAAGAGGTTGGGTCCATTCTGAACACTATGTTAACTTAGAAAACAGGTTCAAAAAGTGATGACTTTCACAACAGTGTAAAGAACAATTTCATAAAGTGAGCATCTGCAAATCAGTTCCTGGTCACCCCCCCCCCCTTGCAGTTAGTGGTTATTATCGATAATGCCCCATACCACAATTTACTTGTAGATATGCCTCAAAATTCAAATTGTAAGAAAAGTGGCAAGATTAGTAGGTTAGAAAAGAACAATATTCTGTTTAATAAAGCAATGTTAAAATCATAATTAAATCACATAAATATTCAAAAATAAAGTACAATTTTGATAAACTATTAAAAAACACAGGCATCAGGGTAAACATGATCAGGTTTGGTAATAATGTAGTCTCAACCTTCTCCAACATAAGCTTTTATTTTCACTGTACATACTGTACACTGTTAGCCACTAAAAAAAATAATAAATACTGGCAGTACACTCAGCAGAATGAAAGTTTGCAAATCTACTCGTAAAACAGGATACACCAATATAGACATTTAAATATTAATTGTGAAAATTTTTACACACACCTTACCCCAACAGTTCATCAAAAATAACAAGTCAGTGAAACATATCATATATATTATTAAACTGTTAATTATTATTTTCTAGTCAGTTTAAAATTGGCGCCATAAACAATAAGTATGCCGCCAGTAATTACACTGCCGAGCTATTGGATGCTCGGAAATGGAAAGTTTTGTATGATTCATAAAATTGTAACAAAATGGTGTGTATGTGTATTGGTGTGTGTGTGTGTGTGTGTGTGTGTGTGTATTCTTTAATGGAAATATATTATATATATATATATATATTCTTTTTAATCGAAAAGAATTTCTGTTGCAATAGAGGTAAATATATAAAGTATCTTAATTTTTTTATGGAAGTAATCATTTGAGTTAACAAGCATGGTGCATTTTAATTGCAATAACGCGTATTAACTTTCCGAAATGTAACTTCCATTATATCCACGATAGCAGTAGAATCAGTTTGTCTATGTAATAATTGGTCGATGATACTGATCAAGCAACAATATCGAACATAACCTTTGTAGCATTAATTCTGCGAATTTTTGTTGCATATTGCGAATCTATAAAAAAATGAGAATTACAACTGCTTTACGCATCCGCTTTAAAGAAGTAAGTGAAATAACTAAAAAGTATGGCAATTTTCCAGAATCATATATTAAAAGAAGAATGTTACAGGTGAGCAAACTTTGTATAATTATATATTTTATTTTTATGATTGTTATTCAGTATTAAGATTAAAATAATATTGAACATGAACAAAATCTAGCACTGTGTAGTGTCGCATCTTAATTTCGTAGTATAAGTACAAAGATAAAAAACTAATTATGATAAAAATTTAGTATGTGAAGTAAATTGTTAGTAATATAGAAACTAATAATTTTAGAAAATTCAGAATAGATATGGATAGAATAGAGTAGTTATTCTTATAAAAAAATAATCTGTTAACGTTATTTGAGTTAATGCTGATTTATTAATAATGTGTCAATTTTTATCTTGCAACACATTATAAAGATAAATACATAAAAGTCTTAGCTAGTTATCCAAAAAAGTAATTTCCTTGTGAAAAGTATTAATAATTCCTCTAATCCTTTTCATGATAGATAGTTTATGCAGAGCACTACAAATAGTTATTTTATTAATTCAAGTTTTGTTTTAATGCTGATCTAAGAGATGGGTGTCTAGATGAAAACAGTAAAACAATGTGAAACTTTCTTAACATCCTAACCTAATTATCATGCCTTATAACACCTATTAAGTATTCCTTCTTACCCTGAGGAAAAATACATTCTGACCCAAATTGGATATTCTGTTTGCTATAAAATTTACACTATTAACATTGTTTAATTTTTTTTTTTCAAAAATAAATTCTCTTTTTAGGATCAGGTAGCTGTAGAATTTTGTGAGAAATTAAATGAAATTCACATACAAATAATTTATTCGTAGATAAATTTCTCGAAGTTTACTACTACTGTTTTTTTTATTTAACAGTATATTTGGTTTTAACCACATTTCATTAATGCCCAGAATTTATTTGCATTGTTTGTGAATATGATTCAGAGCTCGGACATATCACTGTTGACCTTAAGATAAGGTATCTTTGTTTACATGATAACATTCAATGACTGTTATAACTATACTTGTTCAAGCTTATGTATTTTAAAAATATTTTACATTTAAAATTATTTGAGTAAGAGGTATTTAAAATGTGTGATAAGTGCAAATCATATGATAAAGTAACAGTAAGTACATTCTGTACATTTTTCTTTTACTCATATAGGTTAGTAAAAGAAAAGAAAAGCTTTTACTGAATGTAAAAAGGTTTTTTTATGACGACCATGTTAATTTGTCTCAAGATGATATACATTATTTCTTAACTGAAATTACTTGGAGGTGTGAACCATGTCAGTGTTAAGGTGAAAGAGCCCTCAAGTGAAGACAGTGATCAGTGCAAGTAATGAAGACGTCACCAAGTTTTTTCATGAAATGAGGGAAAAAACAAAGTCACAAATAAAATAACTATAAAATAAATTAGGAAAAGCAGTTGAATTTAGCCACAAAAAAATTACACATCATGTCAAATTAATGGAACAGCAAGCCCAGACAATAAAGCTGTATCAGACAAAATTTGAAGCTGTTTAAGAAGAAAATGCACATTTATAAAAACCAGTTAAGAACTTTGAGACCAACCGGATGCCTGTGAACGATATTCTCTACAATCTGTCTGGAAATAAATGGCATTCCAGAGGTAAACAATGAGAATGTGATGGAAATTATAAAGAAGGTAGGTAATACCCTAGATTTTCCAGTTGTGGAAGATATGGATACTTGTCACTGTTTGGGTTACAAGCAGGAGTGAAGAAATAGAGGAATCACTATAAAATTTACATGAAGAACAACAAAAAAGAGCTGTTGCGTAAAAGGAAAGTAAAGAGGAACCTTAACACAAGCAATATTGGAATGATGCGTGGTCCAGCAGATGTAACATACATTAATAACAGCCTTAGTCTTGCTAGACAGAAAATACTCAACGCTGTTCAAATTACTGAGAGAATCGATATTCCTTTTGGTCCAGCAGACGTAATATAAGTTAGTAACAGTCTTAGTCCTGCTAAACAGAAAATATTCAACACTGCTAGAGTTTCAATATTCCTGCGGAAGGTGAGGAATGTAAAAATATTTCTACGCAAAAAAGAAGAGGACATGGTAATCCTCACAAACTCCGTAATTTTTTGAGTATGTATTTAATAAATTCAGTAATTATTGCAATTATTTATTATATAAAAATCAAAACACTCCTGTTAATTAGTCAAGGTTAGCGAGCGTAGGTTAAGTTTGGTTAAATTATATTTATAAAATAAATAAATATAAATAACCATTTATTAAAATTAATAAAGAGACTGTTCGTTTTCCACCGAAATCCTATTGACTACTTTGTTTTTAAATAAGGCTGTAGCTGCGGTTGCGTTAATATGTAAGTACCGTTTCTTGTCTTCTCTGCACTTTAAATTTTTTATATATTTTTATGTTAAGCCCATATGTTGTTGAAACTGACATTTCAATATTTTTAAAGTTTTTTTTAAAATTATTAATGATAGTCATAATTTAATGATAACTTAACCAATATCAGTAACCTAATACAATTTTGATTCGAAAATGCTTGTAAAACTTACCCAGACTGAGATTTCAGTGAGTAGCCTACACCTGTTTTCAAGAATTCATTTTTATATTGGTTTATTTTTGTAAATACTATCGAAGAGAAAATAAATTGTAGCAAAATTTTAATTATTCTTCAATGAAATAGCCTGTTTTTTTAACAGTGAAAGTTTATTATTATTTAGTGTGGTTAACCAACAACTGTGATATCTCTTCTGGTAATTCTCTTGAAATTGTGTGAGAACGACCCATCACTGTAGTTATTTCAAGTGATGTCAACTTTCTTAACTTGTTAAGACTTTTGAAATGATGTATGTGGTCCAGACGTGTGGAAAAAATGAACCTGCACATTGTCATTCTCTAGATTAATATCTATCACTTCTCCTATCAACCACTGATCGTCATACACACAAGCAACAGAGTCTTCCTTAAGTGATACGATACTTGATACAGGATGGTCTTCAAAGTCCTTGAAGTAAAGTATCATACAGTGCCTTCTGACACAGGAATATACTTGTGGTAGCTTCTAGTACCAACAACTCTTTCATAGCAATCAAAATGTTTTTTTTAGAGTTTCTGAAATCTTAGTTATCTCATCTGATTTAATAAAAAAATACTTGATGTTTTTAGCTTGTGATTACAAAATGAATACATTTTATCAGTGTCTAGTATCTGACTGTTTAATGGTCTTTGCAGGCATGCCTTTGCCACCTCTCGTTTTGTTGTTCCTCCCACACCATCACAAGCATTATTCCCATGGGATGATCCAAAGAATTGTCGTTCAGCTTCAAGGTCAAAGTCTTTTTTGTGACTGCACAAATTAGCAAAATTCCTGTAGTTCTGATGTACTTCCTTGATCTGGTCTGTTTTCGAAAGCAATAAAATGTTGCTTCAAGTGATCACTTAAAATACAGACACTTCTATGTTGTAATACATTATTTTCCTTGAAATAAAACACAAAAGGGTGAACTGTGGCTTGGCCGTTGACTCAATGGAAGTTTTGTATCTCATCTTGAACAAGAAATGAAAAGTTTTCTCCAAAGTCTGCCAACACCAAACATTTTTCTTCACCTAGTACTGATTTTTTCTTCTTGAAAAACAGCTTCAGATTTTGACATGAAATGGTGTTTGCAGCTTTTCCAATTTTTCCACTAATGATTCGAAAAACTCATCTTTTGTCTGAAGAACAGTAATCATCTCTGCCCTATTAGTTGTTACCCACTGCTTGTACATTAATGTATCTGGCAACACATCATACTCTTCTGAAACGTTGAGCATGTAAAACACTGCCTGATTACCTGGATATTTAATAATTGTAAAAAAATGTAATTATAAGTACAAAAATATTGTGTCAAGTAGACCCCCTTGGAGCACTTATTTAGTGAATCAAAGTGGTATCGCTTTTAAGAGGTTTTCATGATTTTTGAGAGATTATAATTCTTTTATTAGTACAATACACAAGAAACTTTTTTTTATTTGACATAAAAATCTATAAAACCACTTAAAGTTGTGCAAATTTGAGATTTTTATTACAATCTCCATCAGAGTGCTTGAAGCCAAAATTTGAATTTAAAAAAAAAATTAGTTTTCAAAAATACATAAACTTTTAGGGGTAATATCACCATTAATATTATTTATGGTAAAACTACTAACATATACCTACATATAAAAAAATAATTTAAACTGTATATGCCATCCCTGCCTGTTGAAAAAAATTACCAAAAGTGAAATTTCACAGTTCAAACTTTATCGGTAATTTTCTCATAGAAAGAAGAGAGTTAGGTAAATAAACCACTAGGTCATTCTTTTACCTTGAGAAAATGTGAATAAATTTCTTTTTGTTTCATTCTTCTAGCACCAATAGTTTTTTAGTTATGATTTTTTCCGTAAACCATTACCGATTAAATAAAGTCGTTAACTTTTTATCAGGCATATTGTTCATGTTTTAATGGTGTATGAGAGTTGGGTGACAGATATTCAGATTACTGATCACCATATGATGGTTCTTTGCATTAAATGTGAGAGGTTGATAGATAATTCTTCTCTCTGTAGTGAACTTCAATATTTCTACTTGTACCTGTACAGATTACCTGTACCTGAACAAATTAATTTATCTCACTGACTGTAACCCGATATATACAGCAAATAATGTTTCACTGGCATCCCATATTTACCGAGAAAAGTTGTTAACATGCATGTTTAAATCATATAAGCCAATTAATAGTCAGGAAATAAATGGAAGAAGCTTAAATCCGAGATGACTAATGTCCTTTTCAGTAGTCTTAATAAGAAAAACACATTATATAAAAAAAAAAAATTGTATTAAGAATCCAAATAATATGGCACTAAAACACTTAGAGAGTACAAAAGCGAACTGCAAAATAAAATTCATGATGTAAAGATAAGTATAACAAATTTCTATTTAAAAATGCAAAGCATAATCTGAAATCTCTATGGAATGATGTTAAAGATGTTCTGAGGAGAACTCAAAACAGAACAAGAAATCATGAAAACAATACTTTAGTGACTTGTCAAAAAAAGATTTCTAGTATATTTAATACTTCTATATAACATAGCTTAGGAATCTAATAACTAATGATAGAGGTGCATTAAAGTCTGTTAAAAGGCACGATGATGTTTTCAGAGAAAATTGTATTTAAAACTCAATTTTTTTTTTACACCCATAATAAAATATAAGATCGTAGCTGTTATATTTGCATTCCAAAATCACAAAGCACTAGGCTGTGAAGATGTAACCCTTTTACTAATGAAGAACTTAAATGAAAGTATTTTAGATGCCCTTGTATATTTGGTTAATTTTAGCCTATCTTCAGGTGAATTCCCTGTTGATTTAAAGAAAGTAATTAATCGTTCTACTTTTTAAAAGCGAGATAGGCATGATTCTTGTAAATATCAACCGATTGCCTTGCTATTCATATTATCTAAAATAATTGAAAAATTAGTCAAAACATGCCGAGTAAAGTTTTTAAACAAGAAAGGATACTTTAGTAAAAGTCAGTTTGGTTTCTGTGCAAATATGAACATTGGGAGTGTTATGATGGAATCAACAAAGGAGAATGTTGTGCTGGACTGCCCAATATTAATAAAAGCCTTTGACTTGGTAGCTCATACAATCCTGCTAGATAGACTGCATAACACAGGAGTAAGAGGCATCGCACATGAATGGTTTACCTCTTTTTTCTCAAGCTGCACCCGATGCACTAGATTGAATTTGTTACATGACATTCCACAGGTATCTGTTTTGTCATACCCATTTTTTCTAGTTTGTATATAAACAATGCATGCAATGTCAAACTTAAAGGCAATGTAACTGCATTTGCAGATGACACGTCCTAAGTTACAAGGCTAAAATGGTCAGAAAAATAATGTGCAAAATTATATTAAACTACCAAAAATCTTGTATACTAATAATTTCATGATGAGTCCAGAAACAGAACATATACTTTTTAATGCTAAGTGATCATATAACTTTACATCTCTCCTGATTTACCGTAATATAACTTGTCACAATTCGAACTGTCGAGCTGTGATTTTCCAACATTAGAATTGGTAAAAGAAATAAAATATCTCAGCATCCTAATTGATAATAGTTTTAAGTTAGAGAAGTCGCATTAATTATGTCAAGTCAAAAATTCGCTAGGAATTTCTTATATGCTCAGAACTCTTTGATATTGTTCTATTAAGAACTCTATTTTGCATTTATTAGGTCAAAACTCGAAAATGAACTAGTGATTTGAGGAGATATTTATTATAACAATTTAAAGGCTCTAATAACTGAACAAAAATCATTTATTCAAATTATAATGAATAAGTGTGGAATTGAGCAAGTATGATCCGTATTTAGAATACATAGGATAGCACGATTTAGTAAAGTATATATCTGTAAACTACTTAAGTGATCTTATCATTAAAAATAATGATCAGTAGGACTAAGTTTTTGAAATTGGTAAGGGAATTCATATATCACCAGGTTCTTCTTTATCTGATAATATAGAATAAGGGCAAAAGAATTCTCTAATCGCTTACTACAATTACTTATAATAATTTATCTATAATGAAGAATAAGTCACTAGTGTTTACTGTCGTCAAGTGACTTTGGCTGCATGTGGCGCTCTAGAACCTTTTGGTAGCTCTGAAAAGGGCCGTTTGTGTGTTTGGTGAGGTAGCCCTGAGAAGGGCTGTCGGGTCCAGAAGCTGATCTCCAGTGATGTCAGCTCGGCTGTAGTTGGGGAGTTGCAGCGCATCCATTAGAATCTAACCAAGCTCAGTGGCAGTCGGGTCACCGCTACACCATAGCAGTGGTAGCCCGGCAGTGTCAAGTCAACATCGGTTGCCTTCCACCGACATGGCCTAGTTGGTTCTCCCAGAGTGGTGCTGGCTCTGCCTTCTCTGCTATGCCTCCTGGTGCTAGCAGGCTTCATGCCAGACCAGCCACAGCACTTGAAGCTGAGTAGCATCCACGCCCACCGGCTCCCTCGGTGGGCTGGCCATTCCTACTATTCCGGCGGAGATGTTGGCATCCACCAGGACGTCCTACATTGGGCTGGCCAGGAAACTTCTTTCTTTTTCTTCTCCTGGTGGAGGTTTACATCAGAATAATAGTTCATTCTGCTATTATAGTCTTTTATAGGCGCCTGAGATTGATTGGGCCTCAGCACTGCTGTAGTTGGAGAGTTGCACTGTCAGCTGGCTTGGTGGGGAGGATCATGTGTGCAGGCGCATAGGTAAGACTGCAAATCTCACTGCCATCTACGAGCTAGCATCATGCTTATCAGCAAGCATGCACAGCATGTGGCAACATTACTTATGTATTTTATTACAATTACATTATTATACAGCAAGTTCAAGTTTGTTACTGTGAGTCACTGTGTTACTTAAATTCTGTGTAACCAAATTGAAATTTTTTAGGAAGCTAAAAAGGAAAAGAGTCTAAGAACATAATCTTAAGATTGTATAAATGGATTAAACTGGTTGACCAACTTCTGGCTCTTTACAGCCAATTGGAAAATTCAGTGTGTACCATCCTAAACAGATTTCAACCTCAGGATGTCTTCTTATTAGTCCTTAGTAAAACTGTGTATGATGTTTTTTGTAATTTTTATATTGTATTACTGTTAAAAGATAATTACCACTTAAAAAATGGATTAATAAAGATTTTTTTTTTTTGTTCATTCATATATCAATTGTTAGCTTTTATAATTTTTGTAACTCAAATATTTATATTTTAGATAGAATATAAAACTCCTAGAGGGTTTCCTCAGTATTTACCTAAAACTTTAGGCAGAAAAGATTACTACTTTGGAGAATTTAGACCTTGGAGTCAACGATTTAAAGAGGATAATGTCATTGGAAGAAGACGCCCAAAAGTCTTTATTGAACCAAAGAAAGATTGGAGTTTCTTTAAAGGTGATAGGGTAAGTTAGTAAAATTTATACTCATTATTTTTTATTTATTTTTATATTCCCAAATCAAGAAACCACTGTCCGTTTGTTTTTAATTTACAATTTTTAACACTTGCCATTATCATCAGGTTGAATTTTTAGGTGCTTTTCAAGAAGATGCCTACAACCGATAATGTGATCTGTAGTTAGTCAGTTAGTTGTTAAAAGGCGCATCTTCTTGAAAAGTACTGAATTTTATCCCTCAATTACATACACACACAGTAATTACTGATTATTCAACCTAAATATAAAATTTGTTTTTTGAAGGTCACTTCTTTCACCATCAGTAAATGAAGTGATTCATTTTGTTCCATGTCTTCCTGAATTTCTTCTGTTGTGTATTATTTTGTATTTTTTATTATTATTATTAGGTTGTGATTAACATTTGTAGTCTGATATTGGTTATTAGAACCTTTAATAGTTTAACTTAAATTCTTTTTCCCCATCCTGGAATGATAATTGTGAAAAATTATCAAAATTTATTGTATAATAAATTGGATAGACTAAAAACAGAGAGAAAAATTAATGGGCACGATAAATTTGGCTTTAAATTTTAACTCTGTAACAGATTATACATTATTGAGCAGTTAAACATCAAAATTCAAAGGTTTTGTCTGAAAAGAATTAAAGAACCCAACCAATTTCCAACCTTATTTTAATAATTATTTAAGAAATGATTTGAATAATTTTGTCCTATTAGTTTCATTTCAACATTAATTTTATTTGGAGAACCGAGTATAAATGAAATTGTGGGATGAGAAACTTAAAGTCTGTGTTGTTTAACATTAATATTTAATGTTATTTGATGCATTATTCCATCGAATAACTGTCATGTTTCTTAAAGTATTTTTGTTTAATTTTTATATAAAATTCTGTGATCCGTGCAAAATTAAGTGAAATTTTATTAAAATCTCAAACTTTCTCAAGTTTTCTTGAAACTTGTAAAAAAATTAGATTTAATTACAGATGGTAAAATTAAAAAATAAGTAGTAGTTAGATTTTTATCTGTCAGATAGTTAACACACTGACTGCTAATTACAATTATACTATTATGCTCAATACTGTAATACAATACAGAAATATTTATGAAATTGTTTTTTTTTAAATAACTTACTTTTATCCATGATAATCTATTCCATATGTCTAAAATTATGTTTCAAAACATTATTATTAGACAAAATTTTGGAATATTATTCCATGAATTTGGGTCATCATCCACACTGCATAAACAGTTGCTGTATGTTATGTTCATAATTTATGCATTTTATTAATGATTAACTATTAAAAAAAAAATTAATTAATAAAATAAATGCCCTTCACTATTATTTTTTGAATCACAGTCTTCAGTTTTTGTTCTGCAGTGCTTTATGCTGTAATGTTGTGTTGAGTAGACAGTTAGTGTTTCTATCATTGGAAGAAGTGATTCAAGCACTCTTAGCTAAAAATTAAACAGTGATATTTTTGGTCTGTCATTTTTGCATTCATATTATGAAGTAACTGGCTGCTGACCAATAACATCTAGAATCCAAATATTTCATAAAGGCATACTTCACTATCTGAGATGGTTTCTGTTTTTCTTTATGGTGCTTAATTACAAAGTGATTATATCAATTTTGTATTGGAGGATATATAACGTAACTGTTCTCTTATCCTTACCATAAAACAAATCAACAGTTCCATTAGCATATTGTGCCATAGTTTGGCCCTTCTTAAGGTTTGCACCAGTCATGACTACCGGGTTATATTTTCTGTATAAAGTCTTATTCGCTCAAAATTGTCGTCACTTTTTGATGTTAATGGTCTTCCAGAGCATGGATCGTCAGCAACTACTCCTGGCTATATGATAATGCTTTAAACCACCTAAACAATTGGGCTCATGAGAGTGTCATATCCATACATCCTTTTCAATTTTGAAAAAGTTTCATTAGCATTCTCACAAAGTTTAACACAAAACCTGATTGCACAATGTTGCTCATAATAAGTATCACTCATTTTTGTAACACACAACAAAAACTCATTTCATGAAAAGTTTGTTTACATCTCATGTGGCAACAATAGACTAAAAATATTAATACCCAATATAAATCAGGTGTTCATATAACCATAAGTTTACTAGTAACTTTACAGTGTTGCCACTTTGGCTGCCAAAAAAAAAACTAGTCATTACTTTATAGATCTTGTAAATCTACTGATATTAGTATTTATTTAAATTGGTAAAGAAAATGTTAATTTCAAGATTAACATTCATTTCATACAATTTTGAATTTTTAAGTTTGGTTTAATATTCTTTTTAGGTTGAAATTTTGGAAGGTAAAGATAAAGGAAAGCAAGGTCACGTAGTTCAAGTAATTGCAGAACGGAATTGGGTTATAGTTGAAGGATTAAACTGCAAACTGGAATGTACTGGTGACAGTAAAGATTTTCCTGGATATTACTATCAGAATGAAAAACCATTGGTAGTTGACACACAAGTTGCACTTATTGATCCATCAGACTTGTAAGTATTTATGCATGTTAATTATTGCGCATGAAATTGAAGCATTCAAGAAGTTCTCAGAATAGTGCATTGAACTTGAAACAGTTTTCATTTTCATGTAATTTTCAAATCCTCATTACATGGAGATTGATTTTTGGGCCAAAAAAACATGAGAATATTCATTTACTAAAGTTATATTATAAAGGCATACTTACTTACACTTATATAAAATATTTATTTAAGAAGTATCCAACCTATGAAAAAAAAATTAACCTAACTAGTAACTTTTCCTTGTGAGGTTTTCAGTCCTATTTTGGAATGGCTGTGTTGTTATTGTGTTCATCATTACATACTCCCTTTCAGTACCATCTTCAGTTTAAGGAGTAACCAGAAATTAAAAGAAGTCATATCTAGTATCCAGACAAACCTGAGGAATTCCATGTTTACCGAGAAATTCTGGATTTCACATGACAAACATGAATGCATTATCACAATCCAAATGTGGTCTCTTGAACATAACTGAATCACAAGATGATACAAAATCTCTACGTACTACTTTGTTGACAATTTTGGATTCTGGTACATATTCATGAAACACAACTCTATGGTAATTTAAATGAAACATCCACTATATCACTATTTTGTTCCTCACTTTTCTTGTTTTCTTCTGCTTTTGAGATGATGATGATAATAATAACTCATGCATGTGGGAATGATTAAGCTTTGATTTTTGAGTCAGATCAACCCACACTCTTAATAACAATGGGTAAATCTACCCATCATCAGTTATCATAGTCTTAAGAAATTTAGGATTGCCATTGTCGCAATCCAGCATTTTCAGTGCAACATTAAAAATGAATCTTCTGTTCAAACGGAACTAGTTTTGCCACAACTTTCAGCCACTTTTTTCTTGTCTAGATCATCCAATAAAATCCTTTTTATGGAACCACAGCTAATATCAGTCTCGCTCACAATTTCTTGGGCAGTTTCAATTACCAGTTTTTCATAATGTTAATAACATTTGTATCTCAGTATATTTGTTATAGTGATCACTCTCAACTGACATTTGGTCATTTTGAAAAGTTATAACACTTATTAGTGTAACCCAAAGGAAGAAGAAATCCCCTATATCTTTGATCTAGGAAGTCTGGTTAATTTTATAAATTGTTTCACTTTTGGTATCACTAAGCTCTTGATAGAACATGATGCATGAATATTGTTCAACACATTCCATCAATATGCACAAACTAAAAATGTGACGAACACCTGTTATACTGACACGTGTGATGGCTGTATTGATGACAACACAACTTATGTGCATATGATGTTACAAAAAGAAACACACATGCTCAATAGGTATTGGTGCTGCAATCTACCATATTTAAATACTCACATTTAAATGCTTTCAATAATATTTGAATAGACCCCTCATAACATGAGAATTAAATAGATGTTTGTTTAATTTGTAATTAAGGGCCTAGAAGTTTCAACAGAATTTACTTATAAACAGCATGCTGGTAATTCATGTGTGTGGCATATCTAAGATGCTTCTCTTGAATGAAAATACTGAGGTATTATTTCTTGTAAAAAGGGGATGTTCATTATTTTTTCTGCTGTCGTAATAAAAATTGCCTGACCCTTACTAGGAATTGAACCCAGGACCAGAAACTTAAAACCAGCATGTTGTCCACTCACCTATTTCTAGACCATGTGAAAAAGTGATTCAGTTTAAACTAAAAATAAATTTGAATATGTTTTTTCACAAGAGATCAAGAAAAACATAATATGAAATCTATGCAAGTTGTCTGTACAGCATAATCTGCCCATACCTTGATCATAATCTGACCAAGGTGTGGACAGATTATAGAGACATTCTATCAGGAATGTGCTAGCATCTCAGTTTTTACTTTTTAAATTAATCTAATATAAAATATCTATTTTTCATGATATAAGGATATAATTGTTTGTAAACTCAATTGTTTTTTTAATTTACAAAAGGCGTACGACACGGGTTAGAGGTAAGGAATCCTAAATACATTACATAAATGGGGTATACAAGGAAATCTTGCAGTTATCAGGGGGTTCCTTAGTACTTGGTCCTTTCGAGTTCAAGTTGGAACAATGATATCTGAAAGTGTCAGACTAGAAGTGTCCTAAGTGTTACCTTATTTGCTGTAGCCATAAGTAATATAACTAACTGCGTGCAAAAACCTGTTGTGTTCATTATTTGTTGATGATTTTTCAATGTACGTAATATCTTGAACTTAGCTACTACTGAGAGGCTGCTCCAAAATACAATATTCCATTTAGAATAAAACAACTGGATTCCCATAGTGTAAAACAACTGGATTCAACTTTTCTCCAGAGAAAACAAAATGCATCTGCTTTTCACACTTGAGGGAAGATACTGACCCTCAACTGTTTTTACATGGTGAATCAGTTGAACCATGCACACAAGTCTGATTTTTAGGAATGTGATTTGACAAACAACTAAAGTGGGTAACACATTTAAAGATGCTAAAGGTAAAATGTTTAAAATTGCTAGGCACGGGTTTTGTCTAATGCTTGTTGGAGAGCTGATGGTGTGTGCATGTTGCGCTTCTACCGAGCTCTAGTCTGTTCACGCTTGGATTACTGCTGTGTGGCTTATTTGTCTGCTCGGTCCATCGCTCTTAGAATGCTAGATGCAGTCTATAATTCATTCTTCTGTCTTGCTATAAATGTATTTCATTCAAGCCCTGCTAAGTCTACTGGTGGAAAGGGATGAGCCATCCCTTTAGAGCACAACAAAATCATCCAACATTTGATGCTGTGTTCTCTAACCAACATCTGATTCGATACCAGGAACAGTCAAGATCTACTGCTGTACTAGGCATCAGACTTCAGTGCCTTTTCTTAATACTAAATATACAATTACCTCCAGTTCTTACTGTTGCTCCATGTTATTAAACCCCTTGGCGGCCTTCTTTCATTAATTACTGCTTTTATATTTGCCAGTATCATAAAAAGAATCCAGATCCATCTTATGAAACAAATTTTATTATATTATAAGTAGCATGAATACTGATGCTATAGTTTATCCAGACAGCTTTAAAAATGTTAATTCTGTTGATTGAGCTTTAGTGATTGGCAACAGAACATACATGTTTGACCTTCCCAGCATCATCAGTATTTATTTTCATTGCTGAGCTGCATGCTGTTAACAAGCTATATAACCTTATATATAATTAGCCCAACATTTCAACTTGTACATTTTTGTTCAGATTCCATAAATGCCTTACAGGCAATTAGTAACAAACTCCAGTCACCTTATTGTCTGTGAGATTCAGTGTTCTATTTCACAAATGACCCAATGTAATACAACTGTGAGCTTCTATTGGAACCTCAGCCATATAAAGATACATTAAAGAAACTGGTGCAGCGTTAACAAAAAGCGCTTAGAACTGAATGGCGATTATGTGGAAAAGTGAAGTAAATATGTAGTAAACTAAAACTTTAAGTTAAAACTTTTCTCACGAGTTAATTTTTTATTTTTTACTTTATGAATATGCCTTGTATTTGCCATTTAAGAATAGGCACACTAGGCTCACTGACTGATATATGACGACACAGTCAAATGCACCCATTTGTGCTTGCTGCGACTACCAACTAACATGCACCACATACTTGTGGATTTTATCTGTAATGTGGCATTGTGTCATAAGTTTAAACTAGCAGCTGACATGTGAACTATACTAGGGGATAATGAATTAATGTTATCTTGTGTTTTAAGATTTTTTAGGGCCGTCCATTAAAGGATGAGTTAATATTCAAATATTTAGTTTACTGTAGTGTGTTTCAGCTATTCATATTGTTTGCCATATAACAGATGGTAATTTTATTAATTTCATTGAGATTAATAATGTAATATATCTTGGTGTTTTTATTTAATTTTTACTCTAATCGAAATGACTCATTTAGAGGGAAAAAATTGTTACCTGCTTGTTTATAAGTGAAAATGGTAAAGGGACTTATAATAAATGTAAAAAAAATAAATTTCGTGAGCGAGGGTGGTGGAGGGTTGATTGAGGGGGTTGAAAAGATGTAAAAAATATGGTATTATTGCGATTTTTGGCAAAAGTTGACGTCAAAAAAAAATGTATGGTTATTTAAAACACAGAAAGGTATACTTTCACCAAGTTTCATCAAAATTAAATTATTTTTGCGAAAATGAAAAATAAAAAATGAAAAAAAGAAGATTTTTTACGTTTTTCTCTGAAATTTTGAGGTTATGTTAAAAAAAGTGACCTCTACAAAAGTTGTATTTTACATGATCTACAACTTTTGTATTGGAAAAATTTTTTTCAACCCCTAAATCATCTCTTCCACCACATCTGCTCACACATTTATTTTTTTTAATGTTTATTACAAGCCCCTTACCATTTCCACACATAAAAGGTCAGTTAAAATTTTTTTTTCTGTAAGTATAATTTGGTTGGACTGTTTTAGCGTATGTTACAGACTTTTTCCTTACAAGATCTATTTTTTGTTGCTGGGTTTTAGTTTTTAATTGTCACTTTTTAACTTTTATTTATTTATAACAATATCTTGTTCGAGTGATGATAACGTGAAAGCATTTTTTGCCCACGTAAAAAAAATTATTTGTTTTTCATTCTAATTCTGTTATAACATTTACATTGCAATTTAAATTAAAATAACTAAGTGTGCACACGCGTACATGTATGTGTGTGTGTGTGTGTGTGTACATTATAAAAGAAAATCATGTTCAGTGCAACACAGAATTTTATGTAGTTTTTCATTCAAGTCTGCTTTATGAATTAACACACTTTAATTCTTGATATTGTTGGATGATGATGTAAATATGTTCTTGTTAAAAAATCGGTTAAATTATAGGTACAATCAATAGAATGAAAGGTTACATTGTAATAAGTATTAAATAAATCTATAAAAAAAGATTCTTATTTATTCTTGTTAAGAATGATAACTAATTATTAAATCTGATCTTTAGTTAATCAAGTAGGTTTTATGTTGAAAGCAATAGGTTTGTCTTGGTTAGATGTTTTTATCTTTTTCAACAAATTTTTTGCAATATTAATTTATTCAATGCTCAATTTACTGATACAATGGCATTAGATTTTTGGCCTCCCAGTGCCAATTTTCCATCAGACATGTTTTTGTAATCAGTCAGAGTTCTTTACATACTCTTAAATGTCCCCAATTCATAACAGAACCTTCACTTCTACAGATAATAATACACACAAGAGATGCGAAGATTTTCATCCTGAAAAGATGTTTTGCAAGACAGTCATGACCCGTAGTCATCCTGAAGACTGCCACAGATTCCTTTCAGGGATTTTTAAGAATTATATTCTCACCATTAATTAGAGCTATATATTTTTTACCTTCCATCTTTGTTGTTAAATAATTCAGGAAGTTTTAGTTTATAATGTTTTTAATGGAGTGGTAAGACAAGCTACATGTTTTAGTCATCATTATTCAGGTCCCTTACTTCACCATTGAATCAGCCTTCTGATTTCCTTTAATTCCAGTTTGAGATTGTATCCAAAAGATAACTGAAATATCAATTTCACCTAATCTACTAACAAATTGCCTAATTTCAGATATTCCTGACATTGTTTGGAGACTATAACAATAACAGTCATAGGATATGTTTTTGTCCATGATATTGATGATGATAATAATTTTAACATATAAAGATTTGTAATGACAAACCAAACCAAATTTTGTAATAAAATGTTTTTAGTAACTTAAAAGCTTTGCTATTTTTGCAAAGATGGATAAAAGTGTTTTGAAGCCAGTCGTTAAAATGTTTCATTATAAAATTTGTTAGTTGTTACAAATATGTGTTTTTTTCTTACAGTCCTATTATGGGAGGGATTCAGTTGGTTATATTGTGTTGAAGAAATGAGGGGGTCAAAATATCTTAAAACAGGTTACATATTTCACTGATAACCTCTGAAGTACAATATAAGCTGATAGAAAGTAGACCGTGTTAAAATTAGAAATTTATTACACTGCAGTAAAAGATTATAATAAATTTTCTAATTATAGTTTGCTTATTCTTTTAAAGATAATATCTCATACTGAGTTTATTTACATGAGATATCTGGACATACTATACCTTTTTCTTAATTCATAGGGATAATATTACACACTAATGTAATCTTTCTCATATTAATACTTTATTTAATAATAGATTTACTTTGCACACTGTTTCTGAAGGGGTCAATCCATTTGAAGTGTCCCAATTGGAACATAAAACATAAGCTGGTTGCTTGACCAATTCAAAAAATTGAACTTAGCCGCTTGTTTCCTACATGTTTCAGAACTATTTTTTTTTTTTTAATTTTTTATCTAAGTAGCTTACCTATGGCGGCCATATTTTTTTTTACAGTGTGCACACCTGTTTTTGTGATTGTAAGAGTTTATGGAAAAAGTTATAACTAAAAATCTATTGGTCCTGGAAGTATTAAACGAAAAAGGCAATTCATATTTTCTCAATGTAAAAATATTGGTCCAGAGGTTTATTTACCTATCTCTCTTCCTTCTATGAGAAATTACCAATAAAGTTGAACGTGAAAATTATAAAATTTTACTTTCAGTAATTTTGTTCAAAAGGCAGGGATAGCACACACAGTTTGAATAATTTTTTTATATGTAGGTATATGTTAGTAGTTTTACTGTAAAAAATATTAATGGTGATATACATACCCCTAATTTTTCTGAATTTTTGAAAACTAGGTTATCTCTAAAGTAAAGACAGTTTCATTATAAAAAAATTTATTCTGTAAACTTTATTTTTTATTTCTCTTAAATTGCATACCTTATACTACTTCTCTATACAATCGCCACGTGAATTAAGACATTTGTCATAGCGATACACCTGCTTCAATATACTGTCGTCGGATTCTTCTGCTGCCAGTCCATTTAGCCACTGATTAACAGCATTTTTAAGTTCGTCACCTGCAAATTGCTTACCACTCAAAAATTCATTCAATTTCCCAATCAAATTGTAATCAGAAGGAGCTAAGTCCAGAGTATATGGTGGGTGATCTTAAATTTCCATTCCAAATGTTCTCAGAAAATCAGGTTTCAGACCAGCATCATGTGGATGTGCATTATCGTGCAGCAGGAAATGCCGCCCACGTTGCCGGTTTTGAATGGCACGTTGTTACTTACGTAGAGTTTACTTTATGCTTGCGCTTTATGTTTGTAATGATACTATTTATTAAATAAATTATTTACAAAAATATCTTGATACTAGATACTAACAACCAGCTGATCATGGATTACTGACATAGATTCATAATTCAAATTATACAAATGATATAGCATTTTACATTTTAGTACCAGTATGTTGGATTAGGAATTGTTGGTCTGGTTGATGATTTAGGGTTGACACCATTCACTTGACTGCCATTTTCTCTCTGGCATGTCATATGAAATCCATGTTTCATCACCAGTAACAATTGAATTAAAGAACTCTCCACCTTTTTCTGTGTAGCACATCAGAAATTTCAAAGCAGAACCCATTCGATTCTTTTTGTGATGTTGCATTAAACATGCAGCACCCAACGTGCACAGACCTTTCTGAAGTCTGAATGGTCATGAACAGTGCGACCAATAACGACATCAGGAAAAAGAAGGGCCAGATCAGAAATTGTTGAGCGACGATCTTTTCTGATTTCATCATTGATGCATTTCAATAAATCCTCTGTGATTATCGAGGGCTTTCCTGAATGTTCTTCATTGTGCACATTAATTCTGTTATTTCTAAACTTTTCATACCATTTTTCAGATGTTTCTTTCATTCATTACATTATCACCATATACAGCAGCCAACTATGAATTTCAGCCGGCTTAATGTTTTGATGGTTTTTAAAAATATGACTTGATGTACTTCACAGTCACTGGCAACATCAATTTTCCTAATCAATTTATAACGTAATTACTCGCACATAATCAAAGTACTACAACGCAACAAATTGCAGTGTGTACATTACTAGTTTGGCCATGAATGACACAGGTTCGCCAACCTTAAGGAGAGAAATTTCCTAGCTACGTACTATTTACTCATGTCCCTACTTTACTTTACTTAGATATTCCTCATAATTTTTTTTAAAAATTCAAATTTTGGCTTCAAATAACTGTGATTGGGCTGTTGATAAAAATCTCAAATTTGCACAACTTGCAGTGTTTTTGTAGATGTGTATGTCAAATAAAAAGTTTTAAATTATTCTTAATTAAAAGTTTTAATTATTTTAAATAAAAGTTAGAATTATTCCATTATTTTCATGTTTGTAGCTGTATTCTGTTTATTTATTCATTGATTTGTAAAATATGTAATTTATAATAATTACCAGAAAAAGTTTAATTTATTTTGTTTCTAATATTTCGGTCAATTTCTATTATTTATATTTTTTACGTTTCTCTCGGTTGTATTATGCTGTTCAGTGGTTACTTTAATGCATTTAATACAATACCTACAGATTTTTGAAATATAAACTAAAGTTAATATTTGAAAAATCTGTAAGTTATAATTAATTTTATGATCATGTTTTTATAGTAATTTTGGCATAAACTAATTATTATTATTAGTCATTTTATATAAAAATTCAAGAAATTTAAATTTACTTAAATAAAATTAATGTAATTAAATTTTAGGCAACCTGTTACTGTTGAGTGGAGATATACAGAAGATGGGGAACATGTTAGGGTTTCAAAAAGAACTGGTCGAATTATTCCAATACCACCACAAGCTGAAGAAACAATTGATTTCAAAAGTAAAAAAACATATGTTGGTGAGTGTGTGATTATAAATTTGGATTATATTAATTTTTTCTGTTAGTTTCTTTGTACAATGCTCATATATGCATTGCACTGAAAAGAAAATGGTAATAAGTTGTAACTGTAATATTTTTTTTACTGCTTAGTAATATGGCAATGTTCTGTGGCAACTTATACAGAGTGTCCCATATAAAATGCAACCCAACCTTATATTGGTAGGTATTGAAATAATAAAAAGGCATGTGTAAATGCAAATGTAATTTTTATTATTACCATCCTTACATTTAGAGTAAATGTTGGAAGTGGCCGCCATCTTCTTGAATACAAGCTTCAATTCTTTTTACAGCGTTTCTTGCAACTTTTTTCAAAGTTTGTGGCTGGATATTTAATACAGCTTGTTCAATATTGACTTTCAATTGTTCAAGTGTTCGTGGTTTGTTGCTGTAGGCTTTTTCTTTGAGGTAACCCCATAGAAAAAAATCTGCAGCAGTCAAATCTGGAGATCTTGGTGGCCCCAAGCCTCGACCGATAACACGATTACCAAAGAATTCCTCAAAGAAATCAGAAGTTGAACCTGCGTAATGCGATGTTGCACCGTCATGTTGTAGCCAGCAGTATCTGTCTTCCTCTTCCAAGAGTGCAATGAACTGAAATAAAATATCCTGAAATCATTCTGCATTAATGGTGTACTCGAAAAAAATAGGACCGATTATTTTCTACCATGATATCGCGCACCACACGCCCAACTTCTGCGGGTGTAATTGTTTTTCGTGATAAACGTGGGGGATTTTCAGCACTCCAAATTCTACTGTTTTGGCTGTTTACGCGGCCATCCAAATGAAACCGTGCTTCATCTGTGAAAAATAACGAATCCATAGCATTAATTCCCTCACGCAGAAATCAACAGAACCGTTGACAATATTGTAGCCGTTTTTCTTTGTCAAGCTCAAGAAGTTGATGAACCGTTTGAATGCGATAAGGTTGTAATTGTAATTGTTTGGTCGCCCAATGAACAGTTGATTTAGACAAATTAATTTCAGCAGACAAACATCTGATCGATTTATTTGGCGAGCTGAGTAATCGGTCTTTGATTTCAGTGACTGTATCTGTATTCAACACTGACGCAGATCTTTTGTGTTTCTTGTTATTAACAGAACTGGTCTCTCTAAATTTTGCAACTAACCTTAATACTGATGTTTTGTTAGGAGCTGGTTTATCTGGGTACTTATGGTGAAACAAATCTTGCACTACAACCACTGATTTCGTACTGAAGTACGACTCAACAATGAAAACACATTCATCTAGCGAAAACACCATCTTGTCTCTAGCAATACACTGAACGTTATGATTGCATTGTTGTTACTATCGGTAATGTTCTACCGCGTCGCCGAGATGTTCAGATGTTGGACGAGTCCATTTCAGTAACGAGTGGGGGAGTAAGCTTGACTTTTGAAATTTCATGGATGAGTAATTGATGGGTTGCGTTTTATAAGGAACACCGTATATAAAATGTGTCTGATCCTGGCTATTTTGAACACATATTTATTTATAGCATTCATTATTTTTTTTTTTATTTGATAAGAATTTTACTTCAGTTTTACATATAATCTCAATATGTTCACCTGTTCGCTATTAGTGAAACTGTGCACAGTGAAACATGAAATGTGATGTTGCCACTTTCATCATCTGTGAAGTGTGCGGCATGAATTGTTTTTTTTTGCAAGCAGATGTAGATCATTAAAATTGATGTTTATGTCACGGTAATAATAATATGTAGTGACAGTATTTTTAAGACATTGCAAAACAACATGTATTTTCAGTAAGGTTGCTCTGCATGAATGCACAGCCCCATACCAAAATTTACTCAAAAGCTTTATACTTGAGTAATCAGTATAATTCACTATCATTTCTACACAGAGCCTAGACTTGAAGCCCAGTTACTATCTCTTAATCAAAGTGGAAAATCTTGCCAATTACATGGCATTTTGTACCGATGAGAAGCTTGCAGATAGGGTTAATAACTTACTGGCAGCTGATTTCTTTAACTAGAGATCAGTAAAATTATTATAATTGCTCATATATAAACATCAACTGTGTATAGAACACATCTCCTTTTACCTGTTTAGCCTCCGGGAATCGCTGTCTGGTATTACTTCAGAGGCTGAATGAGGATGATATGTAATAGTGTAAGTGAAGTTAGTCTTGTACAGTCTCAGGTTGACCATTTCTGAGATGTCTGGTTAATTGAAACCCAACCGCCAAAGAACACAGGTATCCACGATCTAGTATTCAAATCTGTCTTTACTAGTCTGCCTTTACTAGTACTTGAACGTTGGAACTTTCGACTTCAAAATCAGCTAATTTGCGAAGACGTGTTCACCACTGGACCAACCCAGTGGGTTGTATAGTACCCATCTAGATGAAGCTAACTTTTGTATGCAAATGTTTATCTGATTTTTTTAACCAGTCAGTAAATTCAGAGTAAGTTTTTGAGTAGCCCTTGAATAACAGAATCTCTGGGTAAAGCATTTACTTAAAAAACCAACTTTACTTATATCTATATTATTACAAGAAAATGTATTTTTTATCGTGATTACTTGTAAATGAGCTAAGATGAAGGTTGTTATTTCTTCCAGTGGTTTATTAGATCTAATTAATCTTTTTGGAATAATAAAATTATCTATACGATGAGTCCTTAAAGTGTAGACACAGTGTTTAAAATTTTACCACTGTCATGTATTTACTTTACATGACAGAGGGTTTTTATTCTAAGGAAAATCAAACATAATAAACACAAAACTGATTTCAGTATTCTATAATTATTACACCCAATAAAGAACACACACTTCAATGCATCCTGTTCAGTGAACGAGTTACATGAAGGAAAAAACTGCTGTTACATGATATTCAATTTTGCAAACTTATCTGCAGCTATTATTATTTAATTATTTGAAAAAAAATTCCTAAATTTCCTGCAGGGTATGAATTATTATTATTACTTGGCTCAGAATTTTTAACTGACTAAATCTTTAAAACTGGTATTAATTTTTTAATGGAATAACCTGATATGGTAAGTTTTAAATTTTTCTGCTTTAGTCTGCTATAAATATTTATGTGGACATATGTTTGTCTACACTGGTTAACTAATCGGATAATCTTACTACTACATTATTTTACTTGACATGTTTTTGTTGTTATACTTTGACATGTTGCCAACCTGTTATGTAACTTGGCAAAAAGATGTTTTGGAACAAATAAAGTAATAAGTACCTTGCCAAGGACACTCCAAACAAGTATCCATTCCTGTAATTTTTTTTTTATTTCTTACTTTTTTTTATACCACATTTTGTCACAAATGTTCTCTTCCACATTCAGATGTAGCTATCTTAATTTCCCTTAAAAACCCTTAAAAAGATATTTTGTTTATTTTTTACTAAGAAAAAATTCCAGGATGTCTTAGAGTCAACTGAATGATATAAGTAACAGTTGCACATTATGATAATTATTGATAGTAATTTAAGAATTTTTTTCCAGAGTCAGAAACAAAGGATACCAAAGAGAAAGAGTTGCTTGAAGTTACATTCAACCCAGCTCTACAGACTTTTGAAATGGAAATAATGAAGGAAATGGGCATAAAAGAAGATCGTATTCCTAAACCAACATACTGGTACTAAAATGTAAAATGCTATATCATTTGTATAATTTGAATTATGAATCTGTCAGTAATCCATGATCAGCTGGTTGTTAGTATCTAGTATTAAGATATTTTTGTAAATAATTTATTTAATAAATAGTATCATTACAAACATAAAGTGCTTTTTACTCTTGATTTACATTGAATAATCAGTCATTTTATACTGAGCACAGTTTTCTTCACAAAAATGAAATGTAAAAATATCTTAAAATGTTTAGCGGATTAATCAACTTCTCTAATATGCTTAAAATTCAGTACAAGTAAATCTTAATCATATGGAAGTTATATCTTATTCGTTATAACTTATTAAATACTTAAAATATCTATTGCTTAAGGGCAGTTCAGTTGTTTTAGTATTCATGAGATCTGCTATTTATATATTTCATTAATAAAACATTTATCATAACATTACAATGTTTTTCTTTTCCCTCGGGCCGGATCCTGCAGTCATATATATTACATTAAAAAGTTTGATTGTACTCTGCCTAATTCATTCTTTTTAATAATGAGGAATAATTTCCAACCGATTTATTTTAGTAATTGAGTATTTTTATCAAATAACATATACATTAACTTCCTTTTGCAATTTTCTAAGTGGAGAAAAGTAGTGGTGTTCAATTCAACACTGGAACAGTAGAAAAAGAATATTTTTTTTTACTGCTGCTGGTCTCTTATAAAGATGCTCATTCTATTTTATGTTGATAATAAGATACATAATCAAAAGCTCAGTTGCATATACTTTTTGTGTACTAATATTATGTAAAATACCATGTCCAGTTCTTATTTTATAAACGTACTACTGACTTGAGATTGAATTCAAAGTCAGAAGCAGGTTTTTATAAAATAAGAACTGGACATGGTATTTTACACTATTACTACACAAAAAGTATATGCAACTGAGCTTTTGATTATGTATCTTATAATCATCATAAAATAGAATGAGCAACTTTACACTCAATCTTGATCTATTTAGAGATAATTTAACTTAGTTTTGCAAAAATTGCAATTGACAAATATTATATATAAATGGAAACATCTTTATTTCCTTTTTTAATTTGCTATTTTCATTTAAATAAATACATATAACCTTTATTTGTACATAAGGCAACCTGTTATAGTTTAGTTCTGTTTATGATATTCTTGTTAATTTAAAATTTTGAAAATATATTTGTAAAATAGAATTCAATCAGTTGAAGTTGGTAATGTTCTGAAATAGGTCAGGTAAATTATCTTGTGGAGTCCCACAGGGTCTGTGCTTGGTCCCAGTCCTATTTCTTACATATGTGAATGATTTCTGTAATGGAAAATTTAAAGGTGAAGTTGTTGCCTTTGCAGATTATAAGATAATCTGTTATCGACCTCAGTTAGAATACACTAATTACATACCAATATTATAACTGATCTCGGACACAAAAGGACTTTGCTAACGTTGAATGGAATTACTTTAAATGTTCAAAAAATGAATTTTGTAGATCAAGAGATTTTGATTTAAGATCAAGAGATAATGTACGTGATAGTATAAAATATCATAATGTAAAGTGTGAAATTGGAAACTCATGTAACTCTGTATCTATTATTCATTTGATAGTGTTAAATAACTTGGAATAACCTTAG
This sequence comes from Lycorma delicatula, assembly GCF_047948215.1. Lineage (NCBI taxonomy): Eukaryota > Metazoa > Arthropoda > Insecta > Hemiptera > Fulgoridae > Lycorma > Lycorma delicatula. The sequence goes on along the minus strand of NC_134457.1, from coordinate 190,573,636 downwards.
ATAGCCAATTGACATGGAAGAGTCATGTTCATTATGTTAGAAATGTTACTGGTTTTTGTATAAAAGAAAATTTATTACTTAAAAAATGTGTCCAAATTATATAATAAAAATGTACTTTTCTTTTGTGCAGTCCAGAATCAATTACTCAATAACATGTTGGGGAGGTACTTATAAGACTGTTATTGTATCATTATAATACAAATACATATCATGAGGTTGATTGTTTGTATTTAGGTAAATTAATCATTTCTATTTTTATAAAATTAAAAATATTGCCAAGACAATCATATCTTTAGACCAATAGATAACTAATATTTAAGAAAAGTTTGTATTGATCGTAATATCATATCTGGTAGAAATAAGAGAAAATTTTTGTTCCCTTTCCAAAAAATAAATATTTGAAAAGATCTTTTTAAATTAATAATCATACTATGATTGTACTCATGTACAAGGTCTGATCAGAAATAACCAAACATTTTTAATTAGGTACCAACAGAGATATGTAGTGATGTGCATTTATGTATTTAGTTGGGCGATTTAGCATTGTTACACACAAACTCCTCTGTAAACACATATTCTTGGATTGTTGATATCTTTTTAGTTTTTGTATTGTTATTTGCGTACAATGTGTTTGTTATCGCAATTTTCAGGAGCGATACAATGTAAAATTTTGCGTGAAACTGGGGAAAACTTTCACAGAAATATTTCAACTTTTGAAAAATTTGTTGTAGACATTGTTACGAATGGTTTTCACAATTTAAAAGTGGTCATCCGTAGATTGAAGATGACCCTCTGACCAGGAAGGCCTTCAACTTCAACTCAAGACATCCACGTTCAGAAAATCAGCAATCTGGTGCATGCAACTGCAGCAATCTGACAGCCAACTGGCTGTCAGAACTTGCTGAAGAGGTTAACAGCTGAATTGGATCATGCCATGACATTTTGAATGAAAAATTGAACATGTTCTTCACGCCCCAAGAAAGCAAGTCAGTCTTGATACAATGTCAAAGTGATGCTCTCTGGTTTTTTTTATTTTAATGGAATTGTGAATTTTTTAATTCTTACCTCAAGGTGAATCAGTGAACCGTGCATACTATCAAGGCATTTTACAACAATTACATAAAAAAAATCCAAAAAAAGTTGTGGCAAGACAACTAATCTGTCATGGTGAAGGAACTAAGATAATGCACCCACACACTCAGCTTTATTAGTTGTGCCAAAAATCAGATGACTGTCCTCCCTCAGCCTCCCTACTCGTCAGACCTGGCGCCTTGCGATTTTTTCTTATTTCTGAAATTAAAATCCACGATGAAAGGACACCATTTTGAGATTATTGATGATATTAAAGTAAATTCATCACAGACCTTAAAGGCCATTTCAAATGAAGCTATCTAGGACTGCTTTGCGAAGTGGAAACAGCACTGGGAAAAGTATGTGAATAGGGGAGTGAAGTACTTTGACAACAACTAATAATCTGTAAAATTAATAATAAAGTTTAAAAAAAAATAATGTTCGATTATTTTCTGAACAGACTTCATATAATCTTTCTTGAATATATGGTTCCTCAGATTTTTAACTTTTATCAAATATCAGGGAAGCTGGAACTTATTCCACAAGAAAAAGATCCCTTATGAATAAAATATTTGAGATGAATTATAAGTTTATGGTGAACACTGCACCTATTTTAAGTTAATATTAAACTGATACTTTATTTTTGCTCTTTTTGTATTAATAAATTACAGACTTGCTTCTAGAGATACCTAATTTCTAACAATTGTGAATGTTCTGTAAACAGTAGAAATCTAAATTAATTTTGATTGTAAGGTATAATAATAATTAAGAGTTTGTAATATTTTAATGGAAAGAATTATTATTATTATTAATGTAACAGATATATTAGAGAATATATTTTCACAATAAAAAATCCTACCAGTCTACTATTATGTATTTTAGGTTTTATTAAAGATATCTCAATAAAATTTGATATTAATAATTAATACAACAATTCGAAAAATGATTTTTTTGCACTTGCAAAACAAGCCTTTTTAGTGATAAAATAAATACACTTTCACTTTATAATTATTATTATTTTGTTACATCATTATTTTCTACTTTATTTAGTAATTTTTCAATAGAAATAATTGCTCTCTTAGCATAAAAATCTGTATATTCATCTGGTAAACACTGTAAGTTACTCATTGCTTTGGACACCATCTGCAACATCTGTAAAGAAAAAAATGAATTCATCAATACGTCTTTAATTATGTTTTATGATAATAAATCGTAACAATATTTAAGACAAAATTACAGTATAACTTAGAAAAATAAACTGAAATCATTCAAAACTACTTAATCTTATCAAGTAAAGTATTAATTCATTACAGACCTTAAAGACCATTTCAGATGAAGCTATCTAGGACTGCTTTGAGAAATGGAAACACCACTGGGAAAAGTGTGTGAATAGGGAAGTGGAGTACTGGCCTATGGGGGCCGTAGGCCCTGTTTCTTAAGTTGTGATTTTTTAACACAGCTCTAACCCCAATGTTTTCTTTTTTTATAATTTTAAAACACAATTATAGATTGTTTGAAAGAATGAAAAATTCGAGAAGTATAAATTGTTCATATATTATGCACAACTGCCTTCTTCTTTTTCCTGTTTAGCCTCCGGTAACTACCGTTTAGATAATTCTTCAGAGGATGAATGAGGATGATATGTATGAGTGTAAATGAAGTGTTAGTCTTGTACATTCTCAGTTCGACCATTCCTGAGATGTGTGGTTAATTGAAACCCAACCACCAAAGAACACCGGTATCCACGATCTAGTATTCAAATCCATGTAAAAATATCTGGCTTTACTAGGACTTGAACGCTGTAACTTTCGACTTCCAAATCAGCTGATTTGGGAAGACACGTTAACCACTAGACCAACCTGGTGGGTTATGCACAACTGCCTGGTACACCACTATTGTCCCACTCTTAGCGCAAATAGCAGCTAAAATAAAAATGTGAGCACACACAACAAACCCATGTACTCCCTTTTTTATGGAGATGATAGTTCATTTTATCTCGCACACTAAAATAGATTTGAAATCATCTTGCAAGTGAAGGTCACATGATTCCTCATCATGACCCCCACCAGTTGTATTCTGCTGCAGGATGGAGCGCGTATGGCCAGCACATTACCACATTCTTGATCAAATTTTTCAATAATCCCACTTAAGATATTTCATATACACAGTAATTCTAAACAAGAATTAGATTAATGTACGATTATCTCATTCTAAAAAATTGTGTTTTCCCATACATTTCGCGATTGAACTGCTTCATTCCTTTTTGTATTGTTATTAACAGTCACGTATGGAGGCAAATCTTGTTAAATAAAAAACTGGCATAATTATAATTTATATTATTCAATTAATTGTTATTTTAAATAGTGTATATTTACTATTTCAACACGTTGTTGCATGATGTTTTTCACAATATACATAACTTTTATTTTGTACAATTTCGACCAGTAAAAAATTTCAGTTTTTCAATTGGGACATGCAGTTTTAAATAATTGCAATAATTACTGAATTTACATAGCTTTATTAAGATCAGATAAATTACAAATAAATTACCTTATTTTTCTACATAGTTTCCTTCAACAGAAACACATATTCTCCACCGGATAGGTAGTTTCCTGAACCCCTCATCAAAAAACCAAGATGGCTGCCCCAACAAACTGCACACAAAATGCTCAACTGCAGCATTGTCTTTGAATCTTCTTTCAGCAAACCAAACATGTGGAAATTACATGGTGACAAGTCTGAGCTACATGGTGGGTGTTCAAGAGGTGCCCAATCAATTTTAATGAGTCTGAGCTGCTGTATGCAGCCATGCGCTGTCATGGAGGAGGATGTTGCGATTCAGTTGCCAGCATCATTTGTTGCGATTCAGTTGCCAGCATCATTTGTTGCAATAAGCAGCCCTGATGTCATCCAGCAACTGGCAGAAGAATGCTTCCCTTCATCCACATAGGAAATCAAACCAGCAGCACACTTGATTCCCAAAACACAGTTGCCTGAACTTTTCCAGCTAACAAACATCCTTGGCCTTGGTAGGTGTCCCCTCACAAGTTTTATTTCACTCCATACTTGTTCTCTTGCTTTCCAGGGTGTAGTGGTAGATCCACGTTTTATCCCATGTCACAATAGGATCAAAAAAAGCCCCTCCTTCCCCAAAGCAATTCAGAAGCTACCGACAGATGTCTTTCCGGACATTTCTCTGTGCCTAAGTGAGAAGATAGGGAACCCACCTCACTGACACTTTGCTGTATTAAAGAATGTTTGACATAATTCTATTAAAATATAATGTTATCAGAACATATTCTCCCATGTGAAACAATGTTCTCCTCAGATGCAAAGTCAGTGACAGGTTACGCAGCAGTCACCTTCCACAAGGTCACGAACGACCTGAATGTTGTCTCACTGACTCTGAACTGCAGACAATGTTTGTGACTTTCATCTTCCACTGCATCAAGGCCACTTGAAAACATCTGACCCAATCAACACCTGTTTTTGACAGGGTAGCAACTGTGCCTGGGAGTAGAGTCAAATTTCTGAGGATTTGACAGCTTTGCTGGTGAGAAATCAATTATTATTTTTTTCACAATGGACAATGGTACTTCCTGGTCAGAGATTCTGCTACTGATGTGGGAATGTGACCTACAGGTGTGGCTAGCTGGTTACTCCCTCCTTACACATCCAGATAATTACCTGCAGCGCCCCATCACTGCTCTTCCTCAGTCCGCATGGTAAACTTCTAGTTTGTATTTGACTGACCCTTGTAATTTCTAGCAATTATCTGTTCTGAATGCCAGGTACAATGATCTATCGAGCAAGAAAATATTCAGCAAATATTATCAGGCCTTCAGCAGTTAAAATGTCAAAAGTTATAGTACTCTGATAAAATGGATCCCATATTGTTGGTATGTAGTTGCTAAAAACATGAGAAAAAAGAAAATGGATATATTTGAAACAATGAATGATTTAAACATACACCCAGGAAAGAGGTAGCTAACTGAAAATTAGTAATAAAAAGCAATTGTAACTTAATGCTTGGCGTAAGCATAATTTAATTGCTATAAGTATTTAATAGTAAATGATTACACTGATCTGACTTGTAAAAAAAGGCAACTTGCACTGAAAACTTAAAAAAAGTATTCAAATGTTTTTACCAATATATTTAACTTTTATTCTATGGGGACATTCAACTTTCACTTAGATGAAATTTGAAAGAAAAAGTATAAAAAGAAAGCTTTAGCTAAGAAAGACAACAAGCTGCTGCTACTTAATGATTAATTTTAATCAAAATGAGTCAAAAAAGGATGAGTCTTCACAGAAAAATCTAAGATATGAAACTCCCTGCTATTTAAAATGATATCATTCTCCAAGGATGATACCATTAATCCTTAGGATTTGATGAAAATATCACTTACTGTTGTAATTGTATTATGGACAAATAAACTTACCTTTGCAGCAGGTAACAGATCTTTATTACCATAAAAGTCATTTTTATCATATAATTCATCATCAAGATTCTTCCAAAATATATTAACATTGACACCACATGTTACAGCTAAGGTATTATGAAACCATAGAGCTGGTATAAATAAAACATCCCCAGGTTCTAATATGCATTCATATCTTGTTGCACACTTAAATTTTGGATATTTATCATAATCTGGATTGTCTATATCCATAACTTCTGATTTATCACCTTCCATATACATATACGGTGCATCAGATGGACTAAAGAGAACAACACGTTTTTTACCTTGGATTTGTATTAGCATATTATCCATAACATCATAGTGTGTCCATACTTGTACACCAGAAGAACCAATTCTTAAAATGCTCGAAAAAAATCTATTTTCATCAAAAAAATAAGGTATTTTAATGTCACTACTGATAGTTGGAAATTCACTAATAATATTTGCTACTTTTTTACCTCGTCTTTCATTACTTAAAGATCGTAAATAATAGAACATTTCTGAACTATCACAAACATTACTGTAACTGTTAACTAAAGATAATTTAATAAAATCATCAAACAATAATGTTTTATATACAAAATTCTTTTTTAAGAAATCCATTCTTCCTTCATTACTAACATGAACTTTAACAGGTACTGAGCCAACTTTGTCAATCAAATAATCTGGGGTCCACTTATCAATACAGTCACCTATATCAATGTTTTTTAATAAAGCTGGTCTTCGTTTTGGGTGGATGATTTTTTGAAATATTTCTTTAGTGACATTTCCATACTCCTCAACATCAAATAATTTTTTATCCATACTATTACCTGCAAAAAAAATTCTGTAATAAAAATCATACAAATTTGTACATCAATAATTTGTGAACATCTAAACAAAGTATTAGAATGGCTTAATTTATGAATTACAAACAATTAAAACAGTACCAATAACATGATGCTTGAGTCTTAAGTAATACTCAATCTCGGGACATCATACTAAAAAAAAAATAAGATATTACATTCTTTCTGCATAAAATGGAAAGGGACTTTTACTTATGATCATTAATGTAATTTTTTTCCAAAGTGTCAACGTACACTAAATAGAAATCAGTAAATCAAAGTTTATTAAAGAACTGAGATTTTCTAAGGGTTTTTACTAGACTGTAATTGAAACTGTTAAGATGTAGTTTGCCTTCTTTGAGTAACTACAACTTGATATTTGTGTTATTTGCTGAGGGTGGCACTTCTGAGAGACTTGTCCAGACATTATTCCTTTCCATAGACTGTTCAAAACCCCATCCTAGGCCTGAGACATTTATTCGGTAAAGACAGACCTATCATACTAAAGGAAGTGATTTGAAAACTTTTTCTCAGGTGAAAAATCTCATACCTTACAGAGATTTGAACCTCTAAATAAGGAAAACGCTTGACTGATTCTTACTTAAAATAATTATTGTGATACATTTAAAAAATAATCTTTAAACAACTTTAGCAGACTAAAAATGTTTAATTTTTTAACTTAACATTCACCAATTAAAAAAAAAAAATATAGTTTTGTTTTAATTTAAAAGAATAATACAAATTTCTGTATTGCAAAATGATCTTATACTAAGCCCACTGGGCTGGTCCAATGGTTAATTAGTCTTCACAAATCAGTTGTTTAACAGCTGATTTTTTACTTCGAAGGTTTTGAGGTTCAAATCCTAGTAAAAGTTAGTTCGCTTTTATATGGCTTTGATTACCAGATGGTGGATAACGGTGCACTCTGGTGGTCGGGTTCAATTAACACACATCTCAGAAGTAGTCGGTCTGTACAAGATGTACAGTCTGTAAGTCTGTACAAGATTCATTTACATGTCATCCTAACCTCAAGGGGGGGGGGGGGGGTTGCTTATTGTTTACTAGTTGAACAGTAAGCAACGTACATATTAGAAAAAAACTGATCAAATATTTCCCAAAAAAATATAAATATATATTTTAAATTACAAAATAAATAACTTGCTGAAAATGGTATGATATGAAACACTTGACCCTATAAAAGTAAATAAGGTATTTGTAAAGGAAAATCTTTTACTGTCCAAGTTTTTGCATGAACATAAGCTGTTGAAAAGAAAAAATAATTTGCCTTCTAACATATCTTGCATTTATATATTGTAAAAGCTGTTGTTTAGCCTCCTTCCCAACAGTCCAATTTTTTACTTTCTGTGACACTATCCTAAAAGAGTTTGAAGACTATAACTGAAAACATGTTGTAAATATATATTTTTTGTATTAATTTTTAACATGCATTAAAGCATGAGTATAATTTAAATATTGATAAGTATTTCATTTTTAAGTAGATTCCAATTTATGAGCAATGCTATATATTATCTTAAAAGTACAAGTAAAAAGAAGACTCACTAAAGACTTAATAATGTTATGACAGTGCCCACTTCTGTGTACGGAGGGAAAGTTGAACAAGTTAAAAAAGATTAAGTTTCAATATTAAGAGCAAGTTTATGAAACATACCTTGAGAGATAAAATTAGAACCTGACAATAAAAAGTAGGTTTCACATACCTTACATTTTCATAAAGACAGACTTTATATGTACCCATTTTTATAGTGTATAAATGTACTTAACCCTTCCAAAGTAAATTAATTTCAGTATGAATCTCACAGCACTTATCAATTCAGAATTTCAATTTTTTTGTTTTAGTTTAAAATTATATATTATATGATGGTATCCCAATCTGAGTACCAATTTTTTATATCAATCATAGTATCATGTAGCAGTGAGAGTGGCAATGGTTTTTCAGTAATATCCAATAAAGAATTCACACTCATTTTTTAATTACAAAAGAAAAATTAAAATATTAACAATTGTTAATAAGGATAATTGTTGTAATAAGGATAAAATCAAAACCTAAACCGACAACGATTGTTAACGTCTATATGCCTACAAGCGCCCATGATGATGATGATGATGAGGTAGTGTGTATACGAAGAGATTGATGAAGCAATTAAACACGTAAAAGGAGATGAAAATTTAATAATAGTTGAAGATTGGAATACAAGCATTGGAAAAGGCAAGGAAGGAAATATAGTGGGTGAATACGGGCAGGGCAAAAGGAATGAAAGAGGGGACCGACTTATAAGAGTTTTGCACGAAGTATAATTTAGTAATTGCCAACACCCAATTTAAAAATCATAATAGAAGAATATACACTTGGAAAAAGCCAGGCGATACTGCAAGGTATCAGATAGATTAGATCATGGTTAAGCAAAGATTTAGAAATCAACTCGTTGACTGCAAAACTTACCCTGGAGCAGACATTGATAGCGACCATAATTTGGTGATAATGAAATGTAGATTGGGGTTTAAAAACCTGAAGAAAAGGTATCAGATGAATCGGTGGAATTTAGAGAAGCTTGAGGAAGAGGAGGTAAAGAAGATTTTTGAGGACATCGCAAGAAGTCTGAGTAAAAAAGATAAGGTAGAAAATGTAGAAGAAGAAAAAGGAAATTCTTAAATCAGCAGAAGCAAACTTAGGCGGAATAAAGAGAACTAGTAGAAAACCTTGGGTTTCAGACGATATATTGCAGCTGATGGATGAACGTAGAAAATATAAGAATGCTAGTGATCAAGAAAGTAGAAGGAACTATCGGCAATTAAGAAATGCTATAAACAGGAAGCGCAAACTGTCTAAAGAAGAGTGGATTAAAGAAAAATGTTCAGAAGTGGAAAGAGAAATGAACATTGGTAAAATAGACGGAGCATACAGGAAAGTTAAGAAAAATTTTGGGGTACTTAAATTAAAATCTAATAATGTGTTAAACAAACATGGTACACCAATATATAATACGAAAGGTAAAGTCGATAGATGGATGGAATATATTGAAAAGTTATACGGAGGAAATGAATTAGAAAATGGTGTTATAGAGGAAGTTGAGGAGGATGAAATGGGAGAAACAATACTGAGATCTGAATTTAAGAGAGCATTAAAAGATTTAAATGGCAGAAAGGCTCCTGGAATAGACGGAATACCTGTAGAATTACTGTGCAGTGCAGGTGAGGAAGCGATTGATAGATTATACAAACTGGTTTGTAATATTTATGAAAAAGGGGAATTTCCGTCAGACTTCAAAAAAGTGTTATAGTCATGATACCAAAGAAAGCAGGGGCAGATAAATGTGAAGAATACAGAACAATTAGTTTAACTAGTCATGCATCAAAAATCTTAACTAGAATTCTATACAGAAGAATTGAGAGGAGAGTGGAAGAAGTGTTAGGAGAAGATCAATTTGGTTTCAGGAAAAGTATAGGGACAAGGGAAGCAATTTTAGGCCTCAGATTAATAGTAGAAGGAAGATTAAAGAAAAACAAACCAACATACTTGGCGTTTATAGACCTAGAAAAGGCTTTCGATAACGTAGACTGGAATAAAATGTTCAGCATTTTAAAAAAGTTAGGGTTCAAATACAGAGATAGAAGAACAATTGCTAACATGTACAGGAACCAAACAGCAACAGTAATAATTGAAGAACATAAGAAAGAAGCCGTAATAAGAAAGGGAGTCCGACAAGGATGTTCCCTATCTCCGTTACTTTTTAATCTTTACATGGATCTAGCAGTTAATCATGTTAAAGAACAATTTAGATTCGGAGTAACAGTACAAGGTGAAAAGATAGAGATGCTACGATTTGCTGATGATATAGTAATTCTAGCCGAGAATAAAAAGTATTTAGAAGAAACAATGAACGGCATAGATGAAGTCCTACGCAAGAACTATCGCATGAAATTAAACAAGAAGAAAACAAAACTAATGAAATGAAGTAGAAATAACAAAGATAGACCACTGAATGTGAAAATAGGAGGAGAAAAGATTATGGAGGTAGAAGAATTTTGTTATTTGGGAAGTAGAATTACTAAAGATGGACGAAGCAGGAGCGATATAAAATGCCGAATAGCACAAGCGAATCGAGCCTTCAGTAAGAAATATAATTTGTTTACATCAAAAATTAATTTAAATGTCAGGAAAAGATTTTTGAAAGTATATGTTTGGAGTGTCGCTTTATATGGAAGTGAAACTTGGACAATCGGAGCATCTGAGAAGAAAAGATTAGAAGCTTTTGAAATGGGGTGCTATAGCTGAATGTTAAAAATCAGATGGGTGGATAAAGTGACAAATGAAGAGATATTGCGACAAATAGATGAAGAAAGAAGCATTTGGAAAAATATAGTTAAAAGAAGAGACAGACTTATAGGCCACATACTAAGGCATCCTGGAATAGTCGCTTTAATATTGGAAGGACAGGTAGAAGGGAAAAATTGTGTAGGCAGGCCACGTTTGGAATATGTAAAACAAATTGTTAGGGATGTAGGATGTAGAGGGTATACTGAAATGAAACGACTAGCACTAGATAGGGAATTTTGGAGAGCTGCACCAAACCAGTCAAATGACTGAAGACAAAAAAAAAAAACAATTGTATAACAGAATATTATAGATCCAGATAACCTCTTAAAGGCAAATTACACAAGTAAACAAAACAAGTTTCAAATGATAAATTACATAGAAACGAATGTACAGATTTGTGCTAAAATATAAAGGCAATGCAGTACAACAAAATTAATTCGCAAAGCGCATTAAATCAAAGGCCCAAAAAACAACAGGTTGTGCACTTCTAACTGGATATTGCTTAATAAAAAAAAAGACTGGTCTTGCAACTCGGTTAGCTTTAAAAAACTGTTTTCTGTAGTTCTCAGAATTCATGTTTTTCCAATACTCTTGTTTCTGATCCAATTTAAAAATCAAACAATATTTAGAGTACATAAAACTAGGTTAAATCATTTGAATAATCTATTAATAGTACGATCAGTTCATTTTTTTTAGGTTGGGGGGGGGGGGGCGAAAAGCGCTATCATCACCCAGAATACATGTTGAATGATTGTGATGGTCTGAAAAAACAAGTGATCTCCCTTTCAGTCTGTAAATTTGAATTTAAGTAATTTACTCATTTGAAATATATATTGTGTTTTTCTAGCAAAGGTTTTCTATTATTACAAAAAAATATATATATATTAAATTCATTTAGAATATTAGGAAAGTTTTATGCATAATATGAAAATTTTATGCAACATTTCTTTTCCTTATTCTTTGAAATTTATCAATTTTTATTTTCCTCCTCATATGATATTTTCTCAGCATACTTAAATTCTCATATACTCCTAGATTATTCAAATCTGCTATAAGTTTATGTAGAACATTGGCAGATATGCCGCAAAGTCGGCTATACAGACTTTAATGTCTTACATAACATTACTGGATTTTCATCTTGTTGAAAACTATCATTATTATACATTTGCTTTGACTTTTCAAGGCTACTCCTCATACTAATCTGTGGATAGATCTTGGCTAAGGCATTGTGAAAAAAGGTTAGCATTTAATAGGAAGGTAGTATTAAAACAACTTTGATAACAAGAATTGACTGCTGTTTGTAAAACATGTTAATAAAAGATGAGTATTCCAAAAACTATCTAATATGAAAACAAATAATGTAAAATTAACAATATCAAAGCAACTGGCTTCTTTGTATCTAGAACATCCTGTTGTACACTATCCCCTTCACTGTACTATTAGCAGTGACAGATTGGAGTCTGCAGCTTCAACTGTTAGGTATTATTTTGTTTTATACAATCTGTCTGTCATTTTTATGACAAAAAATATACAAGGCACAAGCAGTACTAATAATGGGTTAATTTATCTGAGTAATGATTCATTATATAGCTGGTTCCAATGCTGAACAAAGTGAGTGTCACTAGCAGGCAGAATATCACCAGCATCTGTGTAATGATATGCAATACGTTTGGCTCTTAGTAAAGAAAGCAAAATAAAAGATGTTAATATTAATGAAACAAAAAACTAATTGAACCTGTTTTAAAAAATAAACAATAGTTATTCACCAGCCATGATTCTAAACGTGAATAGTAAATACAGGTTTTATGAATTCCATAATGAGTAACAAAACCATCAGCTAACTAATTAATATATATATATATATTAAATCCATTTAGAAAGAACTCTGTAAGGGATTAATGAAGGCCTTGCCAAATGTATGTTGTTATGTAATATAGTTATTTTTATATTTTATTCTTATAATATATATATTATTTATTTTCAAAAAATTGGTATACAAGTTAAGAAAAACCATAAATCCTAAGAACACTTGTGTATATAAAATATTAACTCGAACATCACACTCCATAACCTACGAATTTCAATAGTTATTAGGTTATAACTTGCAGTTAAATCAATTACTTTAAAATTCTTATTTCAATAAATTTCGAGAAAAAAAACTAACAAATATAATGGTGATAAGCACTGTACAGGCAGAACGTAAAATTATACTTCCATATGATTATCTTATCACAATTCTCACATTCACCAAATTAGCATCACACTTTACTTAAAAATAACAAACACAAACACAAAAACCTCGTAGTTCGATTTTGAACTATATCAATGAACTATGTTAGTAGCATACTTCAGAATTCATATAAATATACAACATTCTCTATAGCGGTTGATGGAGAGATTTAGAGAAAATGTACAAGTTCTGAAAGCGTACTCCGTTTTCTTGAACTAAAAGATTGAAAACCACATTTGTTTTACCGCAATTCGATGGGCCGCATACAATACATCTGATAGTGTTTGGCAAGAGGGAACCGTGCTTACTTCATTTTTTCAATCCATATCCTTTCATTACGTTCATGATGGGAAATTTTGTTTTCTGTTGCACTTCCTTCATACCTCTCTCTTGTAAAAATATTTATGAATTTTTAACAGACTATTAGTTTGTTAAACTCACATCAATTTCGGTGACTTATGATAAAATTATTGTGAAATTTGTTATCTTATGTCAGAATCATACGGATAAAACAGTGCTGTTTTATATACAACATCATTTCATTTGTCATGAAATAATGAAAATCATATCCAAAACATCAGTAAAATCAAAATTACCAAAACAATAAATTCCAACATTATAATCGAATCTATATTATGAAAAAAAATTTTTTTCCACGTAACAATATATTCACACTACATCATTCAAATCTATCCATGAATTGTAAGATTTATCAAAACCTAACCATTTTACATAGGCTTTGTTGCCTTTTCGTTTGAGAATTTTCTCAATTTGATATATGTCTTTGTGTTTTGTTTTTTGCAATTCGTGTTGATAAAAACGACCTTTTAGAATTTCTTGAATCGATCAAATCATAGGTTACGGGTCGAGATTCTGAGTGAACAGTATGTATTTTGAATATTTCATTCGTCCAATTGGCGGCTTTTTTATCTGAATATGTAGAATAGTGATTTATGTTGTACTGTTTCAAAAGGGCTTTAACTTGCGGATTATAAAATTCTTTCCCCTGATCTGTTTGAAAATGTTTCATCTTGTGATTTGTGAATATCGGATGCAAAGCGACTGCGACTTCTATACCCGTCTTCTTCTTTAACGGTATAGCGTATGCAAACTTACTAAAACAATCGATAACCGTCAAAAAGTACTTGTAGCCGTTGTTTTGTCGTGAAAGAGGTATCATTTCGACTATGTCTGCTTGGACTAAGTCATTCAGGCCTTTTAATTCCGTTTTTCTGGTCGAATAATTGCGTTTGGCAGGCTTGTGGAGTTCTTTCGCTAAAATAGATTTAATGGACATGCTCGTACTTAAAAGAAGAAAAAAATAACATAAATAATAATGTATTAAAGGCAAAAAATCTGGTATTTGTATCGTTAAACACCAAATAGTTATCTTTTATCTGTTCGTAACAAACTCATTTCACATTTAAACAAATATTTTTTAACACCAATAAAATACTAATTTTAAGTTTCATTACTTTTATATATAGAATCATAAAAATGTCTAATATCTTCGATAAATTGAATAGCTTAAATTATAGCAATACTATTAAAAATATCGGTGAATTGACCTGTAATAAGGAATATAAAATTGAAAAGATAGAGTTTATGAATACTAGAAACGGTAAATCGATTATTGCGTCAATTGAAGGATTCGGGAAAATATTTTTACCACAAAGATTTAATAATCTTACAGAATCGGATTTGGACGAAATCAATAAAAATAAAGAACTTTACATAGTATATAAGGGATTAAAGAAAATGAATAATGGACACAGTTATCATGACATAGAATTTACATGCGGTATTGACATTGCATATTAAGTTGTACATATTTTAGAGGAGATGTAATGTATTCGTTTTGTATGAAATGTAGATTTAGAACTCTATCGCGTAATTGCTTCGTTGTTGAAAAAAATAAAATACGATCAAATTGCAGTATTTGTAAGGAAACTAAAGTAACCTATATTAAAAAAACTAAACTAATTAACAAAATCGATTGCGATAATAAAATGGATGTAGACTAGTTTTTATTTTTTCCATATAAACGCTTAAGTTCTAACGGCATATTGTAATGACCCCAAGCCAGCGTATTGATGTTATCTACGGCCACCCGTTTGTCATCGTATTTCAACATCGCTAATTTATTCGTAACTACGATATTTATGGTATGTTTCCTCGTTCTGAAGAGCGTCATAGTCTTGTAAGTTTCCAAATCTGAATCGTCAAGACATGCTTTATAATCGTCAAACGTAATACTTTTTTGGACTATATTTTTTTTACACCTTTTGCTTTTTTCGTAATTATATCGTTTGCCGTTTTAAATGTGTACATTTTCGATCTCAATCCGATAAATTCAACGATTTGGTTTCCGTTTACTTCGTCTTTAAATTTACCCAGTACTTTTTTATTTTTCACAGAATAATTCGGATGGTCTTTCGGATAATCTGACGTATCGAAATGTTGAAACGGATCATCACTTCGCATGTCGGCGTAAAAATCATCGGTTTCAATGTCGTAGATGAAACTATCCGTATCCATGTACAGCAGAGAGATTTTCGATCCGTATTTTGGCTTCATAACGTTGTAATGAAAATCGTACATTACGGTTTTACTGTGATCCAATATCGTAAAGCCTAGATAAATCGGTTTATTTAAATGCACCGTATCTTTGGCCATTTGTACGCTGACTAAAGACTCTTTGAATATTATCCTGTCTAAAAAGGTGGATTTCGCGATTAAATTTCTCAGTTTTATTTCGTCAGTCAACAGTTTAAAATTCTTGTAGTTTCTCACATTTTCCATGCTTTTACCGAACACAGAATTGTTCATCAGTTTGAAAAAGTCTTTTTCGAAATCGTTTGCGGCTCTTTTTCGGTTTTCAGTATTGAAATCTACATAGCTCTTGAGCCACGCTTTCTGATCAAAGGACAATATATTGCGCACTTGTTTGACAATCAACCCGTTCGCTATAGCCTGTTTGAGCGCTACATAGTGGCAGACGTAGTTTGTTTTATCGTCGAGAGTGGTCAATAATTTTCTACAGTTTGAACCGGGCAGTTTTCCGACAACGGTAGAAACGGCAAATCGTTATGATGATCGTGCAAGTTTGTCGGATACGTTGCATCGACTTCGAATATGTAGCCTGTATCCGCATCGTTAGGATGATTCATTATAGAATCTAAAATTGTATATAAATGCTCTTTATCCACCCATTTAAAGTTGCCATTTAAAGTATGGTAAAGGCTGGCTCATACTGAACCCGTATAAGTTATTGGCGTCAACGTAAGCTATATATTTACTGGGGGCGTCGGGATTGTAGTTTTCGAGGTATTTATTATTTGCTACAGCATGTTTTTGCACACAAGTTGAAATGCCGCCTCTGATGCCCGATTCGATAAACATGTACATGTCGACGTCTGTGAACAGTTCCAATTCAACGCGGGTTTTATATAGCATGGCGTCGAAAGCTAAACCGGGTGCTGAAATATAGTGCGCGGCATCAAGAGGGTATTCTCGTAGACATAGGGATCTGAAATTCTCGAAAACGTCAGCCAACAACAGCACATCGCATTTTAAATATACATCGCTGTATTCGCCCAACGTTTTACATTTAAAATGGTCCCATACTATTTTCGCGTGTTCATATTCATCGTCGGTAATATGCGAATCGGTAAGGGAGCTGTAAAATTTTTCTTTCGACGGCAGCTGTGTTTCATCCAATTTCGACCACGAATCTATGTTCGTAAGGGTACACACCCTTTTTCGTGACCATTGGTAAATCGTCAGCTGCAAAGTGTTGTTCGACGTGATTAACTGATTGTTTTGGTAAATTGGACGCTAATTTTTCCAAACTCGAGGCCATAAACTTTAAAGTGTCTACGAATTTTACGCTTAAAACGTCAGACATCCGTTTCGTAAACATTGTATATTTTTCGGTGGCTTTAGGTATGATGTTTATATCCTCTTTATCGTAATCCAGCTGTCTTATAATGAAATGCGAGTCGTAACCGGTTAAATTGTGAATGAATATCGGCATCGTGTTTTGTGCTTGTCTGCGTAAATTGCAGCTATTGCATAACGCGGGTCGATAACGACCGGTTAAGTGACAATGATCGCGAACTTTTTTGCAATTTAAACCGAATCCTGCATTACACATTTCACATCGCTTAGCGTTATCGAATTTTCTTTGTTCATCGACGGAAAGTGGCGTCATTGCAACGTGTATCATTTCATCGGCAACTTGATTCGCGAAATTGGATAGAACATTTATGAAATTTTCAGCCGCTTTTTCGCCTCTATAAAGCACAGGTTCTTGTGGGAGGACTTGTTTCATTTTATCGAAAACCGATTCGTGACAAACGAAATACAAACAGTAACTCATCGGTTCGTGCACATGGGTTGTATATACCTATATGATTTTGTATACGTTGGATGGTAAGGTGTCGGATTCAGTATGCATTCAAAATCGGCATATGCTACAACAGGCATTGGAAACTGATTTTCGTACCTTTTAAATTTCATTATATTTCCATCCGGTTTTGGTGTCTTTATATGTGCCGGTTCATTGTGAATACAACGTTTTAAATGAGCTTTCATTCTATCTTCACTATTTTCATCTTTATAATAGAATGTAAAACAACGTTTGCATACATCTATTTTGGATCTGTGTTTCGTTAATTGATACCTAACCAGTCGTGAAAAATCTTTTATGTAGCAATAGTGTGAAACATCATCTTTCTTTAAATACAATAAATCAAAATGGTTTGGTTTTTCAATGGTTTGGCAAACTTTTAAAGGTCTAACTTCATCATCATCTGTCAACGTATATACATTTGTAGAAACATTGTTGGCAGATTCAAATTTTTTAACATCTTTTATCTCGACTGGAAACTTTAACATGCTAAAGTCATATGTACTTTTTAAATCAACGGTATAACGTTTATCTAAGCGTTGCGGATTATTACTGGTTACATGTTTCGATAAAATAGCCCATTTAAAGCAGTAAACATCATTATTGTTAACATTAATTACAGCCTTTTTTTTGTTTTATTTTATCGGGTAAATCTATATATGAAGAACCACGTAACGGTTTAAATTTATTTATACGCAACATTAAACCGTCGATACTGATTAAAGACCAACCGCTGCCTTTACCTTGAAATTCGGATTCTTCGGCTAATAGCTTTTCAAACGCTTCGTCTATAACTTTATCTAAATCATTACAATTATATATTGGTGTATTTTTAGTTTTAAAATTAATGTCTTGAGAATCGATTTGGTCGCCCCGACTTTTTTCATATGTACATTTTAACAATATATTAAATTTTACAGCATCTGTTGTTACCTGTGATTTTAAGATGTTGAGAACGCAATTTCTTCTACTGTTTAAAAATAAATATATATCTTTATCTGTTTCGTCTCCATTTTTATAATAATATGTGATTAAATTATCTTTAAACACATTTTCTAAAATTGTGAAACAATTCGCGTCACAGACAGCTAATCTGGCTCGCTTTTTAGCGGTTGCGCAATCATTGTCTAAACGTACACGTTTACAATACATAGCGTCTGAATAATAACTGAATAAAGTACTAAATAATATTGTATTTATATTATGAAATATGCTATTGCGCACGTGCGACAAAGGTCAGTGTTACAGACGAGAGAATCCCCATGATATCTTGCACGCGCTCTATGTTATTTAATTCGTATGAGTGACTTACATATAGATACATTTATCATCAAACCTGCTGTTTCATCAACAGATGTAATGTATTTTGCAGTGTCTTTTTTAAATCTGAAGAGTATATACAATAAATAAATATATAATTTTTTTCCCTCAATAGATTATTTGCATTGAATTATTTCAAGCGGTATAAAATGTTCATATACGAGATGGTAACGTAATCGTGTATTCTCCATTGATTATTAGTTAATTCTGCATGTTAGTTTAGTTTTTAGTTATTCTGCAGGATTATTAGTTAATTAGATAATTATTAGAGTTATTAATGAGAAAATTGTGTTTGCAAAAGAGTGCGAAATATGTGAATTTTGCCTGTAAATGCTGCATATATGTAACTTTTCTCTAGAATTGGACTAAGTCGCCTGCTGCTCTCTGATTCTTCCTTAATGTATAGTAATAATGCTGCTCTCTGATTGGCTATTGTGCTCGAAGGAACGTATTATAACTACTGCTGTGGCTGAAATGACAAGAGTTCGTAGCCGGTCCCCTTTTCAAAACCTAATTGTACCCTACCATTTCTCTCGTACATTATTTTACTCTTATCATATCATTTATTCTATTACATGATTATTATAATTATTTGTGGTTAGGCTGTATTAATTTATAATCATAATTGTACTATTTGTTTGTGTTAGTCATAACAACATACAATGAACTGGTTTTCTTTTAAATTTATTTCTATTTTTACATTGAAAATTATACTGCAGTGTTGTGGAACAGTTCTTTTACTAATTGTGGTGACATTCACACTACTTAGTGTGCTTTTAAAATTACAAAATTAGTCAAGTTACATAACTGAAGAATTTAGCTTTATATAATTTATTTATAATAGAAAGAGCTCACTTTTTTTTACTTTCTTGTTATTAATGAAGTTAAGCACTAGGCGTATTACTTTCATGCTTAGTGATAAATTTTGTTTGCGTTTTGTTATTGCAGTTGACTTCTTTATGGAGGATAACATCTTTTCTGTTTGCCAGTAGTTCCAACTAAATTCTTTCTCCTAATATTCCTTGTCTATATTTTCTCCGTCTAATGAAATAAGGCTGGAGTCAAAATTTCTAGGTTTTTAAGGAGGATAGTTTAGTTTCCATGAAACTCATGACCTGCCATGATGTTTTTATTGCTTCCATCTTTTTGGTTGTTTTATTTATAATGACACAGTTTGAAGAGCTTGGCCAGGTGTCTACTATAACAGCTATGGAGATAAATTCAGTTTTTAACTTATCCACAGAATCTTTACAATTTAATTAATTGTAAAGGAATATTATGATTTTCATGCACCAGCATCACGTTGCTAGTCCCTTCAATTATGTTTGCTACAACCACTTACATTATAGCAGCATGCACTGTTAAGTCCATGCTGTTACAAAATTTGACAGGGATTTTTGAACCAAAGACTATCTTGGAAAATTTAATTTTTTCTCTTACATTAAACACTGGATGAGTTGTCATCTAAAACTGCAACTTTTTCTCAATTGCACTAATGCGTTTACAATATTTACCACTCAAGCAATCACACATCATGAATTTTGTGAGTACAGTATCTGTCATACATTTAGAAGTGACTTTGAACTCATTTTTATTGAATTGCAGTACATCTATTCCTTCAGTTACTTTGTAAAACTTATAATAATGAAATAGAAATTTTT
Organism: Lycorma delicatula; assembly: GCF_047948215.1. Lineage (NCBI taxonomy): Eukaryota > Metazoa > Arthropoda > Insecta > Hemiptera > Fulgoridae > Lycorma > Lycorma delicatula. The sequence continues at coordinate 190,553,320 of NC_134457.1, read as the reverse complement.
GAACTTGCAAATTCTGTTAGTTAACATTTATGACAATTTTCAAAAACACTACAATTGAATTACAAAAAAAGCGCATGAATTGAATGCTTTACACCTTTGAAGTACATCTTTGCGAAAGAAGCTTAACAATAGTTGTTAGTATTCTTTCCCCTTGTAATAATTTTGTTCTGGTAATTTAAACACCAATTAGTTCTATTTAACCACAGTGATTCAAAATTTTTTTTTACTGGGGGATAATTTTTTTAACACTACAAATAAGTTCTCCATACATCGTAGTTGCAGTATCAGAATAGAAAATATTTTGAAATAACTGCATTATAGTTTTTTGGTCTTCCTTTACAATGTTGTGATTTCTATTCTACAACCAACACCACAGTGATTGACATACATAAAAAGAGCAAAGTAAAAGTATTGCAGTAGGAAAAACGTGCTGAAGTGTATTTTGCATTTTGTTCAGCACAACTATCATCTGTTATAATTAATAATGGAAAGTTTTGTTAGTGGTTGATTCAAGCAATTCTTTTAATAACTTAAACACTATTTTATAATTATCTTCTGTTAAACATGCATAGAGAATACAACCTATAGAGAGACCTCCAATCTTAGTTTCACAAAAAACAAATGTAACTTTTTGATCGCAAAAACTATTCGAGTCAACAATTACCGTTTCATCAGCAATATCAAGTGCAAACACTGTTTTCATAATTGGCATTACAATAGCTACAAGCATGGTTTTATCATCTATGGTTATATTGTTTCCCACTGGATCTAAAATTTCTTGTTTAAATTTTCTGACAAGTTACTATTGTTTCTATCCCCAATGTGTTCCATCCTCCATACTATAAATTAATGATATGTCTGGTTGCTGAATTTAGCTGTGCATTTACTAAGTTTGCAAGAGCAGAATTGACATTCTCCTGCTTTCAGTAATAATAATTTCATGATAATTTTTTGCAGCAGTAGGTATCATACCAGAGTTAAAATAAGAATGAAAAATGTCTACTGTTTCTTGAGAACACCTTAAATAGCTAAATGCCTCTACTACATTAATGAATGATTGTGACTAAAGTTTATATGGATCTCACAATTTAAGCCAGTGTTTTAATTAGGGCCATTTTTGCAGGCATTCCTATTTATTTTTTAAATTTAAACTTAATGCTTGTGTCAAATTTTCTATCCCTAATTGTTTTTATATTTTCGTTTTTTACATTTATTTTTGAAAGTACTGGGACCTATAAATCTTTCTAAATAAATATTTTACTTTTTACCATACCATTTAAACTATCCAATTAGTTTGTGTTGCTTTTGAAAACTCTTGTACAAATAAAGAACTCTGTTCATCATAATTATCGCCATTCAATTTCCAATAAACTAAACTTGTAAATGTAACACTTTTTCACTTTAAAATTAGACGTTAGTGACTTATCAAGAAAAATATTGCCCATCGCATCTTAAACTGTTGTTCGTTCAAACAACAATGAATAATATCTTAAATAACTACAAAATCACAAACTCGCTCTTCACTTACTTCACATACATCAAACCTAGACTTGTGATGCTCAGCATTGATGATAGAGAGAGTACTGTATAAGGTGAGAAAATTAGGGATGCAACAAGCTGCTATCTCTGCTGAATCCACAGAGATATTGTAATGGTGATCGGTCGTGTAGCATTACAAACTATGTCATTTCAGCCACAGGTGAATGAATCATCAGTAAAAAAGATACACATCTTTGTGTCTCACAAAGATACAAGATCCCTGTCTGCAGTAAATGATATTTTGGTGGTGGCTAGTTTTTGAACAATGATCTATTGTTTGACAGTTGACTTCAACACCTCTGTGTTGTCTTTTATTGCAGTACTTTGCTCTAATTCTACTGTGATATTTTATTGTAATTTAATAAACTTAGTAGCTCTGAGGTAGTTCAAGAAAGTAAAGTAGACGTAAACCCAGAAATATGCAGAGGGAATGTAATTAAAAAGCCAGTTTCAGAGAAAGAGCCCATCATCTGGGAGGGAAAATTGTATCAGCTAAAACATCAGGCTCAAATGACTACAGGTAAATATTTCTACTTCATTTGAAATACTTCTACTTAACTAAATTAGGCTTACCTATTGTAATATTAAAATTTCACAATTCTTCAAAGTAACGTGGGTGAAGAATCTAATTAACTAATCTAATCTAACTTTTTTTCTGTTTAGCCTCCGGGAATCACCATCAAGTATTACTTCAGAGGATGATATGTAAGTGAAGTGTAGTCTTGTACAATCTCAGGTCGACCGTTCCTGAGATGTGTGGTTAATTGAAACCCAACCACCAAAAAACACCAGTATCCACAATCTAATATTCAAATCTGTATAAAAGTAACTGCCTTTATTAGGATTTGAATGCTGGAACTCTTGATTTCGAAATAAGCTGATTTGCAAAGACGCGTTCACCACTAGATCAACTCGGGGTATTCCTGTAGGGTACAGGAATCTGGGAAAACAGATTGGACATATCATCCTCAATATCAAAATTAGGAGACAGGTATAAGTTGCAGATATTCACTTTGAATGGTGCCATTATCATCACTGAGACTGCAGGGATGTCTGCATGCAGTAGTATCCACATGGCTAACACTATTTCCTTTAGGAAAACCGGCATATCTTCTTGTCCTCTGCCCTCAGTTTGATAATTCCATCTTTCACAAATGTATCTGCAAAAGGACACATCATCCTGGAGATGGATGTGAATCTCCTGCAGATACCTCACTTAAGGAAATCACTGCCAAATGTATGAAGAAGCCTAAAAAAAGCGTTGGATTCTGTGTTGATTTCATTGCCAACATCTCTCTACCTTGCATTCCTGATAAGGACACCTACTACTTAGGCAACTTACCATGAATGTTTTAGTGTGCATAACATAGCTTTGCAGGAATGACATTTTTCATCTACCATGAAGATGATTGAGGTAAGGGCTGGAATGAAGTGTGTATGATGTTGAACTGGTACATCAAAAATAAAATTGATAAGGACGTAAACACTTTATACCTTTATGGAGACAACTGTACAGGCCAAAACAAAAGCAATACTCTGATCATGCAATAATGAAATCGTGAGTTTGGTGGAATTCGGTTGTCCAAACCATTGTTACAACTTAAGTCCTAGAGGTTTTTGTACTCCTGCATTGTCCTCAACTTCCATTGCTGGATATGGGGGATTTGTCAGCTTATTTAATGACAGCTGATACTTGTCATGTCACAGTAACCTTTTCAGTATTGGCATTTTGTAGGTGCATCGCTCATTCCTCATGAGTAGTTCCCACCATACCTCAGATATTGCCACTGCCTGTCTGCAACTGCTTATACCTCAGGTTGTTTCCTTAGTTACAGCTGATCGTCATAATAATGACTTCTTTCCTACCCATAACCTGGGGATAAGAGCCCTGTTGCTTGCTGTTAGGCTCCCAATCCTTAGGGCAGGGCCGAAACATTTTACACAATTTTCTATAATAGAATTAGAACTAACTGAATGTATCATAAATCTACCTTAACTGTCTGACCTTTAAAAATCGCTGCAGACAGGATGCTAAATTTTGTTCTTGATTTTAGTGAACAATACAATACATATTTGAAACAGTTCAAATTGTTTATTTATCTCTCATTACACATCATTAATTTTGGATTTATAATAAGGACCACAAGAATTATTATTTCTAACAAGATTTGAATGGTTATCTGAGTTATTTAGAAGTGAGGCATAATTCTGTGATTACCAACTTGACAACCACCTGATAGAATGACCACACCTAAGACAATTAAAACATAACTTCTTATCCTTAACAAATTCTATTTTATCATTAATCAACATATTGAACAATTTAGAACATATATATATGTATTATGAGATTGACTACAACATTTGCATAGTCTGTTTTCTGTTACAATATATGGACTAGAATGCCGAACAGGGCATTTAAACATAAAATATTCTTGGTTTGTTATTCAAAATGACAAGATCCTGTAAACCTTGGCATTTATTTTATAAAAATCTAAAAGATTCTACAAAGGATGTTAACACATCAGTAATTTTTTGACTGATACATGAGTAATAATTTTTTATTTCCCATTCATGTGTAGTTTTAGGGTTTAATCTGTCTGTAAAATAACCACCTCAAATTACTTTGTGAATTGAATTTTCTACAATTAAAGTTACTATGTCAGTACTAATAAATTGTGTAATTCATCACCACCTTCTTCACTACCTTAATATTTACAATTTTCCTTAATATGAACAGAAGCAATCAATCCTTTATGTCCATACTTATCTTTAAGCAACAGGATCATTAACTTTGGTAATCAATAAATTTTTAAATAATTACTTGGCTTCATACATCAGGGGGTAGAGAGAGTTTAAATAAGAATTTTTTAATTACATTTTTGTGTCTGTATTGTTACAAAATAATAACTTGAATAGACATATTACTGAACTTTGGCTGATCATCAGCTCTAATGTGATAATAATAATAACCTTCAAAATCTACTTTATGGTTTTCATAATTATCTTCTTTATCTTTTTGTTGTATCATATGCTGAATTTCACTATATTCTAACAATATTGTTGTCAATGTTTCATATCTAATTTTAATATATTTTTTTATCATCAAAATTATGATTATCAAGAAATGTTTTGATGCAGGTTAAATAAGCTACGCAAACACATCTCTTCGATTAATTAAAGCACTAATTTCTGTTTCAGAAGCCATTATGAATAAAATTACACTTAATGCAAATAAACAAACCAAACATTTAAACTAGCGTCTAAATTTAAATGGATAAAACAAAAATGAATTAATTATAAAAAGGAATAAAGAGATAATTAATATAACATGGAATAAATTTATGGAATTTATCTAAGGAATTAATAGCAATTTCAATCTATCTGATTTTACCAGCTGAAGCCTAGATGAACTGGCAACCAACTTTGAGTAATAATGCTCTAAGTACCAGACACTGAACAGGGGACAACAGCCTGGCTTCATGTAACTATGGTTGCAATCTTACAAAAGTTATTTACAGGTATAATTCTTATAATATCTGAAAATTGTGATGAGAAATTACCACTATGAATTGCAATAAATAACACGTGTATCACTAAGCCAGTTTCTGATTCACTGCAGCTCACTGTTTTAATTCACTGAATGTTAGAATGGCAATTCAATAAAAAAATAACTGAATAGGTATTAATGTTCGACTGGTGGAACAAAAACTTTTAAAATGTCAAAAAACTTATTTAATATCTGACCCAGAGGACAAATGAAACAAGCTGTATGTTCATAGCAGGTTTTTGAAGTAGACTTAAGTCTGACAGCTATCACAATAACGTGCAGCAAGGATGAATGAAAATTAACTAAATATGTATTGAAATAAAACATAACATATTAATCGCTTATTTATTCACTACTTTACTCTTAATAAGTACATTGTCACTGCTGGAAGTGTTATTAGCTATATGTCCATCGCTGGTAGTAAGCCACTTGACTAGAGAGTTACTAGGGAATTTCAAATCCCCAACTGGATTGTTTAACAGCCCAAAAATAACCAAATTTGAAGATGTGAATTGCCTAATATTAACTCCAGATACATTAAGTTAATATCCATAATTACACAAGGATTTTTTTCATACCAGTAAACAAAATTCTGATGGTTTAGTAGGGTAATTAATTTTAAGTATGCTCCATAAGACTATCACTAACTAGAGAAATTTGTATCGTTTGCTAATTCCTCACAAAAATCTACTCTTCATTTTGATAATAAATTAATTGAATTTTTTATCAGTAAATTTAAACAGACTCCAGAGTTAGAAAATTACATCAACAGTAGATCTAATCCATGCATTGTACAGTTCATGCTGACACATTTTAGAACATAACACCAAATATCAATTTTGCTAAGTATTCACTTTGAAATTTAAAACTAATAAATAAATACAGTAAAGTAAACAGTAGTTAAAAGTAAAATTATATTTATTGCAAAAGTTAATAAGGTACATAATTTATAATGGTGATATGAATTTTCATTACATAATTAAAATGTATCTGGTATCTTATTTATAAAACTCTTTGATTAGTAAAACTACAAATTTTATTTTTATGATTAATTTATAACTATAATTATTAAACATTTTTTTTTTTACTATTCTTCTAATTAATATATAATGTTATACTGACCACTGTCACTTCATAAATAATATATCCAACAAAACAAAGAGATACCTCTTTAAAAATAACCTTAAAATGTCATGGTTAGTGTATAAAATAATTACCTAGTAAAGTGAATTAAAATCTTACACAATTAAAATAGTTAATTGGAAAAAAATCTGTACAATTTTCAATAATAAAAATAACGAACCTAAAAATAATTCATAATTTTAAAAAATACACTTAAATTTACCTCATTAAGCTTTTTATACAATCAATAAATTAATTTTGTTGAGTACAAAAAAATTAAAAAATATATACACATGTTACAATTATTTTTAAATAACCTGTTATGTAAATTACACAATAAATAAATACAAACATTTAGTAAAAGACATTTCTAATCTTTTAAACATCAATCCAATTTATTGACATGTCCAACTCATCAGAACTTTAGTCAGCAAAAGACAACTTATTAAAACAACAAATAAATAAAAAATTAGAATATTAAATAGTAGTATTATTATATTAAAAAAAAAAAAAAACTATACCTAGAATAAGACGATTTTCTGGGCTGAAAGATCACAATATTTATAATGTCTTGCAAATGGGCATTCTAAAAGTAAAAATGTAAAATATATATGCCAGCAATTAAAGTCATGTTTAATATATCATATCACATAAATTACCTAAGTTAAATAATGTTGAACACATTTTCCATTTGGCTGGCAAAATAATAGACTAATCTGTTTATTTTATCAATACTAATATTAAGTGTTAATATAAAAAAAAATGTAGAGAGAGATTCTCTGAAGCTCTTACATGCTTATTAAACACTTCCCACATAAAACTGCTTATTTACATCCATATAAATTTACTGAATTTATGTCTTAGCCTACATCAAATATTTTTTGATATTAACCAAAAGTGTATGATAGAGAAAATTACAAACTATTGCAAAGGTAAATACAATATGGTGAAATTATTTGTAATTCGGCAATAAATTTTGGGGTTGGATTGAATAAAATCAAAATTAGTTAGAGGAGATCAAAATTGACTGCATTATTATATACATTAATTTTTTTTTTAAATTAGGCCACTTTTTAATTATTTTACCTCCCAAGAAAAATAACAGGATTAAAATAGCCTGTTTCTAATACTGAAAATACATAAAAATTCTACAACTGATATAGTTATTATAGCTGATATACAGGTTTCATTGTTAAATAATCTAGCATTTTGAAATAAACTAAAAACAAAAGATACTATAAGCAACACAGTCCAGCACATTTCATATTAAAGTACAAATATAAAGTAAAATATTCAGAATTAGAGAGAGCATACATTAACTACAAATTAAAACTTTGGTCAAAACAAAATTATATCATAAATACCCAGTAATTTAGATTTCAAGTTAACAAAAAAATATGTTGATAAAATACAAATTATAACTTAAACGATTATTATAAAAAAATAAATAAATAAACTATGTAAAATTAAAATGTAAAAAAATGTGAATAAAAACACAGCAGGCATGTTGCTGCCAAGGGATTAGTAAACAAAATAAAATTATAATCACACTATGCAGCTTAGTATTTACAGGCATAAAATTAATTTACGTTAATAGATGGAAAATAATATTTTTTAAGTAAAAACATTCTGAACACCTGCTATTTTCATTTCTAACTGCACAAAATACAATTTGTAATAATAAAAACTGCTTAATTTTTACAAAATTTTCCTCCAACATAAAAAATGAACCATAAAAATTAAACACTTGTAATAGGTGATCAAATTTTGAATAATATATAACCTTTATTATTAGATCGAAAAACATGTTACAGGGATTGATACAATTTGCTGCAGAAAAATCATAATTATTCACTTAAGTTAACAGATACTGAAAATATACTGGGTCAAGGATGAAGCTAATGAACATCAGAATATCATGGCTTTACATGTGTGTAACTTTTCTTAAGTTTGTCTTTTAAAAAAGAATTAGATTATTATAAATTAAAAATAATAATTAATTTTTACATTAAGCAGATCTACACAGTAATCCACAAAAGTAACTTCCTCATATTAAAAACAAGATAAAAAAAGGTAAATATTACAAAGGAGTCTCATATCAAGTAGTCATAAATATAAAATAAATAAATACTAACAATAGAACTTCTTATTTAAAAGGTAAAGTAAAATGTTAATATTAATTTTGGCTTTACCAAAAATGTCCATAACGTGAATACCCTCATACTGCAACTGAAGTAATTTCTGTAAACACAAAAAGAAATTCATGTAAAATGTTACAAGTATTAAACATACTTGAGTGATATACACATTTGTTCAAGACTATCCATCCCTAAAACTCACTGACTCAACGGATAACAAATGAAACAACAAAATTCTTTTTATTTTCTAACAATTATTTTCATTTTACAGTAGTTATTTTATTGTATTTTTACTTTCTTGTATGAATTAAAGGAAGTATTGTAATTGGGAAAAATTTTCGTTTTCAGATTTCAATGGAAATATCCATTTTGATTAGTTTCGGCATATCTATTTGTTCATATGCATCTCTTACAACTCAAAAACGATTAGTCGTAGAATGTTGACATTTTGAATTTAGGACTATTGTAACATCTAGTTGTGCACCTCCACTTTTGATTGCAATTGACTGGACCAAAAGTGTCCAAAAAAGCCCGAAATTCAAAAGTTTGGATTTTGGACTTTTTCTTAACTGTAGTAATAAGCCCTCATTGAGAGGTTTGCAACCATGTATCATATGTGGTACTTATTTTCATTGGTTCCAGAGTTATAGTTATAAGTGTGAGAGTTAACTTAAAAGAAAAATGATGGATAGTAACAACTAGTGCCAATAAATTTCAGTGCTACCTGAATTAAGAACCCATCATATTAAACAGTTATGCAGGTAATGAAAAAACTGAGCTTTGGATAATTCATTCAATTCTAGTGTACAGCCAGCTCCAGATAATCTGTAATTATGGTTGGAGAAAGAATCATAAAAACTAAAATACAACAAAAACTGCTGCTAATGAATAAATTAGACTTTTTTTTAATTTTTTTAACCACTACCTTTTTATAAAAATATTTTTAATTTATTTATTTCATCATAGGTAATAAACAGTAAGTGTTTTTACCTTTAATTCTTTATTTATTTATGCTCTCCAGCAACAAGGATCAATTATAACTATTTTTTTTTTTTTATGATAAATGAATTTTGTAACATGTAAAAACGGCAAGTCTTACTGGAGGCATTTGACCTCAGAACCTACTAAATGAAAGGCAGACATTACCAGTATATCGCCTTGGAGGTTGGTGGAGTATTGCATTTTATTACTGTGTTCTTCCATCAGTATGGTCAAGTTTTCAGAATTTTATTGTATTTAGCTCCTTTTTTTATATCAAATATTAAAATTACTCACTTTGACTATAGTTTTTACTAATGTTATACCAAATACGAGGTCTGTTCAGAAAATAACCTAACGGGAACTTCATTTTTTTAATCATTATTATTAATTTTACAGATCATTGGTCCTTATCTTCTTCACAGTACTCCACTCTATTCACACACTTTTCCCACTTCACTAAGCAGTCCTGGATAGCTTCATTTGAAATGGCCTTTAAGATTTGTGACGAATTTGTTTTAATGTCATCAATAGTTTCAAAACAGCATCCTTTCACCACTGATTTTAATTTTGGAAATACGAAAAAATTGCAAGGAGCCAGGTCTCGAGCAGGAAGACTGAGGAAGAACAGTTATCTGATTTCTGGCACAAAACTGAGTGTGTGGGAGCACTGTTGTGGTAAAGTTTCCATGAGTTGATTCGCCACAGCTCCAGTCTCTTTTTGTGGATTTTTTCACGTAACCATAGTAAAACAACTTGATAGTACATATGGTTCACTGTTTCACTTTGAGACAACAATTCAAAATGCACAATTTGAAATTGGAAAAAAAAACAGAGAACATCACTTTGACATTGGATCGAGAACGACGTGCTTTCTTGGGGGGGCATGGAGATCCTTGCCAATCCATTATGATGATTGGACTTTTGTCTCAATGTCGTAGGCGTAAACCCAGTTTTCGTCTCCCATTATGATGCATGAATGTTCATCGTCATCAGCTTGTTCAAGAAGTTGCCGATAAACATCCACTCAATGTCCTTTCTGCTGCTCAATCATCAGAGGAACAAACTTTGCTGCAACTTGATGCATCTTCAATCCTTCAATCAAAATGTCATGGCATGATTCAATTGAGATGCTAACCTCTTTTGCAGGTTCTCTGACAGTCAATCGACAATTTGCATGCACCAGATAGTTGATTTTCTGAATGTTGGTGTCATCTGCTGAAGTTGGAGGCCTTCCTGGTTGAGGGACATCTTCAATTGACTGACGACCACTTTTAAATCAAAAAGAAAAAAGGGAGAGTGTGTGGATGTGTTTGAGAGAGAGAGAGAGAGAGAGAGAGAGAGAGAGAATTGAGTCTATCTCTCTCTCTCTCTCTCTCTCTCTCCAAGTCCTGCTGTGTAAATAAATCAGGCATTTAAGAAGTTTTTTCTTTAATTATTTTTGTAACAGAAGCAATTTTGAGGGCACTGTTACCAAAATTTAATGGCTCAAATACAGTTTTAACCATGTCTTTGTTTTAATAAAAAAGAAAAGTTTTTTTTTTAAATTAATTGAATCCCATGTTGTATTACTTTTTTCTTTATTGACAGCAAGAAAACATACTGATTTTTTTATTTAGAGATTTATTAATATTTATTGTATATTAATTATTTAATTAACAAAAGACAAACAAGCTTTAAAACGTGCATATTTTGTGACTACTGATGAAGTAATAAAGACAAACTTCATCTTTCATTTTAAGAACTATAGCAGATAATTAAGAGCTATTTGCATAAATAAATATTCCTGTTTTTAAATTAATAACCCCAGAAAAGTGAAATGAAAATAACTCTTGTTCATTACAATTGTTAAACTAGAATTAAGCATATCTAACATGATTGAAGAAATGTATTTATTTTTCTTTTATCATCAGTCAACTGACTGGTTTGATGCTGTTTTCCATTTCTTCCTCTTTTGAGTTAATCTTTTTTACAGCAACTTATTTATAACATCCTTATCTTCATTTAATTATCTGTTGTATATTAATTTCTATATCATAGTTTTAGTCTTAGTTATTTTCAAAATGAATTTCTCTCTTAGTACATTCACAAGATTCTGTATTTTTTTAAACTAATTTTTCACTTCTGCTAAAAGTAAACATTTTCATTTCCTTTTGTAGAATAATTAATTCACTCTCAAAGTTCTTATTTCATTTCCAAAGCCTCTTTCTATGAACAAGTTGAAATGTAACAGGGGCATCATTTCTTTCCTCAAATTCTATTTTTATAATTGCTACTTAAATCTATAAACAATTATTTTCCTATATTCAAGTTTGAATTTTCTTACGCTTTAAATAATCTAATTCATTCTAGATTGTCAAATCCTTTCTCTAGATCTACATATACCATGAATGGGATTATTCTAGATTATTGTTAAGCCTGTTTTCTATAATTAGTTTCTAGAACCAGAATGGCTTCTCTTGTACCCATGCTCTAATATTATCTGATCAATTTTAGTATCAAAAATGAATTTAGTAAACTGTGTCAGTGCCTACAAAAACCTTTTACAAACCGATTATTTATTAGAAAAACTGGCAATGACAAGTTTCTACATATATTTGAAGGTATGCATTACAATAATTTATTAATAAATAGATGATAGCACAGTAGCAAACTGCAGACTTAATTAGTATTAGATCACGAATCCGTTTCTTCTTGATATTATACTATAGAGATGGGTTATTTGAGATCAGTGGTACACTAAGGAATCACAGACTTATCAAATTTAAACTTGGCATTGCTTAAATTATGAAAACAACTTCTTCAGAATAATTTCTTAGATAGTTAATAATATCAAAGTTTTAGATAATACTGATACTACTTACAAAAAACAAAGATAATAATTCATAATTAACAGGATCATCATTAAAGAAAGAACTAAACATGTCTACTTTTTTTTTTAAATAAAAATTTTATTTATTAGTGAAAAGGTAAATTTTAAAATGCAAAAGTGACTAACAAGCAGAAAAATAGACAAAAATTAATAGCTTAAAAAGTAGTTTTCCAAATTATTAACAAACTTTTGTGGCTGAGTACTGAAATGATAATTTTAACAGGTTTTTTATTCTGCTAAAGTACAAGCAATGAGGAAGCAAAGACAGTTCAATTATTCATAAATAAATTTTATTAATTAGAGTTTTATAATTATAATTTTATAATTAGTTTTAAGTTTTATAATTAGAGTTTTAGTGGAAATAATATAAAACTATTTAAAAGAATAAACATACCTGTATATTTATTTCAACAGTTTCTACTTCAACACCCATAAATTTTCCTTTTATGTCAAATATTCCTACACTATCTGAAGGTGTTATTTCGAACAAAACATTTTTAAACTGACTATTAGGAAGTCCTTCGATAGAAACAACCACTCCTTTTTCTTTAAGTTGTGATGCAGAATATTTAAGTGTAGGCTTTGATTTCATTTTACGGTTCTTTTCACCTCGTCTAATAGTATGAACATTTCTAAAAAAGAAAAAAAATTATACAACTTTTTTATCACAAATATATGAAATAAAAATAACTTATAACACAAATGAATAAATAACTAAATTACACCCTAGAAAATCAATTCTGAAAAATTTACAGAATGCAAATTACTTTTTAATTTCTTCAAAAATGTTTTATACAAATAAAAACTTATATTTCTATGTTTACAAGACAGTCTAAATAAACTGAATCATTCAGTTTTGTTAATATGCCAAAACAAAAAAAGGTCAAATATATATCAAAATTTGCAAGGAAGTATAGAATAAAAATTACCTTTTACTTTGACTAATATTTTCCAGGCACTTATTAATATACTCATTATAAAATTTCACTTTATCTTCATAAAACTTGGTCTTTTCGTCTAAAGTTTTCTTGGCATTTCTCACAGTTTGTAACTCCTAAAAATAATTACATTTTTAAAAATAATTAATATAATTATACACAAATAAACAGATTAATAAAAGATAAATCAAGTAACCATAAATGTTTAAAAAAAATTCAAGTAACCCCATGAAAAAATTCATGGGGTTAAATTTGTCAATTTTTAAGTTAATTACTGATTTTACATACATACAACTACCCATAAACAGGACTTCCCTGATGAAATAAAAATTAAGTTCAATACAGAAAAATGGACATGAAACTTACGTAATACAAATTAACTCCCACACTATACATTAAGAGTTTTCACATTAGCATTTTTTAATCAGTTAACTAATTACAAGAACTGATTTTTTTAACTACACAAATTCATTTAACTACACAGTCTAATGTTAAAATATAATAATTTTTATTGTGTTTTGAATGAAATATAATTTAACAGCATAATTTATGATAAAATAATATGTTCAAACAGTGAAAGGCAGATTTAATAAAAAAAATGTAATTTATAATTGGATCCAGGGTAAAAGATGATAAAATGCATCCTTTACAACTTTATTATTCTGCTCTCCAGAAATTCTTGGGTTTAGCATCCTGGAAATTGGTATAAAGTAGGGACAAAGTGCCAACAGCTGAAAAAGCTACTTGTAAGTTCCAAATCACTAAAATATAGTTTAAGTTATAAATCACCAAAAGTAAATAATGTTACATTCAGTTCCACTGAATGCTGTTATTTGCCAGTTGCTACAAATACTTTCCTGCCTTTAGTGTGGTAGAAAAACCCAACCCCATCTGTTCACAGCACACTATACCTCAAAACTGAGAATGTAAATCTACACTAAGTTTTTATTTTTTTTAAATAATTGGAAATTCATAACAAAATTTAGAAGTTTCTTAAAAATAGCAAAACTACTTGCTATTATATTTTTATGAAAACTTTACAATACTTAATCCAAAAATTTTTCATCATAAATCACTACATCCACTACACTTTTTTTTCACTTACCAAATTTTCATTAAAATAATTTTAATAATAAAATAATTAATAATTTATTAAAATAATTTATAAAAATGTAAAAAAAATGGTAAGAATCTTTTTTTGATAAAAAGGATTTCAATTCTTAGAATTTATACCAGTAAGCAATTATTATGTCATGACATACTGATTTTATAAGTTTGTTAATCTAAATTAATTATATTTCCAAGAAAGAAATCAACATAAAATTAGAATGATTTAAATTAATATATATTTACAGTGTACATTCTAATTAGTTGCAATTCCTAATTGCAACCACTGAAGTGTAAAATATATTGTGAGTGAGTCATGACTAATTAATTAGAGATTTAGGTATCTTTAAATTTGGAGTTAAAAATTAGGATTTCACAATTACACACCTTCATCTTCTTAATTTTTTACAGTAAAATTAAACATTAATACATGTCATGAGTAAAAAATATTGAGAACTCATAATACACAAATAAAAAAACAAAAACTTGAATGTACATCCTACACATGTACATATGTATGAATAAATACCATAAAAATGGCCAAAGGAATTCAGTTTTTTTTTTAAAAACTAGTATATTAATTATAAGTTATCAAACTTATGTAAACACTTATGTAAACTTTACATAAAATGAGTACCTGTTGCTGAATTTCTCTATATCTTCCTTTATTCAAAATATCATTACCAATAGAAGAAATAATTGTTTGATAGCCATCATCACGTGATACAAGACCTTTATCCTCCAACTGCGACAACAGTTTTCTTAGTTTTGCTTTACATTCTCTAAGTCCACTGAAAAGTAACAAATATACATTTATAAACACAAAGTCAAATGTAATTTAGGATTTATGACACAAATATATTTCTTTATTAAACAACTTTAAGGAAACAAGGAACAGCATTTCGACCCACATGTATTTAATAAAAAAATATAGAAAAATAAAAACTATTTCTAAAATTAAATTAAAATATAAAAAAACTTATTAAACGCTGGTACATTTGTTCCTCTGATCATCTTAGATTAAGTTTCTTCCAGATAATTTAAACGAAAATGAAAATTACAGATATTTTGTCTTCTCTGTCATCAGAATTCAATTAATAGCTGAAGTACCGGATTCCTACAGACTATTTTTTATTTCTGTAAGCTGTAGAATTCCTAGGATAAAACTAAAATAATGAAAACCACCATACTCAATCACAAGTAAAAGATAAATAAGAATGAAATTTTTGGAACAGCTAAACTCAGTTTACAAACTTACATATATATATATATTGCAATATGTTTTATAAAAGTAGAATAAAAAATCAAAAAATATATAAAATACAGTACAGTATTTGATGGACTGTCTTTTTTAGATTTTAAATAATAAATAAAATTAACAAATAATTATGTTTAATAAAACTAATTGAAATTTGATTCGTTTTCTATGTATAAATATGCCTCAGATTGCTTTGGAGCAGCCATTAAAGTGATATGTTGTCTTGAAATGAATATACGTCCAGCAAATATAATCTGTGATTAAGTTTCATATAATTCAAAAGAGCTGAGTTTATGGCTTTTATGTGCTAAATGTAAGATCTGAATCCAGTGGTATGTGGTTTACTGAAGCTGATTCTGTTGTGTTAATGCTGAGGTGTGTGTAGGTTTGTTGTTTCACTAAAAGATCTCAAGTATTTTTACATTGATTTTGAAAAACAATATGTATATTTTGTCATGCAGTGTGTTTTTGGATCTTTTTTTATTTATTTTATGTAATAAGGTACCTATAAGAATGGGAATGTAGCCATTAATAGGTGGGTCATTAACCATATGAAAATGAGCTGGTTTTTGAAAGTTCATACTTCATCTTGTCACACTTATCAGTGAAAATACAATACATAAACCAATTAAAGATATTAATCTGAGCTTTCCAAGTGAAGCCAGAAAATCAGCTAATCTTAAATAGTTACCTTAAAATTTTGTCACTTTCTCTATTTTTTTTACATGGTTTTTGTAAAAATCCTTCTATTTGCTCTTGAGTTGGTTCAATACGTAACCCTCCTGGTAAATTGTGCCCACTAAGGAATGGTAAAACTTCAACGAGCAGTTCCTTTGTTCTAAATTAAATATTTAAAAATGTGATTAGTTACAAATATAATAAAAATTTATTTTCATACAAAACTACTTCATTGAAGACATTATTAAATACATTTTCATAAGACATAAGCACTATTACTTCTTAAGAAATAAACTCAAATGTGAAAAATAATTAAAAATACACAAAACTACCATTTAAATTAATTGTTAATAAAAAAATTACAAAAAAAGAAAAATAATTTGGTCAAAAATTATTACTCATTTAATTTCATTTAAAACACAGAAAAGAGGTACTGCTGAAATCATGATCCAAACTGAATACTTTGACCTTAAGGTGAGTTTTTATTATGAAGTTTATTTTTACGAAAACAAAATTTTTTACTCTTTTTGATACTCTGTCATATAACCCCATAACATTTTTTTAATTTACTTTTATAAAAAATCTTTTAGAAAATGATTAATAAACAAAAAATTTTAGCACTTTGAAACTTCTCATCTACGCCGAAAATTCTGTTATTCAAACAGGTGTAATATACATCAACTTGATGTAACCAAAGTAGAACAATGGAAAATTAAATAAAACAGTAACAAACAAATATAAAAAAATACATAAACATTTTGTGCTGATAATTTTAAAAAGTTTACCACTTATCTACTATTTTTCGTCTACTAAAATATAATCAGTGTTCACATACTTTTATTTGAACTCCCCAACTCCAAGACTTTCCTCATACAGCCATATTCCAAGTTAACATAAGTTCTATTTTTAAATATGAAAAGTTGTAATATATGAATGCAAATACAAAATCATTCAAAAATTCTTATGAGAAGCATAAAATAAACTCAACTGTAATATTTTGTTAAACTCTACTATTCAGAGTTCCATATATATATATATATATATATATATATATATTTTTTTATTTATATATTGAAATTAAATATAAACTTGACATTTTTAATAATAAAAATATCAAAGAAAATTATTTCTATTATTTGGAACAAATAAATTTATATTAGAATAAAAACTGATACAATAAACAGACTTACTTGATAAATAATTTGGTTAAATCAGTTTTATCATCTTCAATAACTTCAAATTTATTTGTTAAAGTAAGGCATATCTGTGTCTGAGCCAAATGTCGTTCTGCATCAGATACATCATCACATACATCTGTAAATAAGTTTAATTAAAGAGTTTTTTAAAGATTTAAAAAATGACAACAGAAAACCCCCACTAAAATTCAATCTTAATTAATGTCAATGCAGCGCCTACACCAACACACCTGTAGGCAAAATACTTTATTATGAAAGAATAGAAAGAAGGAAACCTTTTTGATGGCAGGGCTTTCTAAACCGTAAGTGACTATAAATGCTTCACAAACATTAAATAAGATTTTTAATTAGTTTCTCACTCTCCAGGTGAGCCTGACATGAGACGCTTTTTTGAAGACATTGGCTGTTACAGTCACTACCTGCAACAAAATTTCCAACAACACAGTGAACTGTAACAAGCATTCTTAACTTTGGTGACCTACCAGAACTTGTTTATTAAAAATGGCTTTGTATAGTAGTATTTTATTCTTATTTTACATCCTTTTTTTCAGAATTCAACTCCCTAAAACATTAAGGTGTTTAGGAATAATCAATCTGCAAGGAAATCAATTAATTTATCATCCTCCTAACGTTTCAAGATGCTTATTATTCTTAAGAATGGTTGTCAATGTTTTTGTGAGTAATTTTTGTGCCTCATGTGAGGTCCCCTACAACCATCTGGCTTTGACAGTTAATAAGTACACAATGTTACTCAGGATTAAGAAGAGTTTAACATCTTATTCTTAAAAAAACAGTTGCTCTATTAATTTTAAAACATTGTTTTAAAATGAATCATCTGAAAAGAAATCTTAAAACAAAATTGTAAACTTCCTTGATATTGATTATTTATTTAATCTTATGTAGTGGAAAAATAATTACGCATGAAAAAGTTACCCAAGATTTATTTTTTTGGGGTTGGGAATAATTTAAGTTTTATTGTAAATTTATCATTATATGTTTAAATACAATGCAATTCTTTAATTAAAAAAAAATTATATTTTTAAATTTTTTTCTGCTCTCCCATCTCCAAAATCTCCTTCCAAGAATTATTTTTTTGATTTGCTACATTTATTATTTTAAATTAAACTAAAAAAATTGTACAACCAATAAAAATGTTACTAAAGATTTCTTTTTTTGGGATGGGGTGAATTATGAAATTCTATTGTAATATTAATAAAAGTTTATTTATTAATACATTTTTAAACCCAAAAAAGTTTTGAAAAATTCCAAAAATTGATATTTTTAAATTTTGATTGGCTTCTACACCTTGAATATTGCCCCCAAAATATATATTTTTTTTTTGGGTTGCTTACACTTTAACTATGCCTAGGAAAATGTCTTCCTAGGCATAGTTAAAAAATATGCAATAGATACAAAGTTAGTTTTTCCTTGGGTTTTTAGGAAGGGGGAATTTTGTGGCAATTTTTTTTTTACTTGGGAAGATAAGCACGCACACATGCAATGAGCTTAATATAAGGTGGGGTTATGTTAGCTCTGAAGAGCTATGATGCCAGGAAAGTAAAAATAAGTGAACAGCAAATATAACATATAATTTTTTATCTTCAAATAAATTTACTTCAATTTTTTACAATTCTTGTTTCATAAATCTCAATACTACAGAATTCTTAGAGAATTCAATATTACAATTAGCCTTCAGGTCATTTTTACACTTCAGAATAAATTATATGACATGTTGAATGTAATGTAATGTTATTCAGAAAAAGTGTGAAAAGTTAGTACTGAAGTTATAATTTAAGACATTTTTATCCAGCATGTTATCAAAATTATATTTCTGAGTAAGTATTTTAGTTGCAACTAACAGTATGAGAAGAAACTACTTCCTTACAAGAAACACAAAACAAAATAAAAAATGCTAAACAGAAACAATGCTTAAGAAGAATAGCAATCCTTCATCAATGATTGTTCTTGATACATTCAGTGACAAAGGTGAAGTTATACATACAAAAGTCATATAGAGATTTAATGATTTCAGCATGTCCAATGAAAATCCAACTATATATCTTGGATTTCAGTGTCACAAAATAGTCAGTGATAAGCCCTTGGCAGGTGACCACTTACAACACAATAAAACCAAAAAAAAATCTTTCGCAGATTGTAACAGTATAGGAATTAATCTGTACCAAGAAAAATAATTTTAAAAAAATGAAAGTGAATTTTTAAGGTGAAAGTTAAAATGATTTTATATAGCCAAGTAAAGTAAAAACCCAGAAAAGCAAAAATTATCAGATAGTAATTCTTCTACTAGTGAAAGTTTAAAGATCAATTATTCTTAATGATAATGAAATAATGCATATACTGTTAGAAGTGACTAAATACTTGAGTAGAACAAATTACAACTTTATAATTAACGAATATATTAAAACTCACATCTGTTAAATCATTCAAGTTTTAAATTATTATGTAAACTTATTACAACAAAACATACATTTAAATAATTAAAACTTACACCCCATAAGTTGTGCAGCTGTTGGTACTGGACCAAGATCAGCAAGCAATTCATGCAATGAGTCATGGGGATCTGGGGCTATCTGGTCAGCAAATTCCACAAGAAGCTTATGCATCTCTCTTAGTTCCTAAAACAAATATTAAACAGTCAGTATTATAAATATGTTTATTCATCTCTTACATTATTCTCTACATAAGTAAAACTGACTTCAAATATTGTATTTGTGTACATTGCAGTTAAAGTTGTCTAAAAATTAAGCATAAAAGAATTATGGTTTTTTCTGCTTTTACACAAGGCCAGAGTTAATTAGATTTAAATTTTACCTTAACTTAAATTCAATTATTTTATTAAAATTTAAAAATAAACCCTCTTTACAGCCTTCAAAATGAATCCTGGTAAGTGAATTTATGAAAAAAGTAAATAATGGTTTGTCACATTGTTATAATTTACAAAAATAATGATGTATGTAATTTACTGTTTTTATCACTTTGATAAAGAGACAAGCAGTATTTTTTTTGCAAATCTGCAGGTAAATAAATATATATGAAACTGTAAAATAGTCTCTGATGTTAAAAACAATGATGTCCTTAATCATAATATAAAAATTATGGATGATATTGACATTTAATAAGATAATTATTTAAATTAATTTCAAATGCTTTCATCATTTATTTATACACTAACTGAACTGATACAAAAACGTTCCATAGTTGTACAAATTAAAATCCATTTAAACGACCATTAAAAAAAATCTTAATTGGTATTAAATCCTATTTAACAATGATGCACTCTTTCCCCTTTAGAGATTAGCTAATAAAAGGTAATATTTAAGTTTAACTCTTCCTATGCTTCTATAAATAACTAAATCACTAAGAAATACAGATTGGCTAAGTGTATCTTGGTTTATGCTGTGGGGTAAAGAATTCATTTAAAAGGAGAAAAAAGCTTTTTGATGTGACATAAGTCTCAATTCAACTTGCCTACAATTGCACGGTTATGAAAACCTAACATAAAGAGCAATTAAAAAAAAAAAAAAATTATTATACTAACCATTAATGTAATGTGAATAGTAGGCTGATTAATAAGTGTTACTTCAGTAAATTCTGTCACAGAAAAGTGTCTTTCCAAATCTTCAACATCACAACAAGAACGAAGAAACTGTTTGAAGACTTCATGGCAATCAATTAAAAATGAATTAAGACACTGAAGATGTGGAGACTCATCTCCAAACTGTACAAATATTTAAATTAATTTTATTATACAAATCAATACGTTTAAATAAACTATCCTATGATTTAACTACAAAAAAGTAAATTAAACTTAAAAAGAACAATATAAGTTTACAAAATACTTAATTTATTTATCATAATTATTTTGGAACTATTGAATTTATATATGCTGTTTTCAAACATACAATCAGTAATGTCATATAAAATCCAATTTTCTTGTATAATCTGTGTAATAGTTCATGTACTACAATGTGCAAACAGAAAATATTCAACAAAAAAATTGTTACATCTGATATATTAACCTAGTCTTTAAAGGAGAAGAGAAATTAATTAGCTTAAGCAGTTCAGGAAATGTAAAAAAAAACAATACTTTGTGGTTCAGAAATTAAGCCTACAAAATCAAACTTCAGAATTTGAATTCTATGAAGGAATTCACAGGTTAATATCCTGTAAAGATTTCAGCATTAAATCTCATGATCTCGTTGTAAGCTTTTCCTGATAACTCAAATTGACGATTTTAAAAAATAAGTTGGATAACCAAGATCCGGTCGATGAAGAGTTTACTCCGATGCGTTAAACAGTTAGCGCTCAACATGCTGATACATACCCCGTTTGAATCACGAAAATCAGAGAAGCGGTTGCCGAGATATTACGGTGATACCCTATCACACCCCCTCCCCAATTTTTGAACGGCGCCCTGGGGCACTGGAAAATATTATCAACCGGCGGGTACCACTGGGAGAACAGTTTTCTGGCAGGGGAGTCAAAAAAGTTTTCCAGAGACCGACCGTTTTTGATATTTGCGATTTTCGTCTAAGAAGTACTAAATTTTCCCAAAACTTTGTTCGCGAATTTGAAATCCAAACTTACCAAAACAGGTTTAGGTTATCTTTCACTAAAAAAATATTACCGTAAACAAGGTTGCATAAGTTCAAAATCCATTTTTTCACTAATTAACGCATCTTAGCAACTTGAAAATGTAGCTAAAATGTGTTGCCATCAGGAGCAAACCTTATGCAAAATTTCTGAGCGAATGGATAAGCGGAAGTGCTTCAAAATTCGATTGAAAGGTTCCGTACCACGAATCTCATATACATAGTCCAAGAGCGAGTTAATATGAGTGGTAATAAATACATTTAGACTAAACACTAAAACCCACCAGGTTGGTCTAGTGGTGTGTGTCTTTGCAAATCAGCTGATTTCAAAGTCAAGAGTTCCAGCGTTCAAGTCCTAGTAAAGGCAGTTAGTTACTTTTATGCAGATCTGAATACTAGATCATAGATGTTAAGATACTGGATTGTTTGGTGGTGGATTTCAATTAATCTCACATCTCAAAAATGATCAACCTGAGACTACAAGACTACACTTCATACATATCATCCTCTGGAGTAATATCTGAACGGTAATTATTTCAGAGGATGGACGATAATTTTTTCACTAAATAGATTCAGTACCTATCTCTTCAATAAATCATTTTCATCTGCTGGCAAATGAAATCTGCTAACTGGATTTTTAGTTTACACAAATGCACCTTCATGCTATTCAAAATGTGGTGCATCTGTGGTGAATGTGTCTTCATCATCCAGATCTTTCTATCATAATCTGAAGTGAGTGCAAACATATCAAAATTTTTGGTTTGAAGATGAATAATCCATATATCAAACTTCTTAATCAAAGCAAAAACTTTGTCATTAATAAAATGTTATTAACACATCCTTATAAATTAACAACATTAAAGACATTTAAATGCAAAAATACATCAGCTAAATAAGCCAACAGCAACATATACTCATTACTCTGAAAAACAATTAAGATTAGCGATGGCATTTGTTTATCCTGGAAAAATATTATCAATTCACATCAAAATTACAATAATCAGGTTAACACATTCCACCAGAATAACCATCTGACTTCTATATGGAAAAGAAGAAATTCGTTTTCTTTTCGTCTGTCTTATCGCACAGTTTAGCAAACAGCCTATGCTGTAATAGTCACCTTTAAATAAAATTAACCATTATTACAGCTTTACAAAGAATTTGTTTGAGATTTCTCAGCATGTATTTGTGGAGACGACATGTCTGTGAAGGAAGCAGTGCGTCCATTTTGTCCTTGGTATAAGACGATCTTTTAATTTTTTACAGAAATCTGCTGTTCTTTCCTGTTACTGCCTTTGCATCACCTTTTTAGTAGCTTCATAAAAAATATCAAAAAGACATTGTCATGTTGCATGACCAGGTATTGATTTGTAAAACAACTGTTTTCTTTGACTGAACTGTCACTATCGCAGTCATATCTCACAAAACATAAGAACTAAGAAATATTTGCCACATTTGTTGATTCATCAAATTGATTACTACAAAATTCACTTGAACTCACTTGCTGAATTGTCCGATTGCAAACATCAGCAGCCATGTCATTGATCCTTGATTATGTGTTGACAGAAAGTGGAAGTTTTTTCATACATGCCTATTAAAACATTGACAACAATTGCAGCAGGCAATATTTTGTTTTCTGAGATTGTATTGGGTTTGGAAATCTTGGCTATTCTTAATGCTAAGATGCTTTAAGTGTACTTTTATCAGTATAATTTGATTTACAAATAGAAGCTTGTTGATTTCTCAAACTATGTCATTTTCTTTTTTTTAAATTCCAATGGTTTCCGTTGATGATCTGCATATTTAGTTTTCATGTGATGAATTAATTTTGATGTCTTCATGCTTTCATCGGAGAGGCCTTGAAAGCAAACACGTGACTTTCCATCCAATTGGGTAAAACCATAACTTAAATAACTGCCACTGTGACTGAATTGTAGGTCATACAAAGTCACCTAAGTGATCGGGATGTGCTGCTCCATGAGAGCAGCCATGAGGTAGGAAAGACGCTGTCCAAGGGTTATTCCCAGGGCAGTGTGTTGGGTCCTTTGTTGTGGTTGGTGGAGTTCAATTCTCTTCTGCGGTCGAGGTTGCCCAGCGGGTGTTACATTGTGGCTTATGCTGATGATGGGCTCCTGCTGGTCAAAGGATGCTCGCAGAGGGAGGCAGAAACTCGAAGCTACTCAGGCCTGCAGGGTACTTGAGCTGAGGGATCATCAACAAAAGATGACGTTTAGCCTGGAAAAGACCATGATGATGCTCCTCAAAGACTGTTTGGCAGTAAGTTGGCAAATCTGTGTTTCGATGGCAGGCTAGTATATAAAGTATGTTCAGGTTCAAAAGTACCTCAGAGTGTTTCTGGATAAACTGCAATTTAAGAAGCACCTTCAATACGTCACAGAGAACACCTGTTGTACCTAATTCGGTATTTGACATGTGGTCAATCCTGATTGGGGTCTTAATTAAGACCATGAACATCCTGTATAAAGGCGTGTGCGAGGCTATTAAGCTATATGCGGCACCTGTATGGGCAGATAGGCTATAATATAAAAGCTATTGTGACATACTGTTAAGGGTTCAATGCCTAATATTGTTAATGGTAACAGGTGGTTACTGTACTATTTCACGGGAAACAATCTTGGTGATTGTAGGCATGAAACCAATAGACTTGAATGCGTCTGAGAAGATGCAGCAGTATGTTGCTAAAAAGTCCGGCGAGTTGACTTAAGATAAAGTTCGAGAAATTGAACATGGCAATGCCTTGTGTCAAGTCAGATGGGATGAAACAGAGGGTGGGCGTTATACGCATGATCTCTTTCCAAATGTGTTTTGTAGGATGCCTCTTGGGTACACCCTAATAAATATGTGACACAATTTCTTTCCGGCCATGGTGCTTTTAGGAAGAGCCTGCAGAAATTCGGCCTGGTGTATTATGGGACGTGTCCTCAGTGTGGACAATTGGATGACATCTTATCATGTTCTTTATGAATGCACGAAGTAAGAGTTAACCCCTGATAAATGCAAATTAATTCCTTCACATATCTCATTCATGCCATTTATTTAGGATTCTCCTCTCATAACTCCTCATATTAGCAGTGTCATATGCCTTCTACACATTGAAAAATTCAGGAATGAGGTGTTGAAGTAGAAAGGCATTTTAAATGACAGATTCAAGGTCAACTACATGATGATAGATGATCTACCTTGGCAAAAACAGCCTTGTTCGGAAGCAGTTACGGCATTTTTTTCAACGTACCACACTAGACGATGGTTTACCATTAACTTACACAGCGTACTGATTAAAGATACAGGATGTAACTTGAACGGCATGATTTATCTTTATCAGGTTTCATTACCAATACTTCTGACTAAGAAACTGGAAATCCTGGTCAAAGTATATTTTATTATAGATAGACAAAAGATGTAATGCAGTATCGGGAGATAAGATAACATACTGAGCCTGATATCATTTTTGGAGAAAGTGTCACAGGATTTTCTCAAGGCATACCTCTTAGCTCATCAAAAGAAGATGAAATGTTTAATTCATTTCACGAGTCTTCACACATGACCCGAACTTTTCTCCATACAACCGATGATGGAATTGTCTGGGAAATGGTACCAATAAAATCCAACCATAATTTCCAATTTTGACACCAAAACACTCAAAGGCAAACAGCCCTTGATTGCGGTAGGCACAGAGCAATTCAGTTGTAGGTCTTCGATTAAAATTACATTAAACCCTGTGATATCCCTTACTGCATGCCTACAGTCTTCATACCACCAAGGTACAGCAGGCCGCCTTGGCTTTCCAGATGTTAGAAGGATAAATTCATTTACACTATTGGAGTATCAGGTATGTACACATGGAAAGTTGGTGGATCACTCTTGACGTATCGGCCAAAGGAATCCTTTTATCTATTCCTGTCCACTTTTTGAACCATCCTTTGTCAACGAGGCAAATCACTATTACCAACTGAGATAACTGGTTTGTGGTCACTATTGGAAATGCACCAGGTAAGACATAGGAATATGGATGCTAAACACAAGGACAGATTGATGCATGAAAATATTCCTAATGAAGATGACATAAATGTTTACAATGTGTACAATAAGCAGAGATCTAAGTTCTGCCTCAGTCAATCAACTATAGTGCCTTGGGGCTCATCATCATCTTGAGCCCCATGAAGAGTGATGGACACTGAAAGCGGCAATTATTAGGCAGGATAAGGGAATCTGTGAAAACAGACTGCATCTTCATCATTATTGGAATTTGGCGAAAAATATAAAATACAGCAATTCAGTTTAAATAGTGCCAATATTTTTACTGAGACTGCAAGATGTTTGTATCCAATGGAATCCGCATGACCAATTTGATTTCCTTTAGGAAAACAGCCACACCTCTAAACTCAGCTGGATGACCGCATCTCTTGCAGACATATATGTGAAAAGAAACTTCATCCTGGGGATGGAGGCAAGTTTCCTGCAGACACAGGATTAATGGATTTTCTTCCTTTTGTAGAATTTTGATATCCTCATGTCAGAAATGGAGACTACAAACATTCCAAAGAATATTTATACACATAAAATTAGTTTTTTCCTGCTATATGTAAAACACTGTGAATTATTTATCAAATATTATCCAGCTTTTCTTTTTAGTGTTTAAGACTTTCAGTTTTAGTTAGTGCTTTGTTTCTTTGGCACTTCATTTGCCACCATATCCTCAAAGATATCTCGAGATGGTGATGAGGATTTGAATTTAATTTGATTTTAAGCTCCTGGGTTTGTTGGTTTTTTCAAGTGGACCAACAACTACTGAGGATTTTTGATTAGGATTGACATATGGTTCCCACAAGTACCGGCGATATAACAGATCACTCCAGCAGAGGACACATGTACTGGGGCTAGGGTTTCATACAACTGAATTCAATCGAATGACCAGAGGACATCGTTCGAGACTCACTATGTACAGCCATCCACCCATCAGCATGATGGGTGGAGTTTCCGCCATGGGTTATGGTTGTGTTTCATAAGGTGTCACAACACTACAGAATGTAAGTATAAGAGATAGTTTAAGATGTTGTGTAAGGGTGTATGTTGTAATCTGTATAGTATTTTTGGTGTTGTGTGTGTGGATTACAAAGTGCCATGGGAAAAAAAGTTGCAGAAGCTAGGGCCATGGGGACACCAACCCCAAAGTCTTAAAGAATAAGACTTCCTGTCCGATAAAATACTTTGTCGGCAATATTGTGAGTGGGGCAGCTGATCAAAGTTTAAAAATATAGATTTTTTTAATTTTTCAAAACCTTTCTGTTTTCAGCTTTTAATATTATTAAATGTTAAAATAATATTAATAACTTTTAATATAATTAAAAGTTAAATAATAAACTTCAGTAATAATATTACAAAAAAAATTTATAAAAATTCACCCACAACCCCCAAAAATAAATCTAAACTAACTTTTTATTGGTTGTGCATTTTTTTTTTATTTCTTCCATTTAACATAGTAAACAGAAAAAAACATCTCTTGGGAGGTAACTTTTGGTGGTGGGGGAGCAGAAAAAAATTAAAAAAAGGAGATTTTTTCAATATTTAAAATTTTCTTTGGTTAATTTAAACATACAATGATAATTTTACAATAAAACTCCATCATAAATTACTCTCCTCACCTTAAAAAAAAAAACTAAGGTAATTTACCTAAATTATTTTAATTAGGTATAATCATTTTTTTATAAGAATGAATAACCAATGCCAGAAAAGAATTACCAATGTCAACTTTTTTTTTGTATACTCTTTAGCTTCTCCTGAAATATATACGAGGGCTATTCAGAAAGTAAGGAACGTTTCCACCTGACGCCGCCAATCGCGTATATATTGGTGTGCTTGTGCTCGGCACCTCAGTCAGCGTCCAGCCATGACAACAGGAACATCTCCGCACTGCCCTTTTTTTTTATATACAAATTTGAAATATGTGCTGCAATAAAAAATCCCGCCAGTTGTGAGGTGCGGTCTGCGATTTGTTTTTTGTTGGAAAAAACTTAAAACCAATAGAAATTCATCGGGAACTGTGTGACGTGTACAGGAACAACGTAATGAGTGAAAGTTCTGTCAGGAAGTGATGCTTTCAGTTTAAAAATGGCCGAACAAACGTTCACGATAAAGAGAAGAGTGGACGTCCGAGCATTTTGACTGACGATCTGGTCTCCAAAGTTGACGAAAAGATTCGTGAAAACCGCCATTTCACAATAACTGAGCTTTCTCTATGTTTCGCACAAGTTTCACGGACTTTATTGTTTGAAATTGTTTCACAGAAGCTAGGCTACCATAAATTTTGTGCTAGATGGGTGCGTCACTGAGTGGTTGAGATCACAGGCGGGAAAATTCTATGACACAGGAATTTCAAAGCTCGTCCACTGCTATGATAAGTGCCTGAATTTGTATGGTGATTATGTTGAAAAGTAATATTTTAGTCCCTCTTTCACGTGTATATATTAAAGTTTTTCTTGTACTTGGTTTTTTAAAATACCAAAATGTTCCTTACTTTCTGAATAACCCTCGTACAACGCTGTTTTGTTTGCAATTTTTTATCTTCAGGTATCCCATCTTGAGAAATTTCCTTATTATTGAAAAAAAAAGGGCTTATTTACGCAGTAATAACCTTTATATATTTTATGAATTATCATTCAAAATACTACAGAAATGCAATTAAATTTCTGTTAATTATGAAAAGCTTTTATGTTCTACAACTCCATTGGTCTTGTGACCAGGAATATAGTTTGAAATTTTATTTTTTATTGTAAATTGTAAGAAGGTTTTCTCTAAAGGCAGTTATCAGTATTAACAGTTTTCTCCTAAATAATGTTAATGTAAAAACAAAATCTGAATAAGAAATTCCCATTATTATTATAAAGCAAAATAATTTCATTAAAATTTAAAACTTCATCAGAATTTGGAAAATTTTAGTCAAAAGAGCCATTAGAAATTAGTTAAAGATAAAAAGTATAGCTAAAAACCCATTATGGTCCATTCTGTAGTTGACATGTATATGTATTTCAAAGACTCAGGCATGGAACACCAACAAAATTGCATCATAAAAGACCTGGTGTATAAATTTTTTTTTTTATAAATGATCATTGTAAAAATTGGTATCATACAAAGAACTGAAGGGAAGAACAGGTTTCTCTTCTTCCAGAATAACAGGATCTTTAGTAGCAGCATCAACTTGACTGAATACTTTTTTGAAATTTAAGTCAGGCAACTAACTGGTGAAGCTGTACCTTCTATCTTCCAAATTTTAAGTTTCCAAGTCTACTTCACAAATAAACAAACTAAAATCAGGTAGAAAGAAAGCAACTGACCTATTTAGTGTAAAAAACCCCAGTGGTGTATTAGTGTATTTTGATTCTTAAGGATAAAAGGTTCAATGTACACCCTAAGCAGCATATTTAATGAAATCAATAGTATCATGGTATAAAAATAACCCTAGCCCCAATTTCACTACCATAAATTGAATAACCAAATATAAATAAATTTGACAAACATATTTTCTTAAAATTAAAAAAATCTGAGCAATAATATTCTTCTTAACTTATTCACCTGAAAATGGTTTTACAAGCTGCATTATTATCAACATAATTATAGGATAAAAGCTAGCAACAACATACCCCTTTCTTTGATGCAGCAAACTGTAATATCTTTGCAATGCTTGCAAGGTTATGACGCTGAGTATTTGATAATAATGCTTGCTCAGGACCAATTATATCAAATGCATCTGGTGCAACAATTGCAGCATTTATAAATCGATAATATATTAAATTACCAATAACCTGGAAACAGTACATTAACAATAATATCAAAAATAAATTTCTCATACAAATCAAGTCATACTTACAATTAAAAAAGAAACATATACATAATTAAATGTAAAAAAAGAAGTTAAAAAAATGTAACATTTAAGAATGATCCCCAGCACAAAACCAACATCCACATATCCACACATCAATTAACTGACATACTGCCGGATAAAAGTTTTCTTTTAATATTAAATACAGATCATGTAATTGTAATTTAAATAAAATAACTTACTTTAAGAACTTCCTTTTCAGGAATATCTGGAAATTTATTCCGCAGTCCAAAACTTAATTCTCTAGCAATGAACAATAAACCGTATGGAATAGCTGCCTTTGATTTCATAATATGATTTATAAATGTTAATGCATTTGACTTTAATAAGCCAATATTATTATTTAACCTCTTACAGACTTCCTCATAATTTAGAGCTTGTTCTTGTGTGACAGGATATGGAAGATTACTGAAAACAAGAATTAAAATAAAATGTAAACATTATTTTCTTTGATCTAATTAATTATTTAATTATATAAAAGGTATCAAAATATTAGTAACTTACTAAAACAAAATTACAAAAATGGAGAAAATGACATGTATATAATTAAAGATCTTAGCTAATATCTCTTTCTCCTAATAAGGAAAATTTACATCAAAATACCCAAATCATATAAATTACTCTGATTCAGTCTTATAGAGTATAATCATAAAAATACACATTTCTTAATTGCAAAGCTCATTACATGATCCCATAGAGATAGTCTATGAAATATTTCATGTTTTTATAAGTAACCACATTTGTGTGCCTTTTAAATAAAAATACTCTGTACAATAAATTTATAAGAAATGCTCTTTTGGATGTACTGTTTTTTCATGGATGTTGAATCCATTAACAATTATAATACAAACCTAATGATAGTATGGTATTCATTTTTTTCCCAACTGCTTTGGTTATCCAATGAAATTAAAATGAATCTGAAATATGTAATTTCTGATAACTTATGCAAATCCAGTTTTGGGCACAAGGTAAAAGCGTGTAGTGGCCCGGACTGTACCAGTCACTGTTTTAATTGTGGGAGGGCTGGCAATGTCAGGAAGGACTGTTGCTGGGAGGCCAGATGTTCTTTCTGTAATGTGCATGGACACGCCCCTGGAGGCCGGGGTTGCAAAATTACCTATGCAGTATGAGGATTGGCTGCTGCTGCTGCACCTGGATACCACACGGTTCCAGTCTGGGACAGCCCTATCCGGGAGGGGTAGGATGCTTCGGCATCTCACTTTCGATGATCGGGCGGGGACTACTTCTGGAACCACCTGGGGAAAAATGAAGACCATAATCCCAGTGGGGGATCCCTTTGGGGGTTCCCCATTTGAGACGAGGCAAGATAAAGACCGGAATCCCTGCAAGGATCTCCTTATTTGAGGCATGGCAGAACAGACAGAGTGCTGGCTGCCTGGGTGGGGTCTTGGGAACGGCATAGCCAGGCCCAGGGTTATTGCCTAGGTGGCTTGAGGCAATAGCACCCCCCAGAGCTGAGTTTCTGATTGAGTGCGTGTCTGACTCTGGGGGGGCAGGGAAAAATAAAGAGAAAAATCTACCTTCATAAAAGATGAAAAACCAAAGCAACATAGATATTCAGTAAGGAATATTCTGTCAGAACATGAAAAAATTAGACTGTGAACAGATCAATCAAGCAGTAAAACATTAAAAAATCATGGACATTCTAATAGATACAGGCAATGTTCTTTCTAGCAGCTGAGATTCTGTTTTCAATCTCCAACTTTCTTTGTTTGATTTGAAAAATGCTGCCCTCACAGGAATATGTATCAACATGTACATATAGGATATGCACCAACTCAGACAAAAACTTGCTTATTTAATTTATTGTAGTCCTTGATATTTCATCTGGCAATCTTAATTAGAATCTTCAAATGGTAATTAAAAATCATTAAAAAATAAATCACTAGATACTCAACTCATACTTCTGCAGCATTGTGAAACCACACATTGCAATTATTATCAAACTTTTATGTAGATTATGTTGATCTTGTTAATTTAAAATAATTTTTAGCTTAGATGAAAAATAATTATTAATTTCACACAAATATAAAATTGTATCAAACAAATATTTTATTCTGATTAGTACATAATACATTATGTAGATCATGTCAGGTATGTCTAAATGTACTACTCCATGGAAAAACAGAAACTGCTCCAGCATTTCCTGAGTAATATTAAGGAAAACTGTGGTAAAATCTTGATCAGAACATCATAGGCATTAATGAAAATTTGAGCTCATATTTATGAACACAGGATGCAAAAATTCAGGATTTGTTTATTCATTTCTTAATTATTTTCATATTCATTTCTTAAAACTCATTTGCAAAGTAATATTGTTTTTAAAAGAAAATCTTTTATATTACTTTCTTTACAATTTGTATCTTAAATGTAATTAAAAATTTAGTATTTCAATTTAAAAAGTAACTTACGATGGTTTGCCAGAATCCATTTCCATTTCATTTCTCCATTTATTATATATATTTACAGGGTTTGTGTCAATAGAAAGCTGTTTGTTGTTTAACACCTAGACAAATGATAGAAAGTAAATCAAGACTACAGCTGTAAGGGAATAAATAACAGATATTAACATAATAAAAGATTTTAAAGTCCAAAATTACACTTACAAAAACCCAAATTAGCTATTATCTTGAAATGGTGTATCCTATATAATTATTACTTAATTGCGAAATGGATCAATAACTAATAAGCAATAAAAAAAAGGGTTTTCAGTATTACAAAAGAACAGCAATTCTTTTATTTTCTCATAAAATCCTTAAAGTAATAACACAGCCAGCTGAATTACATTTTAATCCTCAGTAAGGTAAAAACAATTCCATATAAAATAATTTATCAATAAAAAAATCTGAAGTGAACACCACATGGCTTCCTTGTATGCCTAATAAATTACATATACACATTTTTAAAAGTACATAAAATTTTATTTCACTAATAACTTCTGACATTTTTTTATTTTTATTGTTACTGAATTATTATTTATTGTAAATTTTTTTTTATAATCACAAAATAATAATTATTAATAAATCAATATAATTAAATTAAAAAAAAGAAAAAGTAATGAAGTCAAAATTCAAACCGATGCATCTTTCCCTGGTAAGATCAAAATATTTCATTAACTAAAATTTTATTTCACTATAACTCTGGAACCAATGAAAATAAGTATCACTTATGATATATGGTTGAAAAGCACTCAATGAGGGCAGGGCTTATTACTGCAGTTAAGAAAATGACCAAAATCCAATTTTTTTTGGATCAAGTAATAGTTTTGACATAACGAACTACACTAAGTTTTCAAAGAGCAAGTTATCCTAGAATTGGCAAATACTGTCCAGCAGCCAAAGAAATTAAAGTCATCACTAATCTTTTCAAAAATAATGCAGAACTAAATATATTACAAAGATTGTGAAGAAAATACTTAAGTTTAATTAAAACATGTAAAATCTAATCAAAATTATTTTTTTCACAGAATTTTTCTCTATCCTCCCTCTCTCATTCATATAAAATTTAACCTTCTTAATACTATTAAGATACGTTATCAAATAATTAATTTCTTGAGCTTTATTATATATATTTTACACTTATTATGAAGAATATAATGTACATATTCTGATGTACTTTTATTCAGTTCACTTCTCACATCACTATAACATAGTATGGGGTTTCATAACAAAAAATGTTATGAGTTTTGTGTATTTTTAAGTTGCAAAAGAGAAGGCATGTATAAGAAAAGGAAACAAACAATATGATTAGATTTTTCTGTTGATATTTAAGTTGAAATTTTACAAAACTATTTTTATATTTTGGACATTGATATCTGAATGTATTTATATTTTCATTTCTTTAATATATTTTGATTGTTATCTCTTCCAGGTTTTGTAACCCTTTCTTGCACTACTTCTTTTTCAACACTAATATCATTCTCTCTTCTAAATAAATCATAGGTCTGAAATTTTTTATCATATTTAACATATTTTTTAACATATTTATCATATGGGAAACCAGTTTTAATGAATTATTTCATCACGAAGAATTTTTCTACTATTTTGGTCTATAAATTTTGATAATATATTCATTTTATATGATTTTAATACTTCCAATGAACTTATAAAATTCTATCATTGTATTTCAGAGTTTCTAGCACAAAAATACATATAAAAATTTCTTGATCAAAATAAAAATGTCATTTCATTGTTTCCAACTTAGATCAGATTCATCTTTTTACTGCATTATAATTTTCTCATGATAATACTTCTAATAAACGAAATGGGTAAAATAAAAACTCATCTTTCTGAGAGTAATATTTTCTGATTGAAGCGATATATTATTTGGAATTTAAAAAAATATTTTAATAGTTTATATATATGTATATGTTAAGAAAATATTATCGTTAATGTTTTGAAATGCAATCTCATTAAAAAAATTAAACGCTCAGACACAGAATAAATAATAAAAAATATATATGTTAAACTAAACAAAAAGAAATGAGGGGATTGTTTTACTCCAAAATTAGCAGAATGTCTTTGAGTAACTTTAATTCTTAATAATAATTTCATGAAAATAAAGATACCCCACAAAAATCAAAATATGCAACAATAATAACTTAAGACAAGAGCTGAAGGAGTAAATATTAAAAAAAATTAACCTTAGTAACCATAGGTCCCAAAATATGTCGCAGTGTATTCTGTCCACTATGCTGTCTTGCATAGTTAACAGCTAAATTTAAAACTAATGGATCACCAGTTACTACATCAGATGGTTTCATTATTTTACATCTGAAAAAAAAATTTAATTTCATTATTAACAACAATAACATTTTGTATTTCTTTATTAATACATTAATCTCTTTTTTTTAACATATATTAGTCTATAACATTATTATCAAATGATCTATTACATTGCGTAACAATATCTAAAGGAAAATTTCATTTTCACAGACATCAATTACTATAATTTTTACTGTTAACAAGTGATAAAATTAAAAATTTTTAAAAACCCACGAAGCTGCTTTGAAGAAACATATCTACTGCAGTGCCCCCTTGCGGCTTATAACTGTAAAACTAGTCTAAAAACCTGCTCTGAAGTGATACCTATGTAATGCAAAAAACGTATCAAAATCGATCCAGAAGTTTTGAGAAAAATGGTGACACACACACACACACACACAAAAAAACCTCTTAACCCCAAACGCATATAGCATCTCCATTTCATGGGTAAAAATTAGTTTTCAAAAAACAGTGTCCACATAAATTATTGAAAGTACCAAAAACCATATATTTTTTGAAATTATAAATTTAGTTTAACAGGCAACATAATCAAAAAGG
Source organism: Lycorma delicatula (assembly GCF_047948215.1). Lineage (NCBI taxonomy): Eukaryota > Metazoa > Arthropoda > Insecta > Hemiptera > Fulgoridae > Lycorma > Lycorma delicatula. Next base: position 190,518,095 of record NC_134457.1, on the reverse strand, counting down.
AGTACTATTCCAGTTTGAATTAACTGAAGTCTGTAAAACAACACTACAAGACCAAAAATGCATGAGTGGTGAGAGGCAATTCTATCATCACAAAAAAAATGTATATGATTTGTAATTTACATAGCAGTTTGCTGATTAGCACTGAATATGTAAAACCCATTAGCCATTTTACTGAGGAAATATAATAGAAAATAAGGAAAAGGAAGCAGCTGTTCAAGATTTCAAAAGATGATTCAAAGAAATATTTTCAGCTATGAAAACGTGGAGTCAAGATTACTTCAGAGCAATTATTTAACTCGACCAGATAAGGTATTTAGTAAAAAAAACTCTACATCTTACAGTACTGTTGTAAAGATACGTTTGATTAAATCTCATAAATAATAAACTAGTTTCATAGTTTTTTCTATTTTCATTATAGATTAAACTGTGAAATAAATCACACATGAACATTAAATTATTTATAAAATAATAACTACATCAATACATTTACCTTATTTCTTCATGAAGAGCATGCTGAAATAGTTTAAGTAGAAGATATTCTTCACGACTAGTTGTTCTAAAATTAAATAACGTTAAAATAACAATCTTTAAAAATTTAGAAAAACGATTTTGAGGTAAACAAAACAATAACTTTGCAAGATAATGAGGAGAAGTTTGTAAAGTATACAACAAATGCTGATAGGCATATAACTGACGACGACTTGATGCTGATAATGCTTTTAATCCAGTTGTACCTGATACAGCTTCATTCAGTTTTTTCCCAGCAGCAATAACATTCTGAAATACAAAACCCCTTATTTCTTTACACAGTACAACACAATATCATTAAAAATATGAATAAATGGAACTTTACTATATAGAAATCATACCAGGTAAAATCCAAGTACATCTACACCATAGACCACATAGTAAGTAATATGACACTGTCATATATTCATAGGACTGAGATGCAAGAAACTTCTTCAAATGCACAGCAAGTGGAAGTCACATGAGCCATTTTATCCGTCCAAATGTCATGATCTGTTCTTGCTCAAATGGCTTGCCTAGCCTTTTATTTTAGATAACATATTGCAATTCCATCTTTATAAATCTTTGCTGGTTTCAGATTCAAAAAATTGCATAAACCAAACTCACAACTAACAGATTTTCAGTTATAAATATTTAAAATGTAAAAAATAAACATAAATAAAAAATGCCTTTTTCCAAGATGAGACAAGCAGAATGCATACGAAATAGCTCAATGCTTATGATTCACAAATAGACGATAGATGAACAGCATTTGGAAACAACTTATTTTCCAAATGTGCTTCAATTTAGAAAGATGTTCTGATAGTAAGAAAAAATGTTCACTGGACATTCCAATTATAAAAAAAATGTATTTTACCTTAAAAAACTGTAATAAATTAAAGATATAATTCGTTAGAATGAGTATTGTATAGAACTTAATATTTTTATCGGGAAAATAAACAACATTAGGAATTTGAGGTCTAACCTCAATCTCGACAAACTTTTAAATAAAAATGTCTGACATTCATATTTTTTGATTTTATTTTATAAAATCTAAAAATTTATATTTACCAAAATTTAACAATCTACAAAGCTTAGAAATGGATCTATCAAGAGGACCCAGAAAGCCAGGAAAATCCAGATGTATTTTTAATATTTGTTAGCACTTTGGGAACCACGTACATACTATTAATGTCTCATTTAATCAATGAAAAATGCTAAAGGCTTGTAATATTACAAATTATAAAACTTGTAACTACTTGTATATTGTAAGTAACTTGTAACCACATGATATTATGTAACACTATTTAAATTAATAGTGTATGCATCAGAATACATAAAGAAATTTATAATCAAATGGAAAACCTCTTGCTGTAACTACATGTTTACATTTTTTCAATATTTTTATTACGCTACAGAAATTATCTAGTAAAATAAATCAGAAAAAAATGCATACTTTTAATTAATTTTTTTTTTTTTTTAAATATTTTAATTTAAATAAATTTAAAAAAATACTCAATTTCCAATTTTTTTTCTTAATCAAAATCTTGCCAATTTTAATTTTATAAGTATTTATATAAATGTTACAAGTTACAGCAATTTTGAGTGTAAATAAAAAGTTAGTGATACTTAATCATACGATAGGTTATCTCTAAAGTAAAGACCGTTTCATTATAAAAAAAAAATTTATTCAGAAAACTTTATATTTTTTATTTCTATTTAACTACATACCTTATACTACTTCTCTACATAATTGTCACATGAATTAAGTCATTTATTGTAACGATACACCAGCTTCCATATACCCTAGTTGTATTCTTTTGCTGCCAGTCCATTTAGCCACTGATTAACAGCATTTTTAAGTTTATCGTCACCTGCTAATTGCTTACCAGTCAAAAATTCTTTCAACTTCCCAAACAAATGGTAATGTAATCAGGAGCTAAGTCCAAACTATATGGTGGGTGATTGTAATTTCTTTTACAAATGTTCTCAGTAAATCATGTGCTGGACCTGCAACATATGGGCGTGCCATAACTTATGAACTTACATAGTTTCGCAGTAGGCTTCTACATTTATACTCCTTCCCCATGACATGAAATCAATCAACAGTATACCAAACCGATCCCAAAAGACTGTGGCCATCAGTTTGCGTCCAAATCGTTGTGGCTTGACCTTTGTTGGTCTGGTTGGTGATTGAGGTTGACACCATTCACTTGCCTGGCATTTTCTCTCTGGTGTGTAATACGAAATTCAGGTTTCATTGCTGGTAACACCTGAATTAAGGAAATCATTACTTTTTACTGTATAGTGCATACAAAATTCCAAAGCAGATCAATTCGGATTTTTTTGTGATGTTCCTTTAAGATGTGCAGCACTGAATTTGCACAACCTTTCTGAAGCTGAATAGGTGATGAACAGTGCGACCAAAAACAGCTCTTGAAACATCAGGAAAAAGAAGGGCCAGGTCTGAAATCATTGAACGATGATCTTTTCTGATTTCATCATTGATGCATTTCAACAAGTCCTCGGTGATTATAAACTGCCTCCCTGAACATTCTTCATCATGACATTAATTCGGTTATTTCTAAACCTTTCATACCATTTTCGAATGTTTCTTTCATTCACTACATTATCAGTGTACACAGCAACCTACTGCCTATGCATTTCAGCCGGCTTAACGTTCTGATGGCTTAAAAATGTAAGACTCCACGTATTTTAGTCGGCAGCAACATCAATTTTCCTATTTATTTTATAAAGTATTTACTTACATATAATCAAAGATACTACAACACAACTTACAGACAACAATGCAGTGTGTACATTACTAGCATGGCCATGAACAACATACATTTGCCAACCTTAAGGAGAGAAATTTCCCAACGGTCTTTACTTTAGAGATATTCCTCGTATAATATACATAATTTTTTTAATTAAAAAAATAAAATATAAATGTTAGAAATATGCTAAAAGTGACCATTTCTAGAAGTGATTTGTAATAATAAGTGGCACCCAAAATGTTAATTACATCAATTTTGTAAATATGTATTGTATTACAAATCTTTTAGCTTTACTTTTCTTACACTCATAATAGAGGATAAGATTCATGAATTAGACAGAATTTTCAAAATGTTCTAATAAAAACTTCGTAATTTATTTTAATTTTATAGATAATTTATATAATTATTACTAATTATAACAAAGATTTATCTATATTTTTTGATTTGCATAAACTCTCCCTCACCAGAACAAATCTATTTTTTGTAACTAATTTCTTATTATTTATTAATTAAATATATTTTTATTTTGTCTAATTTAAAGATATTCATTAATGTTATATTATATGAAAATATACACTTTAGCAGTGACTTGCAGTTGAAAAGCTAGGCAATTTTAGTAAAAAAAAAAAGGTGAAATTTGGATGATGATACCAATATAAATTTCATAAAAAGATAAGACAAGGTGAAAGGTGAAGAGCTGCAGGCAAATATTTTCAAATTTTATGGAAATTTGAACTTTTTTAATAAAACAAAAGAACAGAGAGATAAGCAGATTCAGTAAAGTAATAATGAACTGCATTAACTACTTTGTGTTATATGATAATAGTTTCAACATACATCATATTAATTTATCATGAATATTAGTTAATAATAATATTGTTACTAATAATGAATATGATTATTTATCATGAATTATTAATTTATTAGTTCATGATTAATTTATCTAAAGAAGTAACTGTTTTAAATTTAATGAAAACCTTTTAATTCTGAAGATGAATCACCAGTAGTCACTTTACACAGTTACTACAAAATGAAATCATTAATTTCAAAATGTTTAGCTGAATTATCAATTTAATTTATACAAGCCTAAACCATAATTAAAATTATATTCAATGCAATTTAAATATCTGCTTATTTAAACAGAAGATACAAATAACATTTAGTTAGAATATAAAGGCTACCTCAAAAATTGAAATAACAGACACACAAAGCACAGGAAAATGTATATAAAAAAAAAAGTTATGGCTCTTGCAGCTACTACCATTTGGTGTTAATGACACCAAAATCATCTCAAAAGAACATGTAAATAAAAAAGCTAGCTTTTTACAAAAGTAGTTCTTTACACATATTCATACTTTGAAAGCAAAGACTTAATCATGTACATAATTAAAGCAAGACAACATAATTTTTTTATACCATCTCTGATAAATATGTACAAACATAGTCAAAAGTTAAAACATAAATCTAATTTTGAACCATTTAACCTACAAGATTGGGGAGGAAAAGGAATTCTTCAATGGAATGGAACTCTAAAATCACTAACCAGTTAAACACTGCATTAGCCTTTTTATAAAAATACAGACACCAATATCATATAGCAATTTTTTCATGAACTTAAGACATTGGATAAGATTCCTTACATTTAAATAAAGTTATTCACCTTCCACACATACGTGTTCATTCTTCTGTGGCGGCAATTGATTATTGCTCAATAAATAAACCATGAATCATTAAAAATTGTAAATCTTTAAAAGATTGCCTACAGGTTTTATATTTTGTCATGCCTATCATACAAAATACACCAAAAAGCCATTTATCTGACAGCTTTCTTTTGCAGCCTATATCTTTTCTAAATTTCTTTTAGAGGACATTCATACTTGTAATAGAGAAAAACATCAAAGTAATTTCACATACCTGTAATGTAATTCTATTTTCAATCAACAATCCGATGGTCACATCCATTTCATCTAATTTTTTTGCTAGTTCATTATTATACCTTATTGTTTGAGTTACTTCAGCTTTTAATGCCTGGAAGTCAAATAAAAAAACTGCAATCAGTATAAAATCACAATTCTTAAGTCAAATATAAAATTTAAATGCATGCATTCAACGTTTGTACTTTTTAGATCCACATGTAACATTCAAGAACTGTAAAATTCAGCACGCAAGTTGACATTTTTAATTTTTTTTTAAATTTGTAATAAAATAAATTTCAACTATTTGACAAAAATATTTTTTGAAGTATTTAATTTTTTTTAATACACTGAAACCTGTTCAAACTGGAAAACAATGGGATCAATTTTTTTTTCCATTTTGGACAGGTTTCTGTTTAAACAGACACATACTGTTACTGTTTGTGCTAATTAATAATGTGTCATGCTAAGAATATATGGCAACTTATCTATAATGCAGTAATCTACTGATATAGTGCAGTATATAATTTATTAAAATAATTCAATTTGTAGGCTTACCGAATATTTTTATGACACAATTAACGTTACACTAATTAACTACACAAACTATAAAAACACAATCTTTGAAAACTACAGTAAGTATGATTAAGTTAATTTTTATCACAATTATTTGTGCAATTCCCACATGTCAACCAATGTTACCTGCTTTATCTTTTCTTTAACAGCACGCTGTTCTAAAGAAATACATGCTTTATACAAATACTCCAAAAATTCAGTACAGTTTTTTTTTGCGGTGAACCTCTGTAAGTCACTTAAGCATCAAAGTACGAATTTATTTTGAGGGGATCTTTAATGTTGTTTGATGAATCACCACATTCAGTAGCCTTCTTCATTGTCAGTAGGCAGTTCAACATCATCATTATCTTCCTATAAAACTAGCAAAACTACTGCAATTGCATTGTTAGCCATAATACTGGTAGGCAAATCACTGGCAGAGTTTACATATGTATCAGTGTCTATTTCAACTTCATTAGTATTGTACAGATCTTTTAAAATTTTCATATTTTCCTCTGCTTCATCTATGACTACAGTGTTGCATCAGGAAGCAATAAGAATTTAGTACTTTTTTAAACATTTTGTTATGGCTTCCTCTTTTACTGTCATATGAATCCAGTAGACAGCAACAAGTACTGAAATTGATTTCAAGAGTACATTAGCACTTCACACCATCCATTTTCATTATAATCAATTGCAAAATCATTCTTCTGAAGAGGATTTTCATGATATAAATCACATGCTGATCCGATGATTGTAGTGTTAGGTGGAAACCAGCATAGACAAATTGATATGAGGATGACAAATTCCATTATCAGGAATAACAGAACACGGAGGTTTTGCATTTTCATTTTAGAATTAAAATTGTTCAGCCACTGCTTCATTATAGAAGAAGTCATCTGAGCTACTTTTGTTAATTTGCCAATTCACAGGGAGTTAACATTAATATGAGAAAAACACTGTGGTCTTGCCGATTTACCAATGATGAGCGATTTTAGAAGTTCTCAGCCATGTTTGCACAAAGGACAGCAACAAGGCATTCTTTTGACATGTTTCCACCAACACATTTTTCTCCTTTTAACGCTAGCATTTTAAGTTTTAGAAGATCTTTCTAAAAATTTAGCAAAGCTCTAAAAAATATTCCTGTTTCATCACATATAAAAATCTCTTTTTGACTGTAACCAGCCAGAATGATAGAAAGTTTTGTCTCCTGTTCCTTAATTACAGACTTATCGACATTGATTGCTTCACCACAAACTTCATTCTAAACTAGGTTATGTCTATTTTTAAAACTTTGAAACCTTAAAATCAAGTTTAATTTTTTAATAGAACAGAAAAGCTTGGCTTTGTAAAATACAGCCAGAAATTGGCAAATGTTTTAGATCTACTGCTAAGAAACCATTCCCATAACAGTTCGTTTATTTCTTCATATCCAGTAGTTTTCTGCTGTCTTTACATATTCCAACTTCCTTTTAACCACTTGTCCATAATTTTTCCTATTTTTTAAGTGTTGTAGATCTAATTATTCTACACTTAAACTTATTCATTAAGTTTAAGTGTAGTAAAATTAAGTGAATACAGTCAATTTATCTTTGTTATTCAGTTCAATAACTAACTTTTTTGTTTAGTGTTACAGCAGTGTTTTTACAGGACATTTTGGTGAAACAAAAACAAACCTATAAAATTACAATAAACCAATACATATTCAACAGTAAGGTACAGTAATAAGATACAGAAAGAATACACAGAATAAAAGAATACAATAAACCACAAACACATTAATTGTTACACAGTAAAAAACTATTACGAATGTTGGGTAAGTTGACACACACAACTAGTTTACAAGCAAGTAAACCCAACTGCAGTACTGACAGAAAAGAAGCATAGACAAATTGTCACACAGTAAACAATGACATTATTTTTGTAGAATGTGTATGGTGCCACTGTAGCTATTCTCTGCTTGCACATTCAACCACCAATTCACATACACCTGTCATAGCTTCCTTACAGGCTACTGTCATTTTTAATCACCTTCTAAAAATAATGATAAAGTAATCAATTTTCCTTCCTTAATATCCACAGTTCATGTATTATATTTTCTGTATTATTCAGAGAGCCTAACTTTCCTTTTCCATGTTGCGGAGGAATACAAGATGATTTACATTGATTTTTCCACTTTTTTATCGGAAACAATATTATTTTCCAAAATGGGAAGGTTTCTGTCTTGTTGAAGGTCCATTTTGAATAGGTTTCATTATATATAACTGAATGAAATAATAACACAGTTTTAAGTAAAAAAGATTATATTTGAAATTTTTTTTATAACCATGTAAATAAAGAAAATTTACATAAAATTATTATAATATCATAAAGTGTAATTTTTTACTAAAACAACTATTTGTCTCAGTATAGAAAAATAGTAACCCATAAGTATCTACAGTTGATAGAAAATTGTCTAAATAGCTTGTGCACAGCTTCTTATTGTTACTGTCATGGTTTCAGAACTCTTTTACACTATCATCATAGTGTTTGAAATACCACAATTGTTAAAGGGTACAATTATGATTTTTGATTTTATTTCAGAGTACAGAATCTAATAATTGATTGGCACATATTGTCCAGTAAAAGATATATAAATATTTCTAGCAGCTGCAATAGCTTCCTCGACTTCAAATGATAACTTTTCCATTAATTTTTCAAATTGTCTTGGGATGGAAAATGAGTAAGAATTTTAAAAGTATAACCATCACAATAAAAACCTAGGCGTTATACATTTTTAATAATACTCATACTCCTCTTGATGTAAATAAAACTATCATTTTATTTAATGCCAGTATAATAAATACCCCTCTCTATGGTTAAAATCTCCCTCTATGAATCATGAGACCTCGCCGATGGTGAGGAGGCTTGAGTGCTCAGTGATATAAAGTAGCTGGACTACTTTATATCTTTACACTTTTGCTGGAAGGTGCAACCATATCGGAGAGGTATTTGTTGACAGCCAGACTAAGGAATGATTCCTGAAAAAGGGCAGCAGCTCTTTCAGTAGTTGTTAAGGGCGTAGTTCAGGGGGACTTAAACGGCCTTATCAACATCACTCAATCTTCTGAGTACTGCGCAGCTAAAATCAATGGAATCACCAAGGCAGTTTTTTTCCGAGAAAATGTACCTCTCTGCATTTTCATGTAACAAAGATGGAGGTGCCTTCCTTGGTAAAATATTCTGAAGGTAAACTAATCCCCCATTCGAATCTGTGGGGGGCGACTACTAAGGAAGGGGTCACCAGAAAATTAAAAAATAACATTCTACAAGTCAGAGTGTGGAATGTTACAAGTCTAAAAAAGGTTGATAGGTTAGAAAATTTTAAGAAGGAAATGAATAGATTAATAGATTAAATATAGATGTAGTAGGAATTAGCGAGGTTTGGTGGGAAGAGGATAACAACTTTTGGATAGGTGATTTTAGAATAATTATGTTAGCATCAAATAAAGGGCAGGCCAGGGAGTTTCATAATGAACAAGAAGACAGGGAAGAGAGTACAGTATTTAAAAAAGCTTAGCGATAGAATCATTATAATCAGGATAAAATCAAAACCGAAGCTGACAATGATTTTTAACGTCTATATATTTACATGTGCCAATGATGATGGTGAGGGAGAGTGTGTACATGAAGAAATTGACATACCAATTAAATAAATAAAAGGGAATAAAATTTTAATAATTGGAGATTGGAATGCAAGCATTGAAAGAGGCAAGGAAGGAAACATAGTGGGTGAATACAGGCTAGGTAAAAGGAATGAAAGAGGGGACCGACTTATTGAGTTTTGCAAGAAGTATGATTTAGTGATTGCCAACACCCAGTTTAAAATCATAGTAGAAGAATTTATACATGAAAAAAGCCTGGTGATAATGTAAGGTATCAAATAAATTATATCATGGTTAAACAAAGATTTAGAAATCAACTTGTCAACTGCAAGGCATATCCAGGAGCAGACATTGATAGAGACCATAATTTAGTGATAATGAAATGCAGATTGGGGTTTAAAAACCTGAAGAAAAGGTGTCAAATGAATCGGTGAAATTTAGAGAAGCTTGAGGAAGAGGAGGTAAACAAGATTTTTGAGAAGAACATCGCAAGAAGTCCGAGAAAAAATCAGAGGTTATATTGCAGCTGATGGATAAATGTAGAAAGTATAAGAATGCTAATGATGAAGTTAAAAGGAACTAGAGAAAATTAAGAAATACTATAAACAGGAAGTGCAAATTAGCAAAAGAAGAGTTGATTAAAGAAACGTGGTCAAAAGTGGAAAGAGAAATGATCATTGGTAAATTAGATGGAACACACAGGAAAGTTATGGAGAATTTTGTGGTACATAAATTAAAATCTAACAATGTGTTAAATGAAGTACACCAATTTACAGTATGAGAGAAAAGTTGATAGGTGGGTGGAATATATTAGAGTTATACACAGGAAAGAAACCACTTTTTAATTCAAGTGGTTGTGGAGGAAGAAGAGCAAGTTAAAGAGGATGAAAAGGGAGAGACAATACTGAGGTCTGAATTCAAGAGCATTAAAAGACTTGAATGACAGAAAGGTTCCTGGGATAAATGGGATACCTGCAGAATTACTGCGCAGTGCAGGTGAGGAAGCAATAGATTATACAAACTGGAGTGTAATATTTACGAGAAAGGTGAAGTTCTGTCAGACTTCAAAAAGTGTTATTGTCATGATACCAAAGAAAGCAGTAGCAGATAAATGCGAATACAGAACAATTAGCTTAACTACTCATGCATCAAAAATCTTACTAGAATTCTGTAAAGAAGAATTGAGACGAGAGCGGAAGAAGTGTTAGGAGAAGCTAATTACATACAATTATATACTTTTGTTGAACCCAATTTAGTTTCAGGAAAAGTATAGGGACAAGGGAAGCAATTTTATTGCTCAGATTAATAATAGAAGGAAGATTAAAGAAAATCAAACCAACATACATGGCATTTCTAGACTTCAAAATGGCGTTTGATAACGTAGACTGGAATAAAATTTTCAGCATTTAAAAAATTTAGGGTTCAAGTATAGAGATAGAACAATTGCCAACATTTACATCACATCAATACATCACAGAAGTAAGTAACCCTTCCTGGTGGCTTTACTAATACACTGTTTCCAGGTACACAAGCCTGTTTTCAAGCAGCATGTATGTCTTTTTTATAGTTTAAAAAATGATTAACTATCCACCTGAATTAATCGCATACAATTCAGATATTTACAAAGGAAATTCTAAAAAACCTTTCTAAATAAATGGAAATATACTTCTAGATGATATTTTCATGATTATAATTCAATACTTTATAATATAAATGTTGAAACAGTTACGTTGAACAAAGAACCATAGTAAGATGAGGTCTTCTTTTCTACTTCACCAACATGGTGATGCTCCAGTTTCTATGTGAAATATATTTCACATAAAATATATTTCTATAAGGATTACAATTTATGAATGTTGTGACTTTTATGATCTTTTATTATCAGACAACTTGTTTATCCTACTTTAAAAAGACTTTTATTTAATAAAAATTATTACCATAATGCAGTTATAAACATATCAATAGTGACACCAAATGTTTAGACTGAATTACATTATAGGGCTTAAATAATAATAGGTCAACTTATACCTACCTTATCTTATACCATTACATATAATAGGTAACTTAGTTCATCTGAGTATCTTAAGACATTAATATTAAAAGAAATAGTAAAATGTATAAAGGCAAACCTGTAACTGAAGTTCTCTGTCATAATCTTCAGTATTAAATTCTATCATGTGAATACACCGTTGAACAGCCTTGTAGGAAGGATTTGAACAAAGAATTATATTGAAATAATTTTTTCTTGCCTGATATCCTCTCCACAATGCTTGTATTTTTGTTATTTTGTATTCCTGTTAACAATTTTGAAAGATAATATTTTTCAAATAATATACAATATTAAACAATTATGATAATCTTACAACAATAAATTAAAAATATTACATTTTTAACAAATCAATAACTTTTTAACCCTAGAATGGTACGTATACGCCTATTAGACGTAGTTCAGTAGTTGAACAGCCGCCATTTTGTTTTGGAGGAGAATAATACCCCTGCCTTCTAGATACACTACACCTGACTCTCCATTGGAGGATTAGTGTACTTCAAACCTCAGAAGTGTTCACATCAAGGTCAGTGCATTTTTTCTAACAAATCCTACCACGCCTCTCAGGCGTGTTGGTACTATTCTTGATGTATTTTTTTTTTGCTAAATATAGCAAGCTATAATGCTTACATTATTTATTTGCACAATTTTTTTATGAAAAATAATGGTGACAAGAAGCCTTTGTCAAGATTTCACTTCCTCATGAAATTGGCCGATCAACTGTCAATTCCGTGGATGATGGAGAGACTGAAACAGTCACACATGCCTCACAACCTACGAAGCATCATAAAAGACTGTCTCGGTGTGACGGATGCACCTGTTGAAATACAAGCGGCATCAAAATCTGAAAAAAGGCAGTATTGTACGTACTGTTCTTATAAGAAGAAAAGAATGAGTAAAATGACCTGCTGCAACTGCAGAAAGCCAGTGTGTGGCGAACATTGTTTCAACATTTGCCAAGTTTGTAAAAAATAATAAATTTATGACCAATTTTTGTTTAAATCTCATTAAAGTGTTTTTTATATACCTCATCCTTTCATTTAAACATTTTTACCTGCTTGAAAAAATTCCTGGGAATCGAATTCAAATTTATTTTCTATAATGATGTTTTCTTACTTGCAGTTTTGTTTAATATTTTAATTCTAAGAGCAGTTTTTCATTCTATGATATGTAGTAAGTATGCAAATAGAAGAAGATTTAACATTTATTGACATTTACAGAATTTAAAATATTTATTATACCATTTTTTGGCACTTTTCAGGGCTGTACGTCTATAAGACGTATAGGTACCATTCACTATTATTGTGTATAGGTACTATTCTAGGGTTAAATGGTATTTTGGATAACAATAATATTACTGCATTTCAAACAAGGCCTTTACCAGTTTTGTTGATGAACCAGAATTTTTATTTCCCGTTGATATCTGGAAAGTTAAAACTTTTACTTTAAATATAAAGAGTAAAATTTGAGTGAAAATTCTTCCCGCTTAAAGTTTATCCAAAAATTTTTTTAAATATTTTCCAGCTGCCCGACAATGTTACTGTGTGAAATATCAGCTTGCAATTAAACAGAACACATTCAGATTTACAGATTGTTCTCTTGTGATAAGCATGTCTGCTGCAATCAGTAGTAACAACCTGTAAGTATAAACAGAATTTCCAAAAAGAGATTTTTATCTGTGATTATACACAGGATTTACTATGTTTGATTTGTAGTGAAATGGTGAAATAATTGCCATTTGTTGATAACAGCTATTCTTTATTTACTGTAAATTGTGGTGGAATAAAATGAAAATGGATTTCAGTAAATCATTACACTTTTTATAATTAAGTTTTCATTACATTTAGTGTTGAACAACACTAAACTGTTTAGTGAAATGATGCAACTGTTTTGTAATTTACAAAACATAAGTCACAAATAATTTTTTTTCTATGATATTTTACAATTTAGTAGTATAGTGTGGATTTTAAACTAGAGGCTTTTGTTGTTAGAATTTATTCTTTAGTTAACTTAAAAATATAAAAGTGAATTGAATAAAAGTTACTCTATATTCTTTAGGATAAGAAGTGTAAATTGTTACAAAGTTCAAGAAATTATTTGTTAATTCATCTAATAGTATAAACCTGGTTAAATTTTATTTGAAGGAGAGGGGAAGAATGGAGAAAAACTTTGTGACAAAAAGAATAATGGTGATTAATTTACAATATTTTTTCAGAATTTTCTTTACAGGTATGGTAATATTTTGTAATTCTGTGTTTAGTTTTTAATGATTTTTGAAAGATCTTCAATGCTCTTAATTTTATTTTGGCTGCTTTTATTTCTAGGATAGGTTTCCCTTTGAAAAGTCTTGGTACAGTTTATAAAGTTTATTACTGCTTATTCTTCATGCTATGAAGAAAATTGAGGTAATCAAGCAAACCTTAGAACAGTGTAAATCAGATATCCAATGACCTTAAAGCGTGAAGAAATGTTTTGTTTATTTTCTGTGTAACCTAAATTCAATCTTTAAAATCCAATGGTTTATTTTACCGATACATTATTTTATATGAAACTGTTTTTACCTCACTAAGGATTAAAGGATACCAGACCATGTTATTAGTTAAAGAGTTTTATGAGAAAATAAAAGAAATGCTTTTTTTTTTATATAACACTAGAATCCTGATTTCAAAACTACGTAATAATTAAAAATAATTAGTTTAAACTACTTTCTGGTAGAATAGACACTTTCAAAATAGCTATTTTGGTTTTTTTTTTGGTAGATGCAATTTAGGACATTAAACTTATTATTGTATTACAGTTATTAAACAAAAAGTAGTCTTCTGTTGAAAAAAATTCTGTAAATATATGGAATTGGTGGAATAAAATGGAACTGGAAAGAAAGAAAAATAAACAATTTTCTTTTGCAGAAACATTACTCTAACGATGAATCTTTAAATAGTTGTAATAAAAAGAGCATACCTGGATTTTCTGGTATAACGTTCAACATGTACGAAGATAACTACTTATAACTATTAAAATTAACTATACAACTAATTATTTTCATTATCATCTGTATTGTGATTTATTTTGCATGCATATCATAGTAGATATGGAAACTGCCTATTTGATGTTATTTTGTGAGTTTATATTTTTAATTATCAATAAGAACTTCTAATTGATATTTTATAATCAATTGTTATTTTGATATTATTTATTATTTTGTTATTTTTTTATATTTTATAATCAATTGAGTATTCCTGGATGCTGCTCCAATCAGTGTTTTACCACTGTTTCCCACAAACTATCCAGGCAAATGCTGGGGCAGTTTATTTTTTTATCCATGCAGTAGGATAACTACCTATTGCTGAAGTGGTCTATATATATTATGAACCAATCAAATAAAATATTTATTTATTTTGTGTCAGTCATTTGAATGGCAATACAATTCTCCATTCCTTTCTGCTCTGTATAATTCTTTTAACCTCAGAATGTTTATTACACTCTACATCCTGAATTATTCATGCATTCAAATCTTTGTCTCGCCTAACAGTTTTTACATTCTAAACTACCAAATCAACAACTCTTTATGTATGAACCACCAATTTAGTTCTATTTTTTACAAGATTTTTCCACAAGCTGTTCTCTTGTCTTCTACAGTTCATTTTAAAATCAATTCATTTCCTACTTTATTTTTAACAATCTTATAATACTACAGTTTACGTCTTTTTCTTTTGCATTAATCTCAGTAAGCTACAATTTATGTTTGCACTTACAATGTGAAATTTAAATTTTACTTTTTAATTTTGTTATCTATTTAATAAATAACACCGAAAATATACGTTAATTAAATAATATTTACTTTATTAAATACAACTGAAATATGAGCAATACTGATTAATCAAAGATTAATTAATTGTAATTATAATTATGCAGTACATAATTTTAACATTTAACAGTAATGATAAAAAAATTATAATCAAATTATATGTTAACATTTAATGATGCTGTTAAATATGAAAGCCATACGCAGAGTATGGTATAACAAACCACACCATAACATACTCTTGAGGCTAATAACATTACATATTGCTTGCATATTTGTATGGAATTAACTGCAATCATATTTATCCTGCAATTTAACTCTTAATTATCTTCCTTTTAGTCACATTTGTTTTATGCATAACTTAATGCTACCAAACGTAAGTGTGCCGAGTAAAACAGTATCAAATATACATGTGATAAGGTTTCTTTACATAACTAAGGTTTACTAATTTAAAACAAATGGTATACATTCAGAAAATATTTCTTCCCAACAAAATGTTCATAAATTCTGTATTTCTTCTCTAACTTTTAGTTCTTCTAAAATCTTTCAGAGCAATATCAATCAATTTCTGCACTTAAATGTTCTGGAAATATCTCCACAAAAAATTCTCTTATTTTCTAATATGTTGCCTCTATTTTATAGAGGCAACTCTCTATTTTATGCCTCTATTTTATAATACATTTTTTGTCACACATATCATTTTTCAACCAAATTACTTTACTGGTTTGTATTTTTTGTTTGTTTCATTTTCAGTTTACACAATTTTTTGCCTTTAACATCTATTTTACTTAAATTTACCTACATTTATCCAATTATTCTAACATGTTTTTTCCCAATATTTACTCTCAACTTTTAATTTTAAAACATGAAACAACTTTTTATCTTACCTTAAAGAATATACTCTCTTAATCATGAACAATGTTAGTTTATATTACAGAAAAAATGAAACTACACATAAAAGAAGTTAAATATTAAAAAAATAATACAGTACCAAACTTATGTTGACCAACGAACACTTTCTAAAAGATACATCTGTTGCTTTTGCATCTAACTGATTCTGGCAGTTTTTATGAACTTTCCTCCACCACCTCTGAAAGCAATAATAAAAGACTTCTCAACATTTGATAAAGAGTATCAGTCTTTTCTGAATTTGATTATTTTTAAGTACTTGATTAGTTAAACAATCAATCAATGTTTTTATTATGGATTAAAATAAAAGTAATTATAATACAAAACAAATACCTCCCATGGCTGTTACTGGATTTACAATCAGGTGCTGCTCCTGGCGAAGGGGTATGCTCACCAATTATGCTTGGAAAATACTGGGAAAATAAAACTACCCAGGGAAGACAAAAACCCTGTACAAAAATTACAAAACAGTTGTATCATTTCACTAAACAGTTTAGTGTTGTTCATTACTGCACTTAAATGTACAATAACTGTACAAGTAAATAAAGAACAGCTGTTATCAACAAATGGCACATTATTTCATCATTTCACTACCAATCAAACATAGTAAATCCTGTGTATAATTACAGATAAAAATCTCTTTTTGGAAATTCTGTTAATACTTACAAGTTGAGTGAATTGAATAACCACCGAAGAGGCAGAAGTGTCTAAGAGGTGGATCTTCAAATGAAACAGAGAGCGAGTCCAACTCTTAGGTGGAACTCCACCATGTGCTTACTCTACAAAGCATTGGTAGCACTTTTAGAGGAATTCATTTCTTACTCACAATCTTTAAGCAGAAAATCAGGACAGGATTATTGACAATAACAGTAACTGTAAAAATAAGAGATTAGGGAAAGCAGATAGATTAAAATTAATTACTTGGAATGTATGTGGCTTGGGAATCAAAGATGAGCTAGTTGAAACATTGAAAAGACAACATGATATCGGTATGGTTAGAGAAACAAAAAATTTTTTTTTGGGAAACTAAAGAATCTGGAGGAGATTATACTGTGATTTACAGTGGTGTAACCCAGAGTAGAAAAGTTTGCTGTGGAGTAGCAATATTAACTGCAAGAGGAAACAGAAGCTACAGATTAATGAGTTTGTTAATGAGAGATTGGTGTTAGCAAGATTCCAGATTGGTAAACATCATCTATCTATTGTAGAAATATATCCCCCGAAAGGTCAGAAAGAGAATACAAAAATATTCTACAAATCTTTGCAGAACCAATGTGATAAATTTAATAAGTGTTCATTTAGTTGTGTAGATATTTCAATGCAAGGATTATAAACCAATCAATCGAAGGTGTTGTTGGGGTTTTTGGAGAGAGTTGTCAAAATAGTAATGGAGTTGAGCTGAGACAGTTTGCTAGCTTTAATAAGTTTAAGATGAGTAATTCCTTTTTCTAGAAAAAAGATATCCATAAATATACCTGGTCGGCTCATGGTCTTAGATCAGTAATAGATTATATTATTGTGAATGATAAGTTGGGGTCAACAGTTGAAAATGTTGCAGTGGGGTGCAGAAAAGGTGTAGGTTCTGATCATTTTACGGTCACCTCAACCTAAGACTTTAGGCAAGATGGAGAAGAACTAATACAGATCTGAACAAGACAGGAAAAATGTTTTTAAAGTGCATCTTTTTCAGGAGAACTCGATTCGTAAATTTTACCAAAAGCAGCTGAATGAATGTTTAATGGCATTTGAAAAAGTTATAAATGAAAATCAGGAATGATGTAATTTGAAATATTGTATTAAAAGTATTGTTCATGAAGTCGTTGGAATTATAAAAAAGCATAAGGGGCTTGCTTGTATGTTCATTTCACATAATGAAGATTTAGATAGAATAATTCCAAGAAAAAGACAAGCGTACCTGTTGATGTTAGAAAATAAAACAAGAAAATGAGGAAATTTATAAGGAAAAAAGAAATCGTTGCATGGCATTGATTCATAAGCACATCACGAGTCATGGAATTGATTTGTAAGCGCAAAGGAGAGAAATCTACATGGAAGACAAACCTTCAGGTAAAAGATGATGAAACATCTCAATAAATCTGAGACAGAGGTTGTCCAGATACATACAATTAAGATTGAACAGTGGATTGCCCATTATCATGATTTATGATATAGAAGTGAAGTAGAGGAAATCTATGAATTGGATTATGCTTACAATAGGGATGATATAAGTTTGAAGGAACTTCATATGGCACGGAAACAAACCCGAAACAGAAAGGCAGCCAATATAGAAAGTACAGAAAGTATGAAGTAGTTGAAATATGGTTGACCAATATTTCACTTTAGTTTGTTGCATGCTTACAATATGTTCTGGAAGTCCTGGACAACACCTGAGTCTTGAAAGTTTTAGAAGTTATAAATTTTTTTAAGAAAGGTGACAGAATAAAATGTGAAAATTACTGAGGAATAAGCCTATTAATCTATGTTTATAAAGTATACTCTAAGATCTTAAATGTGCATCAACAGATTTCAGAGCTTTGTTGAGAGAGGAACAAAATGATTTTCATAGAGGTAGAACTTGCATTAATAATGTAACTATATTTAACCAAGTGATTGAAAAGAGAAGGGACTTTGGTTTGGAATTACATATTGCACTTGGTGACTATGAAAGGAATTATCTGCTACATTTAATAAAAGTGATTAAACACTAAGTGATTTATATTAACACATAAATTATAATAAATGAGGCTTTAATAGTAGAGGACTGATAGATACCAACATTTAAGACAAGGATGTAGTTTATTGTTTACACTTTTTAATATTTACATTGATGACATTGTCGAGACAATGGAAAAGTAATGTTTATTATGGTATAACGCACAGTCCAAGAACCATTTTTAAATACTTACTCTTTGCAGATGATCAGCTTATCACAGAGCCCTCAGAAGAAGCATTTTAGAGTTATTTATATGAATTGAATAATATATATAGTCAATATAATTTTAAAATATCATTGAATAAAACAAAGTTTATGGGCTTTCTGGGGCAAGGATCCGATAAGATCAAAAATAATTTTGGAAAATAAACCAATTGAACAGGTTTCACATTTTAAATATCGAGGAAGCGATATCATTTTTAGGTACAGAAATTAAAATTCAGAGTTTTCAAAATATGTATGGGACAATAAGTCGAATCCTTCTCCAAAAGGTTAGATGAGATGGAATGCTGAAGTTACATAAAGAAATGGCTATCCCTCTGATAATGTATGGTATTGTGGGTTGATCTGTGCAATGACTAAATCAAAAGATAAGACAGCAGAGGTGCAGATTTCTTAGATAAGTAAAACGTTGTTCTAGATGGGACTGATTTAAGAACAGAATTAGATACTTTCTCTTAATGAAAAAATTGTGCATTACGAGAACTGGCTTCAGCATACATCTAGATTGGATAATGATAGATGGTTAAGCAAGTGATTAATTATAAACCAAGAGAAAATAAAAGAGGAGGGAAACTGTTGAAGATGTGGTTATGATTTCGGCTTAAAGTTGGTACAGGTTTAATGCCTGTCCAGAATCACACGAAAAAGAACAAAGACCTTGGTGCAGATGAAATACCAATGAAAGACACAGAGGTTTAACAGTGTGAATATCATACCTCAATAATTTCATTAGATGGTGTGTAAAAGAAGTCTTCAAGAAGGCATAATTGCAAAGAATCCAGAAATAATGAGTAAGGGATGTAGTAGAGGATGATAACTGAGAACTTCAGAATGAATGACCTCTAAGATACAGGAAGTAGATAATCTACAGAAACTCATATACAGTAAAATCTAGAAACTTAAAATAACTAAATAAATAACATTGTTGAATAATGTCACATTCAACAAATGAAATTTAGAAAATTAACAAAATTTGATGAAGAAATTAAACAGCTAAAAATTTACAAATAGTAAATTTAGGTTCAGATCAGAAATAAGTAACTGGAGTGACATGAATTAATAGAACAGAATTTTTTTAAATTCAAATATGTGAAGATGATGGATGTAAAATATATGTCAAAACTGAAAGGTGATTACAGAACAAAAATGGAAAGATCCATTAGTCAAATAGTAAGAAAGCAATAACAAATAAAGAAAGCATGCTCTTTTAAATAATGTTGATATTATATTAGCAGTGGGCCAATTTCAAGAAACACACTTTGCATATAGGAATTTGCTGTTGATCTTTTGGGATTTTTAATAAACATATAACAGCATGGATGTGCGGGAGATAATAAAGAGATAATGTGCAGGATATATTAAAGAGAAATGAGTTATAGAAAGGGAAAGGATATATAACCGAAAGTGTCAGCTGTGTAAAGATAGGAGAATAAAGACATGCTTAATGATTTAAGACAGAAAAGTGATTTGACACAAAGTAGTTAGTTCACTCTCATCTTTGTTACTCATTATTGAGATATACAGGGAAGAGCAATGATGAGATATGTCTCTTGTTCAAATAATAAGTTTCCTTGTAACTTTTACATCTTCGAACTGCAAGGTCAAAGTTGTTAATTAGAACTTATCAACAGAATAGCAGCTGGGGGACCTAGTTGAGAAGCCATCAAAATGCATAAAATGTAATAGGTTAAGCCAGATCTTGAACTATCAACCTCCAAGATCGAAATGATAATACTTAACACATCATCTGTGCTGCTGTACACAATTTAGAATACGAACCTAAAAAACATGCTTTGCCAAAATGGTGGATGGATGAGAAAATTTTATCAAATCATCAAATATGATCATGACAATTTATTTTATGTTGTAGCAGATTTTTATTAAATGCAAAACAGAGTTAAATTTCTGGACAGTTGTGTGTTGATCAAGGCTAACAGCCTTGATCAACACACACAAGCAGTTGTTTTTAGTTACTCAAGAAAAATTCCTTTAATTTGCTATAGATTTTAAGAAGACTATATATTGGTTAACTGTAAATTTTAATAATTCAAATACAGGAACAATCTTTATTTGTTAAAAACCTTGAACCAGAAAGATTTATAGTTTTGAGTCTACGTGCAAAGTAAACAACATTTGCACTTCTGATTTGGACTTCCAACATTTGGAATCCTTCTGATTCCAAGACAACCAGGCTGTCACTCAAGCTAATTTTGAGACAGAGTGATTTGATTATTTATTGTGACAGAAAAACATGTTTTGGAATGGGTAGTCTGATGGTGTCAAACAAATACATGGGATAAATTACCTTTCCCTGTCAGCAGTCTGTAAATTACCCCCCCCCCCCTTCTATAACATTAATGTAAAAGGTCCTGAATTGCTGACAGGAGTAATTGCAAGTCCTGATAGATTCAAATTCTGCAGCAATATGATGGGTGCTCTCACTTTAAGGCTGACAGTGTGTAGGGAGGCATGAAGGATGAAGGGCAAAGCATATTTGTCTCTACAAAGTTGCACATAACCACCTCATCTGTCATCTCCTCTCAACAAATTACTTTCTCCTCTGCTGTACCTTCTTCTTATTACAACCCTCAGCCAAGATATATCTTCAACACTCTGTCTAAACACAACACACCGTTCCAGTCAAGCTCGTCAAATATTTAACCACTTAACAAAGAAAGGAATTGTGATTTTCACAAAAATTTGGGCCAGAAAAGGTATTACCTAGTGATAGATTTCATAGAGCTAAGAACAATCACTTCAGAGGAGTACTGTAAAACAGTTTCACAACTAAGGCATACAAATCAGAACATGGGATACCTTCTTTTTTTTCTGTATAGCTTCTGGAACCACCATAAGGTATTACTTCAGAGGATGAATGAGGACGATATGTATGAATATGTAGTCTTGTGTAGTCTCAGGACAACTGTTCCTAAGGTGTGTGGCTTACTGAAACCCAACCACCAAAGAACACCAGTATCCACAGATCATGGGATGCGGTCTTCAGTATATATTTTATTTACAATAATCATACCAACACCAATGAGAAGATTCATCAATCCGGATAGGAATTTTTTGATCACCACCTTACACTCCATATCTCACACCTAGTTACTATATGTTTTTTTTTCCATCTAAAAAGTGGCTTGCTTCTTTCTCCAAGGTTCCAGGACCTTAAGTTGAAAACAGCAGTGTTAAATTGGATCAACTGTCAGGTAGCAGATTTTTATGAACAGGAAGTAAACATTGTTCCTAGGTACCAAAAATGATTACAACTATAATCTATGTAGAAAAAATAAAATAGATGTATATTCCAACATGTAGGTATAGTTGTTTACACACTGGTACCTCTTATGGCAGTGTGTACAATCAGATAATAGATCTTTTATTTGCTTTGTTTTTTTAATGATCTACAGATCTTTACTTTTGAAATACACCTTGCACATACTGCTCAGCACTTGGTTTTTATTCACCCTTAGGTGTCATTTACATTAAGATGACAAGCACTTGAAATATTTAAGTTCTCTAGCAAATTTGAATTTTTTGCACGGATCAAACAATGCCAAGAAGTTGGAGTTTATAAATTTAATCCAAAACAGTAATATACATTGGCAATGTTAAAGGAGGGTGCAAGGTGCAAGACTAAAAAATATACCTCTACTGTTACAAGAAATATCTGTCCAGACAAACAGCAAGTTTGCAACATTTTTTTTTAAGATAAAATTTTAAATGGATATTTAATATGGAAAGAAATCTGTTAGAGACATATGAGATATGATGTCCAAAACTTTGTCCAATATTTATGTGTCCTTTTCAAAAATAAGTATGCTAAGTCTTACAAAACATCATAATCAGGGAGAATACAAGTTATGTCTAAATTCATTAAGGTTTGTCATAAAATATTATAATATTATATACCTAAACATTCAGGAAGTTGGAGGATTAGTGTCGAGTAAATGAAATATAAATGTAATATATCTTATTTTCTATAGATTACAAATGTTATTCTTAGAATAAACAGGCAGTGACATGAAGGATATTGTTTACTGTTTAATATAAAACAATTTTTGTGGTACAAATTCTACATGAAGAAATGATATGAACACAAGTATGTGGGGTTTAGTATTTTTAAACAGATTATATTTTTTATGTATTATTTAAAACAGTATTTTTTTTCAAATATTAATGATTTCATCTGATTGAATCTATTATCAAAGTATAATCCACGTTAAAGTACAAAAAAAATCTTAAAGAAAAATAATTCCTATATTAAGATTTGATGTAAAGTGCAAGTATTAAATAAAAAGAATTATAAAGTTTATAAAAAAAATACATGACAACAGATGGAAAAACACATTAAGTTGCTCACATATTTGTTATAAATGAAGTGATAGTTGTCGAACAGCTAACAAAGGTTATAAGTTTAAATTATTTTGAAGTATAATAAATGAGAATGAAGGAAATACTTATACTTTGAAAAATGATTTAGGGCCAGGATGTACTCCCAGAAAAGCAAAAAAGGTGAAATATCAGGCATATTTATTATCATATTGTTATCAGTAATCAGACATGTGACTGCACTAGGATATGGGCATCACCAAATTACAGACATGTGAAAAGAAATTTCTAAGGAACAGAAAGAAAATTACAAAGATGAAATGTCAATGAATGAAAGGGTCAGATTTATAGTGAAAGAGGAAGAGAAATTAGACGAAGGAAACATTAGAAACAAATTAATCATGCATACTATGCTCATTTAAGTCATTTTTTTCATGCAAACCAACCTGTATTTTAATAGCTTGCTTCTCCATATTTGTATGGTTTAAATTGTAGTTATTGATCTTTTTTCTCAAAAGATAACCTCTTGATCTTGACTGCAGTCTAATAACCCAGTCTTCAATAGTTTTATTATTACTGATTTTACTGCCTGTACAACTGTTTTTTATATTACACACTATGTCCTGAAAATAAATAACACAATTAAAATACATGGTAAAATTGTACCAAAATATTCATGAATGATTGTTAGGTAAACTTAACATTTATTAGGTTAAACATTTACATTTTAAATCAAATTTATGCTAACATTTAACATTACAGCTGTATCAATAGCATGACTGTTGATCATATACCACATGTGTGATACCAATATTCTACTGAATAGTGGGCAATAATAGTGGGCTATGCTAAGTACTATGAGTGTTGCATGTGAATATAAAAAAAGAGACAGCTGCAGTTCCACTGCTATACTCATGATTTTATTTCTTTTCTTACTGTAATGACACAATTTTGCAGTTTTCCCTTATAAAGGCCCTCCATTTCATTTAACCTACCTACTTATTTTACAATTAGTAAATAATACAAACTGAAAAAAATCTTGTAAAAAAAAAATATGAATAAAATGGAGTGTACAATGTTCTATGAGGAAACACAGGCATTCAGAAATGTTTTGTTTGCGTTGTTTACTCCAAGATCTGTAATAAAAAAATAAATCCAACACAGTTTCACGACAATGTTCATAACTGAATAAAAAGCAGTAGTAATTCAGAAACTACAACTATCACTGCAGAATATGAAATATTAATTTTTTTATTATATGTTCAAATATGGCAAATAAGACTGTACACTGAACTAGACTTTATGTTGATGGTTAAATGACAAGTCACCAGTCTGGAATAGACCAATGGTATTTGACATGATTATCTGAATAAGATTCTTTTAAATATGATGAGAGTATCAATAACAATTTATGTACCATAGCCAATTTCAGAATCAATCTATATTCTTGATCAACCATAAAATTTATCTGATGATAAACTTTTCAAATTTAAATTATTGGCAAATATATGAAGTTAAGTACAAAATTTAAGTAAACAAGAAATGTTACAAGAATTTAGAACAGTAATTCAAGGGTTAATGACCATTCTAGCAATCTTCATGGAAGAGTGTAGTAGTATTTCCATACTTCCACCTATGGAAGTTTCAGGTTCAAATCCCAGTCATTCATCATATTAATCAAGTATTACAAATTTTCATATATTTACTTTTCTAAGTTGACATTAGAAAAGGCATCCAGCAGTAAAAATCCCCCCCCCCCACAAAGAAAAGTGAAGTAGACAAGCATGAAAATAAAATACAATTTCAAATTTGATAGAACAATTTAAGAGTTATTTTCAACTGAACATATCCACTTCTAACCTTTCATTATTAGAAAAAGTATCCAAAAAAATAAAAACTTAGAAAAAATAAAAATACTTAACTTGTCTGCCAATACACCAGTTATTAATTGCCTTGGCAATGGGTACATTGGTGAAACATATTAAAGGAAACAAACCAACTTTATATCAGAGTAATTAAAAAAATGGACTAGTAAAAATATGAATAAAGATTTCTTCATAATAATATTGTTCTTTGCATTAGAACAAAGTAAAAGTATTTAAAAAAAATAAATATTATTGTTACCATATTTAAATCAATATGGCTCTCAGCCTTCAAAAATGTCAAAGACAAAACTAATTTGGCATTTATAAATATGTGAAGGCTATTTAGAAAGTAAATATTTAAGAATACCAAAAATCAAAGATAATTTTTTTCCATAATTGCTAGCACAGCAAGTGTGATAAGATCCAAATAATATGAAAATTTTAAATGACCTCATTCACACTAATTTTCTAACAATACATGTTTAAAATGGCTGTGTTAAGATCTAATACCAGCAAATACTTGGGTATTTTAGGTCATTCAGTTTTTTTTTTTACATATGAGCTGAAACTGCTGTGAAATTAATTTTTAACTTGTTTCTGTGCATGATGATGATAATGAGCAATAATGTTATGAAAAGGCATTCTGTGAAAAATGTCATGAATTTAAAACAAGTTATGTCAGTGATAAGGAAAAAATCACATTTGTATGAGTTCATGATATGCAGTATCAGATCTAAACTATCTGATACCTCAGTTATACATCCATATGCTTTCTTTAGAAGTTTTGAAGATTAAGATGTCAACTTTCTTAATGGCATTATGATAGGAGATAAAAATGGTATGTCACATACACCTTAGAAAAAGTAACACTCCATGCAATGCCACTATTATCGTCATTGTTATCATAAAAAATTTAATGAGTTAAGATAAAAAAACCACATCACATGTCCTCTGAAACATAAAACTGAGATTTTCTACTTAATAAAAACATAACTGTTGGTGGTTAACTTTAAGACCCTGAAAAATTGCAGGGATAAAAAATAAATTTCAAGGATTGTTAATGTTTAGAGTATGGCTAATTTGCAACAAAAACTATCCAAACAATCACCATATCATACAAGTTGTTGCAAATATTCTAATTTAAAGTTTTGGCTAGACTTTCAACAGTCAGATCTTGCACCTAGCAACTATCACTGTTATACAATGAAGGAACATTTGACTAAGTTGAAAAAACATTTGGTTGAAATAGAATTTCAAAATACAGTGATAGAGTACAGTGATATGTGGGTAACACAACAGATTGGAAACTTCTACATTATAACAAACTAATTCACAAGTTCAACAAATGTATAAAGTTCACGTGTGCTACTCTAAAATAGTTAAAGATGTAATAAAGGTGGATAAATAAATCCCAAAATAAAATCATTTAAAATTATTTTCTGTCCATTGAATCTTTATTTTCAAAGTGTCCTCTATAAATTCAAACACTCATATAACTGATTTATAATATTTAATTCCATTATATATTTATACAATGTATTAATAAATTAATAATTGTTTTTTAGAATTGTTCAGGCAGAATAAATGAAGATTTATAAGAAAAGATATTTATTGCATTTTTAAATACAATAATAAAAAAGGAACAAGTAACCACACACAAATATAATGCAATTTTTTTTTTAACAAACAATATATTAAGAGATTAAAGCTAACAAGTTTAAGACTTGAACATGAAAAGAGACTTATAAATAAAAGTAACATTTTTATAAAAAATGTCAAATAAAAACTAAAAAATAGAATTATCATGACAAAGAGAATTATTAAATATGTATGAATGACAGATACATTTAGAAAGCACAAACTACAACTAGGAATACACAAACATTAATTATAAAATAAAAATCTAGGATCTAGTTCCTGATCAAAACAGGAATCATCTTAACTCAAATTAGCTGTTCCATTTATATATTATTTGGTGTTATCATAGTGGTGTTGTGCTCACAGAAGCAAGTAAATGGAAGTTTAGACCTGAAAACAGTCAAAAGAGCATCTTACAGGCACTGTTCCTATGAATAACAATTATTCCTTTTGCAAGGTTTTCCAACGAAGTATTATAAACCTACCTTAAATAAAATATATTAATGATTACTTACCTGTATTTCATAAATAGTCAAATGGCGTGAACTATCACAACTTTCAGATTTTACAACATCAGGTTTGTCCCAAGTAAATTTAACAGGATTTTCATCATGTAACAATAAATAAACTTTAAGACCAGTGGAAGTAAAGTGTAATGTCCAATTACAATCTGAATTCTTTTCTTTTAAACATTTATATTTTTGTAAGGATATAAAGCACGGTAATGAATCTCCGTTACTGAAATTTAAATCAGCATGACTGATAATACAAGACAATGTTTCTTCCATATCATTTTTCTCTAATGCATAATTAATTTTTGTTAACCATTTTGACACTGTTAAAATAAATAAAAAATATGTTCAGAATAATACTTTTCTGCAATGAAAAAAATTTTATTACTATTATCTAATCTACTAGGTAATTTGAAACATTATACATTTTAATTTTACAAAACGAAAGAGAGTGAAATTGAAGCAGCAATATTGAAATAAGTAAGAACACATACAATAAATGGTATATAAAAGTTTGAAACGTAAGAAAAGTAATACTGTTTTACTTTAGTAAAGTGGAGAGAAGATTAACCATAAAACATATTTAATTTATAACTAGTTACATGTCAGGAGACTGTAAGAGCCTGTGACCCATATTAACTATGTTTGATGAAATCTTAGATCACAAGCAGGAAGAAATGTGCACATGTAACAGTTACACACATGATATTTTTCAAAAATGTTAGATTGCAGTTAAATGAAGTATCCGAAAAATATATAGAAAGCAATAATTGTATTAAAATGGCAGTTATAAACTTAATGAATATTACTGAATTTAGGTATGTTAATATAAATTAATCAGATCAATAAGTGTTTAGAATTATTACATAAAAAGTAATTAAGTAGAAGATGTATAATACACATTCGGATATACAGATAAAAATATACAATAGTCAATCTTATTTGCAGTATATTAATTAATTTCCTGCCCTATAAATTGGGAGCTTAGCTGTGGCAATAGGCCAAATCCTCATTTTCCACAGAGATAGTATGATGATTACCTGCTAATAAGATGTAATATGAATAAGTAGTAATAGACAGGCAGTAGCAACATTTGAAATATGATGGGGGACTTCCTAATTATGGGAGAAGAGTACATCTAAAAATTGGTATGAAACTAAAAAGGATACTACCATCAGTAAATAAACTGGCATTCACCACTTAGAAACTTATACGGCTTTGTAAAGCAGAAGGCTATACCATAGGAGCTACTATAAAGTGGTGGATATCAGTGGAGACTAGACAATGATTGTTTACGCCAATGCGTAAAGTAGCTTTAATCCAATAAATTCAAGGTCTTCTCGTAGTGTCAAGTTCACCATAATTTTTTATTTTGTCTGCTGTGGTCGTAATGACTCTTAAAAACAATTCCTATTTAGCCAAGTTAGTCATAACTGTTTTGTTATCTTCAATTTTAATGTTGTCAAAGTTTCTAAAAGTCTAATTATCTTTATCTGCGATGATGTCATTCCTCAACTTGTTCGTATTCAGAAACTGTCTTATCAGTCTTATGTAATTCCTTTAATGGTCTGCTTCTTTATAAAAAAAAATCAGTGTTATGTTTATCGTTCCCAAATTCCCCACGTTTCTCTAATCATTCCCAAACTTCCCGTTTATGCTGTTTCTTTCCCGCACTAACACTTGCACACTACCTACTTTTTTTTTTGTTGTCAACACACACACTCTTCTGTCTATGGCCTAGTTTGCTTCCCCTTCTTCTCATCACGCCACCTTTCTTCAGTGCAGGTCAGACTTCTACTGGGTGCGGATGTTCTGCCTGCGACTCGTTCACATTTTCTTTCACTCTTGTTACATTTCTCTCATTGTGTCCATTTTATTCATTATTATACAAGTTGTTACATATCGATTTGAAGTGGAGTGAATAATAATTTATAAAATGTTGTTCATAAATAATTAATATTATTTAATGTGATGTACCATTAAAAGGTAAAGTAAGTGTGCTTTATTAACTGCTACGATACTGAATTATTTTATGTATTGTTTAAAAATTAGTGGTTGAGTTATAGACTGTAATTTATTAATGTTGGTATACTTCAGTAAAAATATGAACTGTTATTGTTAACTATTCACTACTATTATTATTTACTGAAAGAAATATAATGTGGTTTATAGTCCGGTTAATACGTAATGTGTTAGTAATTAACTAACAAATCAATTGCATCTTTGGTATTGAAAATCATACTGTTCTGTAAACAGTATGCATAAACATAATCGCATTCTAATCCCAAAGATTGGGTATATTTCATTAATTTTGACCAAGATTTTGTTTTTAGTGGTTTTCAAAGATTACTGATGTTTTGAAGCATAATTTTTCATAAAAATACATGGAAATTGGGTATGTTTAGTGAACATTTATGTAATGCGTCAAAAACATTTTCATAAGAAAATAATATACTGTCTTCATCTAAATCAAGTTCCATATCATTACATGTGTGAATCTAATATTGTGTTTTATAGATTCAGATTTAGTTTTTAAATAATCTAAATCATTTTCATTCAAAGCTTTGTCAATCTTGTCAATTTTATAGATTTCATTAAGAACTGCATTAGTTTTGTTTTTTATATATCTTAATTGTGAAAAATGTAGTGATAAATTCAGTGTACTAATATTATGATTTCATGTTTTTAAAATCATTATAACATGATGAATTGCATTATGTTACAATATTATTATATTATGTTATAACATTATGTTGCATGATATTGAATTTTCTTTAATCAATGTAAGGTTACTAATCTTTAAGATTTGAAGAGAAACCAAAAATTCATTTAAGTGATAAATTAAAGTCCAATACTTCGGCAAACAAGCTATGTTTAATTTTTGTAATTTACCTAACAGTGATTCTTGAAAGAAGGCAGCAACTCTTTCAGTAACTGAGGGTTGCCAATTACTGACAGTTGACAAGGGTTGAAAAAACTTGAAGATAACATATTTTAGACTTTAAGTACTTCACAGCTAAAAGCAATGGAAAAGTACAGCTGCATTTTCAAAAGAAATGATTTTCTTTATTCCACATCTTTTTTTTTAAAAATCAACTGATAGTACCCTCTTGGATAAAATATTCTCCTACTCAGATCTTTGAGTGCGGACTGTTAAAAGATCATCATGAACAATAAAAACCAAGGTACCCTTCAAGAGCTTGGAATGTTAGGAACTTAATGCTAGCTTAAATAAGTTAGCAAGGTAGGAATTAGTGAGAAAATGATGAAAAATGAATAAGATTTTTGGTTAAGGAACTGTAGGATTAACACAAAGTAAAAAAATGAAAGCATGAGGGGGTTAGAAATACAGGACAAAGAGAACGTTATTAACAATTGACAAAATGAGAGAATCATTCTGATCAGGTTAGATTCAGAAACTTCTAACAGTGGTGCAGGTTTATATGTCAACTTCCACGAAGAAATAAACAAGATAATCTAAACAAATATGTAAAAGGATAGTACGCAGTGGAAGTTAGACTTTGGTAGGAATGGATTTTTTAAAATGTAATAATTTATTTCTCCTAATTTGGTAATAATTTAATACTAATAGGAAACTGTAATAAAAATAAGAACAAGAAGGAAAATAGTTGGTGTATGATATAGATCAGAAAAATGGAAGCAAAATTAAGAATTCAGTATCTTGCGATGTGTAAATTAGTAATAACAAAACACTCTTTTATAAAATAGTAAAAAAAAAAAAACAATATGGGCCAGACGATGTGATATAGAAATATTTCAAAGAGATTATGCAATGGTTATGCCGAGAAATTACTGGCAAAGTAGACTAAATTGCAAATGAACAGATAAATGATAGAATTCATTTTACTTTGAAAGGCACATTGGTAGAAAACCAACAAATGAATTAAAAGTTTATGGATGAATGTAAAAAGTCCAAAAATTCTCAACATGATGAAGGCAGGAAATGTATAAGTTAGAAATAAAGTTAATATAAAATGCAAAATAAAAAGTAAATTTGTTGGTGCAGAGATATGGTGAAGCAGGAAAAAATAAGATTACTAAACCTTGTGTCACGAAACAGTACAACAGATATAAATATAAGTTCAGTATAAATGAAATAGCTTAGTAGTTTAGACTGGGTCGTTCTGTCTCTTCCACATGCAAGTGCAATTATTTCTTTATGTGTATAATAATGTAATGTAATCTACCAATCGACTGGCACCATGGCATGACGATAATATGCAACTAAAAATTTTGTTGAGTCTATATGATTGATGTTTAATAATAAGGTAATGCTTCACACCATTACTCAATTCAGTGAAAAAAAGTATTTCACACTGTGTTAACTTGTTACTCCATATGGTACGATACAGTTTTATAGTTCATTTTCTAACAGTTCTACTCAATATTATTTTCATCAATTTTAATTTATCCTGTGTTTATGTGCCAATTGGGTTTTAACAATGGGTGATTCTGTTGCGAGACGTAAACTGGGAAAAAACTTAAATATCTTCGGAAAAAAAAATCAGCAACATATATACGAGGGTTATTTTTTTTCAAGGTCTGATTGGTCACGAAATTAAAACCACAGTGAAAAAAAAAATTTTTTATTTGTAACAAATACTTACATAGTTACACTATTTCTCTACATAGTCACCACTCCGATTTAGACATTTATCGTAGTGTGGTATAAACTTTCCATTACCCTCGTCATAGAACAGAGCCGCCTGGCCTGTGTTTTCAGCCATGTTTCTACGCTGGATTGTTCTTTTGATTTTTCAGTTTTGAAATGGACCCATGTCTCATCCCCTGTGACAATTTTGTTCAAAAATCTTCTCCTTCATTGTGATAGCGCTGGAGAAACGTTAGGGAGGCATCCACTTTCATTGTTTTGTGATGGTCGGACAGCATCTTGGGAACCCATCTCGCACACAGTTTGCGGTACTGAACTCTCAATGGTGTAGAGAGCTGACCTTGAAATTTCAGGAAATAAATCACTCAATACAGAAATTGTGAACCGATGATTTTCTCGAATTGCTTCTTCCACTCGCTCATTGGTTGACACTCCTTCCCTGACCGCCTGCATCATGAACATCTTGTACGTCCTGCTTTAAAGTTCCTGCACCATTGTCGCACTTTGCTGTCACTCATTGAAGTTTCACCATACACTACTTATTTGTCTATGAATTTCAGCTGCACTACACCCCTCAGCCTGAAGAAATTGAATTACCGCACGCACTTCACACTTGGCGGGAGATGCTATTGTTGTAGACATGTTTACGTGCTAGCTGCGTGTTCAGAACTAAACGAAGTGAAGCGGCATGATTGAAGGCCATACTAGAGACGCTGTGCAACACATATGCGCAAAGGTTCATCCGATTTTTGCACAGGTTTTTATTTTGCGACCGATCGGACCTTGAAATAAAATAACCCTCGTATAACTTTAAAACAAGATAATCCTGAAACAGCAGTCAAACATTGCTTGAAAAGCAAGTAGTGCATTAGTAAAAGAACAATTTTTAATATAATAAAAAAAGACAAAATTGATAACATGTTATTTTAAAAAGACTCGAAAGCATGTGAAAACAAAAGTTGGATTATTTTACTAAAACTGCTGAGAAAAAGTTCATTCGTTTTATTTCAATGACAAGCTTCCTAACTTAAAATATTAATGCTGTGAATACTAATTCTGAACTACCATATTTTTCTAGAAGTGCATTACATCTTATTTTACAATCAATGAAATTGAGTTTCATGTCCAGAAAAAATAATTCTTTATTGATTGAACGCAAAGATATTATTTCATGGGGTAGGGAATATTTATGAGACATTAAGCAATTTGTAAAAGGGGTAAGATAATTTATTATGTACATGAAACATGGGTTAATGTGGGACAAGTACGAGAAAAGGTATGACTGGATAAAGAAAAAAGTGTGTAAAAGACACTTTTATGAAAAATTTGTCAACTGGATTGAAAATCATGACTGGAAAAAGTAAACGATCAATAGTAACGTACATAGGAAGAGAAAATGGGTTCTTGAATAGTGGTTTATGGGTATTTGAATCCAGATCTTCCCAAGAGTACCACGCTGAAATGAATGGCGACAATTTTATGCAGAGGTTTAAAAGATTATAGATTGTCACAGAAATGGATAGAGGGCTGTATCATTGCCAGAAAACTGAAAAAATTCCAAATGATTTGACCCAAAAATCAGAAATTGGCAAATGGTTAAAATCGATGAAAATCGAACAATCACTGAAGGCATGTTAAAAGAACATATAAGATTAGTAAAATCAGTTAAACAAAAATATATTTATTATAAAGTAGATAAATAGCAAAATTAAAAAATTTATGTTGTGTTGCGTCTCCTTCCATACCATTACAATTTTAACCTGATAGAATTGATAAGGGCATAAGTCAAAGGCTGCATTGGGAATAATAACACAACATTTAAGTTAATTGATGTAAAAAATCTATTGACAGAAGGTGTTAATAGAGTACATGCAAATTCTTGAAAAAATTGTTTTCAATGTGTAATAACAGAAGAAAAAAGCATGGGAAGCTGACAGTTGTGTGAAAATATTATTGAAGATAATGCAATACTTTTGGGAAATGATAACTGTTCAACAGACATCAGCTTATCAGGTATTGAAGAAATACATTGAAGTAATAAACATTTTTTTGTTTTACTTGATGGAAAACTACTATTACAGAGAAAAATAAATATAGCATACAGATGGCAGGAATATATAAAGGAATTATACAAAGAAAGGGAAGTTTTGAAGGAAGAAAAAGAAACTACAATGATAATAGAATACACTATTTTTAGATCAGAATTTGATAGCACTCTTCAAGGCATAAACAAAAAGTTAAGGCAGTACGTATTTTTAAATAAAATTAAAAAATTTTTTTAAATAATAATTATTTCTATTATGGGAAAGTTTTCTTTCATTTAAATTTATTTTAACTTTTATTTTTATGCTCTTTTCAATCAGTAAGAATTTTCAAATACAATCCTGAAAATTTTCAAATTCAAATGAATAAGAGCAGTAATTAGTAACAAGTTTACCTGTTACCAATCTACTCATTACTGTTTATCTGTTACAGTTACCTGTTATACAGTTCAAAACTTATGTATTAACATTTTCAATTAAGTCCTGTAGCTTTATTTGTGTGTGAAGTGATATAAAAGAACTTAGTGTAGAATATATTTGAATTTTGGGAAATAAAAACCCGTCATGATTTTGTGAAAATAATTTTTAAAAAAATATTGGTAGCACTAAAATTAAAATTTAGTTTTGAAATTTTGTAGACAATTTTTATATTATATTTGCACATTTACATACCTTGAATAACTTCTTGCACTTCTTTACAGACACGCTGCACAGCTTCCTGAATATCAATTAACCACAATTCTGTACCTTCAGCTTGCTCTTGATACTGTTTCTATACATTATAAAAAAGGTTAATTATTACTTGTTAATTACAGAGCTGAAAAATAAAATAAAAAGCTTAAATAATCAGAAATAAAATTATCATCCCTAATTGTGACAAGATTTCATTAACCGTTATGTATTTTATTATTTTTAAATCTGAGATCATAGAAATTTTTTTCTTGAATAGGATGAATAAATAATAAGTATTATTGTTTCCATCCAGATACAAGAAACTTTATCTTACTAAGAACTTTTTGAACAGTGTTTGTAATTAAAGTAAATAAAAACTGATTACCTTAAGAAGATAAAGAAGAAGCGATAGATCTCTGAAAGATAACTTTTCAGATATTTTTAAAGCAGGATTCTGGAGTGCTTTCTCCATTGCTTTAATATCATCATTCTTAACTGCATTATTTAACATCTGTAGGCTGGCGATAGCTGCAAAAGACATAATAAAAGTATTTTTATTATTTTAAAGTAGAAAATTATTTTAAAACTGAAATAAATTGTAAAGAAATACAAATACTAAAATTACCTATGACCTAACATTCACGAAATTTCAGAAATTGATAAATTAAAATGAAACCAACAAAAATTTGCAAGCATTATTTTGTAGAAACAGAGCTTAAATCATACCAACCAACAGTAACTCAATATTAACCACACATTAACAAGAACACTAACTGTACCACCTTCATGTTTGCAATGCAAGACGTCCAACAGAATTTTTATAACAGAAAGAGAAATGTAGTTGAACTGCATTTCTTAGCTGACAGAATGCAGAAAATTAGAATTTATATAAAAATTCTTCACTACTATGAACTGATCAGAGCATAAAAATAGCCATAGTAAAATAACAGGTAAATTAATATGGAAATATGAAATGTAAACCTTTCAAAACTATCAGAAATACTTCTAAATAAATTATAATTTTGGCAATCATTTTTCTTATTTGATAAAAAGTTTGCTCATTCAAATATGCTTTGATATGATCCAATTTTTAAATTGTGAATTAAACCAAATAATGTTAATCCCTAAGCACGTTTTTATTTTTATAGAGTTCTATTTACGCTATATCTTTATCGAATTTCAAAAGCAACTTTTTCATACTAGAGTAAAATAATAACCATCATTTTTAATAAACTAAGATAAAGATAAGATAAGATAAAATGAGGTAAGATAAAATGAAGTAGAGTAATTGCAAAATGGTATAAAAACCAGTATCAAGGAAACATGCCAACAGAAATTTGTTTCATTTATTAGTATATTTAAAGCACTGTTTTGAAGGTTAGCAAACATGAATATTTATAACAAAGAATAAAGAAAAGGTTAGGAGCCATTTGAATAAAAGTGGAGATAAACAGATGAAGTTAAGGGTAAAAATAAATAATATATGAAGAAATTCTAAAGATGAGTAAGAAGGAAAGATTTCTGAATATAATTTTAAAAAAGTAGTTAATTCATCGAATAAGAACTTCAGTTATTGTGCAGAGAGGAACAGAGTGCCTCAGAAATGTCTTTAGTCCCTCCATCATAGTAAGGACTTACTCTTTTTCTGTTTAGCCACCAGAAGGTATTACTTCAGAGGATGAGTGAGGATGATATGTATAAATGTAAATGAAGTGTAGTCTTGCACAGGCTCAGGTCGACCACTCCTGAGATGTGTAGTTAATTGAAACCCAACCATCAAAGAACACTGGTTTCCATGATCTAGTATTCAAATCTGTATAAAAGTAACTGCCTTTATTAGGATTTGAATCTTAGAACTCTCGACTTCAAAATCAGCTGATTTGCAATGACGAGTTTAACCATTAGACCAACCCAGTGAGTCATAGTAAGGACATCCTGGGCTGCAAATATCCTAACACCTTCATCTTGGAGCTAGCAGAAAGATGTAACAATAAATTTTAAAAACTGAATGATTATTAAATATAACTCACCTGAACCACTTTCCCTATGCTCCGCGTTAACAAGAGCAATACAATCATGTATATCCATATAGCAAAGAAGCGTACAGAAACACTGCTCAACTATCTTGAACTGACGACATGCAGTCAGTGCTCTCCAGTACTGTAACTTCAATTCTGGTTCCAGTAATGACTAAAATTAAATACAGCATCTGTTTATCACATTAACATCTGGTATTAAAATAACTATTACTAAAATTAGGTAAGTGATAATATTGTCTGGTATTTAGCAGTTAGTAAAGCAATGGACTGACAAACTAAAGAACCAAGATTTGATTGTCAGTTTGGGTAAGACACTATCATCATCCAATACTTTATAACTTATTCTCAAAAGTAAGCTTATACTATCAATGATACACTAAAAAAAAAAACAAATATCATAAGTTCAACAGAAATGTAAAATATACATAACAAGAGAAGTAGAAATTAAAATTTGCTATGCATCTTTAATCACGGTTGACAATGAAAATCATAAACCTTTAAAACAAAAACCTGGAACAAATTCTATACATATAATTTTTTTTTTTAAATACTTTAAAATGATTTCAATTGTCCTTGGAACCACCTTCAAAGACTGAGCTATTATCACAACTTGCTAGTAATCCTACTAAATTTGTATCTATGGAATTGTCACAAATTAACTAGTGTAATGTTATGAAAGGCATTCAAGCACTCATTTTATTTTTAAAGTTGCATCTCATTTGACCAATGTAAATCATTGAGTAGTTGAAGCAACTACGTGTATGATATGAGATGTGTTCAAAAATTAAAGAGAATTTTTGATTTTTTGGAAAGAATTTTATTTATTCATCTACATTAATGTTATCCCCTTCAAAATAGTCCCCATTAGATATTATAAACTTATGCCAGCGCTTTTTCCAATCCCCAAAATACTTCTGAAACTCGATGTTTGGAATAGTGTTTAGCTCTTTTAGCTATTTGCTTTTAATTTCATCTATGCTTGTAAAACAACGGCACTTTAAGATTCTCTTTATTTTTGGGAATATTTAGTGTCACACGGGACCATGTCTGGTGAATATGGCGGCTGGGGTATCATTACAATGCTGTTTTTGGGAAAAAATTGACGAATAAGCAATGAAGTGTGAGAAGGCACATTATCACGCCAAGGGCATAGCTTTCCAATAAAGATAGAATATCACTTGAAAACCTTCCACATTATTTGCATTAAATTTCATAATGCAAGTTCACAAACATCAACAAGCTTTATATTCTTTCTACAAACACACAAAAACTCATCTCATTTTTCAATCACACTCTGAACACAAGGAAGCCCAATTATAAAAGTTCCTCATAACAGCTGGTCCTTGGTTTATAACAGCATTACCAGTTTTTGAAATTGGTTTCAAGAGTTAACTAGAAATTTTTAGAAGAATATTAATTAAAAATTAAAGAATATTATTAAAAATATTGCACTTAAAACTTTACAGTTAAAAAATCTGATGTGGACACCAAATGACTTCCTTGTACGCCTATTAAGTTACATATACACATTTTTTACTGCACTTCATTTAAACTTATTTCATTGGAAAGTGAGATACAATCCTCCAATTCTTTAATAAAATGGAGAGTTACACAATTGCTGAAATATTAGTTTTTATTAACTGTTTACGCCATTTGCGTAAAGTTGTTTTATTCCAATGAATTCAAGGTTATGGTGTTAGCTTATTTCTATCACGCATTATTTCATTGCTGTTTAACCTTAATGTATATATTAGGCTTGGTGTTTTTTATTCTCAACCAATTTCAATATTGTCATAGTTCCTAGAAGTCTATTTCTCTTTGTCGGCCCTGATGTCATTTCTTCAACTTGCGTATTCAGAATTATTTCTTATCTGTCTTACGTAATTCTTTAGTGGTCTGCTTGCTTGTAAATTATTTTTGTTATGTCTTCGTTCTCGAATTCCAACACGTTTTCTCTTATCGTTCTCAAACTAACACTAAGACACTTCTCTTGTTTTTTACACACACTCTCTCCTGTCCACTGACTAGCTGTGGTTTCCCCCTCCTTTCACTCACGCCATCTTTTCGTCAGAGTTGACCAGACCTTCACCATGTAAAGTTGCCTATGACTTTTCGCTCTCAACCTTTGTGCTAATATCTTCATTGCATTCATACTCGCATACACGATGCGGTATTTCTCTGTCAAAATTATCTCTAGTTCTACCCGTTAGTGGTTCGTTATTTCACCGATCTCGATGTTTTGTTTCTGCCTCGTTTCTTGGTCAAGTTTAATCTTCAAATTCTGTATATTACGTCTTTGCTGAAAGTGCTTCCATCACTACAAACTGCCAATTCTATAGACGCCGAATCTTCTCCAGCTGCTTACTACAATTTTCATCGATGCAGAATCTCTCCAAACTTGTTGCTACATATCTGAGATGCTACGTATTATTCTACCTCTAAACCACGTTTCACCACTGCATTCCTGATACACCAGTGCGGACTACGTCCAGGATTACTGTATGTATTCATTTACCTTCACTCACGAGTTCGTCTCTTGCTAATATTTGTGTGCTACAGGCAAGTTCAATTTTTCATTATTTATTACGTTAAACAGTTATTTTATCATTAAAATTTGTGGAACATTCAGTTCATCGTACCTTTGCGCATTTCAATTTCAAGTTTAGTTTAAAACCCTTTATTCATGACAGGTGGCTTATATAAGGTTGTGTCATCATTTCAGCTGCAACCTATTTTACGTACTTAATTATTTTCAATTTGTGGTTATTGTAATTAACTCTATCATTTATTCTTGTAACTTGTTATTCGCCGAGATTAATTCTATTCTATTCATGAACTGCATTCATAATACTTCTCTTAAATTAATCTAAAGCAAATTACAGTTATGTTTAAAGTAATGTTTACAGTTATGTTAAATTACAGTTATGTACAGTTATGTTTTAGGACTTCTTGGTAATTTTATATTTTCAAGAAAGCTTACTAGTAAAGGAACTCTATTTATATGTTTACTTATTTCAATTTGATTATTGTAATTAATTCTTTTTGTACTAGAATATCATTGTGGCCTTTTTTCTATACTAAACTAGAATTACATGTTTTAATTATTTAATGATAAGTTTGTTGTTCATAAATCAGGAAAAGCCAATGCTAATAATTAAGATTTACTGTAATTTATTTTTCTAAGTTAATGACATCTGTTCGTTGCTAATTTTTCAATATTACAGCATATGTCAGTAATGTAATAGTTTTCCAGTCAGACTATGTTTATTGATGTTTTTGTTTTTCTAATTATATAATTGTAAATCTCATTTTAATATTATTATTACTGATATGCTGATTTCAGTTGATATTCTTATGTATCATTAAGTTATGTTAATTTCATAATTTCTTTTTAGTTTTTAAGGTTATGATTTAACATAAGTTCAGTTGTTTTCTTTCTCATTAAAGTCCAATTTCTTTTGGCAAATACGAGCTGTGTTTTTTGTTAACTTTACCCAACATTAACATTAAATATTTGTACAATTATTAATTCAACAATCTTAAATGAAATATTAGGACAGAGTAAAAGTCCCTTTACTATTCGTATTACTAAATCAGTAGTATTATTTGTATCTTCGTGAGTTGATTAACAAAAGTTTCAGATTTGTGGTGTCGTATAAATAGAAGTTAATAATAATTAAACTATTCTGTTTAGTAAACTCCTGTATACCAGTTAAAAATGTTAATTTCGACCCTATGGTGTAAAATATTCAGTTTTTATTATTGGATTATTTGGTATGTAATCAAAAAAGAAAAAGAAACAATTGTACAGAAAAAAAAAGATAACATGAAGAAATATATCTAAAAAAAATGAAAAAGATAAATATGAAGAGTAAGAAAATGTTAAGAAAAAGGAAAGAATTTTAAAAAAATTAAGAGATGATAAATATAAAGATGATAAATTAAATATAAATATAAATATTAAGAGATGATAATTAAAAAAATGTTAAAATCAAAGAAGGAATAAAAAGATTAAGAGGTTGATGAATATATAAAGAGAAAACTAGAGAACGTGTATGCAAATTAAGACCAGAAGAATTGTATCAAACCAAAGAGATTATATGATTGACAACAAAAAACAAATATGTGAAATGATGATCAACTCAGACTTAGGAAGAATATTGTCCGACAATATCAGAGTAAAGTACTAAAAGTTAAGAATTTCTTGCAATTTATTAAAGATCTTGCATGTATATGTTGTTCTAGTGAGGGTCTATTTTTCAGTCACTGTGTAGTTAACTTTAATGTAGATAAAATTGAACAGTTGAATTATACGAGATATGTATATACAAATGTATGTATGTATGTATGTACAGACGTCACGGTGAAATTAGTCAAAATGATTTCAGGGATGGTCAAAATGGATATTTCTGTTGAAATCTGAAAACTGAAATTTTTTGTGATCACAATACTTCCTTTACTTCGTACAAGGAAGTAGAAAGGGAAAGAAATGTTTATTAGATATACTAAAGAACACTGGAAATGATAATAATCTGTATATCAATCTGAGTTATGATAAACTATAACTACATCATTCGACAACATACACAGCAGTTTAATATGCTGCAGCTTGTCAACAACAGCTAACTGCTCAATTTGCTATACACTTTTAACTAACACTTCACATAGCACAATTATAAATGACCAACCAATCTGTGAAAGCTGGTTAAGTGTAAAAGTCTTGGTTCTTAAATTGTCTTACTCATTTTCTAATTTTTTATTTATAAAAACTGATGCTGTATTGAAAATTCTGAGTACTGACATCATGATTCTAAAACTAATAGATAAGTTGTAAATACATCAGACAATATCTGTACTGTCCTTTATTCTTAAATAATTCAACTAATTTACAAAAGATAATATTATCTACTCATAACCACCCATTTATCATGAATTGGACTGCATCTATCATCTTATATATATATTGTATGTAATTTCTTATTTGTTTTCAAACAAGGTGATTTAAGTATTTATATACTTATCCTTATTACTAGTGTCATACATATAATTATTTCTTTTACAGCTGAAAAAATCCAAGAGAAGTACAAATCTGCGTATAACCAAATTAATTATGGCCAACATTTCTATTTTAACAAATAAAAGTTTACAAAAATCTATATAACTAGCACTTTCTACAGTCCTATCTAATCTCATTTCAACTATTAGTAAATTGTTACAGTTACTATTGGACTTTTCCAGGATCTCAATTCCGTAATTAAGGTGAGATGAAGCAGCATATGACTTACAATGAAGAAGTACATTTCTGTGAAAATATTTGCTAATTTAATGAATTGAAACATCAACTCTATATATTTTCAAATAAAGAATGACACAGAAATATATACCCATTCTGGAAAGAACCGAACACTGCTACTATTACTCCAACCTGTAATTTGTCAGAACAGGTGTGTGAACTAAGTGCAATTTATTTCAGTTACCATGCTTGACCGCATAGGGGAAGATACACTCCATGCTATTGTTTTGGTCACCACACCACCCTCTCTGTACCTAGTCCTTATGGGCTTTACCGGAGGTCATCATCAGTAAATGACATCTTTCAGTCTAGCCTTAGCCAGGATGCCACCAATGTAAATGTCACAAGCGTCATTCCAATCTGTGTACTACTTACTAACATAAACTCCAATCAAAACACATCTAGTCAAATCTCAAACAAGACTGAATGACTTTCTAAGAATGAAGGAATTGAACTCTACCAACCAGAAAGATAAAAATGAGTTTGATACACAACAAATCATAAAACACAACACAAAAACAATAACAAAACATAACAATAGCAATAAATAGTAACATAAAACATAATCACTAACAAAACATAACAAGAAATAATGTAACATAAAACACAATTAACAAAAAACAAACAAATCTATAACCAAACAGAAACAAAAACAGCAACAGTTTAGCAAACCGTAAAACAAAATAATAATAAAACCAAACATAAACAAAAAAAAGGAAAGTCCAAGCGGAACATCACATTCCTTCAGCGATCCTTTCTTTCACCAAATTAAACTTTCTACGATCATCCATTCAGCCCGGCTTTTTCAATAAACATGAAGATTAAGTGTCGACCTGATAATATCAAGCTGACAAATGGTTTCCGTGCGCATTAAGTCATACCTAGCACATTCATATATCACATGATAAGCATCGTCCAATAATCCGCATCGCGAATAGATACCAGAGTCTGCCAGGCTGAATTTCTGTAGTCTGCCTCGAAAAATGCCATGACCTGAAAGAAACTGCATTATGTACTTGTTCAGGTGTACCCAGGAGGCATCCTGCAAATCAACAGCATTAGGGAAAAGATCATGCGTATTACACCCACACTCTGTCTCATCCCATCTGGCCTGCCACAGGGTGACACATGCTGTTCTACCTCCTTTATTTTCTCTGAAGTCAATTTACCTAACTTCTTAGCAACATAATGCTGCTGCCTCTCAGACGCAATCAAGTCTACTGGTTTCACGCCTGCAATCACCAAGATTACCTCCCGTAAAATTGTACAGTAACCACAAGTTACCATTAGCAATTTAAGACTGAGCCTGTAACAAAATATCCCAGTAGCTTTTAAATGTTAGCCTATCCGCCCAAACAGGCACCGCACATAGCATAACTGCCTCGCATATGCCCTTATACAAGATACTCATAGTCTTAAAATTAAAACCCAAATCAAGATTGACCACACATTGAATTCCGAAGAAAGCATTACAGGCTTCCCTGTGACATATTGAAGGTACTTCTTAAACAGCAATTTCTCATCAAGAAACACGCTGAGGTACTTTTGAATCTGAACATATCTAATACGTTGGCTTGACATCGATACGCGGACTCACTAAATATCATCTTATGTTGATGACCCCACAGCTCATGTATCCTGCATGCCTGAGTAACTTTGAATTCAACCCAACACC
Source organism: Lycorma delicatula (assembly GCF_047948215.1). Classification (NCBI taxonomy): domain Eukaryota; kingdom Metazoa; phylum Arthropoda; class Insecta; order Hemiptera; family Fulgoridae; genus Lycorma; species Lycorma delicatula. The sequence goes on along the minus strand of NC_134457.1, from coordinate 190,474,302 downwards.
ACAAACCTCCTTCAACCAACAGGAGTCCATCGTCAGCATAAGCCACGATGCAACACCCTCTGGGCAATCTCAACCACAGTAGTTAATCAAACACCACCACTTATAATAAGGGACCCAACATAATGCCCTGTGAATAACCTTTAGACAGTATCTTCCCCACATAATGGCTGCCTCGCGGAGCAGCACAGCTCAGTGACTGAAGTAACTTTGCATAACCTGTGCAACTTACTCACAGTACAATCTCTCTTCTGTAATTGGTATACAGCAGAAGGTCACCATAGGTTGTTAAATGCCCCAGAAATGTCCAGGAAAATGCCTATATTTCTCCCAACTGGAAGTTACCACACCACTCATTACACGAAGTATGGAGTCCTCAGTACCCTTTCCAGAACAAAACCCATACTGATTATCCATTTGTAAACTGCACAAGAACAACCTCTCATTTGTACAACGATACACAACCTTTTCAATGACCTAACCAATAACTGGCAGTAACATCAAGGGCCTATATGACGAACTAACAGTGGGATCCTTGTTGCCACCTTTAAACAACAATTTCACAATTCCCTTCTAACACACCAGGAAGTATCCTGGTGGAATTTATTAAAAAACCATATGATAATTCCCACACTTACCCCTACCTACCAAACAAGGAGCTCTGCCGTTATCCCATCAAAGCCAGGAGCCTTATCACTACCTAGACTACGGAGAGCTTGACACACCTCGGGTTCAGTAATCTCCAAGGAGATTGCACTCCTGCAAAACTGAGCAACCTCACACCTCACCCACTGATTGTATGCGATCTCATCTACATCAGTATCATCAGGCAGAAAATGTCAAGTAGTCTGTTCAAAATTTCAGACTTGTCTGAAATTACACTGAGCCGAGTCAAGAGAGAGGACAGAACATCCTTTCATCGTTTATATTCCAAAACCCTATGTACAACTCCCCAGGGATCCTTGTTCCCCTGTTCACGCATCAAGGAACACCAGGAATCGCTCTTCGCTGCCTGAACTTTGTAAAAATATAGAGATCTAAGAACTCTCTATATTCGCCAACAAGGACTGCCTGCGATTCCGGATCACTCTCATGCTGAGATATTCTCCACAAACGACAGATAGCCTGTTTCATGACAATCAATTCCCCCAGCTCCACAATGGAGCGAGCCTCTCTCAACCGGAACTATGAAGAACTGAACACTCGGTGGCGTCAATAAAAGCCACCAACAAACCTACCAGCCCCTTCCAAATCCAGAACATCTAGACTCTGATCCAAAACAGAGTCTGGCCGAAAGAAAATCAACAATCTTTTTCCAGTCTGCATGCCTGTGCAGGAAACGACCCTGCTGAACTGGAATGTTACATCAGTAATGCTCACTCAAACCACCAACAATTTAATATACTATCAATCGATGATTGCTTGAGCTATCATCAACCACCATCCAGTTACAAGCATTGGCAGGAATAAACCTACCAACGATAATGTCAATGTTCATTCCACCAAAAAGCTGATGCCCATCTACCTGCATAGGTGGGCAACTCACCAGGAACATTATATACCTGCAGACCATGTGGGCTAAAAAGCCCTCAATTTACCACCATCATGGGTGAAGCTGCTATACCACGAAAGTGACTTAGCGTTCACAGATCTGCACCAATAAGGACTGGACTGGTACCAGAGAATCATAGGATTTCATCCCAGACCTGAAGATGACAATCTGCAGGATCTCCATATTGAAAATACAAAACTTGCAACATACAGATGCAAGTTCTGATCATCCACATGGACAACAAGATGAGCATTAGAGAGCTGTTGAATGAAGACCCAGTCAAGTTCTCTTCTGCACAGTACAACAAACATGCTATCAGAACCAAAATAAAATCTTTTCCAATAAGAAAAACCTAGCAGTTCACTGGACACAACATACAGATGCTGCAACAAGACAACCTCCCTATGTATGGCGATCTCACCAAGTTCAATCTGTACAATGTAAATACCTGTGCATTTATTTCCCAATTTTAACCACCCAACGATATTGAATTATTTATTTATTTAGTATATGGCACAAAGACACAACACCAATTACAGTCAAAAATTACAAACAAACATTTAACAAATTAATATAAGCTACTGATTCTGGAGTGTCGCCATCAGGAAATCTTCAGGAGTCCCTTCATAAGCTGTCCTAGGGCAAACTTCTGTGATGTGTTTAACAGTTTGATTTTCACTACACTCGCAAAGGGGCATCAGTGTTTTAGCCTATTTATACAGGAAATAGGCGCACCTACCATGCTGAGTTCGTAGGGCATGCTGAGTTCAGCATTGACCATGTCTTACATGGCAAGTCAAAACCTGGCAGATTTTGAGTAATACATGGGATTTTGTTATTCTGCTTTGTGGTCCATTCTTGATGCCAGGCGTCAGTTAGGTTAAATCCTTCCTCCATGGCAGCAATTGCTGTTTTGATAAGTGGTTTTCTAGATCGAAGGCAACCATGATTGGCATCCTCATGTGTTAGTAGGTTTCGATTGTCCATAATCTTCTCGTACTCTCTTATAAGAGCGTTTGTTCAGTGCAGGTTCGGGGGTGGTATGTGGCTCAATACCGGGAGCCATTCCCAGGAGTAGACCTGATAATCCCGGCAATCATTCTGATATTGTTATTAAGTTGAGCATCAGTTCTATGAACAAAAGGGCTGTTAAGCCACACTGGCGTACAATATTCTGCAGCCAAGAAGACGAGGTTCAGAGATGATGTGCGCAAAGTGGAAGCCGATGCTCCCCACGTTGTTCCACAGAGCTTATATATAATGTTGTTTCTCGCTTTCAATTTCTCTGCAGTTTTCATTAGGTGCGCCTTAAATGAAAGTGTTCTATCAAGTGTCACACCTAGGTATTTTGGTGTCTTATTGTGAAAGAGCCATATATTCTCAAATAGAATTTTAAGCTTTCTATTAGCGAACTTGTTACTTAGATGGAAGCATGACACCTCTGTTTTACTAGCATTTGGTTGGAGGCGCCACCTTCAGAAGTAAAATCAAATATTCTCTGACAGATTCTGTTGTAGATAAGCCTTTCTAGTAATTTATATGTCACTGAAAGCAATGCTATGGGCCTGTAGCTCTTAGGTAAGTTTGCTGGTTTCCCTGGTTTTAAAATGGCTACTACCTTCGATTGCTTGAACTCTCTGGGTATGCTACCGGTCTGCATTATGTCAATGAAGAATCTGGGCAGCCAAAATTTTGCATATTTTCTGCAGTTTAATAAAAATTCTGGATTGATACCATCAAATCCTAGTGCTTTTCCTGGAGGCACCTACTCAGTTTCTCCCGCCTCCCTCCTCAAGTTTCTTAGTTAGAAGATCTTAGTTTCTTAGAATAGGAGATCTGCTTCCTAATTTTCTTAGCAGATTCCACGCATGACGACTTGAGGTCTGAAAGTTCAGGCTTCCCACCTGTTGTCCCTGTGACAATTCCTCTATTCCCTGTTGTCCTGCAGCATCGAGCTATGGAGAAGCTCAACTGCCACCTCTTGACTGCCCGTCTCAAGGAAGCTTCAGTAGAGAACTTTGCTGTTTTGGGACCACCCTGGGATATATTCTCTGCGAAACCCTCTAGAGATGCACTTCTTAGCGGTACTTGTTACTGCTCCAATAAATCTGCTATAATTTTTGCTGATTGATGGTATCCAGCCTAGGCATTTATCCAGATTCCTAGAAAACTTTTTCCAATTAGCCTTTTTGAAGTTCCATCTAGGGCGGGGTAGAGGTCACGAGTGAAATTTGGCTACCTGCCTCTACAATATCTGGATGGTGCTGGCTGTGAGGAAAGTCGCAGAGAACTTTTCGAGTGACTAGCAGCAACCGATGTTTACTGTCAATTGAGGTGAAACATAGATCCAGGTTCTCCCGCCTCCAAGCCGCTGATTTAAAAGTAAATCGGTCTTTAGCATCAAAGACAAGACTAGATTCTCATCCTCAGTCCACCTCACCAGAGCCTCACCATTTGTATCACAATCCTTATATTTCCACTGCTCATAATGGCTATTATCACCCAAGTAGACCACAGGATGAGGTTGTATTTAGATTACTGACGTTGGCCACAAGACAGCTGGTGGTTTATAGATATTAGACACTGTTATACTTCCGATTTTAATTACAACATTATGAATTTCATTGTCCATGGAGGTGGAGATGATAGTGGTGTTTTTTATATCGCATCTCACATAAGTAGTGACACCGTACACATCATGGTATGTGGCACCAAGTAATTCATATCCAGGTATTTTGCCTCTTTTTCACAATTGTTCCTTAGTGTTACAATGTGTTTCCAGGATTGCGACCAGATCAATATTGTCGTTCTTCAGTAGTTTCGATAAATACTGGCTCTTAGAATAACTTATGCTTTCCATATTTATGTGACAAATTCAGACTGAAGGTCCAAATTTAAATTATAATACATTGTAACAACCCTCTGACAACTTAAAACTTCTTAGGACACTCCTCTCGTTTGTGTCCCTCATCCCCACAGTGGGAGCACACTACCACCACATGTTTACACAGTTTAACTATGTGTCCAAACCGGCAGCACTTGAAAAAATGTTGAACATCTACATATTCTTTGACATTACACAAAGAGAAGTCAATAAACAACCTGCCCTCAGATACGAAGCCTCTTTTAATAGTTCAGGACTCATCTCAAAAGATACTGTGGTAACGCTCTACCTCACGCCTACCCATTTTGAATAACAATCGACAATCAGCCTTAAAGGCTGCCTCAGCCATCTGAGTACTCTGCTCCCAAACAAGTCATTAACTCTTCCCCAGACAGACATCAATCAACATCATATACAGTTATCTTACCAGTGTAACAGTCAGTGGAACATCACATGTTCACATACAATGCGTATGTGACAGGAGGCGATTCAGTTGTGGTAGCTCAGAGATCATTCTGCTGTTATTTCAACGTCAGCCAACACAGAGCAGTCCCAACATGGAAAACCATTCTGAAATAGATTGAACATTTCCGAAAGACAAGTAATGTGATCTCAAAAATGCCACCAGGGGTTGAATGTATGGTGAGAACACAAGGAAATGTGATGAGAGTGAGAGCAGCAGTTCTCCACAGTTCACAATGTTCAGCAAGAAGCATTTACAACTGGGATGGGAATCGGTGAGGAGAATTTGGAAAATTGATCTTAAATTTCATCCATACAAAATGGTCTACGTGCAGCAATTACTCCCAAGAGATTACGAACAGCAGAAAGATTTTGTTGCAATGATGAAAGATGATCAGGGAAGATGGTCATCACCTTCTAGATGTAATTTATGCCACCTAACATAAATAGCATCTGTTTCTCCACATGTCTCAGCCAACATAATACAGTTTGGTGAAAAATTGCCTGTGTCATGTCCATTCTAAAAAGGGGATACATCACTGTGTTACTCTTTATGAGGGCTATTTGGAAAGTAACTTCAGCTTCATTATTAAAAAAAAACTCATAAAAACTTCATAAAACTCTGCTGCCTGTGAATTAAGCCAAGTAGTAACGCCGTTTTTCAACTCCTTGTTATTTTCAAAATGAAGAAATAACCATTTCTTCATTTTTGGGAAAATGTAATAATCACTGGCAGCCAAATCAGGGCTGTAAGGAAGATGATTAAACGACGTCCATTTGAAACTGTCGATTTTCTATTAAGTGCATACTGGAGTATGTGGATGAGCATTGTCATGAAGAAAAACAAAGACTGAACTCAGCATGCCGCATTGTTTTGTTATGTATGTAATTGTTTAAATTTAATGTCATCAACAGAACTGCCTTAATTACATAAAATACTCACTGCATTTATATAAGTAAAATGTACAGAAATAACTTCTGATGTAGCAATTAGTTTTATAGCATTCAGTACTCTGGAAAATTACCCTTCTCAATTACTACTTGGCTTAATTCACAGGCAAAAAATTTCTATAATGAGGGTAAACATACTTGTCATATCTATAAACAAGTTTTTGAATACCTTCATCATAAAGATTTGCCAAAATCTGTAATTAAGCCAAGTAGTAACACTGTTTTTTGACTCCTTGGTTTTTTGTGACTGTAAAGGTGTGAAGAAGCATGAAAATTAACATTGAAACTTACTGCTAGACGTTGAAATCGAGAAGGGTAATTTTCTCAATGATTTTCAGGAGTAGTGAATGCTGGAAAATTAACTGCTAGATTAGAAGTTATTTCTGTACATTTTACCTCTATAAATGAGGTGAATATTTTCCATATATAAGACAGTTTTACTTATAACATTTGTTTACGCCATTCTGGCATAAAGTTTTTCCGTTATTTCTACGAATTCCCAGCTAGGGTAGGTCCCGTTGTTTTGTTACAAGGAATGTTTGAATTCCACTTGGTTTCGTATTGCTGGGTCTGTAAAGCCCACCTGTTTTTATTATTGTTCTTGTGTTCGAACCTCCCACCGTCATCCTTAGCGACCGCGCCTATTATTCTATCGAGTTATTTCTGACTACCCTTTTCATACACCCGTTATTTTTTCGTCCCCTTACTAACACACACACACACACACTATCCTGTCCACTACCTGGTTCTGGTTACCCCCGCCTTTTTTCGCCATCTTTTCGGCAGAGTACCTCCAACATCTCACCACTGCAGTCGCCTCGGGCAATACTCTCCTGCAAACTCTGTGGTAACATTCACGCTCAAGCAGAATTTCAAACTCATCACTACACATTTGAGATTCCACGCCTCATTCTACCACTAAACCACATCACGCCGCTGTATTCCTGATTCACCGTGCGGACTACGCCCAGGACTACATAGGTATTCTTCTGTACTTGCTGTTACGAGTTCATCTCTGGCAAATATTTGTGTGCTACAGGCAAGTTCAGTTTTTCATTACTCATTACGTTAAACCTTTATGTTATCATTCAAATTTGTGGAACATTCAGTTCATCCTACCTATGCCGTTCAAGTTTCAATTTCACTTTAGTACAGTCACGACAGGTCACTTACAGAAGGCTGTCATTGTTCAGCTGCAACCCATTTCATGTGCTCAATTAAGTTCAGTGTGATTATATTCTCTTTTGTACTGTAATATTATTATGTATTTTTCTATGTCAAACTAGAATTACATTTTTACATTATTTAACGTTAAGTTTGTGGTTCATAAATCAGGATAGGCCAATGCCAATCAAGATTTACTTTGATTTATTTTTCTAAGTTTATGACATTTGTTCATTGCTAATTTTTCAATATTACAGCATTTGTCAGTAATGCAATAGTTTTCAGACATACTATGTTTATTGATGTCATATTTTTCTAAAGTTATAATTAAACCTAAGGTGTTTCATGTTATCCTTCAGGCTTTGTCAAAAACGTATATTGTAAAAATCTGTATTTAGAAGCGTGTACTCATGTATTTTTTCAGTTAACTATCATTGTTCAGACGCTGATTTCAGCTGATGTATTAAGTAGTTTTTAAGGTTATAATAATTAACTTATATCAAGTTGTTCTCATTAAAGTCCAATTTCTTTTGGCAAATACTAGCTGTGTGTTTTTTTTTATTTTTTAACTTTACCCAACAACATTAAACTTTATATCAGTAATCTATAGAATATATAAAACCAGACCAAGAACATCAGGTATACCACACCCAATTTCAGTTACATTTTATCTGACTCACCAGATCTGACCCTAAGAACATACGCTATTGGCTAGACAATCAGCACATATTAATAAAAGGAATACTAATTAAAATCAGTAAAACAATAAATAATTTTTCCTGTATCAATAAAATATCAATATTTAAATAACAAATACATACAAGTGAACTGACCAGAGGTAGGAACTTACAGAAATGTGAATGTTAGAATTGGACAGAGCTTCCCACACTTCATCTGGGCAACCTACATCAATAGCTACAGAAACTGCAGCAATATCTGATAATACACGCAGGCTAGCAACTACATCAGAATAACCAAGTTTCTCCTGTGAAAAAAAACAAATACAAATAGAATCAAAAATTTAAATTTAAAGTAACACTAAATTTACAATGTTTATGTACCAGAAATAATTTGGTAAGTAGTGAACTTGTACTCCTACACAGCATTATTAAAAAAACCTCTAATTACACCTACTGTTACATTTTAAATAGTTAATTACACCAATAATGCTTTCATAGTTACGTTTTATGTAGTTTACTTCATAACTACTACATAGTTACCTTGCTTGTATAAACATTTATCATAGCATTTTACTAAATTGTTTTCACCCATGTAATAGAAATCAGCTGCCTGTGAAGACAACCAGTCTTCTACCATTGTTTTCACTTCTTCATTGGTGTAAACCGCTGGCCACCAAGAAACACCAATAGGACTCGCAATACAAAGCTAAGTTTATTATTGTCCCTTTGGGCATAAAACTGACTAACACCATGTCTATTTCAAAACACAGTCGCCATAATCTTACGTGTTGTCATTGTCTGTTTGGCTTTCACTTTGACAATATATGTTGTGTTGCCATTCCATTGACTGCCGCTTGGATACTGGAGTGATGTGAGAAACCCAAGTCTTGTCACTTGTGACAATTTGTTCCAATAATTCATCTCCTTCCTCACTGTATTGGGTCAGAAATGTTAAAGCATTAGCCATTCAACGTTTTTTGTGTTCTTCAGAAATCAGCCTGGTAACCCATCACAAGCACAGTTTTTTAAACTGCAAAATTTCAGAAACGATTCTGAATAGCACTGACCTTGAAACTTGTGGAGATAACAGTGACTAAATGGAAATTGTGAATTGCAGGTCTTCACAAATTTCTGTATCAACTTTGCACACCAAACCATCCTTGATTACAGAAGGTCGACCCAATCATGATCCATTCATGGGCATTGTTCCAACCGTCCTTGAACAATCTTACCCATTTATTCACTTTGCTATCACTGACTGAAGTAGGCATCTCAAGAGCCATGCAAAATTTACATAGCAACAGCCAATCGGATCTTACTTAAAAAACAGCCCTCGCACAATACTACAATATACATTGTATTATGTTATACACGATTCATTATTTCCTAATAAGTTAATGGCATCTTCTTCCCCAGTACTTTGTTTAGCCACTACTTAAGCTGTATGACCCAACAATTGCAAGGCAATTTAATCACATAATCAGTATTCATGTTGTTTGAAGGCTGAAATCTAACTGAAATTATAAAAAATATATATTAAAATTACGTTAAAAATAATAGTTTTAATCGGTAATAACTGCACAAGTAAATAAACTTGACATTGGCCAAATGTCAACTAACACATTATTATCTCAATATCTGCCTAATATAATGTCACCCTTCAATAAGAAAAATTATTCATTTTCTAATTCTGAAAATAGTCAACATCAAAAAATTTTAGTAGCTTTTTTTATGGATAGAAGTAAAATCAATTTAACAAGGCAAGAGACAATTCCACTCTACTCACATATAATCAATTAGGCAGTTACTAAGGGTTAATCAAACGTTACCTTAGTACATATACAAACATAAAACTTTCAAAATTTTTTACATCACCAAACAAAACAGAACTTCTTTAAAAGAAAATTATTAATTAATTTTACTTACACCAGATTCAATGGTATCAACTTTCATTTCTTCATAGTACAAAGGTATAGCAAATTGAATGAAAGTTTCTGAGGGAAGCAGTGGTTCAAGAGAAAGCAATGCTTTTGCAAAACCATCTGGATTATTTTTTATCAATTCATTATTTATATTTTCAACATATTTCTTTCCTAAAAACAAAAAAAAAATTATTTCATAAATAAAAAAATAAAAAAAAATTTGATTGCTCTATTTTAAATGCTTGTAACATTTTAAATTATATTATGCCAGTCAGTGATTGAGATATATTTTATTAAAAACAAAAGTGTACACGCTTTCTAGCATGACATCAACCAACTATTATCTCACACATATTAAAAATATAGCTTTATTTTATATATTATAAAATATAACTTTATTATAATTATATATTATAACTTTATTATAAAATATAGCTTTATTTTATATATTATAAAATATAGCTTTATTTTATATATTATAAAATAAAGCTATGAAAGAGAGGTGACTATTCAAGCATTTGCAGAAGCAATAATGTAAATTATGTGTATGTGTAAAATTATGTGTTATGTGTCTACCATGTAGATATCTATAATACAAGTAATGAGTTTGTTTCTTCTTTCTCAGTTAAAATGATACAGGAAATCACTTTTGACACATCAAATGTGAATGTGAAATCACATCAGGAATTAACAAGAGTAAATTAATAATTAATTAGACAGACAGCTACAAAGAAATTATTATTTATTCAATGACAATGAAATTAATACTACTTTTCAAATTAATCCTCAGCTACATTTAGGCTCTTTCTGCGAGTTTTCTTATTCCAATAATACAGAATGGTTCACCTTGACGTCCGAGTCATTGTTGTACAACAATCATGACCTGCTTATTATTGCCAAACTTGGTCCTATGTAAAAACTCTTTGAGGATAAAAAAAATAAGATAATGCGAGATTGAGATTGTAAGAGGGATTTGGAAACACCTACCAACCTGACTTTTGAATAGCTTTCCATGTCTTTTAGGCAGTATGTGGATGGGCAATATCATGAGGAAGGACTGTGCCTTTTGAGAGAATACCAGGAGAATGTTTCCTCCTTACTGCAGGTTTCTCTTCATTTTCTAGCATACCACAACAGTACTCACTATTCATAGAATGTTTTTCTACCAAATCCCTCTCTATAAAAAAATTGATGGTGTGTGAGTTTGTTTGTTGGCTGTATGTGCTCACATTTTATTTCAGCTGCTATTGGCACAGAGCAGACCAATGATGGTGCGCTGGGCATAGTGACTCTCTCCTGCTAGAAGAAGTCCGTTGTCAATTAATTTACAGATTATTTAATTTAATTTCTAGGTGTAGATTATTTTATTTATATTTTATATTTGTGTTTTTATTTAATTATAATTATTTATTAATTTCATTTATTTAATTTTATTAATAATAAAAATTAATTAATATTTAGCAGTAAAAAAAATTCTTTATTTAGTGGGAGTCATTGACGCACATCTGGCCAGCACATCATGTGGTCCGCTCTGCACCAATAGCAACAGCTGGACCGGCAACTAACACAACCTCTCATGAACATATACACAAGACTAAGCAAAGAAGCCAATTTACTGTTATCAATGTGGCTAGCATTAAACATGATACTTCTATTAAAAACTATTAAAATTCTATTATCTACTTACTTCTTACGCCTATTTTAAATATAAAAACACCAAAATGTTCTAAAAAATATTCTCTACACACTAATATTTCTTTTCTTAAAATATTTCTGTAAAATATTAAATATTCTCATAAACCCAAGGATATGAATGTGTCGAAGTCCAGGCTAAAATGAGCGAAGCGAGCCCTAATTGTGTAACCATTCTAAATTTTGTTGGTTACGAACAATATATATTATGTCATAAAGAAAAAAGTTTCAATATTTTACAAAGTAGTTAATATTCATTTGGCTTAGCTGATATTAAAAACAGAAAATAAGCAAGATAGTATTATATTATTTTAATAGTTAAATAAACATAATTAGTTTAATAAGAAATTGTATTACATAACTTTGTTTTTTGATGTATGACATGGTCTGGATAGCCAGACGGTGATGTCATCGTGGGCTGGTGAGAGCATATACATTCTCAGAAAAAAGTGTGTACGTGCATAAATACGAATGGGCGTCTGGTGGACGCCCATTCGTATTCGTCAAAGACTGACATTCTTTGTTTCGGGGCTAGTATGAATTTAGCAGTCATGGAGTGGAGATGTGTTTTGAGTTGGCTCGCACGGAAGTGGTGATGTGTTCTTTGTTCGATGAGACAGGACAGTGAGACTGGGTGTATTCGGGTGTATGACCTCGCAGGTCATCATTATTTTTATATGTGCAGGAAAGTATCCTTATGTATAATGAAGAGAAAAATTAATGATAAGATATTTTTTTTAAATATGACAGACGAGTAGTGTGGAAATGTGTTTTCTATGACTCCATATATATGATTCAAAATATATATAATTATATATAATTTTTATATGCTTAATATGTTCAATTAATGTTAAAAAAATTATTTTTCGTATTGTTAATGTTAATTTTTTTTTATTTTAATAATATACATGTAATCAGACTACAGAGCCCTAGTACATTTTTTTTTTGTTCTCCCCTTAATTTGAATTGTTTTGTGATTGAGCTTTTACTTTATATTGATTCACTTGAGCTTTTCAAATTAAATTTTTTTTTTTTTTTTTAATTTGGAAGTAAGCTTGCAATTGGCTGATATCACTCAAAACATATAAATCTCAAAACACCATTAACATCACTTTACCCGCTGGGTTTTGAATTTCTTCATGGCACGTGAACTCGGATGTCTCCATTCCATAGTCTTACATTTGGATTTCCATTCAAAATTATATATCAAAGTTTCATCATCATTATACTATCTAAAAAAAAAGCATTACCTTTTGATAAAAATCATTCTCTAAGTTCCATACAAATGTGATTTCTCTAGCAAATGTGAGTTGTCTTCCTTCCTTTTTCCCATTTAGCCTCCAGGAATTACCATCAGGTATTACTTCAGAGGATGATATGTATGAGTGTAAGTAAATTGTAGTCTTGTATAGTCTCAAGTCTACCATTTCTGAGATCTGTGGTTAATTGAAACCCAACCACCAAAGAACACCGGTATCCACAATGTATTATTCAAATCCGTATAAAATTAACTGCCATTACTAGGACTTGAATGCTGGAACTCTCAACTTCCAAATCAGCTGACTTGCAAAGACACGTACACGACTAAAATGTGAGTTGTCTAGTATTTTTCTTTAGCACAATAACAATCAGGTATTATCAAGAAATTGTAGTAAACTTCACAGCATTATTTAAGTCTTATGAATGATGAGCAGACTGAAGTAAAAAATCATTTACGGTAAATCAAAAATAAACTTTAAACAACTAATAAAGTAGGTTACTGAAACATACAAGAAATTGCCCAGCCCAAATTGATAATTTGACCACTTTTGCCTGACTCTTAATATACTACAAAATAATATAATTTTTTAAAACAAATATGATTTCTCAAAATGATACCATAATAATTATATTTTACTTTTTCTTTCTACAGATGCCTCCTGGTTACCAACTTTTACAATATTCTGTAAAATTTCTTTCTGTCCAGTAGCACTAGAAATTGTCATAAAACTACTGCTCTCAATAAAATCCTGAAGTTCAGCTGCATAAAATCCTTTATTCTCTTCATTTAAATCCTTAAAGAAAGCAAACAAAATATCACACATATTTAAGTAGTTATATGATGAAAGCAACAACAAAATATGCTTTAAACATTAGAAATGTGGCTGATATAAAATATTAAGTTTCATGAGTAGAATGTGTAACAGCTTGATATTACATAAAATGACAAAAGAAAATGCAGGAAATTAGAGTGTTAGGCCACATAATACAAAAAATTAAAAATATCACTGCTTACAAAGTGATTAGCAAGATAATTGATTGGATGGAGAAATGTTGGTAGAAGGATATCTCAAATTAAGAACCTTTGAATGTGATTCTTTATATAAACAACCAACTTTTTTATGCTGTCATGGTCAAAGTTAAATAACATGATATACCCATATCTGAAACACATAGACAAAAGAAGAAGAAAACAATTAATTAACAAAGAAACAGCAATTTGTTTTATTTAATGAACAATTAAAGAATGGTATTTATTATACATTTGGCTAGTTCAGCTATATTAATCTTCAAGGTGAATGGTTAACAACTGTAACTGATATTTCAAATATTTAAAAACAATCAATATCTTAGTACTACAAATAATTTGCATAGCTTCTAATAAATCGTAACTATCAATTAGGATTCTAATTGTAGTCACTCCTCCGAAAAAAAAAACACATATTGATTATGCATATATATATTTGTATGTAATTGTAAAATAGTTATTTTATGAAAACATCAGAGTATGTTTTTACTTTTTTAGGCAAAAGCACTGCCTAAAAAAGTTTGCAGTGAAGTAGGCAAAATTTTATTTACAGAAGAGAAATTAATCTATCTTCTTTATCTTTTGCCTTACCCCATATCATATGAGGCGGAGTTTCTTTATTTAATGCATCAATCAGAGTAGGTTTATCTGAGGGTAATAATGTTCAACAAGTAGGCAATTATTAATGAACAAAAAAGTCGCAGTTTGGCTGAAGGTAACGTGCATTTTAATAGGCTATCCAAGCTGATGTGCAATAGGATACCTGATTTGTAAAGAACGGATGGGAAATTTCACTCTATCTTTACAGAGTATATGAGGAGTATAAAACCACTTCAATCTACATAGTATAAATATTTGTAGAGGGTATAACAAACCTCCTCCTCGTAAAGAGATTTTTTAAAGAATTCTACAGCAAGAATCAGTTGTAAAGTCAGTTGTAAAAATAAATATACTCTTGGGAGTGTACTTCAAAGAAAAGGTAATAAGAAAATGGCCATAATAAAATCAATGTGGATCATAAACACATAGTTCCTTTCCATGATAGCATATTATCACCCAATTCGCTATAACAAATTAAAACATATAATTTTAATTTGGAAAAGCTATTAATATAATACTAATAAATAAATAATTTAATTTCCACCAACTTAATAAACTCACTTATCCTGTTAATAGAACAGTCACTAGTCTACTCTTAAAAACATATATAATTGAAACTGAAATGAATTAATTTCATTTTGTATTTGAGCATGATTCTATACAATTTTAATAACCAACAACATTTCTTTGTTACTTATTTAATGTGTTTCTACAAAAAGACTGATGGTATTATAAAGAGCAAAAGCACTATTCATTAGAAAAGCACTACTGTATTATATATTGTCACGGTAAAGGTAAATATCTTATATGTAATAAATAAGAGTGATCTCAGTGTGTTTGAAAAATGAATACTAATAATTAACATAGATAAAGAGTATTTAAAAATAAAATAGCCATAATATAAAAAGTAAACAATTATACCAGTAAGGCTATCCCAATACCAGTATCACCATATACATAATATCAACAATAAACACATACATAGTAATGTTGCACTCATAGATACTTGGCATGATTTTCTGTAGTTACAGTCATATCTGCAAATAGCAGATTTAATTCTATTCATACACACAAGCTTGTTAAAACTTGTAATGAAGAAAATATACAAATAAACACAAATGGAATACACTACATAATGTTGCATATTATTCTCTACTAACAAGGTAACATCTACCAATTCAGATTCACAGAATGAAACTTACCAATCCCAGCTGTTAACAGACTGTTTTATAGAAATTCAACCAAGCACCAGAGTAATTGATTGAAAAAAATTCAGCATGATTTTTTTTTTTTGTAATTTGAAGACTTTATTAACTAATAAAACTATATTTTATTTTTAAAGCTGTTTACTATGTTTAACTGTGATTTTATTATGATTTTTATAGTCATTAAAAATTACTAACAATGCTGTACATTGCATATAATTTAAATACTTTATGTTCATGTTTTTGTGCTTTGAAATGTCTAATGAATGCATTACTCATGATCAGAGATGTATACTTCCACCATAATCACATCTACAGAACTGTTCTTGTTTTTATTATAATGAGTATTCAAAAATATAACACAATGAGTGTTCTGACTTGATGAGTATTAAAGACTTTAAAAAATATTATTTGTAGTCAAGTCAGATGATCTAGACTGCAATGTAAAGTAGCTTTTGCAAATGCCGAAACAAATTGGAACATATTTTTTTAAAACATTTATTTAAATTAAAAATAATGAGACTCGAGAGCTTTTAAGAAAAATCATGTAACACTACATCTTTGTACTAAGCGACTGAAATAATTTTATCATATTCCTTTCAAACTTTCTAGTGTTTACAATTCTAATATCCCAGTGACAGGTACTTAAAACAGTTCTTGCATACTGTTGCACCAAAAGATTATACAATTTATGGTGCTAATATCCCAGTGACAGGTACTTAAAACAGTTCTTGCATACTGTTGCACCAAAAGATTATACAATTTATGGTGCCATCCTAAAAGACACACATATACACACCCATATTTTAGTATTTTTATTTTTTTTTTTTTATTATGCAATAACGGAATTATTTCAATTTTGACTGAGGATGTGGGTTCCTACAAAACTACTTTCAAGAAAAATTATGGTAAGATATGTCTTATTTCAATATTCTGTACTAGCTGGTTTATTTAATAAATTTAAATATATATTTATATATACACATATGTTACTAGAGAAATGTTACCGTTGAACTCAAGGGAAACTTTCATTAAAGTAAAAAGTATCAAATTAGTTTTGATTAGAATTTTCTTATGGACACCTCAAAATAAACATAAAACTTGTTTCAAATTTTGATTGTCAGGCTTATTTTTAGTTCTCATATTTAAATAAGCAAATACACACCAGTAGTGGCTCACATATAGGCATTGTGGAACTGCAGTACCCCCCCCTACTCCACTAGATATTATCAATAACATTTAATATGAGTCCTTTTTTCTTTAATTCTTTCTTTATACTTGTACAATATATAATTCTTAAGCTTAATGTCAGTAGCCATTCCCCAGTTTATGAAAAAGATACAAAAATCTTTATATGGAAATGTGCACATCACAGTTCCAGCCCAGCAGCATGGTGTTTGGCTGTTGTGCACATAAGAAGCTGCACGCGAGGCTATGAGGGAGAGAGAACACTGTCGCTCCTGCAGTGCCGACCCTGGTGTGCTGGTGGAAGTAGTTTTTTTTACTTCACATGTGTACGGAATGTTCCTTGTTCTTTCTCTTTTCTAGTTTACTTAGCGGAAGGAATATGAAAATGGTTTAGTTGTTTTTTCAGTACTGATCAGAAGATGGTGGAAAGTAAGCCTTTTTGATTGCCAAATCTGTCCAAAAACACGCTGGAAGAGTGAAAGAGAAGGTAATCAGTAAAAACGAATTATGTATTTGTTTCTGTGTAAATAGAAATTTAAATTAAGCACCATTGGACTACAGTGTTTTTAAGGGGACATTTTATTATTTATTCGGTTAAACCGAATACGATTTTGTACCATATTCTTGAATGTGATAAAGTGTAGAATTTTATTATTATTCTGCTTCCAGCTATTTTATCTGATTCATTTTTTCGGTTCTTTTATTTTATAGAAAACTTGAACCGTGGACAAGAAAAGACCCAGAAAAAAATTTCTGAAGCAGCATCCCCACTAATTTTAGCAATGAACTGCCACTGATACACATAATAATAAAAATCATGGAAGTTCTTTATATTCTATGAAATAAAGCTTCCTTTGTGTTTCAGATGGTGCAAATTAAGATATGAATATATTTTTGCTAACGTAATAAAGCTATTAGAAGTATGTTCTGGAACTGGAGAGAAAATGAGACTGAAAAAATAAATAAGAATGAAAGAAACTGATTTTTCAAGTTTCAAAAACTTAAAATAGATTATTCAACAAAACTCTGTGCCATAAATTATGTTTAAAGACTATAATTAATTATAAATAGAAAATAAATATTATATCTACATACTTACATTTAATTCTAAACAAGGATGTTTTAATACATTAAATACTCCAGCACTATCATGTTTTTGCATAGCACTCAATATTTCATTCCATTTACACTGAACTATAAAAAAAAAAAAAAATAATATGATTATAACACAGTATCAGTAATTCATTTACACTGACCACTTCCTTATCAATTAACAATACAGATAATCAACACTTCAGCATTTTTTTTACTGAAATTTACAGCCTGTAGTTATCCTGTTACAGAATACATAATTATAAAAGACAGTTCAATTTCCTTATGAAAACTGGGCCAAATTTTTTTAACTGGACGTGTTTTAACTAAGATAAAAACATTTTTAGACACTAGCATTATATTTTATACTTTGCTTTCAACTGAAATTATTACTCTTAATTTTATTTTAATCATAAATTTCACGTTTAAAATATAAATACAGTCAAACTTTTTGAGTAGTCAAAAAGTGTATTAGATCTGAGTAACATTTTTCACTCAATATATTAGTCCTGTTTTTACATATGTTTGTACCTTTCATGATATTCAAATGTGTTAAGATGTGGTTCATCTTGTGTAAAGACAAACTATTATAAAGTAGAATAAAAAAATTAAAAATATAATTACAAGTATTGCCAACATTTCCTAGTGTGTATTAAAAGAGAAGTCGATCATTTATTTGCTTAATGTACCTCTAGTGAATATTTGACTGACTGGTTTATAATTCAGTTTGATTGAGCTAGTTTATCAAGTTATAATTATGATGCTGTAAAAACTTACCAAACAAATACAATTTACTTTAAGTGGATTATGTAGACTAACTGGCCTACTTCAAATGTAAACTAAAAATTGCAAAGCGGTTAAGACTAGCACATTTCTAATTTGATAATATTTTGGCAATAATGAATTAAATACTAGTTAATTTAAAAATAACAGTTTTCATTATGGTAATTAGAAAATCTCTCACATCATTTTTCAAACTTTAACCATTTACAGTACTAGAAATTTTTTCCATTAACAAAATATCCAATACTATCAAGCTCAAAATCAACATATATTTTGATTCCCAAAATGCAGTTGTTAGACATACAAATATTAAATAAAAAAAAAAAATTTAATAAATTTATTAAATTAGAAGGAGAAACACTGTTGCAGCTTGATGTTAAAATATCTGTAGATTCATATGATCAGAGAATGACATCTGTAAAATAAAGCAAAATTACACAAATCACTAAGTTCACAGTTTTTTTTTAGAAACAAGATATTCTACCACATATACTAACAGAGTAATTCAAAATAATACAAGTAAAAAATCTCTTGATTAACATAATTAATTAGTCTCATAAAAAAATTATATTTAGTATCTGAAGATCTGTTTGACTCATTGACTCAACAATTGAAAACCAACTGATGAATATCTCTTTGTAATCTACAGAAAAAACTAATTGATGGACAGTCAGTTTATAACAGTTTTATTTCACGGGTAATTTTTTTTTCCATTAACCATGTTTGCAATATTGTTTTAGCATTTTTTAAGTAAAGAAAAAGATAGCTCATAGATTTTATAGTGAAACTTTGTAATTATTTAGAAAGATGACAGGCATTCATAAGTCAATCATCTTGGCATATGTTTCCCACACTAATTGTAAATATATAAAAAAGGGTCGTTTTATTGTAGGTTTTTTTTTTTGGAGGGTGAAAAACACTTTCCTGTTATCGCCCAGATCAAACTAAAACTAGATTAAAATTAAAGTATAAAAATATAATAAACTTAAATGTAAATTATATTAAAAAACGTAAAAACTAATATCACTAAAAACTTATGACTAATATCATATACAAGAGAAAAAAATAAAAAGCTAAAAATTAAAACTAGATTAAAATTAAAATAGTAAAAAAGAGAAAAAAACAATTAAAACTTAAAGCTAATATCACAGATAAGATATCAGTAATAATTTAAATCTTGGAGGATATAGTGAAACATTTGCTGGAAGACTTTATTTGATGGTTTGATTCTTTATTGTATATCGTAAGATCAAACATAAAATTTATAAGGTTGATTCCCCATATGAAGACGGATAAATTGGAAAAACAGAAGTTGTGTCAACATTTATAAGGTGCACAGTACAACGTGGATGGTCCTCATACCTTCCTAATTTGTGATTCCCAAGGACTGAGTCCAAAGCCAGGTGATTTGGCTGTCCTTTAAGATGGGCAAAATAAGATGCTAATAGCTGGTCCCATCTATCCCTAAGTGATGGATTATCGCAGTCAACAATTAAGCTTATGATAGTGCTTGATCTAAAGGCACCTGTGGTAAACTGAAGGCAAGCATGATGTACAGCATCCTGCATTTTAAGCACGGTATGATGCACTGCAGAGTAGGCAACACAATCATAATCTAAATGGGGACGAAATAAGAAATAATAAAAATGTATCATACATGACCAAACAGCTCCCCAATTGATGTTGCTAAGGACTCGCAGCATATCAAAAAGTTTAGAACATTGTGTTTTTAATTCTTCAATGTGTTTGACCCATGTAAGGTAGCTATCAAAAAATAAACCCAAAAGCTGATATCAGGAGAGATAGCAATTAGCTCTCCGTTTAGAAAAACTTGCAAAATGGAAGGGTCCCGCAACCAAGAAAAGACTACACATTTTGATTTCTCAGGTGAAAAGGTGAAGACAATAACCCTGGAGACCAAGCTTCAAGGCAAGATATAGTGTTCTGTAGTACTCTCTGCTGTGGCTGTTAAACGGTATGTAATATATATAGCAAAGTCATCAAGATATAAAGTACATGAAACGGGTGGTGGCACACATTTAGTAATACTGTTGATGGCTATAGAAAATAAGGTGGTACTTAATACATTACCTTGAGATACTCCATTCTCCAAGATGATACTACCTGAGAGAGAATCTCCAACACAAATACGGAACGTTCAGTGATTTAAGAAAAACCTAATAAAAGCATAAATCATATTGTCCTTGACTCCCCATTCTTTGAGGGTGTTTAGAATACCTCATCACCAGACCACATCGTATGTCTTTCTGATATCAAAGAAGATAGGATGAGGTGCTGGCAGAGTAGGAAAGCATTTTGAATAGCTGTTTCCAATGACACTAAATGGTCAATGGAAGATCGTCCCTGTCGGAAACCACACTGTTCCGGAGATAAAAGGCCATATCTCACTAAGTACCAAGTAAGGCTGCAGTTATACAGATTTGAATAATAGATCATGGATACCGGTGTTCTTTGGTGGTTGAGTTTCAAATAATCTCATAAATCTCAGAAATGGTTGACCTAAGACTGTACAAGACTACAATTACTTACAATCATACATATCATCCTCTGACCTAACAGTGATTCCCAGAAGCTAGACAGGAAAAAGGAAGGGAAGGTTTAAGTACTAGTACGACAAAGACTTCTGACCAGACAGATGGGAAGACTTGTGCATAGAATAAATCATTATAAATGTTCAATAGGTGTTATAACGCTGAATTAGGAAGGTGTGACAGCATACAGAGATGAATGTTGTCAGGTCCAGGGAAGGTGTCGTCATGTGAGTTTTTAAGTGTGTGTGACAACTCATTGAATACAAATGGGGCATTTAATTCACCAACCAAATCACCAATGTTTAACGATAATACTTCCATCTGTCTTGTACCTCTGAAAATTATTATATGATGAAGTGAGACACCAAATGGAAAGAATTTGCTAAGGTTGCCACTGCAGAAGATGATGAAAGAAGTTCTCCTTCATGAATAAGACCGAGAATAGATTGTTTTGGTGATCCACAAATTGCATGGATCATTTCCACACAGTAGACATGAGAGTAGTGCATGAGATAGTGTTCATGTATTTCATCCACGACTTCCTCTTAGCGTCCAAGAATACTCTATAACATACCACTCTAGCCCTACAGTATAAATTTAGATGATCAGTTGTAGGCTTGCAATTACATTTGCATATTGCCTGCCATTGATTGCTAATAACATTTTGGCAATCATCATTCCATCAAGCAACGGAAGGATGTCTAGGGTTACCCGATATTTATGGGATACATCTATTAGCATTATCAAGTATGATGGATGTAAAAGAGGAAAGTTGATCAAGGATGTCTGCGCCATCGTCATACTGTGATGGGAAGGCTTTATGATAACCGTTCCAATCCGCCTTTTTAACAATTCATCTCCATGGCCTTTTTGTCACTGCTAGGTCGATACCAAAAGCAATAATAATTGGCCTGCAATCACTGCTTTGAAAGTCATTACAAACAGACCAATAAAGACGAAGGTGTAAACTCGATAAACATACGGAGAGGTCAATGTAGGGCAATGTATCAGCTGATAAGGACATGAATGTGTGTGATCCATAATTCAGTAGACAAAGTAAAGTCATGTTTTACTCTATTTATCATATTTCCTCAATTAACAGCCGAAAGATGAGCCCCAGAAAATATGGTAGGCATTGAAGTCTCCTACTATTAACGACAGCAATGAGATTTGAAGGGTATAGAGACAGGGTATAGACAGTTGAGAGACCTTCATGGCAACAGCAGGAATAAGGGTGGCAAGTGGAATCCTTGTAACCGACAATTCATTCCTCATAAAAATAGCAACTTCACCACTCTCTACTGTCTATCAGAGTTATATCTCTTACTGAAATAGCCTCTGAGTGTTACTGCATTTTTTGTAGAAGATGTGTTTCTTGGAAGCACATGATTAGTGGTTGATGTGTTTTAAAATAAAAAATAAAAAAGTTATATAATCCTGTAGCGACGAGGGTAATGTTTTGAATTTGTATCAGTATTCTTTGTATACAAAGAAAATCAGGCTAATTTAATATTTAAGGTTAACTGAACAAGGTCAGTGAGCAAAGCAAAAGTTAGGTTATGTTGATATGGAATGCAGTTCAATACACAGAATTGTTACCTAACCTAACTAACTATGGGAATAAGTAATTTTTCATTTTTAAATCTTTATAAGTTAAGAAAAACAAAAAAAAATTCATCATCATCATCATTACATTAAAAAGATGGTAAATTTTAAAACTACAGTAATGACATTTTTTTCTTGTTTATTGATTAATACGATGACCATATATGCCAAGATTATTGACTTTGAATGAATGTCATCTTTCTAAATAATTCGGTAAAACATAACACTCAGTGACTGTTTTATCAATTCTCTTTATTAATTTGTTTGGTGAAACGTACTGGATCAATGATTAATCTTTTTTACTTTAATGATCCTAAAATCTTATCACTATAATTCATTATTTGGACATTTTTAAGCTTCTTATATAGTAAAAAACTATACTTTTACATTAATAAACAGTAAAGATGTAGAAGGAACTAGAAAGGTCACAACTGAAGTACAACAAGGAAGGTATCATAAAGCTTCTAAAGGTAATTTTGTGATTTCGTAACTTGATCATGTTTTTATTTACAATTATATGTAACAGATAAAGTGGAATTTCATTATATAAAGTTTGAAAAAATGTGCAAATTAAAAAATAATATCAGATATAACCTTTTGTTGGAATTTCAGACAAAAGAAGCAATTATTTTATAAACGAAAAAATGTATTTTTTTACGGCAGTTGCTTCAAGTGGGTTGATTTTAATCACAAGACAATTATCTGAGATATTAACAACAAATGTTTACAAAAGTAAAAGCTTCCATTATTGAAATATGTTATCCTCAAGGGGTGAATTATCAACAGCTAAGATAACATATCTTTTGCAAACTAAGAAAGACACTAATATGTTCACTCAGAAAATTACCAAACTAATCTGAGCTAATTACCAAGCTAATCTACTTACGTCGAGTATATATTGTCTTTAATGACAATATAAAATATTTGATACGATAACAATGAAATTGTACATATAAAACTGCAATAGTGAGGAATTCATGCATACATTACAATTGTACACACATTTTTTTCACTTACCATTTACAAATGTAATGTGTCCTTGTATTTCAGCCTGAGTTAATAATCCATCGTATTCATCCTGGTCTGAACTGTCATTCAGAGACTAGAACAGAAAACAAAATCAAAAGGAATTACAGTGAAATTATACTTAAAATTATGAATAAACAAATATAAGAAAGACAATACAAGGAGCATTCAACAATAAAAATACAGTCAATATATCATGATTACTACAAATATACTAATATCATGATTACTACAAATAAGAAAACTTATTATTATATGTTATTTCTTAACATAATTCCCTATTAATGTTACACTTCCACTTGTCCAACTTTCTTTCTACAATCCATTATTCAATATGCAATAATTTTTTTTGTTTTGAGCAAATCTAAAGTCAATCTTGCACTTGAATTTTTATTTGCTAATTTCTTTAGAAGTTTTCCCTTTAGAGCTAATTTGAATAGACCAAAAAAAAATCATAATACAAAATAGATAACAGGGGTGGGGCATTCCCAGATGATTCCATCCCCTTTTAAATAGCTTTTATTTGAACTTTGAGTTTTCTGAAGGCTGGGCTTAAATTCCAAATTTTGTCATTTTCATTACGATCAAATGGTGGCTCCCCAAGTTTCATTGCAGATTAACAATTCAAAATCCTGATTGGTAGTGATTTTTCAGAACTATACAGATTGAAACCTCCATGATTTGTAATAAGAGCTTACTTTTTCTAATATCAGTTCTAAACTTTAAATATCATCTTGCATATGTTTTACAGTAAGTAAAGTTTTTAATAACAGAATAAGCAATGCACATAGTAACAGACTGGGTATAGACAACTTTTCAACAATTAATTCTCCTATTAAGATCAATCATTTCAAACAGGTTGCTCTTTAGGTTGTAGTGGATACTTTAATTGATCTTCCACACTGATGAGCAAATTCAATTCTGAAGTGGGAATCTTTTTGACACATTCTACCCACTTGTTAACATTTCTTAGGTTCACAAACAAATTTCCATTATGTGCTAATTAGAATACATTGAAATAAATGAATGAATGAATGAATGCCTGATAAAAAAAATCTTAAATTATACTGTTTAATAATACAATACACAGTCATATAATGCCACAAACATAATTTAAAATGAAACAGCAAAAACAATAAAATGCATTATTTTCTAGGCTGTCAACTGAAAAAACTTATTTCAGACAAATACTTTCTTAAGACATTAAATTACCTTCAGTTTTTTAATTTTCCATAATGTGTCCCTAATTACTCAATGAATCTTTTATATTAAAACAAATTTGAAACACAGCTACACATGATATTAATTAAAAATTAAACTTCAACTGTTTTTAAATATAAACTACATTAATTTTTAATATAAACATAATTTTACTTCAAAGAAATTACTTTAATATATTTAATAAAACATATTTCATTTATAGACTAATCTGTAATTCTTGTAGTTAGTAGAACTAATTTATTACCTGGAAGAGTATCCTGAATCAAACTTTAAAAAAAATTTTATACAAAAATTCTTTTATGTATTTCTATTAGAAATTTCAAAAACATTTTTATAAGTTACACACAATTGTTATCAGTTTTAATTTTCTTCAATAGAAATACTTTACTAAGGGTGTAAATTAATGAAAATTTTACCAAAAGCATAGTAGAATTAACTTTTTTCCCCACTTTTTGTACATTACATTATGAGCAAGTAAATAAAGAAAATTTACTTTTCACCAAAAGGAAAAATAAGGAAAAATGTATTCGTCACCCACATTGATAAATATCTCATTTGAAGAAATGGCAGACATTAGTAAGATTTCTGGCACATAGATAGTTATAATAATAACTAAAATAATTTCATTCGTAAAAAAAAATAGGTTTTGTAGTTGACAATACAACAAATAAAACATAGATAACCCCATAAAAATAATAGAACTGATATAAATTGACAAAATGGGCATAAATCAAAACCAAGACTACTCCAAGTAAAACTTAAAGCTTTTGCTTTAGTTTTGAATTTAATGCACTTAAATTCTTAACAATTATTGGGCACAAATACAAACTACGACTACAGTGCAGAGATAACACTATCCTTTTTTTTTGGTAGGAGGAGGAAAAATCTACAGCCAGACGCCCAACAACCCGCGCTAATGGGTGTTTAGGGTTTCCTGCATAATGCAGGGACCCACTAAAAACACCTCCCCCTTTTACAGCAGCCTGAATACCTGCCTTGCAGCTTAACTCACGAGCTACTGTTTCACCCTGCCAGTCTGCAGAGATAACACTTGGTTATGAAAAACTGTTATTCAACTATTTATGAAAATCATAGTACAATAAAATTTTCTATTAATAATTGATATCTGAAGTTACAGTTTTAGAAGTATAGCCTCAACTAAGCAGTAGCCTCTTGTTAACAGAGAAAACAAAGATTTCCAAAGGCCTGCCCAAGGCGGAAACCAGGAAGAACCTTCTACAAAAATGGCAAAATAGATGGGACTATATGATGATGGTGACAAGTTGATGGACTCACCGGCTCATACCGAGCATTGAAGCATGGGTCTTCAGAGGACATGGGGAAATCAATCACTAGAAGGCCAGTGGATCATTGGACATGGGTTGTTCGGTGTATACCTCCATCCCATATGAAATTGTCTGAGCTGGTATATGCAAATGCTGCGCGGCAGATGACAATGTCTATTACACGTATTTTTAGTGCCCAAGATGGACTGAAAGTAGGCCGCTAACAGGAGCACTATCAGGACCCCGAGGGTGTAATGAGGAAGATGCTGGAGAGTGAATGAAAGTGGAAGATCTACTCAGGGTGGATCAGTAGTGTGCTTATGATCAAAGTCACAGTGGAGTGATCCACAGGAGAATGAACTCCAAAGCCACAAGGGGGAGAGTGAGGCAGGGACAGCTTGAGCAAGTATGGGATATACTGTTATAAGGGGGAGGTGTTTTTAGTGGGTCCCCTGCACTAAGCGGTAAACTCCACACACCCAGTAGTGTGGGCTACTGAGCATCTGGCTGTAGATTTTCCCTCCTCCTATGAGAAAAAAGTAGCTATCTCTTCCAGAAATTTATTTGAGACACAAAACAGTATTACACCAAAAATTGTGCTTAGATTATAAAAACTTCCCATTTAATCTTTACCGCTCACCTAATAATAGCTATCTGGATATTTTACACCTAAAACCATCCTCAAACTTCACTTATATTGTAAAAGAATTATTCAATCTGGCCCAGTAATTCTTAAATGTTAAGCAAATATCATAAACATATAATCAGACATTTTGATTTATCTATATATAACCTTTTCCTTGATGATACTATTGCAGGATCCCACATCCTCAGACATGCTTGAAATACTTAATTAAATGCTCATGAATATGCATTCAAGATAGGATTCTGGATCCCGCAAAAGTACTTTCATGGTAAAATTAAGGTAAGATATATCTTTATTCTGTATTAAATGGTTTTATATTAATAGAATCAAAAAGTAACAATAAAGAAAAAATGTAAAACTACCCATAAAATATAATATATTAAAAATAATCACCCTATTTTGTGCTGTTTCTAATTTAGTAGCTTTAGCATTAGTCAGAGTTTCAAAATAATTTTGGGCATATTCCAGTAAAACAAAGGGCACACACATTATATCATCAGTTAACTTTTTCATTAGAGCATCACAATCCTGAAATAGAAAACCACTATTAACTTCACAAGACAAAAAAAAAAATTAGAAACTATAAATTATACAGAATGCCATGGTAATCTTTGTATGTTACAATTTAAAATTAAAAAGAAATACTCTGTCCTACAAAATCAATATCAAGGTTTTAAAGTTATGGAATGTTTATTAAGTTTTACTTACATTGATAAATTACAAATGAATTAAAGGAAAAACTCAAACAGTTTTTCCTAAAAGTGTTTAATGTAAGCACCATCTGTCACAAGGCATGCATCCAGCCGACAGAATTCATCCCACCCTTTAATCAGCAAGTTTGAAGTAATTGATGATACAGCTACATCAATTTTGTGTCAAAGTCAGGTAGGACAGCTGGTAACAGTGGCACATAAACTTAAGTCTTTATGTACCCATAAAGAAAAAAAATCGCACAGGGTCAGACCGATCAAACATGGAGGCCATGGCAAACAAGCCCCGTCATCTGGTCCCTGGCGACCAACCTTGCAGTCAGGGAGAATTTCATTTAACCGATCACATACAGCATTATGCCGGTAAGGAAACGCACCATCCCGTTGCCAAATAAAGTTCTGTAGTTCATATTGCAGTTGAGGAAAGAAAGAGCCATAGTTGTAACATATCAAGATAATTTATTACAGACAAACTTGCTTCCACACAAACATCAGCTCGTAAAATTGCTGTTGGGATACAGCAAAAGAACATTAATTTTTGGGAAGTCTCATTCATACTGCAATATTTCATGCAGGTTTTCTGATACCCAGATAAGCACAGCACATTATGAGTGTTTACTTTTCCATTAATATGAAATGTTGATTTGTCACTGAATATGAAAGGATAAAGAAGGTTTATCGTCACAGTGCATCATTTCATTTGCAAAGCTAGCATGCAAGGAATAATCTGTAGGTTTCAGAGCTTGTAACAGCTGTAAATGATATGGACGCAGTCATAAGCATATCCTTAAAACCCTGCACACAGACATCACTGGAATTGCTAATTCAGAGCTAGCCTTCCTAATGGATTTTGTAGGACTGTGAACAAAAGACACTCTTACACGTTCAACATTGTCTTTGGACACAATTGGTCATCCTGTATTCTTCCTCTTTACAAATACAGCCAGCTGTTTCAAATTGTTTATACCATCTACAAATGTTACTGTTACTCAGGGAATCATAACGAATGCACGTTGAACGGTAATTAAGAGATTAACACTTCGCAAACTGCAAAACACAGAACACTTTCTGTAGGGGGGGGGGGGGGGTCACCATCTTTGTTACTAGCAGAAGATAAAGGAAACAATTTATGAGCTTGCAAACAGCTAAAACTGTGAGTTGCTCTTTTATTTTATGTATAATTAATCATTGTACATGAAACTTGGGAAATATTACATAGCTTTAAACCCCCAATATTCATTTTGAAACACGCTGTATAAAAATTCTTTTTCCTATATAACTACAGTAAAGAATGGCACTAGTAAAAAGGATTTGCTTCCAGATACTATACCAGACAATCATCTTAAAAATAGTTTTACTGCTGGCAAGAACTTGTTATCAATTAAAGCCAAATTACATCACTCAAGTATACGTTTATATATAAAGCACGAACAATAAAATAAATAACTTTCAAATGTGTTTATGTTTAGTTCAGCTTCTTGTCTTCACATATTACTTTAATTAGCTGGAACTGATCTGATGAGTTAAAAATAAAAATTATATGATATTAATTTCCAGATCAAATACTCAGTCCAATCTGTTTAGTACATCAATAAGCAATTCAAATGAATGCAACTAGTGTGGTTATTTTTTAAATACTTCTGGAGAAGTGCTGGATAAGTAGTAGTATAGTCTATTAACACTCTTACTATCAGTAAAAAAATGTGACATTATTGATGTACGTTCGACACTGCACTAATTACATACCTTATTTCCTGTATCTTTCAACAGAAAAACTTTTATTAAGTATAAAAGGCACGTAGGCATTTTTAAGTAATTAAAAACAAAAAAATGAGTAAAAATGTCATCAACGGACTACAACCTTTTCATTTCTGCTAAGGTTATAAAAACACCTTGTAGTATGTAGGAAGAGAATGTCAGTCAGCTACACACATTTTCTATATACTTGAACATGTACAACTATATAGAATAGACAATAAATCTAAGGGAATCCCTTCACCACGATGTTATTATCACACTATTCAAGTTGTTCTCACAACTTTGGCCAAATGTTCAGTTAAAATTAATTTAAAAAAAGTCTGAATAGTAGTAGTAATACTTGGAACATCTCACCTAAATCAAAGTTGAAAATTAAAAAGCGTGAAAGTTAGGATAAAATACCTACGTAACAGATACAAGAGAACTGTTTTTTTTAAAACCTGTTCCCATATAAAACCAAAGTTAAACTATGCACATTTAACTGCATGCTGTTAACTGTAACAATCTGTGATTATTCAAAAAATAAAATAACAAAACAACACAATCCCGTACATTGTCTACTCACCAAAACAGTCAAAGAAACTATTTTGTGTGGTACTTGAAAAATAACAAATATATAAAAAGGACAAGAAAACAAGTTTTGCAAATTAAATGTTCTTAAATATACTGTTTTTAAGACAATATTTTATTATATTTCTTCCATAATCCTCATGAAAAGACCGAATGGACAACATTAGTAACATGACATTTGTCAATTATTTTTTAAAACCAAACTTTATACAATGCACTCTTCATTTAATTAATATTAAAATTGAACAGCATAACCAAAGATTATAAAATATAACTCTGCTTGAAGTTAATCTCCCTCCAATCTCAGTCTACTGTGAAACAAAATCTAAACCTGTTTAAGAAGACACTGTTCATTAAAACAATATTGAAAGGGCAAATACTGAATAATCAATACATTGCACTTGCAGCTTTTTTAATTGCAATCGTAAGCCCAATCATCTTATAAACAGAAATTAGAATAAAAATATAATCTTTACTGCATTATATTATGTATAATCTTATCAGAAAAATTCATTTGCGATTTCATTTAACAGTAACTTATCATTTACCCAATTTTGTGAAAATACCATAAAAAATTATGAATGAAAAAAGGCTCATTAATTATCCACATTCAATTTACTATCTCAGCTCTTTTTAGCATTTCTATCAAACAAATGTAAATCAAATAACAAAATATTAAAATGGTTACATGAAATACAGAAATGGTATTTTTGAGTTTTTTTTTAAAAGAAAGACATTAGCGATTCAAAGTAACAAGTTTACGACAAGTTATATTACATATTAATTTTAATCAATAAATGCTGAGCGACACCACGTGATGTTAGCCTCTGATATTACAAACACCTTCTCTGACATCACTCTGAAAGTGATAAATTCATATTTTTATTTTTCTACGTAGTTTTACTTCAGGAAATTCCTCTATTATGGGACTACCAGGATTTGCTTAGAATAAGCAAAAATTAAAGATTTTTCCAATTTGAACTTAAAATTCTAATGATTACTTAGAATATTTACAAGATATTAAATATTTATAATTGAGGTAAATTATAAATATTTATTAATAATAAATTTTCAGTTTTAATTATAGAAATTTATTAAGTTTAATTCATTATTTATCGGGTTACAGTTTTCCAATGAAGCCATCTGTCTAGATGATACCATACAGAACCACTCCATCAATAGCATGTTATTTCCGATTTTAAAGAATAATCAAAATCTAGTTTTTTATAGTGAAGAATTTTGGCTGAAGTAGCTAAATTGTTGCACGATTGATCAGTTTAGAATCTTATATCAACTTCGTAAGGTATCAATCAAACAATTCATACAGAAATTTCAAAGCAGAGTGCAATAATATATAAAACTTTGGGCAATATATATAAAAAGTAAAACTATAAGAGCACCAATTTAGCTGATAAAAATCTGCATACACAATTAGTATCAGAGGAGAGGATGTTTGGAGTGTTTTTTTTTTTTTTTAATTAGAATTGATGTTACAGAACATCTGAACTAAATATATAATAAATTTTGTACAAAATTAAAACCAGTCAAGGCTACACCAGTCAAGTCATGATTATCAAAATAAGATTTAAGCACAAAATTCCCAAATTTTGAATAAAAGATTTTAAGGGCTTTCTTACTACATGGGGAAAATTGAAAAAATTTATTTATAAAGAAATGATCCCTAAAAAGAAAAATCTATTTAAAAAAGAATTGTTTAAAATATATATATATATATATATATAACTTGTACGAAAGTAATGAAAAAATCATTTTGGGTCTGGAATATAATACCATGTGTCAAAGTTACTTTAATTTTAATAGCCCTTTAAGTAATGAAGAAAAATAATTCTTCTTTTTTTTTAAATAATAAAAATTAAAAGAGATAGATCCAAAAAACAAACATATTTTTTAGAAGTGGGGAATATATTTTAAGAAACATTTTTCTAAAAATATTCAAATACGGGTTAAGTTTAACAAATTTGCTTAAGTAAAGTTTTCTCTAAATCTAACACCCCCTTCAGTAGGGAGTAAATAAAAAGAGAATTTCAAAAAAATCTTTGCTGCATTTTAGGTCTGGGGGGTCTACGATTAAAAAACAAACTGTAGACTTTCTTGTCAACTCTGTATATATGAAATGTAAACTTTCAAAAAATTTTTGAAAAATATTTTAACTGAAGGGAGACAGAGCAAAAGAACAAAAACATATATATTTCAATTTTATGAGATGGGGGTTAATTTTTTTTTAATATTTTTGATTATTTATTTATTGTAAGCAACAAATTTGCTTTAAAAAAGCTTTCTCTAATATGCCTTCGAAAAAATCAAAATTGGTTTTTTGTGATTTCCCCCATCCACCGAACAACTTTTTTTAAAAATTAATATGATCAATAAATAGAATGAACACATATGTATGCACATACATGCATGTTTTTTTGGTTTAGTATTAGTAGTTAGACCCTATCTAGTTGGTTAGTAGTTAAGTCCCTAAAACATATTACTAAAAGTCTGATACTCCATTTTTGACATTATCATCAAACTTTCCCCTTTAATATAGCTATTCTAGCTATATTCGCCAGGAATGTAAATGCACAATTTTGAGAGTTGCTTATCTAATATTAACTGAAAAAAGTATGGTCATTGCTTTTAAAGCAGATATTAGAGAAAATGGCTACCTGTTGTATTATTAGGGCAAAATGAAGTAGGATATTTTGTAATCCCTAAGTTGGAAGGATTAACTTGTAACAGCAAGCTAAGAGGAAGGGAAAATTATTAAGTCTTCTTATAATTTTTCACTAGTGATAGTTTCTTGTTTTTTTTTTCAAATTAAGGAATCTCACAATAAACACCAGCAATACTACAGTCTTACTAAATTAAATAATAATAGTTAATATTACTGACAAACCTGAGAATCAAGGGTACTGTTTATACTATTAATCAGATGATGAAGCATGACACAATCAACACCCGATTCATAGCCTAGCAATCGCCCAATACCTTGGAATGCAGGCATTACTACACCACATTCCTGCAACTCTATACTCTTATCTTTTATCACATCATCTGCAAAATTATACAAATATCTATATCATCATTTTTTATTAAAAAACTTCAATACAAAAACAGTAGTAATGAAACATAAAAAAAAAAATATTATTATTACTCACCATGAAGTTCTAAGGATCAAGAATGAATTTTGCAGAACTTATCAGATATTTATAAAAAAAAACATAATAATACTCCATAATGCATGGTTCATACTCATTGCTAATTCTACATGCTATAGACTTTTCCAGTAAAAATACTGGAGCAACAGTTGGTGCTAATGTTTACTTTAATACTTTTTGCTGACCATGAGTTCCAATGTTCAATCTTTAATATTTGGAAACTCAAATTATTTTTAACTTTTTTTCCAGATGGTTGGTGAACTGACATTTGATTACAGATTTGAAGTCTTTGTAGTGTAAATTTACATCCTTACCATATCCCATTTTTATTTCAACAGATTTGAAAAAATTACAATATATTTTTTGATTTATTTAAACTATATACTAATTTTTAAAATTACACAAAACAAGAAGTTTTCGGATCCAAAAAAATTAAATTTTGAACAAATTTTAAGGAAACATTGAAACTTCAGATATCATTTTTTTATCAGACTACATCATGATTGGTTGACTACATTTATGATTGGTCAGACTTCATGTGTGATCGTTATATTCTACTGCTCAAACTTTGTTATCAGTTAAAAATTTATTTTACATTATAAAATCTGAGAAAAAAAACAACTAAAAATATATGTAGTATTAAATAAATTCACAAAAATAAAACAGCACTTACAACAGTACTCCTGTTGACTGAACACTTTTGTGTAAATGTAAAATTGTTTCATTTTATATTGCACTTGCATATATGCATACATTACATGAAAAACTAGTACCTCTTCCTCTTTTTGAACACTTACTGGTTATTTTTCATAAACGTGTTTAATGCCACTTGTTTATCCTAAATCTCCTCAACAGTTTCAGATTTTCATTCTTCAATTAAATTCATCAAAGAGACTGGAACAAGTCATAGAGGTTAGGAACTACCAAATGGGTAACACTCAATTGGATACCAGCACCTATAGTAATGAATGGTGCATCCAGTGTTGTAATTTTTAAAATATATCTTTTTATATATTAAACATGTAACTGGAACAGTCTAATGAACCTACATAAAGTTCACCAAATGTCTTTCAGGATTTACAGTAGTATCCAAAGTTTAATATAATTTCATGTACTCTTCCTGTTGTTTCAGAACTTCACGTTTTCAAAAACATAAAAATTGTACACCTGACATTAACACATAAGTAATAAATCAAAGACTAATATTAAGTACATTATTTGTGTAGCACATTCGCCAACAAAGGATATGCAGTACTAACAAGTGCCGACAGCAACTAAACTATTAGTTCCACTGCCACAGAATAGTTTTGGTAAGTTTATCACTAAATAGTCTTCACTCACACCAGAAAAAGGAATAACTAACTACATCCCTGATACCAAGTAAATTCACCAGAGGATCCAACCCCGAAGTCCTTAGATTCTTAAATTCTATACCGTTCCAATAACAATGTATACAATTAATATGGAGGCTTTCAAATCTAATTAAACAAATGTTTTTTACATTAAAATTCATGATCTGCAGCATGTTATCACAGCTGTCACAACAGCTAATTACCAACAACTGTGGAGCATTTTCTTTCTAAATTGATACATTTTATTATTAAGTGCCAAGACAGCGGTTTAAAGTAGAAGTTAATTTGAGGCTCACATGAACAACAACATAAACAGGTTATCCTATGAAGATTTTATATAAGAAATATCTACATCTTTTGTAACAGCTCAGAACTCTATAAATTACAAGATGTGCAAAACACAATCTTCTTGAAAATCAAGATCATCCCGCTCTCGCAAGAAAAAATAATAACCTGACACCCTAAAACTGATAATTCGGAATACCTTGAGTATATAAATGGAAGAAAAACAAAAATTATGCTGTATATAAAATTACTAGAAAAAACTTCATGATAGTTAACAAAAGCACCTTTAATTAAAAATTATTTTTTTACTAAAAATGCTATACTACATATTGAAAATGGAATGTTTATTTTTAAAAAGTATAATACAATAAGTATTGTTTATAATGACATCGGATATAATGAATGACATATTGGATATAGTAATCAAAAATTGCTCTCTTGGTTGGTTTGGTATGCTGTTAATACATAAATATAGTATGTATATTGTTTACAATTACAACGATTGTAGTGACATATCAGTTATTATGACTTATTTTTTCTACTGCAATGCAACATTTTATCACTTATAAAATGATTGAAGTCAATAAAAAAAAAGTGAATAAAAAAAGTATAAAAGTACAGAAGTCAAGTCACTCATCAGTAACATAGTACAGTATACCTACTTTGTAGCTACAGAAATATATTGACAATTCCTTTTTTCTTACATATGTTCTGTAGTTCTTTTTTTAACTTCGTGTACCAGATTATTGTAAAGTGAAACAGTCACATTGAGTCGTTATTAATCTTTTGCTGTGAGCATATCATATCGTGTGGGTACAGTATTTTATTTTATGTATCCTGTGGAATTCATTCAATGGTCAACTTGAATTCATTCAATGGTGGTTAATTATGACTTTGCGAAAAACATTCATGATAGAGGAAAAGGCACACATTATCAGGAGGTTAGAAAGTGGCGAAACTAGTAAGGACATCGCCAAAGAATTAGACGTAGGTCATTTGACAATATCAGTAATATGCAAGAACCGTGAAAAAATTAGGAAAAATTTTGAAAAAATTCCGAGAAATCAAAAAAAAATTAGACCTAGTCAACATAATGATGTAAAGCAAAATAACAGACTTTTTGTAAACAAATATTTACAAATGTTTCTCTATCTTGTTTTACTCTACTGTATTTGTATTTATTATTGCGTAGTTTTTTTTTTTTTTTTTTATAATAGTTTTGGGGAAATAAATTATTATTTTTAATAATTATTATTACTTTATTACAACACCCATGTAGATGGCTAATTAAAGTAGTAGTACTAACCTACCTAAACATCGGTTATAGTGACTATAGTTATAATGACCTAAAATCATCGGTCCCTTGGAGGTCACTATAAACTATATTTACTGTATTTAAAAAGAAACCTTACCAGAAAAACTCATTTTTCCATATAAATCTTGCAGCAATGGACCTCTTCCTAATTTGAAAAGATGTGTTCCCAGTGCATGAATACATAATATTACTTTGGGCATATTTTTCTTATCATAAACGTCAGTTGTTTCAGGATGAAATATCTGTAAAGCATAAACAATAATTATAATTAAACATAACACAATCCTTTTTACCATAACATTTTTTAAGTAATATCTACATAAGCTGAATTTAAATAATTAAAATGAGACATAAAAGTTATATGAATAAACATTTTTCAATATATCTGCACAAAGACATAGCCTTGATTGATTCATACAATATCCCACAGTTTCTATTTAATCTAGTGCAGCCTTGTTGATAGTCATAGGAAGTTTCCTCTTTTTTTTGTTTAGTCTCCGGAACCATTGTAAGGTATTACTTCAGAGGATGATGATATTGATAATTTAAATCCACCCACCAAAGAACACCAGTATCCACAATCTAGTATTCAAATCCATATAAAAGTAACTGCCTTTACTAGGATTTGAACCTTAGATCTCAACTTTGAAATCAGTTGATTTGCGATGACAAGTTAACTACTAGGCCAGCCCAGTGGGCTAAATAGGCAGCTGCACCTTTTGTCTGTGTAGTGATGGTATCTGTAGCTAATGAACAACATACAAGAGAACCATATCTCTGACAACAGGAACATTAAGCTAACTTCAAAGGGGTTAAGAAATTATAAATCAGTACAATTTTTTTAAGTAATATTAGTATTAATTTAAAATGAAATAAACAAGCATCAAATATTTTTTTCTGTATGTTGATTGAGTATAAAATGTTGAGTATTTACCTGGATCATTACCCAAACGTAAAGTATAAAATTACAATATAATGGAAGAATCATCAGTCAACAACACTTACATAAACAACTGTTCCTAATTAATATACCTTAGGAAGATTAACAGCATTCAGCGATTTTATCCAATAAGTAATGTTATCCGTGTGACGAAATTGTAAACCAACAGCATTATATCTTTTTGAGTCCAGATCATAAATCCTAAATTTTGGCACAACTTCAGGAGCTAATAAATTACCTAATCTTGCCAAAACAATACCATTTCTTAGATTTTCTTCTAATTCAGTACAAGGTGGTACTGTTTCTTTTAACATGCCTTCCAACCAACTGTAAAGAAAAATTAGAGCAATTATTAATTTGATTTAGTTTAACAACAGGGACATTCATTTTAAATATCTACAGTAGTTCATACACTACACATACACCAGAATTTTTCAAAGGGTTATTCATATTCTAGTCTCATTTTTATTCTGATAAAGATTAAAACCTATTTGTCATTTCATTCACCTTTACCTAACAAAACAAAAATGCTTAACTTTCTTTTAATCAGGACTACAGAATATTAAATCACCAAATGGTAACCCTTTTTTTAAGTTCTACAGGACTACATCCAGAACAATATGTTCATTCATACTTTTTGTAAATCTCATGCTTTTAGTGATAAGATGTAAAATTTTAAAACCACTGAAAAATTTCTGAGTAAGATCAGCATTTGTTAGCAGAGATACAGACTGCATAGGTCTTAGAAATGAAAAAAATGTAATTTCACTAAAATTTCAAACTAAAAAGTGTAAACCCAGTAGGTTAGACAAAAATTTTTTTCTCTGCAGTTATTTATCATTCAAAGTATTCCTTGTACAAATCAACAAAACCTCAGCCCTGGGTATGGTAAGCTGCCTATTTCAACTATCTTGTTTTTTTGTCTCACCTATATCCCATACTTTCATTTCCCCATTCCTCCTTCCCTTATTAAATTTTGCCACGGACTGTAATAAAATGTTTCTAAACTGCCTATTAAGTAAATAAGTATCTTCTATTACTCCAGCAATTTAATTTTACACATTAAACTCAAAATGCATAAATGTCACATTTACTCTGTTTCACAAACTTTTTCTTGCAGATTAACAAAAAAAAAACCCTTGAAAAAAATCACTTTACAACTTAGTATAATTCTTATAACACAGATTAATATACCTTCAACATCTAATAAGATATTTTAACAAGAATACAAATTCTTACTTTTTTGCTTCTTCCAAATGACATAAGTATTCATATGCAACATTTTGATGCCTTTTTTCATCCATTTCCTCAACTGTGATTCGACCACCAGCACTTATATTGCCTACAAAAATAAATACATGAAAATTTTAAACACATGAAAGACCTGTCTAAAAATTTACTGAATATTTACAGCAAACAATATAAAGATGATATTTTTATTAAATTATTGTCTGCAAACCATTAAATAATGTAAAAAAGAAGGATGTTCTTAGAGAGTGACTTTCTATGAAAAAACATTATATGAATGTAGGTGCAGAAATGCTTAGTTTCCCATCTGTTCCATTTTCTAAATATGTTTAAACTGAATTCATATTCAGTTTTCATATAAGCCAGTTTGTTATAATAGGAATCAATTTTTTTTTTTCAAAAATAAATATTTAAGTACTGCTATGTGCAAATTTTTATTAAATGATGGGAGAAGTCCATATCTCTATGACAGTCCTATACTACAATTATTAGATATACTCGTAAAGAATCTGAAAGGTCATACAAATTGATGATGGGCTCAGCCAATCTGACAAGTAACCTCGGACCCCTGACAGTCCTATACTAGCTCCTCAAAAAAACACTCAAAACAAAATCACATCACAATCTTTTTATCCTTATCAGTTAAATGAGGGATAGGAGCCAAACAATATAACACCACCATTGAACTTTAACTCTTTGTCACAAAAAACCGAACTACTTTAAAGTTGTCTATGATACTACCCGAATAATTGAATCTTAAAAGCTGTACTGTCATATATCAGGAATAATAAATATATAAAATACAAATGATCATCCTATCATTTAAACATAATCCCATAAAATATTTATATGATTAGAGCTAAGTAATTACAAGTAAAAGAATAAAATAAAAACGAATCTACATGACGTCGCTAAAATGATTAAATGTTTGTACTTAACGTTAAATGAGTTATATCAATATTTAAAACAGTGTAAATCATTTTCAACACCATTGTTTGCGGCAGCCATTCCAAATACTACTCAGTAATATTCAATAGATATATTTTAAACCTTTAAAACTCAACACATCACATCTACAGACTGTATACATAGCCTGAATGACTATCAATTGACAAGACTAGACTCCACCAGTTATTTCCCGCGTTATTTCGTTAAATTATTCCATATGATTCATGTTGCGTTGTAGCCAACGTACAAGAAATTTCCGTAGAACAATCAGGATGATTAATATTTTAAAAGCTTGATTAATATAAAAAACACATACTCAACTAGCTCAGTTTTCCTCGTGAATAAACTTAAAATTCACTTTTTATCAGTAATAATTCTGAGAAAAGCTCGTTTCAACGATAAATCTCCAATTGTAATTAATTAATTAAAACCAACTAATCACTTAAAACTAGTGATCTGCAACTTTTAAGTGAATAGATACTTTAAATTAATAGTTCATATATCTTTCTTTAGTTTACATATTTCAGATAGCATTAACAACACACAAATTGAAAACCAGCTGCTCAACTGACTTACAACACTTCAACAGTTGATAATAGTTGGCAACAGCTACTTTATTTTACGAAGTCGGTTGTTTCCCGCCAACACGGTTGTAATAAAACTGTGTTTGGTTATGAGATTATTGTGTTGAATTCACTTTCGAAAATAATTTTGCTTTTTCAGTTGGCCTTCGATATTATTAACGATCTATTAAACATTCTCCTGTAAATATGAATCAACCTGGAAGCGATTTAAGTAAGGAAGTTGAAGTGTTACTGAGTTTTGTTAATGAAATTACCATGGAATTTGCGACTGCAGGTAAACATTCGATAATTTATTTTCAGTAATTTTAAGTCCATAAATTAGTTGCAACCCAACACATCATTATTAAAATTATATCTGAACGTATTAAATTACGATATTTTAAACCAGCATTTTCTTTGCCAGTTTGACCTGATATAAGATCATGGCTATTTCATTGGACTACATTTAAATTCATTGGGTGTTAATTTCTTTTATGATAATGTAAATAGTTACCCATATTTCAATGCATTACAGGTTATTAACTTACTGTAACTTGTATATCCGTACATTAGACTTTTTTAAACTTAAATTGTTTCTTAAATTAGAAAAAAAGATTGTAATTTTTTTTTTAAATAGTAAAATTAACCTACTGTGAGGTATAGATAGTAATTTTTAATGTTTAAATTTATGAAAGATGTATACAGTTAATGAGTAGAAATTGAAGGCTGGAAGCAGAACAAAAAAAACTTTGTTGAATTGACAAGCTAATCATCAATATCATGACTTTCCACACAGCTAGGTTTGCATTTTCTTCTGTCTTGACCCATTCTATCAAAAATTTAGAGTATCAATGTTATTAATTTTTTTTTAATTATCTGTTAATATTGGTAGTGTATTTTAACTATTTTTGTTGATACAGTAAAAATAATAATTTAGTATGACTAAAGGATGAATCTAAAGGTTTTTTTTTTTACTGTTACAGCCAAAAAAAATATGAATAAGCTTGAAAAACTGGGTATTTCTTCAGAAGATTTGACAAAAATTGCAAAACAAACAAAACTTGATGAAACTATTTCAGCTGCTCAGGTGAGTATTTGAAACTACTCATGTTTGTGTTGATTGTATTTTATCATTATCAGAATATCCAGTTGTGGTTAAAATAAATAATATTTTTATATATTGCAAAGCAGTTGGATTGCCCATTATTACTATAGAAATTTTAACTTAATTAAAAATTAATTAACCAAAAATGTATCAAATTGAGAAGTATAATAAATAATTTGTAATTTTAAAGCTGAAGAAAGAAATACATACATTTTCCACAACGAAATTCACAACCAGTAGTATACTGAAATTAAACAATACTGGATAAAAATTAAAATTCCATCCAACTTTTTTTTTAACCTCCAGGTCCACCATTAGGAAATATGCTAATAGATTTGTAGCGTGCGTGAAAATACCATGCCTGACTGGGATTCGAACCTAGGACCTCTGATTCCTGGTTAGGCATGGCATTTTTACACATGCTACTAATCATTCATCTCATCCTCTGAAGCAATACCTAACGGTGGACCCGGAGGTTAAAAAAAAAACCAATGGTGGATGGAATTTTAATTTTTTTGTTTGGGTAATGGCATTTTGAATTCATAAAAGTTTTAAAAAAATTATGCATCCAAACTAGATCAGAAGTAAGGTTTGAAGTATAAATTTTATAGATAAAGTGGAACAATTTTTTCATAGGAGTAAAGTAATTATTCTAATTTTAATTTACTAAAATTAATTATTTATATATTGTTTTAAAAACCTTACCATTCTGAAAATTTTTAAATAATTAGTTAAAGGTTTTCAAGATTAGCATGACAAAATGACGTTACATTTCCTTAAAATTGGTTTATTACAACCAGGAAATATGCTAATAGATTTTTCCAAAACTGTATTTATTTATTTCCTCTTAGTATTGTAAATCATGAAATTTTGTCAGATTTATTGCATTTTTAAATTTCTTATTCAAGTATGTTGTTAATTAAATTCATGAGTAATTTCATTTGACTTATTTCATGTAATGGTAAGTATTACACAGGCACTGCTATATTGGTAACTTCATACTCTTATACAAAGGCTACACAAATGAATTTTTTTGGGGGGCAAAAAACAATTTCATGTTATCATCGCCTGGAATTCAACTTTCATGAAGAATTACAATAAGCGTAATATCATCAAATAAAAATATATAAAATTCAACTAAAAATAAAACTTTGCAAATTCCGAGACGGGGTGTAAAGGGCCCCAACTCGGATAACAAAATGACTAAGATCTATAATTAATTTAAAAACCTATAACTAAACTAAAATATAACTAACAAAAAATATACCTAATGTAAAACTAAAATATTAAAAATGAAATAAAACTTAAAACTAATATCACAAAAGACTTATAACTAATATCAAAATCAGAATTTTAAAATAGGATAAAATTTCACAATATCCAAGAGGAGTATAAAGGAAAGGGCCCCTTTTCGGATAAGAGAATAAAAAAAAAAAAAACACAGAAAAATAAAAATTAAAAATAAAACGCACTATAAACTTTACCAAAAACAAAACTATACACCACAATTTCACATTTTAGATATAAGACCAGCACGATGCAAAAATAGAAACATCCGGTCTAAAACTTTGTTGTCATTGCCCAAAAATTGATGGATATTTCTGGGCAATTTAAATTTACTACGCAAAGCCGCACGCATAATGAATGCAGTCCACAAGAATGTGGTGCACGATCACGCGGCAATTGCATCATGCGCATAGTGGTGCATGACCTGCTGACATCAGGTACTCGTGTGTGACTCATGGCCTAATCGCAATCAACAGAGGACCACTTCCTCACAATGAATTTTTCTGCATGAGGAGACCCAAGGCAACACAGAATCTTTAATGTGCCGCAATTTGTTATCAACAGTGGCCGTCCAATCACCTTGCCACTTTGCTCGAAGAGACTGTTTTACATAATTAATAAATTCTGAAGTAGCAGCACGAGTGGTGAAAGGAGGTTGATTACAAACCTCTTTAGCAGCGGAATCCGCACTTTCGTTACCTGGAATTCCCACATAGCTAGGAATCCAACAGAAAGTCACTTCCGTGTTGCAATGATTCAACTCAGCGATTGCATTATAGATTTCTGTGACCAATGGATGTCTAGAGTAAAAATCTTGTAAAGCTTGGAGTGCACTATACGAGTAGCTACAAGTAAGGATATGACAGTATTTTGGGTTAACGATATTCAATGCCTTATTAATAGCGTACAATTCAGCAGTAAGGCAGTACAATTCAGCAGTATTAGGCAGACCAAACATGTAGATTCTGCTATTAAGAGAAAATGCACTTCCAACTGTATCATTCTGTTTTGAGCCATCTGTGTATACTATTACGTCCGGGTTTATTTTGGAGAGAATATGGTGAAAACTTTGCTGAAAAGCAATAGGTGGTGTTGCTTGTTTGTTATATGTGGTAAGATCAAAAATAAAATTTATAAGGTTGATTCTCCAACAGTGGATATGAACAGTGATACGTTGGAAAAATAGAAGGTATGTCCACGTTTAAATGATGTAGTAACCACAGAGTACATACACCCATAGGCGCAGTATCATGTGGATGATCTTCATATCTCTGTAAACTAGGATTTCCAACAACTGCTGTAAAAGCTGGGTGGTTCGGTTGCCCTTTAACACAGGCAAAGTAAGATGCTAGAAGTTGGTCATGTCCATCCCAAAGAGATGGTTCACCACACTCCACAAGTATGCTAGTGACAGGGCCTGATCTAAAAGCACCTGTAGCAAGATGGAGAAAAGCATGGTGTACAGCATCTAACATCTTCAGCGTGTTATTACACACTGAAGAATAGGCGATACAACCATAATCTAAGTGGGAACGAAGTAAGGAATAATAGAATCGCAACATACAAGACATGTCAGCTCCCCAGTTGGTGTTGCTAAGATCTCGCAGCATATCTAGTAGTTTGGAACATTTTGTTTTTAATTGTTTGATGTGATTGACCCACGTAAGACGGTTATTAAAAAACAAACCTAAAAACTTAATACCATGAGAAATAGCAATTTCCTCTTCATTTAGAAAGATTTGTGGTATAAAAGGGTCCCGCAGTCGAGAAAAGACTACACATTTTGTTTTTTCAGATGAAAAGGTGAAGCCGGTAACCTTAGACCAACTAAGACGAGACATTGTGTTCTGCAATAGCCTTTCTGCTGTGAATGTTTAAATGATGTGATATACATCATGTTTATTACTGCAAAATCATCAACAAACTATGAAATTGAAACAGGTGGTTGCACACATGCAGTAATACAGTTGATGGCTACAGCGAACAAGGTGGTACTAATACACTTCCTTGAGGCACTCTGTTCTCCAAAGTGATGCTACTCGAAGGAATCTCCAATATGAACATGGAGAGCCCTTGACTCCCCACTCTTTAAAGTTGTTAAGAATACCACGTCACCAGTGACGTGGTATAAGCCTTCTTGATATCAAAGAAAACAGTGATGAGGCACTGATGAAATAGGAAAGCGTTTTGGATGGCTGCTTCCAGTGACACTAAATGGTCAGTGGAAGAACGTCCTTGGTGGAAACCACATCGTTCTAGACATAAAAGGCCATGGCTTTCTAGGTACCACGTGAGCTTGCGGTTTACCATTCTTTCCATTATTTTACATAAAACAC
The DNA here is from genome assembly GCF_047948215.1 of Lycorma delicatula. NCBI lineage: Eukaryota > Metazoa > Arthropoda > Insecta > Hemiptera > Fulgoridae > Lycorma > Lycorma delicatula. The sequence continues at coordinate 190,429,926 of NC_134457.1, read as the reverse complement.
TTGTTAAAGAGATAGGGCGGTAGCTTGAGGGGTTTGCTTTGTCTTTACCAGGTTTAAGTATTGGTATGACAATGGATTCTGACCAGACCGAAGGGAACACTTGTGAGGAGAATAGGCTATTATAAATACATAAAGTGTTGTAGCGCCGAATTAGGAAGGTGTGATAGCATACAAATGTTGTCAGGTCTAGGCGAGATGTTACGAGAGTTCTTAAGTGCACGTGGCAACTCGTTGAATGAAAATGAGGTGTTTAATTCACTGACCGAATCACCAACGTTTAATGATACTGCTTCCATCTGCAATTTGTACCTCTGAAATTCATTATTGTATGATGAGTTATGGGACACCAAACAGAAATAATTGCCAAAATATTTGCCACTGTAGTAGGTAATGTAAGGAGTTCTCCTTCATGAATGAGCCTGAGAATGTATTGTTTTGCTGATATGCAGATTGTATGGATCTTTTTCCACACAGCAGACATAGGTGTAGTGCGTCACATATTTAAGCATTTCGTCCAAGACTTCCTCTTAGCATCCAAGAATATTCGACATAACGCTCTAGCTCTACGATATAAATTTAGAAGTTCAGTTGTTGGTCGGCGGTTAAATTTGCATAGTGCCTGCCATCGATTCCTAATGGCGTTTTTGCAATCATCATTCCACCAAGGAATGGAAGGACGTTTAGGTTTACTGGATGTTTGTAGAATATATCTATTACCATTCTCAAGTAACATGGATGTAAAAGAGTTGATCAAAGATGTCTGCGCTGTCATCATACTGTGATGGGAAGGATTTATGATAACCGTTCCAATCCGCCTTTTCAACAATCCATCTCCGTGGCCTTTTTTCCACCTCGCGGCCAACACCAGTGGTTATAATAATTGGCTTGTGGTCACTCCCATAAAATTCATCACAAACAGACTAATTAAAACAAGGAAGTAAACTCTCTGAGCATACGCAGAGGTCGATGTTTGACAGTGTACTGGAAGATAAAGACATAAATGTGTATGACCCATCATTCAGTAGACAAAGGTCCAAATCTTGTCTCATTCTGTTTATCATATTTCCTCAAGAGGAGCAGAAAAATGATCCCCAGGAAATTTGGTGGGCATTGAAGTCTCCTACTATTAATGAATGCAATGGGATTTGTGTGAGGAGATTTGATATTTCTTGAGTATTGAACTCAGAGATTGGCAAGAGATACAAATTGTAGATACGCAACTTAAAGGGAACTGAGACTTTTACAGCAACAGCAGGAATAAAGGTAGTCAGTTGTAGCCTTGTAGCCAACTCCTCATTCCGCATGAAAATAGCAATACCACCACTTTCCCTACTATCTACAAGACAGTTGTATCTCTCACAGACATAGCCTCTGAGTGTTATCGCATCTTGCTGTAGTAGATGTAGATGCGTTTCTTGGAAGCACATTATTAGTGGTTCATGTGCACGCATCAACACTCTAACATCTTCAGTGTGGGACTGAAGACCTCTAACGTTCCACTGAATAATGTTCATAGGTATAGAAAAATAAATTCAGGAAAGTATAATTAATTAGTTGTACTTAATTCGGTTTTTCTTTTTTGTATTTTTTATTTGAAAGAACTCCAATGCCCTGGGGCAGGGTGGTTCTTCAACCATATCCTCCAGTATATGAGGTGGTGGTGGTGGAGGAGATTTATTAGAATGGGGTGCTACAGATGACATCCCAGAGGGGGTGGTTATGTGGGTTCCCTTAATGGGGAGCTTATTAGGGGCTTACTACTAGCTGTGATAATCCCTGCCCATACCAGTAAAACTTTGGGAACAGGAACTTTCATAGGAATCGCACTGTAGGATTCACTCACTGCGACGAAAGACTTTTTGTTAATCTTTGTCAGCTCTGAAATAGTGGCTGTTAGTGATGCAAATTGATCATATAACATCTGAACAAGTTTTATTACCTCACTGCAGGATCCGCATGGCTGATTGCTTAAATTTGTAAGAGCTTGTTGTGATGCAGCAGCAGGAAAAGATACGTCTGGTTTAACCAGGTTCCTTGCGTTAATAGTTTTTTTATTTTCTTTGCATGCTGCCGGAAAAGATAGTTTCTGCTCAGTAGAGATTCTGAGAATTGCCTTTTCTTCCTTAAACATCGGGCAATCTCAGAAGCAAGCTGTATGCAAACCACTGCAATTAGCACATTTTTCATCTTCTTGGCAGTTAGTATCATTGTGGCCTTCTTTAGCACATCTACCACAGACCTCTGTTTTTGAGCAAGATATTGTAGTGTGACCATACCCTTGACATTTGAAACATTGTCGTAGGTTGGGAATGAAAGGTCATACTTAACTGAAAGATAACCAATTTTTATTTTTTCCAGTGGGACTGGAAGGTTGAACGTCAGTATAAGAGAAGGTGTTGTGGTTCTTCTATTCCGCTTTGCCTTTTCATTATACGCTTCACTTCTATGTCTTGATCATGAAGCTCATCAGCTATTTCAATCACCTCTATATCCATAAGGTCTCGACAAAAAATTACCCCATGACTTGTATTTAGGGTTTTGTGGCATTCCGCACTTATTTTTATACTGCCCATATTACGGAGACGTAAGATAGATCGACTCTGTTCATCATTGAATGTTTCAGTCAAAATCAATCCGTCACATAATTTTCTGATGTTCTTCGGCGAACCACTTGCACCTGTTATAGTTTTGTTTATTAAGAAAGGTGAAACCGTTTGGAGGGAGCCACCTTCCTGACTATTTCGGACAACGAATCTAATATTATTAGAATTCAAGTCTAATGATTTGCGGTTCTCTTTAGTATGACTTTTATCCTTGTCAGACAAAGCTGACCGAGTTTTCTTCACAAGACTAGGTTTGATGGATTTTTTTTCAGATGGACCACCAACCATCGTAGTATTTATTATTTGGTCCAACTAGTACCAGCGAAAAAACAGACCACTCCAGCAGAGTGCACGTGTATTGGAACTAGAGCTAAATACAAGTGGGTTCACGCTGGTGCCCAGAGAAAATCGTTCGAGACTCTATGTAGAGCCATTCACCCATCGGCACGAATAGTTCACACCTTGGGTTATGGTTCCATTTTGTAAGATGTCGCAACACCACAGAGTGTAAATGTAAGAAATATCAGTGTAGGATGTTGTGTAAGTGTGTATGTTGTAATTTATGTAGTGTTCTTGGTGTAGTATATGTGTATAGTGTAAAGTGTTCTGCAGCCCAGTGTGTACCAGGAAGAAAAGCTGCAGAGGCTAGGCCCCTGTGGGGATGCCAACCCCCAAAGTCTTAAAGAATAAGACTCCCCATCGGGGAAATGAATTTGATAAAACAATGTATCCACATGGGTTTGCTAACCACTGTTTAAAATGCTACTCACAATAACACTACCAGCCAACATATGTCAAGAAGAACTGCGTAGCTCAAAAAAAAAATACATATATATTGACCTATTCCAGATTTTCACAATATTTCATATTTCTGCCAGGATTATCATAATTGATTTCAGTGTTATTTTTTTCCTTTCTAGCATTGTCACTTCAACATTTGCAGTTGACATGTTTCAGATTGCCTAAATTCTCAAAACTACTTTTAACACGGAATTTTTAAAATTCCAAATATTTAGATATTTCCATACATTCCAGATATTTAGAAAGTTGAAATTAATTTATTATTTTTTAGAAGTAATTAGTAATTTTAAATAAAGTAGAGGAACAGCGTGGCAGTAATAATTAAAAATACAAGAAAACATCAATTCACTGTAACTTTTTTTTTTTTTTAAACGAAACTGGCCATTATTATGAGATATTTATTGGATAGTCTTTCTATATATATGAACTGTACAAATCTACCATTTTAATTTGGAATGTGGAAGACCTCTAGTATAACCCCAATTATAAATGTGCTGGCTTAATGTGAAAAAGAATTTTTGTTTTTCAGGCTTCCTCTCGCATTGAATTTCCTTGTAGTGTTTATTAAGTACATTGTATCTAGTATGACTATTTAGTACCAAAAATTAAAAAAATCTCGATAAAATTCTAAATCTCACATCCTAAATTTACTTTATAAAATTTATTTTCTGTTTTGATTCAATCTTGCCTACAGTTTCATTAAATTAACATTTTATTTTTAATCACCTAACATAATTAATTACATTCTAAGCGTGATTTCTCTCCAATTTCATAAAATTGCTTAAATATAATATAAATTACATATTTCTGCAAAAATTTACCATACATTTACTTTTTTTGGGTTTTTAGTTTTTGTTAATTTTTCTTTTATAGGAAAACAATACAACAGAATCATTGCTGTCAGATTCCAGCTTACTGCCAAATGCAGCTGATATGGTTTTTCAATTTATGAATGAGAAAAGAATACAAAATGATATTTCTAGGAATATTGTTAAATTACAAGACCAAATCAAACAACTTGAAGAATGCAACTCAGTCTTAGATAGGTATAATTACTTTCTCTGCTAAGTACAATAACTGCATCAAAAAACTACTTTAAATTCTTTGTTATGTTTAAAAGACATGATAATTCATTCTACAAGGGGGCATCTTAAGGCAGTATATATTCATCATAATTTTATTTTTTTACTCGGAAATTTTTAAATGTCATCAAGATTTATACTCGTCAATCCTTATGCTGTGTGATATATAAAAAAAATGTTTAAATTGCTTGTAAAGTAATATTTAACAGTCAAACCTCCCTAAATCTAATGTCCCCTTGAAAAATCCTCTTTAAGTCAAATTAAATCACCTCCTTTATTCAAAAACTTCAAGGACTTGATATACTTATTTCTTTGATGAAAAATTTTTTTAAACATTTAAAAAAAATAATTAATTTACTTACTAAACATGATTTCTAAAGAAGCATAGATAGCAATAAATTCAGTTTAATAGTGTATAGCAATCATTAGTGTGGATTGTGAATTTTATCTGGTACTGTATGCCTAATGTTAATCAACTTCTGACTTGTTTATTTCTGTCGTTGTAGTAGTCTATAACAAAACTATGTGGATGGTGCCACCGTATGATGAGTAAGGCCGCCCATTCATGTGCGAGTCTGGCTCGGCTCGGGGTACAATGGCAAAGACTTGTGGCTCATACCAGTCCCGGCGTGTTCATCCAGACCCGTCAGCGGGGCTCGGCTTGCCATTGGCTTGTGAGTTAGTGGGGATTACAAGCATAGACTCAGACCGAATAAATAATTTTTAATCCAGTTCGACTAGAACCTTCGGTAAAGACTGTCATTTGAGTGAGTGCTAAATTTTTCTATTGACTTGTGTGTTTTGTTTTTCTATTGTCAATGAACAATAAAGACTTATCCAACGAAATCAACATTATGAACAAAACTTTTATGAGCCCAGAATTCCTATCCAAATTTATAGAAAAATACTGTGAGCTTTTGCATTATGGCAAATTCGTTCCAGAAATTATTCAAATATAATAAAAAGGCACAAGGCATGGGATTTGCTTCTTAAATTTACAAAAGAAAAAATCCCAGATGCTGAGTTACCTTTCGTAAAGAAAAAAGTGGAGAGTATTAGGGCATCTTTTCGAAAGGAGCTACACCGGGTTCAGAACTGCAATAGAAGTGGTGCTTCAGCTGAAAATATTTACAATCCCGGGAAAGCAAAAGCAGTTTAGGCAACTCTATTTATGACGATTCTGATGATGTTATTGAAGATGAACAACAAACAACAGTTCCTGCAGCATCTAATGAGGTAGGTTAATTTAATTTTCTTAAATTTTATTATTTTCATACTAAATACAATTATTGTCATTACACATAATAAAAATAAAACTAAACCAAAAATTTTAAAAGCACATTGAAACTGATTATCTTAAGAACTACTACATATTTTATTGTTATGGTTTTATGCACATAATGAATATAACCAAGCCTCACTATTACAATATGGTGCAATAATGGTATAAAAATACAGTATGTTGGTTTATGAAAATAAATTTAATAATGGGTTTGCAACTGCAAATACATATTAATTTTCTATCAAAAGCCTAATTCTTATGTACTATTTGGTCTTGAAAAGGTAACTTTCTGGGTCCATTAAAGTAAGTTACATAATCAATTTTTAGAAGCTTCAGTCGGTGATTTAACCGTACAAACACTACGAAGTGCATCGTAATGCCTGTGTGGCTGCACTTTTCGCCAATCTCCTTCCTGAAAGCTCTCCCATCTTTCACATTTTCTCTGTCTAACATTGAGATTGGTATATACACCCTTCTATTCATTCTTCTTAAAAAATAATGCAGAACAACACAAGCCATAACAATGGCATCAACTTTCAAAGCCTTGAGGTTGATAGTAGTGTGGAAAATTCTGAAACGTGCCGCGAGCACTCCAAATGCACTTTCTACACATCGTCTAGCACGAGACAACCTATAATTGAAAATTATTTTTTCGTAAGTAAGCTATTTGCACGGAAATGGTTTCAAAATGTTTTTAGTCAATGCAAAAGCTTCATCTGCAATGAAAACGAAATTCATATTTCCTACTGTTTCATTATTTTTTGGAACATTTAGTTCATTTTTCTGTGAAACAGTGTTCCTTTGATTACTTCTCCATTTGAAATCCTCCCAGTGCAGCATACGTCAGCCATAATGAATCGCAGATTTGCATCTACAAGTCTTAATAACACAATACAGTGATAACCCTTATAGTTAAAGTAGAATGAACCTTCAATCGCAGTTTTAACAATGGTTATGTGTTTTCCGTCCAAGGAACCTCCACAGTTGGGAAAGTTCCGCAGAGATTTGTAATCCTTCGCAATATTGACCCATTCTTCAGAAGAGGTGGGGAACTGGAAATAAAGACTGTTTGATTACAGTACACTTTGCAATAAAATAGAAAATACATAAAAACTGAAATTAATATACAGTATAACTTTATTGTCCCTCCTAGCTTAGTGGATCTTATTACTTTACTAAATAAATTTTTTAACTATTCACATGTCATGTACACTGCAATGTAGCATGAACAACAAAACATATTTGCCTACTCTTTTTTTTATTTATTTCAGGATGAAGTAAGCCACGATACTATTACGATGACGTCTCCCAATGAGAAAGGAATGTCAGAAGTGATTCCACCTCAACAGCCTCCACCCATTAAAAAGAAAAAACTTAACGCTGCTAAAGAGGCTGAAAAGTAGCGGCAAAACCTGTTAAAACAAGCAACAGCTGTTTTAAATCAACAGGACGATGAATACAACTCATTAGGGAAAACCTATGTCGCAAAACTACATTGAATGCCTTTTTCTCAGAGGAACATTGTGGACAAAATTATCAATGAGGTTCTATTTAAAAGCTTGTACAATCAACTGACGCTATCAACTTTTATTTACGATTACAGTTACAGTTCTACTTATTTAACTCCAAATGTAGACGCTGCATCCGCTTATTCAAACCCAACTCCATCACCCAATGGAGTTCGAATTACGGCCGTCAGGAGATAGTTTATATTAAAATATAATAATATAATTCTTTAATCGATATAAAATATAATAAAATAATTTTTATCTGAAATACATTTTCCTATTTAGTTTTTCTTTTCATTTGTAACTTTAGAAAATGTAAAATAAAAGAATTATTAATAATGCAGTATTTTGTTAGTTATTTTATTACTTCAAATAATAGCTCCCTAGAAATATCCTAAATCTAACCTTTCATTTTCAAACAAAAAGTCACTTAATAAACATTGAAAATGTACGATATTGTAAGTATTGTACAATAATTATTCAAATAAGAACCGTAATTAAAGCCTAAGTTAACAAAAAAAGTAGACCATAATGCCGACAATTTTTTTATGTAAATAATCAATAATTAAATTGTTTTGCTACTCTTTTTTACAGGTTACAGCATAGTACGTAGAATTAATGTAAAATATAATAATATTTCAATATTATTGATATAAGTTAAATATTTTGTGCTCCTTACCTTTAAATATTCTGGTTGTAAGGCCATATAGATGGCCTTGCAGGTGTCAGAAATAATTTGGCCCAAGGCCTGAGGTGAAATTATCATTTTAAAGCTTCAAAAGACATTGCTGTTGCTAGAAATTTAAGGGTTGCAGCGAGGTGTGCTTCTGTTGGGATAGCGGCCCACATCACAGTATTTGTTTTTGTTATTAATGGCCTCACTTTTTCCAGCAAATAACTAAAACTTTTGTTTGTCACTCTTAAACAATTTTTATAATCAAAAGGACTATCACATTTAATAAAACTCAGTAAACTCATGTGCGTAAAACTGTATCTTTCAAGCAACCACTTTTTCACCCATACTGTCTTTTTACTCCTTTTATTTTTTCCGGTCGGTGCGCCACATTCATTTAAAATTATCACTGCAGCTGCAATACATTTCCTACAAAAACTCATCGCTGCCAACAGGACACTGATGAAAATTCGTGTCACTCCCGAGCTAGGATCCACGAGCCGGCTGCACTGTGTTGTAAATTCTTCTCAAGCCAGACTCATACGTGAATGAGCAGCCTAATATCCAGTCTTATTCCTTCGCTGACAAAGCGTGGAGTAATGTCTGCCCAGATACAATTGTTAATTTGTTTCAAAACATGTGGATTTTCATCCGGAAAAAATCAAGATGAATGTGTAGATAATTAATTTCAGAAGAAGAATGTAGTGTAATCTGTAAAAACTTTAACATTAGTATGATGAAATTTCATTTGCCTTGTTCGCACACTTTGATGATGATATTGCAGTTAGTGCCGCTCCAACCAATGATGATATCATTACGTCTGTGTCACATTCAGTCATTCATAAGGATTCCAATAAGAAGATGAAATGGAACAAGTAGAAATTACAATTACAACAAAAGATGGCGAAATTCGCAATAAATAACCTTCCAACATTTTTCAAAAGTTCAAGCGAAGTAGATATTGTATTTAGTGCATTACTGAAGATTGAAAATTCCCTTGATTTTCAATCTGCCAGAAGAAAACTCAAAAAAGATTACAGACACTTTTTCAAGAAATAGTTAAAGGTATTGTACTGTATTTGATTTTTTTAAATTTTTGCATAATATACACATTTTGTCTTTTCTAATGCTATTTAGTACTGACTGTAGTACATTATTATAGATTAACATAAATTTGTATTAAATTATAAAATTTTTCTGTACAATTTTTGAGTTTCATTATTTTACCTCTCTAAATAGAAAACTCCCTAAATTGAAAAAAAAAAATATTGGTCCCTTGAGATTCAAATTAGAGGTTTGACTGTATTAACATTTACAGAAAACAGACATAGTTATAGGTATTGAGATACAAATGCCACTTGGTTTATATACAACTTGGAAACCATAGATTTTGAGACAACCTTATTGTTTTACTTAGGTGTACCAAGTTCCAGTTCCACTTCACTAAATTCAACAGTATCGTTCATTTTTTTTATTCAGGTCTTGTTTCTCTGTTAGTAGTAGATTTTAAAACATCAAATGGCACTTTCCTTGATTTGTGTGGTAGTGTTACAACTTGATAAAATTAGGATAACTATCGAATCAGTTTTAATTGAAGTTTTTTCTTAAAATAAAGATAATCAGTAGAAGGGTATCAGTTTAATTTAAAATAAAATGCCAGCGACTATTGCCATTATACATAAAAACCCATAAGTGTATTGCTAAATTTCATTAAGTATAAGAATCACTTATCTTAAACAGGCTTTAATAATTTGTTAAGCATTAATCAAGTGTGGTTAAAATAATATTATCAAGTTAAAGAGGTTCAGACAACTCCCTTGTCTTGGGAGCCCAGTAGCCCCTTCAGTTAATAAAAATAAACGTAAAATTTAAACAAACAGAAGAACAATCATTTAAAAAGTTTAACACCTAGGTAGGTAGCTAATAGTTCAATGACATCCAGTGGTGTCATAAGATTTCAAACTTGCCTCTTAGTCTAACTCAAATTAAAACGTCAAGTTTGAAATTTTTATTGTAATTTCCCTCCAGGGTAATAAAAAATATATGATGTCAAAGAGGCCTTTTAATATTGTACTGTACTGTACTGTTTGTTTTCTAGGTCTTTTGATCTCTTCAATTAAAATAATGAATTACTGAAATCATTTTTTTTTTCTCAAAAGTGTTATATCTTCCAGAAAAAATTTAAAAACTTAAACTTCAGAGTATTAAGTTTGGGAACCTTTTAGTGTAAAATAAAAGGATAATCAATGAGATCCTTTTCAAATTTTTAGGTAATAATAATAATAAGAAACTTAATATTAATTCTGTAATATTTAGATGTTATTCTCCAAACATTAGTTTTGAAAACTCCAAAATCTGTTCTTAAAGAATGCCTGAATACTGATCGACAGCAAAAGGGGTACAAACACTCCAAGCCTCTCTTCATGTAATGAAAATTAATATATTATATTAAGTGTTCTTTTTCAACTATTTGAAAAACGAATAATTATTATTGAAAACTTGACTTATAAAATGAAATTTGTCTATGTGTATTTCTCATAATAAAATGGTCATTTCAAGTTTTAGTGTTTAAAAATAAAACTGATGGAAATAAGCCAGTTAGAATCGTCAATGCTTAAGTATGTCAAATTATTCATTTTAATTTAATACTATGTATTTAATTTACATGTTTATATGTTATTTACATGTTTTTTAATCAAATCCTGTTGATTTGGATATGGTTTAGAGTAAGTGAAATTAAAAACATTGAATCTCTGAAATGTATTCATTATTAACAAATCATCATTGTAATTGCCAAATGATAATAAAGCAAGTACATACTTTTCTTAGATAAAGCAGTTGTAAATATAGTGTCATTTTGTTTACAATGAGTTGATATGGTCCAAGCCCACAACTGACAATCTTCATAGTCAATTTTTGACAGCAGAGGTATTCTGTAGTACCTGCCATCAGTTTCGCTGCAATGTACTTGCCCTGTATTTATATATGAAATATATACTAGCTATTTTTAACCTGTTAACTTAACTCTTCCGAGTCCGGCAATATTTCTGTACCAGTATTTAAATCATATACAATTATAATTAATCTAACATTGCATAATTTATTTAAACTATGCAAGGTCTCATAATGCATTTAAGTTATAGTAACACTGCATAGTCTAATTTTTATTTTTTATATACAATATATTTATTATTGAACATAATGCAGTTTGATTATGTGGTCATTTTAAAATCTACAAGCTTATGTAATTATTAACTACAACCCACTTTTCTTCAATTTTTTGTTCTTTCAAGGGTTAAAAATTCAGATGTATCTTTCAATTTCATTTCAAGCAATCTTATAATAACAGTTTGATGATAATATAGTATGTATGTAATATAATGATAGAAATGTGCTTGAAATTGGTGCGTTCTGTTAATTTCTGCATTTTTTTTTAACCGCCAAGACCATTGTTAGGTGTTGCTTCAGAGGATGAGATGAATGATTTGTAGCATGTGTGAAAATGCCATGCCTGACCCGGATTCTAACTTAGGACCTTCGGATGAAGGCCGAGATGCTGTCACTTGCACCACAGAGGCCAGCATTTAGTATTTATTAATTGAAAGTATAAGTACAGTGGCTACTATGATCAGATTAATCAAAATGTGTGTGTGTGTGTGTGTGTCTATTTATTTTTAAACATATTATTTCTGTTTAAAGGGAATTTAAACATTTAATGGATGTTAATACTTCATCTGTAAATAAATTAAGTGATTTCCATGAATTAACAAACACCCTAAAAAATCTTGAAAATGAAGCTGAAAAACTTAGAGGAACTTCAGAGGTAAATAATATTTTTATAATGGTTTTACTTTATATATATATATTTCTTTATTAGTAAAAGTTTGTTTGATGTGGTATTTGCATCTTGTATATTTGTTTTAATTATAGGATGAATTTAATGAGTAACATATAAAATTGCTTTCTAGCAGTAGGGTGTAATTATTTAAATCAGGCAACATCATTATCATGATATCAGTTCATCCACTTTTTTATTTTCAAGTGCTTTAGCAGTGATCATTACTCATGAGATATACTTCACCACTTCTTGTTCTCTCCAGCTACTGCGGGGTCTGGGTGTGTATGTAAGGCAAATGCAATTACCACTACCGACTTGCCAAGCCTGACATAGTACAATGCAAGTGTAAATGTACTGGTAAACATATAATCTGGAACAGACTCAGGTCAACCACTCCTGATACATGTTAATTGAACCCAACCATCAAAGAATACTGGTATTCACAGTCAGGCATTCAGATCCATAGAAAAGCAACCACCTTTACAAGGTCTCGAATCTTAGAACTCTTCCCTTCAAAAATCAGCTGATTTTGCGATAAGTATAACCACTAGATTAACCCAGCAGGTACTTCACAATACAAGATTAAAATTTAAAATTATACTGATTGTATTCAATCTTAGTAGACTTAGTCAGAGACTAACATTTTCATTAAATTTTATGAACTTTCAGATTTCTAAGCAAGCATTGTACAAGACCAGAAATTGATAACTATAAATACATTCCTACATACAGGAATACATACATTACAGTAATAGGGACTTGTAATTTGATGAAATTTAGTGAATATCATTATATTATACTGATTTAGAGTGTAATTGATTTTTTCCTGTCTAAAAAGTTGAAGGTAATGATAAAAAATGAACAAAATTATAAAATATAAACATAGTGTTTTAATTATTAATGTAATAGCTTTTTTTTCAGCCACCAGAAACTGAAGATCAGATTGGTATTGTGAAGGAAATCAAAGAATTAAATGAGAGTATTTATGAAAATACATGTAAATTGGAAAAAATAGAAGAACAGCTCAGTGGATATGGTGATTTACCAGCAAATTTATTATTAGCACAAAGTAACCTCAACGAAAAAGTAGCACTTAAAAAAGAACTTGAAAAAAAGGTTAATCAGCTTTTAAAACTTAAATAAAAATTATATCCCATTTCTTACCATCTAGCATCCCTATTTTTTTTCTTTTCATGCTAAATTCTTTTTTCAGAAGACCCATTTTGGATATCTGTTCTGGTTAATTTCATTCTGTAACGAGATATGTTTTATCACATCCTTTGAATCATACAATCTGTATCTTCTACTTCTGTTATCCCTAATAGGGCAAGAATTTGTCTTTAATGTAGCTCTAAACAGTTAAGTCTCTGATGCCCATATTACTTTTTCTGTCATTTCATAAAAAAGTTAATTAGAATGAATGTGTAGTAGCTCTTTTGTTAGAATTTACTGGCTGCAGAACAATTTAAGAAATATCATTACTCATTAAATCACAGATAACACTGGGAGCTACTGCCTCACCTTCATAAAAGTATAAAATGATAATTGGAAAGCTAGGGAATGACCTTCTAAAGGTTCTTTATCATACTACTGCTTCTGATTTGGAAATTGTGGGGACATATTTTTATATAAATAATTTTTTATCCCTTTTATAGTATTTAACTTTTAAATATGTCTACAACTACAAAGGAAAATCTTTCGTACCTCTGCAGGTCTTCTACGTGACAAATCATTTAAATCATTCCTCTTCCTGCTTCTTTACCTAAATATTGGGCAAAAATTTATTTGTTTTTGCTCTAACAACTTTTACCTTTGTATTACTTACTAGTTTAATTTCCTTGTATATTATTATATTGTAATATCCTATTCATTTTGTAATGTGATGAATTAAATTTGTACATTATTTTTTATCTAGAATTATTTTAATTTATTCATTAAAAAAAAAAAGTTTAACATTATCATTGTGTAAAACTAACTTTTTTCCAATATTTAAAAATATATAGATATAATTTCCTTTACTGCCAGAAAATTAAGAAGCCAACCCAGATAATTATATTTTTTTAACTGTATTTGAAATCCACCTGTTACAGTAAGGTAAATATTCATTTAAAAATCGTTTAGAGATTTCATTTTACTCTTACCACTCCATCAGAAATGCTTCAAGTCTGTAAAAAAAGTCTATATAAAATCAGTTCAACATGTTTAAAAATTTTTTTGTCTTTAATCATTTTATTGATTTGATCAGCTCTACAAGATTCCCTACTAGTGTCAGTCATTTCATTTCGGTGTACTCCCTACATCCCTAACAATTTGTTTTACATATTTTGTTGCCTGCCTGCACAATTTTTTCCTTCTACCTGTCCCTCTAATATTAAAGCGACTATTCCAGGATGCCTTAATATGTGGCCTATAATTCTGTCTCTTCTTTTAACTATATTTTTCCAAGTGCTTCTTTCTTCATCTATTTGCCGCAACACCTCTTCATTTGACACTTTATCTGACCATCTGATTTTTAACATTCTCCTATAGCACCACATTTCAAATGCTTCTAATCTTTTCTTCTCAGGTTCTCTGATCGTCCAAGTTTCACTTCCATATAAAGCTACACTCCAAACATATACTTTCAAAAAGATTTTCCTAACATTTAAATTAATTTTTGATATAAGCAAAATATATTTCTGAGTGAAACCTCATTTCACCTGTGCTATTTGACATTTTACATTGCTCTTGCTTCATCCACCTTGAGTAATTCTACTTCCCAAACAAAATTCTTCTACCTCTGTAATCTTTTATATTCAGTGGTCCATCTAAATTATTTCTACTAAATTTCATTACTCTTGTTTGTGCAGTAGTTCTTGCACAGAACTTCATCCATGCCATTCATTGTTTCTTCTAAATCTTTTTTACTCAGCTAGAATTATATCAGCAATTGTAGCATCTTTATCTTTTCATCTTGCACTGTTACTTCGGATTTAAATTGTCTTTAACATCATTAACTGCTAGTTCTATGTAAAGATTAAAATTATTACAGCTTCTTTATGTTCTTCAATATTACTGTTACAATTTGGTTCCTGTAAATGTTAACAACTGTTCTATCTCTATACTTGAAACCTAAATTTGTTAAAATGCTGAGCATTTTATTCCAGTCTATGTTATCAAATACCTTTTCTAAGTTTATACATGCCGAGTATGTTGGTTTGTTTTTCTTTAATCTTCCTTCTATTATTAATCTGAGTCCTAAAATTGCTTACCTTGTCCTTATACTTTTCCTGAAACCTAATTGGTCTTCTAATATTTCTTCCATTCTCCTAGTCAAAATTGCTGTTAACAGCATCAAATCCAATGACATTTTAAATATAATTGATTCTCTAACAGAAAACAATAGCCTGTTTCATAATGAATATACAAAACTCTCCTTCCTTCATATGGTATATTAATATTATGCAGATGAATTAATACATTACAGCATTAGTAATTCAGGATGAGTAATAATCTCAAAAACAAAATTTGTATCAGTAGATCAGTATAGTACAGAAATAACTGTAAAAGTGTAGACTGAGGTTTGTTTATTACTGGGACCTTCAAATTATTGGCATTTTGTTACAGATATTGATTTTTTTTTTTGTTATAAGTCTCTAGTTTCCTTCAGGTATCTTGCTATGCACAAAATTGATATTTTTTTCAGTTGCTGCAATATTATTCTGGACCATTAGTTAAGGGCAAAGGAATTTATAAATGAGGCAGAGGATGATTATCTTATGAAATTGGTCTCTTATCATGATAGCCTAAAAAGAAAGTAATTAGAAAACAATATTTGAAAGATATTTATATTTTATTTGTAATTGTGTAATATTAACATATTGCTTTTGAGACCAATTTGGTCCCATTGCTGCTGACATGCCACCTGCTGTGAAACCAGCTGGTTTCAAGTTAACTCACAATATTTTGGCACCTGTCTGACAATAAGGGGCACGCTAGTTTCATCCCAGTTAATACTGTGGTATTGTTAATTCAAGTAAGAATTAAAATATTGCCTCGTTTTCTGGTATCAAGAGAGAAAAATGAGTACTTAACATTTTATGCATATTATAATACACATATAACAATCTTTGTATTCTAAAATAAAGTTGTTCTTCAGTGTTTTTTAATTAAGAAAAAAGAATGTTTTCATTATACTGCCCACTGATGGTAAACAAATGTACTTCTTTACAAATCACCTCACAATTTCAAGGCATCCTTACAAAGAATATTAACCAGAATAAGTAAAGTAGTGAGTTCAATATATTATCCTACTTTCAGTGGTTAGGTAAAAAAATTTGTAAGACTTAGAAGATAATAAAGGAAAACATTTCTTTTTTTTCAAATATAGGTTACTATTATACAAATCAACCAGTTAAGTAATTACATATCTGATAAACATCAAAAGTATAATATTAAATGATAAAAAAGAAATTATATTTTACATTTACACAATTTAATTTCCTTACACTAATGTAACAATAGTAATGAAGAGTATTATAAAATGAAGTATGCATTATATACAGAAATAACAACAATATTGGCAACTGGTAGATCTGAGGAAATTTATTCACATCACATATAAGTCAAAATTTAGAAACACATTACTATTATTAGTTTAAAACTAACTATTTTACTTATTAATTATACTAAATAATGTTGAAGTAAATCTATTTAAGAAATAATGATAATCATAATAAGCAATGTAGCTACTTAACTAATAAAGGATTAAATGTCATATTAAAAGAATATTTAATGCAAAAAGAGAATCTTATAATTTTTTATGCATATTTATTACATAAAATTAAAATGTAGTCATATACTTTTTATAAAATGTATACAACAAATAAAAGGTAAATGATTTTTGCTCTCGACACTTAAAACAAATTTTATTCATATTTACAGTACAAAAAATTCATAAAAAAAAATACTATTAAAATAGTCAAGAACTTTAAAATGATAATGGGCATAAAAAATAAACACTACAATTACATTTGGAAAATCCACTAAAATGATAAATTTTTTCTAATAGTATACTTATTTCCTGTTATAGGCTTTTTCAAACTTTACTTTATCTTGAATAGGTTTTTTTTAATACCTGCTAGAGTGCAATGAAATAAACTTATTAGGTAATATGTCTTTGAAGTGATACATTTTTATTAATTAGTTACAACTCAAACAAATCAATGTTTATGATATAACAATCCTTTTCAAGCTATTTACTAGTTAAATTCTGTAAATATTTGTAAAATTCAATATAAAAAAGTTATACACCAATTCAAATAAATATATATACATTTTTTTTTAATAGAAATGTAGAACCAACAGTATTATTTAATAAATTTATTTGTACTTATCATCTTAAAGGGCTAATATTGAACCAAGAACCTGAAAGCTTGTCTGTAAATTAAAAAAATAAAAAACATACGCAATTGATTAAAAAAAAAGAAGCTATTCATAGGACCACCAAGACGAATTTTAGCTAGTATTTAATACAAAATAATGCTCATAACAATAAAATATAGATTAAACTTTCTCAGATATCTGTTACACAAAAAAACCATAATTTTTTTTAAAATTATAACTAGTTCTTGCATTAAATTAACAAAAATCACTCATCATTTTAAAAACAAGCTAAGTAGTGGAGCTTGGTGTAAATTTTGTTTGTATGATAGATGTTTTCCTCACTGGTACACTTTCAGGTGTAGGGATGGCTTCACCAGTTCCGAATGCTAAAATAGCTTGAGGAGCTTGCCTTGCTTTACTTGCTCCAGTATTTTGTTTTGCCATCTGGTAATCACCAGAATCAAAATATTTCTGCTGTAAGACAATAAAATACAATAAAGTAGTTTTATACACAGCTTATTATGAAGTTTGTTAAATAACTTACTTTGAGATGTACCTGCCATTCGTTTTTTAAGAATGACATAAGAAAGCTTTTAATAATAAAGGAGAAAGTATTAACATCTTAACAAACATTGCTTTTCACTATTTCAAGTTTAAAAAAAAATCAACTATCATTATTTATGTATTCACAGCTGCTACAATATACAGTAGAGTGCAAATAATTCAAACACATGTTATTTAATAAAAAGTAACTAATTTAGACAAAAAAATCATACCTGTACAATCTGTGAAAATCTAGTAATTAATGTACTTTGTTTTAATCACTTCATATACATCATTTGGCACAGATTCAACAAGTTTACTACACATATTTTTTATTCCTCATCATGAAACCATACTGATATTATTTTAATAACGTAAATTTTTCTGGTATAATTCATTTCTGAGTCGTTTTTACTTCCTTGTACAAAGTAAAGAAAGTATTGTGACCGCAAAAATTTTGGTTTTAAGATTTCAATGGAAATATTTATTTTGACTAGTTTTGGCGTTACATCTGTAGATATGAACATATGTATCTTGCATAACTCAAAAACGATTTGCTGTAGAGTGTTAAAATTTTGGATTTAGGACTGTTGTAACATCTAGTTGTGCACTCCCCTTTTGATTACAATCGACAACCAAAAGTAACCAAAAAAAAGCCCAAAATCCAAACAAAATTGGATTTTGGACTTTTCTTAACTGCAGTAATAAGTCCTCATTGAAAGGTTTTCAATGATATATCATAAGTGGTACTTATTTTCATTAGTTCCAGAGTTATAGCCAAATGAAATATCTGGATCAAGCGTTCGAATCAGACCTTCATCTCCTTTTTTTCTAATTTAAATATATTGATTTATAAATAATTATTAACCTCAGATTGTAAATAAAAATTACAATAATAATTCAATAACAAAAAAAAGAAATATCAGAAGCTATTAATGAAATAAAATTTCATGTACTTTTCATTTTAAAAAATCTGTAATGCAATTTAATAGGCATATAAGGAAGTCATCTGGTCCCACATCAGATTTTTTAACTGGTACCCAAAGATTTTCAATTGGGTTTAAATCTGTAGAGTTGCCTGGCCATGGGAAATTTTTTTTCCATTTATTTGAGAATACAGTATGACATCATCTTGTTGGAATACTCTACTTTTGTGAGAATTTATGTCACAGCCCCTCTCCCTCAGAATCTTGTTATATCCATCAGTTTCTAAAATACCATCTACTGGAAGTAATGAACAAGGGCCTTCAAATGTGAAAAAAACCCAAAACATTTTTTTCTGGAGATGTTTAACTGAATGTAGGATATGATGCTTTCTAATGCGTGGAACCCTTTGCCCTGAGCATAAAAATGTGATTCATCAGAAAAGATAACATTTTCCCAGTTTTCTTTGGTTTAGCTGGCATGTGCTTTGGCCCACAAGAGCCTTTTTTTGCACATTGGTGTTAAAAAGCAGGTTTTTAGCTGGTCAATGAGCTTTCCGACCAGCTGCAAGAAGTCGATGTATATAACAGTTTAACAAATAAATCTGTTCCACTGGTTGCTAATTTTTTATCTAAGTCCACAGCAGGTAATTTTGGATAAAATTTACTTTTTTCTCATCAATAACCAATTTGTGTTGGAGTTGTAATCCTACCAAAATGTACACGATATTTAGTACTAAAAGTGACACCTCCTATTTGTTCACAACAATGATTTTAAGTAAACATCATTATCCCTGGAGAAAACAACTTGAATTACAGCCATTTGAGCTTTATATACAAAAGCCACTAGGAAAGTTTTGCAATACAATGGAACAGATCAACATTATTTAAGAATGATGTTGATCTACTGACATAAATGTCAATAACTATTACAGCCATGACTCCTAGCTATCATCAAAGAATACAACTTCCAGGAACAATATTTAGTGTTTGAAAACATGCAAGTGCCTTCCACTTGAAGGATATACACATCTCATTGACAATCATTCATACACTTTTGCTGATCCCAATACCAGCACTTGCACACAAAATATTGAGAAGTTGTGGATGAATGAAAGAAGTAAATAACAAAAAATTATCCAGGTACAGATATACTCTTCTTACAGAGAAGCAACTTCCACCAAATTTATCAATTACTGTTTATCATGTTTTTAAAATTTTATTTTCAATTTGTTTTTACTTTTGACATGTGATTCTTTCCTTTTATGTGTAGTTTTATATATAATATATTAAACTTAGAATAAAATTGTAGCTGTTCAGTAATAACTAAGAATTATTACATAAGGGCAGAAAGTAACTTAAATTTGTGCCTAGCGTGGAGATGTGTGGGGATAGAGCTGCATCTTGGCATCAAAACGTTTCTACACTTAAGTACACATCAAGCTATCATAGTGTGGACTGTGATTTTTTTACTTTGTTTGTTGTGAATTATTGAAATTATTGGAATTTTCGACTATGTAGAAAAATAGTTTAAGATTGTCCCTTTCAAATGTATATAATAAAATTTTATTTTTTTTATTTGATTGGTTTTTTATTTCAAAATGTAAGTTACTTTCTGAACATCCCTCGTATTTATGATCCTAAAATCTTGAATTTATGGCAAAACTTACCCCTTTTGCCAATTTTTTCTGCAGAAAAGCAGAATGTCCACTAATAGGAAAACCAGATGCCATAGGATATTTTGCTTTTAACTTGGCTTCTTCCAATTTTTCTAATTCATTAGATGACATCTGGAATAAAGAAAATGAATACAAAATAAAAAATTAATTAAAATGGATTTCAAAATTGATACAGATAGTTTCAATTACAAAAGCAATTACTTTTTAATGTTAACCTGCAGAAATACTTCAAATACTAAAATGAGTTTAAAATTTCAAGAGCAAGCTGTACTCAACTTATATATCTAAACCCATTTTATAACAATGGAAATTCTATTTTATTTTATTTTTCTTATTTAGAAACCACACAACCATTTTTAATGAAAAATATATGCCTGCCCTTGTTCCAGTAAAGCATAGTAGTATATAGCATGTACCTACAAAGTAGCTTGTATTGATTGACTGATTTCTCAACTTTCAGCAAAAAATACTTAAGATAAATTGATAAAAATTTGTACACACATTTTACTTATGGTGTAAATGCAGACTGAGAAAGGATTTTTGAAGTTATAAATTTAAAGGGTTAAAATAGAGGAAAAATGAAATTTACTACTTTCTTTAATTTCTCACTAATCCCAAATGAAAAATCAACTTGATTTTTGGTGTGTATTTGTGTGTGTTAGTAGAATGTACAATATTCTTGCATGGTAGACTGCAATCAATTTATGCTATGTGGTCTATACCCCTTTGCCTAGCAGCATCGTATGCCTTCTTGATGTCAAAGAATATATCCAGAAGCAGACAACAGTATAGGAAGGAGTTCTGAATTTCTGCCTCAAGGACTACTAGGTCGTCAATGATGATTTGCTCCACCTAAAACCGTACTGTTCCTGAACAGTGAGGGAGTTCCTCTCCAGAAACCATAAGTCTTCTATTAACCATTCTCTACAATAACTTGTAAATTGAACTGGTTAATGAGATAGGGTGATAAGCTTTTTCTTTCCCAGGTTTTGAGACAGGGATTACCAAAGCTTCTGCTGAGAAAACAAAGTTATAGAACATTCTGTTGCACATAGGTGAAAGATATCTTAAAGCAGGATCCAGAAGATGTGAGCATGCTGTGCCAAATATTATCATTTGCTGGGAAAGTTGTGCGAAATCTTTAATGTGTATACATCAGTAAGTAGACATGAGCATCCAGTTCATTGCATGATTCAGAGAGGGTAAATTATGGAACGACTGACCTCTCTGAGAGCTTCCCCAAGAACATTTACTACCTAGCAGAAATAATTTTTAAAAAACCAGTGTTGAACTCCTATGACTGATTGGCTAAATGTAGAGCCACAAACTGATCAGTTTCTTCCACAGGATAGTTGTGCAGGTTGGCATTACAACATATCTTTTCCATGACTATCATTTTGAATTAATGAACACCCTTCAACATGTAGCTCTTCGGTAGTTGATTAGATGTTCTCTTGTCGAATGGCGATCAACATATCATAGAACATGACAGTTTTTCAATGGATTCCAGCAGTCCTCAATCCACCGTAGGATGGACATCTTAGGATCCCCAGATGTTTGTGAGATGCAGTCATTTACAGCATACTGTATTACAATCGTAATGCTGGCCAGATCCTCATCATTAACTAAAACTTTCAATTTAATTTGATGTCAAGTTAAAAATGCAGTAATAGTGCAAATTGACTCTTTCCGTCAACTGTTGTTCTACAAACAACTTCAACAAACTGGTACATAATTTATAAAATATCTACAGCTTACCTTTTAGTACATGAATTTGGTGCCTAAAATTAGAAGACTATTCATTTTGTATCTAAATCTTCCAGTAAGTTTTTTAAAAAGTTGTTAAAACTTTCACAACCTAAAAATGTACTTGAACACACAATAAATATGTTAATATATACAATTATATGGTAAGCAATTTTATGCATTAATAGCAACTTAATTTTTAATCAAGCAATAAAAGAATATCTAATGGAAAAAGGGAGAAAATAAAACTATTCTTTTACATTTGTCTAGGTAAAACAACAACATGTAAAATCTAACAAAGTTAGTAATTTATGATAATTTGAATGAAAACTGTAAAGTAAATGAAAATTGCATGTCAGATGAATACCAAAACATCAACTGAAGTACTCATGAAAAACATTCAGATTCAATACAAAAATGATAAAATGAAGAACATTGAATGGAGTTGCATGATTGTTATTAAAAGATGAAAATTTCTTATAATAGTCAAACAATCAGACAAAGCTGCTTTTCTGTATGAGCAAAACCAGGTTCCTGAAGACTGAATTGAAATTAAAGGAATAAATAAAGAAGTTATACTACTACATATATAAAACACTAATTTAAACATCTCACAAACAATAAAAAATCAAATACAAACTTAAATAACCTGAACAACTGACTACAATTTAAATCACACAAGCATCCTCTTTGATCCCATGACAATCACAAAAAGGTCCTTCTCCAACCACACAAACCCCTAATATTTGAGATAGTCCCATCCCATTAGCTTTTAAAACTAAAGCCTGTTAATACAATAGTCAGCAAAACGAACAAAAAAAAAATAATGCCACAAAGAAATCTACATACACTCTAAAAACAAATTATTATAATTAGGGTTTTCATTAATTATAAACATATACTCATGTTTTGATTAGTCAGCAATTCATTTACCAAATACACGTTACAATTATCGTTTGTAAAATAAAATTAATATTAATTATGATGTACATTTATTATTATGATCATACTTGACTAATCACTTTCTTTCTTTTTCCTGTTTAGCCTCCGGTAACTACCGTTTAGATAATTCTTCAGAGGATGATATGTATGAGTGTAAATGAAGTGTAGTCTTGTACATTCTCAGTTCGACCGTACCTGAGATGTGTGGTTAATTGAAACCCAACCACCAAAGATCACCGGTATCCACGATCTAGTATTCAAATCCATGTAAAAATATCTGGCTTTACTAGGACTTGAACGCTGTAACTCTCGACTTCCAAATCAGCTGATTTGGGAAGACGCGTTAACCACTTGACCAACCCGGTGGATACTTGACTAATCACTATAGTGATTAATCATCACTAACAGGTGATTAAAAACCAAAGTTTTTATTACCATTAATTTATCTATTGTTTTAAAACAGACATTTAGAGAAAAAAAAAAAAAAAATTTCCATGTGGGGAGAAAACAAATAATAAGTGACTGAGTATGTTTATAACTATAGTAGTACTTGTTAGCTATGAAGAGAAGTTCTAATTCATATAAACCAATTATTCAGTTTCAAAATTTTCTCAAGACTGGGACCCATTTTCATATTTAACTAGTTTGTCACTTTACCACTCCATTAACTGAACTAACACAATTATCATTATAGTTTATTTTTATGTAAACATTTATTACCTCATTTCGAGGTTTAGCAAATTCCCCATCAGGCTGCTCTGTGGTAACTTCTTGAGTCTCAGCTTGTACAGATTCTACTTGATCTGCCATGGCAAGAACTGTTTCACCCTCAACCAAATCTGCAAACAGAATGATAATTACAACTATCAGTAAGTCAATGAAACTTTGGCACTAATAAATATCAAACAAAAAAGGATATACAACATACTATTGAAAAAAAAATCAGAAAATGTATTTTGGCTACTTATTCATTACATTAAAATTAGAATACAGAACACATGAAAGATGGAAAAAAGATAGTGAATTTGTGCAATGCATGTTTATATGAATTCCCAGTAACATATTTAAAAACCATAAAATCCAACTAAATAGAAAAATGCAAATCTTGTATCCAAAAGAAATGAGTAAGTATAATTAATACAAAAGCACTGTATATGCTTTTGTGTCTGACATCTCTAATTCATATTAACATCTGCAGAATAAATAGGTTTATTATTTATAGATAAAAGAGCTGTTAATTTGATTTTATGAGGCTTCAAGAATAAAAATATACAGCAAAACTTTGTTTACAATGATCTCACTTAACATGAATTTCTCAGCAAAACTTTGTTTACAATGATCTCACTTAACATGAATTTCTCAGCTACAATAAAAAAATTTTAATAAAATAAATTTGTTTATAAAGATTTTCACCTTAAAGTTACGAAAAACTTCAAATTTACTCAATACGACAATGGTTGATGTGAAAAAAGTTTCACGTGTTCAGCATACGACAAGCCCCATCTTCTTACAATTCCAGCAACATTTTGGTCATCCCTTGCCGTAAGGGTTGGTCATATCAAAAATTGTTTCAGACAAAAGTTTTAAGTAATGTTTAGAGGACTAACAACCACTTTAAACCGAATCGATACTGTGCCTATTAAGGGAGGTATGATATTTTTTTTTTGTCTTCAAAATCCCATTTTTTCCACCCTCTGGGCCAATGGTTTGAGATATCAAAAAAAAAAAACTTAGGTAAGTTTTAGGTCCTTATCCAAAGAATAGTAGGAAATTTAAACAAATTTGATATTTTACTTAAGAAAGTTATAGCAATATTTTGTTGCTTTGAAAAGCCCTTCCATTTCCACCCCCATGGTCCAATTTTGCCCATTTACGAACTCAATTGAGATTTTGGGTCATTATATTTTATGTATCAATTTGAAAGTGATTGGCACAAAATTACGGCAGTTATCATGTCCATAAGAAAGTGAAATATATATATATAAACTTTTGAACTGACGGTGGTTTTGGGGTCTGGGGGATGTGAAACACTAAGATATGTTGAAATTTCCCATAAGTCAAATCATGGTGCATTACAATAGGTATCTTTCTTATGAAATCTACCAATTATCACTTCTACTACTTTTTAGATAAACTTGCATAATATTTTAGTTAGTTTCATTTAATTATACATACGCTTACTATAAGATTGCAAAACTATCAATTTGTAGATGTCAAAATGAATATGTTATAATAAATAATTTTCAAGTCCATTATGCTGTGTTAGCTAAACAGCTTCCACTGCATTTACTAAAATAAGAACTTTCACTTGTAAAATACTGACTTTCAGATGATGCCCATTGTAGTTATGCACATTCCATGAGAAATTAATATGATTTACAATATGAAAGATAAAATATCTACAACCAAATACAAATAGAAAATTTTTATTTCTCATTTCTGTTCACTTTTTTTTAATAATTCAAAAACTAGGCTACGTACTGAATGCTTAAAATAATTAAAAAGTAACTTTTATTATAAAATTAATAAAGATTTTTCTCCCTAAAAGAATGCTGCATCTCCAGTTAAGTTCAGTGATTGGTCTTTTTCAGTATCAGGACAAAAGCAGTATCATTAATTAATTTACAATTATCAAAACAATAACATGGATAAAAAAGCAAACCATTCTTTTAATGAGTTTCCACACCGGGATCCTCTAATGGCATAGATCAGCCAAACAACTGTGCAATGGAGACAAGTATATCTAATAGTAAAGAAATCCAAAGGAAGACAGAAAAACCACTAAATTATTTATTAATTTTAAATTGTCCATTAACAGCAGCATCTAAAGACTACGAGAACAAACAGTATTATAACAAGACAGCAATATTTTATTTATTTTTGGAAGATGAGGACTTCAAGCAGTATTTAATGCTAAGAGAAATTTGAGACAAGTGAAAAAACATCATCCATAAGTAGACATATATCAAGCAGCACTTCAACCAAATAAACCTGTATAGTTCAGAATCACAAAATTCAACAAGAAGAAACAAATTTCAGAGCTGAAGATAAAAAATTTGGGAAGCTCAAGATTGAAAGAGATGCTAAAAAAGGTAAAAAAAAGTATGAATGGTTTATTTCAAAAATCATTATGGGCAATGATATTCATTTGAACATAGCAGGTTTCTGAAATAAACAATTCACATAAGGTGTTGTTTATCAATAAAGAAAATAATATGGCAGTTCTTCATGGTATAGGTGCCACTTACATTCTTTTTCTAGTTAAGAATAAAAAAATAATTTTATATTAAAAAATTGCAAAAGTTCAAAATTTATTAACAACCATAACTTTATAACAATATATTTCATATTATACACTGAGTATATTTTGTATAACATTACAACATACATGTTCAACGGTTCACAGCTTAAATAACAGTACGTTAGTAGTAACCAGCTAATCTTAATCTTTAGTCTCATAAGACAAAGAAATAATAAAATTCCTTTTCAGTCAAAATTCCCACATAAAAGCTGTTAAAAGAGTGTTTCTGGGTCAATCCATTTGAAGTGACCAATGGTGGTTGTCTGACCAATTCAAAAAAAAATTGGAACTTACTTGTTTCCTACATGTACCAGGACCTTAAAATTATTTTTTTTTTATTTAACCAGTTACCTGTTGCAGCCATTTTTGTTATGCACACCTATTTTTGTGACTGTAAGGGTTTACAGAAAAAGTTATAACCAAAAACCTTCCTGGAAGGATTAAACAAAAGCAATTTATTCATATTTTCTCAATGTAAAAAGATTGGTCCAGTGGTTTATTTAACTACCTCAATTCTTTCTATGAGAAAATTACCAATAAAGCTGAACATGAAAAACTGTGAAATTTCACTTTGGTAATTTTTTTCAAGAGGCAGGGATGGCATACACAGTTTGAATTATTTTTTTATATGATGGTATATGTTAGTAGTTTTACCATAAATGATATTAATGGTGATATACTTACCCCTAAATTTTTATGAATTTTTGAAAATTAATTTTTTTTTTAATTCAAACTTTGGGTTCAAATAACTGATGGAGCTGGTGATAAAAATCTCAAATTTGCACAACTTAAGTGTTTTTGTGGATGCTTTTGCCAAATAAACGTTTTTTGTGTATTGTACTAATAAAAATGTTATTAACCTCTTAAAAACCATGAAAATCCTGTAAAAAGCAATATCATTTTGACTTGCTAACAGAAGTGCTCCAAGGAAGTTTCTTGTCTTCTTGGGACTTTAATATTTTTATACTAATTACTATAGTTGAAATAGACTTGTTTGAACCACTCAACTGCAGTTTTCATGTTATAACAGGCGCTTGAAGTTATTTCCAGTCATCAGGAATATTCATGTTGCAACATGCTCATTTATGCTTGTTGCATCATTTAGCTTTGCAGTTACAGACTTATTGAGATTCAGGTTATAACTAATGAATCAAAAGAGTATATTAATAAATAATAACTATATTTATTAATAATAATAACATAAAGAAAAAACTACATTGTTGTGTTTAGCGCATCTGTACATCACCTGACTCGACACTACAATACGTACGTTGATATGTCACCACTTGGCCAATTACAGAAATAGTAAAAGTATCACATACTCATCAGGACTGAGAAGTCTGACATTAATCAGTGACCTGTTCACATCTTTACCAAGTGTCTCAAATTTCATTCTGTATTTAATAAAAGTGTTTATTAAATAAGTTTTACTTAATATTATATTTGCAAATTTTAAAATCGGTTAAATTTTCACATGATTTTCAAGTAATTTCACATAAAACAATAGAAGAACAATGTTCCATAGCAATTTACTTGAATGAAGAGTACCATAAAACAGGATAACAGCTGATAGGGCAGAGATGATGATCAGTTCTTCAGACCAACGATGAGTTTTTTGAGCGAAAAAATTGGAAAACTGAAAACTCACCATTTCGTGATAAAATCTCAAGCTAAGTTTTTCAAGAAGAAAAAAATCAGAATTAGGTGAAGAAGAATGTTTGATGTTGGCAGACTTTGTAGAAAACCTTTCATTTCTTGTTCAAAATGAGTAATAAAGCTTCCATTGGGTCAACAGCCATGCCACAGTTCACCGTTTCACACACACAGTTTTGTGTTTTATTTCAAGGAAAATGATGTATTACAGCACAAAAGTGTCTAATCTTGTGATCATTTGAAGCATTTTATTGCTTCAAAATGTTAAGAAACATTTTATTGCTTTCAGAAACTTTTAACAAATCTTATCTAGGAAGTACATCAGAACATTTATTTTACTTTCACTCATCTATTTTACTGATGGTGCTTCACGTCGGTAATAAAAATGAAAAGAATTTTGCTAATTTGTAGTTACAAAAAAGACTTCGACCTTGAAGCCGAATGGCACTTCTTTGGATCATCCCAAGGGAAAAACAAATCCCATGAGGTGGCAAAGGCAAGTCTGCAAAGGCGATTAAACAGACAGATACTAAATGTTGATGAAATGTATTCATTTTGTAATTACAAGCTGAAAAACATCAAGTACTATTTTATTAAATCAGATGAGACAGCTAAGATTTCAGACATTCTATAAAACCATTTTGACTGTTGTGAAAGGGTTGCTGGTACTAGAAGCTACCGCAAGTATGTTCTTGTGTCAGAAGGCATTGTAAGTTGTTAATTTACTTCACACTCCCAGGACTATGAAGACATCCTGTGACAAGTATTGTACTACTTTCACTTGAGGAAAAAGACTCCATTGCTTTGTGTATGACAATCAGTGGTAGATATTAGCTTCGAAACTGATGATGTGCAGGTTCATTTTTCCACCCAGCTGAACCACGCACATCATTTCTAAAGTCTCAACAAGACAAAGTATGGGTACCGATCTGCAAAGTCCTGAGAAAGTTTACATCACTTAAGCTTGGTCATTCTAACACAATTTCAATTGAATTATCAGAAGAAATATCATAGCTGTTGGTTAATCACACTAAATAACAAACTTTCATTGCTACAAAAATAGGCTATTTCATTGAAAAATAATTAAAATATTGCTACAATTTATTTTTTCTTTGATAGTGTTTACAAAAATATGCCAATATAAAAATAAAAATGAATTCTTGAAAAAAGATGTAGGCTACTCTTTGAAATCTCAGTTTAATTGTTTTACAAGCATTTTTTGAATCAAAATTGTATTAGGTTACTGGTACTGGTTAAGATATCATTAAATTACAGCTAATCATTAATAATTTTAAAAAAACTATTTTAAAATTATTGATAGCTTCAACAACATAGGGGCTAAATATAAAAAATGTACAGTGCAAAGAAGACAAAAAACCCCCTTGGAGCACTTCTCTTAGCAAGTCAAAATGGTATCGCTTTTAACAGGATTTTCATGATTTTTGAGAAGTTATAACATTTTTATTAGTACAATATACAAGAAACTTTTTTATTTGCCATAAACATCTACAAAAATACTAAGTTGTGCAAATTTGATATTTTTATCACCAGCCCCATCAGTTATTTGAAGCCAAAATTTTAATTAAAAAAAAATTAGTTTTCAAAAATTCAGAAAGATTTAGGGGTAAGTATATCACTAATATTATTTATGGTAAAACTACTAACATACACCTACGTAACATATACCTAAAGTGAAATTTCACAGTTTTCATGTTCAATTTTATTGGTAATTTTCAAATAGAAAGAGGAGAGATAGGTTACCACTGGACCAATCTTTTACACTGAGAAAATATGATAAAATTGCTTTTTGTTTCATCCTTCCAGAACCAATAATTTTAGTTATAATTTTTTCATAAACCCTTACAATCACAAAAATAGGTGTGCACACTGTAACAAAAATGGTCACCACAGAAGAACTGCTTAAATAAAAATAGTTTTAAGGTCCTGAAACATGTAGGAAACAAGTGGGTAAGTTTCAATTTTTTTGAATTGGTCAACCAGCTTGTTTTTTTTGGGACACTTCAAATGGATTGACCCTAGTACAAAACAAAGCCTTACTTCCAAAGAATAAATGCAAGATTTTAAACACACATGAGCACAATACACCAGACTAGACTCCACCTAGACTAGACCAGTAAAAATTTATTACCCTTACTCTTGTAGAATATTATTATTTGGAATGTATCCTGTGGAAATCTGATCCAACTGAATTCTCAAAGAAGCAAACATTAGTTTTACAAATAATATTCAATTTTCTTAAAACTCTAACCAAAAAGACCAGTACACAACATAAGGGTAATATGGCTGCCGTTTTATCTTTATGAAAAAATGGATTTTATTGCATAACATTCACAAGCCTTCTTAATGATGTGATATAAAGAAAAATAATTTTTTTAATGATGTTCTTGTAAAAATAATTATTTAAAGTAATAAATTAAAAAAACTTCATTCCAGAAAATAAAGCTAACACAACACAATGCTGACGTGTGGTGTTTTTTGAAATAAAATTGTAATGCAATTGCAACAAAAAAGGTAGAATAACAACCAACCACAATTGTTTTTTTTTTAACAAATGTTCTAATACTAGGATGTTCTAACTCAAATGTTCTATCTTAAAAAATTGTCAACCTCACATCAGAGGCAGCAAATCTATATATCACAATATTTCACTGATGTGAATGATAAAATGTGGTTAAACCACTGAACAACAAATGTAAAATTATTTATTTTTTTAATTAATTCAGCTCATTGCTGATGTAAATAAATAAATATTTCATTCAGATCAATGTAATTAATACACAACATAATTAATATCAGGAAAGGTACAAGCTTTTCCACAGGTAAAAAAAGTAATTGCTGTAAGCACCAAGGAATAAATGAGAAAACCTTCTTTAGGGCAAAATCATAAAATATTAAAATGAATAAATAAAAAACAGAAAAGGTCCACTCTTAAACATAAGTGCGAAAATTTGTCTATTTGCTTGTATCAACATCACGTGAGAACCAACTGACCAATCCCTTTCAAATTTGCAGGATACATTCATGTTTTCCCACAGAAGGGTTTAGTCATAGATCAAGGCCCTAGCCCCCTTGTGGAGTGAAATTGCAGATTTTAAATATTCATTAAAGAAAAAAAATTAATCCATATTATATCACTTTCTCCATGGCAACTGAAATAGGTTGTAGAGTTTTCCTCATCAAAGGTCTGTGTAATTTAATTACCATAGTTATTCTGTATTTTGTATTTTAGTTTCTTTTTTAGGTTTCTATAAAGCCTGAATACCTTAACTGGTATTGATCAGTATTATTCTCATAACCATGAAGGTAAATGAATAATACGGGGATAACAGGTATGGAGGCCTCTGGCCAGACAAGAATAGCAAGCAAAGTGAGCTCTGTGGCCCTGAGTTTGTACTTGTGACCCCTGGAAGTCCTGGGAATCCCTGGAATTAGTCCCGAGGAGCTCAGGGATGCAGAGGCTTAGCTAGCTAATATAAAAATAAGAAATAGCAGTACTGAATATGTGAAGTAACATTGAATAAAACTTGTGAAGAATTTTAAACAGATAATGGAAAAATTTTTAAATACATATAAACTAAATTCGCAAAAAAAATTAGGTTCAAAAATTCAAGATTAAATGAGAATGGGTAATATTAATGAAACTGAAAAAATAATACTGGCAAAACCAATGTAAAAACAATTTATCAGGATTTTAAAATAAAAATGTATAATTTACAAATATATTACAACAAACTTAAGTAAAGAGATTAAGATAAGTTTTGGTAAAACTTGTTAAAACTATAAAATACAGCATCAATAAATAAAAACCACACAACATGCAAGCCAACATGACTAATAAGCACTTCATTATAAATTTGTCAATGCTAGAGTTCAACAAAACAGATCTCATTTTAATTATAAAACTATTACCATACATACCACAAACTACATAAAATTACTTTTAATTAATATAACTTTAAAAGATTTAGAACTGGCGAAATTAGCTACAAGTACTGTGAAATGATTAATTTTAAAAGTAAATTTTAAAATTAACATACAATATTATGAATAATCATTATCATATTAACAGTCGTTAGTGTTTCTACACTCTTTTCTATTAATTACAACCTAGAATCAAATAAAAGACGAATAGCTATAATTAAATGTATTTATGCACGTAAAAACACTCACATTACTTAAAAATTAAATAATGATCCTCACATTATGTACTACAATAAATAATTCCAAAAAATAAATACCAGAAGCAGCTGAGGCCAAATAATAATCCAATAAACTACAATCTCTCTTAATCAATTGCAGATGAAAATCCTTGCATGTCATTCAAAACTACTGAGGAATTAATTAAATTACAACAAATATTAAAGTTTATAACTAACTATAATTTACCCAACAGTTGAAATTAATTAAAATGCAGAAAATCAAACCATACAATAACAGAAGATAAAATTCACTTACATAAAGAGAAAACGGTAAATCAGTTAGTGAATGTAACACGAAAACCGTTAAGAATGGAAATAACCTCACTAGTTATGACGTGTTGACAACTGTTATTCAATAAGTTAAAAATGAATACACTGTTAATTACTAAATAAAGTCACACTTATTTTTTTTTCAATATTAAGAAGCTATAAAAAAAGATTCTAAAATAGTTATTTTCAAGATTATATTAACATCGAACTATTTCTGGAGTAATTTTTCCCACCACTGTATCAACTGTTATTGCTACATTGATCTCATTTCTCTGCAAAGGAGTATAACCTCAAAATTATTTGCGGCTGTTTTAAATTAACTAACGTTTAAAATGTAATTACGCATGCATTACTTAAATTTTAAGAAGTGGTGCATGCTATTAAGACTAAAAACTATACAAATCTCTTTTGTTTTATAATAAATGGCAAATTTTATTGCTAAAAAACAGATTTTGTTCACTCAATTCTTTAAAAAAATCTTAAAAAGTAAAATTAGCACCCCACCCCTACCATAAGTAAACAAATAAGATACAGTCATGCAAATAAGACTGAAAGATTTAAAACGTGCATATAGTTGAGTACTTAAAATGACAGCTATTTTAATGTGAAATAAGATGGTATTTTATGAATAAATATATTTGTTTAGATTTGAGCTGAAAATACAGTACTACAAACAAAATTTAATTTTTTTTATACACATGTAGCAATCAAAATTATATTTAGATGCAATTTGTGCAACTACAATATATAAAATGTTTCTACCTAACAAATTATGTAAAAGACAAACTGTTTTAAGAATACTACTTTAAAATAATGTTATTCTTTCTTGAGTCTCGTACATTAAATTTTATCTTAGAATAGAAAACAAAGTTCACAAAAAAATCTGAGTGTGTCAAAGCCAAACCCATTAATCAAACTGTATCAGTATTTCCATATTTATGCATTAAATTTAATAAACTTATTAAACATATTATTCATGAATGCTGTTTTAACATGTCATAACTCTCTTAATGTAAGAGATGAAAAATATTTTATGAAAAGAAATATTACTGCTGTATGTTTTATTACACTGTATAGTAAGATTAAAAAATAGCATAGAAATCATTATCATTTACTAGACACCTGAAAATATGTTTCCAGTTTTATATGATTAATCCAGAAGTGTTGTTATTGATGGTTCTTATTTTAAATTAGTTAAGAAACTTATTAAATTTGATATCAAGCAGTTGAGTATCTTTGTTCTATACATTCTGCATTATTTGAGTGTGTTGAGGCCATACTATGTATAGAAATGCACATTGTGATTAATATTTCTGTGTCCTCTATTTCTAACAGGTGATCTGCAAAAGCTAATTCTGGAATTATAAATGTAGCACTAGCATGCATTCATTATTTCATGGGTAAATGGACATACAAGGACTATTTAGAATATCACAATCTATCTTAGCAAATTACCCCACTGAAATAGGATACACACACATACACACAAGTATATTAATTACTACTTGCTAATTTTACACATGGCAAGTCAGAGCCAATCCGCTCAGCAAAATTTATGAACACTGAATTTGACAGAAATAACATAAATTAATAAATAAATAAATAAAACACAAATTAAATGTGCCACTTTATTCATATATATTAAATAGGTTTTTAACAACTTTAAGCCAAGTACCACTAATAACTGTTCAATTTACCAGTGAAACTAATACCACTGAAAAAGAAACTGGATTATAAAGTGCTTTCAGGAAGTTGTGAAAAGGTTTTCTGAAAGCATTCTTTCAGGAATTTTGGAATTTCAACAATGATTTTTATTATTTGATAAAGTATAAATATTATTTCTTTATGGAATCTATGAACTAAAAGGAATGCTTTATTAATTTTTTTTATATTTGTTAATATTTGAAAGAAAATTACTAACAGATGAATATAAAATACTTTTCCTGTACTATGATCTCATAATACATATACATCCACTTTCTTATTTAATTAAGTTCAATTTTGCAACATTTTTCCATAAAGTAATTTCAATGTAAATCAAGTGGCAGACCTAGAACTATTTTTTTGTTTCTTATTCATTGCATAGAATACATACAAAACTAATTTGTACTAATGACCATAATATAATATTACAGCTTCTCTGACTTAATGAACTAAAACAATAAAAATCAATTATAAGCTTTTTAACTAAGTTCTTCTCATTAATTACTCCTTACAAAATAATAAACAGGCTGTTTGAATGCTAGCCCAAAAAAACTATTATTACTACAAAAGCAGAAATTTATTGCATATCATAAGATATTTTCTTTAAGTCAGAGCCAGTTTTACAGAAATAATATGTAACTGATATTTCACTTGTTTCAGGTAAATGTTCGAGTTATTTTATAAATTTCAAGTTTCCTTAACAAATATATAATTCATAAATTGAAATGAACTAAATGCAACAATGATTGTGTTGGCTGGGGGATAGAAGTAACGAATTATTATTTTATAAAATAACTGCTACTAACAGGACTTAATCTGTTGATTTTCATCGTAGAAAATCAAGCATTAATTTCTATATCAACTCAACAAATCTTAGTGACAGAATATTGTATTGTAGTTGTGAATAAAGATAGACTAACTTTCATCTGCTGAAAAATCAATAGCATTTGTGCATATTTTTTGAATTTAGTTGGTGCTTTAATGTTTTTGAAAGCCACTCTGAGAGGTTTTTGAGAATTTTATTTTCCAAAATCCTCATGCTTTCAGATGGGATTCCTTGAACATATGTAAGAAAAAATATATAAATTAGAATCAATTTTTGTCAATTAAGAATATGAAAAATAAATTACTTTTCAGTGTCAGAAATAGATGATATTTACTACTGCAATGATATTACAAAAATTTTGTCTGTAATAAGCAAACACAATAGTGGTCTAAAATGGTCACAACATAATATCCATTTTATTTGAAAGTTTGATGTCTGGCCTTGCATCCAGTATTCTTTTTTAATTCCCTATTAGTATTTACTATTTACAAATACTATTTTTTACTATATATAATATTATAATATAATTAATTTATATAAAATATAAATATATTTTATATGTAATTTTATATGTATAATACATAAAATTAATGAATTACTTTTTTTATTTTTTACTATATTATATTACTATATATATATATATATATTTTACTAGTATTAAGTAGTAAAATCATAGCAACATACCTAACAAATGTTAACATTGTAAGGTTAACATTGTAAGGCCTAACAATTGTATAACATTGCCAATATCTGTGGAAGAGTGGTAGCGTCTGTCTTTCACCCACAGGTCCCAGGTTGAAATCCTGGTCAGGTATGGCATTTTTCATTTGCTACAAAATTTCATTTCCATATCCCACATACAAGCTTGAAGCTTATGTGGTGATATCATCAAGCCAAAAAAAAATTATTTAATATTTTTCAGTGTTACAGAATTCAAAAAAATTACTAGTTAATTTTTTTTAATAATTGCTATTTTTTTATTTTTTAAAACACTCCTTAGAAATTTCTCTAAAAATTAATTTTTATACATCCATTAGTTTCATAAAATGCAATTCATTTCACTTTAGATATTATTGCCACAATGAGTATTTTCTTTAACAACAGAATAGTCTACAAAATTTAATGAAATTTTTTGTTTTAAGAACTAAAATATGTAATTTAATGATCCACTGTGTTAATCTCTCTTCCTCTATGAATCATGAGAATTTTTCGTTGGTGAGGGGGTTAGAGTGCTCAGTGATACAGAATAGTTGGACTGAAAGTGCACCATATCGGAGAGGTTGAGAGCCAGACTAAGGAATGATTCCTGAAAGAGGGCAGCAGCTCTTTCAGTAATTGTTAAGGGCGTAGGTCAGGATGACTTAACAGCCATATCAACATCACTCAATCCTCTGAGTACTGCGCAGCTGAAAGCAATGGAAAACTACAGCTGCTTTTTTCCAAGAAAATGTAGCTCTCTGCATTTTCATATAAAAATGATGGAGGTGCCTTCCTTGGTAAAATATTCTGGAGGTAAACTTGTCCCCTGTTTGGATATCAAAGTGTGGATTACTAACGAAGGGGTCACCAGAAAATTAAAAAATAATATTCTGCAAGTCGGAGTATGGAATTTTAGAAGTCTAAAAAAGGTTGGTAGGTTAGAAAATTTAAAGAGGGAAATGGATAGGAAAAATGTAGATGTAGTAGGAATTAGCGAGGCTCAGTGGAAAGAAGAAAACGACTTTTGGTCAGATTTCAGAAAAATTAACTTAGCTTCAAATAATGGGCAGGTAGGAGTAGGTTTCATAATGAACAAGAAGATAGGGAAGAGCAATTAAACAGTGGGTGAATATGGGCTGGGCAAAAGGAATGAAAGAGGGGACCGACTTATAGAGTTTTGCACGAAGTATAATTTAGTAATTACAAACACCCAGTTTAAAAATCATAATATATGAATATAAGCATGGAAAAAGCCAGGGGATATTGCAAGGTATCAGATAGATTATATTATGGTGAAACAAAGATTTAGAAATCAACTCGTCGACTGCAAAACTTACCCTGGAGCAGACATTGAGAGCGACCATAATTTAGTGATAATGAAATGTAGATTGGGCTTTAAAAACCTGAAGAAAAGGTGTCAGATGAATCAGTGGAATTTAGAAAAGCTTGAGGAAGAGGAGGCAAAGAAGATTTTTGAGGACATCGCAAGAGGTCTGAGTAAAAAAGATGGTAGAAAATGTAGAAGAAGAATGGGAGAATGTTAAAAAGGAAATTCTTAAATCAGCAGAAGCGAACTTAGGCAGAACATAGAGAACTGGTAGAAAACCTTGGGTTTCAGACGATATATTGCAGCTGACGGATGAACTTCAAAAATATAAGAATGCTAATGTTGAAGAAAGTAAAAGGAACTATCGACAATTAAGAAATACTATAAATAGGAAGTGCAAACTCTTTTAAAGAAGAGTGGATTAAAGAAAAGTGTTCAGAAGTGGAAAGAGAAATGAACATTGGTAAAATAGACTGAGCATACAGGAAATTTAAGAAAAAATTTGGGGTACATAAATTAAAATCTAATAATGTGTTAAACACAGATTGTACACCGATATATTATACAAAAGGCAAAGTCGATAGGTGGGTGGAATATATTGAAGAGTTATGTGGAAGAAATGAATTAGAAAATGGTGTTAGAGAGGAAGAAGAGGAAGTTGAAGAGGATGAAAGGGGAGAAACAATACTGAGATCTGAATTTAAGAGAGCATTAAAAGATTTGAATGGCAGAAAGGCTCCTGATATAGACGGGATAACTGTAGAATTAATGCACAGTGGAGGTGAGTAAGCAATAGTTAGATTATACTAACTGGTGTGTAATATTTATGAAAAAGGGGAAGTTCCATCAGACTTCAAAAAGAGTGTTATAGTCATGATACCAAAGAAAGCAGGAGCAGATAAATGTGAAGAATACAGAAAAATTAGCTTAACTACTACTACATCAAAAATCTTAACTAGAACTCTGTATAGAAGAATTGAGACGAGAATGGAAGAAGTGTTAGGAGAAGACCAATTTGGTTTCAGTAAAAGTATAGTGACAAGGGAAGCAATTTTAGTGCTCAGATTAATAGTAGAAGGAAGATTAAAGAAAAACAGACCAACATATTTGGCATTTATAGACTTAGAAAAGCCATTTGATAACGTAGACTGGAATAAATAGTTCAGAATTTAAAAACAATTAGGGTTCAAATACAGAGATAGAAGAACGATTGCTAATATTTACAGGAACCAAACAGTAACAATAATAATTGAAGAACATAAGAAAGAAGCCGTAATAAGAAAGAGAGTCTGACAAGAATGTTCCCTATCTCCGTTTCATTTTAATCTTTACATGGAACTAGCAGTTAAGATGTTAAAGAACAATTTAGATCTGAAGTAACAGTACAAGGTGAAAAGATAAAGATCCTACGATTTGCTGATGGTATAATAATTCTAGCTGAGAGTTAAAAGGGTTTAGAAGGAACAATGAGCAGCATGGATGAAGTCCTAAACAAGAACTACCGCATGAAAATAATCAAGAACAAAACGAAAGTAATAAAATGTAGTACAAATAACGAAAATGAACCACTGAATGTAATAATAGGAAGAGAAAAGATTATGGAGGTAGAATAATTTTGTTATTTGGGTAGTAGAATTACTACTAAAGATGGACAAAGCAGGAGCGATATAAAATGCTGAATGGTACAGGCGAAACGAGCCTTCAGTCAGAAATATAATTTGTTTACATCAAAAATTAATTTAAACATAAAAAAAAACAGAAAAGATTTTTGAAAGTATATGTTTGGAGTGTCGCTTTATATGGAAGTGAAACTTGGACAATCGGAGTATCTGAGAAGAAAAGATTAGAAGCTTTTGAAATGTGGTGCTATAGGAGAATGTTAAAAATCAGATGGGTGGATAAAGTGTCAAATGGTGAGGTGTTGCAGCAAATAGATGAAGAAAGAAGCATTTGGAAAAATATAGTTAAAAGAAGAGACAGACTTATAGGCCACATATTAAGGCATCCTGGAATAGTCGCTTTAATATTGGAGAGACAGGTAGAAGGAAAAAATTGTGCAGGCAGGCAACGTTTGGAATATGTAAAACAAATTGTTAGGGATGTAGGATGTGGGGGGTATACCGAAATGAAACAACTGGCACTGGATAGGGAATCTTGCAGAGCTGCATCAAACCAGTCAAATGATGAAGACAAAAAAAAATGTTAATCTCTTATTTGAAAATAATAAATGAATGAAAGTAAATAATCTTTACAATAAAGAAATAAACAACTAAACAATGATTAAATTTGATAAATTAAAATAAAGAAGGATTTAAAGTAAGTATTACATTTTGTAACTAAAATTCATTTCATTTTGTCATTGTCATATTTAATTAAAGTTAATTTAATATAAATTTTAGCAGAAGTTAATTTTAAATTTTATTACTTGTCGTCTGGTTTTGTGTTCTAGAAGTAATTACATGTGATCAATTCTCAACATTGTTGAAAATCGTTGAAACAATTATTATTGTTCGCTATTTATTTATTTAAAATTTTTAGAACTTTCAGAGTTATTTTTTATACCTACATGATCAACAAATATATAACAGTTTTTTGATATAATGGTTTCATCAAACATTGCCGAATAATTTTTTTTTGCCTTGGTTTAATTTCTCGGTTGAATTTAAATTATTCTAAATATTCTATTATTTGCTGGTTCATTGAAATAAATAAAAGTTCTTATTTAGATTATATTCCAAATTATTTTTATTATAATATTCAAACTTATGCTTCATATGTGTAACATTGTTATAAATTAATTAATTATACATGACTGTCAAATACATGTTGGGTAATATTTCATCCCAATTAATTTTTAGTTGCCACAATAATTTCATAAAATGTTTATATGAAAATATAATAGGACCAATGAGTCCTAAAGGATCAAACACACCTGGTTGAATGTTATTATCTTTGTGTGGTAATGACACGACAAATTTGCCTTGATTATTTCGATTAGTGTTGAAAATGTTTTTCACATGTAGAGGTTTCATTAACTGAAGCATCAGTATTAATTTCTTCAATTTTCCAGAGATTCTGAGTATAGTTGAGAGATTTTCGTGAGTGTTACAAGCAAGAAAAGATGCAATAGTGTTGTTGCCCTTAATGTTATTAGGAAGGCAACCACTACATATATATATCCTAATTTAGCTTCCTGAATAATAGGAAATCTGGAATTTTGGACTCAAATATAATTGAGCTCCAATTAATATGTCATTGTTATTTGCTATGTTGAATTTGCTAAAAATCATGTTGGGATCTGCTAAAAATATATTACGAAGAAGATTAAGATTAGAAATGTCAAATGTGGTTGATGGAAGGCTGTCTGAAATATCAGATAAAACAGCACATTGCTCCTTGAATGAAAAGTTCTTAAATTGAGAGTGTAATTTTCTAGTTTTGGAAGTCTAATTTCGGATAATGAGTTTTATGCCTGAAATGG
Organism: Lycorma delicatula; assembly: GCF_047948215.1. Taxonomy (NCBI): domain Eukaryota; kingdom Metazoa; phylum Arthropoda; class Insecta; order Hemiptera; family Fulgoridae; genus Lycorma; species Lycorma delicatula. The sequence continues at coordinate 190,389,461 of NC_134457.1, read as the reverse complement.
GGCAATCATTTTTAATGAGTTGAAGTCCTAATTTTCGGGCAAATTTATATGTGCAAAAATCTGCCTGGCTACCAGAATCTAACAAGATTCTACACAAATGATGATTACCATATATGTCATCAGTGCTACATATGGTTATTGATAAAAGTATATTTTCGTTTGACAGATTATTAAATGAACAATACGTATTACCTTTATTGCCATCTAATTTAGAATCATTAATTTTGTCAATGTGAACGAGTGTATTATGTTTTTTAGTACAAATTGTACATAATGTTTTTGAGTAACACTCAATAGAATGGCCTTTATTAAAACAAATAAAACAACAATTATTATGCCCTAAAAAGTCCCTGTGTTCATTGATGGACAAATTTAAGAATTCTTTACATTGTTGTAACTGATGGTTTGACTTATAAAACAAACATTGATTAGAATTAATCGGTTGAATAATAACTAACAATTTCCTTTATAATCATAATAATAATAATAATCATTATTTCCTTTACATTGTTTTTGCAAATTTAAGGTAAAGTGTTTGCTAAAAGATTTGGTTGGATTGTTATAATGCTATCCTTTGGTTTCGTTTTCTGTTTTCACTTGCATGTTTGAAGTGAATGCATTAATATTTTCTAGAAGCTGTCTTCTCGAATTAAGAAACTCGATAGTCTTTAAAGGTGGAAAACCTCTCATTTGATAATTTTCCCTTCCATAATCTTGAGGTATTGTAGTCCAGTTTTAATGTAAGAAGTTTGATGACAATAAATTCATATGTGTTTACAGGAAGTTGCATTGATTCAAACGAAGTCACATATGAGAAAACTCATTAATAAATTTTGATTAACTATCTACTGATACTCTTTTTAAAGAATCTGATCTTAAAATGCATTCAGTACTAAGAAATGCAATTATATATTCGTTATCAAATCATGTTTTTAATATTTCTAGAGCAATAATATAATTTTCATTAGTTATTGATGTAGTTTTAATGATCACTAAGACTTCATCCTTCAGAGATGAATGTAAATAATGTAATTTTTGGAAATTAGATAAATCATCTCTATTATGTATTAAATCATTAAATATATTAAAATAGTGCTGCCACTCTTAACACATTACATCTAAATACAGGTATATATTAATGGGTTATAGTTGTGTTTGTTTAAATAATGTATTTGAATTGATTTCTTTATTAGATGATTTTTTATTATTATTAGTATCATTTATTAACTGTGGTAATTTGTACTCTATAGTACACAATTCTTCCTCGACTTGTTCACAATCTAATGATAAAACATCGTCAAAATCCATTTCAAGTTTTGATTAAATGATGTTATACTTGCCTTGTAAATCAAGAAGATTCCTTAACTTAATTTGCAAGGCGTATTATCATCTTGTGAAGGATCAAATTTGTCAGTAAATGTGCTAATTCTAGTTATAGAGGCCTTTACTGACCCTCTATCTAATTAATTGTTCCTTTTCCATAATAATAACTTAAATTAACAGTGTAAATTATTAACAAATTAAATTAAATGTGAAATGAATGGAATGATATTACATAAATGATGAAACACTGTAAGTTAAATGTAATAAATTAAAAAGATATTACACAAATGATGTTGTAGATCTAATCGTTGCGAGCCCTTTTATTACAGTAATAAGTTGAATATTAAAATTCTTGAAATTTCAGATTATCTCCGCAATTCTGGAAGACCCAGATTGATGTCAAAATTTCAAATGACATCCACGGCTGGAGTACTAAAATAATGTTTCTTCAAAATTACAAATGGCTGGAGGACCAAAAATGATGTTGAATAACTGTCTGGTTTAGTACCTTGATTAGGTTTAATTATTGTAAATCCTTTGTTTTACTGGTTCAATTAAATAAATAATAGTTTTCATTATTTTATATTGTAAATTAATTTTATTATAATATTTAAACTTGTAAATAACATTATATATACCAATATTGTATTAACACATGTTGAGTCATTGAAAGCTGGCAGAAGACTGACTGTTCTAGCCGGGAGCTAGCGTAAAGCTTTGCTTTTAGTGTGGATGGAGTCAAGTGAGCCGCCAGGAGCTATGTAAGCCATATGGAGCTGTGTGCAGCCAACTGAAGGACTTTTAAAAATTAAAAGTCCTTTAAATAAAATTTAAAGTTCCTCATTTAAATAGCCTCATTTAAATAATGTCTGCATCTTAACAGACATTATTAAGCTCTTTAGAAAAAAAATTAAATTCGTTAGATCTCATACATACATTAATTATTTTGTATAAGAATATGTATTCTCATAGGTACCTCAATTCTTTTATTTTTAGCATTATATTCCCTTTTTTCTTTTACTCTTAATTTTAAAATTGTATGTTTGCTATCACATTAAAATTAATTATACAACAGCTGTATTTTTTTAAATGTAAATAATAAGATTTAAAAAGTAAGAGTGTGTACTTGTATTTACTACTTAAGTGGATTCAGTGACTTGAGAAATATTAAATAATAAAGTGTTTTAGAAATAAAAATATGTTTGATCTTTCATATCTATGACAAAATGAATGTTTTTAAAATTATTTCTCTCTCTTTCTCTGTGTACATGTTTTGTGTATCCTTTTGCTCTCTCTCTCTCTCTCTCTCTCTCTCTCTCTCTCTCTCTCTCTCTCTCTCTCTCTCTCTCTCTCTCTCTCTCTCTCTCTCTCTCTCTCTCTCTCTCTCTCTCTGTGTGTGTGTGTGTGTGTGCGTGTGTGTGTGTGTGTGTGTGTGTGTGTGTGTGTGTGTGTTGGTGTGTGTGTGTGTGTGTGTGTGTGGGTGTGTGTGTGGGTGTGGGTGTGTGGGTGTGTGTGTGTGTGAGTGTGTGTCTCATGTTTTCATACTCAGACTTGCATTTCTCAATCGATGCATAAAAAAATTAAAATAAAGATCATGGTCATAAGGATAACATAATCAATCAATAAGGTTTTGATGATTTTAAATATTGTTAAATTTATTTTTGAAAAAATGTCTAAAATTGGATCCAGCTTAATTTTAAAGAGAAAGTTATAAAATCTAAGCTAGCTTTCATTTTAAGATAAAAATTTTTGAAGGCTGTAGCTAGGACACTGATTGTTGTGGAACACTGGTGTTTGAAATGGGTTTTGAAGGATCTTTCTTATTTATGATGTCTTCACAAAGTTTCAAATTTACATTCTTTATCCACTTTTAGGTTTTTTTACAAGCAAAAGTGAATTCAGAATAAAGAGAAGTGTTTTTACATGTTCTTGATTGTTTGAGTTTTTGCCTGACAATGATAGTTATTTGCTTTTATTAATGGTTCTGTGTGCAATGTTGTAGGTTAATATTTTAATTTATAGGCAATGTTTCCAGTTTGATTATTAATGTAGGTTAGTGTTATGAGTATTCTATTATTGTTTGTTTTATTCTGTTTCATTTTGCCCTGAAATTAATAAAGGAATTGATCTATCAGTGTTCAGTGTTTTCTATTTGCTTCAATTAAATAATTTTTTATCTTTATAATCTTTTTATGAAAGTGAACTGTTTTTGTAGTCTGTGTATACTGGTTAGGAGCATCTTAGATGAGTTGTGAGTTAATGAGTCAACTTTTGGTAGCTTTTCTATAGATACTAAATGTGTTCAAGTTGTGATCCATGAGGTCAAAGAAGTTTGTGCATGCTTTTTTTTTTTTGTTAATAAAAGTTATACTTTTTTGAATTTTATTGGTGAGGATAAAGAGCTGTTTACAACTTTCAAACCCCACTTCAAATATCATCGCTAAATCCAGTAATACCACTACATCCACTCAAGCAGCAGTCTCTGAAGAAGGTTAACAGAGAGCTTGTTCAGATGTTGGTAAATAACGATCTCTTTAAAATAGTGTTGTAATCAATTTTAAAAACTCTTCAAAAATACATTTAACATAATCATCTTACTGAATATTTTATCCTTATGGTCACATTCTTTTTTTTTTAATATATTAAAAACCATCACAACATCTTAATATGGAAGCATGAATGTACATGTACATGTGCACACACATACACAAATATATTCAAAAACTGAAATTACTTTCCTTAGTAAATGTGTTTCTTATGATTCATCCCAAAAGCCATTAAAAATGAACATACATACATACATACTGAAAATAATAAATATATTTAAAACATCACAAAGAAGCAGCATTCAGATAATATATAAACTGAAAAAATAACTTATTACCAGCACCAATTTAAGGTATTTTACCAAGATGTGTGATAACTAATAATGCTTTACTCAGTGTTCATAGTGTACTCAATCTACTCTTACCAGTGTGATTACGGATTGGTTGAACACTCAGCAAAAATCCTAAACTTGTGGAGAGGCATAACATTTTGCATGCCTTGTCTTTTTATAGATGGCTTTTATTCACGTGTTATTTGAGTGCAGAATAAGTAGTATATTATACGTGCCTTGTGAACTTTGCCCAACCATTTGATTATTGAAATGTGTGTATGTGTATGTGAGAGATTGAAGATTCTACTGCTACAGGTTAACTGGTCAATTCCTAAAACACAAAAAATAAAAAAGTGCAGAATTATTAACACACAATTTCTACTATACAATGATAGTAATTAACTAACATACATACATTTACATTAGATATTAGTTCAATTAAAACACACATTCATGGAATAGTATGATGCAAGATAAAAACATTCACAGATTCTCTCTTTTGGAAATGAGTTTATTCCTTTCCTTTCCCCTCTTTGAGTGAGTGAATTGTTTGTAATTTTGAAAAGTTTAAAATTGCTTAATAAAATGGTGGTCTACTGATCATTTAAACAAGAAATATCAAACTAAGAGTGCAATGGTCATTTATGTACTAGAAGGGATTATGATGCCTGACTATCCACTCAGCACCTTAACCCCAGTTAGGCTTTCGAATAGTCACTGGGCAGAAACACACCCCTGGATAAGCTCATAGGTAGAGCTGCATGCAGCAAAACATTGAAATTCCAAAGACAGACATAATTTCAAAGAACCCAGCAATACAGGGATATTAAGTGCAATTAATATAAATCCAGGCAATATAAGGATTTGAATATTTTATATTCGAATATGTCCCCATTACCTAAATATCAGTTCAGGTTACTCCATAAGTACCTCTGGAGAAGAATCAACAATAAGAGAAATTATTGCATGGAGTGGAAAGATGATCTACCATAAGAAACCACAAAATGAGACAAACAGTCTCACCCAAAGGAATGCTTTCAGGTCCTCTCCAAAATGTTGTTCTCTATTCCATTTAAAATCCCTTTGGAGACTGTGATACCTTTACTGTGATGTGAACAACATATTATTAACCAACAATTTTGCACTAATAATTAGCTTGCCAATTTATATACTTTCTTCTACTTCTTTTATTGAAGAGCATCTAAGGCTTTTGCAATTCCCAAAACTTTATGGCATTTCAGAGTACCCATCTGAATTACAAATATCTCAACCAGTCAACTGTAATAAAATCCATCTTTGTGGTTAAAAAACCTTTATTAGTGTATGATGTAGGGTTTATCCGATCTAAATTCAGTTTATTTACTTACTAAATAGTATTAATCCAATTTAGTATGTTGATAAATTTTATTTTGTTTGGGCATTTTAAGTTATATTTTCACAGTTACATGTAAAATTTTCACATGTGGATAGTATTTTTCTGTAGCTATTTCCAGTTTCCGTATTCTGACGACTTACAAAGAAATTTTCCTTTTCTTTTGTATCTAATCCTTATAATTATGTGTTCATGGGTGAATTTGTATTTATGTCCAGCATACATTTGTATCCATTTCAGTATAGTATTTAGTAATTACTGAAGTTTAATTCATGTACTCTTGGATTGTAGTGTTTATCAGTTTTGACGGTTTGTTGTATCTTGTAAGCTTTGTTCATGTTTTAAAAAAACATGGCTTCAGTGAAAAAGTTTGAAATTTCATGTAAATGTTGTGTTAGATTTATTTATTTCTGTCTTTTTGTGTGAGTGCTTTTTATTCATTATATTGTCTAAAATGTTGTCAAAAGTACAGCTATTTTATATGCCATTAATATGAATTAGATTTTTAATTAGTTCTACTTTGAAGAAGATGGAGGAATTTGTCTGAGATTGTAGTATAAAAAAAATTAGGCAAATGGTTTTACTCATAGTACACACACACATATATATATATATATATATATATATATATTTACAACTATAAATACTGACAGCCTACGGAATGTTTTATACAGTAGCTGAAAGATCAACTGCGATGTGTGCACATTTTTCTGGCTTTGAAAATGTGGTCAATGAGAGTTCCAATCATGACCAGCCTCCATCTTGATTAATTTACCTGTGTGTTTGCCATGTGCTGCGCCTTTTGAGGATAGGATTCTGGTGCTTGATATGTTCTGCACTTGCTTGACCTAAAAACCACTAATGGGTATGCCAACACAGTACTTGGACTCTTTTGAAGTAGACAGATGGCTAATAACCTAGCCAGTGCCGGTCAGTCAGCTCATTACAATTGAAAAAGTCGTAACGTACAATCTTGATCGACTGGATCTTGGTTAACCGGAAATTAAATTGTTTAGGCCTTGTTATTGCACTCGCCCACCGTAAAACGTACCAATCCGATCTTTCGCTAAATATGCTCAAACCTGTTCGCTAGCGCAGCTGTAAGTATAAACTTATGAAGACTAAAAAGAAGAAAATAAAAACAAAAAAAAACTTTTTAAAAACCACTCATATATTAAACGCACTAAAATGTAAAAAATAATTTTAGGACTGTATCCCAGAATGGATTTGACAACAAGCTTTGATGGTGATATGTAAGATTATGTGAAAGTCGTAGCTTCAAATTCAAAATTTGATGTTTTTGCCAATTTTTCTTATGCGTGATGGATGGCCTAAAGAGTGAAGTGCAAACACGCATAAAAAAATGTTAAAAACATCAAATCTTTAATTTGAAGCTATGACTTTAACATAATCTTACATATCACCATCAAAGCTTGTTGTCAAACCATTCTGAGATACCATCCTAAAATTATTTTTTATCTTTTAGTTCGTTTAATTTAAGAGTGGTGTTTTATATAATTCTTATGTCCATATACTTTCTCATTAATTTCACTTTTATTAAAATACATGATTAATGAATGTTTGAGATTATTAATAAATAAATAGTTATTTCAGAATGTAAAATGTAGAGCTCTGTGGTTGACGATTGGTTCAATATAGGAAGCAATGGAGAACTGCATCAAGCCAGTTTAATGATGAATTATTAAACTACAGCGTACGCTCCCACTCACGCGCGCGCGCGCGCGCGCGCACACACACACACACACACACACACACACACACACACAGAGAGAGAGAGAGAGAGAGAGAGAGAGAGAGAGAGAGCGAGAGAGAGAGAGAGAGAGTGAGCGAGAGAGAGTGTGTGAGAGAGAGAGAGGGCTAGGGCGTGAGAGAGAGACAGTGAGAGTGTTATCAAGAAGTTCTCCCGGGACTTCTTCTACTCGTGAAAATAATGGAAAAAGTTCATATAAACATATGTCCTAAAATGTTTCGTTTGCGAATTTCGGCTAGTGAAAAATTTCGTTCGGATTTCAGCTATCCCTAAGGGGCAGAATTAGGGATTTCTAAATATTTTGGGCTTGAAAAATCGAATAAAATAAGACCCCGAACAGTATCTACAGCAGGTTTTGAGAAACCTGGAGTAAAAACCAATAAATTGTGTTAAAAAACCCTGTTTTTCTGTTTGACGTACAATAACTTTGTTAATGGGTAATAAATGCGTAAAACTTTTAAACTAAACTTGTAGATAATTTAATTCTGAATAAAATTATGTCAGCTAAGTTGAATAAAAGAAAGAAAAGTTAGATACATTCGAATTTTACTTAGAAAAAGTACGTTACTACGTTTGTCAGAAAAGTACTTTTTTAATGTAAACAAAAACCAAGTTTTTTTCATATGAAAAATTTTTAAAAACAAAATTTACTTTTAACAGAACTGAAAATTACATAACAATTGTAAAAATTGCTTAGATAATATTTTTTTTATTAATGACAGAAATACAATAAATTATTTTTTAAATTATTATTCCAAAGTTGGCAATAGAATAACAACAGCTGACCAACAATGTACAGTCTCAAAACAATTAGCACGACTTTTCGCAATCTTCGGAAACAGGTTCATTACCGAGTATTTGTACCAGCTATGAGCAATCTGTCCAGCACGATGCCGTTAATGATGAAATCGTTATCGTTGCAGTTCGCTCAGTCTAGGCGTCTGTGCATGATGTCTTTCTAAGCGGATCAGAGTTTCGCATTCGATGGTTTGGAAGAAACTGAACAAAACAAGTTTTATTCTTATCATAAACAGCCAGTTCAATATATACACTCAGGTGACGGTCCGCTTCACTTGAGATTCTGCAACTGGTGGAATACAAATCGACAACTCTACAGGTATGTTTTCTTTACCGACGAGGCAAATTCACTCGAGATTGCATCAACAACTTATGCAATGAGCACACATGGGCAGAATTAAATCTTCATGAAACGGTGGAAGGCAATTTTCAACACCGATTTAGCGTCAATGTATGGTGCACCTTCTTTATAATCAGCTGTTTGGATCGTTCATATTACCTTCTTTCTTTTTCCTGTTTAGCCTCCGGTAACTACCGTTTAGATAATTCTTCAGAGGATGATATGTATGAGTCTAAATGAAGTGTAGTCTTGTAAATTCTCAGTTCGACCATTCTTGAAATGTGTGGTTAATTGAAACCCAACCACCAAAGAACACCGGTATCCACGATCTAGTATTCAAAATCCGTGTAAAAATAACTGGCTTTACTCGCGTTCACATTACCTGACCGCTAAAATGTCCACTTGCACTTTCTTCAAGAAGAATTGCCGTAGCTACTTGAAAATGTTTTCCTCTAGTGTTCAGATGCAAAATATACTTCCAATATGATGGCGCACTTCTCCACTTCTCTTGTGACATTTCTTTCACTTAAACCACAATTTCCTTGAGGAATGGATTGGTCGTGGAGGTCCACACTCCTGGCCACCAAGATCGCCTGATGTAACAGGATCAGGCGATCCTTTTATTTTAGATCTTTGCATCGGGGATGGATAAAAAATATTGTGTACCAAACAAAAATTCAGTCTCATGAGGGATTAATTGTCCACATTATGGATGTAGATGAACAACTTAAGGACAGCCCTGAAGAACTAAAAAGATTAACAAAAGAAGTATAGAATCGTGCTAAGAAATGTGTTGAAAAAGACATTTTTGAACATTTATTGTGAACTGGTTCATATAATGCACTTTACAGTGTACTATTTCTAAATAAAATTACAGTTTTTCTAACTTTTCTTTGTTATACTCACCTTTTCTTATACCATTTTGTTCAGAATTAAATTCTCTACAAAAAAGGTTTATTCTGTTTTAAAAAGTTTTGTGTTATTACCCATGTAACAAAGTTATTGTAGTCAAACATATAAAAACAGGGGTTTATACCACAGTTTCTTGATTTTCACCTCAGATTTCTCAAAAACTACTGTAGATACAGTTCTAGGACTTAACAGAAATTCCAGAATAATTAAACAGAAATTAAACTATTATTTTATTCAATTGTTTTATTCATTTTTTAGATCAAAAACCATAAGAAATCATACTGTTTGATTTTTCAACAGAATGGCGGTCACACTGAGCACTTTGAAGAAATGTTTGCAGCTTTATGAAATAACCATTTTTATAATTAATAATTTTTAGAAAAAAAAAACCAAAAAGTATGTGATTTTTATTTTTACTTCCTTGTGTGAAATAAAGGAAGATTGTGATAGCAAAAAATTTCGGTTTTCAGATTTCAACGGAAATTTTGACCATTCCTGAATCTATTTTGACTAGTTTTGGTGTGATGTCTTTACATATGTATGTACGTATCTTGCATAACTCAAAAACAATTAGCCATAGAATGTTGAAATTATGGATTTAGGGCTGTTGTAACATCTAATTGTGCACCCCTTTTGATTGCAATCTACTAAACCAAAAGTGTCCAAAAAAGCCCAAAATCCAATTTTTTTGGATTTTGGACTTTTTCTTAACTGCAGTAATAAGCCCTCATTGAGAGCTTTCCAACAATTATAAGTGGTACCTAGTTTCATTGGTTCCAGAGTTATAGCCAAATAAAATTTTAATTAATGAAATATTTGGATCTTACAAGGGAAGGCACATCGGTTCGAATCAGACTTCATCTCCTTTTTCTTTTTTAAATTTTTTTAATTTAAATATATTGATTTATTAATAATTGTTAACCTGTGATTGTAAAAACATTTTTATAATAAATAATTATTCAATAATAACAATAAAAAATAGTATGAAAAAAATCAGAAGTTATTAATGAAAAAAATTTTATGTACTTTTAAAAATGTGTATATGTAATTTAATAGGAATTATTACATATGTGTATGTGTAATAGATCTGGTGAAACAACTGATTATTTTATCTTAATTGAAAATTATAATTTAGAATCGTATTATTTTTGGACTTTCTAGTTTAATTTTGTTTAATTATTCTGGAATTTATGTTTAATTTTATCTACTCGTACATTAAAGTTAACTACAGAGTGACTGAAAAATAGACCCTCAGAAGAATAACATATGCTGTGAGGCATACATGCCTGATCTTTAATAAATAGCAACAAAATTATTATCTTTTAGTTCATTACTCCTTTGATATTGTCGGACAATATTCTCCCAAAGTTGGAGTTGATAATCATTTCGTTTATTTGTTTTTTGTTGCCAATCATTTAATCACTGTTTGGTTTGATATAATTCTTCTGATCTTAGTTTGTGTACAAATTATCTAGTTTTCAAATTTTCTCTCTTTATATTTATCATCTTTTAATCTTTTTATTCTTTCTTTGGTTTTTATGTGGTTTTAAAGGGATTTTTAGTCTATCCTAATACTTCATGTAATATTTTTGAATTAATAATTGTATAAATATTTGATGTTAATAAAAAGTAATATTTCAGCAATGGTGTAACTGTCCACTTTATTAAATAATTGGAGGATCGTATCTCACTTTAAAATGAAATATAAATGAAGTGCAGCAAGAAATATGTGTATGTAATTTAATAAGTGTACAAGGAAGTGATGTGGTGTCCACATCAGATTTTTTAAATTTATTTTTATTCATTTTTTCTGTTACTGATAAGTTTTCTATTCATTTACATTTACATTATGTTGTTCAAACATTGAAGAAAAATGTTCTGTTTAAAAATCTATCACTTTTCCGTTCCAGTTTCTGTGTTCTCAAATTTGTGTTTAATTTTAGTAGACGTTATTTGCATCAATTTTCTCAGAATTAAACTCTCTACAAAGTTAACTAGAAATTTCTATTTGTTTATTGGTAAATTAACAAATTTTTTTATTACAAACCTAAAAAAGTGCATTTTCCGACAAAACGTTTTCGTGTTTTACACCGTTTTACTTAAAAACCTAAGTGAGTTAAAGGTCTGGGACCACTTTTATGCAATTTATTATATCAAAAACTATAAGGAAGCACTATATTACCCCTCGATTTGTACCCCAAGAATTTTAGTACGGTTTACGGTTTAATCTCACAGAGGAACAGACCAATGTTTTCTGATTTATGTTTATAGGAATTTTTTTCTTATTTTTGGCTATAGAATTATCTCCCGTAAGATTGCCGTGCAATTTGTAATCACTATATATAGTATATATAATCTTAATTTAGGCACGAATTCCTGTTTTTCAGTAAGTGGTAAATATTCATGGCTACATCATTCTTAAAAAAAGTTACTGTTTCCATGAGATTTATTACAAATGAATGATCGGCTTTCCCATAATCCTAAATTTTATTTTATTCCTGTTGCTTACTTTGCCGCACAACGGTATGGCGTGATGCATTTTTTTTACGTAATTTATTAAATTATTGAGTAACTAGATGAATTAAGACGGTATGTTTTCTCAACAAAAGGTTCGCGCTAAATGAAAAAAAAGAATTTAGTATAATACTTTTATTATAGGAGCGCCACAATACTAACTAATACCCGTCATGTACGACTTGTTTTTAGTAATAACGAATACTTCGTTCGTGCGAGTTGAAGCAGCTGATTATTTGATTGACAGAATCGGTACATGTTTACGGTTAGTTTACGGTGCGTGTGTTTTTTTTAGTTGTTTAATGTTAAATGTTGTATTATTTTTTGTTGGTTTACTGCAATTAAAGTGTAAAATTGTGATAAATGTTTTTATTTTATTAATTATTAGAACATACTATTCTTTTATTTGTTTTTATTACAGTTAGTCTTGCAATGAAAAACTATTATTACTAATGTCTTGAATAATTTTAAACTTTATAACTTATTGTTCTCAAAAAGTATGAAACATGTTTTCCTGATAAACAACAAAAATTTGAATTATTAATGAAATTTTTTTGCAAAGGTAAGGTTATTATTGAATTTTAATTTTTGAAAAATTTAACTGTCGTTAAGTTTTAAATTATTTCGTATAATATTAGGTTTGTTTTCAATTTTTATTTTGTTGAATGCCACAAACATAGTAACGGTTGTGGGAAGAATTAAGCAGTCATTTATTTTAGTATTTGTTAACCTAATTAGTTATTTATATTACTAAGTTTATTTTTAAATTTTTATAGTGTTGTGTGTGAAGTGTTATTTCAGAAGAGATATGTTATTTAACTGAAAGAAAAAATACTCATGGCAGTATAAATAATTTGTATCTTGTGTTTGGTATTATTTTTCTTGCCATGAAGACTTGTTTTCATTTGAGGTGGTATTTTTTATCAAGTTATTAAGAATGTTACATTTAATTCTTGGTATGATCAGTTTCATTTGTTTTGCATAACATTTTGTGCAAATAAATTGTGTGAATGTGTGTATATATTTCAATTTTTATTACTATTTATTTTTTTAACATCAATATGTAGTTATTAATGGTATGGTTAAATTATTTATTTCAAATAGTAAAAGAGTTTAATAACTAAACTGGTATACAGTCTTATATGAATGCCATGAAATACTTTTAATTTTAATATGAAACAAATATCTTAGTTGTCTTTTTTGGTCTATTTGTAAAGAAAAATTTTATAAGTGGTTTTTATAAAAAATCATTACAAATGGTTAAGAGACGGAAAAGTTCAGAAGAGTATGTTAGTTAGGTCCTGTAGGTGGTGGTGGTGATTGGTGTTATTAATATTATTCTTTTACTCATTATTTTATTCTTGTACTCTGTTAGTTATGAAGTAATCCACTGAGGGTGGGAACATAAACTCACTTACTTTCTGTTTCGTGTTCTGTAATTATTATTATTTATTTTTTTTTCTAGAAGTTGTGTGATTTTAATGGCCTACAAAATAATGAAAAGTTTTGTTCCTGTTGTTGTAATAAATTTGCTGAAAGATTGACCTATAAGCAATAAATATTTATTTATTTTAATTGCTGCAATTTATCATGTTTTTCCTTCATTGACAGGTCTGTACGATGATATCAGCTTCATTGCAACTTTAAACAAATTTTACCCTCTGCTGGTTTCTAACATTATATCCTAATAAATAAATTTATACATAAGTAAATGGGAAAGCCCTCATTCAAGGAATTGTTGAATATGGGAAAGATGGAGAATTGAAAAAAGTTGACAGATTTCCTATAAAGAATAAGCTATTGCTACAAAGGGAGTTTTTTGTTTAGTGTGAAAGGGGTTCAAATTGATTTTGTTTAAACGAAAAGCTCTCACCAATTAATTCATCTCTAATTCTCATGTTTTATGAATAGCTAGAAAGCTGAAATTTGGCATCTTAATGGGTCTTTAGAAAAAGTAAGCAAAGGTTTATTTAATAATCATTAGCAAGTAAAAAAGAGGATTCCTAAGCTTAAATATTCAATATTTGCCTGTGCAGTAAAAATATATATATATATATATCAATATATATATATATATATATATATATATTTATTGTTCTTACATATAGATAAGAACAAAAAATTGTTTTTTTTTTTTTTAATTTAATGTATATAATTTTCTGCTATTATTAGTGAAGGATTAACTAACTTTTGAAGTCAGTTTGAATTGATATTTAGCTAATCTTGAAAATTTATTTAGTTTCTATTGAATAATGTGATACAAAATTTAAAAAGAAATTATTGAAATGAAAAATAAAAACTTATTTTGTTTTTTGTACACATGTCCTGTAAGGTATACAGTTTCTGGCAAATGTCTGTTTACTTTTGCACGAGCCAGTATCCCTTTTTTGCTGCAGACAGTAAACAGAGAAAATGGGCAGATCAGATTTCTGGACCTCATTCTTTGTGATCTATGCATACATGAAAGTCTTCTATCAATTTTTGTTGACATGATTTTTTTTTCCTCAATTTAAATGTTAAAACTACCTGACTGATTAAACTATCCTGTCATCATTAGGCACATCTATCAACAAATTGATTTTGATTTTAATGCATTTATTTTTATACATTTAAAATGATTTTAGTGAATGTCCTGTTGTTTGTGCATAGTTGTATGTAAAAAATATTTTTTCAATACACAAATTGTTTAAAGAGCCATCAGTTCACCTAATATTCAGTTCTGATGTAGATAGTTTTTATCTAATGAAAATTCATTTGTTTTTTTAGATGTTAATCAGCAATGAAGATCATACAAAATAATTAACTTTTATTGAAAAATAAGTCAAGTGTAAGTATAACAGGATTTTTTTTTTGTTAGAGATCTTATTCATAGAAAGTGCTCAGAAGTTTATTTTATTTGAATTGTGCCTGTTGATTTAGTGATATGTATTTATATATTTATGTTTTATGTATATATTTAAGTAAAAATGTGGCCAGTTTATTAACATAACTCACCGGGTTTGTCTAGAGGTAAATGCGTCTTCCCAAATCAGCTGATTTGTAAGTAGGGAGTTCCAGAGTTTAAGTTCTAGTAAAGTCAATTATTTTTATACGGATTTAAATAATAGATCGCGGATACTGGTGTTCTGTGGTGGTTGAGTTTCAATTAACCACACATTTCAGGAATGGTTGATCTGAGACTGTAGAAACTACACTTCATTTACACTAATATATATCATTCTCATTCATCGTTTGAAGTAATACCAGAATGGTAATTACCAGAGGCTAAACAGGAAAAAGAAAAAGTTTATTAACATGGCAGGCTGTTGTAAATGTATCTTCTTGATGTAGTTTGCAGATACTTACTTATCTTATTATGAAGTGCTTTTATGTATTCACGGTTTTTTAGTGTAGATGTAGTCTTTTTTTATAAGTTAATATTACTTGAATCTCTGCTCATTGGTGCTATTAGGTGATATACATTAGTAGAAAACATACAATTGAATCTCTGTTCATTGGTGCTATTAGGTGATATACATTAGTAGAAAACATACAAACTACACATTTACTATAATGTTAAAAACAAATATATTAACTTCAACGTGTTAAATAATTTAAAACTTTTATTCACCTTTTTTTAAAATTTAAATTGCAGAACATCACTATGCAAAACATCTAAAAAAATATTGTACAACATATCACTCAAATGAAAACTTTAATTTAATTTTCCAACGTAAATATAGAAAGATTTGTTTGCCATTGTACATGTAATTAGCTAAATCCATAATGTTAATTAAATCACATGTATCAGTTATATAGGTTTTTTAAATTTGATATTCTTGGACAGAGAAAAATATCAGTGTTCATTACATCAAAATATTTTTTACTCTTGTTAAAAGTTATTAGTGATACAATCATGTTGATTATATTTAGAATTCTACCCCAGCTTTTTAAAAATATTTATGTGAAATATTACAATTAATAAATAATGCCAATCTATATAATTAAAAACTTACAAGTAAAGTGATGCATCATAAATCTTAAGAACAGTTAGCATTTAAAAAGATAATTAAATAAAAAATAGTAATAGTTTAAAGATACTTCTCAAGAATGTATAAAAACCCAGTCAGATTATTTAACTTGATAACTTGAGATTATTAGATGGTTGAAACTTTTTGAAAATGCAAATTTCTTTAGATTATTACTTAATTTTGTTGGACACACACGTAGACATTCTATTTAAAATTCTGAAAATGTATTTCCCAAGTTAACTTGGTACATGAATTCATGTTTAGAGTTTTCCAATTTATCCAGTTATTGAACCGTGTAATTTTTTTTATTGTTTAATGTGCATCATTATTGCCATATCAATCACACCTGATTAACAACACTGCATCTCAAGTTCCTGCTATATATTAATTGTAAGAAAGAATGGGTTTAATAGCATAAAATAAAAAATTAATGCACCATCCTGTAACACACTATATACACTGTTTTTGCTCAATAAGGGAAAATATTTCACTGATCGCATCTGTAGGGCTTATGGGTGATTTTATTTGTTTATTATTAGTAATATTTACACTTTTGTTTAACATAGTATTTAAAAAAAATTAATCTTTTGCTTTAGCGTCATAGAATACCTTAATGTGAATTTCAAAGGTATGGTAAATAATTAATCTAAGATAAAAATTAAGATTAAGTGTATAATTTAACTGTATATTATAATACACTTTTAATATTATATAATGACTTAACTAATAGGTTCATCAATGAGAGCATTAAATTAATTACTTTATTACTCTGACCTAATTGATTAATTTGTAAAAAGTGTTACTGTTAATAATGTAAAATATGATTAATCAGTATTAATAATGACCTGAAATGATAATTACTTGTTTTATTTTAAAATTCTTGGTTGATAGTTTGTATGGTTCAAAAAAATGAAAATAATTACATATGATAAATTTTGTTAATATATACAGCCCACTCAGTATGGTATATATTGAGTGTGATTATAAAACAAGATTTTTCTGGTGTTGAAACAATAAAAAATATAATTAATAGTAATTATTACTCTTGCTCATTTAAAAATTTTGCATGTGGTTAACATGATCATCACATTGACTGTGAGTACTGAATGTGAGTTTACAGATTCAGATGTAAAGTGCTCAATAAATGGGATGCTTTAAATGCTAATTTAATTAATTTTTCTATTAATGCGGGCAGTGTATACTGTATACAGAATATTGTGTTTGTAATTTAAAATAATTCTCACTGCAATCTTAATTATTAATTAGTGCATGTAAGCACACACACACACACACCCTGTGTACTAATTAATATATATTAATTAAATATTTTATTAATAGAACAGATCATTTTAATTCAAAGTAATTAGATGTTCTGTTATTGTAACAATTAGGACTCTGAATTATCTAAAGCCTTGTATTAATGAATTTACTTGTTTATTTAGGTTAACTCATCAATTTTTTTAAATTTATGATTAAATTAATAGTCTTAAAAAAATAAATCTGTGTCTTTGGTTAGTATGTTAGCTTATGTCTGATTACTCATGACTCAGGAGCCATTGACCCAGTATTGATAAAACTTTACATCTTAAGAATTATTTCTGTCCAGTATTCTGTGGAAAGATGTAAAATTTTACACCACCTACACACCAAAAGATCTAAATGGCTAGATTTGAAGTCGGTTTAAACAAGAAAAAAAAACAAAAAATTAACTATTGGATCTAGTATTGACCTCAACCGGAATCAGTGATGAAAAAGTGAAAAGGAAAAAATTGTATGTGATTTAAATGTTTTGATTATTTATTTATTTTTAAGAAAATTATCTGTTATATACTGATACTGACTTGCAATTTTTTTACTTTTACAGCAATTTTTTCCCTTTTTACAGCACTGAGTATTGTAATTTATTTTCCCTGGTACTGTCTGATAACAACTTTTACATTAATTGTTTTTTTATAATGATTTTTTTAACATGAAAAATAGTTGGTTTATGTTTAAAATGTAAAAATCTGTTTATTTATTGCTGGTGTCTAGAATGTTGGCATATCAGTGCCGCTTATTGTAAGAGCATTTATAAATTAGGTTATTAACTAATATTTATAATTAAATAGCAAAGGAGAACTATTATAGTTTGGAGGTTTGTTCTAGTGTTCACATTATTGGTCAGAAGAATAAGTTATAATTTGATTAAGATTCTTTATTAAATTTATTCAAATTTAAGGTGACTAATTTTCTTAAATGCCTTTTGGAAATAACTGGCACAAGAAAGGAGAAAGGAATATTTAAATGAAGTATCCAGAAATTTTACAATATCGAGTAATACCTTTTTGATGTCATATTTTAATAAATTTAATCTATTAAAAGTTATGAACTACTCATTTTCAAATTGATACAGCTGTTCTTTTACAGACCTTTGGGATATATTATAAGCACTTTCAGATAATTGTCAGAACGTGTATCAATAAAAAACACCAAAAAGAAGGCCAATGGTGGATTGTGCCAAATGAGGTGGTGTATCGAGAAATAGAGCCTGTTACTGATACTATGTGGAAAAAAAGAATCTCTTTCTTTGGTCATCTCATAAGGACACCGGAAACAAGACTGTCAAGAAATATCATTGAAAAGCTTTGGTTCCAAAAGCTAGAAGTAGGATGGATCAAAGAAATTAGAGAAGATATGAAAGAATTGGGAATTTCCCTGATTGACCTACAGAATAAAACTGGAAAAATTACAAAGCTAAAAGACAAAGCATTAGACTTAAACAAAAGACAGACAAACGACAAAATACAACGAAGAGGGTGTTTACGGATGAAGAAAAGAAAGCAAGATCTGAACGGATGAAGAAATACTGGGCAGCTCGGAAGAGTAAAATAACACGCTTTTCTCAGAAAAGACCCAACTAAAATTGACTTAAGTGGTCCCATGTTGGCCGTAAAAGCATAATAATAATAATAATAAATATTTAATAATTACTAGTCATGGAAAGTAAAATTACAGTTTAATTAGGACCAGAAAAATTTAGATTGGATTGAAGTAAAGTAAAAAACGTAGAGTATTGCTTTCATTTAGTTACAGTATGTGGATGTTTCTATGTAATTCATTATCTTATATAATTGTTTGTATATCTTTTTATGTCAGAATTATTATCTTGTTTAGCTGTAACAGGACTTAATAGGCTGCGTGGATTAGTATGTTGAATTTATGAACTTGGAGAAATCAGATTAATTTAATCTTGCAGAAATTAGTTTAATTTAATAAAACATTATTAAATTTAACATTATTAATTTTAAAACATTAATGTTTTAAACATTTAATGTTAAAACATTAAACATAATGTTTAAAACATTATTGCCCATTATTATTATTATGCTGTGGAAAGCAGGTGCAGATAATTGAGAATTACTACTCTATTGCCTAACGTCTTATGTACAGAAAATACTTACTAGGATGGTTTACAGGAAGTATGATGATGTGTTTAAAGGTGTAAAGACAAAAACTAGTTTTCCAAAAAGATCATAGGTACAAGAATATGATTCTAGCTCTTAGATTAATCTTATAAGACATGCCAAAAAACCACGCACATGTGTAGGTTGAAAAAGAGTGTTTGAAAATGTAGAATGAAATAAAATGTTTAAAATTGGACTGAAGTATTGGTAAAGTAGTTATTTACTCTGTGTTCAAGAATCGGCTATCAGTGATAACAAGAATGATGAATTTAATTGAGAAAAGTGTGAGACCAAGATACAGTCTTTTGTCATTGCTTTTCAACTTTAACAGAACTGAGAATGGAGTGACTATCAAAGAAAAATATTATGAGTCACTGTTAATATTTTTTAGTTAAAACCATAAACAAGTTATAAGAAATGCTGAACATTATGGATTTATTGCTTGTAGAGAAATTCAGTCAGTTTGAAAATAAATAATAAGAACAGACTTCAAGGTAATTTAATTAGTAAGATTGTGATAATAAGGAATTAAACATTAAGGTTGGGAGAACATGATCTATAGCAGTGTAGATATTTTTTCTGGTTAGTAAACTTAGAAAGGATGGATCAAGTTAGTTATTCATCTAAACAGATTAGTACAAACAAGATCAAGGAATTAGAAAAGATATTTTTAAAAAATATTTGTGTGATATATAGTTCTTTAAGGTAGCAAACATGTTTATTGGGAAAATCAGAGGAAAAAAATTATTTTCCTGAGAAGGAAAATAATTGTGTGCTTTGAAATTCAGTGTTATAGTAGAATGTGGAATATTACACTAATTGATGAAAGTTTGAAAAAAAGGTGTCAAGGTTAAAAGATTTGCACAAATAAAAAGGAATGGAGGTTAGCATCAAATCAATAAAATAATTGATGACCTCTCTAAAAAAAATGTTCCTATAACTTTGTGGTTATAGGCGACCTAATTCAAAATAAGTTTTTCCTGAAAATGACCATTCCAGAAGCCATTCCAGAAATTACCAGCAAACTATTATTGATTACTGAGGAAGGAATTGAAGGTACCTCCTTCGTTGGAAGTGAATGTAATGCTTTACATCAGCATTCTAAGTTCCCACCAAAATGGAAGTGACTTTTACTCTGTTCATCTCAGAGTGTGACTGTATATTGTAAATCATTTTTCTTGAGAGGAAGCAGTACTGGCTACTATACTGCAGAAAGGTGGATATGTAAAACATAGTTTTGAGAAAGACCTAACTTGGAACAAATAGTTAAGTTTGAAGTGCCTATTATTATATACTTTTCTGTCAAGAAACAATACATATACAATATATTATATATAGATTGGAGATATACTCAGTTTTAATAATTTAAATTAAATTAAAATAAGTAATTAAAAGTAGATGGATAATTATTTGGTTAGCTATATATCCTTGTTAATGCTGAAGGTGATCTTTGGTTTTGATTGACAAGCATGATCAAACAAGATAGATCATCTCAAGAAATGAAGGATATTTTAACACTCTAATAGGTGGTTTAGTTGTAAATATCAATATTTATTATCAATGAATTCAAATTGCTATTATGTTCAAATTATTTAAAATATGAATTCGTGTATTTAAGGGACTAGTATTATTATTTTGTTTTTTATGATTAGTTTTCAAATTTTTCTAGGTGCCTATTACTTTAGAAAAATATATATGTATTTAATAAGTTACTGTATACTTTACTAACTTAATATTTAATAAATGTGTTTTACTTTTGTCAATACAGTTTCAGTAATTCTTTTCACCTTTGAGACATTAGCACTTCTATTTTGCTTTGGACTAGCAGCTGAAATTATTGCTGTTAATTTTTTTGAGTAAAAAATACACATTTGAGATCTGGTCAAAAAATTTATTGGGTTTAAAGTATGCCCATTCACATACTGTAATGTGTTTCCATGTATTTATATACATTTCACTATATTTAATTGGGAAAGATTTGATAAGTTTCGGTTTTTGTATAGAATATTTATGTTACTGTTTATATGGGTAAAATTTGTGATTGATGTCTATGTAGTAGTTACAAAAGTTGACCCATTATTGTGGGTAGCTTCAATATCTTCAATCCTTGAAATCCCATATCTTTCATTAAACATAGATCTTTATGCACTAGGAATACATTATGGCATTTAATTTATACACGAGTGAATTGTAAATTATTTACAATACTTCTTTATATTGTGTAGAAAATATTTTCATAAAAATGCAGATGGTGAAAATTTTAGAATTTTGGGCTTTCTAAAGTTCAGCTCAAGCATTTATATAACATTTCTATTATACTAACAGTATGTGACTTAAAAAATAACAGTATGTGCATAAAAGGATAATATTTTACTGATGTTTATACTGTGAATAAATTCCTGTTATCTTTTTTCACATATAAAATATGACTTCGTTTAGTTCATTGCCAATTATACTCCACTTAAGAATTCATTATTACATTCAACTACAGCAATTCTTACTCAATAAAATATGCAATTGAGATTGCATAGAAAGATTCCATTAAGACTGCCTAAAATAAATCTAGAATTACAAATGCTAATGAAATCCAGTAACGTGTGGGAGAAATTATTAGATTTCATTGTTTTCCATGGCTGTTTTGATTTGAAATAAGATTTTAAATATTATTTGGTAATACTGTTTATAAATGCAATGTTATTCAATAACTTTCTTACAGAGTTTATTATGAATAAAAAAAAACAGTTTATTATGTTCGAGTTACAGTTTAAAAAAATTTATTATTCCTTATGGTCTTTGGTAAAGATTTCACACCATATAAAATAAGTGTAAAAAACATAACAGGATTTTACTCGGGTCAGAATGTTTTTGGCTGTACATGGGCAGTTTTCCTCAAATTTATTGATGTGGCTCATGTTGAATTATTGCAGATGGTTTTTTCAGTTAGGGAATACTGGTTCATAAAGGATTCAACAAATAATTTTGTTAAAATTGAACTATTTGTGTGTTGTTTATCTGTTATCTGAGCTTGAACTATATTAAAAGGCTCAGATTTAACTAATAATCACCTCAGCCTCAGGTTAGGAGGCTTTTCCTAGCACCTCGTTGTAAACAAGAGTATGAAGAGAAGTCCACAGGCCTAAACCACAACCACCAAACATCAAAACATTACCAAGGATGTAGTACTGTAAATTATTATGTCTATTGCCCAGATCCTTTTGGCATCTAACTAAAACCAACAGAACATCACTAGATCAAGACTAAAAGAGCTGGTTAATAGTGAGAAAAGAAGAAACTTCCTACAGAGGGTAATTTATTAAACAAAATGAATATTGTCTTGGAATAAGTGCTTCAAGCATGGTCGTTTGTTCTGTTCACATTTCATTGGATGAATCTGGAGTTTCTTTACTTAGCATGGGAGCATGACATTACTGATCAATGATTTTGCATTAATATAACATTATTTTTATTTTATTCTGTTAGTTTTGTAATTATGTACGTAAAGATTTATTTTTTATTATTGAACAACATTAACTCTTGGTACAAGTGCCTGTTAATGGTTTGTGTATCTACCAAGGTAGATTCAGTTTATAACCACCAATAATTTTGATATCTACTGATGTCATCTTTTGATATTGAATTGTAACAATGATTAAGATAAGAAAATATATTTATAACAATATAGTATTTTGCTTGGATTCTTAACCTTCTGATGATTCATTTTGTAAGTTGTAAAATTAAACTCTGAAATGAGTCCCATTGCTTATAAAATAAGTACTGTTTTTTCTTTTTCTTCTGTATTTTGTTTGCTGTTTATGTTTCAAAAAACTCTCCACCATTGTGTTTAGAATGAAGTCTATGGTTGGTAAACAATAGTGTCAATCATACACAAATATACATATTGATAACCATATTTGTGTACTTAGCAACTGTGTAAACACAATTGTCATAGTTTAAAACGTAAACGTAACGGATAAATATATCTAGTAATGTGAACAGTATTGTCAGTGGCCATTGACAAATGCCATGTTTGGTAGAGTGTTGGCTATGAAACTTTTGTTACCATAATGATTGGATAGTGTAAGAAACAGAGATTTCTTTGAATTTTCAATACAAACATTGACAGTAACGTCATTTATTGGAGCACTGGTTGGAAATAGATTCTTTGAAAGAAATTACTCTTGAAAATCTCTCCGCCTTTAGTAGCTTTCATTACATCTGAAATGTGCTTACAATATAATGTCCCAGGAGTTGTCAAACCCAACTTTTTGTAGAGAAAAATTAGAGTACAAAAATAATAGATTTGGCAGAGAAAAAATTACTGAATAATACGTAATAGATCATGCTGAGCACCAGAAGGGATTATTTTATGTCCACTGTTGGTGTTAATGATAAAATTGTTGTATTTATTTAAAGATATTAGATAAAATTTTCAAAGCCATTAATTCATTAAGGTTTGTGACAGAAAATACTCGTAGTAATCATGTTACAATTTGAAAAATTAAGTGATAAAAGAATAGACATCTTGAAAATTGGGGAAATGGTTATGACTTGATCTTGGTGTTCCGTGGGTTATGTATTGATACAAAAATCCTCATTTTGTTTGTATGAATGGATGAATTACTTTTGATTTCTAATGAAACCATTATATCAGAGAGAAGTGTGTCAGGGGAAAATCATATGTTGGACACATAATTTTGCAGTAATAATAATAATAATTTCTTTTCTTTCATTTTTTCCTTTTATAATCCTAATGTTTTTATAATTCTGTTGTAGATTGATCAACATGAGTAATGACAGCATTACTAATAACAATGGAGAAACTGATACATCTGAAGAAAAATCAGAAGGTGACAAAGTTGGAGTAGTAGTACAAAAAGATTCATCAGTTACATTAGCGAATATAAAAGCCAACTTAAGAAGTTTTTCTACGTTAACTAGAAAATCAAACGAACCGCTTCCAGGTATTTATAAACTTATCGATATTTTTTATTTTTTACCAAGCTTAATTTTTTTTTCAAATTGTAGTGTTGAAATGATATAATTGTAACATTTATATACTGTAAATTTCTTTATTTTTTTTAGTTCTAATTACTTTGTTAGTAAATGTCATTTTTTCAACTATTACTACTAATATTTATTTGTATATACTACTCTTAAAAATGTTACATGCTACATCTTATAAAACTGTATTCTATTTTTTAAAAACAACATCCTTAAGTGACCAAAATTTTATTGTTAGCATTTGGTAAGCCTGTTGCATACCTAACTTGGTTGCATTGACTGACAGTTGTGGTGTAGACAAAACTGTTTTGAGATTTACATTCATCAATCAAAATATTTTCTATGATTTTGCAAAATTGCTTTGCACAGTAGTCTACCTTTATTCTAATATTACAATGAATTACAGGATAGCAGTAGTTTCTGTAGGATAGCAAAAGTGCTATCCTTTAGCAATTTTTGTTCTAGCATTTGACTAGAACAATGTTTGCCAAATCATCTGATTCACTTAAAACATTTGTGTACAGATTGAAGGGAAGGTGAATGGAGTTAGCTTTCTATTATTATTATTATTATTTCCTGGAAGTGCTGTTTTAATTTATATTAATCATTCTACGGTTGAGGACATGTGTGCAACAGTGTATAAGGGTGTATGGGTTAAATTAGCTTTGACGTAAGCCCAAGGCTAATCCTTATGAGATTTTTGTGAAGGTCTTTGTGACCATCTGTGAGCAACTTAAACTAAGTATTCAGATGGGCTTTACCTGCATGTCATACAGACCATATTTTTTCAGTTCCTTGAAAAGTATCAACTGTTATTAAAAGGATTTGTTAACAGGCTCATTGATAACTCAATATTTCAAACCAGTTAAAAGTATCCTGTTTTTTATTTTAAATAATGTGTTGCTAAAAGTGAATTGTAAAAAAAAAATAACTATTAAATTCAGTTATTTATGCTTGCTTCACTGAGATAAGCCATCCTATGCTGTTTATCAATTTGCTACCTAAAGTGGTGGATCTAAACACCATTCTTTTTTATATTCTAACATTTTTATTTAGCCAGCTTCTAGACTGCATGTTCCTGAAGATATCAGTTTTGGGTAGACTTAATCTGAAATATCCTGGAATTTTGTAGGTTTTAAAAGTTGGGACTCTTATTAAGATCAGCTCGCCCCTTCTCTTTTTGAAAGAGATAAAAGCAGCTTTTTAGCAGTGGCATTGGAAGCTTGACTTTTTATAATAAACTAGTATTGAGCCAACTCGGTCTCACTAATGTTAGAATGCAATGTTATTTTATCTGTAAGTTTAGAGATTAGACCAATGGTATAAAATACTGATGTGTATTTGATCATGATGATGGTTCTTATCATGCTTGTTTATCATTTCTAAGTTGTATCTTACAATTATTTATTAATTTATGTACTCCGCTGAATATGTAATAATGATTTAAAAATATAGTATCATGTCATACTAGAACAAGAAAATAATTAGATGTTTCTTACTTTTTTATGAGCTTGTTATATTTCTTCTTGATGTTACTGGTTTATAAAAGATTAGTTATTAATTACACATCACCTTCTTAGCAGGATGAGGGTAATATGTTTGGAAGATATGGTTGGTTATTATTCCCCTTGTAACTTCAGATTGGCTGCGCAAATCTTCATAAAGTAGGTATGATTTGTTTGTCACTTGAGTTATTCTTAGTGTGCAATAATTTAAAGAAAATAAAGTGGTGGGTGGTAGATAGATTTAATTTTAGTGTATAAAAAAAGTTGTTTGAAATTCATCAATTGACATATTAAAAAGTGAATTAATAGAATAAATTAATTAAATAATTTTTGTGTGGATTGAAAATTCTAAGTTAAAACTTTTTTAATAACTTTTGTCTATGTTCTATTAATGACACTGGATATGTGCCAATTTGGTAAATATTTTAATTAAATAAATATTTTTGTAGTTAATATTTTTATTATAAGTTGGTGTAGAAGTTGAGATGATAGTATTTAGACCAAGAGCTGAACCCACCGGGTTGGTCTAGTGGTGAACAAATCAGCTTTTTAATTCTTCCCAAATCAGCTGATTTGGAAGTCGAGAGTTCCAGCGTTCAAGTCCTTGTAAAGCCAGCTATTTTTACACCGACTTGAATACTAGATCGTGGATACCGGTGTTCTTTGGTGGTTGGGTTTCAATTAACCACACATCTCAGATATGGTCGAACTGAGAATGTATAAGACTATACTTCATTCACACTCATACATATCATCCTCATCCATCCTCTGAAGTATTATCTAAACGGTAGTTACCGGAGGCTAAACAGGAAAAAAAGAAAGACCAAGAGGTGGGTACAATTTTTCCACCAATCGTGTAAATGGCAAATTATATTGCAAATTGTGGGGGTACCAAGGGTATCTCAAATCCCAATGGGCAGACATGTAACTGGGGACCAAGAGTCCGTGGACTGTGGTAAAGTTGCAAAATATCAGTTTTTTCCATATATCTCAAGAAATTGCATCAGATGAAAAAAAGTTTATAACAAATTTTGTTTCTCTATGTAAGCTTTACAATTTTTCCTTTAACAAGTTTTTGTGAAATAAATAATTTTTTGTAAAAAACGAGAAAAATGCATAAAAATTCCACCAATCTTTTTTTGTCTAAAAATTTAAAATTAATATTATTATGTAATTATAATTATTAATTATTTTATGTAATTATAATTATTAATTATTTTATGTAATATTATTTGTAATTCAGAATTGTATATAAAGAACATTTTTATTATTTTATTTCATCTACAGGAGTTTTTATTGATATTTAATATTTTTATCTGATGTGTGTTCCTTGAGGTATATGGATAAAATTGACTTTTGCCAATTTACCCCTGCCTGGGGACCCTTGGAAAAAGGGCCAGTGGTCTCCATCTATGTGTCTGCGCTTCAGGATTTGGCATCAGGGAACAAAATACGACCTCCACACAAATTAGTTGAAATTTACAGTGAAAATTGTTGGAAAAATGAGTTTTTTTTTTTTTTAATTAAAGGCAAAAAACGACTATTTTTTAAGCGTTTTTCTCATTTTTTGCAAAAATTATTACCATAAAAAATTATTAAAGGAAAAATTGAGCTTAGAAAGAGAAACAAAATTTATTATTAACTTTTTTTTTCATATGACGGATATTTCTTATAATATATGGAGAAAACTGATTTCTTGCAACTTTACCCCTGCCTGGAGGCTCTTTGTCCTCACCTATGTGTATGCTATTCAGGATTTAATATCAGGAAACTATTTAGGACTGCCACACAAGTTGTAAAAATTGCAGAGCTAGGAAATACAAAAAAAAAGTGTTCTAAATTTTTTTTCATCCGATGCATATTTCTCAAGATATACAGAAAAAACTGATTTTTGCAACTTTATCCGTGCCTGGGGGCCCTTGGTTCCCAGTAACCTGCCAGCCTTTGTAAGGGTATGAGATTCTCTGTATCCTCCCACTATTTCCGATATAATTGGCCAATTTACATGATTGGTGGAATTGTACCCAGCTCTCCAACTAATATATACTTTCCTATTTACTGATGACCAGGTTGTGTTGGACGAAGACTCATGTGATAAGAAGTACATGACTCAGAAGTTGATTGAAAAGTAGGGATTTGATTTAAATATTTAGAAAACCAAATTCATTGTCATTGAAGTTGCTGGGGAGGAGGTTAATACAGAGAAAGGGATGATAAATGTGGCTCAAGAATATAAATATCTTGTACGATTTTCACATCTGATGGGAGACCAGATAATGATATCTTGAAAAAGGTTTGGTAAAAGTAGATTCATTACTAAACTTTGCATCCAGTTTTGTGGCATGATCGAATATCAGAGAACACAAAGAAGAGGATATTCAGTTCCGTTGTTGAAAGAACATCCAGTTGTGGATCAGAATTGTGGACTTTCCAGTCCATACTGAAAAGTAGAGCGACAGCAATAGAGATTATTTTTTGGAGGAGGAGTTGTCAGTTAACCATTCAAGATCGAGTTCAAAATGATGTTATCTTGAGGAGAATGTTATTAGCTTACAAAATCGAAGAATGACAACTCATTTGTATCATCATGTGAGATGAATGCAGGAAAGTAGATTACCTTGGAAAGTCTGGTCATGGATTCCAGCTACACGAAGAAAGAAAAATGAATGGTAAAAACTTATATGCTTGGATGGAAAAGTTTAAAAGTGGCCTCAAAAGTGTGACCGACTAGCCCCACTTTGAGCATCCGGTAATAATGTCGACCTTGGCAATTAGATTCTCGTATTGATTCACTTATCCAAGAAGACCAACAAGTTACAGTTAAACAAATTGCTGAAAAATGTCAAGTAAGTGTTGGGTGTTGGCACAACTCATTCCATCATTCAAAACAAACTGAACTACCTTAAGAATTGTGCAAGGTGGGTTCCCAGAAGTCTTACCATTCATCACAAAGCCGAGAGATTTTGCATTTGCACTGAACTCAAAAATCATTTCAATAATGAAGGTGATGCATTTTTGGACAGGATTTTAATCTGTGATGAAACTTGGGTACATCATTTTGAGCCAGAGTCCAAGCGTCAAAGCATGCACTGGAAACACTCTGAATCACCTGTCCGTAAGAAGTTCAAAATGCAGCCATTGGCTGGTAAGGTCATGTTGACCATCTGTTGGAGTGCCCCTGGCCTGATTTGTTATGATTATTTGGAGGAGTAATGCATTATCAATACCTTATACTACTCAGCCATGATTGAGAACAAAGTCAAGCCCACGTTGAAGAGGAAATGTCCAAGATCTCAGAGGAAAGGCATGGTTCTTCAAGATGATGCTCAACCTTCAAGATATAGCACAACTGATGTAGTAAACTATTGGGTTGGGAACTCATACCTCATTCTCTTTATAGCCCTGACCTTGCCTCTTCATATTTATATCTGTTTGGTTTGTTGAAAGAAGCTTAGAGTGGCCTCAAGTTGAACGACAATGAAGAGATAAAGAAAAAGTACAAAACTGGCTTCAAGATCAAGGTAAAGAATTCTTCACTGAGGGGATAAGAGAACTAAAATAAAAGATTGGACAAATGCAGATAAGTTGGAGATTATGTGAAAAAGTAGATAAAAAATTGTATTGTTTTAATAAACCATTTTTGCTGTACATCTATGTGTCCGTTTAATTATTGAATGACCGTCATATTTACTCTATTGATAGACATGTTGACATCACATGTTAAAAAGTCAATTAATGTGGATTTTTTTTGTAGTATGGTTTTTTGTTAATCTTTAGTATTCTACTTGTTTGTAATTACAGTATATAAAATTATCTAGTAATAATAATGAGTGTTTTTAATTGTTTGTATTGTCTTGACATTGACCTTATTAAAAAATATAGTATTAATAGATAGAGATTTTGAAATTTTGTTATATTAATTTTGCATCCTTTTTAATCAGAAATACACACACACACACACACACACATACCACAATATGTATATACAAAATCTCTAAATCATGTGTTGTTGAGAATTACATTATTATGTAACATGTGATATTATTGGTATTATGTATTGAATTAGATTTGTATTTTGTACTCCTGGCAGTTCGTATTAAATCTATTTTCTTGTTAAATTGATTATATTAAAATCATTTATCTATATTTCAAATGGTTGTTATTGTTATATAAAGAAAGCAGGAAGCTTGTTCTCTCCCACACATCAGAAGTAAATATGTATACAAGCATACACCAGCACCACACATCCACACATTCAGCTGTTGTTTGTATTATAATTGTTGCCCACGTATAGAGTTGCTCCCACAACATTATTCTAAATAAGGATCCTTTTTTTATCTCATGAAAATTACTTTTATCATTATTTTACTATTCTTTCCTTATTTTAATTAGTATGAAAGTGAATTTATGTGAAGATGAATTATATAAAATGGGTTTCTTTTATTACAAGTAACTAGTTGTTAATTATAAATATAATTTTTTAACCCTGTTCAAAGCACTGTACCATTCACTAAGCATGTAATTTGAGTGATTTATTCGTATCCAGGGCATAGGAGAATAAAAATAATAAATATACCTTATGTTATGAAGGAAGATCCATATTTTAAAATATTCAAATTAACAGGTTAAAAGTAGCTTTAAGAATAGCATACAAAATTGACAAACAATTTTAGACAGAACTTGTTCACCAAACATGTAACATGTAGAATTATACAGAGTACATTACAACAACCTAATGAAATTTTTCATTGGGTTATCTTGACTATACAAAGGTGTCTGAACAAAAACATTCGTCAACAATTTACATTACATTTATTGGTCACTCAGGTATGTTGTTTGTTGATCATGATCAATATTAATCAAGAACTAATAAATTCTATATGAAGACAGAGTAGGATAAACCACCAAAGTACACCGGCATCCACTGTCTTGTATTCAAATCCATATAAAAGCAATTAACTTTACTAGGATTTGAACCTCAGAACCATCAACTTTGAAAATCAGCTGTTAAATAATGATTTTCCACAATGAGTTAACCACTAGACCAGCTCAGTAGGTTCCTACTTTACTGACAAAGTTATTTTATGTACTAAAACAATAAGGAATTATGAAACTAGAGAGGGTTGGGAGTAAAGGAAATTTATTGAATCTGAAATACTATTTATCAGACATTAAAAGCTGCTGAATTGGTAATATTTATGGAGTGAAGCATAATGGTAGTGATAAAAGTTGTGTCTATTTAGGTAGCACTGATTTAGGTAGACCAACCGCCGGGCTGGTCTAGTGGTCTAGTGATTAACGCGTCTTCCCAAATCAGCTGATTTGGAAGTCGCGAGTTACAGCGTTCAAGTTCTAGTAAAGCCAGTTATTTTTACACGGATTTGAATACTAGATCGTGGATACCGGTGTTCTTTGGTGGTTGGGTTTCAATTAACCACACATCTCAGGAATGGTCGAACTGAGAATGTACAAGACTACACTTCATTTACACTCATACATATCATCCTCATTCATCCTCTGAAGAATTATCTAAATGGTAGTTACCGGAGGCTAAACAGGAAAAAGAAAAAAAAAGAAAGGTAGCACTGATATAGATCATGAAGAAAGTTTTTGTATGTATAAGTTCTGTTAATGTAATGATTGTATGTATTGGATAAGTATTGTACAAGAGTAATGAGTGATTTTTCTATAACGTGAATTAATAATTTAAGTTAATAGAAAAATATTGATATAAATTTAAGTACAATCAATTATTTTTACTTTTTATCTATAATTGAAATGTTACTAAACTAATAAGAAGTTCAGTTACAATATTTAATATTTGTGTATTTAAGAATACCTGACTTTGGGTACAGCAGCTGATTAAAAAAAAATTAGAAAAAACTAATTCTGATAATTCACCATCTTCACTTTCATGGTGGGATTATTCAGTTTTACATTACCTTACAAACACAATGATTATTTTAAAAGAGACTATGCTAGGTGTAGGAGGTTTTTATTGAAAATATTGTGCTCATGCAGTGTTTGTAATGTATCTTCTTTGTTTTTATGGAAATATATATTGATTTTTATTTCATCTTTTACCAAAGACCTTGTGTTTATTTTTTTGTTATAAAAGTTATTTTAGTTTTGGATGTAATAAAAATGTAGAATTTTAATTTATTTTTTAATAACTGCAAATGAAATAAAAGAAATTATCAGAAATCTAAAAAGTAACAAAACCAGTGGTGAGGATAATATTGCAGCAGAACTGCTGAAATATATAACAAATGAATTATGTGCCAAATTAGAAGTAATATTTAAAGAAATGTAGGAAAAGGAAAAAATCCCAAAAAGTTTGGAAAATGCATTAATACATTCACTACATGTAAAAGAATATAGAACTAATTTGAATAACTGCAGATGTATATCACTTTTATCAATACCTTATAAAATACTATCTAATCCACTATTAAACAGAATTCAACCTCAAGAACTAGGTGAATATCAAATTGGGTTTTGACCAGGAAGAAGCTGTGATAATAAATTTTTAATCTAAAATCAGTTTTACATTATCAGAAAACCAAGAATTAATAATATTTTTTTAGATTTCAATAAAGCGTATGATTCAATACACACAGAACCACTATTCAAAGTAAGAAGAATTTAAAATTAACAATAAAACATTAAATATTATAAGAAAACCTAATAGAAACTGTTTCAAAAGTTAAATTTTTAGGGAACATATCAAAACCTTTTAAAATTAAAACAGGGATCAAACAAGAAAATGGTCTACCACCAATACTTTTTAACTGTGCCCTAGGAAAGGTTATCAGAAGTGGAATAAAGAACATCAAAGTTTAAAAATTGATGAAAACATCAAAAAGGGAACAAAATTTAAATTTCTGAATGTGAACTCATTAGCTTTTAGAGACAATTTAGTTATCTTAGCTAAAGATACAGATGAACTGAAAATCAAAATTCAGAAATTAGAAGGATGCGCAAATAAAGTTGTGCTTCAAATTTCTTACAAAAAATAAAATGGTGCTCAAATAGGAGAAATAAAACTCAATCAAAATACCAAAAGAAAAACAACTAAAATAGTCCAGAAATTTAAATATCTAGGAAAAATTATAAACAATTGTACTATTTCAATACTGACGTTTTTATAAAATTATAATTTTCTTAGAAAAAATAGGAATGAAAGCTAGAGTACGGAAAATGTAAGTAGCGTATTATTTTACAAAGAATATTGTAACGGATAAAGAAGCCTCCAGAAAGAAGAAAAAGAGAGAAAATAAAGAAAGAAGAATGTAGAAGGAATGACAAAGGGATTCTTTCTAGAAAAGGACTTATAGAAAACATAGAAGTTCTGGACAATAAAAATTATTACACCTGAACAATCAAAAGGACAAGGTACTGGTATTGCAGGTTGGGAGATATAATTAGTGTTTGGTACCATTGGAGGACAGTTAGTGTTTTTTCAAGTTCGAGTTTGATGCAGTGTGCGATAAATATGATAATAAAGTGCAAACACATGACAAAATATAAAAAGGAAATCTCTCTTTAAAAATAAAAAACTGAGGGATTACAAGATAGTAATGCTTCCAGAAGCTCTGTATGGGGTAGAGAGTTTACAAAAACTTTCAGAAAAAGAAATCAGCAAAATAGAAAAAAAAAATTTGTATGGCCCAAAGTATAAAAGCAATATTAATAAAGAAAAACAAATGACATTTATAAAGATTTGAAAAGGTAGAACATACAATGAAGAAAAGAAGATAAAAATATTACTGACATCTGTGTAGAATGAATGGAAGCTAATTAATAAACAAATGTTTAATTTTTTTTAAAAAAGGAAAACAAAAATAAGCTGATTCAGAGAAGACGAAAAAGGTTTAAAATACTAGGACAAACTTTCAGAACAAGGATAAATGAATCTGAATTTCCAGAAGAGCTGAAGGAAAAGAAAAATCATAAATAGAGTGATGGGCTAAAAAGAAAGATGAGTGAAAAGATGAAGAGTTTTAGGAAAAGTCTGAGGTGTGTAAACGTAATCTTTAGAGATCAGAACAAAAGAAGGATTGCTATTGAGGATTGTGTTAATAACCTCAATTTTTTAATCAAAACATGAATTTTAACAAATTTTCAAATGTTTTAATTCACTGCATCTAAACTTTAAAAAAATCAAATACAGTCAGGAAGGATATGTTGTAGTAGTGTAGAGGTTCATAGTGTTCAGTCACATCATCAACTACATGATTGAAATAAATACGTAATAAAATTATATTAATATAAAATAAAATATATTTATAAGTTATTAGTAAGTAATATATACTATGGATTTATAGATTTTTTGTTTTAATAAAAATAAGCTGATTAATTAGTAGCAATGTTTTCGTGAATTATTTTAGTTCAGTGAACTGATGTGAACTTGATGTTAATTTGTTTAACTTACTGTAATGTTTGATTTGTTTACCTTGATTAGTGTACTGTTTGATTTGAAGTATAAGGTTAAAAATTATTCTGTAAAAAACCCATCTTTATAGGATAGCATGCTGCATATTATTTTGAAAAGCTTGACTTAAGTCATTTTTAAACATATTTTCCCTGATGGTATGTACCTAATTGTATTGTAGAAGGCGACCACTAAAACTATAATTGATTGGGCTTAGTTTGATTAACTTAACAATTTTAGAATAAATAAAACAAAACTAATAACACAGGTTAACAAAATTAAGGAATTTGAAAGTTGTTTGTAATCTGGTAACTGATTTTTATGTTATTTTATGCACTGATTTCAAATATGACCACCATTTTTTCTATCACGTAAGAATTTTTCACAATACTAAAGAAGGAAAGTTGAAAAAGGCATATTGTACAGGTACATGTATTTCTCGTAGAAAACCTTTATTTATGAAAAAGTAATAAAGGATTTTTGTCCATTTTCTTACCTCTATGAAGACTTGTACTGCCTTTTTCTTTTTTTCAATGCTTCTCAGGCCACATTTTCTGTTGTAGTCAGCTTGCGGATTGTCTCTATGGATGCACCAACAGTAGTCTGCAGTCATGGCAATCATTTTCACATTCTACCTTCCCTGATATCTGTGTTACATTTCCTTTATATCTTAGTAAAATCTCTCACCATGTTCTTCACTTACAGCACCAAGATTTTTGGGAAAGTAATCAATATGAGAATGTAGAAAATGTACCTTCAAGCTTATCGAACAACCCAAATCTTGGAATTTCATTAGCATGTTTTCCACTTTACACCTAAAATTTGGGTCCTTATTGTTCCCAAGAAATTTCTTTACAACTTCTTTAACTGCTTTCCAAGCTTGTTTTTCAATGTCCTCTATTTTGGTTTGAAAAACTTTGTCTTTAAAAAGTTTATGAATATCTGGATTCGTGAAAATGCCTTCTTTTACTTTGGGTTACAGATGTGGAAACTTATGGCACATGTATGTAAATAATCTCCTTTAGATAGAGCCTTTAAAAATTGTTTTATCAATTCCAATTTGATGTGAAGTGGAGGTAAAAGGACTTTCTGTGAATCAACCAAACTTTTCTGTATTAATTTTTCCTCCCAGGTTTACCCTACATGACCATTCTTTTCTGGTCCAACGTTCTTTCTTGTCCCGGCTGTCCTATTCACACAAGAAGCAAGGATATTTGGTTTATCCTCCCTGTTGCCAAAGAAGAATAGTAATTGCTTTTAGACATAGACAGAACTAATTCTAAATTCTAGTAGCATTCTTTCAGACACACGGCGTGCCCTATTGGCAATGAAGCATATTTGTTGCCATTATGAAGAATAACAACTTTGAGGGTTCTTTAGGTCGAGTCAATAAACAATCTCCATTCATTCATATCATATTTTATGTTCAATTGCTCCATTACACCAGGAAAATTGTTACAATAAATTAATCTTCCGTCTTCAGAAAAGTACGGAGTAAAAATATTTTCTCTTTCTGTACCGTGATAAAGAAGTGCCAGGGGCCAGTAAGTTTTTTCTTTTAATCTAGATTCTAAAAGTTCTGCTGAATTTGTAGGAAAACTTAAATATCTGACCAAATCATTAAGTTCATGCTATAAAAAAAGGTTGTGTTTCAGAACTACCAGAAATAAAATTGTTATTATTATCATCATCATCATCATCCTGCAGCTCTGTTTCGGAGTTGTTTAGTATATTTTCTAGTTTTTCTGGAACTGTAGGTGCAGGTACACCAGGGCCATGAGGTACAGGGCGTATTGCTGAATAACAATTTCTTACTGTTTAGATTGAACCCTTGTACATTACAAGAACAAAAGTAGCAATCATTACTGTAATTTTGTGGTTCTCTCCAGATTATTGGTACTCCAAACCGAAAAGACTTTCTCTTACCTTTTGTCCATTTGCATAGCTCTTCTACACAAGTAGAACAAACTGTATAAGGGGCCCATGTTTTATAATGGTCACCAAGTTTTACTCCAAAGTAGACGTAGTACATCTTTTTAACAAAATCTGTAATATTTCTTTGCTGTCTCTTCACCACAAACTCCCCGCAAATGCAACAGAAGTGAATTAACACCTAACAGAGGTGAATTAACACAACCTCATGAAGCCATTTTGAAATATGAAAACACAAGGACAGCATAAATAAAATAATTTCAAAAAATGAAAGAAATTAAAACACTATAGACGTTTTAGAAACCTATTTAAATGTTTTGCAATGCTCTAATTGCAACTGATTTATTTTTATTTCAAAGGGGAGAAGGAATGAGTGAGTCATCACCTTAGGTTATAGTTTGACAAAAATGACTCATACAGCCAATAATTAATCATATTACATCATGTTATTAGTCTTACTGTAATCTTACTGTATCAAACCAAAATTATGAACACTACTTGTATTCATTCCATATAACGTAACTAATAATAAAGCATCCAAAAAATTAACACAGTCCTAATTTTTTATTCAATGTTTTATAAACAAAATATGTTAACTATCAGTTTTGAGAATATTAAAAAAATTGGTTTAGTGAAAAAATGTTATGTTATGGAATTTTTTGACTATTTTTCCTGAAATCAGCACACAAAAATCGATGCGAATCAGTTGTTAGTTTTCAACAAACAACTTTTCCATTGTTGACCTGTGATAATTATTATAATTTATAACCACTTGCCAGTTGCATTTTGATGATTCATTTTATTTGCTCTTAATTTGAACAGAAATTTCACCTCAAAAATTTAGTGCATTTTCTGCATTAGGGTTAATTTGGAATCATCTTTTGAAAAAAAAGGATTCTTCATTTCATCATCAAGGGCAAAAGAGTTTAATAGAATTGTTGCATATTTTACAGTAATAATTGTGTACCAGCAAAAACTATAAACCTGCATCCTCTATTTAAAACTTGTTTAATCTATCTATGTAGAAATGTGAAGGTGGTTGTTAACAAAAAAAAGTAAACAAAGTACTTTTTTAAAAAAAAAGTACCTTGTGTTTGCAAAATTGTAGAAAAAGAGCATTTTTTGAGCAAATATCCATTTTTTAGGATAAAATCAAAAAATCACGGTATTCTTAACAGTGTGCTCAGTGTAATTAAAAATTGCAACATAAACTTGTTTTGAGTTAAAATTTATTTAGCTAACAGTTTAGTTAGCTAATCAAAATATCAAAAATAATAAATTTACTTACTTGTGAAGTTTCAGCTGTACTTAAGCTAACGTGGTTAGATTTTTATTACTGTTAAACTCTGTTGTTATATAAAATTTTTATGTATTAATTGATAAACATTAACAGATTCCATATTATTCTTCAAATTATAAAAATGAATCAGTAGTTGTAAGTGCATAAGTGCAGTGAGTAGCACTTGTCTTAGGGCAAGTAGGGTGTATTGAAAGAACACATATATTCTATACCCGTGAGAACAGGTATAGATTGTAGGAATAATGGGAGACCATTATTTCTTATTTAGCAGCTCAGACTGGAAATTTTTACTTTGTGTTTTAATTAATTTATTATTGGTAAAATCGACCATTTGATTGTTTACCTAAGATAAAAGAGTGCTTTTAATCCTAATTTCTCTTACCTAATAAGTTAGTCATTACTAATTTAATTATTCAATAACAGCTTAATTTCATCAATAACAGTGTCGTGTTGGACAGATCATTCATAGCTAGTACAAATACTAGTTGGTGAACCTGTTTCCCAAAGATTGCAAAGTCGCGCCAATTGTTTCGGGATCTGAAATCCTGTGATTTGTAAAACGTATTGATCATAATGCAAGCCATGTAAGAATAGGACTTGATGCTAGGTTGCTATATTTATCCTCATTCGTTTCTGTTACTACGTATTAATTTCTCATATTTTTTTATTTTGTATTGATGTAATTAATATATATTTGTGTGTGTGTGTGTGTGTCTGTGTGCGCATGTGCATGTGTGTGTGTGTATTTATTTTACTATCTGTTTAATTAATTTTTATATATATTTCAATCTGACGTACAGTGGAGGGGTCATCAATAGATAAAAAATTGTTAATTTTATTTTTACTATGATTAAAAACTACTAATGTGTTTGACAGACAATGGGTTAAAATAACAAATATTATTGCTTATTTTCACAGAAAAAGTGCATATGTTGTATTTATTAAATAATTTATGTTATGTGTAACATAAATTATAATATGTTATGTATTAAATTTATATATAACTTATTATTTGTGTCCTTAATAATGATTATATGATTTACGTATTTTACTGGTAGAGCAATTATTTATTATTTGTCATTTTTATTTTTATTAAATGTTCAATAATTTATATAAAATAACAAATAATACAGATACACTTGCAACTAGTACACTCTAGTGTATATATATATATATATATATATATATCACACACACATATACACATCCCCACACTTTTGTTTATCATACATATTCAGAAACACACATATATGTACAGTTATCCATTTAACCACTTCCAAAAAGCATAGTTCATATATTGCCACTTAAATTTTTAAAAATAATATCATACAATATACAGTTTTAATATTCATTGAAAAATCTGTACTAATCGGTGGATAACAACAAAGTTAACTAATTAAATAGCAGTAGTTAGTAAATTGCAAAGTTAGTAAAATTTTTGTTGTAGTTATTACTTTTAATTAGTGAAAAAAAATGATTAGTGAAAAAATTTGATCATAATTTACCATTTTCATGCACCTATTTTGAAAATTTTGTTTCATTACTTTTATTTATTGTTTTCCTTATTATGATTTTTATTTTATTTTTTATTGATAAGCTTTATTTCATGTGATTATATATAATTAAAAAACAATTTTATAGTGGTATTTATGAATAATAATTATTTTTTCAGTTTTATGCAATTGATGTATTTTTCTTGAACACACTCACAAACACACGTGCGTGCACGTGTGTGGTAGTTTGTCTATTTTTATTTATTGTGTATTTTAGGAATGTTTATTCAACTTCTATTTTAAGTTAAGTTCAATTTTTTCTTCAACTGTGGTTTTTTTTAAACTTTGAGGTAATTATTGTAGGGGATGATTAATATAAATATAATAAATGTCTAAGGACATCTGAGAGAAGATATGAATATTATTCTGCTTTCACAAAGTACAGAAAAATGAAATTGTGTTAGGATTTAGATAATTACGGTTTGTTTGAGAAATGGGTTATAATTAAAATAATATTTATAATAATAATAACAATTAAGCATAACTAACTTCTTTCTTTTTCATGCTCTCAAGTGCATTGTCCTAATGTAAAAGATAATTTTATCAATTTAATAACTTTGTAAAGATTGCTTTATATTTATGTGTTATATTACTTATTATAAACCTAAAACTCTGAGTTACACATGGATAAGGTTTGCTATCTCATATTGTAGTCAGGTAGTATAAATTACTACCCAACTCAGCTGAATATCAAAACAACTGTTTTGATTCTCTCTTCTCTACTGATAAGGGAAGTTATAACTAGCAATTTCACCTGCTTGTTGGAGAAAAGTGAAATAACTGTTCACGGCTCTTTCCTATTCCTTTCCACAGATTTGAGCCTCTTTCTGGTTTAGTTTAAATAATCATCTATTTTTTCTACTCGTTTAAATGACCATTGCTCACAGAATTTTTTTTTTGTTTACTTGAAGTGTGTGTAGACTATACATGTAATATTTTTAAATAGAAAAAAATCATTAAAAAATAAAACAAACTTTACCTTTGTAAAATTTGCTGTTAAAAGTTTTGAAAACATTATTACAAGCTAAATTCATTAATACAGCCTACAGTATAGCCTACTTGTACACATTAATTTTCAGTTACGTAGTTTATTTATAAAAAAATAAGTCTTGTTCAGTATACACTTAAAAATTTATGACTGGGAAACTTCTAGATTTATAATTTACCATCTAACAGATTTTGATTTACCTCTGACTAGATGGTAAACTACATACTTAGTGAAGACTAGAAATATTAACGATTTTTATTTTTGGAATTATCAGTCACTTGATGGATTAATGGTTTGATTGAAACGGTATGAAATAAGGCCAACAATTAAAACCAGTAGGTTTCCATTGGTTGAAACCATTCATAAAATAGTTTCCCTCATATTATACTGGTCCAGTTTCAGTCTGTTTGGATATCTATATTTGTTGACTAATAACTGTAACATCAATGAATTTTGTGTTTCTTTTTATAAATTATTGTTAATCTAAACATATCAATTTCACTGGTTCTGAATTGTTATTTTTATTTATTTATTTTTTATTAAATCTTCAATTGTTTATTATTGCAGCAATGAAACTGAAAACATTAACTTTTAATATGGTGTGCTGATTTATAAATTTTGCCAATTATATTTTATCATGATAAATTAAGTTTAATTGTGTTGTATTGTTTTTGAGAATGCGAGTTTTATGATTTTTTTAAGCAATAAATAAGATGAGGATGGTATGCGAGGCATTTGTTTTTTTTTTTTCAATACTTATTATAAAATTAAACATCTGAATCTACTGACAATCAGATTATTATATTTTTTCTTGTATATAGTTTAGGTTTTGATATAGAATAGTGGTTATATGTAAAAAGGAAACAAGAGAAATAGTTATTTCTCTGATAGTAGATGATAAAATTAATAATCTAATAAGTGAGTAGGTATTTAATAACTAAGTCATAATTTCATTGAGCATTTTATTTTAACATGTAATAATAAATAATCTTTTACTAACAATAATGATAGAAAATGTTGTATTATTTATTGCTGTGCATAATTAAAATTCAGAAATTAAATAAATTTTTTGTTATTCAAATACTATTAATGTAACTGAATATGATTTATTTAGCTCTAGTATATGCAATTTCAGTGTAAACTGTTAATTTTATGCCCAATATTTAGGATTATTGTATAAATAACATTTCAAATTATATCTGAAGTAATACGTACCTGAGAAATGTTGATATTGTGAATAATATTGGTGTTATTGGGAGGGTTATGTTGATATTGCAATGAATTTAACTACTAAGCTTGGTTCATATTTCTCCCTTCTACTTTATACTCACCCTTTCTCTCTCACTCCCTCTGGTTTTGTTATTGATTGGGGGTTAGAGCACACCCTCTAAAAGCATATCATCCCCCACCTCAAACCAACTACCCCCACTTTTTGGATCAATGGAGGATGCCTTATGTGCGTGTGTATGTGTGTGTATTTTTTAATGTTCCAACAGCTCTAGTGAAATGTACATAACCAGTTTATATGTTCATATAGATAATATATTTGTTTTTAACTGTAGATAGCAAAATTTTATATTGTACATTTTAATATAAATATTATGAACATTATTAATAATATATTTAGGCAGCTAGCCTTCTATAAATAGATTTATTTCTATTCACTAATGCAAACTCTTCGTAAGAAAACCAGCCCTTGTAAATGTGAGTAATAAATGTATTTAATTTATAACTGATTTTTTTTTTTTTTATTAATAAAATAAAATGCTGTTATTAAAAATAAAATTAATGGATTTAGATTATAAAATTGATGACACCTAACTTATTAAATGCGAACTACTTAAATGTTAAAATTTTCTCTCATATGAAAATTATAATTTATTATAATTGAAATATAACTATTATTAAATTTGTTATTATATATATGTAACAGATTTTTTTTATCTATTAACTAATTTTATTATCATTATCATGTAAGTTAAACATGTTTAATGTAAACATTTACTGTTCCTTT
Source organism: Lycorma delicatula (assembly GCF_047948215.1). Lineage (NCBI taxonomy): Eukaryota > Metazoa > Arthropoda > Insecta > Hemiptera > Fulgoridae > Lycorma > Lycorma delicatula. Next base: position 190,347,373 of record NC_134457.1, on the reverse strand, counting down.
TTCTGTATTCACTTGAGCACGTTTAGTATAAAATGATTGAGACACTAATTTTCATTCTGATTTCACTAAAATTATGTTAAAACTGCAGAATACATGAACTATTTCATACGGATATTGAAGTAACCTGTGTTACATAACTATTTGTATCATCTTTTTTTGTGTACATTTTAATAATTTATTTACCATTTTCAGTTTATCAGTGTTTCACAAGACTCAGAGTGATTCTGGAGTAGCGTCCTGTTCTACAATTCAAAGCAATAATAAAATACCAGTTTCCAAAGGCGTATCTAAAAAAATGTTTTTCATACATCACCCAAGTTAAACAACAGTGGGTGCATTTTTACTGTGTGCTGTTGTCTTTTAATGCTAGGGTAATAATCATGGCAGCTAATGTCACTTTAAAGGGGAAAAAATTTGCCTTGCATGATTTCCTTCACCGATAAATAAAATTGGGTATTTTTAGAAAGCTGTACTATATATACTTATATATAATAAGTTAATTTTGTTTTTCTTTTTTTTGAAGAGAACTATTCAAGTTCTTTATTATCTACATTTTTATATTTTGTGTGAGATTTTAATATAATATGTATAATTACTCCAACAATATGTTTCTTTGATTTAACAATAAAAGTTTTTAAAAACTGAATAATTTTTTTGATAGTCAGTGTTTAATTGTACAATATGAAAAATACTACTCACTTCCCATATTCTTGCCATTTTTTAACTTAAAATTTTTAAAATAGTCTTTATAGTAATAAAAGAGTTTAATAAGTCTCATTTGAAAATTAAGTTGAAAGAAAATTTAGTAGAATTCAAAACATCCTTTAGAAACATTTATTGGCTCACAGTAGTGATTTTTTTTTTATTGTTCTATAGTCTTCAATTTAACTATGGTCTTTTACAGATGCAATTTGATCTGTTTAGCTTTGGTGCTCACAGTGTGGTTTTAAACTTTTAATATTAGTTTTGTAAAAAAAAAAAAAAATTGTATGTACAACCCATATTTTGATTTGTTAAGTTTCACAGTTTGTAAGCATTGACATTGCTCAGTTATTACTAAGCTATTTTATTTATACATATAGATGTGCGGACGCATGTGTGTGTGTCATAATTGATGTTTTACATTTCAGAGCTTCTCTGTATAAGTAAAAGAAAACAAAAAAGTAATCACATTTTTTGCTAGCTTAGATATGATCATTACAATATTTTTTTTTATATGACTATTAGTTTTTATATTTTAAATAATAATATTTTATTTATATATGCAATTTTTGTCATTAGCATTATTACATTTTTACTTTCATGTGGTGATCTAGTAATGGATCACATGGGTATTTCCTGTACTATTTTCCACTTTTATAGCGGTTAACTACCAATAAATGATATCTAGTTTATAGCAGAATTTTGGACTTTGACTTTGGTATAGCAGTTTAGATTATGCCTGTGATATTAATATTAATAATACGTACATCATGAACTTCAGTGTAACAGGATACAAATCAGTAATTCTGATTTTGGAACATTGTTCTGAGAAATGTTCTACAGACATTTATTCTGTCTGGACATGGGGTACTTGAATATGAATAGTTAAGTTACCTACGTATCTATGTTCATTAGATAACACTGTTGAAAGATTTAAGTTGAACGATTTTATTGGTATATTTCTTATGAAGTTAATATTATTTTTTGTTTTTGTACTCTAACTTATTAGTTACAAATAAAATCATTATTTTACTCATCTTGCTGTTATTATCAAAAAATAAACCGCTCCTTCTTGAAGAGTTGACAATTGTGAAAATTACAGAATAATTCTTGTATCTCAAAATAAACAAGTTTCAATTTATATAAAATAATCCAATAGAAAATATGTATAGTTAAGTAGAAACTGTTTTTCGGTTTGCTCTTTTAGTTTGGTTCAGTTTGTGTGAAAAGGTAATAATTATTTTATTCTTATTTACTTAATAATTCTATGATGACTGATACTTGTAAATTCTTTTTATGTAAAAAAAATTTAATTCATGTGAAATTGATCTTTTTATAATAGAATTTATTTTTAAATGTATTTTTCATAAATTTAATAACATGACTAATCATAATATAGGACTCTAAAATTAATTAATATTAAATACTCATTTTCAAAGTACTAGATCTTATTGAAACCAGTGGTGGTGTTTATAATGGCATATTAAAAAGATAAGAAACTCTTAATGTATAAATATATGAATAGTATATCTCACATTAGCATAACATAGATTGCTTATGTTGTTCAGTCACAATATTTAAGGGAATTTGCTAACCTTTTTAAGATGATGCCATTAATAACACTGATACTGATAACTCTTACCGAAGTAGGTATTTGGAAGATAATTTTCCACTATTTTGAGATTAAATGGTTTAAAATGTAATCATTTTAAACTATTTTTCATTTCTTGAATTACTTAATTTTATTATGTTAAAATTAGTAAAGTCAAATGGAGACCTTAATGGCTTTTATGACATTATAAATTATTTTACGCTATTGATTTTCCATATCTTTGAAGCATTATTATATTCTGTTATTAATGTCTATGTATTTTATTATAAAATGGCTATTCACTTGTTAAGTAAAATATAAATTCTGTTAACTGGAAAATTTGTTGTTTTTTAATTTATTTGTGAGTTAATTTGAAATTCCCATTAATTTGAAATTCCCATTAATTTGAAATTATTGGGGTTGGAACTTGTTTAGATAGTTGAAAATTTAGGTTAAGCTGATGTGTAGCTAGCTTCTAAGTTATATCCTGAACTTGTTTTTCTTATAAATTCTGTATAAAGAATTATAAGAAAGTCCCACTCATTCAAAGTCCCACTTTGCTGAGTAGAATTTGATACCTTCAGTTTACAAAGGTTTCAGTTACCACGTATTTGTCAGGAGAAACTTAGATTGATTTTTTAAAGCAGAATTTAGATTTTTGTGTTATTTTATAATAACGGAGTCATTTTAAAATATAATGACTTTGTGGTTTACTCTTTGTTAGCTATTTTCTGATTTTTAGTAGAGCTGTTACATCTAAATTAATTGATTATGATTGTAGATTAATATTTTTCTTGTCTCATTCTGTTTCTAACTTTCCTTACATTTAGTTAGATTTTTTTTTATTTCTTCTGTTGTTTTTTTCGTAGTCATTAAAGAAGAAATAAGTTTTGTATAAAAATTAGTGGGATTTAACCTTGGTCATTAGTTTTTAAAATTTTTTGCTTTATAAATTACAAATAAATTATTTTCATACCCTAATTTTAATATTAAAACTATTTTTTTTTTTTTTTACAATATAAATATTATGAACTCTGTATTCCTTTATTATTGAAATGAAATTACGATACTGTATTCAGTTAAAAGATCTTAATTTAAATCAGTTAATAATTTCATACATGTTATGATTTAAAATTTTTCAAATTCTTATTAAGGTCAGTGTTTTGGATTACTGGGATTTTGACTGGGGCAGTTTTTACTAATAATAAGGTTGTAATCACTGAAATTAGAAAAAATAGTTATTATTTGACTGTTGGAACTACTTGCGCTAGACTTACTTTTTATGAATGTTTTTCCTCTTTGTTAGTTTTTCATTCAGTGACTCACTCCTTTCTATATTACTTGTTGTAGTCTTTTTTTATTATATTCCACTTTTATATACAGACAATAGTATTTTATCTAATTTAGACATCTGGTCAGATCTCACACTTTATTTTTGTGCAGTTGTTTAGTTTAATGTTTTAACACATATTTATATTAAGTTATTCAGTGTGTTATTTTCAATTTAAATTATTTAGTAGATTTTTGATTCTTAGATATTTAATTTATCTCTTAAAAATACCACAGGGTATTTTTTTACTCAAGTTTATTGTTATTTTTTTTATGTTGATTACTGTTTTTTTTTTTTTTTTTTTTTTTTACCGTCAAACCTTTTGTGATTTATTCCATTTAGTGGTAGAATCAAAATTATTGTAATGATTTTAGAAGTTTTTAATTCTGCTATTTAAGTTTTTTCTAAAATGTAACAATAATTTGTAGTGTTCATTAATGTATTCCCATTCATAAGCTTTTGATTACATCCAAATATAACTATGAAACACATATGCTGTGTTAGAGGTTGTGATTATGGTCATTTGCTTTGACAATGCATGAGCAAGAAAAAGTAATTAAAAGAAAAAATAATCAGTCGGTCAGTGACAATAGTAGAAGAAAAAAAAATTGCAGTAATATTTTAAGATTATACCAGATTATTTTAAAATTAACCAAGCAGTAGCCTTCAGAAAAAATATATATCTGTCGGTCACTGCAGTAATTTGTACTTAGCTATCCTGCTTTTTACTAAAATTATATAGTTTGCTCCAATTATTTACCTCGCAGTTGCTTACTAATCCTACAAAAGATTTAACTGGAGTTTTTTTATAAAAAAAATAATTTCATAGGCTTGAAAAGAGATTCTGTTGCCTTAAGGATGCTTAAGGATGTTGACTTAGGATTTCCATAATTATTTAGGCTGTTTTATATGCCAGTTTAGGCATATGAAATCCTTTTTTAGGTATAACTTTGTATGAAATAGAAGATAAGGTATTCAGAAGTTATGTTGCCAAATAGGGGAGCAACTTAAAGGGTTTTACTATACTATTTCTCTGAAGTTATGTCTTTATTATTATACCAAAATAGAATGTACTTATATACAAAGTAAGAGATTATACATCAGTGCAAAGAAGTTTTTAGAAGCGATGCAATATTCTTTTACAAATGCATTGTAACAAAGTACTCTCAAAATATATTAAATAAAATTTTATATTATGTTAATGCTCATTCTGTTTAAAAATTAATGGGGTTTTCTTGAGAGAAATTAATAGTTAGCTATGTTTTAATAAATATTATTGCCCAGACCAGCTAGTAACCCAAATATATCCCAAAATGTTTGTCCTTGAATGAGATAATATGGCCCTCTTATATATGGTGGTTAAACACATTATATATCCTACACAACTTCTGATACGAATAGATGATAGCTGAAGTATTGTATTCAATATAAATGTATTTGATACTACTGATTTTAAAGTATGTGAACTGATAAAAATTTATTTTTTTGTTATACTATGTTTTATATTTTATGCATAATTGTAGAAAATATGTCATTCAATAGATAAATTTTTATTTTTATTGCTGATTAACTATTATTATAGCTACTATATATATATATATAGGAAGTAGTAATGTATAGGAAGTAGTATAGTACTCTATATATATATATTATAGGAAGTAGAATTACTAAAGATGGACGAAGCAGGAGCGATATAAAATGCCAAATAGTACAGGCGAAATGAACCTTCCGTCAGAAATAGAATTTGTTTACCTCAAAAATTAATTTAAATTTCAAGAAAAGATTTTTGAAAGTATATGTTTGGAGTGTCGCTTTATATGGAAGTGAAACTTGGACGATCGGAGTGCCTGAAAAGAAAAGATTAGAAGCTTTTGAAATGTGGTGCTATAGGAGAATGTTAAAAATCAGATGGGTAGATAAAGTGACAAATGAAGAGGTGTTGCAGCAAATAGATGAAGAAAGAAGCATTTGGAAAAATATAGTTAAAAGAAGAGACAGACTTGTAGGCCACATACTAAGGCATCCTGGAATAGTCGCTTTAATATTGGAGGAACAGGTAGAAGAGAAAAATTGTATAGACAGGCCACGTTTGGAATATGTAAAGCAAATTATTAGGGATGTAGGATGTATACCGAAATGAAACGACTAGCACTGGATAGGGAATCGTGGAGAGCTGCATTAAACCAGTCAAATGAATGAAGACAAAAAAAAATATAGGTACTCTGTGGTATACAGATGCTCTGTGACAGGCACCTAATTCACTGTCAGTATACTTGTAGATTTTCTTAATTAAGAGTTCTTATATTATCAAAGTACATAAATTGTAGGGCTCTGAACTGAAGATATTAGTACATTACCTTCATTTCATAAAAATGAAAATACTTATTTACTCAATTCTTAGAAATAAAAGTATATTATAGAACAAGTGATAAAAAGTAATTTCCCTGCTCACTAGTTAATAAATTATTGTAAAACTTTTGTTATATGTAAAAGTTTTGAAAAACAATAGTAATGTGCATACTTAGAAATAGTTAAAGCAACATTATATAATCTTAGTATAGATTTGTTTTAACAGTTGAGAATTTGAAATATTTGATTAATGTAGGAATTGTAAAAATCAATAAATTTGGTTGTGTTTTTTATTGCCTGTAAAAAATTACTATTTTATTTGCATGTTACGTTAAAATAAATTACCATATTTCACAACTATTGTAATCATGCAATGTATTTTTTGACGTAAATATCAGTAATCTATTTTGTTATTTGAGATAATTCTTTTTATGGTAAGATTTTAAATGATACTGTTGAAATTTTGATTTTAACAGAAATTTTAATTCATCTTATTTTAGGTAAATAAAATAATAATACAATGGATATTGTATTGATTTTTTTAGTTAGTTTTATTTTTAGAGGTGTATTTGTTGGCATTTTTTTCATAAATCAATTAGAAAGTTCTTATTTTAATGTGAAATGATATAAAAGATATTTACTGTGTTTTACTCATATCAATGTTTAAAACCAGTTCAACTTTGACAGTCTAATATTGTATCTATTTTTGTTTAACTCTAAAGATATGAACTAGGTAGGTGGTTCATATCACAGGCACCTTTTTTGTTTAGTTAATTTAGTGATGCTAAAACTAAGAAGAATGATTTGGAATTTAAAGGATTAAGGAATTATGAACATAATTCAGATCTACATTGAGACTATTTATACTTATGTTGAACTAAGTAATTCTTTGAGATTAAAAGATTGGAACAGAAAAGAAAAAAATGAAAGCAGCATAACTAGACAAATGATAGCTCAAAAAACTTTATGGAACTTGAAACTAGATATTGCAGAATCACAGTAAAATGTGTTATTTTACCAGATTAATGATGTTGCTGCTTGATTTTTCATTTGATCAACTACAGACTAATCTGGTTAATCAGCTATTTAAAATTAAATCAAAGTGATTTTTAAAATATTTTATGAAATAATAGCACATCTAGTATACCTATGCAAATCTTTTATTAAAGTAAAAAAAATTATTAATAAAAATTATTTTGGATTTGATTGGAAAATCTAACAAACTACTTGTCTTACTTTTTAGCTTTTATCAGTGTACTTAAAACAATCCAAAACTATTTCATATTATTTTGTTTAAGCATTATGCTTCGTTTATAAAATTTGTGACCTAATTTAAATTAGAATTTTTAAATGGGTAAAGATTCTTCATAAGACTAGACATATAAACACTCACTCATATGATGCAGGATGTTGTCTGTAATTCTATAATCCATATATTTTTCTTTTTATTATAATGTTAGAAATATAATCTACTAGCACTTCACAATTGATACTTAATATTTATTTTAGTTTGGTTATTGCTGTACCCTATTTGAACCAAGTATTACATTTTTGTCTTGCATTACTTGACCCATTAACTATTCAAACATACACTTTTGAAAAAAAAAACACTCCCTCTGGATTATTCATTTTTATAAGAGATTTTAAATCACAGATATTGGTATAAATTATTGATCTTTAGTGGTCTTGTGCTTTTTTCCTAATGAAATTATGTCAAATAATCAATTGATTATGTTTAATTGTAATCTAATTATTGTTTGTTAAGTTTTCATTTCTGAAATTTTTAATGTTACTTAACTTGATAAAATCTTTGTTATTTTCATAATGAAAAATTATATGAATTATTAATTTATATTATTTGTTATTTAAGTTATTTGTAAATCATATATGCCATTAAAATATGGATGAAATTTATTATTAGAATTTAGTTGTGTTTACAGATAAAAATGAGCCATCAAGATTCTTGGGAGATGGGGTGAGCTATAGGGCAAAACTTATTGGAATATTGGAGGTGTCAGAAGCCCGTGGTGATAGAATGTGTCAAGAAGCTCTGGCAGATTTAAAAATGGCAATAAGAGCAGCCGGTGAACACAAACAACGTATCACTATTAATATTGCTATTGATGGTCTTCGTTTACGTGATGATAAAACAGGGGTCAGTTTTATATTAATGTTTTTTTAAAATGATTATTAAGTCATTTTTTAAACTATTTTAAATTATTTAAATTATGAAATAAAAATAATCTACTTGGATTATTTTTAAATTCCTCTTTAATCCTGAAATATAATAATAATGAAGCCATAACTGTAACTTTATCCTATATTAAATACATTTCTAAAAAGGAAACATGAAAACTTGACCATTCCTAAATTAGTTTTCCTAATGTGTATGTTGTAATCTGTTTAACTAGTGAATAAAATTTACTGGAACATTTTGAAGAATAACCTGACAAGATGCAGTGAAGTTCACCCAATTTTGTTCACTTAATTGCTGTAGGACAATCATCTTGTACAGATGAAATTTCAGGTCTGTGTGTAAAGTTTTTCCTGCAGTCTGGTTTTACAATTTTAGAGCATTAGTGCATAAGAGCTGATTGTTATGAAGATTGTGTAATGGTCTGACTCGCTCTGATTGTTTTTGGGCATTCATGTGCTGTAAGGTACCGAACGGTTTATTCTTCAGAATTGAAACTATAGCTCCAAAATTCCATAAAAATATGGTCTTCTTACAAAGAACCATAGAATATTGATGTAGACTAAAGCGAGTGGAAAATAATAATAGGTTATGATATCAGAATCATCATTCTTAAAATAAGTTTCAGTGAACACATGCTGCTCATCACTCCATTCCATGATTATAACTGGGTAAGATATTCTGTACAACAAGGTATATTTCTGCCTTGCCTTGCTCTACTATTACCTTAACAACATAGATGAGAAATCTAGGGGGTTTTTTTGGACCATGTTTTACTTTGTAAATATTAACTTCATTGTTTTTGTTCCTGTACTCTAATATAAAACTTGAAAACTATAATTAAATTAAAATACCTCCTCAACAGTCAGCAGTTGGTATTGCTGGAAGCAATGCTTATGGAATATTGTTGATACAGTAAGATGATTTTTGGCATAATCAGTTAGTTATAATTGATAATCTTGTCTTGGACCTTATATGAATTCTCTTTATTAATTCACTTTTATTAATTAGCTTAATTTTTTAAATACACACGAGTGAGGTCAAATTCTCAAAGAAATATTAGTTATATCATTTTGGTTTGTTTATGTTAGTCTTTGGCCATCTGCTGCATGGTTCATCGAATAGGATTGTTATATCAAATCTTAATAATCAGTCTTAAATAAAACTTTATTTTTAGTGTCGGAGACTTGTGCATGAATAAGTTAAATGAGAATGACTGTTGGGATTTTAACACGTCTTTTATATTTGCTAAATAAGTATAATGTAAAAAACTTCTACTCACCTACTGAATTTTACTATCATTGAGTGGAATTTAACCATAAGTGTACATCTCATTTGTAACTGGATTATCCTGATTGTTATTAACTCTACATTTTTGTCATAAAGAATAATTCTTAGAACTATGTTATTGTTATGTTGTTTATATGAATTAGTTGTTTCATATAAATTAAATTTAATTAATTAAACTTCATTTTTATAATAAATTGTGACTATTAAATACTAACATTTTTGGAATTTTATTTTGTCCTCTTATTTTATTTTGTCCTAATATTTTAATGTATGTTTTCAAACATACATTATTATTTTTCATGTACTACGTATAATTTTTATCAAATTAGCAATAATGATTTGTTAAAAAATATTTTATGTATCTATTCTTGATTTAATAACTATCAAATTGTTAGTTTATATTTTAAATTATGATGTGCCCTTTTGAACTTTGGTTAGTGACATAATGCTAATGCGTATTGTGGAATTTATGATTTATCATTGTTGATTAGTCAAGGGTCACTTTTCATTGATGTGCCATATTTTTGTTAATTCCTTCTCAGAGTGTTTTACATGTATTTTTGAAGATTGATTGACAGATCTACTTATGTTTATTTTTTTTATAATTATGAAGTTACTGGTACAAGTAATATTTAAATCCATAAAAATCTATTTTGAATATTACCTAGTTTGCAATTTGTAAAAAGGAAATTAGCTATTCAGTTTCACTGAATTTTATTTGAGTTTTAAGGCAATGTTTTTGTTGAAGTACTCCATTCAGCTTAAATCTTTTTTTTTTGTTATAACTCATTTGATTGCCAATTACTACTACTTGAAAGCCACAATAAATTTCTGGAACTGATATGCTTATAGTTGAAACTATAGTTTATAATTTTTTATCCAGTAAATGAAACTTGTTTAAAAGGTTCGTCTTTACTTTTCTTTCTCAGAAATCATTTGGAGAAATCGGGTAGTGAGTGAGTTTCAACTTCAAGTCATAGTAAACTGTTCTGTGTAATCATTTAGTCTTTTTATTCGAGTCAATCCTTGAAAGGCATGAGCATGTGTGATTGTTTGAAGCAGGAATACTTTTACGTTACATTAAAATGTGCCAACCGTAATCCTGACTTATGAAAAATGTTATTGCTGATGGTGTTCAGGTACAAAGAAGAAAACAAAGCTCAGTCATTACAGTAATATACATTTCATCATCATTGTATGAAGTGAATATGTGAACAACATATGTTAACAATCACACATACTAGATTCCAGGTAGCACCTAACATCTAAGGAAGCTGGAAAATGTATGTTCAGGGTCGACTAATGTCAGTCTGACTTTTTGCTCTAACTGATTTCTCAGAAAAAGATATTTAATACTAAATAATTAATTTGATAGTAAATTCAATTAAATAAAAGGTTTAATATACTAGAAGTCTGGCAGAACAATTCATGAGCTGCATGAGATATTTAAAGTTATGTTTGCTACAATTGTGGCGATAGTGCTAAATCTGAAACTGGTGATTATTTAATTTTAAGTAGAAAACAATTTTTGGTTCAGTACATATTTAATCTGGCCAACACAAAAGTTCTGATCACTATATACTATAGCCATCCTGGGTAAACATATCCTAAGCTACTGTAAGAAAACCTTGAAGCTGCTGACAAAAATTCATGAATCTGGGTTGAGTTTTATGATTTATTTGTTCTTACTTGGGCTGATTTTCTTTTTACTTATTCTTAATCTTTTTTTACCTAATAAGACTACAAATTAAGCTTAACATCTGAAATACCTTCTTGTTAGTGAGTGCATCTAAAATAAAATACATTACTAATGTCAAAGTGTTTACAAGTAAACTTGAGGTAACATAAAAAATGTGGTTCAATATGATAAAAGTCATAGTCAAAGTTATTAAGACATAATTTAATAAATGTCTAACTTAACTAAAAATTTAAAAAACATAACTTACTTAATGAAACATTCAAGATTAGTTGTTAACTATCTAATTTAAATTTAGTTCAGCTTATCTTCAAAGTAAATAATTTTTTATATTTCTCACTGCCAACTGTTATGAGCAAATGAAAAAAAGTTAGACCCTTTTTGAGCAGTTTTTTTCTGCATTATGTAGTCTTGTAATAAATGTGTTCCTGAAATTCACCTTTACGTGAGAAACAAAATTGTGAAAAAGGAAATGTTGTTCGTCGATTATTTAATTTATTTTTACAAAAATAGATTTAAATTTATAGTTTAAAAAGGACCCCTTTATGTTTAATATCACTAAATTAGAAGTATTTTCTATTTGTTTAATTTTTTCTTGTTTGTTTTTTATTTCTTGTACATACTTTGTAGGATTGCCTTTATCATCATCCAGTCCATAAGATATCATTTATTGCCCAAGATATGACAGACTCACGTGCATTTGGTTATATTTTTGGTTCACCTGATACCGGTCATAGGTTTTTTGGAATTAAAACTGACAAAGCTGCTAGCCAGGTACTTATTGATTATTATTTTTTTAAATTTTTAATTATAATCAGTAATTCATTTATATTTTTCTTGAATATATAATTTTTTTCATAAAAAATTTTCATACAGTGTTATTTGTCTTAAGTCTAACCCCTCTTTTAAAAGTTTAATGTACCAGTTTTTATAGATTGTTGAAGTGAATCAGTACAACTCCAAACTGAAAACAGAAAACTTGGAAGAATAAATCTCTATGACTTAAGTGATGATTTATTAATGAATAGCCAAAGATCAACCTGATTCTGCAATTCAAAAGGAAATGTAGCTGAAAATCCTCAATAATAATGTTTTGGTGACTCATAATTATCTTCTTTGTTGAAAAATATTGGTTGTAGTTGCAAAGTTGGCATTTTGTGGTTATAAAAATTAATGGAGCTATTAATCAAAGTTGTATAACAAGCTTTAAACATCAGACATTATAACTTAAGAGGTTTATAACTAAAGAGAAGTTAGTGGCAGTATCTTATAAAAAGGATAACGTTGGCGGGCAATGTATTAAAATACTTAGTGTTGGATATTCTCATTGTAGAAAGAACTGGATAGGGTAAAAACATTGAAGAAAGAAGAAATACTGAAGAATTTATAAACAAATAATTTATGCATGATGCTGGACTAGCACAGAAGTGAAAACAATGGAGAAGTATATTACAGCACACACAGTACTGGACTAAGAGTACAGTACTGTATGTGTGGCTATCCACATAAAAACTTTTAATTTTTTAACTTCATATTTTTAGTATTTTGACCACATATTTTTATGTGTTGTAATTTTAATGTTTGAATTTAATGTGAGGTTTGAAAGAAAAAAACGTTTAGCTGATTATGAGGGAAAACCTCAAAAGGACTATTAAAAAATAATAAGCATAAGGTAACAAGCATTATTAAATTCTGTATTGAAACAGAGACAGTTGTGGTAAACGGTTTTTGCTTTGAGATATTAGTACAGAGGGGAATATGGATAAATACAATAACACAATAACAAAGAATTCTTTTTGCTAAGTTAATATATATATATATATATGTAATATATTTTCATATGTTTTAACTTGGACCCATATTAGTATTAGTGTTAAAAGTTTTACTTTGCAACATTGGTAAGTCTTTATATTAAAATAAAGAATTTTTTTATTTTGTTGGAAAAAAGCTTAATTATCAAAACAGAATTACATAAAAAATTTTATAAAAAATTCTGTGTGTTAGCGGATAGGACTGATAATGTAGTCATGAATAAATATTACATTAATAATAAAAGTAATACTGTAGTTGTTTAGCAGTTTAACTTTTCTTAGTTACTTATATTTATAAGAATATTTGTATAACATTGCTGTAGTTCTAAATGATTTTAAATTATGCAATATTCAGATTGTTTTTAGCAATATTTTTTTTTTTTATATTAATCGTTGGTTTTGTTTTTATTTTAAGATGTAATTTTATTTTATTCATTAATTTATTTATAATTTGTTTCAATCTTCCAGTTCATTAATAATTCAGTACACAAATTTTTATTAAAATTATACAGTGTTTGTACATCTACCTACAATTTGTAAAATTAAATACTTTTTGTTTCTTTGATGTTAGGTTGTAATATCAATGAGAGATTTATTTCAAGTGGTGTTTGAATTAAAGAAAAAAGAAATAGAAATGGCGAAACAACATATTGAACAACATCAGATAAAGTATGGAATGGGAATTCTGCCAGAAACCCCTCAAAAGGTTTGCTATTATAGTACTTTTATTATATTTGATTTTGTTTCATTTGAAATGAATTTATACTCTAAAAAAAATTAACTATCACGCAAACTGAGCTGCCAATGTATCACTGATGCTAACCTGAAAAATAAAATCAATGGAAATTGAAATTTAATTTTTTACTGAACAAAAATTTTTCATACAAAAAATAAAGAATGTGTGGCTGTCAACAATTTAAAATAAATAACTTTTTTTTTATTTATATGGAACTTTTTCAAAATTTTTTTTATATTTTTCCGCACTCACCATTTAAATATAAACACATATTAAGTTCTGTCACTAGTTTGTCTGAATTTTTACTAGTTGTTTTGTATTTTTTGCTCGGCATTTTTTAATATTGCACTGTAGCTCTTGTCAGTTGTAAATTGACAAAATTTCCTAAAAATTCCTTTATTTTGGAAAATATCTGTGGGATGAGATCAGTATTAACTATATGGCGGTGCTCATTTACTTTCTACAGAAATTTTTTAAGCAGTACTAAAGTTGTTGGAACTGAGTATGAGAAATATTATTGTAAAACAAAACTGTGTCATTTGACAATAAGCTGAGTTAGTTTGTTTTTCAATGTTTGATAGAATCTATTATATGTTTCACAGTAATCTTGTAGATTAATGACTGTTACACTTGGCATGAAAAAAATGAGTGAGAAGTCTTTTTCCTTCCAAAAAACTCTTGTTTTTGAAAAAAAACTTTTTTTTGATTTTGATGTGTGATAAATTTTTGGATCATATCAGCCTGTTATATGTCATTTACTTTAAACGATATTGACATTCTTGTTTCATCACCTTTACAATATGATTAAGAAAGTCATCACCTTTTTTCTTATTTTGATCAAGAAATGTGAAGGTTTGTTTTCAGATATGATCAAGAAACTTTTTTGCCATAATTTTTTTCATACTCAAGATATCCTTATAAATTTTATGTTAATTTTTCTGTTTCAATTTTTTTGTATAAAAGAGCATCTAACGGAATGATCTTTGTTGTGAATATGTTATCTTTCTTATTTACAAATGATGGAACACTTTCTTTGTGTTAATTCATGCGCAACTTCATCACCATAAACCTCCCTTATTTGGCTGAAACTAATACAAGATGAACTTTTCTTCCAGTTAAAAAATGAACTAGATTTCATATTATTTATGCAGTAATATTTTTGTATAAATTTTATATAGAGTATAAGATTTTAAAATTTTGTATAAATTTTATATAATGTACTTTAGTCACTGAAATTGGATTAGAGTAAGCTAACAACTCAAAACTAAATAACTTTGCATTGTTGGTTGGTAATTACCTATGCAAGTGGTTTACAATGATGTTTTTTTATTTTCTGGATGATCCTCGTATGAAGGAAATTGCATAATCCAAAAATTTTTGACCAAGAGATTCTTTTATGTAAATATGTAATAATATTGTTTGTAAGTTCCTCTCAAGGACATAATAATGTTGGCCAAAACAATGGTACAGTCAGTCTGTTATAAAATATAGAAGATGACATGTCAGTTTCAGTTGTACGTAGCATTCAGATTGGAAGTTTTTGGAGCAATTTTTATAAGAAAAAAAGCATCCTTCTGAAATTCATCTGTAACTTTAAAACTATCTAATGTCATGTCAAGCAATTGCAAATTAGCATGCTTTATTTCAGAACAGAAAGCTGCGTATCAGTGTTGATTACCAGCAAAGAAGTTTGTCAACTTTTACAAGTGACAGATTATGAAAGAAGAAGAATTACAGTAGATTGATTGCATAGGAAATTAATATTTTTTAAGACATTGTGCTTTGCATAATTTTTAAGTTTCTTGAGTATTGAAAAGTGTGTGCTCATTAGGAATATAGCTTATTATCAAATCAACATAAGGGCCAACACTTAATTAAAAGATGAGGAGTGTTGATTGAAGATGAGTGATGGTTTCTCCATCTGTGTACAAATGAAATCTTCTTAATTAGAAACATTCCTATATCCCAAAAAGTAGCAATTTCCATCTGCTAAAATATTGTTGCTAACTCCTTTCTTCTATAAAACAAGTTTTACTTACTGAATTCTTTCCCAAGAATGATTCAGTTAATGCAGCTACATATGGTGAAGTGGTTTAACCCCATGAAAGAAGGCCTTTCAAAACAGCAATATCACTCCAATTAAGATGTTATTAAATGGTTTCAAGAGATACTAAACAGCAGTTTTTTTGCAGTAGACATTTTTCAAGTATTTGAATAAACTTGAAAATTTTATCGCCAACCAGCTCTTAAAATATACTTCCAAAGAAATAAAAAATTAGTGCCAAATGTATATTTTTGTTTTTATAAAGTGCAGTTTGTATTTTGATTTTTCTTTATGTTTATTATAAGGCAAATTTTATTTTGAAAGTAGAACTTCTAAATACATAAAATACATTTTAAATTATCCTCAAATTCTTCATTGCAATTATTTCAAAATACTAGACAAGGAGAAAACGTACGTAAGAGTGTATAGATATAGTATATCTAATGTGAGTGTAATAATCGATATGTATTTACTTAAGTAATTGTATTACTTGGAAACAAGAGATTGCATGTGTGACACTAATTGCATCAGACTTGTTTGAGCCACAGTAATGAATGATTGTAGTTTGCATTGTTTATTTACTTTATAGTCAATAAATTGTTGATAATACTATGCCTGTGTTGATAATACTATGCCTCCGATTGAAAAAGTCATCCTTGACTTTTTCATTTTAAACATATGTGAGGTCTGTTCAGAAAATAACTGAACATTTTTAATTACGCTCCAACAGATACATTTAATTGATAGTAGCGATTTTTGTAATGTGTGATTTTTTGATGATTGAACTTTTGTCTTGATGTCTAGCCATAAACCCAGCTTTCATCTCCATTATGATCCTTTGCATGAATGTTTCATTTTCATTGGCTTGTTCAAGAAGTTGCTGAGAAACATCTATTCGATGTTCTTTCTGCTGTTCAGTCATCAAACGAGGAAAAAACTTTGCTACAACTCATTGTATTTCAGTTTTTCATTCAAAATGTCATGGCAAGAGCCAATTGAGATGCTAATTTCTTCTGCAAGTTCTCTGACAGTCAATCGACGACTTACACATACCAGATTGTTGATTTTCTGAACGCAGGTGTCATCAATTGAAGTCGAAGTGCTTCCTGGTCGAGGGTAATCTTCAATTGACTGATGACCACTTTTAAATTGTGAAAACCATTCGTAACATTGCATACAACTCAGATCATTATCTCCATAAACTTATTTCAAAATTTGAAATGTTTCTCTGAAAGTTTTCCCCAGTTTCACACAAATTTTACATTTTTGTGTTGCTCCTGAAAATCACACATTACAAAAATTGTTATAAACATTTAAACATGTTGCATTCAAATAACAATAAGATGAAAACTAAACAAGTTATCAACAATCCAAGCATGTCTGGTTTATAGAGGAGGTTATGCGAAACACAATGCTGCCAACTGCACATCATTAAATATTTCTGTTGGTGCATAAAAATATTTGGTTTTTTTTTTTTTGAACAGACCTCATATATTAATAATATACGTAACAGTAAAATTGAACAAATAAAAATAATTTGTTTTGAAATACTACATTACTGTTTATTTCAATATTAAAAGATTTGCAAAACTGTGTGTGTGTGTGTATCAACAATTGAACAGATTCAGAAATTTAATTTTCACGTGATAAAAATTTTTATACATCTGTAATAAGATGACTTTAAATGTTTTTCAGAAATAATTGCAATTATTATGCAGAGTTGAGAATAAAAATACATTTAGTCTGGTGTTACAGTTCAGACTACATTATTTCTCATTCTTCTCTGTAACTCCAATAAATCTGCAGTGTTTTGCCACAATTTCTTTTATATAATTTACTTTTTTTATTACCTATCTATAAAAATCTTCATTGCCTATTATCTTTAAATTAGACCTTATGGTTTTTATCAATGCAAATCATAAACAGTATACCATTTGGTTTTAAGTGAATCATCAAGTCTTTTGTAACAAAGTATGTATGTATATACAGGTGATTCAGAAGGAAAGAGAATTAACTGGGGAGCTACTGTAGAGCTTGAAATAAGGAACAAAGTTTATATGTTCATATGTATATACGTCCAAAAATGCTTTGTTAATGAGTTATGGCTAGTGAAAAATTTCACCCGGATTTCAGTTCCTGGGTGAAATGAGGTCATACTGAAATTTTTATGGCTTATATAAGGGGTAAACTTGATAGTTTCTTATACTTTTGATCTGAAAAATCAAATAAAACAGGTTCCCCAGAATTTTATCTCTCATAGTTTTCATAACATCCAATATAAAACTGAGAAATTTGGTAATGAGAAACAGTTTTTTTTAGGTTTGAAGTACAGCAACTTTGTTAAATGCATAACATTTATTATCATGACTTGTAGAGAATTTAATTCTGAGAAAATTTATGTTTTTTTTTGTCTTCAGTCATTTCACTTGTTTGTTGCAGCTCTCCAAGCTTCCATATTTAGTGTTCATTGTTTCATTTCGGTATACCCCTTACATCATACATCCCTAATAATTTGTTTTACATATTCCAAAAATTGCCTACCTGCACAATTTTCCCATCTACACGTCCCTCCAATATTAAATCAACTATTCTAGGATACCTTAATATGTGACCTATAAGTCTGTCTCTTCTTTTAATTATTTCTTTCCAAATGCTTCTCTCTCCTCATCAATTTGCCGCAACACCTCTTCATTTGTCACTTTATCCACCTATCTGATTTTTAACATTCTCCCATAGCACCACATTTCAAAAGTTTCTAATCTTTTCTTCCCAAGTACGCTGCTCATCAAAGTTTCACTTCCATATAAAGCTACACTCCAAATATATACTTTCAGAAATGTTTTCCTGATATTTAAATTAATTTTTGATGTAAGCAAATTATATTTTTGAATGAAAGCTCGTTACGCTTGTGTTATTTTGCATTTTGTATCGCCCCTCCTTTGTCCATCTTTAGTAATTCTACCCCAAATAACAAAATTCTTCTACCTCCGTAATCTTTTTTCTTCCTATTTTTATATTCAGGGGTCCATCTTTGTTATTTCTACTACATTTCATTACTTTCGTTTTGTTCTGTTTATTTTTATGCGGTAGTTCTTGTGTAGGACTTCATCCATGCCATTCACTGTTTCTTCTAAATCTTTTTTACTCAGTAAGAATTACTATATCAATGGAAAATCGTAACATCTTTTTCTTTTCACCTTGCACTGTTACTGGATCTAAGTTGTTCTTTAACATCTTTAACTGCTATTTCTATGTAAAAATTAAAAAGTAACGGAGATAGGGAACATCCTTGTCGGACTCCCTTTTTTATTATGGCTTCTTTCTTATGTTCCTTGATTATTACTGTTGCTGTTTGGTTCCTGTACATGTTAGCAATTGTTCTTCTATCTCTGTATTTGAACCCTAATTTTTTTAAAATGCTGAACATTTTATTCCAGTCGTTATTCCAGCGTTATTGAAAGCCTTTTCTAGGTCTATAAATGCCAAATATGTTGGTCTGTTTTTCTTTAATCTTCCTTCTACTATTAATCTGAGCACTAAAATTGCTTCCCTTGTCACTATACTTTTACTGAAACCAAATTGGTCTTCTCCTAACACTTCTTCCACTCTCCTTTCAATTCTTCTGTACATAGTTCTAGTTAAGATTTTTGATGTAGTAGTAGTAGTAGTTAAGCTAGTTTTTCTGTATTCATGTTTATCTGCTCCTACTTTCTTTGGTATCATGACAATAACACTCTTTTTGAAGTCTGATGGAACTTCCCTTTTTTTCGTAAATACTACTCACCAATATATATTATCTATCTTTCACTTCTTCACCTGCACTGTGCAGTAATTCTGTAGCTATCTCGTCTCTCACAGGAGCCTTTCTGCCATTCAAATCTTTTAATGTTCTCTTAAATTTAGATCTCGGTATTGTATCTTCCTTTTCATCCTCTCTGATCTCCTCTTCTTCCTCTATAACACCAATTTCTAATTCATTTCCTCCGTATAACTCTTCAATATATTCCACCCATCTATCGACTTTACCTTTCGTATTATATATTGGTGTACCATCTTTGTTTAACACATTATTAGATTTTAATTTATGTACCCCAAAATTTTCCTTAACTTTCCTGTATGCTCAGTCTATTTTACCAATGTTCATTTCTCTTTCCATTTCTGAACACGTTTCTTTAATCCACTCTTCTTTCGCCAGTTTGCACTTCCTGTTTATAGCATTTCTTAATTGCCGATAGTTCTTTTTATTTTCTTCATCACTATCATTCTTATATTTGCTACGTTCATCCATCAGCTGCAATATATCGTCTGAAACCCAAGGTTTTCTACCAGTTCTCTTTATTTCGCCTAAGTTTGCTTCTGCTGATTTAAGAATTTCCTTTTTAACATTCTCCCATTCTTCTTCTACATTTTCTACCTTATCTTTTTTACTCAGACCTCTTGCGATGTCCTCCTCAAAAATCTTCTTTACCTCCTCTTCCTCAAGCTTCTCTAAATTCCACCGATTCATCTGACACCTTTTCTTCAAGTTTTTAAACCCCAATCTACATTTCATTATCACTAAATTATGATCGCTATCATGTCTGCTCCAGGATAAGTTTTGCAGTCGATGAGTTGATTTCTAAATCTTTGTTTCACCATATTATAATCTATCTGCTACCTTACATTATCGCCCGGCTTTTTCCATGTTTATATTCTTCTGTTATGATTTTTAAAGTGGGTGTTGGCAATTACTAAGTTATACTTTGTGCAAAACTCAAAAGGTCGATTCCTTCTTTCATTCCTTTTATCCAGCCTGTATTCACCCACAATATTTTCTTCCTTGCCCTTCCCAATGCTTGCATTACAATCTCCAACTATTTTTAAATTTTCATCCCCTTTATGTGTTTATTTGCTTCGTCAATTTCTTATTATACACATCTCTACCTCATCATCATCATCATCATGGGTACTTTTATGCATTTGCATATAGACGTTAACAATCATCATTGGCTTAGGTTTTGATTTTATCCTGATTATAATGATTCTATATCTTTGCATTTTGAAATACTCTACTCTCTTCCCTATCTTCTTGTTCATTATGAAACCTACTTACGCCTACCCTTTACTCGAAGCTGAGTTAATTATCCTAAAATCACCTGACCAAAAGTTGTTTTCCTCTTCCCTCCAAACCTCACTAATTCCTACTACATCTACATTTAACTTATCCATTTCCCTCTTTAAATTTTCTAACCTACCATTCTTTTTTAGACTTCTAACATTTCACGCTCTGACTCATAGAATGTTATTTTTTAATTTTCTGCTAACCCCTTGCTTAGTAGTGCCCACCCAGAGATCTGAACGGGGGACTAGTTACCTTCAAAATATTTTACCAAGGAAGGCACCTCCATCTTTGTTACATGAAAATGCAGAGAGCTATAGTTTCTTGGGAAAAAAACAGCTCTAGGCTTGCATTGCTTTCAGCTGCACATTATTCAAAAGATTGAGTAATGTTGATATGGCCATTTAAGTTCTCCTGACCTACGCCCTTAACAACTTTTGAAAGAGCTGCTGCCCTCTTTCAGGAATCATTCCTTAGTTTGGCTTTCAATAGATAACTCTCCGATATGGTTACATCTTTGGTCTAGCTACTCTGTATCACTGAGCACTCAAGCCCCCTCACCATTGGCAAGGTGTCATGATTCATAGATGGAGAAAATTTACGTAATAACATGACATGTTTTTCTAGTATGAAAGGGCCTATTAACCTATTAATTGGTTATCAGTTCGTACCACATCAAACATTCATTGGAAATTGTTGCTGGAAATTTGATTCAACTACAGTATCAGGGTTTTCTTCAGACCACTTATGTGAATTCTGTGTATTGTTTGTTTATGCCATTATGGATAAAAGTGGCTTTGTCCAAAAATAGTATGAATTAAGAGGTAATAATTGTTAACCCATTAACAAAACTGCAGTTATCTGGCACGGAGGTATGGAACTTTCTGAACATGATAAGGATGCAGCTTATGAGCATGTAATGTTCTCCATACTGTACTTTGAGAAATGTTGAGTTGTGTAAAATTCTTCTTCTGCTCATTGTAGGACTAAGTTGTATTACATGAAGAATGATTTTTTTTCCTTTTCATCAACATGTACCAGTTGACTTTTAGATGAAACATCAGTACTGAGAAGTGTACCATTCTCACAAAGCATACAGTTGGTATTGCCAGCCTAATTTTTCAAAGGTCAAAGGTTAGATTTATAGTACAAAATGCAGGGGTTTTTAATTTTTATATATTCATAATATTTTTCTGTTAAGTTTTATTCATCTCCCTGGGGAAACTGAAGTTCGGGCACAATTTTTCACTAGCTGAAACTCAATAATTAAGTGTTTTCAGACACGTTTTGTATGAACTTTTTTCCTTGTTTCAAGCTCTAGAATGTTCCCAAATTATTCCTCTTACCTCCTGAGTCGCTCTATGTAATAGCCACAAAGTTGTCTGGTTTTTTGAGCACCCATAATTTTTGTTTATTTTTATATTAATTTTTAATTGTTTTTTTTATTCATATTTATTCTTAATTCTTTTGCTACTATTGATGCCGATTTTTAAAAAACTGAAATAGGTGTCTAGTTCAGGATAAATAAATAGAAAATTAAATAGTTATTGAAATTTGTCTAGGAACAAATAAACTAATTCTTTTTTTATCTTCAATAAGAGTTATTCAACCAGGCTGCTGATGGTTCACTTGATAAATAAAATTTATCATCTACGTCATCAGCAATTGTTCCATGAATTTTTTTTTTTTTAAGTAACAAATCATTTGTTACTGTGTCGCTTTCAATTAGTTTCTTATGTTTATTGATATTATTTTAGCAACTTAATGTGAATCGTTAAGATTTTAAAAGAAAGCATGTTCATTTCAAGGTGGCTCCTGATTCAACTAAAATGAGAACTATTTCTGAGGACTCAAATACTGTTAAAGATAGTACTGCAACTAGGAAGACTGGTGATAAAGAGCGTTCTGAAGGCACTTCAGAGGCAATTGCTGATCTTTTAGATTTAGAATTGGAATTAAATAGTATACAACAAGGAATATCTCAAATGGAACGAATTACTCCTTCTGATCCATTTGGTGATTCATTCGCTCCACCTCCTGTTACTGCAAAGTTACCACCGCCACCCACTAAGTCTTCCACATCTTCAGCAACTTCCACTTCTGCTGCTTCATCTACCACTACTACTGTGACACCAGCTTCAGCAGCTCTGCCATCTGTTTCTACATTGACAGCTGGTTCTAGTTCTGTTTCAAATAAGAGTTGGTTCAATCAGGATACCGATAGTTTGTTTGATGAATCAAATTTACCACCTACCTCATCAACAACTATTCCTCCTGCACCAGCACCTGCTACTCCACCTCCAAAGGTAAGATGTTACTATTGCTGATATCTGTTCTGTTACCAAGTGACAAAGTGTGTTATATGAATGAAGTGTTCAGTAAACTTAATCATATAGTAATTTTGATGTTTACCTTTATTTGCATTGATACTACGAAACCCTTTTTCTCTGAGACCTCTTTATTTTTATAGTTAATTCTTGCTTCAGTTTTTGATTATTTTTCTGATCGTTTGAGAATAATTTTTTTACAATTTAATTTACTTAATATTATTTTGCTAATTTTTTTTTCAATTACATTTATCAGTTAGAAAAATATGTTTAATGTAGAGTAACTGAGCTACTCTTTACTAAACTTGATTTCTTCATTAATTGTTTTGTACTGTTAACGCCGTTACATTTTCACATGTTTTTTAAAAATTAATTTATATATTATATATCACATCATCTTTCATAATAATTGATTTAGTAAATTTGCTAACTATTGACTGATGAACATCAGTCATTTGCTCATCTGACTGATGAACTGGGTTGTCTTGAATAGGCCATTGTCCAGAATTTGTGCTTGTAATAATTTATACTGCTGTTCATGAACTTATGTTCTATATTTGCACATGTTTATAGTAAACTTTGTTCTTACTTAATAGTTATTTATTTTAAAATTTGCTTTAAAAGAAGTTTAAAGAAGAAGTTTTATAGTCATTATTCATACATGAACTACATCAGTTCATTACAACATTATGCTGTTCTTTTCATGTTATACTAATAACACTTTATTGTACTAGTGTATTAGGTTATACTATGTTTTATTCTTATGTTTTGAACGCCAATGTGCAGTTTATTTATTATACCACCAAACTTACTCCCACAATAGCATACAAAAATCAACTAATCAACGACTAAGAAATGATGGCAAGATATGTTTTTCATCTGACAAAAAGCCAAGGATAGATATTTACATTTGTTTAAACTAGGACTTTCTCCATACATTACAAGAACTATGTGTCTGGTGGTTGGAATAAAAACTTTGATATATTCAATTTATGTTTAATAACGATATAAATATTCCTCAGCTGCAGTTCATTGTTACAAGTTCATTATCACAATCATTTGAAGTGTATTTAATTGTACTTTGATAGAAAATCAGGAAAAATTAAAGCATCACGCTTCTGTGGCTTCTGACTAGTTCATAGTAAAGATAAAAAAGAAATACCAACTGAAAGAGCTTTGCAATTGCATTGAAATTTTTAAGAATGGTTGAAGAGATCTTGAAGAATGATTTGCAAAAAAGGAAGACTAACAATGATGGCAAAATTTGTCGTTATTTTACTTTTATATCATTATAATTTTCTGTCTAAATCAATAATATTTATGTAAAACATACCCTGTGACAACACAGTTTTTTAAACATCTTACATTTTTAAACTTATATTATAGACAATTTATTGTTATCTACTTTTAATATTAATGTTATATGTAACTAATTTAATGCATATTTGTGTACATATATTAAAGAATGAGATCTCATTATTCTTATTGAGTTACTCTTAGTTTCTAGTAAGATTAATTTTTTACAGTGTATGATGGTCATATTTGTGTACACCAATAATAAATGTGGCATAATTAAAAATAGTAATATATGTCGCATAACTGATTAATAGTTATTGTAAATAAATTAATAAACTCTACTGTCAAGACGATGTTTTGACAGTTTCTTTTGCTCACCCATCTTAGATTTAATAATGAGAAAGACATACTGGCTAGTTTAGTTAATTTGCATACATTTTTTTTTTTACTAATTTTCTATTGTGCTTCTTTTAGGTGTTACCTGATACTGAGACAGTTAAGGAAGAATCAACTTCATCAAAGGACCAATTTGATGTTTTCACAGAACTGGATCCATTGGGAACTGGTCGCAGTAAACCTTACATTGATAAAAAGGACTTTTTTCAAGAATTAAAGAATCCACCAAAAAAAGTGTTAAAGGATTTAGTGTGTGAAGCTCCAAAAGAAACTAATCCACCTTTGTTTCAAGCGACCTTTGATAATGATACCACTGGTACTCTTAATGGAATTGGTGAGACTCCCCCAAAGCAAGATCCATTATTTCCAGTTACTATATCATCAGATCCATTTGGAGATGATCCTTTTGATAAAACCGATCCATTTGCTGAATCGAACTTTTCAAGAGCATTTTTCCCCAATATATCTGAAAACCAGGATCCATTTGATACATGTTTTGCTGATTTTACAACATTTACTCAACAAAATGATGTGGAAATTGCCGATAGCATTTCTGTTGAATCTAAAAATAGGAAGTCACCTTTGCCTACATCAGAAACTAGCGATAGCTCTTCACTTCATGGACCACTAAGAGTTTCTTTACCTCCTGAAAAACAGAATTCAACTAGTCCTAGGAGTAGAAATCGATATAGCAGAACCGGTTCATTAGTAAAACTTCCTAGTCCTAAACAGAAATCTCGGTCAAGAATTTCAAAGCAGACTACAGTTGATTCAGCTTTTGATAGAAGCAATTCACCAGTCATGGAGGGAGTAACATTAAGAAATTGTGGTGCCACTACATCTCCTCCTACTGTTGGTTTTCTGGAATCTGCTCCAGATCCACCCCCTCGACCGAGTTCTAGTACACCTGCCATCAAACCACCACCATTACCTCCTAAACGTCAAATAGCTA
Organism: Lycorma delicatula; assembly: GCF_047948215.1. Taxonomy (NCBI): domain Eukaryota; kingdom Metazoa; phylum Arthropoda; class Insecta; order Hemiptera; family Fulgoridae; genus Lycorma; species Lycorma delicatula. Next base: position 190,321,561 of record NC_134457.1, on the reverse strand, counting down.
TGATGACAAACATGAAGCCGCCATTTAAACCGCCTCATTATGATTATGATTATATTGAGAATTATGAAACATCTAATGCTGCTATGTTAGACTTAAAAAGTCCACCATTACCTGTTCCAGCTAGAAGACCTCGTCTTGGAGGAGAGGGTGATGCTTCAGCACCTCAGAGACCTACTAAACATGCTCCAACATCAGAAACAGAATATTATTTAACTCCTTTTCCTTTACTTCCTCCACCAATTAAAAAAGGCACTTCACCAAAATCTGAATCACTTAGACCATTTGAATCAACTGATATATCTAGCGGTAATAATACTGGTTCAAAATTACCCCAAACAACTTGTTCCCTTGATATTACTTTAAGTCAACTAACAAAGACTGGTTTTAGTGATCTAGCAGCAACATTAGGCATGTCACCTACTTCTTTATCAAAAATGACTCTACAGGAATTAACTAAATGTTTACAGACAATTACTTCTGAAAATGAAAATAAAACAAATGAAGAAGGGGCCAAAATTAGAGCAAATCTATTAAAAAGTGAACAGTATTCAGCCTTAAGAGAATCAATAGAAGAAGACATGGCTCCATTCAAAGCTGAATTTGACACCCATTTTAATATTCAGAGAGATGAGACTGTAAATACTCAAGAAGAATCATTATTTGATAAGTATGCCGTATTTAGAGAACTACTTGAACAAGAAAAGAGTGAAGCTGAAACTAAGAGTAAAACTTTAGATGAGGTAGAGGAGACTGAAGAACAAAAATCAGAACCAGTCTGTGCTGAAAATAATGAGAAAAAGGAAGAGGAAGAGAAAGTTATAAATAATGTTACAAATGATGGGGATTTTCCACAGAATAGTTCAGAAGGGGTTACTGATAATGCTTCTGTAAAATCAGTAACTGAAGATAGGTATGCTGCATTGAGAGAAATAAGTTTGGATGATTTAATAACAGAAGAAGAAAATAATGAAGATTCTAAAGGAGCAGAAGATGAAGATGAAGAAGAAGCTGAAGCAGATGGATCCCCATCAAGGCAGCATAGCGAAAGCACAGAATCACCTACAGCTACTATGAAAGAACCTCAGTCCATATTGGAGACAACTATCATGGAAGAAGATGTGAGTGCTCTTGAAGGAGATGAAGATGAAGTACCTGAAGAAGTTATGGGCGAAATGGAACTCACATTACCTACTGTTGCTGAGTCAAATGAAAGTATTGATGTGTCTGATTCACCTGTGCACCAAATTGAAACGGGCTCATTACCATCGCTAAAAGAAGATCTGATAGAAGATCAAAAAGACCAAATAAACAAACAGACAATGACTATAAGCAGTCTTGTTGAAGGTTGGGCCAAATTTGATAATGCTGTTGAAAAAACAAGTGAAGGCAATGTTTCTCCTTGGTCAGTTGATAGTAAAGATTTAAATAAGGAAATGTATTGGCGAGAACAACGACCAGAACGAAAAGTAAGAAAGAGTAGAAAACATAAAGTTTCACAAGATGATTGGGATGAAGATGAAGAATCTGAAGAAGGATGGAGAAGTCAACACAGTTCTTGGGATGAGCCTCCATGGAGAGAAAATGGATGGAGTGATGGTGATTCACTTTATGATGAACCACCGCCTGTTCCATATCATACACAAAGAAGAGGAAGACGAAGAAGAGTTTCACCATGGAGAAAAACATCTAGAGATCCTTCTCCATGGGAAGATGAAGATAGAGAAAGTCAATGGGAAGATTCAAGATGGGTGGATGATTATCGACCAAAACATAGGGGATCATCTTGGGATGAAGAGAGAAGAAAACGGAGACCTTCACCATGGGGTGGAGAAAGCGATAGAAGAAGTAGCAGAGAATCTCTTAATTGGGAGGATGATGATAAATACTCAAGAAGGAATTACAGAGACAGGAGACATAGGGATCGAAGATGGGAGGATCAGGGATATTCTCGAAGCAGAGATTACAGAGAACAAGGCAGAAGGAATTATCAGTATTATCGAGATAGATCACATGAATCACCATGGGAAGACAGTGAGCAAGGGGAAGAAGATTCTCCAAGGTGTCAGACCAGAAAACAAGCATGGGCTCGCCATTCTGGCAGACATGACAGTGAAGAGGAAGGTTATCGATATTCACGTAATGATTCTCGTAAAAGTCAAACACTGCGTGCTGCAAGATATAGAAAGCATGGCCAAACATCACCATTTGAAGATGATTTTTCATCGCATAGTTTTCAATTCCCAAATGATTCTAAAAGCCCTGGGTCAGATGCATCTGAACATTATATTAAACATTCACCTGTACAGAGTAAACCACAATCTTCCCCTGATTATTTTTTTAAGAGAAAAGAATGTAGTCAATTTTCTGAGAGTACATCACAGAAGAGTCATGAATTTTTATCAAGAACTCCGCAGGAAGGAAAACCAATTACACCAAAAGGTAGTCATAGGCAGTCACCCTTTGAAGATGATTTTACACCTCCGGAAACTAGACGTTACAGTGGTAGGAGCGTATCAAGTGATGTTAGTGATAAAAGAGGTAGTAGAGATGATCTAAAGTCAAATGATGATGTTTTTGTTCCAGAAAGTAATAGACTGAAAAGTGAAAAACAAGTAGGTGAATTTGCTATCAGTTTGCGTAAAGGTAGGAACTTAAACGGGGATTTAAGTCAGTCAGTTGAATCTGTATCACCACTTAGTGAGGGTGTGTCTAAAAGAATTAGTGATAAGCGCACCAAGGAAGGAGGTGATTTAAAAGGAACTGAAACTATATCTCCATCAGGAGATATGACAGGTAGGCGGAATATTGAAAAACGTCAGATTAGTGAAAATAAATTTGGTGAGTCTGATTCGCCAACTAGTGAAATGTTAAAAAGACGTCAAGGAAGTGAAGCAGAATCACCATCTAATGATTCAGTTAGGCGACGGCAGGCTGGTGAATTAAAGTTTCGTGTTTCAAATTTGAGAAGGACAGATTCTTCTTCAAGTCTTAGAAAGTCTGAATCCGTAAATATATTTGCTCGTAATAGTGATCCTTTTGATGATGATGAGTTTTTTAGTTCGGAATCATCTACTTTGCCTCGCTCTACCAAAGAAGAAAAACCAAAGTCCAACAATCAGGATCCTTTCAAATGGGCTGAAGCTTTTAATGCCTTTAACTTTGAAAATACTACTTCAGTTTTCTTTGATGAAGAAAGAAAATGATAATTTGGTGCTTGAATCTTCTTTCAAATGAAAGGTAATAAGTGTAATAATTATTACACATTTTTGTTTTGTTGTCTGAATTTTGGTAGATTAATATCATGGTGTTAAAAAATGTGCTTATATTTTTTCTACTGCTTACATTAAATCTAAATTCAGTTTTTTAACCCAGAATGCACTACTTACCATACCAACCATTACGAAGTGTCAATATATATATGTAGGACTTAATTTATGAGTGTAATTCATACCTAAAAAAGCTTTTATTTTTATTTTTTATAAAAAAAATTACCATTCAGTAGTGAAAGTAGCTTATTGTAGTAGTTGCTGTCCTATCTGTTAACTGAGTTCATAAAGTTCTCTCTCAGTTATCATATTAAGCTTGATAAGTTTTCATCTGTTGAGGTGCTGTATTTCTGTCTTCACTGTTTACAGTTTCTTGATAGTCTTAAAGAAATTTTTAAAGTAAGAAATGTCACCCTCAAGTCGTTTTTTTCTTGTTTATTTTTATTACCATTGTCATTGCATTGTAAAATTTTAAGATTTTATTTTAAAGAAATAAACTTTGTTATATTTTATTTTTTGTGAAAAATGCAAGTATAAAAGTAAGATAATTAATCAACAAAAACCAAATCAAATTTATGCTAGTATATAAATTGTTGCTAGTATAGAAAGCAAAGAGATCTGTTAAACATTAACAAAAAGGTATTATTTTTATAACCTAGTATTAAAGCTTATGGTCCACTTCTTTCATCAAAATTTAATTATATTTTGATGTTGCAACTGAAGGCACTACTAATAGCTACTTTAATGTTAATTTACAAACCCTTTTTTTGAGTTTGTGCAAGCATCTGCTCAGATCAAGGTGTTTCAGAAACATCCAGCTGACTAGCAGTGTTGGGGATGGATTTAGAGTCTGTATAATTCAAATGCATTTGTTCATTAATAATATTGTTTTAATAAGTTTTTCGTGTTTAATTCAAATATGTCTAACATATAAGAATGTAATTCTTCATGAAAAATACAGTTTTAATCGCATGTATTCTTTAAACACGTAACTAATAAAAATTCTCTAAGACAACCCAAACACCAGAATCAGATCCAGCAGTTCATATAATGCACTCAGCACTCCTAGTAGCAGTATCTGAAAGCTAATACAAATTTTAATAAAGTTTTTATATTGTTCCCACCTTAAATTATCATTTGATTTAAAAACCATTTGACATTTTTTAAATGTGGTATGCCATTGATAACAAAAATTCAACTATTAAAAAAATATGGAGAAGTATATCATCTGCTTAATTAAGCTTATCAAAATTTGAGCATCTTTCACTGTAACTGATCATCCATAATGATTATTATTTAAACAATCACCTGATTTCATAATTACTTGTACTTTGCCCTTATTTTCTCTTACTATTTGATAACACAAACTGTTTTGCCTCTATTCAAGTGCAAGTTTATTCTCTTTTTACAGAATCTATAATATTCAATTTTTGTTCATTTCTTCTAATATAATGAAAATGTTGTAGATTGCACTTACAAATTGTAATATTTTTGTTACATCCATTTATTAAAAAAATAAACTTATTTTTAAAGGTTTCCAATTTCCTAATTTTTTTTTGTTTGTTTAAATTATCTGGTTTCATTTCCTTTTAAAGGAAATATTAGCTCTTTTTTGAAATCTTTATCCATTTCATTCCTTAAACCATCGTACTTATTATTTAATTATTAAATGTGTTTATGTTGATTTTCCAGATGTTCAAAGTGTAAGATCTGAAACAGGATAAATTAACGTTTTAAAACTTTATTTATATATGACTAGTAGTAAAAATAATCTGTTGAGTTCTTTCTGTTTATGTGAATTCAAAACTAAAATTGTATTTTTAAAAGTAGAAACTTTTAGTTTGTGGTTAACAATAAATCAGTATTGATTTACATCTGTTTTTGTTTTGATTTTCCATATTAAAAAAAAAAAAAATTAAACCACCTTGTAAACCATTTTTTTTTTTTTTAATTTTTGTTAATCATCTCTTTCTTTTATGATCTTGTTAAACTGTGGCTAAAATTCTGTTCATTTAGATTAATTTGTTGTTTTTTTGTGATTATGGTTTAAAACATGTTTATTTTGTATTACTCCAGTTAGCAAGTATAACTGATAAGCTGGATAAATCATTGTTATCATTAATAATAGTAATGTAAGAAATAGCTTTTTAAGCTTCTTGGTATATCATATGTTCTTATCTTTATATTGCTTCTTTGTGCAGTTACAAATCTATAATTAGAATTTTTCATAAAGAAATGAAACATTAAAATTAAAAAAAAAAAGATGTCAATTACATTAAAACTTCCTAGTTTATGCTCTTCTTGTAGTTAGCCATGGGTATGTCCCAAATTAATGTTGAGGAATAATCTCCTAGCATATTAGTGCTCCAGTTATCTTTGAAGTAGTTTTTCATCATTGAAGCGTGTGTTGGGATTGTTCACATGTTCATCTCATTTTTTCAAGGATTGATGAAGAATCTGTTAACTTTGGGTTAGGAGTTAGTTGTTTGTTGTAATGGTGTGATATTACTATCATTGTTTTTGTTTTGTATTAGTTTAAAAGAAAAAAAAAATAATTGATCACTTAATCGCTTCTTTTATTATTTTTATTTTAAGTGATCATTAATTGATAAATTAAATTTTTAATTAAACTTATTGTACAAGACAGCAATAAGAAACTCAAATCATGATAATAAAAGTTAACAATTTCATAACACCAGTATATTATTCAGCCCTTCTTCAAATTAAACACTGTTCTATTAAGTAAGGTCATATTTGAAAACAAAAACCTGAAAATATTTCTGGTAAAAATATTAAGAATATCTTTTTTTTTAGTAGTGTAGGTTTTATGGCAGTCATCTAAAATGTTTGTGTATGTTCAGTTTTTTTTTTTTTTTTTTTTTTTGTCTTTAGTCATTTGACTGGTTTGATGCAGCTTTCCAAGATTCCCTATCTAGTGCTAGTCGTTTCATTTCAGTATACCCTCTACATCCTACATCCCCAACAATTTGTTTTACATACTCCAAACGTGGCCTGCCTACACAATTTTTCCCTTCTACCTGTCCTTCCAATATTAAAGCGACTATTCCAGGATGCCTTAGTATGTGGCCTATAAGTCTGTCTCTTCTTTTAACTATATTTTTCCAAATGCTTCTTTCTTCATCTATTTGCCGCAATACCTCTTCATTTGTCACTTTATCCACCCATCTGATTTTTAACATTCTCCTATAGCACCACATTTCAAAAGCTTCTAATCTTTTCTTCTCAGATACTCCGATTGTCCAAGTTTCACTTCCATATAAAGCGACACTCCAAACATACACTTTCAAAAATCTTTTCCTGACATTTAAATTAATTTTTGATGTAAACAAATTATATTTCTTACTGAAGGCTCGTTTAGCTTGTGCTATTCGGCATTTTATATCGCTCCTACTTCGTCCATCTTTAGTAATTTTACTTCCCAAATAACAAAATTCTTCTACCTCCATAATCTTTTCTCCTCCTATTTTCACATTCAGTGGTCCATCTTTGTTATTTCTACTACATTTCATTACTTTTGTTTTGTTCTTGTTTATTTTCATGCGATAGTTCTTGCGTAGGACTTCATCTATGCCATTCATTGTTTCTTCTAAATCCTTTTTACTCTCGGCTAGAATTACTATATCATCAGCAAATCGTAGCATCTTTATCTTTTCACCTTGTACTGTTACTCCGAATCTAAATTGTTCTTTAACATCATTAACTGCTAGTTCCATGTAAAGATTAAAAAGTAACGGAGATAGGGAACATCCTTGTCGGACTCCCTTTCTTATTAGGGCTTCTTTCTTATGTTCTTCAATTGTTATTGTTGCTGTTTGGTTCCTGTACATGTTAGCAATTGTTCTTCTATCTCTGTATTTGAACCCTAATTTTTTTTAAAATGCTGAACATTTTATTCCAGTCTGCCTTTTCTAGGTCTATAAACGCCAAGTATGTTGGTTTGTTTTTCTTTAATCTTCCTTCTACTATTAATCTGAGGCCTAAAATTGCTTCCCTTGTCCCTATACTTTTCCTGAAACCAAATTGGTCTTCTCCTAACACTTCTTCCACTCTCCTCTCAATTCTTCTGTATAAAATTCTAGTTAAGATTTTTGATGCATGACTAGTTAAACTAATTGTTCTGTATTCTTCACATTTATCTGCCCCTGCTTTCTTTGGTATCATAACTGTAACACTCTTTTTGAAGTCTGATGGAAATTCCCCATTTTCATAAATATTACACACCAGTTTGTATAATCTATCAATCGCTTCCTCACCTGCACTGCGCAGTAATTCTACAGGTATTCCGTCTATTCCAGGAGCCTTTCTGCCATTTAAATCTTTTAATGCTCTCTTAAATTCAGATCTCAGTATTGTTTCTCCCACTTCATCCTCCTCAACTTCCTCTTCTTCCTCTATAACACCATTTTCTAATTCATTTCCTCCGTATAACTTTTCAATATATTCCACCCTTCTATCGACTTTACCTTTCGTATTATATATTGGTGTACCATCTTTGTTTAACACATTATTAGATTTTAATTTATGTACCCCAAAATTTTCCTTAACTTTCCTGTATGCTCCGTCTATTTTACCAATGTTCATTTCTCTTTCCACTTCTGAACACTTTTCTTTAATCCACTCTTCTTTCGCCAGTTTGCACTTCCTGTTTATAGCATTTCTTAATTGCCGATAGTTCCTTTTACTTTCTTCATCACTAGCATTCTTATATTTTCTATGTTCATCCATCAGCTTCAATATATCGTCTGAAACCCAAGGTTTTCTACCAGTTCTCTTTATTTCGCCTAAGTTTGCTTCTGCTGATTTAAGAATTTCCTTTTTAACATTCTCCCATTCTTCTTCTACATTTTCTACCTTATCTTTTTTACTCAGACCTCTTGCGATGTCCTCCTCAAAAATCTTCTTTACCTCCTCTTCCTCAAGCTTCTCTAAATTCCACCGATTCATCTGACAACTTTTCTTCAGGTTTTTAAACCCCAATCTACATTTCATTATCACCAAATTATGGTCGCTATCAATGTCTGCTCCAGGGTAAGTTTTGCAGTCAACGAGTTGATTTCTAAATCTTTGCTTAACCATGATATAATCTATCTGATACCTTGCAGTATCGCCTGGCTTTTTCCAAGTGTATATTCTTCTATTATGATTTTTAAATTGGGTGTTGGCAATTACTAAATTATTGTTTTGGCAAAACTCTATAAGTCGGTCCCCTCTTTCATTCCTTTTGCCCAGCCCGTATTCACCCACTATATTTCCTTCCTTGCCTTTTCCAATGCTTGCATTCCAATCTCCAACTATTATTAAATTTTCATCTCCCTTTACGTGTTTAATTGCTTCATCAATCTCTTCGTATACACACTCTACCTCATCATCATCATGGGCGCTTGTAGGCATATAGACGTTAACAATCGTTGTCGGTTTAGGTTTTGATTTTATCCTTATTACAATGATTCTATCGCTATGCGTTTTGAAATACTCCACTCTCCTCCCTATCTTCTTGTTCATCACGAAACCTACTCCTGCCTGCCCATTATTTGACGCTGAGTTAATTACTCTAAAATCACCTGACCAAAAGTCGCCTTCCTCTTCCCATCGAACCTCACTAATTCCTACTATATCCACATTTGTCCTACCCATTTCCCTTTTTAAATTTTTTAGCCTACCAACCTTTTTTAAGCTTCTAACATTCCACGCTCCGACTCGTAGAATGTTATTTTTTAATTTTCTGGTGACCCCTTCCTTAGTAGTCCCCACCCGGAGATCCGAACGGGGGACTATTTTACCTCCAGAATATTTTACCAAGGAAGGCGTCTACATTATTGCTATGTGAAAATGCAGAGAGCCACATTTTCTTGGGAAAAAAGCAGCTGTAGTTTTCCATTGCTTTCAGCTGCGCAGTACTCAGAGGACTGAGTGATGTTGATATGGCCGTTTAAGTCATTGTGACTCACGCCCCTAATAACTACTGAAAGAGCTGCTGCCCTCTTTCAGGAATCATTCCTTAGTCTGGCTCTCAACAGATACCTCTCCGATATGGTTGCACCTTCGGTCCAGCTACTCTGTATCCCTGAGCACTCAAGCCCCCTCACCAACGGCAAGGTCTCATGATTCATAGAGGCGGGTATGTTCAGTAATGTGTGAAAATATTGCAAATACTTTGATGATACATATTTTAATATTTCATTAAAATAAAAAATCCATAAACAAAATCATGTAACATATACATTAGGTTGATTATTTTTACAAGTATTATTGTATGTGGCTTGGAATGTGTCTTTGTAATAACAAAGAATGTTTTCTTTCTTTCATTTTTTAGATCATATTTTTATTATTATCAGTTACTGTTCAACCTTTTATTTATTTAATGTTCTAAGGGTAACAGGCTCACCACGTATAGGGATTAATTACCTAATTGCTATCACATAATTTTTTTTTAGGGTTGAGAAATGAATCTTTTAGCATATAAGAAATCCTAAGTGGTTTAGGATGTGAACCCAGAATTTTTTTACTGAAAAGCTGAGATCACTCTGCCCTCTGAGTGATCATATGTAGATGCTATCATTCTGCCTTATTTACATGTAATAAAAATATCATGTTTGTTATATGTAACAAATTATCTATTTATTCGCTTTATGCTGAAGAATGTTAATATTGATATAATGAAGAATAATTAAATAAGTTAATTAAATTATTAAGAAATTGTAATTTTTACTACCCATTTTGACAGATTTCTAAGAATGGTTGCTAAAATTAACTTTCTTCATTATTGTCCTCTCCTCTAACCTAATATAATTTACTGATTCATGTAATAAAATGTGGGTGAAACATTTGAAAAAGGAATTATAAAAAACTCAGTTTTTAAAAGGGGAACTTAAACACTTAGTTTATCTTATTAATCATACATTTGCAATTCAAAATTAAAATAATAATTTATGCTTAATGTTCACACATTTATGAAATAATAATTTTATCATATATTCTAGTATAAAATGTAATAAGCAATTCGTTCTAAAATCTTTTAAGGTATTGACATGATAAATCATAAGTCAGTAGTTTCTTCTCTGGGAGGTACATAAAATTACTATATTCACCAATATCGTTTCTCAATTTAAATAATTTTAGTTTATTAATTTATTTTTTAATTTTGTGCTTTACTCTTTAAGTGAGATATCACTATCCCGAAAATCAATTTCAGATTATTATACTTTACTAGATTAAATCTTATGAAAATATCATTTAATTCATTATCCATGATTAAGTATGTGCATTTTTGTTCATATCTGCATTTGTGGTAATTATTTCATCGTTACTTTTTATAATATTTACAATTACTTCAATCTGTTTCAGTGTACATTAAATGAATTAATGAAATTTGAACAGAGAGCATTATAACATATCCTAAGTTGCCAGATTTTACTATAATATCACGGTTTTTATACAATGTTATATAATCTACATAGTCATCGTCCATAGCAAGCAGCATGGCAGCATATCATTTACAGTAAAGTATTGTATTTTGTTGTAAAAATATTATCTTTTTATATGTTTATCATTTTTCTTTTTTTTTAGATTAGAAAGTCAGATTTTGAAATTTATCCAATAATCTTATGTAATTTGAGTCATTTATTTATTAGTAAAATATTTTATACCTCCTTGCAGTATTATTTTAAAAGATAAGAAATTAGATACATTTTGTTCCTAAAGTGAACGATTGTTTTTTAAGGTAACTTATTTTTAACATCTGATAGCGGATCACATGTCATTAAACTTACAGTATAAAATTGGTACTTTTTCGATTTTACAGCCTTATACATTATTTTGATTTTTTTAAGTACTTTAACTTATTAATTTTGTAAAATTTTCAGTAATTTCCCATTAATTAAAACTACCTTTTTTGATAAGAATTTCCTATTACTATTTGCTTGCACAATTTTGATTTAAATATTATATTTTGATAATAATATTTTATTAAGATAGTAGTTTTATTGTCATTTATGCCAGAATAAAAAGATATATAATTAGATGATATATATTCAGTTCCATTTTCTTTATTAAAGAAATAGTAAAATAAAATAAATGATTCATTATGTTACTCCATAGTTAATATCTGCCAATGTTATTAAATAATGAGTAGATGCTATTTAATGGAGAAGTACTGTTAAAATTGTATTTATTGTTAGTGTTAAAACAGTTTTCAAAATGTTTTTTTTCTGGTTATATAATTATATGCGTTTGAAATTTATATCAGTTTTGAATGTTAGCTAGTTAAATAACTTTAAAAACATTTCTTAATTTGTTTTATCAGCTTATTACTTTTCTTTATTATATATAAAATTTATTTTGTTTAATTCTTTTGTTATGCGTGCATATTGTCATATATTTAACAATCCTATGAGTAGGTAAGGTATTTTGTATGATTTTTTTTATATTGTTTTAAGAATAGTATTAATTTGTTAACACAGTATGTTTCCAAAACTATTATCCATAAATATGACATTTTTAAAACTCAGTATTAAATCAGGGTAACAATATACCAGAGTAAGATATATCAGAATATGAATTGCCTTGTGTGGGTTTTTTTAATATTTATATATAAAAAGGTAATTTAACATTTCTGTTACAGTTTTATTATATTTGATTTATTGAACTGAATGTTCATTAGCTTACTTGACTAAAAGAAAAGTTCTTCCAACAGTTGGTTTGAGAATTACCACAGTTGACTTTTTAAAAATAGCTGAACAGTATGAATAAGCAAGAAGACACTTAAGGTTATTAAAAATTAAAAACACAATTTCAGTAGAATGGACAGTTTCAGCTTAAATATTGACTCCCCTTCCCAGTGTTGTCATACAGATTCACTAAATGTGCTAGCATTTTGAATACTTCATTTAAGAAGGAGTCTACATTTAGCCAGGAAAGAGTTTTGAAGAAGATGAGTGTGTAATTTTTAGTAATTTTAAAATAGCAAACTGTTTATTTTAAAAAAAAAAGTAAATTAATATAGTTTAAACAATTTAAATTTTATTTCTTATAAAAAGAATTTATTTTCCTTTAACATATTAATTGATCTTGACAACATTTTGTCTAGTATTAGTCAAAGAAGGTTGATTGATGTCCCCTGTTTCGTAGATCCCAAGGTTCTATGAAACAGATATATACAAGTTGCTCTTGCAACTTGTGTATAATTTTTTTTCTTTCTGTCAATCATTCAGACTCCTTCATTTTGGTAAAAAAATGGAAGTTACAAGTTAGTAGATGAAGATTGTAGGCAAATGTCCCATAACAACCAACTTCATTTTTCCAGTAACGATCATGTTTTTCTTGTGACCTGTGATGCAAAACCGTTTTGGCAAACATTTTTCCATAGATAATAACAGCCACACAGATAAATGACTTCAACATTTTGAAAACCCTTATGAATTTATGTGAAGTGAAGATCTTTTAAATTTGACTAAACATGTGGTTTACTCTGTTCTCATTCCTTTGGTGATGACTGCTGGGCTGAAAATGCCACATAATTTTGTTTTTATTTATTTTGTTATGTCATGCATCTTTATCTTTACTCAGTGTGTTTTTGTATGCTTTTTAATTTATTTCTGTTTTTAATTTTAATTTAATGATAATAAATTAGTTTTTTTATTGATAGTATTTTTTTTTTTTTTGTTTTGTTAAATTTATTAAATCATTACAGGAATTTTGGTTTTTATTTAATAATGTATTTTGATTTATCAATATATTTAATGTACTTACATTTCCATTTAAATGTTTCTTATATTGTTAAAGAGAGATTGATGTATAGTAAAACGTGTAATTGCATTTTAAGTATTTCTTGCATTTTATTTTACTTTTATGTAATTTCTGCATTAATTTACATGTTAAGCAATATTCATGTAATTGATTAATATAGAAAGAGCCTTTTTACTAAAGAATTTAATTTAAATAATCTATTGAATTAAAAGACTTAAATTAGAATAGGTTATTAATACATAATAAAATGTTGTTTTATATATACATGGAAGATTGAACACTTTTGTATTTAATAATACTACAGTTTTAATTTTCACAGGTACCATGGACTACTTATATTTAATGTCTCTAATCATTAATAGTTAAAAATATTATAGGTAATTTATATAATTAATTTTAATAAATGATGCAATGTTTTAATAATTAATTGTATTTTTATGAATGTATTATTATTTTTATTAATATAATTATTATTGAATTAAAATCATAATATTGCCTTAGTATTCATCTTCATAAAGTATCTAATATTTTCTAGTAATTTTATTTGTTAATTACTTTATTAAATTAAGCAATAAATTATTGCAATTAATTAGAAAATAATGTTTTTATTATTTACAAATTATTGAACTTTACTCATTCATTTCTATTATTATCTATTGATCAATTGTGTTATATTGAATATTTTGTAATTATAAATCAAATACTCATTTTACCTATCAGTAAACGTTTTCTTCAGATGTGCAAAGCACACTTTGGTGTAAATTATTGTTTAGTTTACAGTAGGTAGAGAGCATCACAATTTTTATCACTTTAAAATATTACTTTGTATGTTTACTGTGCTTTCAAAAAAAATTTATGCTAATCTTTATTATTCATGATTTACTTTATCCGTTGACTTTCTCTTAACCGATTTATCTTTGCTTTAAGTAATAAATTTGAGAAAACATGTCAAGTAATTATCAGCTCAGTAGCTGCAACTGTGGTTGTTACCCTCTCCTTCGCTTTTAAATGTAAATTGTTTTATAGCAGCATCTGCCGACATAGTTTGCTTCTTAGGGAAAGCAACAACTGCCTAGTTGTTACTTTGATACTAGGCAAATATCTAGTGTGTTTTAAAAGATAGTTGTTCAGGATCATTGATACACTTATTTGGTGGAAGTTGTGCCTTTAACCAGTCCTCTTCAGTAATAAAAAAGTGGTTATCCTGATGTGTTATTAACTTCTAATTTGTTAAAAAGAAATATAACAGAAACTTAACTCAAAGATTTTACAAATTTGGTATCTATTTATTTATCAAATGTACAATACACTAACAAATTCTCTCAACTTACATTTGATATACATGCAATTGATGATTAGTCTTATATATATATATATCTATATTTACTATGATTAATTGACAATTGGCTTAGTAATTTTTGTTATCAGTTTGCTGAAACATTAGAATTGGTTGATATGATTCAATATTATAGGTAATATCCTAATAGCTGTTACATATGTTACTAGCATCAAAGTATCATACACATTAATTGATTGTTTCATTATTTTATTTTTGGGTGAATCTTATCTTGAATTACATTGACTAGCAATATAAATTATGGCACGTATCATGAATTAATACATACATTATACATTGCTCATAATATAATCAAAATGAAACAACTTATATCTTATTGCTAGTTTCTCTGATCTTCTATTCTGTCCCTCTGTTCTATCAGCACAAAAAAAAATACACTTAAACAAAATTTTGAGATTTGACATACATGTTTTTCAAATCCACTCCTCTCTAATACATTCGTTCATAAGAACTGTTTTGAAATTTTTCAATGGAGAGTCCAAAAATGAGTGTATTTCAAAATTGAGCTTTTGTTGAGATCCAGAGGATTTCTTCCATTTCTTGCATAGTTAGTTGAATAAATTATTTATTAATTAAGTAATCTCTCAACTAAATAGTTCAGTAACTTATTTGATTGAATTGATTTCTACATTATGTAACTTTCTGTTACATAATAGAGAGGTCTCCATAAAAACCTCCATCTAGGTGGTAAGAATTTGTGAAGTCCATTATAAAAAATAACTAAAAAAATATGATATTAGTTAATTTCAAATATTTTTCTGACATCTTGGAACTCAGCAGTTTCCAGAAGAAATAATATTTTCATTGCAAAAATTAGTAAGTGAAAGAAGTTGCATTGGATAAATTGCTTAGATCAAATTTAATTTACAAGTTTTCTTTTAAAATAGTTAATTTTATTCTCTTTGTATGGTTTTTAAATTGTAGAAAATTTTTGGAACTTAGCCTTTTTTTTTATTAAACTTCCTCTGAGAAATAGTTAATTTGTTAGATATTGTAATTTGTTCTTCATTTAGTAAGCAAGATTTTAACTGACGTACCATGCATTTTTTTAACATTTAATTAATTTTCTTTATGAGCGGCATAATTAACCCACTTGTAAAACAGGTCAATAAAGTGCCTGCTGTATGAGGCGGGGAGTTTTTTTAAGTGCTTACAAAATGCATTCAAAATGCATTGTTTGCCTCCTTCCTTTATCACTCTTGCACCCAAACACAGCCATCAACCTCTCCTTGAACTGCATCAGATGACATCAGCCATGGTTTTGCAACTGAACTTCCTGTGTAATCTTTAGGACAGAGATACCAAATGCAGTGACAAAATTATTTTTTTGGAACTGAACACCATGTGACTTACAAAGCAGAAGCAACATTCTCCCTGTTTATTTCAGAGACATGGAAACTTGTCAGACATACTGTAGTTACTGAAAAGTCTTGTAGCAGCTGTGACAGTTGTGCTGCAACACAGTTTTGAATTCTCACTCCAAATGTTTACCTGGTTGAAGAATTCTGTGGTACTTGTAATGATGATAGTGCTTGTATCATCAAATGTTAAATTGGTTTTTTTAGCCTCTTAAAATATTGTCTTCTCGGTTAGTATTTCAGACTGTACCACCAAGAGTACAAAAAGCTCTATTTTTTATGCACAAAAATATGTGCTAGAATTATTGCTATAGTGATCTATCATGGTGCCTTCATGTGGTAGATCTCTGATGTTCTAGTATGGTAGTAAGGCTCACTAATAAAACAGTAAGTAAGGGTAAATTAGATGAAGGACAGTCTAATATTTGGATATTTATTTCGCCTCTAAACATTTCATTTCCAGTTACAGTTCGTCATTTTGGGTTCTTATTATGCCTCAGTCTGATCATTCCTGAAGATTGTCGACCACCAAACAATGCTATAAATTAAGTATTGAAATACTTGTTATAAGACATAACGATATGTATCTTTTAATTAGATTTGTAACAGGGTCCTAGAGCATTTATAATTAGTATGTATAAAATGTTAATTTAATAGTTGTAGCTTTATATGATTTGATTTTGAGTAGGTTCTAATTTTTTATACATTTATTTTCATTAAAAATTAATTTTGTTATTGCTTCTATTATAATTTTAGTTGTTTGATGTATTGAAATTCATTTACGTAATAATTATGTAAATATTAGCAAAAAAAGCGACAAAAGTAAGTTAATATTTCTGTATTTTTCTTTAACTATTGTTAGTAATCTGCAAATATTATTGTAAATTTTTGTCATATTTCTTTATTGTATTGATTTTTAAAGGGTTTTTCATCATACTTATTTTTTTTAACTTTAATTTTAGGTTGATCAGGCATTTAGTTGTTTACTTAACTGAAAAAAATCTGATTTTGATGTACAAATTGTCAAATATTTCATAAATACATTTACAGATGTTAATTAGTTTATTTAAAATACTATTTTTAAGCTTATTATGTTAAGAAAATTTATTATTATATTATTAACTGTCTTTTAAAACAAAATAAAAAGAAAAGAGTTAGTAAATGTACATGTAAGAGTAATACAGATAATCTGTATAGTAATAACATAATAATTATTTTGTTGTTTATAATATGTATAAAATGCATAATTTTTTTTCATTTATGTAAGTATATTATACTGTTTATGAAATTTAAATTATTATTTATTATATAAATCTCAGTATAACATACGTTATTGATTATAAAAAAAATAAAAATATTTTGTTAATTAATAATGTTTAATAATATAGTATATGAATAAATATTGCGTTGATTGATTAAATATATTATAACTGATTAATAATTATTGTACTTGTACTTTATGCTATGTGTTTACAGATTTCTCAGGTATTTATATAAATAATCCAGGTAATATTTAATCTTTTCAGAATTTTATATTTGTATTATAAATTATTTTGTGAGATTCACGATAGCATCTTTGTAATTATTTTACTTTCTGAGCATTATATTGGATTTAAATTCTCACCTCACATTAACAGCAAATATAATCTAAATTATCATTAGAAAAATTTATTTAGTCACTTCTCGTTGACGCAATAGCTTTCATTACTGTTAAACTTCACATTTGAAGGTTGCAAGATTATTTTATTTATTAAAAGAGAAATTGTTAATTAAAGAGCAGTGACTTTTAAAAACAGTATGCAAACAAACATATACTTTCATATAACGCATTCACTTTTAGGAGTTGTTTAGTTAGTTTACTACCAGCTAATCACTTTTCATTCAAGTGTTACTGTGTTTGATTCCACAGGAGTCGAATATTTTTCATCATTTCATGAATATCTAAAAGAAAATTACATAATTAGTTAATTTGTCCAATGTGTAATTAATAATAAAATGAATTATTAAATATTCATGATATTTGTTAATATTGAAGTGTATTACATTTATTTTATTATAGTTACATATAAATTGTACTCTATTACTAATTAGTCGTATTTATAAAATAAGTTTCATTATTGTTATTATTATTAACACTTTGACAACTAACAGCTCACATACCTTATTACCACTACTTTCTACATTTTTTTATGATAATAATGAAAGATTTTTGTATCATGTGAAAAATGCAAAACATGAAGGGATTGGAACCCATATTATCCAAGATGAAAAGATGAAAGGCAGAGATTCTGACAGACAGTCGCAAAATTTGATGAAATTATGTTTAAATTAATATTTTGATCTATACTCTATACTGTGAAATATAAATGTTTTGGACAGTTTACTTCTGGAATACTGATTCGTAAAAACTTAATAAATCGTTGTTTTAAAGCTTGACTTTTTTGAATAATTTCATTCCCATTACACTTGTAAAGATTTATTACTGTTACTAATTAGAAAGCAGTAGTAATTAGAAATTATCAATACCAATTTTTGAAAAGTATTACCTTGAATACCTCAAAATTGAATACTAGATCCAACTTTATTTTTGATATCCACTATCAGTCATTAAATAGTAAAGTAACCATTTAAAAGATGAAACAGCACTGGTGTAATCTAGTGCTTATGTAAATACATTAGAGATACTTAATTAGGATACATACAATTATTCAACTTTTCATTCGGTACAAGCTTTATAAGTAAATACGTCAACTAGAAAATAATGTTAATGTCATCACTAGTGAAGTGTTGACATTAATTGATCATAACCCCTCTTAAAATATGTGAATTATATTTTTAAAAATTAAAGCCAAATATTTTTAGACTTAGTGATGATAATTTGATGGGAACACTTTATGATAGATTGATAATATCAACATACACAATACCCAACCATTTTTTTGTGATTAATCATTTAAACAAAACAGAAAGAGATTTTAGGCTTTAGAAGAAAGTTTATGTAAGAATAATAAGGAAATAATGCAGCAATAATTAATTGCATGGCAACAGATTTTAAAAGAAGTCAAGGTACTGGTAATTGTAACAAACAAGATGGTGCCTCCAGGTTTGTGGAAGTTGTAGAACATTATTAAAATGTAACCCATTGTATGTGGTCTAAAGTTCATGTTGAAATTATCACATGACATTAGTAAGTGTGTTAGAAATATTTTTTTATAAAAATGTTAATTCAGCTTTTAATGAAAGATATTTTAATAACAAATAGTTTAGGTATCAAAGTTTAGATTGATTTTAATTAAACTTCTGATTTACCCATAATTAGTTTTTCAAGGATGATATTAAAAACAAAATATTAATTTTTTTTTTCATTTTTGTTTTACTGAAGAAAATAATTTAATTTTTTGGTGAAGTATTTTGATATGAGTTTATTTTAAAAATAAATTATGAATGTTATCAATTCGTCTACTCTCATAATGAAGTGTTAGTATCTCTTCCTTTCATCTGTGAGGTTTTGGGTGTGAATTCTTGTCAATTTGGAATATTTTTACATGTTTAATTTCTATACTTTCTACTCTTTCTACATTAAATTAGTCATAAGAAAAATGTTTGAAATGGAAAAAATTTTTATTTCAGTATTTTAGACTTCACTTGAGATTGATTAGCAAGACAAACTCATAATGCGTGTGTTGTATTGTGGTTTAGACTTTTATAAGATTACAAATTAATTGTAACTCATCCTCTAAACTTGGAATGTGCTTCTCAAAAACAATATTGTAGAATATGTTTTTTAGAACTTTAGTTCTTGCAGATTTGGAGTAATGTTAAAAGTAAGTTTTGAAATATACTGTGTGACTATGAAGCTGATGAGCATAATTAATTTATTTAAAGATAAATACTGATGAAGATTTGAATGAACAATTTTTATTTGAATATTAAAAGTATAGGTTTTGGACGTATTCATAATTACAAAATCTGGCAGAGAAAATCACCTCTAAAAACTGCTTCATACTGTTATGTATTTTAGGAATAAATATTAAGAGTTTATTACATGGCTTATTTTATTAGTTAGATAAAGATGTTTATTATAATTTCATAGATAAATACAAAACTTTTTCATCTTTAATACAAGTTATGCAACTTATAACCAATTTGCGCAAAAGAGAAAACGTCATACACCTCAGCAATCTGTTGGCTGAGCCAAAATGTAGAAAATACCCAACTTAGCTTTAAACAATACCCTTAGCTATTCATACAATTTAATCAAAACATTTCACTGACTTAGTTACACAGATCCCTGAAAATTCATCAAAAACTCTACCTTGAGGAATCAAGGACTAATCCATGCTTCCCATTTTAAAAGTATTACCACTTAAGACAGGTTCTTTTACTCCCAGCTCACTATAGAATAACTAAATATCTTAAGTGTGATTACTGCTTATACTATATTGTATCCCTTAAAAATCAGTTTTCCTCCTATTATTTTTAACCATCTAAAGTTTTCTTCTTAATGCTATATTTTTATTGAAGTGAAAACTTCTTTAGGCGTGTTGTGCAGAGATTTTGGTATAGACTTTTGCATGAAAAAAAAAAAGCTGACTTGTAATCAAAAATCATCATGAGATGCTAGAGATATATATATATTATAAATGGGTTAGTTCTTACAAAATACAACAGATGGCGCTGATGTGTGACCACGTACTTTAAAATAGTTTAATATAAGTTTTTTTTTCAAAATTTTTGGTTTTAGCTAATTTAGAGGTGAAATAATTTTTAACAATTAAAAATTAGTTTTAATTGATAAAATATTTATTTTTAGCAGTAATAATTTATTTTAATTAAATAAATACCTACTTAATTTTTAACTCTTGCATTTTAAGAGAACTAACCAAGACCAAAACTATGTATATTGTACATTCAAAAATTTCTAAATACATGCAATACAGTACATTAGTAAATTAAAAAAAAAATGCAATAAATTATACTTCTATACATATATATATATAAATAATATTATATGCTTATATATAAAGCATATATTTTATACGCCATTCGGGATATTCAAAAGAATAAAAGTAATTTTTTTACATTTACAATTCCTAATAATCTACTTATAGTTAATTCACTAAATTTTATTATATATTTTTATTAGGATAATTCAATTATGAAGGATAATGAAGATAGTAGTCAGAATTCAATTAACAGTCAGAAAAGAAATACAGATGAAGAAAGCGATGATGATACTTATAAAATGAATAAAAAAAAGATGAACGTTCAAAAGAATTATGAAGATTATATAATCAGCGATATAGGGAAAGTCAAAAGAAAATTTTCAGAAACAGATATGTCCGATGAAAAAACCAGACAAAAAGAATTATCAAAATTGTGTTCCAAAAGATATAGAGGTAACAAAAAAAAACTCTTGATCAAAAACAAAATATTGATAGAAAGAATCATTAAAAAAAATTCTCAACAATTTCGAGATAAAATAAAAAATTACAAACAGTTCATTATTTCACAGATTGCTGGTCCATCAAACGTTGATGTTCCAGTTATTTCAGAAAATGCAAAATTGCAAACAGTTCATATATCACAGATAGCAGGTCCATCACATGTTAATGTTCCATTTATTTCAGAAAATACAAAAAAAGTTAAGCATTCATGTATTCCAGAATCTTCAACATTTAATTCAGATAGTGATTCCGACTCATTTACGCAAAATATTAACAATTTTGTTATAAAAAATAATCAAAATTCCTATTCTAATCATATCAGTGCACATTTTGAGTTCCATAAGCAATTTCTTCAAAATGATTTTGGTCATGGTTGTGATATTTGTGATAGACTATGGTTTAAAAATGATTTTAGAATATTAAAAAATGAAGTTACATCAAATAATAATATTCAATTTATAAGAACGCTACTCACTAATGATAAGATACCACAAATTAAGATATGCTCAACTTGTCTATCTGCAATTAATAAACAGCAAATACCACCTTTATCTGTTTACAATGAATTGAAATACCCACCTATTCCAGAAAATTTGAGAAAATTACCAGTAAATTTAGTATCAGAAAGATTTATTTCACCAAGAATACCATTCATGCAGATTAAAAGCTTAAGGCACGTTCAGGGACAATTTGGCATCTATGGACAAGTCATTAATGTTTCTATAGAAGTTAATACAATGGTTAATCAATTACCAAGAAATGTTGACGATGACCATTCTATTACTGTTCATATAAAAAGAAAAAAAATTCATAAGTAAAGTTATGTATATAGATTGGTTAACAAAAGAGAAATTAAAGAATAGTTAAAATATTTAATAACAACTCCTCTTTGTGAAGTCTACAACATTAGTATTAATGACAAATTTTTTGAAGAAAATTATCCAGCAGTTAATGAACATAAAATTATTGA
This sequence comes from Lycorma delicatula, assembly GCF_047948215.1. NCBI lineage: Eukaryota > Metazoa > Arthropoda > Insecta > Hemiptera > Fulgoridae > Lycorma > Lycorma delicatula. The sequence continues at coordinate 190,299,398 of NC_134457.1, read as the reverse complement.
AGATATTCCAATTGAAGAAAGTTTATTGTCACAACTATAGAAATTAATGTGGAATGATGAGATGCATTTACAAATAGCTCCTGGAGAAAATAAATGTTCCAAGTAGAATTTGGTTTGAAGAACATGCAGAGGAATTATCATTTCCACAAATATACTATGGACAGTTCTGCAATTTTAGAAATGGTTTTGATGTAACGCCACTTATGATGGCAACTAGTGAATTAAGACGCTCAGATAGAATGGGAGTTAGCCCTCATCACCTTTTATATAAGGCTATGAAATTAATACAAATCAGAGTATATGATTCACTGACAATTACATTTAAGCACGTTGGTAAAGATACAAACATTACAAAAGAACAGATTGAAAATGAAAATTACATTCAAGGATGCATTGAAAGTAATTTGGCTTTTTTGCGTTCTACCCAAATTCAACTTGGTGTTGGCCTGGAAGAAAAAAAGACCTTTTTGCTATGATCAGACAACTAGGAAAGCCCACAATTTTTTCACAATTAGTGCTAATGAAATAGGATGGCCAAATTTACTTCAACTTTTGTATAAACTAAAAAATAAAGAAGAAATATCTCTTGAAGTTGTTGCAAATTTACACTATTTGGTAAAAAGTACATTAATTAATAAGGATGCAGTTACATGTGCAATTTATTTTAATAAATTTGTAATTCCCAAAATATTGCAATCAAAACGGTCAAGTACTTTCAAAAATAGACTAATTCACTATTTAAAAAAAATTGAATTCCAACGTAGAGGAAGCCCACATGCTCACATTTTAGCATGGCTTGATAACGCTCCTAAAGATGCAATTGATGAAGAATGAAGACTACAACAAGGCTATAGAACTTATAGATTGTCTAATATACAATTCAAAATCAGAATCATCTGGTTATATTAAATTGCAAACACATAAACATACTTTCATGTGTTATAAAAAAATTATTTTGTTCGTACAAGGGGAAGGCACATTAATTTTTTTTTTTAAATGACTTTTTGAAGTGAAAACTTCTTTAGGCGCGTTGTGTCAGAATTTTTTGTACATTACATGGGAACATGGAAAAAAATCAGTAACTCGTAATCAAAATCTGTAACGTAACGCAAGACGCTAAGCATATATATATATATATATGAAAGAGAAAAGGCATAGAGCAAGAATATATATACACATATATGCGTGTATACTATAATATACAGCAGAGGATAGGAGGTGAGAGAAAAAACTGCCGGTGATTCACAATAATTCTTCCTGTATCGCTCATAATAATAAAAAAAACTAATTGTTTAATATTATGATATTTTTTTTAGATAACATACGTGAAGAGTTTCAACACCTAATTTATATGCATTAAAAAATCATTAACCTTGAAAATATTGTTGGTAAAGATTGCTGTTTATTGTTAAAAAATTACTTTATATGAAATATTTTGATCCTGTAATTCTGTGGGGGCGAATTTCGCTCGGGCTAGTATCTCGAGAACGGTGGCCGCTAGACTCATGGGTCCTATCATTCCAGGTGATCTCAAAGCATTTTTTTTGGTAAAGTATTTCAAAATCGCGTTACAAATGCCCTAGGACGCACCGTTTTTGAGATACAGCCTTTTTTTATTTATCGAAAGATATGTCAGAAATCCGGTTTCTTATGTGAAATATAAATAAAATAACATCAGCTGTCAATAATTAGCTATCACAACTATAAACTATAAAGTTAAAAATCCACAACACCCGCTCGCTTTCTCTGAAAGTAATGATGACTGATTGATTCAGAACATCATTATAAATTTACAGCGTTAACTGAGTAGCTGTTAGATTACAAAAATCAACAATAATTTTGAAGTTTGAATCATAAATAATGATCATCACTTATATTAAATAATAATCAATGATATACACACATATTGCTGAAAGTAATGATGACGTATATTGTCATCATAAATTTAAAATTAATCATGCTGTTTGCAGTTAAAACATATGTTTTACTATGAATTTTTCAGTAAATCAACTGTTTCAATATGTGAACACTCATTCATCATTGAAAGTAGCCGTTCTTTAATATATTCGAATAAACCCATGAAAAGAGACGTGGAGGTTCAATAGCCAATTTCTTTGTTGTAATTTTGGGGGCATCTCAAACCCGTGTTTTACTACTTATTTTGCAGTAAATCCACTCTTTCAGCGTGAAAATTTAACTACAAACAGGGGATATTCATGGAAAACACACATTCAAATTGTGTGTCAAAATTGGTTCTAGGGGTCAAAGTTTAAAGTGGCTATTAATGTAAACATTATATACTACTTGTAATATATATTAATTCAAAATGATTGCAATCCCATACAAGTTTTCACTTTGGCTGTGCAGTCTTAAGCACACGTATTTTTTTTTTCCTTTTCCAAATTGCTATTTCTCTTTCATACCACTCATTTCCTTACCACATTACTGAAATTTTGATTGATTTTGTTTATTTTCCATTCTCAAAATCCTGATCTAGTGATGAATTACTTGTCTTACATGTAAAGCAGTTTTCAATAGAGTTTATCTTTTACATATAGATTTAATTTCAATTTGACATCAGCTTTTTAATCTTTTTTAATTTTATTGTTCAGTTGGATGGATTCTTGATATAAAAGGAATTTTCTAGAGAACTATTGTGATTTTTGAAATAGCAAAGAAACTCTTGAACAGATAGGTTTCAGAAACTGGACCATGTGCGTAGGAAAGGGCAATTTTTGTTTGTGTTTTAGTGTTGTAAGTAGAATAATATAGAATACAAATATTATAGTGACGTACAGGAAAGGAAAACTATTAAAATTTTGTACTGTAGTATTTACATATTAAAACATATCAACAATTACACTGTTTGAACTAAGTAATGGTATGACATAAAGAATAAGATAATTGCCAGTCGAATCAAAATATCTTTAAAGATAAGATAATAAAATTTGTATTGCCTTCTTTTTCTTTCAAATGACGTTTAATTCACTTAAAAAAATATAGTTGCAATTCGGTAAAATAAATTAATTACAATATATTTAATTAAAGGTAATTGCTGCTAATTTTTGCTAGGCAACCCGGCAGTAATGTATTAAATTATCATTAATCATTCATTTAAATTGAGTTTCATTAATAAAACAGATACCTGCAGAAATCAGCTGCCGGATCTTAGACTATAGTAAAAGTTTGTTGCTTTTATACAGATTTGAATAGACATTAGACACCAGTTTACTTTGGTGGTTGGGTTTGGGTTTCAATTAATCACACATCTTGGGAATGGTCGGCCTGAGTCTGCACAAGACTACATTTCATTTACATATACATATCATCATCTCATTGGGTCGGGGGATTGCAATGTACACATTAGGAAAAATATAAAATGTAAACATATTTTGTGAACTGGAAGCCATCCAATTTCCATGAAAGCCTATTAACATTTTTACTAGATAAAAATGATCTAAGTTAGTAGGTCACTGCTTGATCAATTTTTTTTTTTGGCTGATTTTATTTACATAACTTTTATTATGTTTCTATATAAACCATTTCTGTCTCGATCTGTTTAATTTATAAATATTTTTATTATCATTGTTATTTTTTATGTCATTTTTCATGTAAGGCATTAACATGGTCCAAAAACTTAATTATTAAATATAAGAAATTATCAATTCCAGATAGTATGATATGTTGCATCATAAATATTGAGGTTGTTTTCATATATTTAAACATAAAATATCAAGTTTATTATTATAAAAAGCATAAATTTCTATTTTGAAATGGCTAGATAAGTTGCTTGTATATTTTACATCCTCATTTACTAGCTTTTAAAAACATTATGATAACCAGACTAAAATGAAGGCTTATGAGACACAATGCTGGAAAATGTTGTGTTAATAATAAGTAAAATTTTTGTTTCTCTACAAAAATAAATTAATAATTCCTTTGTTTGGAATTAGTAGCAGATGTTTAGATGCAATACTGTTGTGCAACAGTTATGTAATAAAAAAATGTATATAATGAAAGTGGAGTTTCATCTGTGTATATATTTTGTGTATGTTTATTTTTAAACAATTTTTACAATTAGATTTTCTTAGATTCATAATTTAATTTAACTGTTAAAAGTTAAGCATTTTTATTTGATTAACTGATGAATGTCTTGCCACTTAACTTTCTTAATTTACTATTGACATAATTAGAACATCTGAATTGCTGGTATTATTATTTTTTATCCTTTGTGATATATGATTTTGTCTGTGATAATTTTTTACTGAACTTACTGAAATTATTAATCTTTTTACTTCCTTATATGAAGTAAAACATACGCAAGAAATACATAAGCACATATATATTTCGCATAACTCAAAAACGATTAGCCGTAGGATGTTGAAATTTTGAATCTAGGACTGCTGTAACATCTAGTTGTGCACCTCCCTTTTTGATTATAATTGACTGAACCAAAAGTATCCAAAAAAGCCCAAAGTTCAAAATAATTTTGATTTTGGACTTTTTGTTAATTGCAATAATAAGTCCTCATTGAGAGCTTTTCAACAATGTATCATAAGTGGAACTTATTTTCATTGGATCCAGAATTATAGCCAAATGAAATTTTAATTAATGAAATATTTAGATCTTAGAAGAGGAAGACACATCAGTTCAAATCAGACTTCATCTCCTTTTTATTTATTTATTTTTTTTTAAATTTAAATATATTGATTTATTAATAATTATTTACCTCTGATTGTAAAAGAATATGTACGATAAATAATAATAAAAAAATGAAAAGATATCAGAAGTTAGTTATTAATGAAATAATATTTTATGTACTGTTCATTGAAAAAAAAAATATATGTACACGTAGTTTAATAGGCATACAAGGAAGTCATGTGTGCCCACATCAGATTTTTTTTAATGTTAGTTATTGCATTGTTTTATATTCAAGCTTCTGTGATGAATTACTTTATCAGGCAAAAAAAAAAAATCTTATCTAACTTTCCCAACTTTGAATTATTTTTATCTGCATGTCTTTCATAATTCTACTCTATACCTATTACCATTACTTCTGGCATTAAAAAAAATAGTTACATATATTATTGGTGAAATGTAGATCTAACATTGTAGCTAGTATACACAGTATGTTATTTTCTTTCTAGAGATATTGTCAAAAATAAAAGATTATACATGCAGTTATGTAAGTAGTGTATTCACCTATAGTTTGTATGTGAAATTTTTTATGTTTCTATCTTGTGCAACTCAATCAGTTAACAGAGCATGTAATACAGATTTTTTTTTAGTCTTAAAAATATCTACTTGTTAAATGACCAAAACTAAAATATAGTCATTTATTTTGGTAGAATAACAGTTAGCTGACATTCCAGCAGAAGTAATGATATTCTCTCTCTTCAATACTTAACTTTTCCTTCTTTATTGCATAGAAAATGCTGTTTATGTATTGAGAAGTTTTATGTCTTTTACCTAATTTTTATTAAGGAATTTATATTTTTTTATGTCAATGAATTTTTCAGCTTTTTTTTGGTTTACTTTGTGAAGCTGTTACACTTTTCTCTTTTTAAGTCATCTTGTGAGGAAATGTATTATAAATTGTATTAAACTAGAGTTTAATATCAATTTGTAAGTTTGTAGCTTATTAGAACTGTAGTCTGAAAAATAAATACAAAAGTAGATTAGAAAATCATGAAATTTGGATGTTTGTAAAATTTTCTGTTTTATATATCAGTTTACTGCCATGCTCTGCTTGTGTATATTAATGTAATATGTTTGTTGCCATCAGTTCTAGGGTAATATGTTATATAAATTTAATTATCTATTACTGCCAAACTAGTAAGATTAAGATTATATTATGATTAGTTTTTCACTTGTGTAGTTTTATGTCTGCTGCTGTTAATTTCTAAAGATTAAATTTTATTTTTTGTTAACATTTATATTTATTTACACAGAAAGAATATATGTTGGTTATAATTCATCATGAGTTTAAGTTTTACTTATGATATTCACTGTAAAGGAAACTGGCATTAAATGAAAAAAAAAAAAAAATACATAGAAATGAAAAAGAAAAGTAATTTGTTTTTGTGACTGTTTTAGTGTTACTTTTAAAATATGTACTTATAAATGTTAAAGATAAATTATTTTAGATTATTTAATTATCAATGCCTTTTAATTTTTAAATGAAAAATTTGGGTTAAAAATTTAATTTATTATCAGCAGGCATATTTTTGATGCAATAAGTTGTAGTCAAATGTTTATTACATTGTTTAGTTTTGTGTTTTTTTGCAATAGATGTTACAGATTACTTTTATTTTTATGTATTGTCACTATTTTCCTATTCTAATAGTTAGAGTTATGTTGGCTAGTGAGTGAGCCATCTTTATTTTTTTTTAGTACTGTTATGGTTCTTAGAATTATGTATATCATGCTACCTTTACTCATATGTAGAGTCAAATATTTACTGTAATATCTAAACTGGTAGTAAATTAAATTATTAATAAAAAAATTTAAATTATTCTGTTAAAAAACCAGTTATATAGCTTATAATACCTATGGGTGAACTGATCCCTCGCCAACCAGTAATCACACATCAGTTAAGTGCAGCTACTATCAGATTAAGTAAAGCCTTAATTCTTAATTATCTTTGTTGTACATTAAATTTGTTAATTTTTAATTTATTTTCATACAAAATGGAAGATATAGATTTATTTTTATTTAATTATTCTCCTTGGCAAAAAAGGGTTTTTGGCAGTTTAATTAATGGTTTTTGTATTCTATTGTTTTTTAGTTTGTGTTACTTAGGCTGTTTATCCAGATATTATTCTGAAAAAAATAATAATAAGATATTCAATTTAAGATGTGATTGACTAATTAAAAAAATGATATTGCAAATATCATCTTTCTTATTCTTTTTATTCTTAAAAATTCTTTTCTTATTTTTTTATTTTTATTTTTTTTGTCTTTCTTATTTTGTAATCTTTAATTAATGATTAGATAATGAAATTGTTATGGCTATGAAAATGTAATTCACCTAAAACTATATAATTTTTTTCTCTTAATAATAAACTACTGAGCAGTTATCTTATACACCTCTGTTTTTATTGCTATTTTTCTTTCATCACATATGAAAAAACCTAGTACTTCTTAATTTTCATTTGTTTCATTATATTTTTTATATTAATATATTATTTTTCACTTTTCATACAAGGTAAGTATTGTATCTTGTTTAAAGTTTACAAATTTGTTAAAAGGCTGCTAATAAATATATCTTTTTCTTGTGATTTATTCTTCTATTATATTACTGTTGCTTTATTTAATTTTTTATATGTACTATTAAGTTATGAATTCACTTTTGTTTTATTCACCTGACATTATATTTCAAGCTTATTACTTTTAAATATTGTATGCACTAGATATTTTTGTTGGTATTCTTAATAGATTATAAAACAATTGGCAAGTAAGGATTATGATAATTAATTGTCTTACATAATTTTTTAGTTTATAAAAATAAATTTATTTTAACTAATGAAATTAAATTGTCAGCCATTTTTTATTATATTTTTTAAAATTGGTTTTAGTATTTGTTTATGTATTTTAGAAAAAAATATTATAAAATATTCATACTTAAAAGATAATAATTTAATTAAAAAAAAAAAATTAATGATTTTATTATATACTTTCTTTTTAGTTATTAAATATATTGCTATATGAAATTATATTTAATTTTAATTTTTAATTATTTGAGAATATTTATGAATAATAATAATAATAATAATAATAAATAAAAATTACATAAGAAAGAGAAATTGATATAATTTTTAGATTTAACTTTATTTTCTCCTTCTTTTAGATTATAAAAAATCACTAAATATTGTGTAAGTAAAGAATATTGTTGTTATATTGATGAAATGTTTTATTCTACTGATTATTAAAGGTTTACTTTTTTGTATTATTTTTAATTATATATATATCTATATACTTATTTATTTAGCTATTTATTTTACTGTTAACTTGTTCTGTGATATGTGTTAGCTTTTGATCTAATTTCATTTATTATTTATATATATATATATATATATTTTTTTTTTTTATTTATTTTTTTTTTTTTCAATTGTAATATTTTCAGTTTTTGTATCACAAATTTTATTAATATTATTTTTTAAAAATAGATTGATTTAGCCCTTTGTAATATGATTCTTATTTTAACAAAATACTTTTCAATCCTATCACCCTGGGATTTTCTAGGCATTCTTTTTGTTACTGAAATACTGTTTAAGTGATGTTGAAAGTACTAATTTCAAACTCAACATGTCTTGATCATTTATCACAAAGAGACTATTAATACCTAGTGAAACTGAATTATACCTGATTAACTTATTAAACCATTAGTGAAAACACTATTTTAAATTTTGAATAGCCATACACTTGAAATAAACAGAAATAGTGTTAAAACAAATTTGATGTAACAAAAAAGAAATTTGGATTTTAAAAAGGTTCTAATAGATTGTTTAATTGACTTGCCTGTAGAAAAATTCAATATCTGTGATGTTTAGGTGGTAATTTTGTTTTCTAATTATCTTTAATATGTGGGCTGTGATTTTAATGTAACCAATTTTTAGTGATAAATCAGACTTGTAAAAACAGTCGTACAAAGTGACTGTTTGCACAAGTCAGTGAGTTATTTAATAAACTGTATTTACTTATGTTTATTATCTATGCACTATTTATCCATCAACTACATTCAATTTTTTTCTGATGGCAATAACAAATGAATTATTTTGTGTTTAAAAAATTCCAAGCCTGACCAGGATTTAAACATTTTGAGCCTTCTTAATGAAAGGTGAAGTTACCTATTCTATTAAAAGCGTTTCCAAAAGAAATAAATATTTTGCAGTTTAATTATTAAAATCAGTTCAAGAAATAAAAAAAATTATCAAAAAAACTTTCTCTCCAGTAAAAAGTATTATTGAAAATTTTGATGACATTAAGTTTTTAAAATTTCTTATTAAACAATATTTTCTTATTAAAATTTATTTTCGCCTCAAAATAATTTCATTAGTGAAGCAGTTCAAAGGATTAAATTATTATTTATCAAAGAATAAATAATTGTATTAATTACAGAATCCACTTAATTTCTGTTTCTTGATTGTCATGAGATGTGAATTAAAATTATTAAATATCAGAGGAAAAGTACTATCTTTTAATTCTATTGGTTATTTTATGTTAGTATTTATATATTATTAAATAGAAAAAATGAAACAATATTGTTAGTCATTTTTCTTTGGATACATACAGTAAACATTACTGTTTACTGTTGGCTTTTAATTAGCAATCAATACCTAACTTATCAGAAATAGAGTGAAAAAATAGAATTAAGTTAGTTACTTTTAATCAGATTTGAGTATTTATGTTATGGTGTATTTGGTCACTGGGGTTCAGTTAATAGTATATATTAGGAATAGTTAGAATGAGACTGGGTAAGACCAATTACTGAACTACAACAATCTTGTGATCTGTTAAGGCAGTATAATCTAAAATAATGTGGCGTTGTTATTCTTTCTTTAATGACTTTTTACTTTTATTGTTTCTTACAAACTCTATGGAGGGTAGTACACAATGAGATTTATATTTTTATTGGTTCATATTTTAGAATTTATAATCATTTATTTTCAAAAAAATATAGATATGTTTATGATGATTAAAAATTTGTTTTTTAGGTGCATTTCAGATTTTTAAACTTTCCAATCCATTAGTTAATAGATGAGATAGACATATATTTTTTTAACTTGATTTTTTATCTCACTGAGAGAAGATAGTGTACTCTGAGGCAGGTATTTATCTTAATATTTGTAAAACTTAAATACACATGAAAGTACATTTTCTTCACTCTCAAAGTCTTCTTCTTCCCCAGACATTGTGAAATAGTTTTCTTAATGGTTTTTAATTTTTTTTAAGTATTTATCTTTTTTTTATTCTTTCTCTTCAATTATTTTCTTTCAGGATGTTGATTGGAATTATGCTTCTTTCTGGCTAACAGTTTCTTTTCATCTTTTTAGCTACACTTTTAGGAAAGTCTTTTATTTCTTGCTGAGAAGTATAAGATGTTTCGAAGTCATTTCTTTTATCATTTGTAAATATTATATTGCTTGGTCCCATGAATTCATAATATCTCTTACCATTAGAAATACTTAAGTTTTGCTGAGAATTTAAAATATAACGATTTTCAATTTTTTTTTTTTTTTAAACTACCATATTTTTAATGAAATGTTATATTATTGGTGAGAATAGTTATGAATTCATCCACTTTAATTCACTACCAAGGCCAAGAAAACCAGTAGAAGTCCCATTTAACATGAAATTTTTGAAGTTTTTTCATAGGAAAACAAGTACTGTAGTTAAAAATGATCCCATTGCATATATTATGACTGCAACTATGACTATTTCAGCCTTCACCTCTAGTAGATTGGTTGAGTTGTTTTATTCCTTTCTGAGCTATAATTGGTTTGTGAACAGAAGTACATCCAGTTTCATCAGTAATAAATATGCATGTTCTATCTATTAATTCTGGAATCTGACTGTAAATATTTTGAGAAAATGTTTCACAATTGTTTTGATTGAAAAATGTTAAATGAGAAAGGCCGCAGGTTTCAGGTTTTATGCAGTGCTGAACTTCAATATAAAAATCCTCACTCCATTTAAATTCCTGCATTTTTTATTTTTTCCCAAGAAGATGGCACTTATACATTATTTTTAGAGGCCATCTCATAAGCTAGATTTTTCAGCATTGACATAGATTTCCTGTAACATATTTTGCTACATGTATCATCATACATGGCTAAGTCTTGTTCCTGCTGGGCAGAAAATATTTTCCAAAATTTATTCATCTGGACTGTTTTTAATAATGTCTAAAAATATATTACTTTCATTTTCACTGCTTCTTTAGTAGAAAGTTTTCTCTGAAACTAAGTTAACTGTATCTGTCATCATCTGTATTTTCATTTTTTATTTCTATTTTAACTATTTTACATCGTTATTGCACAACACACTATGCAGAAATAATAAATCTATGTGGCAGATGTATGTATATAAAATAGCACCAAACAACAATATTACAAACTAATACCAAAATTACAGTTATAACACACACTATTTTCAAACATACTCCACTAGCATATTAGAAATAATACACAATTAAAAATAATTTTCATAATTTTTTCATTATCAAAAAGATAATTTTCATTTATTACCCTTGCTTGAGTATTTACAAAATGATGAAGACAGACAACTATCGCTCATCAGACAGATGTTCACTTACTGAATAATAGCACCTGTCCACCAAAAAGCCCCATAAAACCCTCCTAAATTTCTTCTGATTGGTTTCAATTTTAATATGTGGTAGCAGCGTCTTACAAAGATATAAACCAGCATAATTTGGTACATGTTATAGATAGATGTCCTGTGCTTTGAATAGGACATGACATTTTTATGCTAGGTGTCTTAGGTATGAAAATCAGAGTTATGTTGCAGTTCTGGTAGCTTATCTTGAATAAATAGTATAGTGTAGAAAATATAAATGAATGGGATAATGAGGAAGGATTCTAAAATACCTATAAGACTTTTCTTAGTTTATTTCTTTTATTTTCCTTCTTGGTTGATTTCTTCGCCTTACTGTGATAACCCTAAAATAAAAATAATTTAATCAGCAATTTTCCAACAAAAATTTGAAATTGAATGAACTAATACATAAGTGCTAAGTGATATAGAGTACCTGAAAGTGTACCATGTTACACTCACTGTCTTCAATGGCATACTATCTATCCCAATGGCATACCATTGGGATTATTTTCTGTATCTGAAAGCTGATTTTCATAGTAAGCAAATTTAAAAAAAGTATGTTAATTTACTCCTAATTTTGTAAATAACTTGATGTGTTAATTTCTTACTAAATATGTGAAAATATGAAGTAATCTTAAAACTTTATATTTGATAAAGTAGCAATTAAGTTTTTTTTTTATTCTAGAAAGAAGCAAAAAGCCATTACATACATAACTAAAGAAAGTAACCCATCACATGTTGTAGTGCTACCACAACCATGAAACAAATTCAATCTGTAATTTACATTCTTTGTCTGTGGTGCAGCATGTCTCGCTTTCCTCTACATAAATTACCTAAAATCTGTTTTTATTTCACATTTTCATAAGTACCATTTTACTGACTAATTGAATTTTATGTTACTCTAATAGTTTCAACGACATGACAGTGATGTAATAAGTCTTTATAATGTATAATGCAATTCTATTTAGTCACATTTGACAGCAGCAATGTTTGTTGATCTATAGCTGTATTACATCATAACTTGGTCAGGCTGGAATTCATCTTTTGTTTGATAGAATTCTACAAAAATTACTAACGTATATTTTTGGCATACTACTCAGGAATTTTTTAGCATTAGAATCTATTACAAATAAAAAACCATTTTGGGATACATTGTATTTTTATTGTGTGGTACACAGTAGGCTTGAGTCTACCAGTACCGGCAAGCATATTTAATTTTTCTTAAATTTATTTCTCATTAATTAAAGTCACAATCTCACACAAGTTGTGAAGAAGTTTAAGGGCTCTCCTCTCTTTCTATGTAAATTAAATAATTGGTATACTTGTAAAAAAATATGTGTTTACTTGAGTTTTTTTGGTTATTTAAATTTTTAAAATGTTTCCAGATGCATATTGAGCATATCAAATGGAATTATTTAAGCAATCTCTCATTATTTTTTAACTAGATGGAATAGGTACTTTTGATTTACTTGAAATCAATTCAGCATAACTGAAAAAGAATAGTCACTTTTGATTTTAGGTAATCTCTAAGGTAATTTACCCAACTACTGTAAAAATCCAAGGTTATCAATATTACCAGACTTCACTGAAAAAGTTATAACCTAGAAAAAATTTATAATTAATGTAACCTAGTTTAATTCTGTTGTTATTATGATTATTATTACTATTAATTTATAAATAATGTGAAATTTGTGTATTACATAGGGCCTGAACAATGTGTATAATACTCTTGTTTGAATAGTTTAAAATTTTATGAGTTTTAGTGTTATAGATGTTATTTAAATAATAAAAAATAATGTTTCTCTGTTTGTATATAATTATATATATTTATATATATATACATATATATATATATTGTAGTAATAAAGAAAACAATTAAATGAAGAATTGTGGCATAATAATTTATTACAATAATGATTACTAAATAAATTTGTTATTGATGTATAGTTATAATCTTTTATATATTTATTGTTTATTACTATAGTGTAATAAAAATTATTATATCATGATTATAATAATTAATTATTTATGTATTTTGAGGTAATAAAATACATGTAACAAAACCCTCCATTTTTAAAAAAAATTATTTTTCTGGTTTTTTTTTACATCTACATCCTCAGATGTGTGAAACAGTTAATCCTATTTAATAGGGTGTGTACCTGTTTTTATCTGTATTTTTCGGTCTTGAGTTGATTAATTATCTGAACCATTATTTTTATTTTCGGCTTTGTATTTTTTTTTCTTACTCTGATTCAAAATTTCTTCTTATATGTGCACTTACTTTTTTCTTCAAAATGTGAAGGTAAGTAAAAAATTATATTTAGTTTACCAGTTAAGACATTATTTTAGGCGCATAAGTTTTCTGTACAATATCTGACTGAAATTACGTATCAGTCTTTAATTACACGATTAGAATATTCGTCTAACCCAAATTATTTACTTGATCTGTATGGCTAAAAGATAAAAAAAATTGATATAGTGTATTTTAATTATTAATAAATCATCTTTGAATACATTAATAAACTTAACAATTCATATAAAAATTTGTGTGAATCCATGGATTTTTCATCATTTATAATACCAAATAATGCATTACCATAATTGCATCTACTTTACCGTCCCTCTTACCATCATGATCAACTGACTTAAAAAAAAATATGTATATATTTTAATTATCACATAATATAATAATTTAACTATAAAATTTTTAATATATATATATATATTTTATCTTACTAATAAAATATTATACAAATATTAATTATAACTGTAATATAATTATCATTACCCCCTATTACTTTGTGACCAGTCAGTTAATGAATATTGTCAAGACACTGCTACTTTGGATTACATTTAGTTCTCTAAGATCCCTCAGTCCATTTATTTCTAATATTAATTCACTCGTTGATCTTATAGAAAGGTAATTTTTTCTTCAACTTACTGATTTTTACTTTTTCTTTTCAATAATAAAGAGAATTGGATTGATTATGTTGAATAAAAAATCTGGTTGCAATGAAGAGAAATATTTTAGGAATTTGATGTACATATTTAAAGAGAAACTGTTCTTGGTCTGCTATAAGACATTTAGATAATTATTAGTTTCTTTGCCCATTTTAATTATTTGTTGTTTTATATATATATATACAACTAGCTGGAGGGTGCACCTCTGCAGCTAGGCCCTCCGGGCAGGTGGGGTCTCAGAATGGGATTATTAGGTGTCCAAAATTGATTAATCTTGTGTAAAAATATTTTTTTTAAATGATAAAAATTGATATAATGAAAATTAAATTTACCTCTAGAAATTGATACTAATGAATCGGGATATTCTGCTAGTGATCACTATATTTCGGTGCCTACTTTTTGATTATAGTTCATTATTTTATGAAGAAAAACAGTTAAATAAATAAATAAAAAATATGTAAAAAAAATGTTTAAAACATCACTTTTAAATTAAACGTACTAAAAGGTAAAAAATAATTTTAGGACAGTATCTCAGAATGGATTTAACAAGCTTTGATGTTGATATGTAAGATTATGTGAAAGTCATAGCTTCAAATTAAAAATTTTATGTTTTTGCCAATTTTTTCTTGTATGTTTACACCCCACTCTGTAGGCCATTTATCACAAAAGAAAAAATTGACAAAAATATCAAATTTGAAACTACATTATTTATATATATATATATATATATATATATATATATTTTTTTTTTATTATTACTTATGTGTTCCTTTTTACTTTTTATTCTAAATATAAGAATCCCTGAGGAACTGTGAGCCAAAACCTGTGAAACTTTTGAGTTGATTAACATAGTATAAAACTGAAATTTAAACATTTCATAGTACTACACATTTCGTAGTTATGTCAGTAATGCTTTATTAACATTTCTTAATATTTTGCGTGAAACTATGTTTTTATTATTTGATGACTTGTTGGATCTAAAATGAAATATCCAGGAATTGAATTAGGTTTTTGACTATAACTTGGATTGTTTTTATCTGTAATAAAATTCCAGTTTATGAATGTTTGTGTGTGTCCTTGGTGATAAATTAATTTTTTTGGATTTGATCTGAACTTATATTGGTTTTAGTTCCAGGAAAAAAGGATAACTTTTTTGTGAGGCTTTGTTTGTTTTGACATTTATATTAAAGAACGTATAACATAAAATATTTTTAAAATGCTATATGTATACACACAGTAGAAATTGAAAAAAGTATATTTCTAAGACTCTGGCCTCACATTGGAAGTAGAATTTTCAGGCCTATCCAACCTACACACAGAAAATAAATCCATCAACAAGATCATTTTTTTTGTTCAGTAAGGAACAAAAATTCTCAAAAACCATTTATGAGTAAGTTATTAATATAAAACTGCCTGCAGTATAAAACTCACTATAATGTTGGTGCTTATTTATTTATGTCTTGCAATAGTTATATGTAATCTAGTATGTACTTAAGCAGTATCTTAATGAAGGTAAAATTCTATTTTTTTTTAATTTGTGTTAATAATTTACTTAAAAGGGCTGTATCAGACCTGAAGGGTTCCTGGCCTCTACCTCTGATGATCTTGTGCTTTCTAAAGAAAGTTTTAAGGTTAAGCTTAACTTAAATCAGAACTTTGTAATTTATAAAAATATTTTACTTGGGTGTTAAGAAAATGCTAAGTAAAAAAATAAATCAAAATTATTAAGAGAGTAAAAGTGATGTGGTAAAAAAAGAGATATGAGAATTATTTTTGTTTTGTTCAGTTGAAATTTTGTTTATTGTTTTCATGAAGCAAATAAATTCATTAGAATTAGAATTGTAAAAATAATTGTTAATTTACATCATTTCCTTTCTGTTATTGTAACTGCACTGAGCTGCAAGTAGTACAATAGTTCACAGTCAGGTGGTATTTAATTACTGTTAGTAATTTGTTCATAATTATTCTTTCCAGTTATGCATAATGTTAAATAAAAGTTTTTAGAATAATCAGGCTAGAAACTACATTTTGATAAAAATAAGAAAGTAATGTAAAGAATTACCTTGAAGCATAGCTTATAAAAGATTTATAGGCCATTTAGTGAAATGAAAGAATATTATAATTTTTTTTTTACTGCTTGTTTCAAGTAACTTTCTTCAATTTTCATATGAAAATACCTTGAATATCATTAGCTAGAAATTTATAAGCGTTTTAAGTTTTAACATACTATAATTGTGTTAGTTATATAAATAAATGGGGATCAGTAAACTGGTTGTTAGCATTTGCCAATGAATTATTGTTATTTGTTTTAAAATTTTATATTTGTCTAACTGAAAATTCTATTTGATTTATTTTTAATCTCTCTTTGTTTTACTGATGGAGGTTAAGGAAAACTCAGCAAATTTATGTAAGTGTTTGATGTAGAGCACAGCTAATAAAATTAGTAATCGTTATTCAAAATGTATGATGATTTCTGATGGAATCTCATGACAAGCTTTATGGTAATTATAGAGAAATTTTAAATTACACTCATTACCAGTATTGATTTTAAGCTAAGTATACAGTTACTTAAATCTCAGAGTTTCAGGGTTTTTGTAAATGCTATATGAAAAAATAATTAATTTTCGCCTGAAGAGGGTTAATATTAAATTAATTAAATTTAATTTAATTAAATAAGAATACTAATTGCAATTAACACAATAATAAAACTAATGTTCATCTTTCAATACTTTTTCAACTCAAAAGAATAGTTAAAATGATTTAAATGCATTTAATAGGTCTTAAGAGTTCATATGATGCCATCACTCCATTTTAAAATAGCTACTATCTACAGAATAATTTCAGAAGAAAAAAATGATGCAAATCAGAGTCATGAAACTAATAATAATAAGCAAACATTTAATTTTAACTTAATTAAAATGCCTTTAATGAATAAATTAAATTAAGTTAAGTTGACATTTTAACGATAGATTTGGAAATGATGTAAAATATTTTAGTCTACCAAAATATATAATGAAAAAAGTATATTTATCTATACTATATATAAAGAGGAAGAGGGTTTTTATTTGTTCGGAATAAATAAAACTATTCAATCAATTGCAACCAAATTTTTACCCATGTTTTTTGGCAAAACTGAGAAGGTTTTTAGGTGTTTTTTATAAGGTTTTAGATGAAGACTTTAAATGTATTTCATCTCAAAAAATCTAAAATATCATATTTATATATAATAGTGGAGATTTGCTGGTTGAAGCACAAACTTTAATGAATTAAATTAATGAACTGTGAGTCTATCATTGTGTGCTGGGTTTGAGCTAAGTGATTCAAATCAATCCAATGATTAATATTACAAAAATAAAAGAATTAAATTTACATTAAAAAAAATAATATTAAATAGATTAAAAAATTTCTGTTTAACAATAATGGGTTTACTATGGGGACTGCATGTGAGGCTAAGATGATGAGGTATGTACCCCATGGGAGGCTAGACCAATCATCACCACCAACTGGTAATAAGGGTGGATTGCTGTTTTGGGATGTGCAATGGGGTGCTCCTCAACAAACATAATATTGCATATCTCTGCAAACATAATTATATTTTGTTTGATCCGATTTTCAAAATTCAAACAGGGTATTTGTTAGTTGGTTGAAGGGTAACGTTTGCTTGTGGGAAGGATCAGGTACACTCTTGATGGTCACTGGTCACTGGTCCCCCTTGCAAATTCAGAATAAGCAAAGGGAGGCCTGTTGGCCCCAGGAAGCCGTGAATTGAATTGGCTGTGGGATTTTCCTGGGCTGACCTGAGCCTTGAGGGTCCAGGTTCTGACTAAACGAGCCATTTAGTATAAACATTCTGTTAAAATGTTCATTCTTACATCCTTAACCATCCATTCTTACAGATTCATCATTAACTCTCAAACTTGCAGAATACCTAGAGAGCTGGAAATTCGGGACAAATAGATCCTCAAAAAAAAAACATGGTGCAAAACATGTGTCAGTTCTGGATACATATTTTTTACAACACACATTAAATAAGGGCAACAGAGCATTAAGTAAGGGGTCTTATCAGCATAAAACTATGACAGGTAAACTCTGTTTTTTTCTATAAGGTGCCCTTATTTTTTCTGACTTACCATCAAAGGTAATTCTGGTCAGAAAAAATTTGCTCCTGTCAAAATGTTAACTCATAAAAACTTTGGATTTATATTTAGATTTATTAGAATGGCACCAGCAGTTTGTTTCTTTTTTACTGAGTTGGCAAAGATTAAACTTTGACAAAGATATGTAAAAGTTTGTCAATTGGTTTGTGAGAACCAACTGACCAGTCGTTTTCAAATTTTCAGGATACATTTATGCTCTCCCAAGGAAAGTTTTAAGCCATAGATCGAGGCCCCAGACCCTTGGAGGATAAGATATTAAAGATATCCATTAAAGAATCATAAATTAATCCTTTTACTTCATTATTACATAATTAAGGAAACAAAAATTAACCTTGCCAATGGTGAGGGGGCTTGAGTGTTCTGCGATTCAAAGTAGGTGGAATGAAGGTGAAACCATATTTAAGTGGTATCTGTTGACAGCCAGACTAAGGAGTGATTCCTGTACGAGGGCAGCAGCTCTTTCAATAGCTTTAAGGTCATAGGTCAGGAAGACTTAAATGGCCATATCAACGTCACTCAATCTTCTAACTACTGCGCAGCTGAAAGCAATGAAAAACTACAGCTGTTTTTTTCCCCAAGAAAATGTAACTCTGCATGTTCATGTAACAAAGATCTAGGTACTTTCCTTAGTAAAATATTCCAAAGGTAAACTAGTCCCCTGTTTGGATCTCTGGATGGGGACTTCTAAGGAAGGAGTCAAAATTAAAAAATAACATTCTACGAATCAGAGCATGGAATGCTAGAAGTCTAAATAAAGGTTGGTAGGTTAGAAAATTTAAAGAGGGGAATGGGTAAGTTAAATGTAGATGTAATAGGAATTAGCGAGGTTCGGTGGGAAGAGGAAAATGACTTTTGGCCAGGTGATTTTAAATTAACTTAGTGTCAAATAAAGGACAGGCAGGAGTAGGTTTTGTAATGAACAAGAAGATAGGGAAGAGAGTAGAGTATTTCAAAAAATATAGCAATAGAATTATTTTAATTGGGATAAAATCAAAACCTAAGCTGACAATGATCGTTAATGTCTATATGCCTACAAGTGCCCATGGTGATGATGAGGTAGAGTGTGTATATAAAGAAATTGACAAAGCAGTTAAAACAAATAAAAGGGGATGAAAATTTAATAATAGTTGGAGATTGGAATGCAAGCATTGGATAGGCAAGAAAGGAAATATTGTGTGTGAATACGGGCTGGGCAAAAGGAATGAAAGAGGGAACCGGCTTATTGAGGTATGCAATTACTAACTCATATAACTTAGTAATTGCCAACACCCAGTTTAAAAATCATAATAGAAGAATATACACATGGAAAAATCCGGGCGATACTGCAAGGTATTAAGTAGATTATATCATGATTAAGCAAAGACTTAGAAATTAACTTGTCATATCCAGGAGCAGACATTGATAGCGACCATAATTTAGTGATAATGAAATGTAGATTGGGGTTTAAAAACCTAAAGAAAAAGTATCAAATGAATCAGTGTATATTATATAATACAGAAACAAAACAAATGTGTACCTAAGGAACTGTCTGGGAGATACTACTAAGCCACACACCGATCAGATGAAAAAGACATAAAACTGTACCCTACACTCAAATTTCCAATATAAGTGAATACATTTGTTATAATTACAACTTTATTCGGACTTCAGAAAGAACATAAGTGTTTTTTCAGATATACTTTGTTGATGATAATGAGAAGGAAATTATGTAAGATGTGCGAGTATTGATGGCATTTAAGCTACCTTGATACAGCATTAAAAAAAATTATTCTACGACTAGAACAGTTGTCAGACTTTTGATCTATATTTGACATATTCCTAGCTACAAAACAATGTTACCAAAAGTGGTATTTAAAGCTGAAAATTTATCAGCTGAGGTATTCAAAGAACGTTGTTTGGTGTGGTGATTGTAGATCAGACGACTGACCTCCCTTGGAAAGAGGGAACACTTAGAGGCACTGGTAATATAAAAGACCGAGTCCCGGCCTACTGGGTGAACGACCTTCGTAGGGTATGGCATAGCCGGAGTCTTGGGAGGTTAGAGGCGTGGCAGCCACCGAGGATGCACAGTGCTGGTCCATGCTCACAAAAAAATAAAATAAAAGGTTAGTCAGACAACCGAACTCACCGGGTTGGTCTAGTGATAAACGCGTCTTCGTAAATCAGGATTTCGAAGTCTAGAGTTCTAAGGTTCAAATCCTAGTAAAGGCAGTTACTTTTAAACGGATTTGAATACAAGATCGTGGATACCGGTGTTCTTTAGTAGTTTAGTTTTAATTAACCACACATCTCAGAAATGGTCGACCTGAGATTATACAAGACTACACTCGTACACATCCTCTGAAGTAATCCTCACGGTGGTTCCAGAGGCTAAATATCCGGGAAATATTGTTTTGTAGAGCAAAGGAAATAAACTGCTGCGAGTCACAAAGATCCATTCATTGTACGGTAATGTAAAATATACTCACATTTTGTCTTGGAAAAGACGGCTTTTCGATATCATACCTCAAAAGTAAATGCTATCCTAACATTTTTAATTAAAAGCATGCTATATTTATCAATGACATTTTGTAATACGTGGGTATAATAAGTCAAAATTAACAGGAGTTTTTTTTATATTATGAAAGGGTAGAGCAGAGGAAACACAAGTTTTTTTAAACCACTAGCACTCAGTGGCGAGTGGGGGTATTGACCTTTGGCGGACAGCTCAGACTATGCAGTTTCAGTCATGTTGGAGTGTAGAACATCATGTGTTTGCTGTCGAGCAATTTTTTTTAGAAACAATGATTCTGTGGCCACAGTTCAACGTCTTTTCTGTCGAAATTTTAATGTCGAACGTTGAGGTGCAGTTCTAGTTTGAAACACCATACTCCAGTGGCTGAGGAGTTTAGAAGTACTGGATCTGTGATGAAGAAAAACCACCTGACCATCCCCGTTCAGTCCGAACAACGGAAAACGTAGTCAGAGTGAGAAGGGCAGTTCTTATTAGTCCAAAATAGACGCTAGGCGACAGGCTGTAGCACTGGGTATGTCACGCCATTCACTTCATTGCATCATACACAGTGATCTGAAATTTCATCCATACAAAATAATGATTGTCCAGCAGCTAATTGAAAGGGGTGTTGTGCAACGCAAAGAATTTTGTGGCATAATGAACACCATTCTTACGGAAGATGCAAACACCTTAATTGTGATGAGTGACGAAGCCCATTTCCATCTGTATGGATGGCTATGTACAGAATTTTCGGTACTGGGCGTCGGAGAACCGAAGTGAATTACACCAAAAACCGCCCCACGGCTCAAAAGTAACAGTGTGATGCGATGTCTCTAAGGTAGATGTTCTTAGGTGATTTTTTCTTTTTTCCTGTTTAGCCTCCGGTAACTACCGTTCAGATAATACTTCAGAGGATGAATGAGGATGATATGTATGAGTGCAAATGAAGTGTAGTCTTGTACATTCTCAGTTCGACCATTCCTGAGATGTGTGGTTAATTGAAACCTAACCACCAAAGAACACCGGTATCCACGATCTAGTATTCAAATCCGTGTAAAAATAACTGGCTTTACTATGACTTGAACGCTGGAACTCTCGATTTCCAAATCAGCTGATTTGGGAAGACGCGTTCACCACTAGACCAACCCGTTGGGTTTTTTTTAGGTGGTTGGGTTTCAATTAACCACACATCTCAGGAATGGTCGAACTGAGACTGTGCAAGACTACCCTTTATTTGCACTCATACATATCATCCTCGGAAGTAATACTTGAACGGTAATTCCCGGATGCTAAACAGGAAAAAAGGTAGGGATTGTTGGTCCTTACTTTTTGAAAAGGGGGAACCGCAGTTACACTGACAATAGCGCTCTACACATCGACATGTCAAACAACTTCCTGCGTCCAGAACTAGAAAGGCATCGGCAACATGAGAGAAATGTGATTCAAACAAGATGGTGCCATAGCTAGCATGGCGAGAGCATCTATTGAAGTGGTTTGACAAATGTTTCCTGGCAAGTCATTTCACGGTTCGTCGATGTTTCTTGGCCCCCACACTCTCCCGATCTATCGATTTGTGACGCTGTTTGAAATCAAGAATATACGTGAACAAGCCAAACGCAATGGAAGGCCTGAAAATTTCCATTCGCCAAGAAATTGAAGCTGTGTCGCATGAAATTTTGGACAAAGTCGTGCAGAGCTTTAAGGAGGGGCTCCGAATTTGCCTCCGACAAGAAGGATGTCGTCTTACTGACATTATTTTCTGAACCTAATTAAGGTATGTTTATTTCAAAAATGCAATAAAAAATATTATTTAAATAAAATAAAATAGTATTTAAACGTTTTTTTCTTTAATTAAAACAACCGAAGGTAGTGAAAAACATGCGTTTCATCAGCTGCACTCTTTTATATACACACAATATATGCTTATATATAGAGTATAAAAACTTTCTGTCCAAAATAAATAAACTAATTTAATATTAAAGATGCTATATCGTACTCAGTTTTTATTTCCTTGAAAAATGCACATTGGAAACATTTAGTTGGTGCCAGAATTAATTTGTTTAGAAGGCTGAAGCAGTACTCAAGTCTAGTAGAATCTGTCTTTGTTTATTATCTATGATATACGAGTGGTATAGTGACTGTAGAAATTGTTTTTTTTTTTAAATATCGTTTGCGTTTGATATTTTTATTACGTATTAAAGCGTCATTTGTCTTTTACTGAATTTGAACTTCAAGGTATAATTTTAACCACTTTTTTAGGTGTTAAACTGAGTTAGAATTTTTCTCACATCTGAAGTAGGTTATCTTTTGGCTTCAACGTAATTTAATTGGTTTATTAAAACATCGAAAGTTACTGTATGATAGTTTTTTCGTATGGAAGGTGTTTGATTTTAACTTTTTATTTTTATAATGGCTGATAAATCGAGCAACCTTGAGGTAAACTGTGGATTTTGGGACTGATATTGTTTTACGAAATGAAACATAACATTAAATTAGTTTAGCTTGCCACTAATTCTATTTAATTGCTTTTTAGAGTCTGGTTTTGGCTTCTTAATGCGATTCTGTTTGTGAAGATTAGATTTTGCCTTATCGCAGCATGTTTGACTGGTGAAAAGTTTATTATTGAAAGAATAATTTTTCCGTTTTCGTTTTAATGGAAAGTTCTACTACATTAACTCGAGAAACGAGGGTAAAACTATTTTAATTTGGTAATGTTCTAGAGTATGATGCTAAGTAATGTTGGCTATTTCATTGAAGTTAGTACGTTTTGTTCACTTTATTAAAAAAGTAAAGTCAAAATAATATAAAAACATTTCCACTTTTATTAATCACCTGTTTGTTTAAAAGTATGTAAATTGGTTATAAGTGTACATAATACATGCCCGTTTTTGTACACATTTATGTAATATGGCAGTTCTCTTTTATGGTTACCTTTTTGATAAAAAATAGTATAAATTTTCATGCAAATCTTTTTATTAATTTCATGCCACTTTAATGATAACAGTAATAATAATGTAACCTTTATATTTTATGTAAATATATTGTTTAAAATTGTTCACTTTTAAACCAGTGGAGACACATAAACATGTAGGTATTTTTAATTTAAATATTTAAAAAAAGAATAATTACTTTAGTGAACCTCTGAAGATTGTAAGCAATAAAAATCGTGAAGTATAGATTTTTTTTTTAAATTTGCAAAAAGATTCTGTGTGTTGTATAATCTGGGAATATAATATATGTGTATTGAAACCACCAACTCAATGTATAAATAATTTACTTGGAAATATTTTTTTAATTTTGTGATAATAATATAAGATTGACATTGATAATTATAATTAGCTTATGAGTTTCAAAATTATGAAATTTATCATTTACTTAAGTTGGTGACACATAGATTAATTACAGATTAACTCCAAAGCCTCTTTCCATATAAAGAAACAAGGAAGAATTTTTTGCCATTAGTTTATTTAATATTTATTCATAAATTAATATTTAGTTAATATTTTAATATGTTTTTTAATGTTTACTTAATATTTTTAACCATAAAACTTACTTAAGATTCATATGACTGTGCCCCTCATTTGTCAGCACACAGTTTTATCAGTCATCAAGTGCATTTAGACGTTCGCTTCTACATTGAAGGATCAAGTAATAAAATAATGCAGTTTTCAATTCAACAACATTCCTTAGTTACACAAATGGGAGATTTTTTGTTTGATTATACCCCAAGGGGAGTTAACTTCACATGCTAAGATTGGATTTGTAGGAAAACACTGAATTTTGGAGCTCCTACCAATCCATTGCCCTTCAAAATGTTAATAAATAAACAGTCGCTTATCGATTGAGCGCCATGTTGCTGTTAAGTGACAATTAATTCCATACCAATTGATCAAAGCTGAGGAATAAAATAATTTTCATGCATGTTAAGGTATGAAGTGATCTTAACAATTTCTTCAATAAAGTATGGTCCTATTAGATAGACTTTGAATATTGCTGCCCGTTCATTCTATGTGCTTGGTGGTCTGTAATTTCCTTATAAAAATGGAAGATTTTTTTTACACCAAAATACATTTTCCAAGATCTATTATTACTCGTGTAAATGGCATAATCATCAGAAAAGAAAACTGGTTTCTGCAATTGAACAGTAGTGATTAAATACAATTTTGTAGAGCTTTGCAACAGGTTTCCTTTAAAGCCATGTCCTGGTCATTAAAATGGAACAAGCTACTTTTATGTAGGTCAGTCCTAATTTTTACCACCAATTTCTTATTAGTAGTAGTTCTGTTCTCCAAGAACAATGTTTAATTTTTGTAATTAATTATATGCATATTTTATTAGGATTCAGATATTAAGTTAGTTAAATTTGCTTTATATGGTACAGCCTGTACCACATAAAACAAAACTTTCATATTTTTAGAAGCATCTGGCAGTACAGTTTATATCTGATATACATTGCTTAATTTGGAGATTTTCTTTTTTGAAGTCTTTGCCCATTTTTTGATGACTCTTGTGTTTGAAGGGAAAATAGTTTGTTGTGGTCAGTGAAAAATTGTTGATCTCTTATTGTTAAAGGTTTTGTTTCTTAAGAGTCTCAAGAAGAATGATCATCCACTACTTGCAGGGATGTTGGCGCATCTTTTTGGGTGGTTTTCTTTGCGTTTTTTCACAGTTCCTATGTTTGTAAATTACTTATACCACAATATCCACACCTTTTTTGGGATGTACTATTAGTTTTGCGTAAATTCCACTGGAACTGTGTGAAAGGTGTGGAAACTTGTAGTTATTGTGGGCTTGATATTTGTGTGGTTTTCTGGGAAACTGCTCTGAGATTCTTTTCCTCTGTGGCTGTACAAAAAACTCTACAACAAATTTAGCTCAGTAATGTGAGTTAAGAAAGTTAGAGATAATTATGATGACAAAAACATTCCATATAATTTTAAGTTAAATTTCAATATTCAAAGTAATGATTTTTTTTCTTCAGTATGGACACTAAGTGAAGTATAACTGAATATAGGGAGAAATTATTGTCAAATGTACCTGATCTTAAACCTATAACTACCTTAACTACTTATTTTTGAAAGAAATGAGTTGTTCAATAAAGTTAAAACATTTTTGTAGTTAAAAATTTTAATTTAAAAAACCTGATTTAATTTTTCAGCATGAATTTTGGCCCTAAATAAGATTGCTTACATTCAAGTAATATTATACCCTGGACCCCATAAACCTAGTAGTTATTTATCTTGTTCTTAATTTTGAGTATCTAAATTTCTTTTAACATCTGAATGCTTAAAATTAATTATTGCTGATTGAGTTAAAAATGACAACCATCGTTAATTGTTGGCCCTTAAAAAATTGTTTACAGTTATCAACTTATTCATATAATTTACCTAATGGTTTTCTTCTGTGGTCTGAAAAAGTTTTCTTTCTAAACATCTTTTTTGGTGGTGTTCTCCAAAAATGTATTGAAGTAACTGGATAATGATATACCATTTCTTTAAATAACATTTTCACGTAGCCTAAAGATATTTGAGTTATGTTTGTTTATTTAATTGACATATTTATTCCAAGAGAGGATATAATCAGTTTTCAGGTAGAGTCTTATGGTCTTTAACAAACACTATAAAAGTATTCTCTGTTGTATAATATTATTATCTAGCATGTCATTTACATTACTTTATAAGCTGGTTTTTTTTTTTTTTTTTTTTAGTAAATAATTTTTTTTTAATTGTTTGAGATTTTAAACAGCTGCATGCAGATCTACCTGTGAAAGAAGTTCAAATTATTATTTCTTTATATCTATTAATGTTCTTTTCTCTAACACAATTATATTTTTTATCACTGTGATGAAATGTTATAACAACATTTTTTACATTAGGCCATTTTTCAACCATCATTAAAAATATATGTCATTGTATTTGAAGAAAATTTTTCATGACTCCTTTGTCATTGGTGATACTGTTGATGGTGCTTGGAAGTGATTTGGAAAATTCTTTATTGAATACATTTAATCTGCGTTGAGTTCATCTAATATGATATTTCTGTAAAATTTTACGTGTTTATAAATTTTATATTTTCAATTGTGCTGAGGTTGTTGCTTTTGCTGTTTTATAAATTACATGTTAAATTTGTGCAGGTGTCTTGATTCAGCAAGCTGATTTGCAGAGGCCAATTGGTTGTGTGTTTTTGGTAATGTGGATGAATTAGTATACAACATCCAGTCTTTTCAATATAGTGTTTAGTTTGTTCATCGCAATTAATTTAGTTTATTTCTGGGCTGTTGCATTTTCAATGATGCCATGTGATAATTCCCTTGCACAACAGATTAGCAAAGAATACTGACATTTGTCACACACACACGCACATGCACACGTACACACACGCACCACACACACATACATACACATATATATACATACACACGTAGTCATGCGCGTGCGCACGCACAAACCAACAAATTAATTATGTGTTGCTTTCTAAGTACTATATTGGTGAGCTGGAGTCATTATTCATAGGTAAAATGAATACATACTTACACTAGACTCATTAATGTAATCATTCTTTGCATATTGCCTCAGAAAGAAAAGAAAACTAGATAAGAATTTGATCACAAAATGCAATATTACAGACACAAAATTTTACAAAATAACAATAAATATAAAAACATAACCACATAATCTATATTAGATCCGCATACTAAGAGGATTTCTTAATCACTTCCAAGAGGTGACTTCTTGCCTCTGGCATCTTTACTGATGAAGAAAATGAATGACTAGCCTCAAAAAGGATCACAATTGCATCAAGGTGAATCATTGGAAAAAACTGATAACAAAGTTGAATACATTCCTGGCATTGGTTATTTGTTATTATATAGTGGAAAAATAATTATCATGAAAAAGTTACCAAAGATTACTTTTTTGTGGTTGGGGGAGTAATTTATGATGAAGTTTTATTGTAAAATATTCATTATATTTATGTTTAAATAAACTAAAAAGAATTAAAAATAATTGTTTTATTTATTTTATCCCTCACCTCCAAAATTACCTTCCGAAATATATTTTTGATTTTTTGAAATTTACTATGCTAAACAGAAGAAACAAAAAAAAATCCACAAACGAGGTACAACTAATAAAACGCTTACTGATTTTTTTTTTGTGGGTGAAGGGTGAATTATGCTGAGATTTTATTACAGTATTATTATAAAAAGTTTAATATTATAGTATAATTTAGACTTTTAATATTAAAAGTTTAAATAAATACAAAAAAAAAATTATCCTTGATTGGATTTCCCACTCCAATATTGCTCCTAAAATGGTTTTTTTTAGGTTGCTTGCACTACTAATATGCGTAGATATTTAAAAAAATTTGGTTAATAAATATGCATTATATAAAAATTTAGCTTTTTCAATTTTTGGTGAAGGTGTCAATCTTCGGGAAAATTGTTTTATAAAAATTGTAAGGTAAGTATGCATGCGTAAATATAAAGTGGGGTTATGTTTGCAAAATTTGGAGAAAATTGCTTCTCAAAAAGCCCCTCCTTACCCTGTAGATAGTGACCCAAAACTTAACCAACAAAGTGCCTCATATGCATGAGTACACAAAATTTTTCAAATCTGTTTATCCAGTCAATATTTATTAAGCTTCAAACACGCCAACACACATACGTACGTATGTACATTACCCTCTCCTTTTAGTTAGATTTCATTAAAAAAGCTACTTATTGTAATAGGTACCATGATTCGACTTCTGAAAAATTTTGACATATCTTCGCATTTCACATCCCCTAGACCCCAAAACCATTGTCAACTCAAAAGTTTATATATATATATATATATATATATATACTACACACTTTCTTGTGTATCCTTATTCACTTTCTTGTGGACATGATAACTGTCATAATTTTGCGCCAATCACTTTTAAATTGTTCTTTAAAAATAACGTCCCAAAATCTCGGTCGAGTTTGTTAATGGCCAAAATCGGACCATGGGGGTGGAAAGGGGCTTTCTTATTAAGAAAAATATCGAATTCATTTAAAGTTCCTATTCTTTAGATAAGGACCTAAAACTTATCTAAACAAATTTTTTTTTATATCACCAATCATTGGCCCAGGGGGTTGAAAAGATGGGGTTTTGCAGACAAAAGAGAATCATACCTCTCTTAATAGGCATAGTATCGAATCGGCTTAAAGTGGTCGTTAGTCCTCTAAACATTACCTAAAACTATTGTCTGAAACAATTTCTGATATGAGCAATCCTTATGGCAAGGAATGACAAAATTGTTGCTGGAATTGTAAGATGGGGCTTGTTGTATGCTAAACATGCGAAACTTTTTTCTTATGCAACCATTGTTGTATTGAGTAAATTTGAAGTTTTTCTTAACTTTAAGGTGGAAACCTTTTTTATTCCCTATTTAGGACTGGTGAAATCTACCTCCGCCTTCTGGCGTGCCGAAAGGGATTTTTTTGTTTTTTAGGGCTCCTGGCGCATGAAACATTGAGAAATGAAAAAACTCAAATCCCATTTTTTGACTGTTTACCATACTTTACTTATTGCAGCATAGCTGTAGAGCTTTGATGCCAGGAAATTAAAGCGGTATATTAAAAAGCATTTGAATTTGCTCTGAATTACATCCATTTTATGTTTATCTATATAAAGTATGAATTGACAGTGATTATTAATGGGATGAAAGGCTGTAGTTAAGAATAAGCCTGTCAAAAAAGTGGAAATTTTGAGATTTATTTATACAGAAGAAAATTTAATTTAAGTGTGTTAATTTATTTTAAAGATATATTTTGGTAAACCAAACAGATAAATTGAAATAAGTAAAGAAGCATTTGGTTTAATTTCAGACACCACAGAAATCAGCTATAATTCAATATTGCTTAAAAAGTTTTACTTAAAATCTGAAGCTAGTTAGCAGTTTAATTATTAAACAATTATTGTGTAAATTCTAATTAAGTACTTTACAGAACAGTAATCATAATTCCAAATAAATAATTAAAAAAAATTAATTTAAATAATTAAAATAATAATAGATTTGACAAAAACAACACATTAAGAAAACGCAAAACATTAAATTTATTATTTAACCATATACTGAAAAGGTTTCCCAACCATTCCAAGTCAGAAAATTGTTATTGATCTTGATTTCCTGTCATTGGGGAGAAGGTGATTAATTAATTGATCCAATTTGAAAACTCTTTCCATACTGAATGTGATATATGATTATTGTTGCTGTGAATTTATAGTTTAGTAATCAGTTCATTTTACCCCATTTCTTTTAGGAGAAAGAGATGTTGCGGCAAAGAAAAAAAGATGATTTTGGCTGGTCACCAGAATCTTATTCTGAAAAGAAACATATTATTTGTGGTCCTAGGATTTATAAATTGTCTACTCTCCTTGCTACTTTTGTAATTATATTTGGTTGGTTTGCATTGTATAGCATTGTATTGCATTTGAATGAAAGATTACCACCGATGGTTCATAAATATGATGAAGAAACTTATAAAGATAGGTAATTAATTTTGATTTTATGTATCTATTACATTATTATTGAATTTTTATAGATTGTTTAGTATATAATTTTAAAAAAAGTTATAGAAATTTTTTTTAAAGTAATTTTTTTCACTCGATTATTATTTCCTAAGAGAGGTTTTACATGCATTAGGAAGAAAGATAGCAGGAATCCATTGGAGGGAAAATCAGTTAATGAAGTGTTAGTTTAAGAAAAAGAAATTGTTGATAATTTAAAAATAAATTACTATTATATGAATTTGATAGTGTTCAAAAAGATTTAAACAAATGTAAGTCTGTAGTATGTCTTGAATTGTAATAGAAAGTAGCTCATCTCATGCCACTTCACATAATTTTAAAATATAACCTCAGATTTTATTTAAAAGTTTTTTCTTTATATATTTCCATGAAGTGAAATTATTTTTAAAAAAAAGTAATTATCCATTACTCCAACTTGACATTTTTTTTGCAATAACATGTTAGCATATATTTAATATGTAAATAACTACTATTTTGTTTCACACAACAACAGTCTTGTGCATAGGTTATCCATCACATTTTATACTGTGACTACACACTGGATCTATTTATGATGACTGCTTACCTTCCTCAATGAAATATGACCTTATAATAACGAATGATGAAATGGGACACCAGTTTGTCACTTTGACTCTGTGGAATAGCTTTTAGTATATTTTTTATCGATTTACTTAACATTTGTGAATGTTTTGCTTATTGATGAAGCCTGAAAGGTTGAAATGAGAAATTACTTGATTGTTGTATATGGTAAAAAGCTCTAAGAACTACAAGTAGCTATACTAAGATAAAATCATTTAATGGTTATAATGTACTACAAAACTGCACTCATTTATTTGCTTTTTAACTATGTTTTTGTTTACAACCATTTTCACAAATTTATTCATGTTAAGAGTTATTTCTTCTTTTACATAGATCTGAGTTAGTTATGTTAACAGTTGGAACAGGAAGTTATCTGATTATGTCTTGTATGGCTACCAACAGAAGCCCTTTTGCCTGGCAAGTAAATTGTAGATGAAGGCCCATTGCTGGCCTCTGTGGTGCGAGTGGTAGCATTTCGGCCTTTCATCTGGAGGTCCCAGGTTTGAATCCCAGTCAGGCATGGCATTTTCACACGCTACAAAAATTGTCATTCATCTCATCATCTGAAGTAATACCGAACAGTAGTCCATGATGTTAGAAAAAAAAAAAGATGAAGGCACAAAAGAATACATGAACTACAGTTTAGTTCCCTTTTAGCTTCAGTTATTTTATCATTTTCTCTATCCACAATTTTTTTGTCATAAATGCTGCAAATTGTCTTGTGGCCCTGCATTCATTAGCTCTCTTTTTTCCTTGATTATAACATATAATTCTATAAAAGATGTATGGGAATTTGAAACTTGTTTCACAAGCAGGGATGTTTTATCAAGAGGTTTAAAAAAATGATCTTTCCCTTATGTCTTGAACTAAACTGCCAAGAATAAAGCATTTCTGTAAGAATTCTTTGGCCAATTAAATGTTTGATATGTGCATGTGCCCATGTGTGTGCACATGTTCATTTGGTGCTGCATGTGTATATAAAATAAATCTAGTAATATATTATATGAATCAAAAGTGTTATAAACTCTGTGTTATAAAGTATTATAAGCAAAGTTTTATAAAACTTTGATCCTTTAATGGTTTTTTAACCTTTGATACTATAAAATAAATTAATTTTGGGGGTTAATAATGAGTTTTTCTGGCTTTTTTTTTTGCAATTGTTGGTAATTATTCTGTAGTACCATCTACAGTAGTGTATACATTTTCATCTTCTAGTTGCAGATAAAGCCATTCATTTGTAATTTCAAGGTGACAGAGTTATTTGGTTTGTGAACTTAGTAGCTCTGCCATCACTAGAAATTATCAGTAGAACTAAACTGCCAAGAATAAAGCATTTCTGTAAGAATTCTTTGGCCAATTAAATGTTTGATATGTGCATGTGCCCATGTGTGTGCACATGTTCATTTGGTGCTGCATGTGTATATAAAATAAATCTAGTAATATATTATATGAATCAAAAGTGTTATAAACTCTGTGTTATAAAGTATTATAAGCAAAGTTTTATAAAACTTTGATCCTTTAATGGTTTTTTAACCTTTGATACTATAAAATAAATTAATTTTGGGGGTTAATAATGAGTTTTTCTGGCTTTTTTTTTGCAATTGTTGGTAATTATTCTGTAGTACCATCTACAGTAGTGTATACATTTTCATCTTCTAGTTGCAGATAAAGCCATTCATTTGTAATTTCAAGGTGACAGAGTTATTTGGTTTGTGAACTTAGTAGCTCTGCCATCACTAGAAATTATCAGTAGAAATTATAATACTCTCATTGATAAGTTGCTACGTTATTTTAAGTGTAGAAAATGAAATAATATGACCAAGATTGTTACTAATAAAAGTGAATGACTTATTTTGAACTTCAACCTCATTTCTGCAATAAATTAGAAATAGATGAATTTGGTTTGAAAATTAAGCCGTAGGCAGCATTTTGAAAAACATTATTTAATTTTTGGTAAAGTGTATCAGAATAAAGTTGGAATTGTTATTCTTTTTCACTTACTAATCATAATTATATTGCTGTCTTTATAATTCTGCAATGAAGTGTTTAGGAAAAATATCAAATTTATTAAGCAACAAGAGATTAAATTCATTAATTGGTTTTTCTAATGCTTTCAATGTTGATTTATTAATGTAAGTATTTGCTTGAGTTCAAAAGATTCTAGGAATTCAAAATTGTCAAGCTGGATGAAATATTGATTAAATGAATTCAGGACACTTAATACTGTGATGCAGCATACACACTAGCTTTTTGTTAAGCCCTTGGTTAGTGAGGAGGAAGACTAGTAGTTTGCATTATAAGTTTAACAAACTGATGATATATTTTGAAAAATGCCAAACAAATTTCAAATTTGTAATTTCCAAACAAATTTTTAATTATTGATTATTAATACTCTCTTTTAAGGTGTAACATGCAGAGCTTTGTTAATCCTATTTTTATCATTAGAATGTTTTACCATGTATGGAGTATAAACATCTTAATGAGATTCTGGTAATCTCATCAAATGTTGCTATAACACTTACTTCCTGAAGAGTTTTTGTTGTATTTGTGTTCTTGAAAATTATTGTAGCTCTTAAATGTTCCATATAGTTCAATTTAAACTTCCATTCAAATCATTTGATCATTGATCAAACAATTTTTAGTGTAAGAAGTAAATGTATTTATACAAAAAAATAATGCAATTTTTTTCACTTACATGTACTTAAAGAAATTATGGATATTTGTCTGATGAGGGATGATTGCATATGAAGGAAGGTTGAATGAATCATACATAAGTAAAAACTTTCAGGATCAGAGTCCTATGGCTGACTTTCAGCGGTCTGATTACTGTTTCATATATATCTACAGCTTCAACCCAAGTAACTTTCATATTATTTCACCAGGAGTAAAAATTATTAACAGAGGGTATGAAGGCAGAAATAGGTGGTTTGCTGTCTATTGTGTAAAGTAATTTTGCTATATTAAGGGCTAATGTTATTAAGTAACTGGAAAACACCTAAAAAATTTTTATCATAAGAACTTTAAATTTAGGCTTATTGTTTTATAAAATTTATAGCTTTATCCAAAACTGTTGGTAATTTCTCAACAACTCGAACTTCTTTGTTTGTATTGCAGTGGACATACTTTATAAAGAGAGCTGCATTTATTGCTGTAGTAATAACAAAACAATAGCTTCAACACAGCATATGACCACACTAAGTCTTACATATTTGATGCATTCCAGTCCATTATTGATCATGAATTCTTGTGGATATTTCATCTTGACTGTCCATGCTGTCACAAAATAACATATTTCACAAAATGTATTGCTATCTTTGTATCTAACATCACATAGAATCTGAATCTAAAGGGTTTTAGTTGGTGACTGCCCAACATTACCATCTGTGCAAGCAGATGGTGAGTGTTGAGATTTGAGTGTTGAGATTTTCCCTCCGATGTAAAAAAAAGTAAAACTAGAAATTATACAGTGATTTTTATCAAGTAATACTGCAACTACTTAAGTACTGATCATGCTAATATGTAATCTTATGAAATTTTTTGTTATAACAAATTTTAAAATAAAATAGCATTAATGAGTTTATGAGAATTTATGATTAGCAAATTAAAAATCTGAAAGCTCTTAAAAGAATAAAATAAAGTTGTAGTTTCTATTTTTATTACTGTGTTGGTGGCAATAATTTTATTTATTTGTATAGGAAGTAAGCTTGATAAATGTTAATAATGGAAACATTTTCAAAAAGTTTGTTTAGTTTTAATTATATGATTTTATGAAATTTAATGGAATTGTTTTCTTTTTAGATTTATTGGTGAAAGGGCAAAGGACTTTTTAACAAAATTGGCGAAAATTGGAGTAAAAGTCATTGGAAGTTATGAAAATGAAGTTAGTGCTGTTGCACTTATTGAACATGAAATAAATTTAATTATGAGTAATGCTAGTGGTTTCAATAAATTGAGCTTTGATCACCAGATAACAAATGGTTCTTATTTTCTTAAACAGCCTGTTGGTTTCATTTCAACATATGAAAATGTTCAAAATCTTATTGTTAAGATTGGTCCACCAGATGCGTCAAATGAAACATCTAGTCTTCTTGTTAATTGTCATTTTGATTCAGCTCCTTCTAGTCCAGGTATTAAAAAATAATGTTTAATTATGTATTCATTCGTTTCCTGTGTATGTCATTTATTTGTCTTATTTTTTCTAAGTTTTGATTGATGTGCAAGTTATTTGCAAATTATTAGGATTTTCTTACTGTATATAAAATTGTATTCTTTTCATGTTTTTATATCTCTGTGCTTTATTCCTCCTGATTTAGTCTTCACAATATGCTTTCTTCTATAGTTTCTCAAACTGATTAATCAAGTTATGTAGTTGTTAGCTTATTTACTTCTAGATCATCTGATTCAGCCACCTCACTTCCTTGTTAAATATGAGTTTAGCATGTCTGAGGTGGCAATAATAAAAATAAAGATTCAGTTTTTTATGTGCTCTAGACTATGTACGCTGCAGGATTGGAGTATCTGTCTATAATTTCTATTTTTTTTTTCTTAAGTGATCATTTTATAAATTATTTTAACTAAAAGCAATTTTTAATTTGTTTTTGTTACATTTTTTCAGTAGAAAAAAATTTTTCTAAATGAAAATAATTTTACACATAAAATTAACTAGGTAATGTTAAAATTAACTAGTTAATTTTTCAGTTGATTAAAATTTGGTTGGTCTTTTTCAGATTCCATTAACCGTTTATAGTTATGACATGTTGGATCATTTAAGAACATGATCTTTGGTAGATTCTGTTACTGGAATTTTTTCTGCAATCTTCTTAGCATTGGTTTTTTGTAAATTGCTTGGTATAAAATTTGAGACTTTTTAATTTCAGCCAGATTATTTTGAACGCAGATGTAAAGAAATATTAGATGTAAAATTTTCTGATAGATTTAATAAATGCTAACAAACTTGCTTGCTTCTATTTTATTATTTAAGCTGTCACATAACATACTGAATGTAAAAACATCATTGTCATTTACCATGTTTCACCTTTTTTCCTGTTTAGGAAACCTGGTTCTAGGAAACATTTCAATTTTAAATGAGTGTTACAAATATTGGTTTGTACTGTACATTAAAGTGGTGCTAATGGTTGAGTATATGATTGAATTAACAAAGATAATTTGTGATATATGTATGGCTTGCAGAGTAAAAATACAATTCTCCATATTTATAGTTAAAGAACAGGAATTATTTTTTTTTTCAGAGTGAAAAACACTTTGCATTATCATCGCCTGGATCAAACATTATAACGGGTAAAAATTTAAGAAAAAAGCTAAAAACTAAAACTAGATTAAAATTAAGGTATAAAAAAAAACTAAAGCTTAAATGTAATTTTTATTCATTTAAAAACTTATAACTAATATAAAATACAAGAAAAAATAATAAAAAGCTAAAAACTAAAGCTAGATTAAAAGAAAAATATTAAAAGATAGAAAAAAAGCAATTAAAATTTAAAGCTAAGCTAATACCACAGATAGATATTAAAAACTTAAAACTAATATCATGAAAAGCTTACAACTAATATCACAGTCAGAATCTTAACAGTAAAATACATTTATTTAAAGAGAAATACAAAAATAAGAAATAAAAATATATAAAATTTAACAAAACCTGTAAGGGGTGTAAAGGGCCCCTTCATGGATAACAAAGATTCTAAGTTTAAAACCTATGATAATTAAAAAAATATTAAAAAAAACTTACTCTTAAGAATAACAAATATAAATACTAGAACTAGGTAAATTTAATTTAATCAAAGTTTTAGTAATTTAATTTAATTTTGTGAAACATGTTTATACTCTATAGTACTCTGTAACTATTTATAGCTCTATAACAGGAAATACTGCAAAATAATAAGATGGGGTGAACATAATCAATTAGATTACTGTGAACTGTATTTTTATAAGAAATGTAATTTAATTAACACATAAATTATAACAATTAAATTATAGTCTGTATTTACTCTTTGGAATAATTTAAAAGAATATATTTCAAGAGGTTGGGAATTGTAAAACTCCACTGTTTCAAGGTATCCAGTGTTTAGAGGCGTTTATTTATAAACATTTCACCATATGATAAAAATAAAGACTGTTTCTGGTGAAAATACGTATTGCTTCAAAATTTCCCTGTGTTGCACCTAAACATCTGATTGGATGAATGTTAAAAATTTTCTGAGAAAATTACTCCTGTTCTGGGCCAGAGCCCTGTGACATTATTTAAATCTGGGCCTGACTGTAGTAATAGCTCCTTTGTCTCTCTTTTCCATGTTATTTTTAATGCTTGTGTACATGTTTACACTTTATTGTCATGACATGTAGAAGTGTAATTTTGTATGTACTACGTTCCAATACTTTCCTGTAAATTCATAGCTATTACTTTTACTAAACATTAACTCCTTTGATTTAAGATTTTACCTTCTTATTCATATTGTTTTTATTTTTTTAAATTTTATAGTAATTAAACTTAACTACATTTTCTTTTCTGTTATTGCCACTGTAATAAAAGTTATAAATCATCTCTTTATTTGTTTCTACCCCTCTCTGTTCACTTCCTACCCTCATTTGTTAATGCCAAACACCCCAAATCTAATTTTTAATGACCAGTTTATATTTAAGATCTTCAAGTTCCCTCTCTTAGTAATAATCTTGCATTCAACGCTCAGTTTTCATATGTTTTTTTGAGGGGAATCATCTTTATATTTTGTTCACTTCCTGTAAGTGTTATTGGAAGACTATTTCTAACATTCGGGTTTTCATATAACTGTATACAATTCACTACAATTGCTGATTTTGAAAGAAAATTATTTATTTGTATGATTATATTTTAATTTATTTACTCTTAAGATGTGAATAAATTTTAGTTCAACTTCCTGTGAAATGTGTTCTAATCTTTCATGTAGTATCAATCTGAAAACTTTTTGTGGAGCTATGCTTATTTCTCAGTATCACCTACAATGTTGGTCTCACCTTGGTAGCCAATAACAGTGATTCCATACCTTCCTTATATTTTTTTTTTTCATGGACATAGTAATCTAATATAGATGTAGTAATGGATTTAGTTACTGCTTTAAGTTTGAAAAGATTTTATTTACAGTGCATGCAAATTAATCCAAACAAAGGGAATTTTTTGTTTATTTGTATGTGGTTACACTACTTGGTCACACCTTTTCTGTAAGTTGTCTGTGAAATGTGAGGTTATTTTGCAATTTTCATATTATAAATAATGTTTTGTGAAAGTTTATTCCATTTTTTTATTACAAAATCATATTTTCATATTTTTTGTTCTGTATGTCTTGAATATATAATAGTGGACATAATTCCAAGAACGTGTACAAAAATTGTTTTTCTTTCTGAGTATGACGATGTAATGACAAATAGCTTCTGAGTTTGGTTTAAAATAGCATTAACTATAGACAGTAATTGCTATTTTAAAATAAATTAAAGAAACTGGTTCTTTTTCACCCCGAAGGAAAGGCGCAAATGTGGCCGTAAAAGAAAAACTACTCCAATACAGGTTTGGTTTTTAGTGAAAAAAGTTAACTTGATCTAAAATTATCTGCTGTGGATTTAAATTGAGAATCAGCAACCAGTGGAATACATTTATAAATGACAACTGTTAGACACAGACTTCTTGTAGCTGGATGAAAAGCTTGTCGGCCAGCTAAAAAGTAACTTTTAACACCAGCAATGTGCAAAAAATGGCACTTGTGACTCAAAGCATATGATAATTGAACCAAAGAAAACTGAAAATATGTTTTGTTTTCCAAGTCACAATTTTTATGTTCGTGGGCAAAGGTTTCCACATTAGAAAAGCACCAGATAAAAATACATCGCTGGCTCATATCCAACAATCGATTAAACATTCCCAGAAAAAATGTTTTGAAGTTATCACACATTTGAATTGATATGATAAAAAGTAGATGATATGTTAAAAAGTGATACAACAAAAAGTATCCGTAAAGTATCCAAGACTTGCATCCTAACTGATGTTTCATACAATAAGCTTATAAATTCAGTCCTTAGACATCTGAAGTTCATTTTTTGAATCCATTGCTTTACATAAAAATCTTGTACATAAAAATATCACACCCTTGTTTATATGGAACTTAAGCATGATCTTAATTTTTGGTAAATTGGGTTAATAAAAATAAATTATTCTCGACAGGTATTTTTTTCTGGTACTTTATTTCTTAAAATAAGCATTTAATTGTCTTTACGTAATATGAATTAGTCAATATTAATTAAAGTAAATGGATTCATATTAAGTAAATGAAAAGTGGAACTTTTTTTGTAGGTGCAAGTGATGATGGTCTTAATTGTGCTGTGATGTTAGAAGTACTGAGAGTGTTATCTCAACAAAAGTATGTACTTGATAATAATGTAATATTTCTTTTTAATGGTGCTGAAGAAACTCCTTTGCAGGTATGCCTTTTTTAAGTCAAGTTCTTTAAATCTAATAATTTTCTGCAGTTTATAATTTTGTGTAGTTTGTGGAGTCTGACTTTATGCGTGTAAATCTTCATCTTTATATCTGAACCTAATATATTAAATACAGCCATCGGAAAGACCTTGTTAGTTACATAGACAGAGCTCCCCTCCCTCATAATAAACGATACAAATATGAATAATACGGTAACTTTACAGGTACCCACAAATTTACCATGAAACTAGTGTAAGTAATTAAACCTACTCACTGTCTCAGAGCAGGAATCAGCAGTATGCTAAAGGAGTGGAAAGTGAGAAAAGAATGATCTACCCCCAGAAGAACTGTCTAATGAGACAAATAATCTCATACAAAGCACTTCACGTAATGGTTGCCAATCTTGTTTGCAAACCCTTAGGTGTTTGGGTATTTTTTTACCCAAGGTGGAAGTAGTATGTTAATAATCAAAAATTTTATATAGATCATGAAAATTTATTCTGAAAAAATTGGATTTTGTCTTTATAATAAAGAGGTAGTCAAAAACAGGTTCAGGCTTCTTTAGGAAAATCCTCAGAGATCTGTGAAATATGGAAATATTCAAATAAATATTTCAGTTTACTGGAGAGTTAATTGGATTAGTGTATGTATATTCCTTTATTGCGATAACCGTTTTATTACTACTGGTGGCCAGATACATGGATGCAACAATTTAATTTCGCTAACAATAATTTTGAAGTTACTTTTTCATATTTTTACAAAGTAGAAAAGTTCTAAATTTAGAATGTATCAATCTCTGGAGTTCTTTGTTGCTAATCTTTTTTTGAAAAAAAAAAGCTTAGCCGGCATAGTCAGTAAAGTTATTTTGGATAACTTGTTATTTTGGATTTTAAATAAATCCTGTTTTATCCTGATATAAAACAATTTAGTTTAAATAATTCTTTTAAAAAGTGTCTAAATAATGAACAAAAGGATTAAAAAATTATTTACTATTACATAATTATAGTGTAATATCAAAAAAGAAATTATAAATGGTAAATTAGTATTAAATAAATAGTATTTAAATTCCTATAATTAATAATTGAAAAAGAAAAATTTTTGTTCATAAATACTTTAAAAAGTGTGATTAAATTTTATTCTGGTTGTTGTGACAGTTGTACAGTTGCAATATATTAATATAAATAAGGTGTTATTGCAGAGGATAAGGTTCAGTTCAAATGAAATTAGTAAGTTAATTTGTTACTTGACCATTTAAAAAAACAAATTTTTACTATCAAGATGATCTTTTTTCTTATTGGTTGCCGAGTATAAGATTTATGTTTTTATCCTCTTATTTCCAAATAGTATTAAAAAAAATTGTTTTTATAAAGCCTAATAACTTATTTTTCAATGGTATCTCATGTTTGTAATATCAATATGAAACGATAACCAATCTTTCCTTCATTAATTGGTCTACATTTTATCTTATTACCGGTTTTGAGCTGTGATTAAAAGAATTTAGTTATGACTAAAAAAGGTTGCTTTAAATAAAAAAAAAAAAAAACAATAAAAACCCAAACTGGCTTCTATATTTTATTCTATACTTATGTTCTCATCAAGATCCAGTCCATTTTTTTGCTGTTACTCATTTATTATAAAATAAACAAAAGAGGTTTTTAAGTTAATTTTTCAACCTGAGGTTTGCTTCTTCTAGCTTCTTCATAGTTTGCTTTTGCTTTCTTAGCATTCTGAAACATTTTCATGTGTTATTATTTTTTTCATTAAAATATATACGTAATAGATTTGAGATATGATTATATGGAAATTTGAATATTAACAAATTTTATTTGTTAAACGCTTCAAAATTATCATGCTAGCTGCTAAACTGTATAGTAAATACTAGGTGCTATTTATAAACCAAAAGAACTTTTTAATGGCTTTGATTGTAATTACAGATCCACTCGTAGATTTAGTTGAAGGGAATGGAGACTGCTTAATCTGGTAACTACCAGCATGGAGAGTAAAACAGAATATTTATTTACTCTTTCTTCTAGTTTGAGTTTGGTGATCATTAAAAGTAGATGTTTTAATCCTGCATCTGTGTTTATAAGTATATATATTATTTTATTTAGTTGTAAATATTTTCCCCCTTGTATTTTTATTTAAATGTGATCTAGTCGTTTGAGAGTTTAATATCTATTTTGTTCTTGTTAGGCATCTCATGGTTTTATTACCAAACATAAATGGGCAACTGGGATAAGGGCATTCATTAATCTTGAAAGTTGTGGAGCTGGTGGCAGAGAAATTCTTTTCCAGGCTGGTCCACAAAATCCTTGGTTAGTTGAGGTAAGTTTTGAGTGTTATTTTCTGTATAATTATTTTTTCTTATTTCACTTAAGAATTTCAATTATCAATTTTGATTAATGATGAGACAGATATATCTTTAAGTTTTAAGGATGTTTTTAGTTTGGTGAAAACATTTTTAATGTGCTTTTTAAAGGTAACTTTAGTTTTATCTTGATATTTGTACTTTTTTATTTCCCTTTTTTGTTATTAATAAACTATTGATACAATTCTTAACTGATTTGTGTTATTGTGCTAATCTTTTAATTTGAGCATATTTGTTGCATATTAAATCTTCAGTTATTTGCTTTGTTCTGTGATCTTTGATTACTCTCTCTGCTGTTTTCTTTACTTGACTTACTAATCCTAGATGTCTGCTAGGTATTCTATATTACCACTTTCTGTGGTGGAGATGTGATATAATCAAATCCATCTTTCTAGTTTTTATGTTTTACAAAAATTCCTTTTATCATTGGCAATTAAGCTTCTTAATTTTTAACCTTAAATCTTATTTTCCTTTAAATTTCATATTTTTCTATCTGATTTTATTTTCATTTATATTTTTAATTCCTTATGTAAAATTGAGATATTTATTATTATAATCTGTAAAGTCAAGAAGTATGTTTTTTTTTTGTTTCCCAAATATAACATCTTCTCAATTGCAACATGTTTCTTCTCTTGAACTCTCTTATAACTATTGTATTAAAAATTTTCCACTTCCAGTGACTCATCTGTAGTATAATATCCATTTTTGCTTTTGCTGATATAATTTCATTTTTCTGCCACTTTTTATTTTGCTTCATTTGTTCTGTTTTATATGCTTTAGTTGTGCAGTTGATCCAGTTTCTTTTATTGATGTAGTATATCAATTAATACTTTCATAAACTCTTTTACTTTTTTCCTATTAATATTATTTTTTGCAACCCTTACATAAATGATCTTTATTTTAAATAAATTTTGATATTTGTTCCATAAGTAAGTTTTCAGCAATAAAAATTTGCCACTTACTACATGGTATGTTTACATTTGGTAGCACGTGAGTTATTATTTGTTGTTAATTAATGAGAAAATGTGCTTAAACTTAAAACAGAACTAAATTAAAAATTATTGTATTTCTAAATATACGGATCTATACTTCCAGAAAATATATCTGAGCTATTGATTGTTGAGTTCTACATCAAAAATGCAACTGTGTAAGTAGTTAATCAGCAGTGATTGGAATTATAGACTGATATATTTATATATATATACAAATAACAAAACATTTAATATATATCTGTATATATTATATTGTTACCAAATATATGCCTAATTTAATATTGGCAGACGACAATGGTAGCAGCTCAGATGTCAACTGGAGAATGCGCTGGTACAAGCATCACTCCTGTCTTGCAGATGACCGTGTAGTTCTCCTACCATAGTGGCGCTGCGGCCCCACCACTCTCAGGCTCCAATAAAAGAGTGTACACAAGAGTGAATTTTTAATTCATAGTCAACTACCACCTGGAGAAGACCAAAAAGAAGAAGAAGAAGATGT
This sequence comes from Lycorma delicatula, assembly GCF_047948215.1. NCBI lineage: Eukaryota > Metazoa > Arthropoda > Insecta > Hemiptera > Fulgoridae > Lycorma > Lycorma delicatula. The sequence continues at coordinate 190,256,002 of NC_134457.1, read as the reverse complement.
AAGAAGACAGTAGTTCCCTGGCTGCCTTAATGCCTTAATGACCTTCCAGCAGATGCCAACATCCCTGCCGGAGCAGCAGGCCTGCCCGGCCTGCTGAGAGAGTCACTGGACATGGATGTTACCTTCCTGCTCCAGCTCGCCGGGCTTCAATTGCCCTGGCTGGCGGACTCAACAGTTGTAGCAGGCCCAGTGTGAGATCACTTGGGGAGAACTGCCTCAGCCATGCTGGTGAAAGACGACAGATGCCGACCTGACACTGCAGGGCTCTAGGAGCCACCACTGCCACGTTGTAGTGGGGACCCAACTGTCACTGAGTGGAAGTCAGGTCTGATTTCAATGGACAAGCCGGAACTCCCTGACTTTGCCGGAGACCAGCTTCTGACCCAGCAGCTCTTATCTGGGCTACCACAAGGTTATAAATTATGAGCTGTCAAAGTCATTTGATGACAACAGCTCTTCTCAGAGCTACCATATGGTTATAAATTACAACAAGCTGTTGAAGCTGATTGATGACAAAAATGGCCTTTTTCAGGCCTACCACAAGGTTATTAGTTACAATGAGCTGTCTAAGCCAATCGATGACAACAGCAGCCCTTCTCAGGGCTACTACAAGGTTATTAAGTGCCATGTGCCGTCAAAGCCATTTGGTGTCAATATATATAACAAAAACCATCCATGGTCACACCAAAATAGAAAGCAAATAAAGTTATCAATTTATATAATAAACTTTTTGATTCTATGAGTTTATCTAAAGCTGTAGAATACTATATCAGAATTTTGCATATAGTTGATTATGACAATTGCCAATTTTTATATGTACAGATGGCAATGTATGTGAAATAGTATTTTATAACTGATGATGAAACCAGTCCATGTATTCAAAAAGGTTTTCAAAAAATCTGTTAAATTTAATAGCTGACTGTTTGATATGCTGACAGGTGATTTTTTTATTTATTAGTAATTAATTATTAATTACAATACATTAGAAAAGATGTTTATTATAATTAAATGTCTGTAAAAAAAAAAATATTATGGTGTAAAGGTACCATACATAAATATTATGTATGGTATAAATACATACCATACATAATATTATTTATGGTAAATCATAAATATTATGGTATTTATGTATGTTGATAAATATTATGGTATCCAAGTAAATATTTTTAAGTAAAAAGGAAAGTGTTATGCTCATGATATTAAATATTACAAGTTTATTGAATAAAAATTAAAAACAAAAATAATATGAACAAAATTAAATTTTGAAAAGAAAAAGAAATTAAATTATTGTTAATATTGAAAGAAAAAGGAAAAATCATAAAAATTCTTGTTTGAAATTTAAAAAGAGAGATTAATACAGGTATAAGGATAAAGTAGGTAGCTTGTGATGGTTGAGTGGATAGTCCTACTCCCAGGGTTGTAATAATGTGTTAGTGATGAGATTATATTAGTGAAATGAACTTATCTGCATCAGTTGAAGTCATGTCAGGCTGGAGTAGTTGTCCTTATGGCCACCGGTTGAAATCCATCAGAAACAATGTTTGATTTGACTTATACGCATGCATACTTGACTTGGCTTGTAAACATATTTGATTTCTACAAAGATTGTACAGATCAAATATGTTATTCAAAAACATATATGCTTTATGTTCAATCAAAGGGGTTTCCCATCTGCTTCAAGGTGGGTGCCATGATCAAAATTGCCCTTCGTAAAAACAGTGATGGAGCTCCATGATAATTTCATGAGATCTTCTGAAAATATAGTTTTATATATTTAGAAAGTAGGTTGTTTTTATTTGTATAATGATTTCAACTCAACATGCCGTTTTTGTTGTATAATTTGATCTTGTCATAATTCTTACTTTTTTATTTTATGTGCATTTACTTTTTAGTTGTTACTTTTTCTTTTTTTTTAGATTTATAAAAAAGCTGCTGAACATCCGTTTGGTAATGTGCTGGGAGAGGACATTTTCCAGGGAGGACTTGTACCATCTGATACTGATTTTAGAATATTTAGAGATTATGGACATCTAGCAGGTCATTATTCATTTATTATCTTTAGGTTTTCTTTATGTTTATATTCATTATTAATATCAAGAAAAAAAATATATTTAAGACTTTTTAAAACTAATTATTTAGGCAGTTGCCCCATAACAGATGCAGACTAAGAAGTTAACGTATTAAACTATAGCCTATTTTCTTATCTTTTTCTATTAGAAGAAGCTTGGAGTTTGACTAACGTATTATCATTGTAGTTCCCTTTATCAGTCACATTTTTTATGTACATACTTCTTCTTTAACTAGTTACATAGAATTTAGGAGTTATATGACCAGCTTTATGCTACATAGAGTGATGTTTTCACATTTATTTATTAAGATTAGATAACTTATTTAATATGATAGTAGGATACATTAAAAAAAAAACATTTTTATGGTTTTACATGGCCTGTATTTGCAATCTGTTGCAGAAATTTTATTTATAATTTGTAGATTTCTCTTAGGTTATTAATTCAAATGGTCATCCAGGGAAAAATGCTTTTCTTCATTCTTATGATAAAATCATGTATGACATATCAATAAAACTTGTTATAATTATAATTATTCCCACTTCTGGAATGATGCATTATTTAGCTTCTCAATATTCCTTGATTTTGTTAAAGTAAAATTTTTCTTTCTTGTGTCCCCAAAGGAAGAAATCTGCAGATTTTAGGATTGGAATCTTACTGGTTATTAAATGTTTTCAAACCTTGAATTAACATACCTTTGCAGAACTTCTTACAAAGTGTTCATTGAAACTCAAGATGATGCACTGTTGAATTATTCTATTGAAACCACAGCTCACTTTATTTCATGGAATCAGGAAATAAAGTGAGCTGTGGATCTATTCTATTTACATCTTGTATCAATAAATTTTTTACATCACTTAATGTTGCATTACTCCCAATAAAACCTTTGACTTGTGCCCATATCAATTCTATTGTTAAAATTGCAATGGTATGGAGGAAGATGCAACACGATACTACTTTTTGATTTTGCAATTCACATCTATTTGATAATATATTTTTGTTTAACTGATTTCACTATTTTAAAAGTTCTACTTTTAACATGTCATTCGTGTATGTGATTTTGTTTGATCTAACCAATTGGCAATTTCCGATTTTCAGGTTGAAGTGCTTGGAATTTTTTCAGTTTTCAGGCAATGGTACAGTGCATTATCCATTACTATGATGGATCCTTCAGCAACACTTTTGACAATTTTTTTAAACCCCTACATAAAATTGTCACCATTCATTTCATCACGATACTCTTTGGAAGATCTGGATTCAAATACCCAATAACTACCATTTAAAAACCTACCTGTTTTCTGATGGCAATAGTGCAATAGTGTAAAATTGTCCAACTTTTCAATTGTTTTCACATACTTTTTTAGAACTAACATGTTTACCATTAATTTTGTGTTTATTATATTAAAAATTGTTCTTTTGCTAACGTCTATTGCATTACTTACTTTCTGAGCAATATCTCTGACTCCAGTTTCAGGGTTATCTTGTTTTGAAGTTATATATACTTGTTTTGAAGTTACTTAAGGGGTTTCCTGATTTATGTTTCACGACAGAATCACTCTTTGGTAAAACCCAATTGCCACAAAGGCACAGAGTAAATTAAAATTATTGAAAATAACTCTGAACAGAACTGTTATAAAAATGAACTATAAAACTGTATTGTACTGTAACAAGATAACATATAAAGTAACAAGATAACACAGACAGAAATACTTTTTTCACTGAACTGTCTAATAATGTGAAGCATTACAAATAATGCTATTGTTATTAAACATCAATAACACACTCAATTAAAAATAATTGCTTATTATTGGCAGTAGCTGTTTTTAATTACGATAACCTTAAGTATTTTTTCTATCTAGTCTGGGAACTTTTCTGATATCACCTTGTTACATGAATAAAGTTAGCTGTAGACTTTATTATAATTTAGTTAATGTGTATATGGTATTTATTGTAACAATCCCATTAATTTATATGTGTGCAACTGGTTTTATATATTAGATGTGATTGCATTTTTTTTTTTTTTTTTTTTGTAAATTAGAGTTCTAATATAATTTGTTTTATTTTCAGGTTTAGATTTTGCTCACTGTGAGAATGGATATGTTTATCATACAAGATTAGATGATACTTATATGATAAAAGATGGTGTATATCAACATACAGGAGACAATATGTTATCTTTAGTTCGTCATTTTGCATCATATAAAATGTTAGCAAATCCAGATGAAAAAGATGGGAGAATTGTGTACTTTGATTTGGGTGGATTATTCTTTATTACTTACTCTGAAACTACTGGTATTATTCTTAATTTGGCAGCAGTATCGCTATCAGTTTATACGGTTTTACAAAATATTTTTATTTATACTGCAGGTATTGATACTTTATATTTATTTAACTACTGAATTGGTGATGATGATAATGCTGTATTGCAGAACACATCATTATCATCATTTCCTCCTGACCTTATTTTCAGAGTTCTTTTTTCCTGGGATGTATCCTTTTAGTCTTGCACAGTTACATTAAGATTACTTTTAATTTATCTTTCACACAAGGGGAAGATTAGTATTTTATAAAAATAATTTTATGTGTAACATAATAATTTAAAAAATAAAATTCTTTCCCAATTTTTTATTTAAATGCTTAAGTAAAAAGACTATTTTTTTACTTGAACTTACTCCTCAGTTTTATCTATTCATAAAAATACTTAACACTTTTATGACATTTATTTTTAATAATGTTCTTTTTATACTGATTATATTTATCTTCCATATAATTACTTGACAGTAACATCATTGCTTGCTAAAAGAAAGAAACAGTATTATTATTATTATTATAATATTAGAATCAACTTACATAATAAAGTATACTGTAGTAATTTTATCTAATTAACAAATTATTTCAAAGACATTAATATATACAAGTGATTCCAAATTGCAAGACAATCTCTCAGGAGATGAATCTTAAGGGAAAAATTAGAAAAAAAGTTCATGTAAACATAGGTCAGAAAATTGTTTATTAACAAGATTTGGCTCTTGAAACATTTAGCCCTGCTTTCTGCTCCATTTGTGAAATTAAACTGTACTAAAATTCTTACGGTACAAATGGAGGGGTAAATTTGGTTCTTTCTCATGGTTCTAGATTTAAGAAATTGAATAAAAGTTGTCCCAGATCTCTACCTCAATTAGGTTTAAAAAAAAAAATGGTAAAACAAGAAAAGTTCTGTCAGAAAATACACTTTTTTGTTTGGAATAAAATAATTTTGTTAATTTACCAATAAACAAATAAAAATTTCTAGTTGACTCTTAGAGAGTTTAATCCTGATAAAATTGATGTAAATAATGTCCATTTAAATTAAACACAAATTGAGTTCAACTTTAATTAGAAACAAAACACACAAACTGGATCAGAAAAGTGATACAATTTTAAATAGAATAGTTTTCATCAATTTTTGAAAACATAATTTGTTTTCATTTGGAGAGTTGATGGACATGTTATTAATTTATCGTAAAGTAAATAAAAATGAATTGGCTGCTGTGCGTGAATACCGGGAAAGTTATCCAGATCGAAGAGTACCGGATCATAAAACATTTGAGGCTTTGGAGAAGCAAGTTTGAGAAACTGTTAGCAAAAAAAAATCTAGTGCAACGACTTGATGCTGGTCATGAATGTTTTGTGAGAAATGCCAATGATGAAGAAGCAATGTTGGGTGCGATGCAATAATCTTTTACCTCAAGCACCAGAAGGTTGTCACATCCCTTTCATATTTCCCAATCAAGTGTGTGGCGAATATATTAGAACAATCTTTTCTTCCTAAATAAGTAACTGAATTACAATGCAGCTATCTCTGAATCAATATTGCTATCTTACTTTGTTTAAAAATGATGCAGCTCTTGCACACTGTAATTAGATAAAATTATTTGACCCTCTTGTAAATTATTCACAAATTAAAAGCACCAGAAATAACATTTGGTACACTTTCATCCTGCATATTCATTTTTGGTATATAACTTATGAAAAAAATGGCAAAATTAATAAACATTTAGCAACTAAATAACATATGTTATTACTGTAGATTTGCAAAATGTATTAATTTAATTAATGCATAAGCAGTTTAATAAACATTAGCTATTAATTCTACTTTTTAAGTGCAATTATAGTAAAAATGGTAGCAGAAATTCATAAAAGTATGTTATGTTGTAACTTATCTGAGAAAGAGTTAATTGAACCCCACAAATAATAGTAGACTGATGATAATACAGCCATTGAAGTGCATATTCCATTAATTGGATTTTAATGAGAAATATTGCAATATTGCAGGAGTATTATAGTTAAGAGTAATAGCTGATTATGTTTGTCATATTCATATTTACTGATGCAGTGTTTGCTATATTATAATTTTTTTATATGTATTTTGTGAATTATATTGCTCCAGTGAGCTGAACTAACTTTGGCCTGTAAGTATATTTTTAATTGCCTTAGAAGTCATAAGTAAAATTGAATATTAAACATATTACTATTATTACAAAATGAAACTTCAGGAATGATAGTATAATTAATTGGGATTCAGCTGCCATCAAGCTAATAATTGCATTTTCAGTTCATGAGTTTATTCTTATAAACTGTTGAATTGACAAGTTATATAATTAAATGGAATTGCCTAAGGAATCTTAATTAAAACTTTTTCTGTTAATTCTGGTTAACATTGTCTAAAGAATTAAATGTATTAAATCAATAATTTTGAAATATTTTTGTTAATTGTGTGATAAATGTGAATTTCTAAATTCATTGATTAATTGTGTTTGTGTTTATTAGGTATGCCCAGGAAAGAAATTGGCAAACAGTTAATAATGTCTGTGTTAATACCTGGCCTGGGTCTGATTTTGGCAATCGTATTTGTTATCATTATTGCAGTAATTTTGGATTTTACTGGTTCTGTTCTTAGTTGGTATAGCAAACCTTACCTTGTGTTACCTTTGTTTTTTGCACCAACACTTGCTGCTTTCTTTCTACCACCATTACTTCTTAATAAAATAAAGTCTGTTAGTATTCTGTTATAATTAATCTTAGTTTATATAGTTATTTTTTTATGAAGTTATTTATTTTAATGTAAAAACCAATACAATGGAGCTTCATTAAATTGAAGCTGATGGGACTAACAAAAAATTTAAATTATTGATAATCTTAAGTTACTGATTTTTTAATTGGTTCATATGAATTAATACTGACTAAAATGAAATAGCTTAATTAATTAATTAATTAATAATGGTTTTTTATTAGAAATATAATTCTAATTGTAAATTTATCAGTTCCTTTATTAAACCATGTACTATTAGTTTCATAATGGAATTTCCCCAAATTTACAAGGTGGGATGAATAGTTCCAGGCATCACACAGAAGTGGCATTAGTACATTTAATTTCTCAATAGCATCATATGATTTCATTCTTCTTTACAATTAGAGTTTTAAGTTGATGCATTAATTGGCCAAACATGCACTAACAATGAACCATGCAGTGGACGCCCTTTTCAACTGACTACGCTAAAAATGTTAGAAAAGGGCATAAAATCATTTTTGCAGATCGACAAGTGACTGTGAACAAGTTGGCAGAGTCAACAAATCACTTGAGCAATATTTTGCACAAACATTTGGGCATGAACAAGCTATTTGCTTGATGGGTGCCATGTTTGCTCAGATTGACCAAAAACGGTGCCAAAATAACATTTCAAGCGATTGTCTCAAGCTCATTCCGCGCAATCCAGAGGATTTTTTATGTCAATTTGTGATAGTTGACAAGACTGATCTGGCTCTTAGTGACTATCACTTGTTTCCTAACCTAAAAAATGGCTTGGTGGGAAGAAATTTTTGATCAGTAATGGAAGTTATTGCTGCTGTAGATGGTTATTTTAAAGAGTTGGATAAATCGATGTACTAAACTGGCATAAGCACTCTTGTGGCTTACTGGGCTAAGTGTATAGACCTTAGTGGCCCTATTCTCATAAGTTCATGTGCTGCTAGACATTTAGTTGTATTCAATTAAAGTTTTTCAATTAATTTCTGCCAAGGTTCTACTAGCAGCTTGCTATGTGGAGACATAAGAATCTCTGTACCATAAGAAAATGCCTTCACTAAGAAAATGTGATATATATATTTTTTTATCATATTAGGGAGTTTTGTCAGTCTCAGATAAATGTTTACCTAAAAAAATATAAGCTATCAGAAAATTTTTATATTTACACACAGTTTCAAATAAGTGTTTACCTAAAATAAATTAAAAAAAACAAGCTATCGTAAAAATGAGAAGGTTAGGAGCTTTCACTGGAAGCGGTTGACTTCAATACGACTCTGTATACACATTTGTTTTTTGCCTTTCCGTGTTTGTTGCTTTGTTTAGTTTTTTGTTAGTTTGTTCATTTGTTGTTTTATTTATTTTCAGTGTTCTGAGTTTCTTTTGTTATTTAATTTAGTATTTTTTTTTGAGTTTTAATAGTTGTTACTAAGGACTGTTTTGCTAGCCTAGCAACCGTAGGTTTTCTATGATTTTTCGAGTTATTTCCTGTCTTTTTTATTTTTCCAGTGTGATTGGTGTGAAAAGTAACTTATTTTAAGTCCTCTTGAAGTTGTTAAAGATTGTTTTTGTAAATAAATTAGCTTTAATTCAGTTGTTACGTGTTTGCATAGTGACAGTTGATAGTTGTTAACATTCAACTTAGAATAATTTCTAGGTTGAATTTTGTTGTTTGTGTTGACTTCGAAAAATATCTTTTTTGCTTTTGGACTTGGAAATTTTTTTTGTGCGGTTTTTCATCATGACTGATCCTGGAGGGTCGAAGGATGCGAGCCCGCCCCTGTTGATGATTTTTCTACTCGTGCTAGGAGACGGGTGTCCAGTGGGAGGAGAAGGAACCAGGTACCTTGGGTGGAGTTTTCTGGTGACAGTGACTGATCGGTGAGTGTGGAAATCAATATGTGTTGGTCTTTGAGAGCTTCCTGCTTGGGGTTCAGGTGGAAAGAGGATAACTTTGTGGCTGGGCTCACCAGTAGTCGATAGTCGACCACTACTGCATCAACAGTATCTGATGATGGAAGTGTGGAAACTTGGGGCTTTGAAAGGGATTTTCCATGATTGTCTAGGACTTCCAGTGCAGAAATGAGTGTGGGCAGCTGGAGACGAAGTCCATGAAGAGGAGACTGAGGGTCTCTCCCACAGAAGAAGACGACTACAAGAAGTTGTGGGCTAGCATTACAGCCCTGACTACAGAAGAACTGAAGAACTTACGAGCTGTTGACTCAGGTTCGATGTCCTTTAGAGATGATGGACAACAGATGGATGAGGATGGGAAGAAGATGCGGGCCGACAGCGTGGACTTGCTGGCGTCTATAGGGTGATGCAGCGGTCATTGGAGGAACAGTGCTCTGTTGCTGGAGTACGGGATACCGGGCCAGGTTTTGTGGTGGGCCGGACAGGACTGGCCATTGCTTTAATTTTGGGGAGTTCGGCCATGTTAAGAAGAACTGCCAAAAGAAGGCTCATTGTGCTTAATACTGCACCCTCGGCCATGCTCAGGGGGGCTGGGGTTGCAGGATTGCACATTGGAATTGAAGAGTACATTCTGGTGAGCGTGGAACAATGGTGGCTTCAGCATGGAACAGCCTCATCCAGGAGAGGTGGGATGCTGTGGCGTCCCATCGTCGATGAGCAGGCTGGGACTCCTGGTGGAGCCGTAGGGGGGAGTAAAAACCAAAGACCCGGTGGGGGATCCCTTCGGGAATTCCCCATTTGAGGCAGAGGCATAATAAATATCAGAGTCCCAGTAAGGGAGTCCTTCAGGGGTCTCCTTACTAGAGGCATGGCATGAAAAGACCAGTCCCACCCTGTGTTTGTGTTTAAGTGCGAAACCGGCTCTGGGATGGGGCAAATAAAAAGGACAAAAAAAAAGCTGTCAGAAAAGTTTTATATTAAACAGAAATTGAAGGGGACAAGGAGAAAGTTGGAAGTAATGAGTTATTCAGATTATTAATATTTTAATGAATAAAATTGTCCTATATTTAAAAAAAAATGAAACTGCAAATTAATATTTACATTTGACCAATTGCTAGGATTGCTAGTGATTTTCCAATATCTGTAATGTCTAGGGGATTAGCAATGTGGGAAATAGAGGGTATGATTTAAGCACTGATCATGATTGAAGACACATTTAATTAATTGATTATCCAGTAATCAATTTAATAGTCCAAAATTAAAAATTGTTGACTACAGTTTTTCTGCATACTGTTAGTATTAATTAGTGGTGAAAGATCATAGTAATTTATGTCTTGAAAAACAGTGTCTAGAAAATCAAGAATGCAAATTACATTGTTTGTGGAAACTGGTCTCTGTTGTAAAATAATATTGACTGGTAACGGCAGCTATGTAACAAGATCGATTGGCACTGGTTGTTTAAATTATTTTAACAGACTGTTGTTTTTTATTTTTTATTTTTTTTTAAGCTGAACTAATATGTAGTTAGTTTATTCTTAAAAATAAAATTTCATTGTCAGCATCTCTTGTGATTGTTTAAAAACATGTTTGATATATGAATAATTCATAAAGAGTAAGCTTAGTAATAGTTTTTTTATTATAGTCTAAAATTTAATAGTTTTTTATTTTTTTTTATTATAAAAGTGTATTTAAAGTTTAATAAATAATTGATGGTGAAATTTTAAAATGTATGGAAGTAGAACTGTAACTTGCTACCTTTTGGATAACTAACCATTAATATCTTTTAAAATATATAGAACTTAGATTTATTTTTAGACAAATCTTATCAAAGTATTGTTGCTCTTCCAATAATGAACTTTATAACTTTGTTTCTGTTTTAGAGTAATTTGTGTGATGGTGTCAGAGTTCAATTATATTGCAACGGTGTACAGCTGTTATGGACATTAGGATTATTTATTGCAACTTTTTCAGGATTAAGATCAGCATATATTTTATTCATTTGTGTTATATTTACGGCTTTAACAAATTTAATTTTATCAATGATGAATTTGCAACATGATGGTACGTTTAAAATCATATTAATTACTGTTCAGTAATTAATCTTTTACTTTTTTTTAAAATTAGTTTGTCAGTATTGCTATAAATTATTTGTTGTTCATCAGTATTACTTATAATGAACTATTTCAAGCCTCTGAGAAAACTGTATTCTGCATTATAACAGCATATCCTAATCCTAATATAGAATCTCTATGTTTTAATTCAAATCAAAGACAGATTCTGTAGATGTCAACTATCTGCATATCAGTTGATTGATGTAGGGCTCAAACAGATGCATGCACTATATTGATTTGTATAATCTGATGATTGGTACTTTTAATACATACAGAGCTCAGCAGTATTCTTAGTGGGTTCTGTACTTTTTATTTACTTTATCTGAAAGCATCATGTTGTATAAATTAGACAGGGCTAACAGGTAGGAATGTTTGCAGAAGTTTAGGAGTGAAGTTGTAAATTGTGCACAAACGACTGCATAGTTAATCAGGAAATATAACAAAGACTGACTGGACTTTATTTGATTATGTTGTTTAACATGAATGGCATTCTTTCCTATACTCAGCCAATGGGCAAATTCACATTATGGGAAATGCTGTTCTTTCTACAGTGTCAAATTTTATATCATCAGATATTTTTAGGTTTGTCACTCACAGAAGAGAGAATATCAATTTCATGCCATTTGATAGGCATTAATGTAGGGATTTATTTTAACTATTTCTGATTTTGTTTGTTAATAAAATACTGTATATTTTTTAAAATTAATAGCCATATTAATATTTAAACAAAAACTATGTAGAGTTTTTTTTTTGTGTAATGTATGGACAAATCTGTGTATTTTCTATAAACTTCAATAAATACTTCATCAAAATTAATTAAAAAAATCACATAAGTTGTACGTAAGTTGTATTTCCAGATTTCTACAAAAATCTGATCTTCTTCTGCTGCTTTGTAATTCTTCATCTCACCCAGTGCTTGGTAGACTTCTTTTATTGTGAGATGGTAGATGTTTTCTGGTGGTGTTGTTGAAGTTTAGGAGTTCTGTCGGTTCTTTGAAATTTAGAAGTTTGTTGAAATGAAGTTCTAAAATTAATTGTTAATAAACATTATTTATTTTTTAATTTAATTGTCCCAAAACAGACTATACTGCCAATTTTAACTTGATAATCTTTGTTCCAATGTCGGGTTTAATATTTTAAAGATATGTTAGTGTTATAACATATTAAATTATTTTTAAGAGGTATTAGTTATTAATATTTTCCTAATAAATAAATTATATCAGTAAATTGGAAGTCAATTTTTAACTCTATTTGAATTAGTTCTGCAATGTCATTGAAAACCTTTTCTTAATAATGGCAACTATTTACCAGACTGATGAGTTAATGATAGAAAAATTTGCTTGGAGAAACCATATGTGCCTATTCTGTTATGCTGGGTTTAGTTAATTAATGTTTCACCCTTCCGAGTAATTAAAGTTTCTGATTTAAGTCTCTTTAAATCTATTCATTAGATTGTACAATAAAACTTGAATCCTTATTTCAATAACTGTTTCATTTGCTTCAAATATTTTTTCTATCCTTGCACCTGACTTTAGACCAGCATGACAAAATGTAATTTTAGCTTTTATGAAATAAATTTTTATAGGCAATGTACTTTTTTTAATATTTTTAAATGTGGTTCATTGATGAAATCTTTTCCCAATCACTTGCATTTGTTTGATCTAGAATACTGATTCAGTAAGTACTGCTGAGGAAGGAACTGTGCCGTAGTTCTTAGAGAATATTCTAGAAGTATTTTTCCTTGTATTTTAAAAGTGAGTAGTTTTTTAAGTAATTTATAAAAGAAGATTTTATGCATTGAGGTCCATTTCATGATGTAATACTTCATAATGTAATTGGATTAATACTATGTTATTCTTTGCAATTTTATTACATGTACGTACTAAACTTTCAGATGATTAAATGCAATGATAGAATTATAAGTTTTAGTTTCTATAACAGCAGGATATCTGAGAAAGCTGTTCCTCATACTTAAAGATCTTTAAGGTGTTTTTCTGCTATTTTTTATTTTGTTGTTACCATTGTAAATTTTATTCTCTTTATTCTATTGGAGTTGTCTTTGAATTATTTTATTTTTAATTATTTACTGGGAACTTTTATATCTTATTTAGTACTGAGTGCATACATTTTTATTGCCTATTTGTTTTTTTATTTATTTTTCAGTAACTAAGTGGCTTATCGGATACTGTCTGAGTTCTATCATTCCAGCACTGTACTTTGTCTACTTATACATTCTTGCAATGGCACTATTTATACCTATTGCTGGACGTTCTGGAGCAAACATTAATCCAGAACTTTTGATTGGAATTCTTGCTGCATTACTGTGTTCTCTTGTTTTTGGTTACGTTGTAAGTATAGGAATTAAGATTTTGCATTCTTTTGCTCAATTTAAGTACAATATGAAAATTGTTATTCTTTAGTTTCAGATTACCAGACAAATTATTTTAGCGATCTTAGCATATGCTGTTTGAAATGTGTGTTATCATGTTTTATTTTTTTTCCCTGAATTTTTAACGTAACTGCAATTTCATTAATCTCTTACGTGTTTGAAGTTTGATTTTAAGTGTATTACAGACGTAAGTACATAACTGGTGTAAATTTAAAAGTTTCTGCATAAATTTCACGTGACTAGTTATTATCAGGGTAAGTTTACTTACGTGAAATTCTTTCATAATAAATGCTGTTGAACCCAAAGTGCTTTTACTAGGGTTATTTTTTTCAAGGTCTGATCGGTCACAAAATTAAAACCACAGTGAAAATAAAAATTTTTTTATTTGCAACAAGTACTTACATAGTTACGCTATTTCTCTACATAGTCGCCACTCCGATTTAGACATTTCTTGTAGCGTGGTACCAACTTTCCAATACCCTCGTCATAGAATGGAGCTACCTGTGTTTTTAGCCATGTTTCTACGCTGGTCTGCAGCTCGATGTCTGTGGCAAAATGTTGTCCTCCTAGCCAGCGTTGCATGTGAGAAAAGAGGTGAAAATTGGATGGAGCCAAGTCCGGGCTGTATGGTGGGTGATTAAACACTTCCCAACGAGATCGCTGCAGGAGCTTCTTTGTTACAGCTGCAGTGTGCGGCCGAGCATTGTCATGGAAAAAGACAATGCCTGATGACAACATTCCTCTCCGCTTATTCTGAATTGCCCTTCATAGACGTTGAAGAGTCACGCAGTATGAGGCTGCAGTGATGGTCGTGCCACGTTCCATGAATTCCACCAAGAGAACTCCATTCCGGTCCCAGAACACAGTAGCCATACACTTTCTGTTGGAGAAGGTTCGCTTGAACTTCTTTGGTTTACTGGGAGAATGAGAATGCATTCACTGTTTGGATTGTTCTTTTGTTTCTTCAGTTTCGAAATGGACCCATGTCTCGTCCCCTGAGACAAAAAATCTTCTCCTTCAATGTGGTAGTGCTGGAGAAAAATTAGGGAGGCGTCCATTCTCATTGTTTTGTGATGGTCGGACAGCATCTTGGGAACCCATCTTGTGCACAGTTTGCGGTACTGAAGTCTCTCACTCACAATGGTGTAGAGAGCTGACCTTGAAATTTCAGGAAACGAATTGCTCAATATAGAAATTGTGAACCGACAATTTTCTCAAATTGCCTCATCCATTTGCTCAACGAGATCATTGGTTGACACTCGCTTCCTTCCCTGACCGCCTGCATCATGAACATCTGTACATCCTGCTTTAAAGTTCCTGCACCATTGTCGGACTTTGCTGTCACTCATTGAAGTTTCACTGTACACATTACTTATTCATTGATGAATTTCAGCTGCATTACACCCCTCAGCCTGAAGAAATTGAATTACCACACACACTTCACACTGGGAGATGCTATTGTTGTAGCCATGTTTACATGCTAGCTGTGTGTTCAGAACTAAATGAAGTGACGCAGCGTGATTGAAGGCCATACTAGAGACGCTGTGCAACACATATGCGCAAAGGTTCATCTGATTTTTGCATGAGTTTTTATTTCGCAACTGATCGGACCTTGAAAAAAAACCTAAGCACTGAAAATATTTAATAATTAATCATTAGGAATAAAAATTTGTACAAAAATTTACATGTATTATAAACTTAAAGCCAAATTCTAACGCAAAGATAAATTTTTTTTAAATTTTATAAGCAAAGGACCAAAAAAATAAAAAATAAAGTAATACAAAATAATTTAATCATAAAAGAGGCATTAACACTCCAAGCTAAAGATGAAATTAATTAATAAAAATAATGAGACAATACTAAATCTGTTAAGTTTTCTGAACAACATTTAAAATTATCCAAAAATAAAACAATCATCCTTCATTTGGGGATAAATTGAAAAATTTCACCAAATTTAATGATTAAATTCATATCAGTACTGAACAGTGTTTTTATTCATTTAAATTTCATAAGGCCTGATCTGTATGCTCTTTTCAGTTTTTTTCTACATTATTATAAGTATGAAAGAATAAAAAAAAATGGAATTTTATAATAAGTGAATTTTCCTTTGTTTATTATAACTGATGATGTAAAGCAATCATAAGTGAAGTTAACACAGCATTCATGATGTTTTCTCTGAAATTGTAAATCATTATAAATTATACTTTTGTGGTAAACATTATAAGTTATTTTGTATAAGTAAACATAAACTACAACTTACTACAACAACTACTACTAATTTGGCAGCCTGATATGTAACAGGATATCTGAGTTGGATGGGATTGGGCAGTGGTGATCTATATGTGGTTTACATAAATGTATGGGTAGGTACCACAGGCATGGAGGATGCTCCTCTTGTGAGTAAGCCTTTTTTAACATTTTAAACGAGTATTTTAATAATATTAAAATATTCTTTTAATTTAATAATCATACGTTATTGGCCATTTAATTTAGAATTTTATTGTTTTACATTACGCTTTTATTTTTGTAATTTTTCTACCTTTTATTTCCTTTGGGTGTAAGTTTATGTAAAGACTAATAAAAAAAGTAAATAAAAACACAGCAGATAGCTCCCTGTTCTAACAATTTTCATACTGACTGACACCTGTTATGAGTGATAAGAGATTTTTTCCAATAATTTTATTTGCTCTCCAAAGTTATTTAATGTTTATTATTCATGGATTATATAATTTCATGATTAATGAAAAAACCTGTCCAAAGCATGACCAACTAATTTATTTGTTTGCAGTTCTTTTTTTCTGGTACTTGTCTGTAAATTTTATGTAATGAGTAATTATGATGTCAAGTAACTAAAGGCAGGTGTTTTTTTGGTCACCTACATTATTGTAAGTCTTTCTTCATACAAATTTTTATTTTAATTAACAAATTAAAAATTAGTCCATTGTTATCAGTTCATTATTTGTACAACATTATAATTTTTTATAGTTTTAAAAATTAATACTACAATTCATTAATCTCTGACAATAAATTACTCACTGAATCAGTGTTGTATTTATGTTGACTTTTTTACTGTTTATTGAAATACCATGTACATAATTAAAGTGTGAAAGCATGAAGTTATCATAATTAGTGATTAATAAATTGCTACCTAAAATAAAAAAAAATTAATTTATCAAGGTATGGGGTCGTGGGTGTTAAATAACAAGACTAATGCTGCCAACCCACCAGGTTTGTCTTCCCAAATCATCTGATTTGGAAGTCAAGAGTTCTGGTGTTCAAGTCCTAGTAAAGGCAGTTACTTTTATATAGATTTGAATACTAGATCATGGATACCGGTGTTTTTTGGTGGTTGGGTTTCAATTACACACACATCTCAGGAATGGTCGAACTGAGACTGTACTTAATTTACGCTCATAGATATCATCTTCATTCATCCTCTGAAGTAATACCTGAATAGTTATTTCTGGAGGCTAAACAGAAAAAAGAGAAAAGAAAGACTAATGCTGCTACAGAAGAACTGCGCATGCGTCAAATTCGTACGACTGACAGTTGTGTAGTGTGAAGCCTTCCCTTTTGGTTGTTGTCACTCCAGTTTCTGTAGACATATAAGTCTGGCTGTGGTCTTCATTTGGATAACATCTGTTTCTACTGAAACTTATCTTTTATTAAAAAAAGTATATGACAATGAATGTTTATATGCGTGGGGTTTTGAGTGGTTTAAGCATTTCCAAGATGGCTAAGAAAACGTTGAAGATGATCAAAATTCAAAGTGATGATTGTTTTTTTTCTATATTCATGGGATTGTGTACCTTCATTGGGTTCTTGAAGGTCAAACTATTAATCAACATTACTACCTTGAGGTCCTTGCTCAACTCTGTGGAAAAATAAGGAAAAAACGACTTAAATTGTGGAAGAACAAGTCATGGGTTCTTCATCAGGACAGTGTACCGGCTTACATTGCATTGTCTGTCAAGACATGTCTAGCCAAGTATAACATCCCAGTGTTAGACCATCCGCCTTATTCGCTTGACCTGGCACCTTGTGACTGCAAGGTGTAATGCAGATCTGCATTAAAAGGAACACGATTTCAGACCGTTGAAGCTGTGAAAGAAAAAGTGGCACACATCATGAAAGAGCTCACAGAAGAAGACTTCCAGCACTGTCTCGAACAATAGAAAACTCACTAGTAATATTAGAAGTAATATTTTCAGTTTCCATCTACAATCCAAAATGTGTAGTATCTGTGTTAGTAAATAAGTGGTACTCATGGTTTTAAAAAGATTTGTTCAGATAATTGTTTGAACAATTAGTTGCTTGTTCAGATACTTGTTTGTGCCTAATTGCTTGTTCTGCAAACAATTGACACTGTTCCAGATAAAAATAAAATTTAGAAAGATTGAGGAAAAGGAATCAGAGGTATTCTATTTATGTGACATTTTGGTTACAATAATCCTTCCTTACTACACAAATTTACCATTTGTGGTTTCTGGACCAAATATTAATCTATAACTTTTAATTGGAGTTCTTGCTGTATTACTATGGTTTTTTTTTTGTTTTTGGTTGTGTTGTAAGTATAGGAATTAAATTTTTGCCTAACAGAGTTATTCATTCTCACAGCTGTTGCTATACAGTAATGAATTATAAGCAATTAATAAGTTTATAAATAAATCTAATATTACCTTTTATAAATCTGCTTTGATTATTTACTTATATATCATGTTTATAACTGCTTTTATAGTACACACTGCTTTAACAGTGCGTATAATATACGATACTTTTCATAAGATTATTAAATGTTATCTGATGAAAATTATAAAAAAAATAAATAATTTGATATACTCTTACGTATCATCAATAAATGCAACCAGTCTCTTTTATAATATCGAAGTCTTGCTTTTGAGGAAAATTGCTTGAACATTCCCCTGTAATAAGGAGGGATTAACATTTATTAAAATCTTTAAAGGTTTCTTGTATTGAAGAGTTTTATTAACTGTTCAAATTATCATTATACATTTTGTTCACATGGTGATAGGAGGTATTACAAAAAAATCTAGTAGTGATATTATGGAAAAATGAAAATGTTAGTGGATATTATATATTTATTTTAAAGGAAAGGATCATCATAAAATATTTTAATTAAATATTGTTTATCCAATTTTGTTGGCAGACACCAGTTATTCTTTTGGTCTGGAAACCTTGGAGGTTAATCTATGGACTTCTGGCTATAAATGCTGTAACATTATTACTGGTTATAATTACGCCATTTGGTTTTCCATTTGCCGAGAATACACCTCAGAGGCTGGTGGTGTTAGTATGTATTTTTTCTTGACATTATTTAGAGATTATTTATTATTTAAAGTGCACTACTTATAGTTCTTATTGGAAATCATGTTATAAATCGTGTTTTATTTATTTAAATTGTGTGGGTATTAAATGTGTGAAGCGATGTTGGAAGATAAAGTGATGGTTGTACTGATATTCATAATTTGAAGGATGAATGAGAATTTTATTATTTACTATAGAATTTTTGTTTTATTTCATATATACAGAATGAGGAAAACATTATGTAAGCCTGTATTCATTAATCCTCTGAAGTGGGAAATTTACTTTTTTTGTGGGCAATAGGTAATGCTTGACCTTGTAGCAGTAATAGTTGCGCAACAATCAAGTAATCTCTCCCTATTTTGTCTGTCAGTAGCAGTGCTATAAAAATACTATTTTATGTTTTACAGAGTTCTCAACAGGTTTTTATTTTTGAGAGTTATTTTAAATTTCAATTGTTTTTAAAGTGTCTAAAGACTTAACTGTAACTTTTCCTTGATCAAATGTATGCAGCAAGTCAATAATTTCATGCATAGTTGTTCATTTTAGAGAATTCAGTATGAGTAGATGAATGAAAATGGTCCACCTGGCTAACAGTTTTAAAGACAAATCTTTGGATGTATCTGTATATTCTTTGAACAATCATCTTCAAAACAGTAAACTATCTAATCTTATGAGAGGCTTACTCTTCTGAGGGTTTATTCATTAGTTGATCATCTCCACTAGTTTCAGTGCCCTTCATCTGTTATGTCATGGAGAGACACTGTTGGGTCATTGGTTTGCTGCTATGCTGACTCTCATAGTCCAACCAAAGACTGACATGCTTATTGAGTAAAACTGGGTCTCTGATAGTTTATGTTAAGATATGTATGGTTCAGATGCTTATCAGTGTAAATTAGTAAAAATTCAAAATTGACTTAAGTACTGCAGTGAAAGCTATAATTTATCAAAGTTTGGAAAGCATGAACACATAGATGCGTAATAGTTAAACCTGGGGTGTCAGAAGTAATGTTGAACTGCTAATAGTACAGTAGAGGGAATAATGTATCACCACAGGATGTTGGAGATAGTAAGAAACGAATGGCTTTGTCACAGTTGTTTTTTTTAATTTTTCTTGTTTTTATGTTTAACACACATTATCTTTCAATACTCATTCTTCATTTTCGCAGTATTTGTTTTTATGTATTTTTCAATACTCATCATTAACAATCTTTTTTATGCTATGATCTCATTCATGCCATCCTTTGTAATGCCTCAGCCATATCTAACAAACCAGGACAACTGGGTGTTCAGACTCTGCAATCCAGATCTGCAGATAATTACTACATACTCAAAAATTTATAAAAAATTCTGAAGAGTGTGGAATTTGATAATTTTTCTCGACACTATTCTGTAAATGATAAACCTAAACAAGACCAAACATATACTCCATAGAAAACAAACTTGTTACATTTCTTTTGACCTTTACAAATGGAATAATTAAGCTGATTTTAAAACCATATTAAATTTTTAATTAAATATATTCACATATTGAAATACTTAATATATTATTTTTTAAGTTAGTAGGTGATCATGATTTCATGTGTAATAAACTTATTAATGTTGTTATTCACTTAATTTACTGTGGAGTATTTAGTGTTTTTACCTTAATTTTAAAAGTTTACATAAAACAAGAAAATAATTTTTTTTATGAATTTCAATACACATAATTTGTGTGTATTCAAACATTAATGACTATGACAGACTATTATACTGTACGATTAGTTTTAATTAAAATTTTTAGGGATATGTTTAATACTTATTTTTTTATTGGTGTTTTGGTAAAAAAGAATTAGGTGGTTATGATATTTTTATAATCAGTTATCGGATGATTATCTCATTTTTAGTATTTCCTTCTAACTTGCCAAACAAAAACTTGTCTTATGAAAGACTGAAAATGTTATGTTATAGGACATATGCTTAAATATTATTTTTGAAATTGGGTACTACAGCCTAAACATATAGTATCTAAACTTCTGGGTTACAATTTAATTTTTGGCAAATAACATTTTAGGTATGGATAGACAATACTATGGGTGTGGGGGGAATAAAAGGTTGCATCTGACTAGTAGGTATTTGGGCAGTGGCCCGATTCTCATATTCAATTTTAATTTAATAATTACAATTTATGATTATAAAACAGGAACTGATATGAAATAGAGAATAATTGATAAAATTAGAATATTTTAACATATTCTGATCAATGTGGCTAGTTATTTATTAAAGTTAGAATAAATGACAAAATCTTTTTTCAAGATGTTTGGCTAATTGGAAGTATTAAATTAAAGAAATAGCTGACATTCTAAGTTACAGTCAATTGTAGTGTTACATCTTGTTAGTATAATTTTGATAAGATTTTATTCATATAATTCATGATAATGAATTCTTTTACCTCTTAAGTCACTTTGGATTTATACTGACCTTTTTTAACACAAAAATTAGATTACTGGCACAAATTAAAAAAAATGAAACCCTTAACCTAAACCCCTTAAGGGTTAACTAATTTTAAATTATTTTTTTCAGAGCTAACACCATAACATACATGTAAAACAAATTTATATCAGTTTCTTAACAGATGTAAAATGTATTATGTCTAGAGTAGTATAAATATTGCTCACTATAAAGAAAACTTATAATTTGCCTACATACAAAAATAGTGGTACAAAGCGATCTCTTTAACAGTTGCTATATCAGAAGTAAAGTACAGTTCTAGTAAGAGTCTATAACAATCAACACCCTTACCTGACTCCCATCCTCTTCACTTTTCTTTATTTCTATACTTCAGGTTGAAGTCTTTCATAAATCTTTTTTTTTCTCTCCAGTTTATTCCATATTTTCTTCAATAATATTTTTTTAATTCATCGTAAAATGGAAGTTTGTGAATGGGAATATGAAATGGAAATTTTGTAGCGTATTAAAAATGCCACGCCTGATTGAGATTTGAATCCAGGACCTCTAGATGAAAGGCTGAGATGCTATTACTCCATCATGGAGGTGAGCAATTGCATCTGTTGTTCTTCCCTCCACTTTTAAATCTGTATTTCTCTTCAATTGTTCTTTTTAGTCTTCTACTCAATCTCCTGTTTATTGTTTTTTGACAAAGTAGAGCAGTAATATTTATAGCGATAATATGTTTCTTTATACAGGTGATTCCAAATAGCATGGAAAGAGAATAGCATGGAAATCTCTTGGGAGATGATTGTATAGCCAAAAATAAAAAAAAGAGTTCATATAAGCATAGGCCAAAAAACAGTTCATTAGTGAGTTTTGGTTCATCAAACATTTTGTCCTGCTTTCAGCTTCCTCTGTGAAATTAAACATACTAAAATTCTTGGGTTATAAATTGAGGGGTAAATTTGGAGCTTTCTTATAGTTTTTGATCTAAGAAATTGAATAAAAGTTGTTCCAGACCTCTATCTCATTTAGGGTTTAAGAAAAACTGGGTAAAAGACAAAAACATTTTGTTGGAAAATACACTTTTTTACGTTCGGAATAAAATAATTTTGTTAATTTACCAATAAAAACAATAAAAATTTCTAGTCACTAGTTTCTAGTTTGTGTCCATTCAACACATCCAAAAGTGGTGGAGGGAGGCAGGGAGTTTAGTGCCGGTCGGAAGAAAGTTCACGATGAAGAATGGAGTGGAAGACCATCAGTTTCGGAGGCAGTTATCGAGATGGTCCAACACGAAGTGCTTCAAAACAGGAGGATCACCGTCCTTGAACTTGTTGCTTGGATTCCTGGGAGTTCTTATGGTACAGTGGAAAGAGCTTTGACTGAAAAATTGGGGTATCACAAGTGTTGTGCTCGATGGGTACTGCGGCTATTGACATCAGAACACAAGGAGAAATGCCTTGACTGTGCTCGCCAGTTTCTACAAAATTGTCAAGAAGATTGTCAGGAAGGATTGTTGGACTCCATTATTATGGGAGATGAAACATAGATGTTTCATTTCACTCCCGAAATGAAACAAAAATCCAAACAGTGGCATCACTCAGGGTCACCAGTCATGGCCAGTGTTTTTTGGGATCGTAAGGGGATACTGCTGATCGATTTCATGGAACGTGGGACAACAATCAACACTATGAAAATTCAGGCGAGCTATCCAGAACTGCTGGCGAGGACTGACAGCTGGTGTAATGCTACTTCATGACAACGCCTGACCACAGGAACTTTAACACCCAGGAACTTTTGACACACTTTAGGAGGACTGTCATGCCCCACCCACCTTACAGTCCAGACCTTGCGCCTAGTGATTATCACTTGTTCCCCAAGTTAAAGGAACACTTGAGTGACCAACACTTCCGGAGCAACGATGAAGTCAAAGAAGAGGTGAAACGCTTCCTTAGTGGGTTGGCGGCGGAGTTCTACGACATTGGGATACAGAAATTGGAGCACCGTCTACAAAAATGTGTAGAAAAACTTGGTGATTGTGTAGAAAAATAGAGCAAAGTTTCTACTTTTCAACGATATAAATTTCTATGAGAATAAACAATGTTTTCTATTTTAAAATTGATGGGAATCTTATTTTTGGATCTACCCTCGTATCTAATAACACAGCATTTTATTCCTGAACACACATACATCATCTTTTTTGAATATTATTTTTATTTTTCAGTGTCCTAATAAGTACGATGTTGTAGTTGCACTGAAGTTATGGTCAATGGAGTGTGCTTTAGCTAATTTTATTTATAAAATGGGTGATGAAATTTTGATTGCTCAGTATGAATTTCAAAGACAGTTCAGTATTCATTACAATCCATCAATGTGTGCATTCAGAATTTGAATTCAAAATTTTTAAGCCATTGTATTAAAAATAATTTTTTTCCACTACAAAAGAAATGTGGAAATTTAAAAACAATACATATACCCAAGAATGTTGTGTCATTGAAAATTGTCTATGCCATGCTGCATAACTCAGGCTATCTGAAATTAAGATTTGTACAGTTCAAATAAATATTCATCCCTAGAAAATTCAAGTTACTAATCTACGAAACATGGATAAATGTATGAAAACCATTTTTGGTTTTTAGTTTTTTGCCGGTATTTTTAGTTTGCTTTTCTAATTATATTATCTCCTGTTAATGGAATCATGATGTGGCCAGCCAGGCCACCTGATGTTTAGCATACATTGTATTTTCTCTGGAGGTGTTCATAAATTCATATATTTGGGAAACATTAAATTCAATTAGAAATTAATTGATTCCTGTAGTGATGCTGCAAAAAATTATGAGTGAACTATGCAACAGACTTAACATTTCATTTAGCACACTGATTGAATCAATCATTTTTATGTAGGCAGTTGAATGCTGCCTACATATGTATGTTTTTATATATAAAATTTTATTCATTATGTTTTCAAAATTGTCAAATTTTACTGAGATATTAGTATCACTAATTTTAGTATAAATAGTAAAAAATTAATGTATAAAATTTATTTTTTTTTATTTTTAACACAAATGATTTTATTTAAGACTTAAAAAGAAGTTTCATTGTCATTTTTATATACTTAATTTAATTTTAATCAGTAATGTTTTTACTTTACTGGCATCTTAGCTTAGAACCATGCTGCAAGAAGGAAAGTGTAGTAACCAGTCAACAAATGTGGTACAGGTTTTTTCTTGTATTTTTCATCATCAACAGGACTCCAGAAAACAAAAACAAAAGAGGAGTAGTACATATTCGTATGTACATATGTTTGTTAGCATGTTTGAAGCTCAATAACTTTTGACTGGATAAACCAATTTTCATGAAATTTTGTACAGATTTGTGTATGAGGCAATTTTTTGGTAAAATTTTGGGGCCAATATCTACAGGGGGGATTTTTGGGGGTCAGTTTTTCTAAATTTTACAAACAATCCCACTTTATATTAAGCTATTATATTACATGCATGCACGCTTACCTTGCCATTTTTAAATTAAATTTGTCCTAAAACTTCTCCTCTGAAAATTGAAAAAAGCTTTTTTTTATTCAGTGGATAATTTTTAACCAATTTTTTTTAATTTCTTCCTAAGCATAGTAATAGTGCATGCGACCCCCCCCCCCTCCAAAAAAACTACTTTGGGGACAGTATTAGGGGTGGGGGAATCTATCAAAGTTTACAAATATCAATATTCTGAAATTCTATTTGGTTTATTTAAACCTTTAGTAGTATTTTTAAAAGTTTAAATAATACATTTCTAGTAATAATATTACAATAAAATTTGATCATAATTCACCCCCCCCCCCACCATATAAAAAGAAATCTTGGGTAACTTTTTATTGATTGTAAATTTTTGGTAGAATCTTTTTTAGTTTCTTCCATGGGTCATAGAAAATAAAATTTATTTTTTGGAAGGTAATTTTGAAGGTGGGGGAGTAGAAAAAATAAAAACAATATTGATTTTAAAAACTTTTTTGGTTAATTTAAACATATAATGATAATTTTACAATAAAACTTTATCATAAACTTTCCCCATTCCAAAAAAGAAATCTTAGGTATCTTTTTTCACATATAATTACTTTTCCACCACATAAGAATAAATAACCAGTGCTAGGAAAGTATTACAAATTTGTTGTCAGCTGTTTCTGTAAGCAACACTAAACATCTTCATTTAGGTCATTATTTAACCTTGTTTAGTGCTATTCTCTCTATGTTCTATAATAATTTTTTAATCTCAACCTACATACTGTATTATCAGTTATCTTTTGCACATACTCCAATCTTTGTCATTTTCTATTGTTTTTAAGAAAAAAAAACTCCTTCAGAAAAACTACAGGAAAACAACTTCTGTGTGGGCAGAAGGTTGCCCACTGTTCTTCTCCCAGAATTTTTTTTTACAGGCTTCCTGGGATTATTTTTGAGTTTAAGAACAATTTCAACTTGTCTTGAGCAATTTTCTTTAATCTCTTGGATTATTTTTAAAATGATAGCCTTTGATTTTAATTTAAAAGGAAAGTTGTAGGAGCAAATTTTGGAGTAGGAGGGTCAAGGAATAACAATTGTAGTGCATTTTGCCTAAAACTCATTAATAAGGAACAGTAAATGAGTACATAAAACACCCATTAATTGCTGTCTCATGCCTTAAGGTATTTCTTTCTCATTGCTTATCACAAACTCTGCACTACTATTAAATAAGTCTTATTTATCTGTTGAATCGATGAACATGAAGGCAGGATGGCTTTGGTCTTGAAGTGACTTTGTTGAACTATTTTTTAGTTGAAGTGATGATTTTCCCACTTGTGCTATGACTGTATTCTAGTTTCTGTCATAACTGTACTCCCATGTTTAATCATCTGTTATAACATTTTAAAAAAATTTCTATTTTTTTTATTTATCCAAAAGTTCCCAACTGGTTAACATTATGCTTTTTATTTCTTGTTTAGCAACTGTACTACAAATTTTACTATAATGTCATACTTGTTTAGTTTTTAGGTGAACATTAATTGACTGATACAAAGCTTTAGAAACTTTCATTTATGACATTTCACAGGCTGACAAGTTCTCCAATAGTAACATATGTTTTCTATTATTGTTTGGAAGGTATTGGAAACAATATTAAACTATTATGACATATATATTGTCATAATAGTAGTAATATTATATATATATATATATATATATATATATATATATATCATAAGAGGAGTATGACAGTGTCAACTGCTTGTCACTGAATGACAAACATCATACAGCACCATACACAGTATGTGTATGATGCATATTATGTGCATCAGTTAGAGTTGCTATTCCTCTTGCCTCCCCACTGATCCAACAATCCATCCTTATCCTATATGCCAATTGAGTTTTTTAAATTTTGTTAAGTTATCATTTAAAGTAAGGTTGTGACATTTTCTTTTCAATATTTTTTTCCCAACGTCTACTTCATGGGAATTTCTTTCTACTATTTTATTGTCCACATTCCTTGACTGAATAACCTGCATTCATTGTCTTCCTCCATTTATCTCATTGACGATGCATTAAATACCATTCTCTACTAGCTTTTAAAATATCATTTTAAAAGATGGTGTTCAGCAGGGTTACATGGGATGGGTCACAGGGTCATATGGATCACATTATCGTGTTTAGAGCTATGACCTAATGTAAATGTTCAATATTCTTCTCTATCTGGGCAATCCTTCACTCCTTTCATTTCTTCATCAGCTTTCTGTCCTTCTTCCTCTGCTTTTCTCCATTCTTCTCCAGCTTTTTGTCTTTTGGAGTAGTTTTTACTGTTTAAATCAAGGATTTCAACTCTTCCACAGAACCTAGAAGTAGAGTGTTTAGTTAACACAATAATTCAGTGGAAATGTCTTTTGTAGTATTTTCCATATTTATAGTATAAAACATATATTCATTAATTAAAATTATTTTCTTAATTCAACAATTCTAGGTATTAACATTTGTATTGTAAAACTTTCAAAATCTAATGCATCTAAAAGTTAATATTTTGTGCAGGAATATTTTTTATTTGCAATTTCAGAAAATTTTACATTCAGGTTTTTCCAAATTAATATTGTAATCTATTTTTAAGAAATATTTTTCCAAACATCTCAGTTGATCCAACAATTCAAACTTTTTTGCCTAATTGTATATTGCAGAAACAATCTATTTTTCTGATCATTTACAATACAACCTTAGTGCTTATTGTTTATACTTGCATCATCCTGAGAATCATGTTTTTATGTCTTACTCCTGCACTTATGAAGGCTTATGCAAGAACACTCTGCATACAGTAGAGTACATTGACAGAGATTTTAAATATGATATGGAGAGGTCATATTACTAATATGATAAACTTGAGATCAGCTCTTACTATATCTAAGTGGATATTAACTATATTTAGTTAATTGTTGGTTGATGAACATTTTGTTTATAATTCTCTATATATATTTTAGCAAAGCTGTGAACAGTTACTATATTTTATTTTATTGGTTACTATTATAAATAATATAAAATCATTTTAAAAATTAAGTTTTTAATCATATTTAAAAAATATTATGATTGAAATTATAACAGTAAAAAGGAAAAGGTCATAAGGAAAAACAAAATTTGTGTAATCATAGATGTATTTTATATTACTGTTTTTGGGAGGGGGAAGATTGTAGTGTTTGGTGAGAAAATTAAGTCATAGAATTCGGTAAAAGATGAGCATCTGTGTATGATTTCATCTTTCCTGATGTTGGGTTACTTGGTGTAGTGTTTTTTAAGATCATATCCTTTAATCAATACACATAAAAGAAAATATTTTAGTAACCCAGCATATAAAACAAGGTAACTAGGGACATTGACCTACTCCTTGTTACAGATGGAAATAAACAACTACCCATGAACACAAGTAATTATACTCCCACTGTCAAAGATGCAGAAAATCTGAATAAATAAATATTCATATAGAAAATTAAAATGAAATAAATGCCAATACAGATAATCCAAATGAAAAAAAGTGTGATGTAGGAAACAGTTAAGGAATCCAGGTTAATGGAAAAGAATTAAACCTAACTAAAGCGAAACAGAGGTGAATCTTAGGCAAGCAGAAGTAGAAAAATAATAAAATCAACATTTTTTAAAAACTCTTGTTTTTTAAAGAATTTAAGAAGAGAGGAAAAAATTGTTTTGCTCATTTATTGCTTGGCAGATAATATTCAGCCAAATAACCACACATCTCAGGATTGGTCGAACTGAGAATGTACAAGACCACACTTAATTTACACTCATACATATCATCCTCATTAATCCTCTGAAGTATTATCTAAAAACTGTTGTTATTGAAGGCTAAACAGTAAAAAGAAAGGAATATTTATCTGCTGGAGTTGTGCCAAGTACAGAAGTTAAACAGTGGCAAATTCAAGATTCATCAAAAGAGTGATAAACTTGCAAATATTTTTTTAGTAGTAATAAATATTCTGTTCAAGTACTTAAAAAAATCTTTTTGAAACATTTCAAATCAATAATGCTAGTGTTTACAAATGCTGCAGTGAATCTAATGTTACACCACCGTCTATAGCAGAGGCCACAGATGTCAAGGAAATAAACTAGACATTTTAGGCAAACACATTTTGTGCTATAAAAGTCATTATGCTCTTGTAGAGAAACCCATTAGAAGATATCTTAGATAGGATTTAAATAGTTAAATGCACTTAAATAATTGTGTTGACCAAAATAGAAATATAAAGATCAGTTTACTTTAGTTACAGCTAATGAGTGACAGTACAATGTTTCCTCAAACTATAGACTAAATTTCTTGTTTCCGGCCACAGCTGTTTTTTCCCAACAACAGTGACTGCCATTATAGAAAGACCAAGATTTACAAGTGGCAATACTTTTTTGACTAGGAGATAGTATAAAATTGTGAGAAGAGTAAGCCATTTAAAGGTACAAATATTGAATTTTTTTTTTGACCAAATCTCTTGAAGCTGTTATTATTCATAGAAAGATTTATAAGGATGGAGTACTGGTGAACCAATTAAAAATTCAGTGATTTCATTATTATAAAGGGCAGCTTGATAAAATACTTCTTAAATATAGTTAGATAAAGAGATACTGTTTTCAGTAACTATATCAAGTAGTCCCATCAAGTGTTCTATTCCTAGTAAAGACAGTTACTTTTATATGGATTTGAATACTCAATCATGGATACCTGTGTTCTTTGGGGGTTGGGTTTCAATTAACTTATCTCAGAAATGATTGACCAGAAACTGTACAAGACTACATTACATTTATATTCATACATATAATTTTTATTCATCCTCTGTAAGTAATACCTTACAGTGGTTCCAATGGCTAGATAGAAAAAGAAAGAATCTCAACAAGTTGGTTACCACCACCAAGTAGGTTTTCAAATGTACCAAACAGAAATTATACTATAGACTAACATCAAGTTTCATGAAATAGAAAAAGGACATGGTAGATTTATTGAAATTCACTCCTCCAATGTCGCATTTGTATTATCATTCAGTTAGTTATTACTGAAAGTTCTAATTCTTGGGTAAGCACTAGCAGAAATACCATTTTATTTACTAAAAACTTTGGTATGAATAGTAATAATGATGAAGTTGACAGTGACTTCATTGATTAAATCCAATTTATTGTTTGAAAGTTTTTAATAATTGCAGTTTTATATAATCTAACTTTTATTTTATTTTATCTTAACAAGGACTCTTAAATGTATATTTTATTACTTATTGTTGTAAAACCTCATAACCTTGTACTACAATTTTATTTTCATGTAATTTAATTATTTCTTTTTATTAAAAAATGAATAGTAATTGGTAAACAAATTTGTAAAATTATGAAGAAAAAATTTCATTGTAGAGAACAAAGAAGTCTCAATTTTCTATTTTATTTAAGTGAAATAATTCTGTCTAAGTTTATAAAAAAGATTCTATAACATTTTTTATTAATATTGATATAATATTTTTTTTATCTATTTTGTTAGTGAATAGCTCATTGCAGTTTTAATAAAACTAAGTATATCGTTCTTATTGTTAATTTTACATTGATTGGTTTCTGAAACATTTGTATAATTTATGAAAATAAGTTTTGAGAATAGTAGCTTTTAATTTATGAATGTTTGTTAGAAATATTTGAGAATTACTGTACTAATAATATTAGGTATTGGCTTGTTTATTATATGTATGGTTATGCTGTTTTGTTTGGTGGTATAAGCCAAATCTAATTTGGTTTTTGGTATTTCTCCCGCCACTACTCTATTTAGTTGCCTTAAAGCATAAGACCAAATGTCTGTACCACAAACAGCAACTGAGCTTCGTACAGTTTAGCGACCAGTATCCTAAATAGCTTCTAGTGCTTACCTAACAGCATGAGCAGACTAAGCACATTGTCATACACCACCGGCTTACGTGTCGCAACTGCCCACTTGTCATATATTTGCTAAAATCGGTAGGTACACCGTCAACTACTAAAAATATTTATGACATTCATAAATTAAAGTTTATTTCATCTAGACTACAATTCGTTGCCATGCCTAGGTCGCTAAATGCCAGCAAGTACCTGTCCGCCATATTAAAGTGCCTGGAGCCTTAATTGGCTGATGGTCACCCATATATATCTCTAGGTTAGCTTCCCACAGCAGTTTGGTAGGAGTATTTTCCCTTAGGTAAACTACTGATGTCGGTTGAACAAAGCAACTGCATCAAGGAACTCCCATACAGTCCGACCCTCACCACATTGACTCATTGCTTGTGAGTAGCCAATCTTCCTCTTGACCTCTAAGTTCCAGGGTGGTCTCTGCCCCCCCCCCCTGTCATGAGCAGGGCAGTCAAACAGTAGGTGTTCATTTGAACACACAGCTCATCAGCTGTCAGGCAGAACCAAAACAGTTATTGGTTTAAATTAACGTGGTTGGTGAGCACCTGGGCACCCATTTCCCTTAAAAACGAGCTCGAGGCATACCATCCCCCCAGATCCTGTAAAAAACTTATACAAAGATCTTCCCTTAGTCGTGGTGTCCATTCCAGCTACCATGCTTCCATCATGAGGCTCTGTAGCCTCTTCCACAGACAGGTGATGGGCAACTGAATGAAATTTAGATCCAATGTAGATAGCCCCCGCCCTAACACCTTCCAGAGCATCTGGAAACCCTCTGTTTCACCCTCCAAAGCATCTGGAAACAGAGTATTCAGGAGCACTTTGTAAGTTGCCACAGATGTTAAAATGTGATTATGACCACCAAATCCGCCTCAAACGCTGGACAGCACGTGCAATAGCTTTGGTCGGTAACATGATTTTGCGAGTTGCCAGGGGTTGCACTGCAACTCGCCTATGGAGTCTTGCCTTAACTTTAATCTGGCTTCCTTGATTGCATGAACATACTCATTATGGGCATGCTGGTAGATTCACAGACCCTCAGTGTGCACGTCATCAACGATGATCCTCGTTAGGGGGCGATGCTGGTATCTTCTCCTAATGGACCTAACTCTTGTGTGCAGCACACTAAGGTCAGAGGACCACCACTTTTTCCAGGTTTCCACCTGCATTTAACAGATGGCTCCCCAGAAGCAGCGGTCATGACGGCTCCCAGCACTCTCCAATCAGCAGACCGGTCACTACCTAAGGGTCCATCCATTGGCCAAGGCTGCCATAGGACCCTATCACAGCCAGTTTTGATAGCCTGGCTGAATTGTTCAGCCATCAATTCCACCTCCTCCCTGTGCTCCATGCATCATTCCAACACCTGCAAGGCAGCTACGCACTTATGCAACAGCCTGTCCCAATCCAGCCCCCTTAGGTTATAGCCACCCAAATTGGAGCACTTAGACTGCCTCCGTAAATGACCTGATAGGTTATAAGCATATGATCGCTCACACTGGCCTCGGGCCAGACAGTCCAATTACTTGTATTTTGTAGCAAGTCACCCGTCACCAAAGTGACATTTGATGTAATTTTCCCCATTGTAAAGTTAGTTACCTGGCATGGAGTTTACCATGATCAAAAAGCCAAATTTAATGTAATGCTAGGATTGAACTTGAGCTGGTGAAATAACATGTTTAGTATGTAAATTGAGTAACCTAATTTATTTATGATTTACTCAAGCAGAATTTTTTTATAGTTGTTGAAAGATTTTTGAAACAAAGCTTCTTAATGCAGGCTTCGGGATGAGGAGTCAACTGAGAAAAAATTAGCGTCATGAAATAGTGTCACACGCTAGCTGGTAACACAGTTCAATCAAGAATCATGTTCAAAGAATTATACTCTTACTCTTTTGTAAACTGTTTTTGATGGCACTCATATTTTGCTATTTTTATTTAAATAACCGATACATAATTTGTATTATACAATGTTGAAGAGGAGTAGTGTAATTCTTTCTATTCCTGTTTATTTATTTTTTTCTAAATCATGACTATTACTATTTCCAACCGACTTATTGTAAACAAAATTTCATCTTTACCTAGATATGGTTGAGCTTCTGTGAGGAATCTGTATGCTTCATAATCTTTATCTAATAATGAATTATAAATATACAAATTTTATTATTTGTGCTTATTGTGTATATGTTATTTTAATAATCTATGTAATACTGTGTAAGAAGCTTCGCTTCCATCGAGTATCCACGCACTGACGTACTCGTTTTTTTTTTATACCAGTAATGGTAAATAAAATTCCAGATCATATGATTCTCTAGTTTTGGTGAACTATAAAGCATTTATTTTTTTCCTGTAAAAAAATGTAAACTATATTCTTGTCTTGATTTCCCATTTTTGTTAATTTTTTAAACCTGCCTTACTGCAACTGGAATGTGTTTCAGAGTCACATCTGAAATGTGCTTGCTACTATCTACATTTCTCAGCACTTCCAAAAATCAGGATTTCAAATTGAAAACTTATGCAGTAGGACTTGCTGCTGCTGTGAAAAACATAATTGCTTCCTTTTAATATTTTTTAGAATTTTTGGTATATCAAACTCTAGGTCTTTAGTTATTTCTCTAGATTGACATTTTCTGTCTTTTTGAGCAGACATTTACATTATACTTTATACTTCACCGGAGTCATTAAAATATAAATGTAAAACAAAGCTTTTTTCTTAACTGAGAATTCTAGATTCTATAGTACTGTGAGTTGTGCTCTGTTCCGTCCATTACAATTATAGTTATAAGTTTTTTCATTTTTACTGTAATTTTATGCTTTTTATCGTGTATGCTTACATTCCACTTAGCATTAAGCCTAAACCATGTGTATAAAAATCGTGATTAAGCCTAAACCATGTGTATAAACCATTGTGTATAAAAAGGTTGTTCATCTTAATACATCAAATTTTCTGATAAATGTTTCTGTCTAAAAATCTGGGTTACTTTAATTTAATGTAAAAATTTATACTGATCAAACTTAAATAATGGGTTTTAGCAGAAAACATTTTAATTTTAAATAGTCCTTAGGTATGTAAATGTAATACAAAAATCTAACTGTTAGTAATTTTGGGATTTAAGGATGGTAAAGGGTTCTTTGAAAGTGTCGACAGCATAGTTAAAAAATCTTTAGTAGATATATTATTAGGTGATTTGAATTACTTTCCAAAGTGATGAAGTGTATGTTGTAGTTAAACAAAAGTGTGACAGCATCTTAGGTTTGTCTGGGTAGACTTCGTAAACTTAATCTCCTTATGGTTACTTTCTAAAGTACAAACACCTATTAAAGGATTTGTTCAGAAAATGTGATAAGAACACTGTTAAGGAATCCTAAGATTGCCTAGTTATTATTGAGATTGTATCATTTGATTAATTATTTAGATGATATGCAATTTAGGATACCATAGTGATTTCAAGAATAAGTTAATTAAAAATTTGCAGATTATTATATAATGGGGTGCATTTGGTAAGTATTTTATGGACCTTTCTGATTTATTTCATTTTGTAGTAATGTATTCAGAGAAAAACAAATTTTCAGAAACAATTTTAATAATTAACATATTTTACTTTTTGTTTTGTTCTCAAAACCAGAGACTATTGCAAAAGTTATTCGCTTTTTTGTATAGATTTTATAAAAGAAAGATTACGAGGAAACAAAGTTCTTTATGAGAAAATATACAGTGGTTAAAGTGATTAAAAATTTAAAAAAACAAAAAAAATTATGTAAAAATGTCTCATTCATATTTTTATATTTTACTCATTATATGATCCCTTATCTCCGAAGAAAAAACATATACTGATTACTTTGTAGTCAATATAATTAAAAATAGGTTATTAAAAAAGCATTTGTTTAACTACTTTTCCTTTGATTAAATTAATCATTGTAAATTTCACTTATATCTTCAATCATATTGTTTGTAGAAAGGAAGATCATATTTTTTATCACATAGTGTAATTGAAGATTGTTGTATGCTTTTAGATGGTTAAGGAATGAGAATTTGATGTAGAAAATATTTAAAAATTAGACATTTTACATAATTTCCGTCTCCTTTTTTTGTCAGTTTTAAACCACTATACCTTAAAAAAATTTTTATGGTGTTTTTGTTATTTTATTTAACATTAAATTTTTTGTTCTTTTTCATATTTTTTTACAAAAAAATCTTTTATTTTAAATAAAATTTTAATTGTTTAATATTAGCATGTTATAATTTAATTTTAACTTGTTTTAAAATTATGTATTATAGCATACTGGTCGCAGTTTTTACAATGGAACAGGTGATGAAATTAAAACTGATGGTGGCATGTGGTTAATGCATATTGATCGTCGAGCTCCTAGAACGTATAATGCCATTTCGTGGTTTAAAAATGTAAAAAATATTGATGAAGATTGTAAGAAGTATATTTTTTGTGGTGTTCCATTGTATTATTCTAGGATTGCTAATACAGAAAGGTATGAAAATATGTTAATTTTATGTTCTAAAGAAAATTTAAATATATTTATGAAGAATCTGAAGATTATTCAAATTTATAGCGGGCTCAGAAAATCTGAGAACAAGTAACCTCAGATACCTCAAATGAATGAGGTAATTTCCTTCTCATAGAATTTTTTTAAATATTTTTTTGTAGAAATGAAATATATGAGAATTGTATAGATTTATAAATTTACCATTTATAATTTTTAGCTCCAGTGCTCTTACCGCTTAAGTGTTTCTAAAATTCTTATACCTGTCAGATATATTTAGATCTGTTCAGATTTAATAATTTGTCTCTTACCTGGGTGACCTACATTTCTGTGCATTTAAGGAATGTCATTCAGTGCTAATTTTCCCACTGTTTATCATGTATTAATGTCATGCTTATAAAATGAATTTGCAGAGGTTAGAAAAATTAGTTTGTATATTTTATTAGTTTATTAACCCTTCAAGCCGGGAGCATGAGACTGTCATACATGTGTTAAGTTGTATGTGTCGATGGGTGGATGTGACAGTCTCGCAGCATGCAGTGCTTGTTTTAAAACTTCATAACTCTGCCATCTGTTGATGTTTGTTTGTATAACTTGGTACATGTTATCATGAGGCTTTTTTCTTCCTCCTCCATGCTAATAAAATACTTTTTTGTTTTACAAAGTTGAATGCCCTTCTTTCAATCAGTTGCATCTGGCAGTGAATAAATGTTCATGGCCAGGCCAAGTACATCGCTTAATATTACATCGGAAAAAATTATTGAATGTTTAGATGAGATGTATGACAGTAATATTAGAGTATTTGATAGTGGCAGTGAATTTGATGGTGACAAAAGTGATGAAAATTTTGTACCGGAAAATCACAACAAAAATAAAGATAATTCTGAACACAGTGATGGTGGTAGTGACAATAAAAGTATACAATATGTATCATATACAATGGATCACAAAATGTAAAAAATTCAGCCACCTAATTTACAGACTTCAATTAAAACAGGAACTCATTGAAACACATGGAGAAGTTGAAGTTTCTCATGGACCTGGTAGAACTTCTAAAACAACCCTACCAAAGAGGCTTACTGCAAGGCATCTCATAGTAAGGATTTCACCCACTGAGAAGAAAGTAAAACCCTACAAGAGATGTGTTGTGTGCATAAAAAGGACTGGAAAAAGAAAAGAGACCCCCTTTTTGGTGCAAGGACTGCAGTGTTGGACTTTGTGTAGATGCCTGTTTCCAAGTTTACCACACTCAAGTCAACTTTTAGGTAGTTAATAAAATGTTTTAGTATTTTTTCCGAAGGGTTTATATTTGTCCTGTAATTCCTGAAAATTTGGTTTAAATTGGTGTAATAGTTTTGGAGCTATAATTTTTTACTTTCAGTACTGTAACATAGCTGCTGCTTGGATATTTAAATTACTGCCAGTAGGGTAGGGCTTTAAAAGTTTAAATACCGGGTTGAAGGAAGGGTTAACCTCATAATGACTTTCCTTGAAAAACAAATTTTGTGATATTTGTGTGATTAAAACATATGTACACTAATATTGATGAAATCATTTTCTGTAAACCACTGACTGCTTAGAGTGTTTTCTACAGAAGTTTGTGGGTTTGAATCTTGATCAGGCTTGGTATTTTCCACACACTACAAAACTCATCTCTCATCATTTCAATGTGGTCTAGTATCGGAAGTTACTTAAAGAAAAAAATTAACAAATTTAAATCAGCTGATAGCATGTGCTTTTATGTTTTTATTGAATTTTTGAGTGTAATTTATTTAAGGCATTCATTTTAACAGAAAGAGTTGTAAAAAATGTTTTTGAACCACATTACATTGGTAAAACCACAGATTGCCAATAACTCTGAGATTGTTCTGCAATATAAGCAAAGATATTTGATAAATTTTGACCCTATAAACAAGTGATGTCTTCTAGTATGAGTGGTATGTAGTACTGTCGAGCATCACATGATCACAACTTAGTGCTGTGAGATTGTGGATAATCATCTCCATGCTGTGCCTTACTTGAACAATCAATGTAATTGCAAGTAAATACTGTTTACTATTTTGTTGTGACCACTTGTGTGTGTGTGCATGTGCTTGTATAAAGTATTTTATTTTTTGTTGAAGAGTAGTGATTGTTGTGCAATAATAATTTCCATGAAGTTAAAAGTAAAGAAGTATAGTGGTAGGAAGGAGATGATTATGGTGGAAGTTAAAGATATCATCAAGAAGCACGAATAAGGTATACGAGTTACCAACATTGCAAGATTTTATAACAAGTTTATGTTGATGATTTGCATAGTATTAAAAAAGAAATGAGGGGGCTAGATCCAGCAAAAGCAATCACAAGAGTATCATTGCATATGATTAGTGACATGTATTCCAGACACCTTATTGTTTGTGATACACAGCCAATTCTGAGTCATCTCTAAATGACTCAGTGTAACACAACTGTAAGCTTCTGTTGGATCCTGTCATATTGGAATTTCTGGTAATGAGTGTGCTGATCATCTGGCAAAAGAGGTCTGTTTGCAGCCTCCTTTCACTTTCGTGTTGTTTTGAATGATCTTGTCTGTTTTCTGAAGAGGGTAATTCATGATAAGGGCAAACTGAATGGAATAATCCCATCAACAATAAACTTTGTCCAGTTAAGAACACTGTGTCTCGGGATGGGGCTCTTTATGTAAGAATAACTGTTGTGAGGAAGGTATTATTTGCCATTTCTGAATAGAGCACTAGGCTCACTCATGGATATGTGATGACTCAGACTGATGCACCTGTTTGTGTTTGCTGCTACTGCCAACTAACGGTGGACCACATCTTGTGGACTGTCTGTTATACTGCGTTGTATCAGAAGTTTAAATTACGGCCTGACATAATAAATATCTTAGGTAACAATGTATCTATGTTCTCTGATATCTTACAACCTCTTAAGGCCATGCATCTGGAGTCAAATATTTGATTAAAACTATCATGTTTCTACTTTTTGACGTTTGGCAATTTTATTGTTTTATGTTAGATTTTTAATATTGTTTTTATTTCAAACTTAGCATTCCGCATAGGCATTTCACATTATTTTAATTTTAAAGGTAAATTTTAATTGTTACTTTTTAATTATTTGCCATGGTAATTTTGTGTCCGGGTTCTGATAATGACACTCATTATGCACCCAGAAAAACAAACAAGAGTGTCGACCATGTGTTTGGGAAAATGTAGAAAAGTTGCTTCTATTAGCAGGTAATACTATGAATGGGAACAATTTTTGTTACAGTTCATTTTTTTCACAATTCTGCTGTAAGTATTGCATAATTAAGTCAGTAATATTTAAAAACCCTATGGTCTATTTGAAGTAAAAACCTGTCAAGGGCAATTACCTTTTTTCATATGTTTCCTTTGTTTTTCTTCTTGTCGTAGGTTTATAGGTTGACAAATTTCATCACTATTAGAACATTGACTGTGAGTGTGTCACAGACTCACATCATTATCTGTCTATAATTAGCTCTCCTTCCATTACTTCTCATGTGCGTAAGGTTACACATAGGATATTTTACAAACTTTATTTACAAACAATAAAAATAAAATTTTACTTTTAAAGTTGAGTAGTTTTGTTACTTTTAAATAAAGTTTTTAATTTTACTTTACAAACAGTAATTCATAAAAAACTATGTAGATAATGGTGCACAAAGGAGGTTTTACATATGTTACAAATTTTCTCAAAATTTCTAATGTAACAGTGACAATTACTCCAAACAAATTATAAAAAAGGTTGCATTTAGAAAATTATTTTTATTAATTTTTAAAGATAGTTTAGCATGGAGGAAGTCTCAACAAATGCTAGAGGAAGGCCAAAACAAAAACCTTATTTTAATAATAAATGACACAAGGAAGTTGCACCTGCCAATCAACAATATGCAACTTCACCAGAAGATTGCTGTGCTGATATCTATAATTATGAATTAAAGACTGTGTACTTTTTACATTTGTTTTTATACTTCCAATAAGTTCCCTCTGGCCATTTTACCAGTTTTAGAAATAGATGATCCAATTTTATGAAAAATTTGATTGTCTGGGAACTTGGCTACCCAAGATATTTTATCAAACCCAGTTAAGAGATCAGGCTATGCACGAGAGGTGCTTTTGGGCAAAAACACCTCTCTTGTTGGTATTAACTAATTCTGAGAAGGGAATGCTTGTTATTAAAAGAAAATGAGCCAAAAGACTAATAGTTATGAAAAAAAAAATTCATGAGTCTCAGCAACTGTTTATGCAAAAAAAGTACTCATTGTGTCAGATTTATAATCCAAATAAAACAATTGCCTTGCAACAACAATAATTAAGCTTTATTTTACACAATTTCCATTAGGTAGCAGCTGCATTAGACTGTGGCACAAGCCAAGCTCTTATGACCCTGGTCTTCAGTACCATGGTGTTGCCACAAGAGGAAACAGTGCACGTACTGGTTCACAGAAACAAAATCAGACTGTTGTCAAAGAAATTATACCTCAATCTGTTGTGGAAATTCTTTGAGGGACAAAAGCGTACTTAAATGGTGTGAACTTTTTTTAGAAACGGGAAGTGTTTTGAAAGGTCACTTACCAGCTAGACCTAAATCTAGTGCTGAAAACAGAAAGGTTTTGACAGTCTTTCCAACAAAATCCAAAATATTCAGTTCATAGTGTTAATTGTCAACTAAACATTTCTAAAAGCACTGTCCATGATGTTGTTCGAAAGCAATTAGAACTTCTTGCTTATGAACTGCAGCTACCCCATGAAATTATATTTAACGATAAGCCACAGCAAATTCAATTTGTTAAACTTAATCTTTGCTGATGAAAACTACCTGCAGAATATTTTATTTTCTGAGGAAGCAACATTTCATATTCATGGAGTTATAATTGTTATGAAGTTATAATTGTAGAATATGGGATTCAGGAAATTTATATGAATTAGTGGAATTAATCTGTTTGAAAGGGAACATCTTGTGTGGTATCAAGCATTTTAAAACTTTTGGGCCTTTTTTCAAGAGCAGAACTATTAAGCATTTAGTGTACTTCGACATGTGAGAAGCTTTTTATTTCTGCACATTAAAAATATGGAGGACCTAATTTTCCAAAAGCAGAAGGAAAAGGAAAAGGACTCCTCCACATCATGTAGAACAAGTTGAATACTGCGCTCGATGACAGATTCCCAGAAGGCTGGGTAGGCCAGAAAAGTTCCCATCATTTGGCCACCATGAAGTCCTATTTGATGTAGATGGATTTTTTCTTATGGAAGTATGTAAAACAAATAATATACCAAGAAAACATCCAATCACTTGTCCTCTTGCACCAAAGAGTAACAGTAGCTGTGGAATCAATTCCTGAAGACACGCTGTCAGAGTGAGGAATGTAGTGCGTTATCGGTTTGACATCTGCAGGGATGTACTTTCATGTAATAAAACACATAAATTTGTAATTCTGAATGTAAAATATAAATTTAATTGTAAAACTGCTAACTTATTTTTCAGATTCCCTGTATTTTATTTAATCAATATGTAGTTCTTAATTATATTGAATCTTTCAATTTAATTTTTTCGCTAAAAATCTTTATCTGATATGAAGTATTTCCAGAATAATGTGACATAAATCCAAAGTAACATACTAAAATTTGTAAATTGAATTGATTATAAATTAATTATAAAAATTGCTTGTATTATTTTTTAACTACTATAATTTTTTTAACTAATTATGTGTGTATGTTACAGGAATCCAGGTAGCTGGGTGCCAGCTCCACCACCACTTATTCCTGAAAGAGATACTAGGTTGCAATTAAATTCTATTTCATATGTGTTACCTGATGTAAAAAGGTTTAATTTCACAGCAGTTGGTGAGTAGTTGTGTGTAATAATTAAATAATTGTTTCTTTGGGGTTGAAAAAAAAGCTGTATTTACAAAACTTCACAAAAAGATTTCTTCTGTAATTTTGGTCGTTTTTTTTATTTTACAGTATCGTTACATTAAATATCCCCAATTGGAATGGATCTGTTAATTTTTTTATTTCAGTAGATTAGTTATATCATAATCTATTAGTTCTACAGTCTTTAGTTTCACTGATATATTTAAAAATTATATCACTTAGATGTGTGTGTTTATGTAAATACAAGCCGTTTTGTTTTATATTAGATGTTTTAGCCCATTCCTCATTTG
This sequence comes from Lycorma delicatula, assembly GCF_047948215.1. Taxonomy (NCBI): domain Eukaryota; kingdom Metazoa; phylum Arthropoda; class Insecta; order Hemiptera; family Fulgoridae; genus Lycorma; species Lycorma delicatula. Next base: position 190,214,612 of record NC_134457.1, on the reverse strand, counting down.
AAGCATGATTAAATTTGTGACTAGACCTACTTAATTTCTTCAAAACTGATCTTATTGTAAGTAAAGTTTGAATGTATTATTAATTTATACATTAAAAATGGTTTTGGTAATTTTTTGTTTTACGCTCCTCATTTTTATCACATGTATTCAAAAACGACTTAATGTAGGATGGTTTGTAATAATTGATGAATAAAATATTAGAGAAAACACACTAACATGCTGTTTTATACTGGTCATTTCAAACATATTAATCAAGGTTAGCAAGCAAAGCAAGCGTAGGTTAACACATTTGCTGTGGCGGATAAAATAGGGAACTTAGCAATCTTGCTATTTTTTTATGATGCTGTATGGTGATTACCTACTATGAATTATGATGCATATTGGCCTATCCTGAGGTTTTGTACTCTGTGTATAGTTCTTGTACAGATTTAGTCTATATGCTGAACTGTTTATCACATTGTTTTTTAATCTCTTTTAGACAATTTTATTTCCTTATCATATATTTTTATCACAAGTTGTTCAATAAATTATTCAGTAAAACATTCTTTTAATCGTAATGGTTAAATTAAATAGGGATAAGTATATCACCATTAATAATATTTATGGTAAAACTACTAACATTTACCTACATATAAAAAAAAATAATTCAAAATGTATGCAATCCCTGCCTCTTGAAAAAAATTACCAAAGTGAAATTTCACTGTTTTTCTTGTTCAACTTTATTGGTAATTTTCTCATAGAAAGAAGGGAGATAGGTAAATAAACAACTAGACCAATCTTTTACCTTGAGAAGATATGAATAAATTCCTTTATGTTTCATCCTTACAGGACCAATAGTTTTTTAGTTATGATTTTTTTCATAATCCTTACAATCACAAAAATAGTAACTGTACTGTAACAATCATTTTACTGTAACAAAGCATTACCCATGGCTTCCATAGGTAAACTGCTTAAATAAAAAAAATTTTAAAAAAAACAAACCGTTTTTAGGGCCTGAAACATGTAGGAAACAAGGGGTAAGTTAAATTTTTTTTTTTTTGAATTGGTCGAGCAACCAGCCTGTTTTATTGGGACACTTCAAATGGATTGACCCTAAAGATGTATGAATATATACAAAATTTGTTAATTTCTTTTCACTTGTTTCTAATTTCTTTTTTTTTTCATTAGGAGCTCATCAGATGCTGGTTTTTTTTAGCCCTAAGGATGGTATTAAATTAATTGATTGGAGTTTTGATGAGGAACCTCCCTCGTATGGGCTGTCGTGGGACTCACGACCTACTTACATAATTCGTTTTAGTGCTGGTGGATCAGGTGAATCAGAACTCAATTTCTACCTAGATTTAGGGGTAAGTTATACAGGAAATGAATATGTAAATATTTTACTTATAAAATTTTGTTAGGGTTTTAATGTTAATATACATACTAGCTTTTACCCGTGGTGAACCTTTAAATGAAATACGCGAGCAACTATGTCATGTTGATCAGTGGCTTTTTGCCTGGGCATTAGCTCTATAGTTACATCCTGCCACGAAGGATTACAGGTAAAAGTTACAAAGAGGTCACGCCTGCTTTAAGTTCGTACATAAGCGAAAGCGTCTTGAGTGTATTCATGCAGATAACGGGGACTGTTCACAAAAGTAGAAGGCAGAATAACCATCTTGCCTAGTCGTTAGGTCTAATATTACCATCTGTGCTAATTGCATCTTGTAGAGGAATGTAATTTTCAGCCTGTAATTTTGTCTGGTTTATAGAACTGTAACGAAGGTGTTCGCTCTCTACTTTAATATACATATCTACCAAGAATTGATGAAAGAGTTGCCTTGACCACGAAAGGAGATTGAAGTCGTGCTCTCGAAGCATCATGTGATATGTATAAAAATCCATGCAGGAAGCTTTTTTATTGGGAACTGGCTGTCTTGTTGTTGGATTAATGACTGGAATATTGAAATGATATCCTGGCTCACCTTTACTGAAAATTAACGGGTACTGCAAAGCATCATAAAATTTATGAGTATCGGCTACGCGTTTCAGCGTATTATCATGTGCCTGTAACACTATGTCTCGTGGAGAGCATGGGTCACCAGTAACCAAAACAGCAACTTCATTGTTCATCGGCGCATTGTAACGCCTCTCATGTTCGTCACCTGGAGTCCGATCAGCATGAATGACCACTGTGTAATTATCTGGAGGCCAGTTTTCTATTGCACTTTTAAAGGTATTTACCAACAAATTGTGACTGTGTAACATTTGTTGAATTTTCAATACTGTATCTCTTTCAGCTCCTTCAATATACTGACAACAACAGTTTACTTCATTTTCTTCATCACCCGTAAAATACACTTGCAAAAATTTATGCTGTTCATTATCTGCTGGAAAAAGTGACCCAATTTGATGATATATCTGTCCTTGTACAGTAAAAGTTGGTGAAAATTCGGGCATTCTGATCACTTTATTTACTCCAAAGGATGTCATTTAGAAGCAAGAGTTATACTTTCTGATTTTACTTAAAAATTGCTTCAGCTCATCTGTAACACTTAAATATAGAGTTTTCAAAGGCTCCTCTGGTTCACCAAGTAAAGGAAGCGAAACTTTACCACTGGAACAGCACATTCCAGCAGTTTCATCTTTCCATTTCAAAGCATCACAATGCTGACATTTTCTATTCATTGAGCCAATACCAATTAAAAAATGCTTATGGTATTCAAGTGAAGGATCATATTGAAATCCAGAATTATTAAATACAGACCAATTGTTACGTATGAAATTTCGATGGCGCGTGATTTGCATTTCTGTAACAATTCTTCTCGCCTGCAATTGTTTTGGAGTTTATCTCGCTCTTACAGCTGTCTGCTGTTCAGCTTGTCTTTCTAAACGAATTTGTGTTTGAATTGGCATTTCAGCTGCTCTTAAGGTAGCTTGTTCATTTAATCTTTCTTGTCTCTGAGAAGTTGTTTCACCAGCCCTCAAAGCATATTGTCGCCTCACTTGTTGTTGTTGTCTTAGTTCTGCGTGAGCAGAAGATTCTTGAGTTCAAGCAACTTTTACCATCCGGGCCCGTGATGAATCCCTGGACAGATTAGATTTGCGCTTCCAAGGCATTTTAGAAAAAAACCTGGAAAAGTTTTAGTATTGCTTAGAAGTGACAGAAGAATAACAATAAATATAGGATTTGAAACGTCAGAAGCTCTATACTCAATTGAATAGTGACTTGACCGTTGGTATTACAGTGTTGGATTGGCACTTTATTTCATTTACTTGCTGGAACGCCAGATGGCATTGAATTTGGTCAAATTTTTTGTTGGACAATAATACCTACCAATATAAATTTTTTTACCCTCCTGAAAAAATATTGTTTTTTTTTTTTTTTACTAAAAAGTGTCCTATGTCCTTCACAATACCTTTGAGAATATGTATACGAAGTTTCATGATGATCGGTTGAGTAGTTTCTGCGTGAAAGCATCACATTCACATTTATGTAGTAAGGTTATATATATATACATTTTTGATCAGTATTTTGTTTTTATTTTATGGTATGGTATATATATTTTTTTTTATTAAAAAAACATAAAATTTTTTATGACAAATCTGTGGTAGACAATAATAAAAATTATGTATGTATTTTTAGTAAAACATATGTGGCAAATTTCATTGAATATGATTTAATGCTCATTGTTTGTAGAATTATTATTTTTTAATTAATGATATTTTCTTAGGAGTGATTATCCTTAGGATGGGTTAGGTTAGATACCTTTAATGGGTCATAATTCAGCTTTATATATATATATATATAAAGTACAACTGTAATTGGAAGACAATGTGATGAGAAGGCAGTAAAAGCACTTTGTATTAGTATCAATACTGTTGTGTAGGGCAAAAAAAAATTAACTTATGGTCAGTAAATTTATTTTTATCAGTTATTAGTACACCAGCAAATTTTGATTACTTGAATTTTTTTTAATAGATTCTACCTGGTTACAACACACAAAATTTTCATTTGGATATTGCACTAGCTGGACATTATATTGAAGATATGACTAGACATAAAAATGATTTATTGAAAGATTATACAAAATCATTTCTTACATGGGGTCATGTTACAACATGGATTTCATTGTATAGATCTTATATTTATTAATTAATTGATAACTATTTGTAGTTTATTTTAAGTATTGTTATTAGTATTAAACATATCTTGTTATCATTTAGTATTTTTTATTTCACTTTTATTTTAATGCATAAAATATTGTTATTAAATTGTTCTAGTTAAATGAAATTATGAATTAATAATATTGAATAAATAATTTTGAATTAAAGAAATTGTGAATAAATTTATGTATTTTGTATATTTACAATATTTTAAATAATGAAATTAATTTTATTTCGTATTATTTGATCTCTAATTATGTTACATTATACTGCTTAAGCGGTTGTGATTTTGATGCTTTAATTTAATTTAGATTTTAAATGTATTAGGGTTTTTTTTTAATCCAAATGAATTGAAGTTGTAGAGTTTTAATTTCTGAACTGCAGATATAACAAGGGTTACCAATGTCATAATACATTTTTTGTTAGTGTTGTCAATTGTTATATGAATTTAAGCAATATTACTGTAATTTTACATTTACTATAAACATTTTAAGAATCACTTAGCATATTTAATAGTTAATAATGTCCATGTTTTTCCTTCTAGATTTTAGAAGTATTTAAAACCAGTAGTTCTACGAGTCACAAACAATAGGTGGGTTGGGCTACCAGCCATAGTGGTTTGACATTTGCCATCATACTTATCCATTTATGAAGGGGTATAGAATAAAATGACGATTTACCCTATCTTGCTTAGAACCATATATATATCTTAAACTATTAAGATTATATATATATTATATATATATATATATATTACATAAATATATAAGAAGTTTATAATTTAAGAATTGCATGTTCTATGTGTGATAAAAAAAATAATAGAATTTTTTAATTTTTCGGCTGTCTTTTCAACTGTGTTTGTCATTTTCTCAAATGATGATAGCACAAACATTATAAATAAAGCAATTTTTCCTTTATTTCTAATGGTGAAATGTATATTTCATTACAAAATTATTTAGGTATACCAACTACAAATAAATGACTGCAATGCATTTTTCTGTTACTGAGTAATTATTGGAAGAAAAAGAAAACTCTTTTTAAAGCAGCAATAGTTTTTAAATTTACCAATCACCATTAGATCAAGTGTGTAATATTCACCAGATTTGTGGATACCGATATTCTTCCATGACCTTGAAACCTCTGCTCTCTCTGATCTGCTTCAGTTATGACTTACATATTATTTTCCATTCTTTTTAGATATACTATGATCAATATATGCATTATTAATGCTTGTTAAGTAACCCTTTTTAAATTAAGTCAACAAAATACTTATCAAAAACTGAAGAAGAATAACCAAGCATTTCTCATTTAACTTGAAATATTCTTATGTTTTGATCATTTAATGAGTTGCTTTCTGCTACCTTTGAAAATTTTTGGCACATATATAAATTGCAGGCTGTTTCTAAAATGGTGGGCTGGCTATACTTTTTCGGATTCTACTTGTAAAACTAAACAAAAAATATCCTTAGGAAAAATCCTCAGAAAAAATGAAATTAAGTAATATTTTTTTCATAATAATTAAATAACTACCTGTGATAATCTTACATTAATTATTGTAGAACTTTAGGTGTACTTAAACAGTTAACAATTGTTAAAAGTTAAAAGATGTTCAGAGTGTCCACTATTAGAAATTACATAAGTCTCCAGTATTTTTCTGAGAGATTGTCTGAACCGTTCAAAAATTCCGGGAATATAACTAATTTCTTGAAATTCATTTTGTATCCTTTGTTGAAGATCCTCAATGTTGAATTGAATAAACAATAATATATTTCAAATGGCCCCACAAGTAGAAGTCAAGAGGGTTTAAGTCAGGTGAATGGGCAGGCCAGGGCACTGGCCCTCAGCGGCCTATCCAATTTTCATGAAAGTTTCACATGAAATTTGATACCAACTGACTGAAATGGGTTGGAGCTCCATTGTGGTGTAGCTACATATTTCCTCTTAATTGTAGAGGTAGGTCTTCTAAAAAATCTACATTTAAACAATGTGGTAGAATAACAGGACTTAAAAGATAGTCTTAAAAATACGTGCCCACATGTTCAGAGAAAATCTTTGTTGATGGCTACTTTGGAAGGTACCATGAGGATTCTTGTTGTTCTAGATACACTAGTTATTATAGTTTTGAAAGATTCCTGTCAAAATCCTGACATTCCTGTCAAAAGAAGATTTTTACATTAACACGATCGACAGTAATAGTTGCTGTAAAATTATTCAAAAGTGGAAAATTAATATCAATTATTTTATTATTATATCTTATTGTGAGAAAATTATTACTTAACTTAATACTAATTTACAATACTAGAATTAACAATAAATAAAAACAATTAATATTTAATCGAATTGAATGTAAAATGGAGGATATGAAAACAGACAAAATTACTACACGTACATCAATTTTCTATAATAACTCGGCTGTTTGTTAACGGATTTTAAAAATAAAATGTTATTTTGTTCAAAATAAAAGCCTTACTATTTTAGCAAATAACATAAATTTTGATAAAACTAATATTTACAAATACATAATGGATTGAAAAAATAAACATGCCTGCAATTTTGTAATTTGCAAAGGTATTTATTTCCTGATTTTTTTTTAAAAAAAGATGCTTATTACCAAGATGCTTACCAAACATTAATGTGATTCATCCATCGGTATTTGAGATATAAATTTTTATATAAAAATAACAAATGGCAGACAAGAGAATGAAGGAGAAATTGCCATTTTCCCTAAGGATATTTTTTGTTTAATTCTATTAGTAGAATCCAAAAAATTATAGCCAGCCAACTGTTTTAGAAACATCCTGTATACAGCGTCATCTCCCTAAGTAATTCAGATAAAGTATTAATTGGAATTGCAAAATTATCAAGATATCAATCATCAAGCCTTTTTAGAGATGAGTAGCTGTGACCTTGAGCTGATGCGCACAATGGCACAATCGATGCCTTTGTGCTACTGCCAGTTAGTGCAATGTTGACAGCTGAGCAGAAAGCACAGTATGTTTTGTGGTTAGTGGAGTATAAATCAGTTATAACTGTTCAATGGACTTTTCGGCATGTTTTTAGCAATGATTCCCTTAATGCAAACAACATTAAATCATGGTATGAGCAGTTTAAGGAATCAATAACATGGAAGTGAAAAAGTCCCCTGAACAGCCCAAAATGAGTGATGAAGCAGTTGAGCATATATGCCAAAATTATTTTAAATCCCCTAAAAAATCAAATTGAACAAGAAACTAACATTGCTGTAATGTCTCAACAAGATGGTGCTCTCCACAATTTAACCTAGGTATTCAACACACTCTCTATGAAAAATTCCCTAATCATTGGACTGGTCTTATGCTTTGGCCAAGGAAAAGCCCAGATTTAACACCCCTATAGAGATTTTCTATGGGGATACGTTAAAAACACAGAGATTTTCTATGGGGGATATGTTAAAAACACAGACTACAGTGAAAAAATCAGGGATGTATAATGTTTAAGACAATGAATCACTGCTGACATTGCCTCAGTTACACCTGTGATGATCCAGCGGATCTGGGCAGAAGGTGAAGAATATTGGCTGGATGTTTGCTGAGCAACCAACGGAGCTCATATTGAAGCATTTTAAGGTGTGTAAAAAACTTTGAATTTAAAAAAAAATACTTGTTTGACTACCTCCAGTAGTTTCTGAGATAAGATTTTTTTAAATTGCTGCAACCATTTTTGATGACATATATATATATATATACTGAAAAATATCATTCAATGATGCCAAAAGGTTAAAGGGTTATTTTTAATACCTATTTCTTTTGTTAAATTGTATAATGTGTAATGTAATTAGAAATAATTTGGTGTATTTTTTTATTTATAAAACTGTATATTACCGTACACTAATAATATGATTAATTTCTACACTGTTATTAATGTAACTGGAAGACTTTTAATATTGGTCAAAAAATTAACAACCCACTTGATTCTTAACCAACACTTTCAATATGATGAATATTCTTCTTTAATGACAATAAATTTATTAATATTCACAGAAGTAACATCTAGGCAATAACTATACATAGAAGGAATATAAAAAAGATTTTATATATATGTAATGAAACAAAAAGAAGAAACTATACAATAAAATAATGTTTATTTTATAATACAACAAAGCAAATAACACTTTTGAGTGTTTTAAAACTAAAACACAACAATTTAACTGATTAATTAAATAAATTAAAAAATAAATAATTTTTGCAAAATAATATGTTAAAAGTACACAGATAGATGGATAGATAAGTAAATAGAAATATTAATTAAAATGCGAATTCATATTAATTCATATAATGATGATCAATAAGTAAGAAAGAGGTAACCTGTAGTCATAAGTCTGAAAAAATTGAAATAAATATGACAACATTACATTTATTATAATCCATAATAAATAGAAGAAGTGTATGGAATGCAGAGCTAACTTTAATTACAAATAAATAAAACTTTATATTAGCATACATCAATAATATACTTGAATATATTTATTAGTTCTCTGAATGATTTAGTGGTAATTTAGTTTAAATGTAATTCTCGTTATAATCTTTGAAGTAACATGACTTCTGGTTTTAATGTCGAATTTGAAATTGGATGATCACTGATCCAAACAAATGTTAAAACTGATGCCGGTATGAGCCGCAGGTCTATCAAAGTTAGACCATAATCAGATTCTGTTAACCTATGTCCTGTGGCTGTTAGCAGTACAAATTGACTTTCTTCATCTAACAAATTTTCTCTTACAAAATCATAAACATCACTGACATGTTCATAAATACCAAAAGTACCCTGTAAAAATAAACATATAAGGTTACATAAAACAAATAAACTGAACAAACGTACACACTCCCCACACCTCAGCAGACTAGTGAGAATAATACAAGGGTGAACTACAAATATTTACCCATTCAAAGTGAACAAATTTATGACATTTTTGAAGGCCACCATCCACATAACACTGTAATTTTAATCAGTTCATGTGATGTAAGAAAGAAGAATTAAAAAAGTTGATTAAATTTTGACTCTGGCAACCATAAAAAATTTTCATCATGTGATACTGAATGAGAGAACTGAATTCATCTTTTAGATCTGTACTAAATGGTGCCCATCAGAGTAAGGATAGAAACATATCAAGATATGCAATCAGCATTACATTTCATAAAGTTTTAATTGATCAGCTTTTATAGGATTACGTAAAAATACTTATGGGGATACCCAATATAAGTTTCAGAGCACTGCTGACAAGCATCAATGAACAAAGTACTGAAAAATCTTCTAACATTAAAAACAACTTGAAGCAGTTCATTCTTAACAACTTTAATTAATTTATCCATTGCCGTGCATTTGAAATGTTAGTTTGCATTTTCTAGTTCATATAGTCCTATACATTCATCAGATAAATTAGTTCAGATACATTATACATTCATTGTGACAAAAAAAAATGTTTAATTTATTGTGCAGCAGCTGTGCATGCTATATGTTTATGTTCTTCCCTACAAGTTCTTGCATTAAGTATATATGTTATAAATGATGTATATTTTTATATAACACTTTTTTTCTTTAAAGTGTAAGTAGTAGCAAATAACTAATAACTTTACATAGAATATCTTTCATATCTTATGTTTGAAAGAAATATTTAATTATTATTTGTAATAAAAGAATGTAAAAATTAAAACTCCTTAAAAAGTATAACACAATAATATGCTAAATTCAGTATATCATGTTTAATTAAATACACAATTTTTTTTTCATTATTACCAAATATGTTACTTGCTTAATATCTAAAAAAAATGACATGATATACACGTTCTGATAACATTTTTTAATGTAATATCACAAAATTATTTAAAATCATCTTGCAAATATCAGAAACATGAAAAAAAAAGATTAATTAATGGAGCATCAAAAGGACAGCTATAAATTCCAAGTTGTAGGGCTACTTTGAAACAGTTAGAGATAAAAAGATAAATTTTACTAGGAAATTCCTCTTTCGGAAAGTTCTTTTCAATGAGTCTTATTTTCATAATGAGATTCAGAGAAGAACCAACCCCCTCCTTCCCATAAGAATAACAGCTTTCCACCCGTCAGATATAGAAAATAATTTTTTTTAATTCTATGTTTTACTTTACTGTATATATATATATATATATATATATATATATATATATATATATATATATATATATATAAGGCATTAATAATATTATTATTTAAAAAATTACCCTATTTGATGATTCATTTATTAATACTGGTATTGATATATGTACGAGGTGCAACAATAAAGTAATGAGACTGATTTTTCTTTGCAAGATGTGGCAACCCTGCAGCTTGCGTAGGCACACCATCTTTGACCTTGGTCTATAAGCTACTTCTAGTCCAAGCGGCACATTGATGCAACTGCTCAGTCGTGAGTTGTGCTATAATAAGTGAACACGTGTTTATGTCTCTTGTCACAAAAATGAAACTGCAAAATATTGCACAACGGTATGCCATTTCTTTTTGCGTTAAATTGGGTGAAAACGCGATGACAACTTATGGTAAGCTTCAGAACGCTTTTGGAGAGGAGGTTATGTCAAGAGCTCAAGTTTTTCAGTGGCATAAAATTTTTAGTGAAGGCAGAACGAATGTTGAAGATGAAGACTGCAGTGGACGACCATCAACCTCAAAGACAGATGTCAACTTGACCAGGGTGTGTGAAATCGTACGATCTGATTGAAAATTATCCGTGAAAATGATTGCAGAAGAACTCAACATCAATCGAGAAACGGTTCGTCTAATATTATTAACTGAAGATCTTGGTATGAGAAAGATTTGTGCAAAATGGTCCCCAAAAATCTCACACAACAACAGCGAGAAACACGGAAAAATATGGCAGCCGATCTGTTAGAGCAAACGGAAATCAATCCAGATTTGTTGAGCCGTGTTATCACTGGTGATAAAGGTTGGCTTTTTCAATATGATCCATAGACAAAACGCCAAAGTTCGAAATGGTGCTCAAAGGGATCACCCAGACCAAAAAAAGCTTGCATGTCAAAGTCAAAAGTGAAATGCATGCTTGTGTGCTTCTTCGATTCCAAGGGAATTGTTCATAAAGAATGGGTGCCTCCTGGACAAACAGTTAACCGATATTTCTACAAAGAAATTTTTGAAAGACTTCGTAAACAAGTTCTTCGTGTCCGTGCCAACATTCTGATAATTGGATTCTGCATCACGATAATGCGCCATCCCATACTGCTTTGTCAGTACAGCAATTTTTAACCTCAAAACAAATTTCAGTACTACCACAGCCACCTTATTCACCAGATATCGCTTCGTGCGACTTTTTTCTATTTCCAAGAGTCAAAATGGTGTCCATTTTCAAACAACAGAAGATGTCCAAAAACCTGTGACGAGGATCTTGGAGGATATTACAGAAGATGAGTTCCAGAAATGTTACCATCAATGGCAAAAGCGCTGCCATTAAGTGTGTGCAATCAGAGGGGAACTACTTTGAAGGAGACAACACTAAACATGACTAAAACGGTAAGCAACATTTTTTTTCACATCAGTCTCATTACTTTATTGTCGCACCTCGTATATAAATTTATTTAGATTAAATTTTGTATAGTCTATTTTTTTCCTCTGTATGTTATACTATTTATAATAATATTTTTCAGCCTCTGTTTGTTTGTTTGTTTGTTTACATTTAGCCATTAACAAAATAAAATGTAAAAAGTTAAAATTCATTTGTAAATGTAAACAAAGAAGAATTTATTAAAATAAAAAATATCACTGTTTCTGGGCCCAAAAACATTTTGATGAATATAAAAAAGTAAAGATAAGAGTGTTCTCTAATTCTGTTGTACTTTGCAGAGGCTGCAAATATTATTATATAACATACAGAGGAAAAAAAATGGACTATGAAAAATTTAATCTAAATTATTATATATATATATATATATATTAATCAGTATTAATAAATTAATCATCAAATAGAGTCATTTTTTAAATATGAATATTATTAATGCTTTAATAATGTAAATTATAAAGAGTGAAGTAAATAATCATAAGTTTCAAATAGCATAAACAAGTTGTCATGTTACAAACATATAACATACAAAGATTAAATATATTATTTTTATAATATATACTATTAGTTGATATAGTAATGTAATATATGCTAAAAAAATCCAGACCTGAATTAAAATGTCATCAGGAAATCTGATCCTGATTAGTGCAAAACGATATTTCTTTAACTCCCTCTGTTCTTCTCTTTCACGCATTGCTTTGGTCTTTAATACTAAGCTGTTATCAACTTTTTCACTCCTACAAATGATCAAATAAATTATAAGTAAAGTAGTTCATATAATAATTTTTTTTAGTAAATTTCATCTAGGCAGTAGAAAATAATTTTTTATTAAACAATATTTTTATAAATTACTACAAAGATCTCTGCTAAAAATGGTTGTCTCAGCTAAAAGATCTCATTAAAAGTGGTTATTTTTTACAACTATGTCAGTCACTGAAGTATCTATGATGGTTATGTAAATGACAAGCCATACACCAGCTCTATCAGGTATGCAACATTAATGTATGTATAACGTGTTTAAAGTTTTGTAATATATGTTTGTGAGAATATTGTAATGAACTTTTTAATAGAAATGTCATGCAGCTGTGTTAACCACCCAGATAGTTTCTGCTGTATTTGTGTTGGATAACATTAAATTTCGGAGGAAAAATATAACTCCATTGATAAAATAATCATATGAACTATATTTTAGATATCAAGTATGTGATCAGGACAGGTGCAATTTATTTGTAATGCTGCTGACTGGTTGGTTAAATGGATCTCATCACATAACATTTGCAATTACAATAGTTTGGAGAGAACCAAAGGATCACTTCATGGACTCCTCTTTAAGTATAAAAAAATATAACAGCTAACACTACAAATACTACTATAAAACCAGTGCCTCAAAGTCCACAGTTTTCAATTCCAGCATTATCAAAACATGGAAATAGACAAAAATGATGCTGTTGATGTTGAAGGTGTGCACATTTATCAGATGATAAAGAGAGACCCAGATTTTTAGAAAATATTAATACTGAACCCTAATACTAATACTGAATGATGATCTCGTTTGTGATCTAAACTTATCCAAGAATCTGGAAGAAATTCTATCATCATGACTGAAAGGATGGATGTTTTACAACACAATATTAATAGGTACTTTCTGTGACGGTCAGTGTGAATTTGAATGTTTCTTATTCCATTATGAGGTCTTAGTTTACTGTAATGATATGGAATCTTTACTAAATGCTTTGGGATATATGCACCATCCTGATGAATGGCATCTTTTTAGAATCCTCAATGTGTAGTTTGAAAGCAGTACTTCTTTATATTGGAAATAATATTCCAGTAATCGCTTTAGCTCAAGCAGCTCATATGCCTTTATGTTGGAAATATGCCATTATTTAGTATGAGAAACATCTGTGGAGACCTGAAAGTGTAGTTACTTTGGTATATTAAATTTTATTGCTTCTTGTGCAACTGGGACAGAAGAGATAGGAGGATCATTATGTTAAAAAGAAGGTTCCCAAAAAGAGAACCATTGACTGTAAGATAATGTTGGGAGTATAGCACTAATTAAAACCTGAAAAAGTTTACCTTCTATCACCACATATTAAAATAGGTTTAATGAAACATTTTGTTAAAGCATTGGATCGTGATGGGACTGGATTTCACTTTAAAAAATATAAGTTCCCTACTATAAGTGATACCAAGATAAAGGAAGATACATTTATTAGACCATAAATAAGAAACCTAATGAATGATATTGAATTTGAAGAGAGTCCGAATGACTGTGAGATTGCTGCGTGTAAATCTTTTAAAAAGGTTGTGTTTACAACCTTGGAAATCAAAAGGCAGATAACTAACTTATAATTGAGTTTTTTAAGAACTATAACGTACTTGGATGTAATAATTCACTAAAGATCCACTTAGATTCTCATCTAGATTTTTCCCTACGTATCTTCAAGCAGTGAGTGACGAACAAGGAGAAGCTTTTACCAGGAAATATCCACCATGGAAACATACTACAAAGGAAATGAAATCCAAAAATGCTGGTTGTCTACTGTTAGAATCTCAAATAGATAGAGTAGAACAAAGTTTATCTTAGCACAACCACCATGTAGCAGCAAGGTCATGGAATGCTAGGCGGGTGGGAGTAAGAATGGGTTTGTGATATTACATATGAACATGTGTGCCCACATGCATGTACGTATTCCATCAGTGCATTAAATACACATACATCATGAATGGCAACCAGGTGCGCTGTTTGTTATTTTTAATGAAATTTCTTTTTTTTGTATATTTTATTTATTCTTTTATTTTTTAAATGTTTTTTAAATTCTCAATTTTATTTCTCAGAAAGGAAAAATAGGATAGTATTGATTGGATAGATTATAAATTATGATATTGCATTATTTTGTTTTTTTAATAAACATGTTTTATTTTAGTCAGTCAAGTGGGTCAATGCCATCCATACCATTGTCAATTACATTATCCATATCGTCGCTATCTGATATTTCAGACTCATCGGCACTAATATCGCTATCATTAGTCACTATAATAAAATTTTCAGTTTGCTTATCTGCAACTTCATCGATCTCTGAATATGCTTTTTCAAATTTTAAAGCATGATCACAACATAATTTCCAGTTTTCAGCCATTAATTCAGAAAATTTTTGTTCTGCCATTTGCTTAACTTCACCAATATTTTGCCAAGGTAAAACATTCTCTTCAGCTATCTGATTCTTTACTCTTGCCCAAATCAGGTCGATCGGGTTAAGTTCAGGATGGTATGATGGCAGTCTTAAAACACACTGTGACCATAATAATCCAATATTTTTTGTCAAAAAAAAAAATTGTTTGTAGCACACTTTATTTAACTTTACCAATTGATAAAGGTGGACTTTTAACATCTGCGATAAGCATGGAATATTTCTAGTTTGCAACCATTCTAATAGCATTTGCTTTCTACAATTTGAGTTTGGAACCTGGTGTAATTGTTAATTATGGTAAGTGCATTGTTGGAAACTAAAACTGAATGTGATAGAAGATTGGAATCAATTTTGTTTTCAGCCATTTTTCATAGTTATTGGCATTCTTGTTATCATGGCAATCACCTTGTTCTGACATGATTTGAATATTAAAAGAACATTAAGGACTTCTCCAATTTCACCTCTGGCGTGCACCAATATCAATTTCTGTCCATTCGATATAGGTTTATTGTAACTGTGAACAGAGTAATCAGTCCAACCAAAACATTTTGTGTGAGTTGAATAAATGTAGGACTTTTCAGAAAAAATAATTACTTGGCCATCGTTTCTATACCTCTGTAAATTTTACAAATAATTTACGCATTTTGAATGAATGTTGTGTTTTTCCACTAACAACTTTCTGTTATCAGCAGTCTTTTTCCACCTAAAATACATATTCAGTAAAAATTTTCTTAATGTTTCACGCATAAATTCAAAATCCAAATCTTTACGTTCTGTTTTCAAAACCGCTAACAAATTATTTAATATAGATAACTCTTATGGAGTACATGAAAATTAAACACAATGTCATTAATGTATTAATGACATTGTGTTTAATTTTCATGTACTAAAGATGTGTACATCTTTGAAAATCATCGATACAATAAAACCTCCCCAAAATGGAATCTGATGGGACCAACTAAAAATTCCATTTTGAAGAGGTTTCCATCTCGCAGTTTTTAAAAATTAAGGTAATTTATTGTGAGGTCCTGTACTATAAATTATACAAATGTAAAATGAATTTAGACAAGGATAAACATTTGAATAATCCGGAAATTATACTGCATATAGATAACATTAACAAATACTTTTAAAAAATTGTTCAGTTACACTAAAAGAGCGTTTTTTATTTTTACAAATTAGTAATTTTTCATTTAAAAGTTAAGTTTAATAAGAAGAAATATACTTAGCCTAAAACATAACATGATCTAACACTAATTCTAAAATAAAATCATTTTGTAAAATAGTCGCATACAGTTTTCTGTAAAATAATTAAAATCTATAATTTTGCAAGGCCATACCTGTGTTAGAATGATTTTGCTGATGCTTTTCTTTTATAAATAGCCTCAGGCACATCCCAAATTAGTGTCCAACAGTAATCAACTAGCAGTTAGTATTCCAATTTCCCTTTATAGCGGCTTTCCATCACTGAAATGTCTTGGTGGAAACATTCACTGTATTTGTCACTTACATCTCCAAGGTTGAGTGGGAAAAAATCCAGATGTGAGTGGAGGAAATGTATTTTCAAAGATATATTACATCACATAGCTCTGTATGAAGTGAGAAGTTGATTAACAATATCGTGGTAATTGTCGGATTTTTGTTTGCAGAGAAAAATTTTGCAAACGTCTTTAAATGAAGCCCAAGCTCCACTTTTTACATTATTTAACATTGAGTTACTTACATCATCTGTGACCAACTCTCTTATTTGAGGACCAACAAACATTCCTTCTTCACTTTTTCCTTCACTTACATTTGGAAATTTCTGTCTGATGTACAAGAATCCGGGATTATCCTTCTTCATTGCTTTTTACAAAATTTTTCATTAGTCCTAGCTTGATATGATGAGGGGGTAAAAATATTTTTTTGGGTTCAACTAAGGGCTCATTAATAATATTTTTCCCATTTGGAGTTAAGTTATCTCGTTTCTTCCACTCTTTGGTAACATAATGTTTATCCATAGCTCGACTGTCCCATTCACAAAGAAAACACATGTACTTAGTATAGCCTAATTGCATACCTAACAAAACAGCTATAACTTTCAAATCACCACTTATGTTCCAGCTATGTTTGTTATAATTTAATTTTTCAAGAATGTCTTTCATCACATCGTATGTCTCTTTCAAATTAATACCATAAGCGATATAAGCGATTTTCTTCTGAAATATTTTTGTAGACGTTCATTATAATATATTTAGTTTGGCTTCTTATAGCCACTCCTCATTCCAATCTACAATTAGATCTTGGTTGAGGCATTACACACTGTAATTCTACGCACTATAATGCTAACTGAAAATGCACCAACTATGGAAGTAGTATTGAAGATAGTATTTTACACTGTGAAAGGAGTGTTGATAAATACAGTTTTAACAAAAGACAATACTACTTTATTACAACCAAGCAAAGCACTAGACAGGATGCTACCGATAGTTGCCTTCCCCCTCCACAAACCCACAAGTTTTGTACTGTGCATCGTGTTTACATTGATATAAGTTTGATGTCCTCTATCTACAACAATCTATACCAGAAAATCCAAAAACAGACTTTAGCATGTAGAAATTACATGTATAATATTGTTATACTAATGTCACAATACTTTTTTCTTACAACAAAAAATAGTAATTACCAAAAGCTTTGCCTAATAGAAAGAAACCACTTACATACTTGAAATCACATAAAAATACTATAAAATTCAAATATTAACATCTTGTAACAAACAAAAAATGAAAATTTCCAGTGTTACTTATTTTTAGTTAATTGTACATATTTTTTCTTTAATTTTTAGTTGCTACCCATTTTAAACTATTTTTTAGGTAAAGTAAATTAGTCATCTTAAATTTGCTACATAGCTCTCCAGTCTGTCAGTATGGATTTTTTTATATTAAAAAATCTTAAGTACAGGAAACCATGTTCTTTGATTATAAAAAAAATATAATCTGCATGGTTATGGACACTTGGGTTACTTTCATATATCAAACAGTTTACCAATAAAGAAGACAATGATAATTTATTCACAGAATTCTAATTTCTCCAAAACTGAGAAAAAGGACGATTTGAATTTGGTTTGCTCACATGACCAGAGTCTCACTGCAAATTACTAAATAAACATGACATAAATTATGGACTAGATCGTAATTATTAAGCAAAGTATAATGTTAACAATAACCTATGAAATAAATACATGATTGAAAATACAAACTTAAGCTGCTGCTCTCTTTTAAACTCTTTTGGAGTTAACTTAAAGAAATCCTGAGGTAAGCAAAGTATAATGTTAACAGTAACCTATGAAATAAATATATGATTGAAAAGACATACTTAAGCTGCTGCTCTCTTTTAAGCTCTTCTGGAGTTAACTTAAAGAAATCCTGAGGTAAATTTGTCTGTTTTGCAGCCTGAGATGGTAATAACACTTGTAAGTTACGATCAAGTTGTAAACCTATTGGTTCTGCACTGCGTAATGCATCAAGTAACATCTAAAATAAAAAAAAAAAATCAAATTTACAATAGTAAAAAATAAAAATTACATATAATTTATAAACAAGAGTACACATATAAACATAAAAAATAATTTTAACAGTAACCAATTTATTCTACAGGTTACAATATTATTAAATTAATTGTGTAATGATGTAATAAAACAGAACTCAGAAAGAGATATTGGTCTTTGGATCACCTTCTTTTGATTTCCAATTATAACTTATATTAAAAAATAAAGAAATTGAATTACTAATGTATAATAATTTATCTCTCTCTATGAATCGTGAGACTTTGCCAATGGTGAGGGGGCTTGAGTGTACAGTGATACAGAGTAACTGGATTAAAGATGAAACTACATTGGAGAGGTATCTGCTGACTACACAATGATTCCTGAAAGGGGCAGCAGCTAGCTCTTTCAGTAGTTGTTAAAGGCGTAGGTCAGCCATATCAACATCACTCAATCTTCTGAGTACTATGCAGCTGAAAGCAAGCGAAACCTAAATTTTTTTTTTCAAGAAAATGTAGCTGTCTGAATTTTGATGTAACAAAGATGATGGGGCTTTCCTGGGTAAAATATTCTAGAGATAAACTAGTCCCTAATTCGGATCTCCGGGTAAGGACTACTAAGGAAGGGGTCACCAGAAAATTAAAAAATAACATTCTACGAGTCAGAACACAGAATGTTAGAAGTCTAAAAAAGGTTGGTGAGTTAGAAGATCTAAAGAGGGAAATGGGTAGGTTAAATGTAGATGTAGTAGGGATTAGTGAGATTCAGTGAGAAAAGGAAAATGACTTTTGATCAGGTGATTTTAAAATAATTAACTCAGCATCAAATAAAGGGCAGGCACGAATAGGTTTCATAATGAACAAGAAGATAGGGAAGAGAGTAGAGTATTTCAAAAAGCTTAGCGATACAATCATTGTAATCAGGAAAAAATCAAAACCTATGCCGACAATGATTGTTAACATCTATATGCCTACAAGTGCCCATGGTGATGATGAGGTAGAGTATGTATACAAAGAAATTGACGAAGCAGTTAAACACATGAAAGGAGATGAAAATTTGATAATAGTTGGAGATGGGAATGCAAGCATTCAGTGAACGGCATGGCATGGATGAAGGCCTATGCAAAACCTACACCACATGAAAATAAACAAGAACAAAATGAAAGTAATGAAATGTAGTAGATGGACCACGAATATAAAAATAAGACGAGGGAAGATTGTTGAGATAGAAGAATTCTGTTAGTTGGGAAGTAGAATTACTAAAGATAGACAAACCAGGAGCAATATAGAATGTTGAATAGCACAAAAGAAACGAGATTTCAGTCAAAAATTAAAATAAAAAAAATTGGTATTCAACTGAAGAATGAATTTTCAGTTCTTCAGACCAATAACTTTATAACAATGACAGTCAAGTCGAATTACTTGGACTATTTTATGATGAACAGGTGGTGCTTGGGTGATTGAGTAGGGGTTATCTCAGAAAGCAAACTCTGCTGAAATTTCCTGTACTATTCAAGACAATGAATAAAATGGGGAGTAGAAGAAAAATTGCATTTGGTAATATTTTACTGATAAGTTACAAAACCTTTTCCTAAAGATTCTTTTATGTTGAATAAGTAGACTAATTCCCGGTTTGATTAGCAAGCAACTAAAATAATTATGTTTATTGATATTCAGTATGCCAAGAAATATATAAAATATCTCTTAACACGTTCTTTACGGTTCTTGGCCTCGAGGTCAAGAAAATTTAATTTACTAGTGATGGGCATAATTCTTGGTATAACTTAATCAAAAGCGGGGTTGCTTTATTTGTTTTTTCATGCATTCCAAAAGAATAATAGGCATATAGTGTTAATTTTTCCTTAATTTTATTGATTATTGTGTTTTTGATCCTGGGGTCAATAGCTGTTTCTTTGCATAACATATTCTTGTGCGTAGCGCCAAGACCCGATTTTATGTTATGAAGCTATATATTTATAGTGGCTCTTGCTCTCAGAGTCAATAATGAAAACACGCAGACATGATCATTCATGCACATTAGAAGACTCATGGCTCTTACATCTTGCTTCATATAGGGTCATTGAATACAGACATATTGATTTTTGTCAGATCGTTCAATCAATAATTTTAGTATTGCAATGCTGCTCCTCAGTTTGTGTAAAACCATTGATCTAGTTAGTTAGTGTCATTTTGTTCTTTAGATAAAATAAGATTATGTCTTCACAAGAAAAGAAGTTACTTGCATTAACTTTGATGCGGTCTGACTCTGAAAGTGAACCATTTGGTAGTGATGATAGCGATTATGACCAGAATTATGAACTTGAAAGTGAATTTAGCAGTGACAGTAGTGATAAAATAATGATTATTATTGAAATTTTTCTAATTTGATTTTTAAATGTATTTACCAGTTTATTCTTAATAAAAGTGTGTTGTCAAAAAAAACAAAAAAAAACACTAATGATTATTACTAATGACGATTTTTTGTTTATTGATAAAAGTATTGTATAATAACAAAACGTTTTTACAAGAATATGTCATAATTTTTTTTTTTGACAAAAAAATAAGAATATATTTCAAAAACATTTTATTGCCTCTAGCCACGGTTCTTGTTGCCGGAGTTAAGAATGGGCAAGATAAATAAATACTTCATGTAGTGTACAGCATAGTATAGTAAACGGCGTAGCTACAAAGGATTGATGTAGATGCTAATAGAGCTCTCTGTAAAAGTGTGCATTCTTGAGGATGGGGACAAGAGCCGTCGTTTTGTAACTGCTTACCTCTTTACTCCGGGGATAAGAACTGTTTACAAATAATTCTGTTAACATCAAACAACCGTATGGAACATGTTAACCGACAGTTAATTCAGACCTTGAAGACTGAGTGTAAACATTAATCAAGCCCAAGCTCCACCTTTCTCCTAACTAGGCAGTTCAACTATAGCTACTCTGCAGGAAAGATATAATTTTAATATATATATTATATATATGAAAGTTTATTCCTTTTTGTAAATAGAATGCAGACTGAAATTTTTGATGATCTTAAAGTTGTTCATAGCCTGAAAATGATGACATGCAGCATGTAGAAAAATGGTTTCTTGAATTTGTTGCTGGTTAAGTAAAGGTAATGAAACAATCATATAAAAATGACATTAACTGCCATTTCATTTCAATGCAAATAATAGCTGCTTATAAAACTGCTAAGTATGTCCCTCTCAGGTGAACCTCTCACCTGACTAATAGATGACCACAAAAAAACATTATGTTGGTATTTATTTGACTCATCTCTTCTACTTGATCATGATTTCTTAGAGTAAATAATTAAAAGGAATAAAAAAAAGAGAGTACTGTTATACAGTAATCCCTCACTATTTGCAGGTTTGGCATTCGCGGCTGCCTCAAGCAATTTTCTAAAAAGTGAATTTTACTGGTAAAACTGCTAATAAATTACAAAATTATCATTTAGTACAGTACTTTACAAGTGTAAAATGTTATTTTTTTATTTTTTGGTGACTCTTTCTTAGTAGTCTCCACCCGGAGATCCAAACGGGGAACTAGTCTATCTCCGGAATATTTTACCAAGAAAGGCGCCTCCAACTTTGTTACATGAAAACACAGAGAGCTACATTTTCTTGTAAAAAAACAGCTGTAGTTTCCCATTACTTTCAGCTGCAAAGTACTCAGAAGATTGAGTGATGTTGATATGGCCGTTTATGCTTTTAACAACTACTGAAAGAGCTGCTGCCCTCTTTCAGGAATCATTCCTTAACCTGGCTCTGAAAAGATACCTCTGTGATACCGTTGCACCTTCGGTCCAGCTACTCTGTATCCCTGAGCACTCAAGCACCCTCACCATTAACCAGATCTCATGACACATGAGGGAGAAACACAACTTATAGAAAAATATATATATAATATCTATAGTTTAACTTAAAATTCTACATTAATTTTAGAGTTAAGTATTTTTTTTGTAAACTTTTTAAATGGTTTCTGTTTATTGATTCATTTAAATAACCCTTCAGCACAGCCCTTTCTTTGTAAATAGATTAATAAAGTTGAAAAACTTAATTCTGATCTTCCCTCATAAAAATAATATGCTACTTACAGTGAGATTATCAATGCTATGAAGCTCACTTTCATAGAATACAAGAAACTGCTCCTGAGTATCTTGAAAAGGTAACATTTCATATTTAAATCCAGCAGCATTTAGAAATTCCATTGCACCTTCCATGCCTGACACTTTTTCAGTAAATACTTTATTTGACATTCTTATTTTACGATATTTTTCTTCATCAGGATTCTGAATTATATTTTCTAAATATCTGGATAATGTTTCCACACACTGTTCCACCTTAAAATGAATAAGATATTAAATGTACAAGAAAATTACCTTTTTCATACAAAGTTTTCAAATATTATAAAAATGTTACCTTAACCACAAAGTTGTTATAATCGATATAAAATAACATTCTTTAAAATCGTTAATCATATTATATATAATCAAATAGATTATATGTTTTGCAATGATTTATTCAACTCACATTGGATTTTATTATATTAAAAATCCAACCTTAATTTTCATCAATATTCTAGTAATGAATGTTCATTTGTATAACTATAAAAATATGAACACAGATGTCAGTTTAATTTTATTTCCTCATCTACAGTTACTTACTTTAGACTCCCTAATTCTGAGAATTAATCCACAATTCTGTTCTTAAACTTTATGACAATGTGGGGAAAAAACAGTAAATTTCCTTGGTTCACATTCTTTTTTTGTTCTTTACCGTTTCATTATTCAACAGTTTCAAAATATTTTATATAAAATATATCTGCTTAGTTTAATTTACAAACAACTTAGTTTTTATTTACAAACATAAATAAACAGTACCTTAAACCTACCCAAACATACTGAGTAACTACAACCACAACAAAATTGAAGTAAATTATAATTTAGTTTCATATACTCTATATCTTTGGATATATTGCTATAAAATCTCAGAGTGATTTTTTCTCAGAATACACTGGCCATGAAGTCTCTACGGTTATTTTTATTAAATTTTGTAATCAAAGTATGTAATATTTACAACAATAGATCACAAACTAAATTAAAAAATCTAAGCTAACACTTACCATTCAGTAATACTGTTTCCAAGTAAGCAGGGCTATTATGGTGTAGATTCTATTATTGTTTTTTAATCATTGATCTTTAATAATCCTGATTAATAAGATAATTAATAAGTACAGCTGTTAGTAATGTGTCCCAACTGGCTGATTAAAGTAGTAAATATATACAGAATAATTTTTAAATAAGTAAGCTAAACCCATTTCTATAACTACATCATTTTTTGTTTAAAAAGTTTGATTTATTTATGCACTTATTGGGTGCATGTGCCAACTGGTTTTATCTAAGATATATAGTTATTATTTACTTAATTTTTATTAGATGAGAATCAGAATATTATTTTTAGATGAATTTTTGAATAAGAGAAACTGAATTGTCCTTTCTTAGAAACATGCATAGAATGCATTTTTTTCATAGGGTTAAGCCTAAAACAATCCTAATGCAATTTTAAAAACGGAAAAGGATAAAATAATCTTTTAAAAAACACTTTTTTCCTTGACACTGAATCTCAATTATCCTGATTAAATGCATAAACAAAAGTAAATTGCGTATTTTAATGTATAATTTTTATGAAGGGGCATGATGTAAATTCATTCAAATTTGTTTATATCTTCCCTTACCCAGAGATCTTTGAAAAATAATGAAACTGGTTGCAAAAAGTTAAGTAAATCTGATTATTATTGTGTAGAAAAAACTGACTTTCTTAATTTCAAACACGTTCTGCTAATATTATTACACTCTAAGCTATTTAGCGTAGCTATATACAATGTTTAATTTTTTATATTTCATATGGAAGTGCAATTAATAACTGAATTTATTTAAAAATAACATTTTTTTACAGTTTAAAAATAAACTAACATTTGAATCATCCCTCTTAACAGGCAGCCTTTCTAAACCTATAAAAAAAATGTAAACTCACCTGTTCAATCAAACAACTGCAGCAAGTGGTACTCCTTCTACACTTATATTGTGAATACACCTTTATCCTCAACTTCAGCAAGAATAAAAATGAATTTAATACAAAAAAATTATGAAAAATGAATACAATTCAATTAGTAAATAGTAACTGAAGCTGGTGACTGACTACTGAAATTTGACTCATAATTCAATGAATTTCATTTAAAAGCTGCTTACACATTACACTATCAATAATAGAAAATGCTGCCTGATAATAGAAAGAAGATCTGATATTCCTTACTGATGTAATAGTGAAATGTTTAAAATGCTAAAATAGAAAACAATGTTTAAATAATAAAGATTGATATAATAATGTCTAATACGTAACCTTTTCACGACTTTTATTGCACGAATGAATAATCAAACATGCAGTTAACCCTTGCTCTTCACACAACTGTTCATACAAAAATTCTTTGATTTTTAACTTCCACTCATCTTTTGATAAAATTTCATCACCTACAACATAAAACAGATATGTAACAATTTATTAAATAGAATTTTTTAAATAAATACCTTATAAAAATAATTTTTCCAATAAACTTTTAATTAATAATCCGTTGTTCAAAAAATGGCAAATGTGGCAATTTTAACAAATCATCACATCTGCTGAAATGTACACTTTATACAATGATAACGATCTCAATTATCTCTATATTATTTTTTATATTTTTTAATTTGTGTTTTTTAAATTAAAATGTTTTGCCTCATTATAGAACTTTGAATTTTCATTTTTAATGTTCTCAGCTGTTGATAGAAATGTTTGATTGATTTCTTTTACGAAAATATATGGTGATGTCACAATCATCACAGTTTAGTTTATATATACTGCTAAGATTAATTTACATTTTTCTTATAATAAAATATTTATATGCTTTTTTTGGCTTTAAAGCCGTAACTTATTTTTCCTAATTATATATATTTATAAATTTATTAACTTCATTATCTGTATATTGTACAACCTTTTATTATTTTCATAGTAATAGACTACTATTAATTTTATTGATTACTTAATTTAGTACTTGCTACTGATTTTAATAAATACAGTATACATTGTAACAGGACCAGTATAACGAATTTCTTCCAATTACGAAGAAAGAAATAAGAAAATAATAATGAAAAGAAGAATTTAGAAGGAACTAAAAGGGATTCTTTTCTTAGAATAACTTGTTCATGTTACAATTTGTTCTTTGTAATACAGACAATGGCACCTCCAAATACACTTGTCTCAGAAGGGTTAACAGACCAGAATATGAAATTACACAAAAAACAAAGGTATGGACAATGAAAATTATTACACTTCAGCAAATGAAGAGATGAGTCTGGTATGGTTCTGTAGACCAGTGGATAAAAATACTGCCAGGGACCAATGGAGAGCCAGTAGTTCTGCAAGGCTATCTTCCGTGTATTCATGATAACAGTGATATCAGTAAGCGCGTGGTAACATATGAAGAATAAGTCACTAGTATTCAAGTATGGACAGTGGTGGGTGAATACAAGAAGTTGTTCAATGAGTTACAGGTAAACAGTAGTGATAGTAACAGTATTACATCCACTGAGGAAGTGTAAAGCAATTCTTTTATAAGCAGTAAAAGTAATAATATATGCAAAAATTGAATTTTATGAACTTTAGACTCTTCTAGTGTATCTTGTTAATAAAATATTAGTTTCTAGTGATTATTATAATGTTTTTAGTAAATTGGACTGTATTTTGGTATTTATTAATTTAATTCTCATTAAATAAATCCTGTCCTTTTATTTGAATTACTATTTTATATGTTATATATATGTATTTCCATCATCATCATTGCAATCATGGTGTCATCATTGTTACTCCTATTATTATAGTAATTATTATTTTTATTTATTTTGTTTATATGTCTCTAGAATAATAAATTATACTTATAAAAAATTTTCAGCTTGATAGTCTCTCAATATCCTGGTTAGACCGCAAACA
Organism: Lycorma delicatula; assembly: GCF_047948215.1. Taxonomy (NCBI): domain Eukaryota; kingdom Metazoa; phylum Arthropoda; class Insecta; order Hemiptera; family Fulgoridae; genus Lycorma; species Lycorma delicatula. The sequence goes on along the minus strand of NC_134457.1, from coordinate 190,188,136 downwards.
CGCAGAACTGTTTCCTGTTTTTCACTTTGACTCATTCTCCAAAAACAACAAATACTTATTTTAATGAATCTTTCAGAGTAACTAATTAAGTAAAACAACTGATTTAAGAGATTCACAGCAAAATTATCTAAAAATAATAATCATTCAATTTTACACAATGTAAATACACATCAATAAACATATGTTAAGTTCACAATTTTTATTTATGTCCAGGGGAGAATAATTACACCCTGTAATTCTTAGCTTAGTGAATCTGCATGTGCCATATAGGTATATAATAGGATTAGTGATATTCTCTAGCTTGGATACTGATAATTTAAACACCATAAATGAAAGAAAAAAAAATCATTTTATTTACATAAAATTTTAGTGATAATGTAATTTAAAATAACCAATTTATGGAAATAATGGAAAAAATCAAAAGATAAAAGGACAAACTTTTGTTGTGCTGTTTTATAGCAAGCAGATAAAATTTTCACATCTGATATTGTAAAGTAGGGAAGAATTTTTTTGTAAGCTTGTATCATTCTGTGCTAACACCAACTATAAACATAATAAAAACAAACAAAAGTGAACCTTTAGAAAATGTAAATGAAATATCAACATTATTTCATCTACAGTTTACAATAATGCAATCTACAGTCTACAGTAATGACACTTTTGGCTGGATTAGAATAATAAAATAATTTAATCTGAACGGTAATAGTAATCTAAACAGTAAGAGAAATAAAAGTTTGCTATTTTATTCCCCATTAATTAGGTGAACAGTAAAGATGAATCACTTTCAATTAGTTGTGACTACTGTTCAATGATTGTACAAATAAATGGGGCAAATTCAATTTATGACATAGGTACTTATAATTGCAAATAAACTAATTCTTAGCTGAAATCAACTGCTGGGATTCAATTAATGGAGATTTTTATCAATAATGGTTGGCCTGAGATTGAACCAGACTAACTACCAAGAGGTTTACAACATGATATGACAGAACAATTTTAACAAAAAAATATGCCTCAAATAAATTAGTAAAAAAAAAATTGTGAAACAAAATTTATTTCCATTCCAGTTTAAAAAACGTTTTACTTCTTTTCATCTTAAAATACTAAAAAAGAAAATCTATCATATACTATAAAAAAAAAAAAAAAAATTAAAAAATCAATGAACATAAGTCACTTCTGAAACTGAAAGAATCAATAAATAATAGGATAAAAAAATAACATGCATACTTATTAAGGGGCATCGAAAGTAAACACCCTGAACTGCAAGTGCTAATGGTAACTGCTCATCTGAATCTGTAGTTCCTTTAAGATCATGGCTAACATTTCTGCCAGTTGCAGCAGCAGCAGCTGCTGCTGCTGCCTTCTCAGCTTCTATTTCTCTTCTAACTTTTGCTTGGATTGCAGCCATAGATCTGAAATGTGAATAATGATAAATTTATAAATTAGCTGAGCAAGAAAAATTTTTTTTTTAATTGGTTAGTGGTAAACCCGTAATACAAAAGTTATAAGATTTAACTATTATAAAACATGAAGCCAAATTAAAACAAGTGGATAAACAGGTGTATTTACTTAGATTCAAATTCAATAATGTAATATAAATGCTATCTCTTGATTTTGCAAAGACTTATCACTCTTTGTATGAGAATTATGTTATGAATTTTACTACTTTTACAAACACACTTGTTCATTTCAGCAAGTCTTTAATGTTAAATTCAAATTTTATTCTACATTGGTTGAATAGTGAATAATTTTGAACTGGCAATCAGAAAATAGGTATTTTATCTTAATTTGCTGAGATATATGATAGCCTATCCAAAACTGAAAGTTTGTAATATACATGTAAAAAAAATTCAGTAATATATGCAATTTTACAGTACTAAAATGTTTATTTGCAACTAAATAGTAAATAGTTAGTTTTATTTGATCTGAAAATCATGTTCTTTTATTTATTATCAGACAAGGCTATAATTACAAATGTAACAATTTTCACTTACATACCAGTCAATAGGTATAGGTTCACAATACGTGAATTTAAATTTAAAAAGAATAAGGAAAAAATAGTATAAATAAAGAAATATAATAATATAAATAAATATCTGTAAACGCTTTTTATATTGTTTCATGGTATATATTTTACATTATGCGATTAATTTTTACTAACTTTATTACTGTTGATGATCATTTATCCGTCAAAATGTCAATCTCATTTTACATTATAAGTAATCTGTTTGTGAATTCTTTTTGATCGCTTTCTTGTTTTTTAATTTACTTTGATAACTTTTTAACGTAGCTCGATTTTAAATTACTTATTCTGGTGGCTGTATTCAACATTATACTGTGCTGTGGGTTATGTACACTGGATGATTATCAGTAATAACATGGATGTCGGTTTTTGTTGTTAGATTCCTAGCCACAAAGTAATCCTGGTCAATGTACAAACCAATTTAGCTGTCAAAGAAGCTTCCTCTAAACTGACTTTGTAAGCCTTATAATCAGCTGTAATTACAAAGCTTGTTTGTTTGTAAGCCATTCCAATGATACAGACAATGGTTCTTCACCTAATGTGGCAATGAGAAAGAGTGATCTTAGTATTATTTGTTTACAAAAATCCTGTGATTTATTACATAAAAAGAAACAGTTATCATGCAGTGACTGTCTTTTTCATTTTGTGAAAAGATTATTCAAATTCTTAAATCTTGATTTAAAATAAAGATTTAAGAATTTGAATTTCGATAATTTTTTCATAATTTGATTAAGATAAATATTTTTCAGGTTATAATAACTGACAGTTACTGATTTATATAGTTCCAGTGGGTTCGCCAGTTTTTTATACAGTTCCTGGGTTATTCAGTGTCTATAAATTAATTTTAAATACTTATACACAGAGTGTCCCACACAAAAAATTGAGAAACTTTCAGGATATGTTTTACTGGTGAAAGTAATAAAAATGTTCAAATAAACATAGATCTGGAGATGCTTTGTTTTCCAGTTACAGCTAGCGAAAGATTTTGCTCGGATTTCAGCTCTTGTAATAAAAAGAAGCCCTACTGTAATTTTTGAGACCGAATCTAAGAAGTAAGGTTTGTGGGTTTTTATGTAATTTGAGCTGGGAAATAGGATAAAACAGGCTGTAAAATCTGTAACACCAGTAGTTTTTAAGATATCTGACATAAAACACAAAATTCAGTGTCTAAAAAGTTTTTTTTTTACATTTGTAGTTCAATAGCTTTGTTAACGTGGAAGATCTAATAACAAAACTTATAGAGAATTTAATTCTAAAAAAAATAATGTAAATACCACCGATAAAATATAAATAAAAAATTTTGAAAATCAGTTTTTTATTAAAGCAAAACAGACAAAAAATACATAGAAAATCATATTATTCTTTCTGTACCTAATAAACATTCTTCGGCATATCAGCATTTTTGAACGAAAGGGTCATTTCAAACATGTTCGTTTTTTCTGTTGAATGCAAGTAAATCATCAACACGATGATTTACTGAATAACACATTCAGCATAACCCAAGCACTAGTATGAGACGAATTACATGTCGCATTAGTTTGTCAAAGAAAAAGTATGAAGCATCCTATAGAAAGGAAATCTTTATACTTTCATTTCTGGCTGCAGAAGGTTCAAAATTTGGAGCTAATAGTTTATCTCCAGTAGTTAAACTTGTGTCATTGGCTTCTAGACAACGCTGATACGGTAAAGTCAATTTTATTTACTAATGAAACCAACTTTTATGAGCTCACTTTTGAGAAACTGAGTTTTCAATTCCAAAAACAATCATTTATGAAGTGAAGACAATCCACATGTTACTATGCAAACAAATTGTTGGAAAACTAGTTTCCAACATAGATTTCACATTAATGTTTGGTGTGACATCATTTAAGAATAAGATTTTCTGTCTATTTTTCATCTATTCTGCTTCAATAAAAAACAGATTTTTAAAAGATTTTATTGACTTTATTTACATTAATTTTCTCAGAATTAAATTCTCTAAAGTTTTGCTACTAAATTTTCTGCATTTATTACTCATTTAACAAAGCTATTGTACTACAATAGCTAAAAAAAACTTGTTTTTCGACCCAGAATTTTGTTTACATCACATATCTTAAAAACTACTGGAGTTACAGTTCTGGGCCCTGTTTTACCCTGTTTCCCAGCTAAAATTACAAGGGTAAGTCAATTATTATCTGTAATTTAGTTACATTTTTGTTTATGTTGCTAGTACTGTCGTGTTGCGTAGATGACACATTCTTAGACAGAATCATCACTGGTGATGAAATATGGATCCATCATTATGAGCCGGAGAGTAAACAGCAGAGTATGGAATGGAAATATCCAAATTCGCCCTGCAAAAAAAAGTTCAAGACCCAACCATCTGCAGGAAAAATGATGCTTACGGTTTTTTGGGACTCACAAGGCTCAGTACTGGAACATTATGAGGAAAGGGGTATGACAATAAACAGTGCGCATTACAGTGAGATGCTTACTGCCAAGCTGAAGCCTGCAATTCGAAGCAAACGCCGAGGACTACTGTCAAAAGGTGTTGTGTTGTTGCACGACAATGCCTGTCCACATTCTGTTGCCCACACTGCTGTAACGCTCCAGAAATTCAACTTTGAAGGACTGGCTCATCCTCCATATAATCCTGATCTTGCCCCTTCTGACTACCACTTGTTTGGTCTACTCAAAGAGGCATTAAGGGGCCGTCGATTTACCTTGGATGAAACAGTGGAAGAAGCGGTGCATTTCTGGCTCGCAGCTCAATCGAAAACCTTCTTTTATGAGGGCATCAGGAAGCTTGAACAATGATGGACCAAGTGCATTGCAATGCAAGGGGACTATGTTGAAAAATGATGTACATGTAAGTTTCCTATTTGTATTGCAATAAAATTTATAACTACATTGCGGATAATAATTGACTTACCCTTGTACATAAGAGGGTAAACCACCAACTTTATTTCTTAATTTGAGTCCCACTAATTACAATAGGGCTTCTTTTGATTAGAAGAGCTAAAATCCGGGTGAATTCTTTCGCTAGCTGTAACTTGAAAAAAAAAAGTGTTCCAGACCTATGTTTATACGAACTTTTTTCATTATTTTCACAATTTCATTCTAAAGTTTCTCTGTTTTCTGTGGGATACCGTATATATTATATAGCGGTATTCCATTTTAATTCAACAAATTTTCAAAACTTACTGCATCACTATTTTTGATTTTGATGATATTTGGTATATGATAATAACCATGCAACTACCTTGTGGTGGCAAAAAAATATTTTTTTATATTTAAAAAAAATTTTTTTATTTATTAATTAAGTATTTTCTAACTTGCCAACAGGTAAAAACAGCCACTTTTGTCACTTTTTCCATGAGCTGTAGTATTTTTATTATACAACATAAAGAGATCAAGAAGGGCTTTTTGGAAAGAGTAAAGATGGAAATTCATCTTAGTGTACTCAAAATTGATTTTGTTACATAACCAAATCTTGTAATGTTTACTGAAGTTACGTTTACAGATTGTTGTTTTTTTCAAATTTTGGGCCCAAAATAAATTATGGGCTTAGGGTAACAAGCCTGTTTTTTTAACTTTTAACTCTTAGGTACTAGCAGTACTTATAGATAAAAATTGAACTGTTAACAAGTGTCCTTCATTAAAAAGAAAATGGCCACCAAATCGTAAGATATTGAAAATGTCTCATTTTTAGGGCCCAAAAACCACATATAGGACACGTGGAAAAAGTCTGAAACTTTTACAGCAGTAAGTACCTTTTATGTATTTTAAAACCATATAAAATTTATTTTTTGTTACTCAAAGGGGCTGACGAGTAATGAAGCCAACAAAACCGCAAAAAACATTATTCCTTCTAACCTAGAACAACAACGTATCCAAAAAATTCACAGCATGTATTTTTTCAGATAGTAATGTAGGCCTACTAGATAAAATATTTTGATATGTCTATAATGACATAGCTTATATTCTAGACAGTTTGTTACTTGAAGTATGACTCATACACACAAACTCATGTTTAAACACGAAAGTGAATATATGCATGGACCTGAATGTTTGTGTTATCCTGAATGTAAACACTGCAGAAGGCTCAGTTACTGTTTTGATTTCAATGTAATATGTTGTATTGTTACTAGTGTTGATACTGTAGTTAGGTAATGTACACTTTTTTATAAAGTAATTTTATTAGCAGTGAACTTCTCTTTTATGCGATATCTTTTATTTTTAATTTTATTAATTACAGAAATTTTCATTTTAATTGGTAGTTTTGTAATTTATATTAACTGTATTGTTATTGTATGAAACACTTGCATTTTATAAAAACGGATTATGGAGTGTTCAATTGGCATTCACACTGAAACAGTATGTCACAAATTGACTGACAATAGATCTTCAGTATTGCACAATATTTTAGAATTTATTGTACAGCAAATAACATTGATATCTTTAAGTGGATGTACTGAAACAAAAAATATCTGCACTTTTCATAAAACTGAACATTTAGATAAATATTTTCATATCAATGGGAAAAGTTGCTCTGACCCATTTAGCTGTCATACTAAATCAGTTGAGAAATCTCTTTGACACTTTCAACAAGCAATCCAAATTTAAAATTAATTTCTGGCAGAGCACTGTGTATAAAATGCCTAAACAAAATACAAAAACCACAAATGATACAGAAAGCAAACCAGAATGTCAATATATATTTAAGCCTCAATGTGTTATAATCGAGTCTGTAAATAAAGCTTGTTCAGCATTTGGCATTTCTCCCGTAAGGTTAAAAAATTATTGAGCAGTGCAGAGGAACCAATTTAAAAAAAATAAAGTTACAAAAATAGCCGAGTCAATTACCAGCAAATTAAAAACAATTCCTTTGATTTAAATATTTGTAGAAGAAAGTAGTTTAGTACCACAAAACTCTGCTGATTTAGGTAGGGAATAAGAAGAATTAATCATTAAAATAAAGGATAAAATGAAAACAGTTACATCAACCCAGGAAAAAATTAATATTTTAAGTTTTTACAAATCGCTGGAGCATTCAAAAAATTCAAAATGAGTTTATTGTTAGTCAGTACTTAGCCCGTTAATCCAAACAATTAGTTTTGCCAAACAAGTGGAATTTTGCTAGAAATTGGCAAAAAGAAACCTTATCACGTAATTAATGAAAATGTTATTAAATGTTTCTAAGATTTTTACCAGAATGATGAGCACAGCTGAATGATGCCAGACAAGGATTGTATCTTTGTAAGACAAGCTGACGGGAAGAAAATTAATATTCATAAAAGGATTATCTTATGTAAATTAAAAGATTTGTACACAGCCTTCAAAGAAAAACATAAATTAAAAATTGGTTTTTCAAGATTTGCTGATTTAAGACCTAAATTTTCTGTTCTGGCTGGTGGGTCAGGTACTCACTCTGTTTGTATGTGTCTCCCACCAAAATGTAAAACTCATGTTATCTGCTCTAAAAAAAATGAAATTTTATTATAAAATTCTCCTTTCAACCATATTATGTGATACAGAAAATCAAACATGCATGCTGCCACAGTGTGAATAATGTCCAGGGACTAATTACAGCAAAAGAGCTGGGATGATTTTAATTCTGAAATTATCTTCAAGCATTTCTGTTGACCATTGTAAACTAACTACTCAAATTCTTCCATTTCAAGAGTACTTAGATAAACTTACTGAAAATTTAAATAATCTAAAAGAGCATCATTTTGTTGCAAAGAAACAAGATAATTTCTTCAAAAATTATGAAGGAAAACTTGTTGGAGAGTGAAAGTATTTTAATCGGAGACTTCTCTCAAAATTTTCCTTTTGTGATACAGAATGAAGTCCAGTCATATCACTGGTCAAAAACTTATGCCACAGTACATCCATTCTCATATATTTAAAAAAAGAAGGAAAATTACCAAGTCAAAGCTATTGTGTGATTAGCGAGTTCTTGAAGCACAATACTACATTGTTCTTCTGCTTCCAAAATCAAGTTATAAATAAAGTAAAAACACTGTTACCACAAGTTAAAACAATTTTTGTATTTTTCTGATGGCTCCTCAGCCCAGTATAAAAACAAAAAAAAAAATGTCAAAGTCAAGAGATGGGGCTTGAGATACATTGCTGAGATCATTGTTAATTTCCCACTTCTTTGCTAATAGCGATAGCAAGTTTTAGTCAGAATATTATAATTCTGTTGTCAGCTGTCTGAGCAGATCAAGTACTTTTTAGCACTAAGTATTGAGCTTTTGCTAAAAAAAAAAAATTGTGTTGTGATCAACTGTTATTTTTTGAAAGGCAAAACCTCTCAGGGAATTAAAGCCAGGCTACATATTATAGTATCAGCTCCATTAATTAGAACAGTTTAAAAGTGGTTTGGTTCATTTTTGGAGGTCTTATGGGCACAAATGAACATAACAAACAGTCTGTTAAGTTTACAACTGCAGAGAAGATGGAAGCTGTTTTCCCAACTGATGAAAAGCATGAACAAGTAAACATTTCTAAGCACAGTTTGGAGCTGTTTCAACATAATCAGACGAATTTTTCATTAGTTGATGAAACTTGGGCAAAACCAAGGAACAGTAAAAACAGTGACCTGCAATTGGAGACCTTGCTCTGATCTGTATTCTCCTACTTGAATAAATAAGTAGGTTCAGTAAAAGCCTACATTAACTCACAGATTACCTAATTTAGAGAAAAATTAATAATTTGTTTGTTCTTACACTTAGATTAATCTGATCCCAGTTGACCTTTTATAAATTAAAATTCATTTCTAGAGAACATATTATTCTCTGACTGATGGTACATTATAGCATGCTAAAGCATTGGCCTGTTTAAAGTGTATTATTGGCCTTTAGAAGTAAATCTGTAATTCTTTTTGTTAGTTTTTAAAAATTGTTAACAGGAATTTCTTCTAAATCACTCAGACCAGTCAGGATTAAGAGATCTATAGTTAAGAAACAAGAATGACTGTGAAATCATTAAAAATGACTGAGTAATTGTGGTAGTACGAGAAAGAGGTTTGTAGCTACTATATAGTGAAACTTCCCTTAACGGACACTTCCTAGTAATGAATTCCTCTTAATACCGGACAGATTTAGATTTGTATTCACTGCCCATTTTATACTGGTATTAATGGATAAAATACAAATCAATAACGGACCTTTTGAATAGCAAACGCAAACAATGAATTTACCTATAAAAACTCTTCAATCAGTTCTGAAAAAGGAACAGCAGGAATAAAAATTGTAATTTTTATTTTTTTTATTTCATACTCAGTGCGACTAATTTGTTTATCTGTTGTGAATTGCATCACTTCCCACCTAGACATTGAAATTATGAATTCAATCAATTCAGCAGCCAGCATGATTTGTCATCAGTTGTTGTGCAAGTGTATACTGTAGATTGAACACATGCAATATTTTTGTTACAGTAGTATACTAGCTGCAGGGTGTGCCGTAGGCAAGCCTCCGCAGCTAGGCCCTTCGTACAGGTTGCCCTGGTGGGCGGCATCTCTGAATGAGATTATTAGATGTCCAAAACTGATTACTTCTTGTGTAAAAATATTATTTTTTAATTGATGAAAATTGATATAACAAAAATTAAATTAGAAATAACTCTGGAAATTGACACTAACGAATCAGGATTTTCTGATTCGTTACATAAGGTACATTCTGGTGCCTACTCATTGGTTATAGTTCATTATTTTATGAAGAAAAACAATCACATAAATAAATAAAAAATATATTAAAAAATTTTAAAACAGCACTCTTAAATTAAACGCACCAAAAGATAAAAAACAATTTTAGGATGGTATCTCAGAATGGATTTGACAACAAGCTTTGATGGTAATATGTAAGATTATGTGAAAGTCACAGCTTCAAATTAAAAATTTGATGTTTATGACAATTTTTTCTTATGTGTGTTGCACCCCACTCTTTAGGCCATCCATCATGCATAAGAAAAAATTGGCAAAAACATCAAATTTTAAATTTGAAGCTACAACTTTCACATAATCTTACATATCACCATCAAGGCATGTTGTCAAATCCATTCTGAGATATCATCCTAAAATTATTTTTTGCATTTTAGTGCATTTAATTTAAAAGTAACATTTAAAAAAAGTTTTTAACTATTTTTTATTTTCTACTTTTTTGTGCATTTAATATATGAGTGGTTTTTAAAAAGTTTTTTTTCTACTTTTTAGTCTTCATAAGTTTATACTTTACAGCTGCGCTAGTGCACAGGTTTTAGCGTATTTAGCGAAAGATCGGATGGGTACGTTTTATGGTGGGGTGAGTGCAATCAAAACATAGAGCTAAAAGACTTAATTTCCGGAAAACCAAGATCCGGTCGACCAAGAGTGTACCCAATTCGTAAAACAGTTAGCGCTCGACCTGCTGTTACATACGCCGTTTGGACCGTGAAAATCGGACGAGCAGTTGCCCAGATATTATGGTGGCAGCCCATCGCACCCCCTCCCCAATTTCCGAACGTCGTCCCGGGGGCACTTGAAAATATTATCATCCGACGGGTACCACTGGGATTGGGTAGAATAGGAGAGAGGGTCGAAAAAAATTTTCAGGGAGCTAGGACTGACCGTTTTCGAGATATTTGCGATTTTCGTCCAAAAATTCTGATTCGGTTAAAAGTACTAAATTTTCCAAAAACTTCGATATATATTCTTCGGTATGACCACCTCGAGACATGTACTAACGTATCGGGATTTTCCGCTAGTGACCGATCACTAGCACATTCCGGTGCTAATCCAAGAGGGCGCTCACAGACACACATACTTACAAATGCCATTTAGTAGTGTAGGATTTTTTCTTATGATACATTAGAATTTATCAAATACCTTATTAAAATTAATATTTCTTCCCCCAAATACTACTACAATATATCAACAGCTTCATCAGGGGTTCATTAAGAATTTTAAAATTCAGTAAAGAAAAAAGGTTTGTGAACAATGAAAGTTACAGATGCTGATGAGCTTCCTAAAAGAATTAATGTGTTGGAGGCAGTTTTATAGATTCATATGGCTATAAAACAAGTTACTACTATGACTGAGAAATTGTTTCATAAAAGCCGGTATTAAACACTAACTTCAATTTTAACATTGAAAATCTTACTGAACTGAATGAGAATTCTGTGGAACAGAGTAAATAACAATAACTTATTGAACTGTTTGGAAACTACAAAGAGTACCTGAACATTGACGCTCAACTGAGAGGAAGTATCAACTGACATGTGATCTTGTTGCTGCCACTGATTTGACTACTTCCAAAACAAACAAAAATAGCTCTGACAATGATTTATCATCTCAAAAAAAGGAAGCAAAAGAGGTTAGAAAATTAAAGCAACATTTCTTACAAAAAAAAATTACCAGAAGGTGTTGTTTTAATATATATCAGAAGTGCAATCACTTACTGAAAAAATATGTATCAAGACTTAGCTGTAACTAAATAGACAGTTACCTTAAACCATCTGTGTATAAATAAATTGTATGTAAATAATTAATATTCAATTAAACAAAATTATAAAAGTCCTGTTGTTTTAATTAATAAAAAAAGAATTGACTTACGTATTAAAGGCAGGAGCATCATGTTTTCCACCTCCTAATCGTGCCAAAGCAGCTGCAGCAGCATGTTTAGCTTCATTAGACGGTGCAGCTCTTGGTTTATGTGTCTGCTCCTCATTAACAGATGTTGGATTCTTCTGTCGTCCTGAAGTTGGTTTAGTTTCACTCAACTTATGACCAGGTCCAGCCATCTTAAACTTAGCTTCAGTCTTTTTCTTTTCCCAAAATTTCTTAATCTTCTCAGCCATTTTTAAAAAAAATAATATTTTATTATAAATAAATAAAGAAGCTAATGTAATTAACTTTAATATTAGTTATAGCCTAAAATGTTAATTATTTACCCAAATACCTCCACTATAATTCTATTTTTAAATTCTTGGTGTATGTTCTTTTGGAAGTTTTAATTGTGAAACACTTTTTCTTAATTCTTCTATTACTTTTGTTGTAGCTGAAAAAATAAACAAAAACAATTAAATTGCATTTTTCAACATTAGTACTCTGAACACTAAAAATAATATTTATTAAATAATTTTTGAACAAGTTTCAAATAAATAACCCACACTGTTTATCTAACAACATCTAGGGAGCAATGAAACTATTCACTTTATTTCAAGTGATTGTATGATTCCATTACTCTTATTCGAGGCTACTTTTTTTTTATCCTTCATCTCATGAATATAAACTAAACTCTTGTTTATGTCTAACTGTAATTTATTTTTTAAATCTGCTTGTACTCTCTTACACATTGTGTAACTTTAAACTGGAGAGGAAATAAATTATTCTTTTTCCAGTCAATACAAGATTAATTAATAAATTAAATTACTGTAGCTCTAAAACCAACAGTGGTGATAATTTGAGATTATTTCTAACAATGCACAAAAGCAAATCAAGCTTAACTAAATGGTCAACTCACAATTCACTTTGAACTTGAGGTTTAAAACGTTGATGACTGCAGTTCTAAAATTATATAAGTCAGTCCACCAACAATTTTTTTTTACATTTTTAAACCTATAATAAATGATTTATCAAGATAATTTTTATACTTGGTTTTTATTTGAAATTAAAACCAAAATTAAAAAAGTGGAAGTGAAAATATTCCACCAAATAAGCTTCTAAATCAAGAACTCCTGTGTTTGATTCCCTTCAAGATCTGCTCTACCACAAAAGGTATCATCAGGTACCTCTCTACCACAAAAAGGTTGCATGGAAGCAGGGTTATGCTGCAAAAAAGACAACTTACTAAAACTTATTGTCAGCAGAATTTTTTGGTATGTTACATCAATGGAGTCTAGTTTCACTATTTTCTTAATAAAACTCAAAAAATCACAATAAGTCAAATGTACAAATAAATAAAATGTACAGTGAATAAATGTATGAAAATGTATGTAATTTTTACAGGATTAATAATGCATGTATATGTACTACAATCTTAAAAAGAATAATAAAGGCCTGATGTAAAATGCTATATCTTAAAAAGACTAGTTCAAAAAGATGTAGATACTGGTGCAATCAATAGGAATGAGGTTAAATTTCAATATGATTTTAGTGTTAAAATTAAATTTTAAAAAAGCATGTTAAATTTAAAATGCTCTCATTATCAGAATAATGTACACAGTATATGATTTCCTTAAAACTGAAAAAACAGATTAACCTTTTGGAAGTTAGTTAGAAGTTTAAGAAACAATGCAACAAGAACTAACATTGGGCAGTGCAGGCATTGAACATTAATAGATTTTTGTTACATTTTTCTTAAATGTTTATTTTGACATTTCATCAACTCTTGGATTCATTTATAATTTTTAATGTGTGAAAATCTTTGAATTTAAAAAAAAAAAATTTTTTTTTTAATTTTACCTCACAAGTGGTTACTCTATTTAGAAGTTGAAAATAATTGTGGACTACATCTTAATATTGTTCTGTAACATTAATAGATTTTTGTTACATTTTTCTTAAATGTTTGTTTTGACATTTCATCAATTCTTGGATTCATTTATAATTTTTAATGTGTGAAAATCTTTGAATTTAAAAAAAAAAATTATTTTTATAAAATTTTACTTCACAAGTGGTTACTCTATTTGGAAGTTCAAAATAATTGTGGACTACATCTTAATATTGTTCTTCTGAATGATAAATTATAATAGTGTGTATGCTATTTAAGAAAGGGGTACAAGCTACACATTGAAAACTGTACGGGAATAGGTTTGCTAAACTATCCGGCCAAACTATTTAATATTTGATGAATGACGTGAACAAAATAATATAATACCAAAATTTAGAGCAGATTAAGGGTATTGTAATAAATGTTACTATTTTAAATGTTGCTCAAATTCATTTTGATCTAAAAAGAAAGCATTTATTGTCTTTTTTGACCTTCAAAGGGCATTTGACAATTCTGATCACAACTTGTAGAACAAGACCTGCATTTTTTAATCATTTGGGAATGTAATAAGAACAATAAAAAAGTTATATTATTGTACAACTGTGTTTAAGGCACATAATGGTAAGTTTTCTTTGGAAGTTAAGGTCATTAAAGGTGTTTTTCAGGAAGGAGAGAATTTTAAGCTTAATTTTTTTTTATGATACTGGAAGTTGTTTCACATCAGTGGATGTAGATTTCAGACCAATGGATGTAGACGCCAGTAGAATAAATAAAAATGTTGATAGACTGTTGTTAGGTTATGATAATAGCCACACCAATTTGAAAATAAATGAAATATTTTAAAAAGTTACTCTCAACTAAATAAAATTAATATGTATGCAATCATAACTAAATTGTTAAATTTTGTAACAGGAAAAAGTAAAAGTTCTAAAAACTGTTATTACGGAAACAGTAGTATATTAGAAGTAGTTAATCACTTTAGTTATCTTGGGCTTAAATTTTCTTAATCATTAAATTTTATAGAAAAGAAAGAAAATGCTACATGTAAAGCTAACTCTGCCATTAGTTAAATTCTTAAAATTATAATAAATAAAAAAATAAACAGGGCAGTCAAAAGGTTACTTGAAACTGGTCGGATTTTCTTCTATGATATTTTTATGAAAGTTATTGGCTACACTGGTTATATATTCCATCTCCTTAAATGTAATAAAACTTCGCGTATTTGAGGAACAGTTACATAATTAGGTGTAACATCTCTCACCAGTTGCAAATAACATCCAAATTAGAAATTTGTACAACTTGTTCTCTGTAGGCAAGAATGTGAAACTCAACTTAACTGTAGGATCTGATAAGTAAACGGTATGGTGACACAAATTTTCACACCAGGTAATCACAAAATAGTGCAAGTTATTTAAAAATGGGTGCACAGATATTGAAGATGATTACTGACGGGAGTCATCTATTTCAACAATGGATATCACTAAATGCATTTACTAACTTTTGTTTGTGAATGGGTGAATTACAGTAAAAAAACTACAGCTGAATTGGATAAATAGAAGTTTGCACAACATATCCCTGGGCATCTGAACTGTTGAAAATGTGTGATTGGCCCCAGTTCATGACAGACACGCAGAGAAACATTTTCAACAGCTCTCACATTTTTGGATTGTTATAAGAAAGAAAATGACTTTTTGGATAAAACTGTGACTGAAGATGGGTGTTGGGCCCACCAGTTTCTACTTGAATAAGATTGGGTTCACTTTTCACTAATTCCTCCTCTTCAAAAAAGTACTGAAAGGTTTCATATACCAGAAAGGTGGTGCTGACCCCCTTTTTTTTTTTGACAAGTGTTGTGACATTTAAATGCTCTATAATTAATGTGAAAAAAAAATCATTTAGTGAAACCTTGCAGAAATTGTGTAAGAAAGGAGCTTTAAGACTAACAATCCAAAAATTCACAAAAGTATTATGGTTCTGTTTGACAGTACGGTACTACCTCAGTACTTCAGTACAGTTCTGAAATTGTACCATGTAAATTTTACAGTTATTTTTTATGAAATAAACCCTTGCAAAGAAATGATATCACTGTGATGAACACTGTTTTTTTAAAATAATATTTATTTTATAAACTGAATTTCTTATAATTCGTAAACATTAAAAATATTTTTCATTTATGACTTTAAATACAACTGATAGTATTAAATTAATTGATTGTAATTACATGGTATATAATTTACGATATATGGTATATATTTAAGATATTATACGTATGGTGGTCACTGTTTTTTTTAAACATACTTGATTATTGTATTATAAAATATATGGCTATATTTATTATGATCAGGATAAAAACATTGCACTTCTAAGAAACCTTCATAATTAACAACCCTTGTTGTAATTTGACTGGTTTAAGTTGATCTAACTTGAAATCATTTTGTCTCTTCTATCTTGAAATGGCAAACGTACAAATAATTAAAAGGTTAAATGTAGAACATAATATTGCATACAAAAAATATGTGATTATTCCTGGTATTCAAATAAATCAAACAAAGCCAATCAGTCACATGGTAGGTTAACTGCATCATCATGATAGAAACTGTCATTACCATGTGAAAACCCCAGTCATTATAAAATAATAAAGTAAAATAAAACCTAGTAAAATAAAGTAATAAAATAAAACCAGTCAAATAAAACCTTCTCATAATAACATTCTGTAAGCATAGCTTTATTTATGTAATTAATAATTTTTTTTAAATAACTCAAAAGAAAAATTAAAAAAGTGAACAGGTTAGAATGATTTAAATGTTAAAAATTATCATAAAACTTGGAATATTAGGCTAATTAATACATATACTTTTTGACCTTGTATTTACATATGCAGCCATCATTAAAGATGACTATATTGAAACAGTCAAACTAGTAGGAGGAAATAATGTTTTGTCATAAATAAATTCATTAAATCACTGTAAAAAATGACTTAAATTTTATCATATGGAATTTATATTCAAGTTTCTAACAGGATTTAGGAACTAGTAGTGTCTACTAAGTTCTACATTCTAGTAAGAACTAGGATAAAAATACCTTAAAGAGCATTAAAACTTTACACAAACCATTTCAGATAAAAAAATACACCATCTCAGAGCTTCATTAATAGTCGGGCTACTATGAAATAAACGTAGTCATTCGAGTAAAATTTACTGCAGCCAGGCATTACTTCAGTCATTAAGTATTAAATATATTTATACCAGCAGTTTTCACAGTTACTAACAAAAATAAATAAATATTTACTAACCTGGTTTCATAAATCGTAAACAAATTCTATATCCGTATACTTTCCACGAGAACAATATCAGAAGTGAATTTACAAATAAAATAGCAAGAAAACCTTTCAACAGTTTTAATTGAAACTCATCAAAAGAAAACCAGTTAATTAAATCGTAGTATTTATTAAAAAATAACTTTACTGAAAAATCATCATTTAGTTGTGTGAATGAAACATGCGAGGTTAGACCAAAAATTCCAAGTAATCGATTTAAGTACAAATATATGATATCAAAGATGGATAAGTTATTCACAGTATCTTCTCCCAAAGGTGTCATTACACATAACGCTTATTAATATGATTTAAAAAAATAAAAAATCTATTAGCATTTGATCAAATTTCACCACATATACCAGAATTCACTAGCGAATCTTTCACATGAATTTAAGGTTAATGCCACAATAAGTAGAATCAAAAGCTGCGAACAGATACAGCAGCTATAGAAATTATCTAACCATCGATACTAGAGCTGTAAGGCGAGTAAGAGTTTAATTTCAAGGGTATTAAGCGTAAGCAAATTTAACAGTGTGAAATTTAACAGGTATTCAGTGAAAGCAATCTTCTGTTAGAATTTACATTTCTACCGTATATATTGTGCAATTTAATTAATTTTATGACTCCAATCACTAATTTATCACACGATGAGAGAAAAGAAAAGAATATTCTTACTATATTATTTATTTACAAAAGTAACGAGGAAGTTGTCAGAAGGATGGAATTTAGCTACAGCAAGAATGCGGTTAAAAACATCTTAAAGAGCAAAAAGGGTTTCGAGCAAGTTCCCGGAGTAAAAAAGGTCTTTGTTGGGTGCCAGTAAATATAACTCACAAAAATAAATTATTGTTAAAAGACTAACATTTTCGTGTATTAATAATTGCCGTAACGATTTAAAAATTCATTTGATAAAAGTTTTCTTTAATTTAAAATTACATTAAAGATCTGCTTTTCCAAAAAAAATTTCTTGATGCGTTTTTAAATAATATTCGTAGTAATTAGGAAACCCTAAGTTTACCGCAAGTTTATTTAATTTAATAAAATATTTATTTATTAGTTAACCTAATCAAAATTGTTACTCTACTCTGTACTCATTTAATTTATTTTAATTTTCACGCAGTTGAATCTTTATTGTATAAAATCATTTTTTTGTAGAATCAATTTCGACCGAAATTCTCCATTTTTATGGTTTAATTTTTTTTTTTCTTTGTGATTGTACTCTCATCAACCAAACCACTAGTTCTTGAGTCAGCATAGCAGATTTGAGCCAGTTCCTTTTTCGTGTCCATGGAGTGTTAGAAACACACCAAAAATTGCCCATTGTGATATATAAAATGTAAAATTACTCTGTCAGAATCAAGTTTTTATTTATTAACAAAAAATTTCACACCTAAATGTTCATCAAGTAAACAATTCATCCAGCGGTTATTTATTTATTAATCTTTATTAGCAACCAGTAAAGAGCACAACATTGATAAGAAAATTTTTCATCTCATTCCTTTTATTGAAAGTAAGCAGCTGGCACATCTTACCAGTTCAGTGAAATAAGGGAATTATTATGACTAAAGCGAGTTTATAGATCCATTTATGATGTAAATATACTATTGTGACAGGAAAATGAGAAAGATGATGTTAAAGGTATCATTTAGGAAAGTAGAACTAAGATCTGTTTTATTATGGAAATTTTACATAAGTCACTTTACAATTTCTTTGAACTACAGTTGTGCATTTAGTGTCTTTATCCAATAACACCATCAACTGCAGAATATAATTAATAGTGGAAGAAATCAATGATAAATTAACAACAAAATGAAAAAGGAAAGAATTTGATTTCCAGTAGAGTGAGGTCATTGATAATAATGATGATGCTCACTTGATTTGCTATGTACGGTTTATATATAGCAGTAACATCGTAGAAATCCTTTTTTTCTGTAAAAGTATCACTGCTAGTAGTAAGGCTAAAGACTTATTCAAAATCCTTGATGCTTTTATATCCAAAAACAGTTTGAAAAGGACTAGGTTTGTTGGCATCTGTAATGATAGTGTTTGTTCTATATTCAGCTTTTATGGAGGGTTGTAGGCTTTTATTCAAAGCAAAGCCCCTGAAGTACTGTGGAGCCATTGTGTTATTCACAGGGAAGCATTTATATTAAAATATCTGATTTTTACATTCAATCAGATATTAGAATATGAAATGAATGTAGTAAAACTTTATAAAAACTTGGAACAGTTGAAGGCAAGACTTTTCAAAAAATTAAGTGAAGATATGGGATCTGAACACATATTTTTGTTGTACTAGCATTTTGCAATGATAATGTATTGTTGTTATATGCTTGTCAATGTGAAAAGAAATTTATATTTTTTAAAAAGAGGAAGAACACAAGTATACCAAACATTTTGTGAATGAAGATTTTTTTTTGTAAAACTAGTGTATTTATGACACATTTTCAAAAAGTTTGAATGCTCTGAATCTTTCTCTGCATGGAAGCAACATGCAACTTTTAAAGTTTATTGGGAAAATTTTACCTTTTATAAAAAAATCCTAAAGCTACGGAAAAAAATGAAAGATAGTGGCAGGGAATATCTTCCCTTGTTGAAACAATTTTTTATCCCAAATGGAGTTAATTTCACTTTACGTATGAAATCCATTTTTGAAAATCATTTATCACAGATTATTACCTACCTTGAAGAATATTTTTAAAATGATAATATATCAATTAACATGGTTTCAAGATCCGTTTAATGCCACCACTACAGAAGAAGAAAATGTGATTGCGTTGTAACCATACATGAAAACAAAATTTTGCAGCACAGAATGAAATAAATTTTGGATATGAGTAAAATATTAATATCCACTCATAAGTGGAAAAGCTCAGATAATTTAAATTTCTATTTTAACTTCTTAATTGTAAGAAGTTTATTATTATGTTACCCTAGAACAATCAAATTTCTGCAGCTACATAAAAATTCATTGAACATGTTAAACTTTCAATAAAAT
This sequence comes from Lycorma delicatula, assembly GCF_047948215.1. Lineage (NCBI taxonomy): Eukaryota > Metazoa > Arthropoda > Insecta > Hemiptera > Fulgoridae > Lycorma > Lycorma delicatula. Next base: position 190,168,349 of record NC_134457.1, on the reverse strand, counting down.
CCAAAGGACATGTTTTTTATAAACAGGCAAAATATTTTTTCCTTAATTCATAAAAAAATTAAAGAAAGATTTTTTCTTGCTTGTTTTTGGGAGTTGGTGAAATCTAAGCATTGTATATAAATCAATGTTGAGAAGGAAGTGAGAATGGTTGTGTCCAGTTCAATTCCACAATTTGATGAAAAGGATCATGTATACCAGTAATTATTATATTTTGTTGAATTTTTTCAGTTACATTTTCTAAAATGTGTTTTACATATATTTACGTAACCCTTGCGAAAAATGTTGGCGAATTTGTAAAATGTACTAGCAGGAATTTGACGTAGGGCATCTTGGGAAAACTAAGTTCAGCAAGGACACTGAAAATTGAAAAAGTTTGGGAACTACTGAGATCTGAAGAGTACCCTTTTTCATCAACCAATTTTTTAAACGTTTTTAAATGAATTAGCACTTTTCCTTTTAACAGAAGTTTTTTTATCACTAATAATCGACTAATGCCATTTTTCCACTTGTCTAATCAATTAGTGCTAGCGGGAAATATTTTGTATTCCTGGAGTTGGTGTTGAAATATATAGCATCTTTTCCTGAATATTGTTACTAAATTTGGCCAGCCTTTTACTTGAATGGAAGAATACCACAAACGTGATGACTCGCTTGCTTTTTCATACTTGCCTTTTCTTGCATGTGATCTGGATGCAGTAGTTACTTTTTCTGCAGCAGTGACATTAAATGAATCAGACTTCTTCTAAAATTAAATGGAACAATTATGAAAAGATATATAAAACAAATAGATCATTTAAAGATAGATTTAATGAACATTAAATCATTTAAAAATAGAATAATAGGTTTCTCAAATGTTGCTGACAATTTTATAATAATTTTGATTATTATTTAGTTTAGATGGTAATTTGGAAATAGTTGAAAAAATAAATATTGAAGATGAATATATATATATAAACGTGAATTCAGCCTTATAAATCTGCAAACAGAATTTGATGGAGACACTTTTATAAAAATTAAGTTTGTATCCAAAGATAAGATATGATAGATTAATAATTATTGTAATACTTTTTCATTATTGACTGAACAAATATTAGTTACAAATAAAAAATCTTTAAAAACATTTAAAATATTTTTAGAAGTTTAAAATTTGTTTAATTAATTTTTATTTTAAACAAACAATTTTTACTCAATGTAAAAAGCTAATAGTTATTATATAAATTGTGAACAGTTAAAGAATTTATAAAAGTTATCACTGAGGATGAGCTTAGGCCTGAATGCATTTTGAAGTAAGAAATTAGAGGTAAGAGTGTTTCTCTAATTCCCTGCTTTGCAGAGGCTGAAAGAATCTTATATTGTACATATAGTCATTTATGTACAGAGAAAAAAAAAAGGACTTAAAAAGTTTAACCTGCTAAATAATTAATATATACGAGTTCACAAATGAACTGCATGGAATCCAAAATTTACATGCAAGTCCATAATAATGAAAAACAATACAGTAGGATGCCGATATCGAGATATCTGACAAACTGGACTGCTTAAATCCAAACTTTAGAAATTAAAAAAAAAATAATACATTATTTGAAAAAATAAATCTTCACTTCAACCGAAATTTTTTATTTATGTTTATTTTACTGAGTTTTTCAATCAACCTTTTTGCAATTCATTTAGCAAAAATATATACGATACTTATACAGGATGAGTGAAGATAGACTTGCTAAGAAAATTTCCAACATCGTCAGCGTAAGTAAATTAAAGTCGATTTGAATGAAAGAAACACAAGATGACCTGGAACGACTCAACATCTCAGAAGAAGATTTCAAAGGACAGAAGGAAATTTAGAGATGAAGTTACAAAACTGATCAAGAACAAAAAAGAGAAACAATAGGAAGAAGATGAACAGAGGGAAAGAAGAAACATACTGAATGGATGAAGAGGTTTTGAAAAGAAAAAAGAAGGAAGTAAAGCAATGATTGACTCAAGTTCATGCTCTCTCCTGAAGGGGAATAATCAGAAATAATAATATGTACGAGTTAATAAATAAACCCAATGTAATCCAAAATTTACATAATAATAAAACATAATATAGCGGGACACCAATTTTCCAACTAGCTGGACTGCTTAAATCCAGACAAGGAAACTAAAAAAAAACTAGTACATTATTTGAAAAATTTAAACTATTCAAACCAATCTCTGCTTAAATAGGTATTTTTCTTATCAATCTTTATTATACTGGGTTTTTAAACTACAGTTTTGGAATTCATTTAACAAAATTATATATATATATATATTTATATATACTGGCTTTGTAAAAGTAATTTTTGCATTCTACACACTGTATTTGTTGTACCATATTACTAAATCTCTCTTTCCTTACATTGTACATATGCTCCAAATTTCTTCTTAATTTTAGTGAAATATGTTTACTTTTATTTCTAATTTTTTTACTTAGTGTGTTACTCATTAAATATAGAATGATATGTGCAGTATATACCACAAAGCTTTTTTAAATTACCCTTTTCAATTATCCAGATTTGGCCTTGCAAGGTCCGTCTGGATAATTGGTGTACCACAAAATCTAACACTTACCACTTCATTTTCAACTTTTAAAATTTCTGGTTTAACTAAATTGCTCTCTTCAATTATTAGGGATCTGTTTTATTATCACCATTCATAATGTCAAGCAGTTCCTCCTCTTTCAGTTGTACTAAATTTATTTTCTGTAATAATGAATTAATGCTACAAAGTAAATATGTTTATGATTTATTGTACAATTTATAAAAGTAAAATAAATTGTATATGTAATTCGCTTACCACACACATAAATAGTGCATCCACAATTTATTATAGCCACATAATTATTATTATTATTATTACAGCTACATAAAAATAATTATTATTATTAGCTGCCTTTAATCTGCCAAGTTTTGTTCCAGAAAATGTTTCTTTTGCTAAATTTTATCAAAAATGCTGCTACTTACAAATTGTAAGGTGGTATGGTTTTTTACAAATTGTAATCTTTTACAATCAATTTGTTAAAATGTTGCTGTAATTCTTATGATTTAGTTTTTTCTAACCTTACTGACGGTATTAATATTGCTTTTGTTGAAATTTTTTATCGTGATAAATGATATTTATCACATGAGAGATATAACATGAGAGAGAATGTTACCTAAAATTTTGAATTCTAATCTTATTTCTCATAAATACTTACCAGATAATAAAAATATTAATTCTGTAATATTCAGCATTTATGAGTCTGATTGCAAATAATATTTATTTTTTATATCATCACATAAGCATGAAGCTTGCATGGAGCATGGAAATGGAATTTTATAACATATGAAAAATGTCATGCCTGACCAGGATTTGATATGGATCATGTTATAGGAATTTTTGCTGATGAATCGCAACTATGTATTAATAATATTGTTGACTATCACATACCAAAAATACTTATACAAAAATGTAATTTTCAAAGCAGTCATCTAGTGAACTTATTATCGCAATTATTAATAAGAAAAAACCCATAAGCTTCAAACACAATATAAATCTATTTTAAAATTAAATAAAAATGAAATTCATTCAATGTGTGATAAGGAGGGTAAAATGATGTTGAAGTGGGAAGATAAACGAGATGTTTTGGGTTTGACGACTAAACATAAATGGCATAGAAGTAGTATGGAAAGGAAAGAAGACAATAGTTCCAAATGTAGTCAACGATTATATTTTTATAGACTGAGTTGATCAGGTGGATCAAACGCTGAGCGCATATCCATTCAAAAGAAAAAGACAAAAAGGGTGATATAAAAGCAGTTCTGCCAACTTTTAAATATCACTGTATTCAATGCTCATAGTTTACATAAGAAAAGTGGTGAGAAGTACAATCCTCTTCAATTCAGAGAGAAAATTGTTGAAATTCATCAAAGTCGTTACCAAAAAAGGTAGGCCCTCTGAGAAGATCCTCTAATTCTCTCTCTGTGTAATGACATTTCCAGTCACATATTCGAGATACACAAAAAACCCTACACAAAATAAGATGTTTTTTGTGTAACATAAGAAATGAATTGCAACATTATCGCTATGAATATGATATTGGTCTTTGTGCTGCCTCTTGTTTTAGAAATTTTCACACTAAGGAAAACAAAAATATTTCTAAAAAATTTTCATATTTCAAAAACTTTAAAGCTTAAATCCAGATTAGGCAACTTAAAAAAGCTAATACATTGTTTGAAAAAATTTTAACTTATAATTTTAATTTTTTCAAATAAATCTTCACTTCAATAGGGATTTTTTTTATCGATCTTAATTTTACTGGTTTTTTAATTTAACTTTTTTCAATTCATTTAGCAAAAACATATATGTATTTTAGCCTTTGTAAAACTTATTAAAGTAAATTTTTACACAATTATCCAGATCTGGCCTTGCAAAAGTTCATCTGGACAATTGGTGTTTTCACTGTATGCAGAATCTAATATCCTTACTTACCACTTCATTTTTAACTTCTAAATTTTCTGATTTATTCAAGTTGGTGTCTTCAATTGCTAAACGATCTTTTTCGATATGAAGTAGTTCTTCTTTCAGCTGTAGTAAATCTACTTGCTGTAATAGAAAACAAAAAAATGAATGCAACAGAGTAAAGATGTTTATGATTTTTTTTGTATAATTTATTAAATAAAAATAAATTGCTCCTCTAATTTGCTTAGTATACACATATAGGACAGCCACAGTTAAATTATTACTATTATTATTAGGTGACTTTAATATGCCAGATTTTGCTAAATTATTATCAAAAAATGTTTTAACTCATCTTATAGATTTTTCTACAAATTGTAACCTTTTACAATTAAATAATCTGTTCAAACACTTGTGGTAATTCTCATGAGTTTCTTTTTTCTAATCTTACTGACATTATGTTAATACTGCTTACAGTAAAATTTTTTTTATCATGGTAAATATCATTTGTCTTAGAGATAACGTTGCTTAAGATTTTGAATTTAATCTTATACCTAAACAATTCTTACTAGATATTTTTATACCTGGATATTTTTATAACATTCAACATTTACTAAATAGGAGTTTGATTGTAAATGATATTTATCTTTTTAATATTGCCATATAATATTGAAGTTTGTGTGTGAAACATGGAAACTGAATTTTGTAGCAAATGAAAAATGCCATACCTGACTCGAATTTGATATTTATCACCAATATAGAAATTTTTTTTTAAGAACTGCAACTACATATTAACAATATTGTTGACAATCATGTACCAAAAATATTTATAAAAAATGTAATTTTTGAAGCAGTTCTCTACTGAGAATTTACACAATTATTAATGAGATAAACTTCCATAAGCTTCAAAAACAACATAGATCTACCTTATCATTAAGATATATTTAAGAACAAAATATTTGTAATACTCTTAGTCATAAGATTTATTTTTTAATTATACTGTTAAAGTTGAGGAATCTTTATCTAATGATTCCAAAGATTTTTTTTAAAATAAGCTAACAAAAACAATGATAGATCTATTTTAGGTGGCCACGAAGGCGGAGGGAAAGTCCTCAACACTGATGGGACTAGTGGCCAATGTCGGAGGTCCCAGGGCATCTAAACGCAGGATATTAGCATCTACGGTGGTGTTGGATATATAGCCGATACTACTGCTATCACATACAATATTGTATGTGATGGCGGTAAGGTGGGAGGCCTTCAGACTGAACAGCATGTATAGGAAGTTGGCAATCAGGTTGGCCCAACTATATAGGACAGTTTCCTTGGATGCTTCACCAGTGGTGGTGGGAATGCCACCATTGGACCTCATAGCCAAGGTAAAAAGGGACAGGACCACAGAAGGCAAAGAGGAGGCAAGGAGCCGTATGTTTATTGAATAGCAGCAGGTGGAAGAATCCAAAAGGACATTAGAGCTATATTTTGATCTCAGAGGTAGCTGTATTGGTCAATAGACCATGGGTCATTTGGGGTCTACGTCTGCAGGATTGGAAGGAGGTGTACAGATCAATGTCAGTATTGTGAAGAAACTAACACAATGGAGCACATCTTTTTCATGTGTCCCAGGTGGAAGGAAGAATTGCCATGTGGTTTGGACTCGTTTGGGGGTCATGCAGTTGATGCTCTTGTTCAGTGAGGGTTGGACCATGTGTTCAAAGTGGTTTCTGGTGGAGCGCTCCACCAGAAACTACTAAAGGAAGAACATGAGGTGGGCAGCAAGGATGTCAATTGAGGGTAGTGCTGGGCATCAGTCATTGGGGGCAGGTGGCAGGGGTGCCTCGACACTGCCATCAGCAATGGCTCCCATGAAATGCATTCCTGCCATCTAAGGCCAGCATAGCTGTGTGGAATTAAGAATCTACTTGTATAGTATATATTGAGTTGTAAATATCATGTGAATGTGGTGTGTAAATATTTGTATGAATGTGAGGTGTACCTGTGACGCACGTGGTGCTGAAGTTGAGCCTTTACGTCAGTTCCAGCACCACATTGCATGAGGGAGTGGGTTTTTAGCAAGTCCACTGCAGTAGGCGGTGAACCTCACGCACCCAGTATGTACACGCTACTGAGCGTTTGGTTTAGGCATATTTCCCCACTTCCGATGCAAAACAAAAAAAACACTATTTTCTATTTTATTATGTACTTATGTTTTTGCATTCATGGGTCTCATGCCTGTCTATTAAATTAAATATAAATAAATAAATTAAAAAATTTGCCACTTACAAAAATTTTAAAACATATCAAATACAAATTACCCAGGCTTTACTTGAGAATAAAAATGGAAAATTAGGCCTTAACAACAAAGACAATTGCAAAATTATAGGAAGTACTTCAAAAAATTATTAACTGCCATGAACCAGCCGTAAGATTTCGTTTCCAAAATCCAACATAACCTAAATATACACAGATGACAGGTGACATCTGCAGCGCATTAAAAATAATTAATAATTTGCGTAGCATCTTAATTTAATCTAATTTAACAATGAATTGTCAAAAACTTTACTTGAAAAATTAATTTCAGAATTCAATAACAATTAAAAAATTGTTCGCGGCACAACTTGTCGAAAGCGGCTTTTTTGAATCCTAGATTCAAAAGGCAAGTGTTTAGTGATGTGTCTTCATATGAATATGCCAAAGACTGTATTATAGCTGATCTAGAAAAAATGTCACCGATACGAATGGTGCTGGAAAACCAGAGAGAGGGCCAAATCATTCAGATGGAATAGATGAAGATTCCATCTGAATGGACTTCGACATGAGGGCAACGAAAAATTCCTCTGTGTCCACAATTGCTGCCAGTATCATATCGATGAGGCAATATAATGAAGAAAGGCTACTCAACAGGAAAGAAGATCCACTACGTTGGTGGCGTACACGGGCAATTTTAAACCCGGAACATGCTAATTTAGCAAAATAATATTTATCTATTACAGCTACATCAGTGCCAACGGAAAGAGTTTTCTTCAAATCAGGACAAATATTATCCGAAAGACGTGCATCATTAAAACCGAAAAGAATGGAAAATAATGTTATTTTTAAACGTCAACGGAAGATAAAAATACCACATTTAAAATTAAAAAACTCAGTAAGATAAATAAATAGAAGTTGTAAGTTTATTAATTGAAATTTTATTTTTATATTGCGATCGTGATTGTAGTTCAGTTGATTGTAGTTGTAATTACTTAAGTGTGTTTACATTTTTTGTGTAATATTTGTAGTCATAAACAATTTTTTATGAACAATTTACTGGATTCATGATTCAAAAATTATTACTCACAAAAGATGAGTCAATGTCTTCTTTTTAATATTTTTCTGCAAAATACAAATTAAGTAATAATTATAAAGAAAAAGACATTAAAAACAATCGGTTTAGTGAATGAGTCGAGTATCTATTTCATTGTAATTTAATTTTTGTTAGAATAGTAAATACTGTTAGGTCTTTATTTTAAAATACTGTACGATGTTATACCATACGTTCTTTGTAACGTAGTACTTGTACTATGATACGGTAGCTGCCATATAGTATCAAGTATCTTATTTACGAATTAACGAGTAACGAATATTCAGTAACGGGTATCCAACTGGAAAATACCAAATACATATGATACTAAATTTATCGTTACTTTTACAACACTATTAATTAGTTATTTATATGGTTTTTTTAATATATTCTACTTTGAAAAAGTTGGAAATTGATATGTTATGTTCGGGTGAATTGAGATTGACGTTTTTCTGTGCTTCGAACCTCTTGATTGCCGCTTTAATTCCAGCAAGCATTTCTTGTATTGAAGAGTAATTCATTGTTGTCTCTTGTCACCTATGATTGCCCTTGTTATTTTGAATCGCCCAAAAGAGTGATTCTAAAGAATAAGTTATCAATGAACTGCATTACTTGTTAACTACACTTTCTGAAGGTTGTCTTCTAGGTCGTTCGGTGTACTTAGCTTGGAGATTTGTGTTATTGTAGATACTCGTTGAATTTTATTAGTATTTCTGATTAAAATGCCGTTTTTTAGGATAGAAACGAATCTCCCAAAAAGTAAAGTCCCTGCCACCTTTCATCAGACAACTGTAAAAGTGATAGCCAAAGCTCTCGGTAAACCTGAAAGTGTAAGTGATTGTGAATTGTGCTCTCTGGTGGTTGTAAGATTCTAGTTTTTAACATAATTATTTTCCCAACTACGGATATAATTAGGTTTTCAGCTGAATTTTGATGTTCTAAATTAAAATTATGTCTTATATATTATATTGCAAGTTATTTGGTTACCGCTTTATGATGTTGATATACGAATGCTTTACCTGTGTTCATACTCGTGAGGAGGGAGTGTTTGATTAAAAATCGGTATTAATTATAAAAGTTTATCGTTGTTTAATTATTTACTGGAATAGTCGAAATGCCATAAAAATCACCGACTGTAGTTGAATTATTCTCTATTAATCATTCTTATGATTTAATAAAGCATCATAAAAATATGATACAACACCTTAGAACGGCTAATGAGTAATCTGTTAATCATCAGCAGTATATAATAAATTAAATGATCCGAGAATTCATAAAAAAGGAGGCAGAATAATGTATTATTAAATGATTTGCCTTAAACAACTGAAGATTGTATGATGTTCTGTTACCCTTTGAAGGTTGATCAGGTCTAATGGAATATGGGGTGGAAAAGTTGTCAATGGTACTTGTTATGTGTTACCATTAACTGATGGTATAATATTAAAATATACACATTTATAACATGCATTATATAAAATGATTGACCATACCATTGCTGTCACGATCATCGTGCATTACATCTTTTTTTTAATAAAAATTAATTACAAAATTAAAACATTTAATCAACAAACCTTGTGCATAATATTTTAAAGATGGCTTAAGAACTGTTTGGTCAAGTTCTAGTTCTAAATACATCTTGTGAGTTATGAAAACTATCTATATCCACATTACTGCTACCATTATTATTAGTATTACATTTACTATTAAATTGGGTAATATTAAAATAATTTTAATTTTTAATTTCAGGATTGAACTGTAAAATTAAATGTATTCTATTTTTTTTTAGAAATTTTCTATTTCTATCATTCATTCTACTGTTCTTAAGAGAAACTAATGAATTTGGTGCGTCTCTAATGTCAACAGTTTGTACAATTACAGCTAGAACTTACCCAGGGTGATAATGTAATTGCTCCTAACAATTACATTATCACCCTTTGAGAGTTTGCTCTGAGTACCCCTGTCATAATACAATTTTTGAAGATGAGCTCTATTGTGTAATTTTTTTTTAGTTATTCTGTTGCCCAGACAATTAAAATGTAATAAGTTTCTGATTTGTCTTCCATACAGTAATTCAGATGGAGACTGTATTAAAGTCAGAAATTGGGATAGTTCTTAATTCAAGAATAATTAAATATTTGTCAACACCTGCCAATTCAATGTTTTTGAGTATACCTTTGAAAGTTTGAATATATTTCTCTGCTAAGTCATTTTATTGATAATGCGAGTCATTTATTGATAAAGTGGTATTAGTAACATTTTAAGGACATTTTGTTCACAAAATTTTTAAATTGGTATGCTATTAAGTCTTCTAATTTAACAGTTTTACTAAAATAATGTACTACAATAAAAAAAATATTTTTTTTAATATTGGAAAACATCAGCTCCTAAGATACTTCAAGGTTTATCTGGCATTTCTCTGTCATTCTTTCTTTCTGGTTAGCTTTTCTGTGGTGTAAATAGGTAACACAATTTGAAACCAATTCCTCACTTTGTTTACACATATTAGGCCAGAATAAAGTTATTACTCTCGTTTTACACTTTTCTATACCAAGATGATTAAAATTAATTAGTTTCAACATATCATGTCTAAGGGACAAAGCATCTACTAAACAATCATCTTTAAAAACTAAATCTTTACATACTTACAAATTATCCCTGTAAGTAAAATTAGGGACAATCCATTTGAAGTGACCCAAGGATGGTTGCTTGACCAATTCAGAAAAAATGAAACTTACCCACTTGTTTCCTACATATCTCAGGACCTTATAACTATTTTTTTTAAAATTTTTTATTTAAGCAGTTTATCTGTGGTGGCCATTTTTGTTACTGTGTTCACATGTATTTGTATGATTGTAAGGGTTTACAGAAAAAGTGATAACTAAAAAACTATTGGTCCTGGAAGGATGAAACAAAAAGTAATTTAATCATATTTTATCAAAGTAAAAGATTGGTCCAGTGGTTTATTTACCTATCTCTCTTTCTATGAGAAAATTACCAATAAAGTTGAACACGAAAAACTGTGAAATTTCAAGAGGCAGGGTTGGCATACACAGTTTGAATTATTTTTTTATATGTATGTATATGTTAGTAGTTTTTCCATAAATAATATTAATGGTGATATAGGTATCCCCAAATTTTTATAATTTTTGAAAACTAATTTTTAAAAAAATCAAATTTTGGCTTCAAATAACTTTGATGGGGCTGGTGATAAAAATCTCAAATTAATGAATAATGAGCAGTTCTTTTAGGAGTGCTTAAAAGGGAAGCCCAGAGTTTATTTAAAAATATTTTTGAAGTTACTTTCACTTGTGAATTTCGTTTCAACACTACCTTTCTTTTTCTGTTTAGCCTCCAGAACCACGGTAAGGAATTACTTCAGAGGATGAATGAGGATGTTATATATAAATGTAAATGAAGTGTAGTCTTGTACAGTTTCAGGTTGAACATTCCTGAAGTGGATGGTTAATTGAAACCTAACCACCAAAGAACACCGGTATCCATGATTTAGTATTCATATCTGTATAAAAGTAACTGCCTTAGAACTCGACTTTGAAGTCAGTTGATTTGCAATGATGAGTTCACCACTAGACTAGTTTTAACATTACCTGATTGAAAAATACAGAGGAACTACAAATGTCACCTTTAATTCAGCTTCATAGTGGTTGAAAGGAAAAAGGGCGATGTGATGTAATTTAAAAGGATGTAATTTTTTGTTTATATACTTATATTATAAGGGATAATATTTCATGGTTGGTTTCAAGTTTCTAAAATGTACATTCTCAATACTGCATTTAAAAATCATTTTTATATTAATCCCTTTAGACTTGTTTAATGCAATGGGTAATGTATATTAATAATATTAATTGTTAATATATTTCATATTTAATGTATAGGTCAGTTGGGTAGTGATAGCTTAATTCTTAAGACAAATAACCTTGCCAGGTTTCATATTTTCACCCATTCCAGTCCTTTCTTTTTAACCCCAATTTCCTTAAGAGTTATTGATCAAAATAATTTTTTCTTATCTTTTCTGTATATTTGTAATACTGTCTTAAGAATAATTTCAGAATTTTAGCTTTTTGGTTATCCAGGAAGTTGGACATTTGGTCCAACTTCCTGGCGAGTGAGTCAGTGAAGGCTGTTGCACTTAAAAATGTGTTAATGGATTACATATTCAGTTATACAATTCTAATATTCTGCGTTTAATGTGATTTAGCATTTTGATGTGCTTTTTTATGTTTTGGAATGTATTTTGGATGTGCCAAATGTTTTGTCATTTATGATTATGTTCTGTGTGATGTTCTGAAGTCAGCAACAACCAATGTTGGTGAATATGACCTGTTAGTTTTACTTGACCATTTGTTTTCACTGTTGTTAATTAAAGTGGTTTTGCTCATTGATGCTTCTTGTAGTTTCTGTTAATGTGGACACAACACTGGGTTTGGGGCAGCTGATGTGTAATGTAATTTTTATATTTAAAACTCTTACTAATTTGTCTTTACAATATCTACTGAAAGAATAAATTTGCAAATAGTAACTTTTTGGGTTAGTAACCTTTTTGAATTTTGATTCTGTAATGTACTGTAAAGTATGAGTTACGGTAATTATCTTTAATTAATGTTAAATTTACCCTAGTGGTTAACGCGTCTTCCCAAATCAGCTGATTTGGAAGTCGAGAGTTACAGCATTCAAGTCCTAGTAAAGCCAGATATTTTTACGTGGATTTGAATACTAGATCGTGGATACCGGTGTTCTTTGGTGTATACAATCCGTATTTAAAAAGAGAATTAAAAACGCATTAAAATTTAGTTTTTTGTAAGAATATATTACTTAATTATGTTACATAACAATCACTCTGTAGTGAAGGTAATTGATGCTAATTTGTTGACTGATATTAATTTCAAGAACAAATTAAAATTTGAAAAGTTGTACATTTCACCACCAATTTATTGCCCACATATTGAGACTAATATCACACAATTAATGCGTAAATTGGTAGTTGTATGGATGAAAGAGGCGGCGGTGTCTGAAACCAAAGCCCCTCCGTCTTTTTAAATGCAGTTCAATATTTAGGTAAGTATCTGAAGGTACAAGAAGGTAAGAAGCTGAAGATACGAAAACTTGACAAGGTGATCGCAAACCCTAGGGTACAGGATTCGTATTTCTCTACTATATTGATATAGTTTGAAGAACATTTAAATATTTCTAAATCGACCGATCTACATCGTGTTTTCAGTATTAGATATCAGTAAAATGATCATGTAGAAATTCATTATGATTGTATGATAAAAGGTTACGATCATAATATTCAGCTGTTGTTGATGATACCGACACCCTGATTTATCGTATATGAAACCAATAACGTTTACGACGATATCCGGAGAGATATAGATCAATTTGATATTTCTGACTACCCCATTGACCATCAATGTTTTAGAATGACTAATAAGAAACATGGTAAATTCAAGAATGAAATGAACGGTAAACTGATTCGTAAGTTTGTAGGGCTTCGTTTCAAGATATATAGTATTTTCGATTTTAATAAGAACGAAAAGAAAGTAGAAAAAGGTATCCCTAGGGTATCTATTGTTTTATACGGATTTGAATACTAGATCGTGGATACCGGTGTTCTTTGGTGGTTGGGTTTCAATTAACCACACATCTCAGGAATGGTCGAACTGAGAATGTACAAGACTACACTTCATTTACACTCATACATATCATCCTCATTCATCCTCTGAAGAATTTTGTAAATGGTAGTTGCCGGAGGCTAAACAGGAAAAAAAAGAATTAATGTTAAATTACATAATAATTTTTTGGTTTAATTATTTTGAGCTCAAATTTCAGTTAAAATTTATTCATAACCTCTAATGTTTATCTTTCATGTATATTGTAACATTTGTCTAGAAGTATATTTGTCAGAAGGACTAAGTGGACTATTCATATTCCTTAATGAGAAAATTGATGAACTACTTACTATTTTATTCCCAGTCTAGGTAACTTTCATCAGCTTGGCCCCATAAATGAATTATGAGAATTGTATACTATTCATAAATGCCTTGTATGGCAGCTGTATTATTGTTTGTAAATAAGCTTATTTAATAGTGTAAGTTCTTGAAATTTGCACTGATTGGACTTAAACTTTTAACATATAAATATCGACTCAATTTAATTTCTTCTTTTAAGTTTCTGATTTGGTAATATGTTTTATGTAGGTTTTTGGTCTTTTTTGTTACATTGCGTTATTTTGTTTTTATATTGATGTTGATAAGAAACAAATGAATCTTTTATTCATTTTTCAACAAGGGAAACTTTTCATTAATTAAACTACTAATGAAATTATTTTTTTTTTTTAGTATTGTGGTATTCTGATAGTGCCAGATCAATCAATTTCTTTTAGTGGTTCTTCCGATTTGTGTGGAAATGCATCCCTTATGAGTATTGGACAGCTTGGGGTTGAACAGAATAAAAAGATTGCTGCAATTATTTATGATCATATTGAAAAGGAATTAGGAATACCAAAAGACAGGTAGAATTAAAAAAATATTTGATTATAGTTTAGTTTTGATATTCAAATTTTCTTAAAAAATTTGATTTTTTTGCACACTTAAGATAAGTGAAATATATGATGTGCTTTTTTGCTTGTTCTGTTAAGTAAACACAGTCCCACAGGATGAAGTTTATTTCACATGTATAATAGGCTGATTGCATTAAGTACTCTGGATTGTGATAAATAAACAAGTGGATGTTGAAATTGATTGCATTTGCAATACTGCATTACTTATTATGTAATGAGTATTTAAACTATTTATATGTTTTTAAATTATTTTAATTATAACATATCTTTTTCTAACTTTCTAAGAAAAGTATGGTATTTTCAGTCGCAGGGTGGGAGTGAATAGTGAAAATGAATTTTCTTTACATTTTGATGTATGAGGTAGTATGAAAATATCATTCACTTAATTTATATATATATATATTTTTATTATTTTTCTAAAGTTGATCTTTTCAAGACCCATATCACCTCTGTACTAATAAATATTGTATAAATGAAATAGGTTGAACTTGATCCACCCAAGTACAGAATTGAATAAAATGAAATGGACATTCATCTTATTTTTTCATACAATCTACAAAAGCATTTTAGCAAATTTTTTCTTTTTTTTTTGTAAAATACTTGGTATTAAATTACATATTAAACTCAAAATTAAAATTAGAGTATAAAAAGTTAAAAACTGAAAAATAAATATTAAAAAATAAATAAAATTAAAAATTGCACATAAAAATATGACTTCAAGTATTATAAGATTAAATAAAATAAAATAAAATATAATATCCTATCCTATCCTATCCTATCCTACAGGTGTTTGGCCTGTCAATACTATAGTAATGAACATTGAATGGTTATGTAATATCATCTGGAAAAGTGCTGCTATCTATAATCTATATATTATGCTATATATATATATATATATATATATATATATATATTATGCTATATATATATATATATATATATTTATTTATTTATTTATTTATAGACCTGAGTGTATACTTTTGTGGCTTAAGAATCTCTATAACTACTGGATCAGTTTCTTTGAAATTTAGATATGCTGTAGTAGCATATCTAAAGTTGTAAATGTGAATATTTTTATGAAGATTGGATGAGTTGTTCCTGAGTTACACTATATATAAGGTCAAAAGAATTTGAAGTGTATTGACTGTATAGTGGTGTATTTTTCATATATGCTTATGGTTGAAACATGATGCTTGTGTGTAGGGTCTATTGATTAATCACATGTATGTAGTATGTTGTACTGTGAAAATCAGTGCGTTTCTGACTGCGAAATAGTGTTGAAATGAAAAGTTGGTCTTCTTAGCAGACTGCGCAAGAGTTTTTTTCCATTTTTCTGAGTAACAATTTCAAACTAATTCTTTAAACATTTGTCAATGATTCAGTTTAAATTTATTTTAAATGATCTGCTCATATTGATTAATTAAATGATGTTAAACGAATGTTGTTTTTGTGTTAAAACTTAATGATTTCAATGGATTATATTATGTTTAGTCCATAACAAATCCTATGATTAGTTAGCAATACATTTTAAATGAAATAAGGCATATGAATGTTGCTAATGATTCTTTAACCTAGAATATTTTTGTGATTAAAGAAAAATTTAATTTTAGTATTTAGAAAATGGTTAAAGGAGGTGCACATGATATTTCTTCAAACTTTGTAGTAGATAATTTTATCTTATCTGCAATCATTCATTAATCATAGATAAATGTGTTGTTCAATAATTGGATGCATAAAAGAAGTCAGCAAACAAAGTATTAATATTTTATAAATAATACAATGATTGATTATTTTTTAATTAACTAGCCTTCTGTTTAAAATGTTTTCTAAGCTAGTAAATAAAAAAATATTTTTCTTAAAGAATTGTTTGAGGATAAATTGGATTAGATTAATTCATTTTGAAATTAATAATTAATTCATCCTATAATTAAATAAAATTGGTTTATTCCATTTATATAGTGTCTAAATAAACAGCTAGGAATTGGGTTAATTTTCTCCAGCTGTATATGAAATGCTGTCATGAAAAAGGGATATTCTGTATAAAGGTTTTTAAAAAGTACCAATTAAATATATTTGAATTCTCCCTATCCTTTTGCAATGAATACCTAATTACACACACAAATATTATTCAATTTTCAGGATTTGGTAATTAGTCAGTTTTTATTGATTATATTTATCTGTTACCTTAATATACTGTGTGTTTCAAAATTAATATTGGGGTTTTAAAGTTAATAATATTTATTAAATTTTACTTACATTGCTAGATTATACATGAAATGAAAGAGCAACTCCTAAGTTTTTCCTATAGGTGTTCAGTGTGGGCACCATTCGTCACATGGCACACATCCAACCGATAGGAGAGTTCATCCCATACTTTAATCAGCAAGTCTGGAATAATTGTTGCTACAGCTGCTCTTCAATCCTGTGTCTCAAGTCAGGTAGGTCAGCTAGTAACAGTGGCACATACACGTGATCCTTTATAAATCAAATCACCAAAGAAAAAGAAGTTGTAAAGGGTCAGATCGGGCGATCATGGAGGCCACAGCAAACAAGCCCTGTCATCTTATCTCCGGCAACTGGTAAAGCAGTTGGGGAGATTTTCATTCAATCAGTCATGTACAGCATTATGCCAGTGAGGATGTGCACCATCTTGTTGCCAAATAGAAGTTCTGTGGTTCAAATTGCAGTTGAAGAAAGAGCTGCCATAGCCGTAGCATAGCCTAGGATTTCCTAGGACTACACACAAAAGAATCTTACACGTTCAACATTGTCCTCAGACACACTCAGATGTCCCGTACTCTTCTCTTTACAAATACAGCTAGTGGTTTCAAATTGTTTATACCATCTATGAATGTTATTGTTACTCAGGGATCGCAAAGGAATTTCAGAGTGCATGTTCAATAGCAATTACAGATTCACTCTTTACAAACTGCAAAATAGAATGTTTTCTGTTTGGGGGGGGGGGGTTTACCATCTTTGCTACTAGCGTTTTCAAGTGGAAGGTACCGGAAACATTTTATGAGCTTGTGCACAGCTAAACTGTTTGAGTTGCTCTTTCATTTCATGTATAATCAATCAATGTATGTGAAACTTGAGAAATATTACATAGCTTTAAAACCTTGATATTCATTTTGAAACATACGATACATGAATCCCTCTTATTTCATATTACTCTTTCTAATTATTTATATAATCTTTAAACTATTCATTTTTATGTATTAATTTTATATTTTTTGTGCTGCTTTGATTGAAATGTTCCCAAGATTTCCATAATACTTTCAGTAAATACCAGAGCAGTTCCCTTTGTTACTTGTAATAGGACACCTAATCCTTTCCTGTTGTGATCTATGTAATGCATAAAATGTAATATTCTGAATAAAACAGTTATGTACTTATTATGTAAATAGACTTAATTACTTAAGAAGTGGGTTTTGTAAGTTTTAAAAATCAAGATAGTTTATGTTTACATGTGTACCTTGTTTTGTATGTTTTATCTTCTCTTTTACTATCTGTAGTGAGAGAGTAGATAGATAAATGTTTGTAAGCAAATCTAAAAATGAAAAATAAATAAGAAGGTGTATTATTTTTTTATTAATTATGGCAAACGAAAAGTAAATTGGCCATAATTAAATAAACATAATTAAAGGGCTATGCTCTACAGGATTTGTTTGTCAGTAATCTTATTCTTAGATTTCAGAAAGTCAAAAAATCTATAAGCACCTGCTAAAATTATATGAAGTTCTATGATATGGAATGATCTGTGATATTGAACCAAGTTAAATATCCTTACAGTTAATATTAGCACTAAAAATAAGTTTTTCAAAGGCCAAGAGGTTTATCTATTCGTTTTTGTGGTTTATTTTTTCAGGATGTCAAGTAATAGAAAATTGTGGTGAAATAAAATTCATTCAGATTTAAAACATTTTATGATACAAAATTGTGCAGTTTTATTTTCACAAAATGTATAATTACTTTTGAATCCACTGCAGTCTTTTCACAACCTTCATTTATGTCATTGATCATAATAATTATTATAAGCAAAATAATTAACTTAAACAAAAGTTTTTGTAAATATCAATTTTAACATAAGTTAATAGATGTTAAATCTAATAAGTGAATGCCAAGACCCTTCTCCATGCCTTATTAACCTGTTCAGTCCAACCTAATAAACTATTTATCTTTAAACCAAGATTTTTTACATAATCACCATAACTAACTGCTACCATTTAATACTCTTGGAAGTGCAGTATTCAAATTTACACTACTCGTTAACCTACAGTTTCCAATAATCATTACTTTGGATCTATCCTCATTTAGTTGAAGACATGCGTTTGAGCCCAATCAGCAGTGAAGCTAAGATCATCATTTACCTTTTTTGAGATTTTAAAGAGCAAAGAACCTGCATCAAATTTTGCTTCATGCTTAAAAAACCTGGTGCAGAAACTTATCGCATGCTTGTGGAAGCATTTGGTGACAATGCTATGAGTAAAAGTAAAACTTTTTTGTGGTACAAACGATTCAAAGATGGACAAACGACAGTCGATGACGATGAGCGTTCAGGAAGACCATCAACAAGCGTACCAAAAAACATCGCCAAAGTGCGAGAGGCTATCGTTGCAGATCGTAGACAAACAATCCATGATGTTTGTGCAAATGTCATATGGGTCCGTGCAACGCATCTTGTTTGACAATTTGAACATGAGATGCATTGCTGCAAAATTCTTACAGAAACTGTTGAACAGTGACCAGAAACAAAATCGCATAGCTGTCTGTAGTGAATTGAAAAATTCAGCAAGAGATGACCCTAACTTCATCTCCAACATCATAACTGGTGATGAGACATGGGTGTACGGGTATGACCCTGAAACTAAGCAGCAGTCGTCGCAGTGGAAGTCGCCAAGTTCACCATGGCCAAAAAAAGCACGCCAAGTTTGCAGCAACGTGAAGTCCATGATGATTGTTTTTTTCAACATCAAAGCCATTATCCATAAGGAATTTGTTCCTCTTGGTCAAACTGTCAATGGGTTGTTGTAATGTGAAGTTTTGAAGCGGTTATGTGAAAGCATTAGGCGCAAACGTTCAGATCTGTGGGGTAACAACAGCTGGGTTCTGCACCATGATAACACCCCCGTGCATACATCGCTAGCTGTTTGGAATTCCATGGCTTCCAAAAAGACGGTAGTGATTCCCCACCCACCCTATTCGCCTGACCTTGCCCCGTGCGACTTTTTTCTCTTTCCGAAAATAAAATTTCAATTGAAAGGCTGTCGTTTTAACACAATTGAGAAGATTCAGGAAGAAACGCAGAACATGCTTTGAACACTTACACCTGCAGACTTCCAGGGATGCATGGAGTATGGGAGAAACACTTGGATCACTGTATCAATGCCCAAGGGGATTACTTTGAAGGAGACAGTGGAAATTATAAGTTATGGTAAGCTATTTTATTTTTATGGTAAAATTCCGTGAACCTTTGGGTAGCACCTCGTACATAAAGCATGTGATGAATCATCAGCAGACTATTTTTGCCTGTAAGAATTTTCAGAGTTAAGAGAAACTTATTTGATAGGCACATACTTTAATACATGTACTTATTTTTGCATATATGTAGAAAAATAATAAAATCTAATCAGATTTATTCATTTCTTTTGTAGGATGTACATATCATTTATAGATTCTCCATCATCAGATGTTGGTTATAATGGCACTACATTCCATGCAATATTTGGTGGCAAGTAAGATAACCTGTATCAGAAGAATGCATTTAAAACTGATTAAAAATAATTGTTGTTGATATTTAAGTTATAATATTTTAAAATAAATAAATGCTGGATTCTGTATATATTTATACCATTAAAATGTATTTTTAATATTTAAAGTGAACTTGTTTACTGTTTTTCACCTGAAATATGCTCTCATTTTACCTGTGGTGTGTTTTTCATCAATATTGCTTATTATTATTTTCCTCAAATATTTTTTTATCCAAGTTTGTAATGAAGAATGGAGGATGTATTATTATGTATTACCCTTGTCGTTTTCCTTGTTACTGGAATGTGATTCTGAAAACACATCAGCTTAATAACTTAGGAGAAAAATGATTAAAAATCTCCTGAGAAATAGTGATTTCAGGAACTGGGTATTCATTTATATCCATAGTATTCATTTATATAAGATTGAATTGTTCTGGGTGACTTAAATAAACAAAGAGCTGTAATAAATTGATTCCATGTATGTGTTCACAAATTCAAATTGAAATTGCATGGTTTATTTTATGTATTAAAGAAGCTAATGTAATACTGTAAGAAGATTTTAATGTTATCAAGGGAATTTTCTGGTCTCATATGATTTTACTGCAATACATTTCTCATTATATGTTTTAACATACTTTATATAGTTTAGATTTCTTAGGTTTTGACCTTCAGCTTTTGTTATTGCTATTCGGAACAGTCAATTTTTCACAGCAAAAGTTTTTCATAAATTGAAAAAAAAATTTAACATACAATAGTAATATTAAAAATGTTAAACTGTACATAATACAAAGTACATGTTAATATGTAAGTATACTTATCTTATTAACTGTTACGGTTAATATTAAAAAAATTATATATATACATAGGTATTAATGACACACATGCATATTAACACGTGACTGGTCTGTGAGAAATTAAGCTGTAGCTACTGATGACCAATAAGCAGCTAATGGTGTTATGTGGTATGTATGAAGTATCTTCTCATCTGTAATATACTACATATAGGTATGTAATAACTACCCTCTACAAATTTGGCAGTTACTAGCAGATTAGTTTTTCTAGTGGGTCTGTAGACAGAAATTACCTGCAATTTAAATTTCTTAGGTTAAGGGTTCAGGAAATCTGATGAGTAAGAAGTATTTCACTTTACATATACAGATTTTTTTTAGAAAATTAAACTGTTGTGATTTACATTATTTTAAGAAATAAGAAAATTTATATTTTGAATCCCTTAATGGGTGAATCTATATATGCAATGCATTGAATTTTTTAAAATAAGTTTTTAAATTAATTTTTCTCTCCAAGGTCAGCAAAGTTTTGATTATATCTTCAACATAAAATGCTAATACTCAATAATATGGTACATAAGTGTTAGAATAAATATTGAGAAAAATAAATTGCATATGTTCTGTTACCTAATTCTGTTAATACAGTGTACTAAAAAAAATTAAGGCTGCTCAAACAACTAATGTTTTTAATGTTTATGCTTTAATTTAAATAATTTTTATTTTTTAATGTAAGCTGTGTATATATGTTATTACCATTATACCAGTGACTGCCAAAACTTCATAACCGTTTCCAGAAATAATAAGCATCTATGTTAGGTTTATGAGAAAAGAGAAGAATAAAGGTGATTTCCCATTGCTTTTTCCACCAAATCAATAATTTTACATATCATCCTAAGCCTATTGAAATACAGATGGCATATCTGTGAATGGGATCTTTACTCTTTTAATCAAAGGGATAATAGCATATTGCTCTTCAAAAAATTGTATATATTGCTGCTATGTTCTACAGTTACCTTAGATGATTTCCATAGATCACAGATTTAAGAAAGACTAGGTTATTGTTAGCAGTTATTTAAAGATTTATACCTATTCTAATTTGTTATTAGGGTACTACCTAATTTTTTTTTAATAAGTGGATCTAGCTCCAATAATTTAACTAAAAAGGTTGGGTTTAAAAATGAGAATTTCTTTGACATTTATTTCTGTAGCTGCTTTAAGCAAAAAATAATTATTATTATTTATACTATTTAGAATTGCTGTTGAAGTCTTGTCACAGAATTCTCTTGCAAATTTTTATTTAAAACTATAGATTTTCTAGAAACCCTTGGGCATGCAGGGAAAATGTAATGCTTGCAGTTTGATTAGATCTTAATACCCTGTTCAGTCAGAGATTTGTTTAATGAATTGTTTTGCTTCTCTGGTTAGGCAAGAGTTTTGAGAAACTATATTGCTAGCTCTGAAGCATTGTGTGAAACGTGTGACACATAACACAGGCAAATGGTTCCTCACTTCCTTCAGCCATTGTAAAGAAGAATCTTACAGTCTTCTCCTTCTTCGCTTTCAATAATAGCACTTGCTACTTGCCTCTTGAGTTCTTTGTGGTGATATTCTCTCAACATGTCCCAGCCAGACGATTATTTTTGATTTTATAAACCGGAATATGTTCTGCCTGAAGAATTCTCTTAATCTCTTTGTTGTGTTGGTTGGCAGGTCCATGTATTCTTCAAAATATTTTTATTTTTCTAAAATTCTCAGGCACTGCTGTACTCTCAGGATCCAATCCTCTGAGCTCATACATCACAAGTCTAATCAAAGTTTTGTATGTTTTGATCTTTGTATTTCAGAGATAATTTTTGACATCAAGAGTTGTATCAGCAAAATATGCTTTGTTGCCCAGTATAATTCTCCTTTTAATTTCTTCAGAAATGTTATGTAAGTTTGGTTCCAAGATATAAGAAATTTTTGAAATTTTCAAAAAATGTAAATGCCAATTTGCACACACTTTGTATTTTTGTTTGTCATAATCATTTTCATGTACTTTATTTTGTGATCATTAATTTGTAGACCCACAAAGTTCACCTCTGTCACCAATGCCTCAAAAACTTCTACCAAGGCTCGCATGCTTCTGATAACCTGTACTGTATCATCTGCATGTGTGTGCACTTGGATAGTTCTGTATTGTTACCTCTGGTATCCAATCTTGTCATTGCTTTTAGAGTGCTAAGTTAAAAAGTATTGTCCAAAGTGATTTGTCCTGTCTTACTCCATTAATGAGTTTGTTTGTTCTCCTCGTCCTACTTTCAACCAGTGTTGTTAGTGAGCATTATTTATGTCAGCTGTATGAATTTATGGGAAATTTTGCAGCCAACCATTGCCTCCAAAAGTGTCTCTTTCTTAACTTTATTGAATAGCTACAGAAAATCAATGAATAGCATATGGATGTCTCCCCTGTGTTCAAAGAACTTTTCCATAGTCTGACGCAGCGCAAAGATCTGATCTGAGGTGCCTTTACCCTGTCTAAAGCCACAATAGTATTGTCTATTGATTTCTTCAGCATATATGTTTATTCTGTTTGTTAATATGCTATATTTTATATCCTGTATCCAGACGGGTGATAGCTATGTGATTGGTGCATTGTCTCTTTTTCTTGAAAATGGGGTACACCAATCTTCAGCATTTCTTCTTCCCATACCATCACTATGAGTCTATGCAACAACTGTGAAGATCTCTTCCACATCTTTGTTGTTATTAGATGTTTGCCAGGTGCCTAGCAATTTTTCTAGCTTTTTATGGCATTTTCAACCTCCAAAATAATGAGCATATCTATCTCTAATAACTTAATTTGTTATTCTGGATTCCAACCTTCCACTCCTGAATCCTCCCTCTGAAAGAGTTTGTCAAAGAACTCAGCCCATTGTTCTTTAACTTGCTTCTCATTATGTATGCTATTACCACTTTTGTCTTTTAATAGATTGAATATTGGCTGAAAATTATTTTCATTACTTTAACTGTATTATGAAATTTCTTAGTTTAATGGGCTTTATTAAGATTTTCTACATTTCCAATTTACTCCTCATGTATTCCTTTTTTTTCTCCTTATCTTTTTGCTTTCCTTTGTTATTCGTTATATCTAGTGGTATTCATTCTTATTGCCCCTTTGTAGTATCACCAGTCTGTCCTTGTTTTTCTTGCTTATTGCCTCTTCCCCCTCATCAAACCATTTAATGTTTTGTATCAAGGTCATCCACACACCTTCCACATCATTCTTTGCTCCCACACTGTGATCCTCCAAGGCACTCTTGATACTGGTTCCTCACCTGATCATTCTTAGATTTTTCTTTGTTCTATTTTGTTTTTTTTTGTTCATGTTCACTTGTTGCTACTACTAAGCATTCTAAGATCCTGATTCTGACCAATTAGTGATCAATGTTACAAGGTCTCTGGCTGCTATTACATTTTCTACTGAGCTTGCATGTCTTTTTGATACCAGCACGTGGTCAATTTGGTTCACTGCATTAGAACCTAGTACTTTCCACTTGCCTAAATAAATTCGCTTATGGTCAAAATGTGCTAGCAATTAGAAGCAATTGCTATTCTGCGAGTTCTGCTAACATTCTGCCATTCTCACTAATCTCCTCATGCAGTGTAAACTTTCCTGCAACCTCATTGAGGCAAGGCTTTTTTTCTTATTTTTGCATTGAATTTTCCTAACAGGAGGAACATATTATATTTAGCAGCTGCATTGTATTCATTGGCCTGCTGATCATAAAAGTCCTTCTTGGCTCCTTTAGAGGTTTTTTCAGTAAGAGTGTAAGCAAATATAGTTGTAATATTTCTGAAGGGGAAAACACCCACCTTGTGACGTTACCAGTCGCCACACCAGCCCCTCCATTCCAAGCCCTGAGGGGCTTAACCGGAGGTTATCTTTAGACCCTTTAACTGATTACATCTCACAGTCATCAGCCAGGCCTCGGTCGGGATGCCACTGATGTAAATGCCCTGACAGACATTTGCATCAATAAAATACAAATCAAGTTTTGCCTTCACATAGGCCTCAAACGGACATCTTCACATCCAACCTAACATGATTCCCTCAAACTAACTGAACGAAACCGCGGAAGCGCGAAGCGCCTAGTCCAGATTTGACAGCATTGTTCGTGACTGAAGGCCTCAAAAAACGAACGAGTTGAAAGGTAAATCAGTGCTACATTCATACCAATCAAAATTATGTTTTACGCAACATAGAAATTCAGACCTACACCCAAATAAGTCAACCAATTTATGTCATGTAACAAGGGGAACGTAATCTCATTCCGGTCCGCGCAGGAGGCGAAGACAAATCCCGCACCCCCACCCGGTTCCATCATGGAGTCTTGCGTGGCATTACCAAGTCACGATCAGGACCGCCAGAGGCGGAGGGAAGCCTCGCCCCCAGACCCCGACGGTAGGGACCTTGATGGCAGCGGAAGCCCCGAATCGAATCACAAACAACACCAATATAACTGTGGCTCGATGCCAATGCGCCTACCCCCAACCAATCCAATTCCTAAGCCGGAAACCTAATCATCCGGGATCCTACTACGAAAGAGTACCTCGATTAAACTCCCTCTGCAGACCTACACACCGCAAGGACGTGAAGAAAACCAGCCACTATAGATCATCAGTCCCAAATCCGGTCATTGATTCGAATCCAACAAACGAAACTTTGCCAGAGGGCCACTCAGATACGTCCAGAAAAATCCCTAATACATATTTACATGGACTAGAGAAAGCTATATCCATCACTTTTAGTATGGCATCCTCAGTGCTCTTGCTCGGTTGGAAACCATACTGGTTGTCCATTAGTAAATGATCAGTGGCCAATCTAACATTAATATGCAAATATAGGACCTTCTCAGTCTACTTTTATGTATTTGCTCTGATACTATCCCAAATCCTAAAAGGCTTTTCTTCAGCTTGGCATTGATAAAATCCCATATAATCCACTCATGTAACACACATATAAGAACACTCCTTTGATCTGCTATTTAGACAGTTGAATCTTTTTTTTCTATTTTAACTGCGCCCTTCCACTGGACCTCTTTCACTGCCAGCTCAATTCCATGATCCCTCATTACATCACCAACCTCAGCCATCTTATCATTCCTCAACGTTGTCTGCACTTACCGACTTGCAGCACTCAAAGTATATTTCGCTTCCAACATCTCAATAAGTAATGTTTCCAGTCCTGATCTGAATAAGTAATGTAATAAGAAGTGTTTCCTGTTCTGATCTGAGGCTCATTGCTTGTATTTGTTGCAATTTGCATTTTACAAGGTGGAGCAGCAAACACCATCCGCAACCACCAATGTGGAGGGTCAGGGATTTTTTATTGGAGTTCTCTTCTAGCCAAGTTGCTTTTTCTGCAGCTTACAGAATCTTTCCCACCCTGGAATACCTTTGGGTTATGCCCTAAGCTCTTCCATCGTCTCTACTGATGGAAATTTCTTTCTCTTCTGGCTTTGAGGCTGTTGAATAGTTTTCATATGTATATGCTAGGCAGCGCTCTATCTTGCAAAGTTCTATCATTTAGAGTCAGATGGACCAAGGATTTTTAATGAGGTGGTAATTCTCCCCCTCCACATTTCCCCATCTTTTAAGTGATGAGCCCTGGGTTTGGGACTGCTTGTGACATTATTACATATAAATACACTACAGGAATATTATCCTAATGAAAAAACTGTGAACTTGTGAATTTATTATGATGGACTTGCTGCAGTGATTGTCTTATGAATGTAGCAGTTTGACCGAGTTTAGTAATTGTATCGTAGGCAATTGTTTGTGTGTCTTAAAATGTCTTGATGTTGGAACTTAAATGAGACATGAAGCTTTCTCCATAGATTACTACTATATAGAATTATTAAAACTGCTGCATACATTAGAAAATTATAATATAATGTAAATTTGAATGGTTCTTGTCATAGTATTCTATTTTGTAGAAGTACCATAGAAGGCTGGTGGTATAGATTTGGGTTTTGTTTTTGTCCACAGTGACTTGTGGTCACTTACTTGAGTATGACTTCAGAAATAACTTTTTGCATTTATACTTGATTTAACTCTAAACTGACAACAATTTTAAGAATTTAAATGCATGCTATTTAATAGCATGGTTTAAAACTGTTGTATTCAGTCATGTCAAATTCAAATTTTTAGAGTAAGAAATTGATAATTAGCTAGATTTTGCTCTAGTGTTATAGTTATATAATCACCTTATTATAAATATCAATGACCTGATTAGACTATGCCTCTCTGTTAACTGTATTTGAAGTTTGCAATATAAAATCAGTACTATTCGATTATAATGGGACTGCAATGAATTTTGCATTTTTTAAATGTATTCAAGCTAAGATTATGAGGTGATGCTTATTAGGTATGTACTATTATCCTATTATTTTACTAGAAATATGTTTGTTTTTGATCTCAAAGAAATTGAAAAAATTTCTGCAATTATTATGACACCATTGTAATGGAAATACAGCCTGATATTTTTCCATTGTAATGGTCCAACAATTCAACAATATTAAAAGTTTTTGTTTCATTGAGTATGGTTGCTTTGAGGAAAATTGAGAGGAAGGATCAACCAAAATATCCGTCAGGGTAGGTGCATAACAAATGAAAAAGAGGAAGCTACTAGATTTATAAGTTTTGAAGTAAATCACAATATTGCCACCCATAATATTGTCTGCTTAGTGACCTGAAATAAGATCAACTGTGGAACTATGCGAACTTTACTGAATTCATGTGGCTTCATCAAATTGGAAACACTAACTGTTTCTACAAAATATTGGCAACTATTAAAGATGTCTGACTTCCAGAAGTGAATATTTTAATACAAGTAGTAAAATTTGTCATATATCACATTTTTTATTATTTGTAGAAACAAAAATGTGTAAATGAGTAAAAATCATTATTAAATCCACAACCTTAACTTTAACTTTCATAACATTTATTATTTACAAACTGTAAGAAAGTTAGCTCTAGGTGTTTTAGTTGTGAAATATGCCTAAAGAAATTTAAATGCTACAAAACTGAGGGTGGCATCATTGAACTAGAAAAGTAGCAGGCTCATATTTTCATTATGATGTTCCACATTAATTTCCAAAAGTTTATTAAATTTTTAATTTTTTCAGAATTAAATTCAACAACTTAACAGTATAAGATTTAAGGGAACATGTATCTCACATCGACTAAAAATATAGATTTTGAATACCATTAAAAAAATTCCAAAATTCAGAGGTATCTTTGTAATGGGAAGTACTGAAAAATCATCGTATTTATTTTCTCAACAGTAGTGGTACCTAGAGAAGAAACATTAGTGCAAAAATAAACAGTAATGTTTCTTACTAATATCTTGTGTCTTTTTTCCTGCATCTCAGGTCAGATGATTCCTCATAGAATACCATATTATTCTGCTTCACTGTTACTCTTTTATGCAATCTTTACTCCTCCTCCTACCATATAACTTATTTATCTGGATAAAATTTTATCGGTCTTAGTTCACATTTTCTGTTCTATATTTCAGTCCACTATCCCAATACTTTCAGTTCATTCACCCATTCTTTATTTGTGACCAAAATACTGGATACTTTTTCATTTCCTCTCTGTAAAATGCTGTTTTTTAAAATATGCATTGCATTTTTAAACTGTTGCTCTCATATGATCTCTGTGTTTTGCATGTCAAGCTTCTGCGCAACACCATTTTGTTTTGTTTTCTTCTTACTCTGTAGCTTCTATGTCAGTGTAAAAATTTATCTGTAACATATCTTCAGTAATGTTTCTTTATTTCTCTTAGTCTGTAACCAGCTCCTTTACATTCTGATGAAATCACCTTGAACCTTTGAGTTTTTTCAACTTCTCCACTAATATTCAATTGTCTGACCAGCTTCTATGAAATTATATTTTCACTTTAAGCATTTTACCATATATTTTCACTGATCCTATTTGTTCTTTTTTTCTAATCAATCTATTGCCCATTTATTTTCTTAATTTGATTCCATTTACATTCTTTCTGTCCTTATAGTTATCAGCTTTTCCAAATTGTGTTTGTATTTTGAAAATAGACATATTTTATTATAATTACTTGGAAAATAGTTTTCATGCTAGATAAATTTCACATTATTACAATACTACATCAGTTAAAAATTGTTATACATTAATCAAATTGATATTGTTTGCGACAAATAATTCCTGATTGATGTTTGAGTGCTACACTTTTGAAAAACTCTCCTTTCTGTATGACTCCATTGAACAGTAGAATTATTTGATAAAAAATGCAGCACATAATATGTTAAAAAAAAAAAAAAATTGGTAGTGTGTCTAACCTTATTACTATGCTGAATCAAAAGATATGCTGTCATCTTTATTATGCATTTAATAAGTCTACGTACCCCCTTAAAATATGTTGAGTAGTGCAACTACTTTACAAAAATACTTCCATTAAACCTAACAGAACTATTTTTGTGCTTTTGAGCATAATGATTTAGTATATGAGGAGTTAATGTTTTTATTCCCATTTGTAATAAATTACCTAATTAATGATCACATTCTTTGAACAAATTTATTTACTGAAATTAATGTTTTTTTTAAACAATACTATTTTGCTTATGAGTTTTTTTAATTATCTTAATTTATTAGATATATTTAAATTTTTCTCATTTTGTGTGTTTTTAGTCTGTAGACTTACTCAAGTTTCTTTCATTCGTCAAAATTTATTTTGAACTATATAAATTTTATTTATTTATGGTTTTCACATACAGTTTAAATTTATATAATTATTTTTGTTTTAATATAGACTGAAACTCCTCTCTTTTTAATACATTAATCTTTACTGACTTGATCAAAGTTTTTCAATGAGATTTTCCTTGATTTTTGTTGGCACATTATTTGAGTTTTGATATTAAAACTTTTATTTAAACTCAACTTTGTTTAAAAAAACACAAACTTTAAAAAAATCTATTTCAGCAGATTTTTAATTTGATGAGAATTTGATTAACTTTGTTTTTGGTAGTTTTTTTTTACATTAGGCTTCTTCAGATACTGATGTTATTACTTTCAGTAGCCCTGAAGAAATCTTAATTATAAAATGCGGTTTACTTACTCGATTTTAAGTGTTTCACTTAATGTGTAAATTATAATTATTATTTATTAATTAGAACAAACTAATTATTTATGCATTTATAATAAAATTTCTTATCAGAAGTTTTTAAACTAGAATCTGAAACTTAACATTGAAAAAATGAGATTACTACCTACTGAACAAGGCAGTAAGGCAATGGCTCAATCCTTGGGGAGTTGGTTTTCGAAAATACTAAAATGTTTCAAGGTACAGTGCCTATTTCCAAGGTATAATGATAATCCAGGTTTTATGGGGAAAAAACCGCCATTTAAAAGATTTTTGTCCATAAAACTGAAAAATTTCAAATTGGTTAAACTGCCGTTTCTTATATACAAAAGTTGCGTTTAGTTGTTCGGTTTCAGATGCTTTTACCATTGTGCTTAGTTATTTTACTTTTTTATTATTAATAACTTCGATCAATTTAGCACGTAGGAGTTATAATTAGGACGTATAGCTTAAACTAACATCTTTTTTACAGCTGTCTGAATGTAGTTCAAACACGAATTCGTCAGTTAATCATCAATCATAGCAACGTAAACATTGTTTTGACTAAATTTTTTTTCGCACTATTCTGTAAAAATGAAAAAAAAAAGTTATCGTAATTCTTAGGAGGAGAAGGTCGATATTTTTAAGAAAATTATTTTTCTCACTAATATCACTTTGTGAACATTTGAACATGGGTGAGAGAAATTTGATTGATGTTTGGATGCTACACTTTCGAAAAACTCTCCTTTCTGTATGACTCCATTGAACAGTAGAATTATACGATAAAAAATGCGGCACATCAAAAAAATCGGTAGTCTGTCTATAATCAGTTAGGTTTGTATAACATCCCAGTTAACACTTTCAATGCAGTTGATGACAATTTATTTTTATCAGCTGATTGTCGTATAAGAATTTTAGTTTTCAATACCACAATATGCTTTTTTGTGGCTTATATGCTCAAATATTGCCAATGATTAACTTAATTTTTCATGTCAAGGTTTTTTTTATTATTCCTAATTGTGATGTAATATAAGATGACGTAACTTTTGTGATGTAATAGTGATAACACATTAAAATGTATATAAGTCGTTAATTACGTTAACGGCCATCATTCGCCTCAGATAGCGGCAATTATTTATTTATACATATTTATTTTAAAGCCAGTTTAATATTTGGTAACATAATGCCCATCTTTAGACTTGAAACTAATCTCGTTAAATGTAAACTTCCATCTGATAGTCTTCAAACAATTACAAAAGTAATTGCAACAGCCCTTAACAAACCTGAAGAAGTAAGTAAAGTAATGTTAACTGTTTTTCAAAGTAATTATAGATGAAAAGTAATATGAATAACTAAAACGTATTGTATTGTTATTAAATTAGGTTACTTTTTTTTGTATCGGTTTTAGGTGTTAACTTGTGCTAAATTAAGTTGCAAGCGTTTTTAAAGTATAATGTTTATTCATCAGCGTACTCTAAGGCAAGTAGTACGCTGAGTGGCTTAAGTAGTTAATATTTAATTTGAAACTAATAAAGTTTTTAAACAGCTATTACTTATAGGCTAATGCCCGTATAGTACTACAGCTAAATTTGTATATATTAATTTGTGGGATATTTTGTATTAATTCCTAGATTAGCCAGATGAAACTAGTATCAGTTTTTATGAATATTAATTAAAATGAATGTATTTTTTAATAATATAGAAGTAACATTCCAGAAGATTTTTTTCATAGTTACAGTGCAGTTAACGTTTTGGTGCTATTACAGAGGATGTCACCCAAGCTGTGAATATCTGTAATACTACTGGAGAAGAAACCGTCATAATTTTGAAAAGATCATCTGGAAGTTTATTTTCACATATTTTGAAAGCACATTTAGCCTAATGTGCTTTAATTAACTTATTATGGTAGGTAATGGATAAATAAAAATTTATTCTTATAATTGGAAATTGTACTACAATATAATCCTTTTTAACTGGATAAGACAGGATCAGATGAATAAGTCTGGATAATCCAGGAATATATTCTTTGTCTATTGAGACAGTGTGAGATATAGAAACTTATTTAAAATTGTTTGTCATGATTTCTTTTTTAACTAATAATGAGTGAATTATCTAATATTCTTGGTGCTTCAGCTTAGGTGTACTGATTGATATAAATATAATCTATAGTTTTTAATACTAATATTTTAAACACCAAATAACGCTACTTTTATTTATTTTATTACAAAAAAAAAATTTACTTTAATACTTTTTTAAGTTAAAATTTACCAATTTAAAAATATTAATAAGATTTATTGAATCTATTTTTTTGTGTGTATTCTAATAGTACTGTACAAACTTGAAATTAAAAAATTGGACTGTCATTACAGAAGAAATTTGTTCTGAAGTTTAAAAAGATTTTCATCTGAAATATCCAAATTGTGAATCTGTTCGGATAATTTGGCTTGCCTTTAGTGAAAATATACAACTTTATCTAAAAATATTGAAATACTTTACTCAATGACCATGAGTTAATTAAAATGTAGTTGCTGTTATATTTGGTATACTGTTATAAATTACATGTTATATGTTGATTTATGATTACTTTTTTATTTATATGTTGAGCTATTGTTAAAACCATTTTTTTTTAAAACAGAGCAGTAAAAAAAATAGATTTTATCAGTAAAGATTTTTAGCTACTTGAGTAATAAAGTACTCTAGTTATATAATTTCCTCCATTAACAAATATTTAAATATTGTATTAGAACATTTTTTTTTTAAATGAGTTTATTTTTAAGATAATACATGTCAAAGATATTTGGGAGTTCTTGCCACCTTAGGTATTTAGCTCTTCTTCAGGTAATTAACTGAATTTTATGATAAATCTTTTTAACAATATTATTTATCAAAATATCTTCTGATTTTAGATGCAATTAAAAAAAACAAAGTGGTGTTGAAGTGTTTTGGATGGTCATTACTTCCCATATTAAATAAAAAAAAATTAATTTTTATGATAAATATAAAATTAAATTAAAAATTGCTTAAACATAAAATTATTAATTGTAGTTAATAACAAAATTGAAATTTTATGAATAAATTAATTATAATACACTTTTTTCATTAGTAATTATATTAAACAAAAATTACACATATAAACCCATTCGTTGTCAATTGCCTCAGAGTATTTACAAGAATCAATCCTGTTTTCAGTAAATCATTTTCATTATTTAATTATTTAGGAAAATTTAAAAAACCACCATTAGAATGTTAAAAAAATAATGCAGTAATAAACAACATTACAGGAAATATTTTTTTAAATTTTACAGGTCTTATCCCTACCCTTCCCAGATTATCCTCTTGTTTGTTACAGAATCATTTATTAAAGAGTTTTTCTTTTTATTTTGATCAAGAAACCTTTTCTACATGTTATAAAAGCTATTTAATTTAAACAATGTGATTTGTTATATTTAATTGCTGCTGTTATTCCAAGAAATTATATTACGACAATGGTAAGATAAATGCCGCTGAATGATAATATTTAAAATTTGAAAAAAAAATTGTAAATGCCTATTTAAATTTCTATCCTAATTATGCATTACAAATTACTAATAAGTATTGTTAGTTATACAAAAAATATGATAAAATGACAAAAATTAAAGTATATCACATCTGTTCTCTTAGATCATGTCTATTACTGGAGAGTTAAGAAAAATAGGTTGAATTATTGAGAAAGAAGAGTTAACATTGCAGGAATAAAGATACTTCATCTTTACATAAAAATGTTGAAATTTGCTTGTTTTTTTTGTCAATTAATATATTATAACATACTGTGGATTTTAGTTACTGTAACAAATTAAGACAGAGAATAAAAAGGACTAAATCGCCAGTAGTGATGAAGAGCTTGATTGAAATGTCCGATATTTCTTAAATGCCAAACTCATGGAATTTAGGTTTAACAGGTAGAAACCCTACTGAAAGACCTACCGAGATGGGGCATGTTTAGCTGTTGTTGGTTGGTGGTTGGCTGTATGGGACAATGGAAAAAAATAAAACTTTTGTAATGGGCACAAACAGCCACAAGTAGAATAATTAATTTGTAGAATGAAAACAATAATGAGTCCAGTTTCACTTGCATGTTTTTTTGTACACATTCTTAAGTGATTAATAGTTTTTATTTTTACTGATATCCTACATCCATTAAGAAGGTAAAAACAATCTTATTTAACTTAAAAAAATTATTTGAAAGTAAAAAGCAGTAAAAATGTAGATTATTCAATAAGAACAAGAATTTTTAATTTTATTTACATTTTGTTTTTAATTACTTATCTCTTGTACAGAAATGTTCTGTTAGTATATTACCTGATCAACTGATTTCTTTTGGTGGCTCAACTGATCTGTGTGGAAATGCCACCCTGTTGAGTATTGGTGGTCTTGGAATTGAAGAAAATAAAAGAATATCTGGAGCTATATTTGATCACATTG
The DNA here is from genome assembly GCF_047948215.1 of Lycorma delicatula. Classification (NCBI taxonomy): domain Eukaryota; kingdom Metazoa; phylum Arthropoda; class Insecta; order Hemiptera; family Fulgoridae; genus Lycorma; species Lycorma delicatula. The sequence goes on along the minus strand of NC_134457.1, from coordinate 190,133,839 downwards.
AAAATCATTTAGGAATTCCAAAAAATAGGTAAACTTTGTTTTTCTGTCATGAAATGTTTGCTGTGTCCTTTACATTGAACAGGAACTATATTCATTTTTAAGATTATTTGTAGTACTACAAAATAAATAAGTGTAACCTTTTAGCTCTATTTTCAAGGATCACAATTATATTTGTTAGGTAATGGTCTTGAAGACATTTAAGAGCACTTGCAGTCTGTATTTATTATTCAGTGTGTGAATAATTATTATTTTTGTTAAATAGTAAACCTGCAGCATGGTAAACAATGCTTGTCTTATAAAAAACTATGAAGAACAGAGAACATTCCTCTGATATCTACAGTCACAGATTTAGCCACAAAATCCACAGTTTTTAAATCCATAGATCTGGCCATAATATTCTACTGCTTTTAATTATTTCAGTACAAACAAAAGCAAAGAAACACGATCATCTGTGACTTCATTGATTTAAATTGTATTTTTTATATAACTTATATATAATGAGTAAGCAACTCAAAAGTAAAAATGGGTTTTAAGGTACAAAAATTGACTGTCATTATATGGTGCTGATGAGTATGATAGTGTAGAGTGATATTTAGAAAATTAAATATGTTTACGTATCCTTGTGTTTATATTTTATGAATGTGCAATGCTGCATAAAAGAATGGTAACTTATTTTAAAAAAAGTAATAATAACCATATTTATTAAAGCAGACAACAGAACTGTTTTTTTTATAATTCTATATGAGAAGAGACGACCTTCCTTCACCATTTTTAGTAAATACTGTAACCATTTTGATAAATCTACCCACCAATTTAATTAAAATACATTTAAAAGATTTTATTTTATGAGACATTATTTTATTTTACTATTTGCCGACCTCTGTGGTGCGAGTGGTAGCATCTTGGCCTTTCATCTGGAGGTCCTGGACTTGAATCCCGGTCAGACATGGCATTTTCACACACTACAAAAATTGTCATTCATCTCATCCTCTGAAGCAATACCTAACTGTGGTCCTACTAAATCTTGTTCATCGTGTAAATAAGTAACACAAACTTAAATCACTTATAATATTTTTTTATGTTATATTATAATATTTTTATATTAGAGTTAATCTTAAAATGAATTGATTTATGTAGTGTATTATTATGTACTGAGCAGAATAAAAGATTTTATTTATTTATAACAATAAAAAAAGTATAAATAATGTGTTTGGAAGGGACTGATCAGAACAATTACAATGTGGTACAGTTCATACGATGAAAATAAAAGCTTGCTTGCACGAGGCAGATAATTGCTGTGACATTTCTTGTAACATTAGGCTCATTCAGAAAGAGAATACTGTTCAATACAATATGTTTAACTATTTTCATCAATAGCAAACATTCTTTCCACAGTTAAAATCTTTTGATCATTTACTTTAATTTCAGACAATAATTCTTTAAAAATATTTAGCATACTTATAAATATTTCTTACTGTATGTAATACAGAAACGAATAGTTTATACTTGTGTTAATAGATTACTATTACACTCCTTCTATTAAGTGAGTCGCAAAATTAATGATCACTTTATACCACTAAACGTTACCAAAATATTTCATTCAAGTTATATTTATATGCAATTGTAATGCATATTAATACTGATGATGTTTATTACTCAATCATCATCAATACTAATACACATCAATACTAATTATTGTGTATTAAATTTTTAGGCTATAAATTTTAATAATTTATTAATAGTTAAGTCATTTTATATCTGTCATAGAAGAGCTAAGAATGATAGGTAGGTAGGTGGTGGCCGGAAGCCCTGAACAAATTTAAATATTTATTTATTGCATACATTGATGTAGAGAGTACGATTTTATAAAGAAATTAGCTGTAAAGTTGCAGCTTGTGGGATTTCAAGATCACAAGTTCAAAAACTCCGAAAAGAAAAGCAGGATCTTAAATCCAATTTACAGTCATGCTCATTCAGCATTCAAAAATGTATAAACAATGTTCAAAACCAGTTTTGTTCAAGGCATTGTAATAACAGTAACAGTTAACGAATTTCATGCAAAACATAATGCACTACCTACATTAAATAAATTACGTGAGGAACTTCAAAAGAGTATTGAGTTAAAGGATCTAGAACTACATAAGCACTATCCTGAAAGTGTTATGAATTAAGTGGTATGAAACTGATTATAATTATATGAAATTTTTGATTGATAAAGAAAACATATGATGGAAGATAGAATATTAAAGAAAAATTACTGATTACAGTAAAGAAAATTGTTTGATTGTTATCTGGATGGCTTGTATATTTTAATGTCCCATTCGATGATGAAATTGCGGTCGGATGACAATAGTGCAGAAATAGGGTTTATTCAGAACGCAACATTAATTTGGAAAAGTTCATAAAGTGGTGTCTATCAAAACAGTATCAACAACAACAGTTTCATGAAGTGGGCATCTGAAATTTAATTCCTGGTCTTCCCGTTAAGTCAATGGTTGTTATCGATAATGCGTTATACCACAATTCACTTCTAGAGAAGCCGCCAAATTCAAATGATAGGAAAAGTTGCATGATTAATTGGTTAGAAAAGAACAATATTCCATTTAATAAGGCATTATTAAAACCATAATTGTATGACATAATTAAATCGTATTTTGACTATCACAACTACCACCTTACCATCCTGTTTAAATTTAATCGAGATGTTAGTGGTTGGCTCCAAAAAGACATGTTGGTAGTAGTAACAAGATTTTTAATGTCAAATATTAATAAATTAGCTGAGCAAAATACGAATGAAATGAATAAGGATGATTTGAAACTATATAGTAATCGTGTAAAAAAAGCTGAAACTGAGTATGAGAAGATGGAACTGCTAACTGATGAAATGAAGGATAAATTTGTCATATATCAAGACTGTGGTTGTGAAAGTGACTGTTCCAATGAAGACAGAAAAAATGAGCTTGCACAGGAACTGGATATATAATGCAAATTTCGTGTAAGTGTTTATAATAATAATAGTACAATAATCAACAATGAAAACAATCTTACAAAAAAATTTGAAAATTCTAAATACTGTACAAAAAATAATTGTACATCTAATTTAGTGTAAATATGGTTACAATATACATTCAATCACTAGTTAAGATTTTTTTTAGTTTAAAAATACACCTAAATTAAAATTCTAGTTTTTGAAATTTTTATTTATTGAATTATTAATACTAATTTTGTAATATTGGGTTATAACTAGATTATGACTGGATTATAATAAATTAAATATGCAGTCTCAACCTCTCCAATGCAAGCTTTTATTTTCATTTTAAGTACTATAACTATATATTTTTAATTACGTTGCATATAATTACGAATACGTACTTATTAATATATACGTACTAATTAAATTATAATTACATATTTAGAAAATATAAAACTACTAATTATATTAGATATTTTTAATTATGGTAATGTATCTCTGTCATGTTAGTGCAAATGCTTAGGTAGCCTTCCTGTGTAGGTGGATGACAGTTTAGGACTTGGTTGAACTGTTATATATAGAGTCAAGAAAGTTTTACTACATATCTAGAGACTTCTACAAAGAAGTTACTTTTTTGTAGATTTGAATACTAGATCATGGATACCGGTGTTCTTTGATGGTTGGGTTGTTTCACTTAATCACACATTTCAGGAATGGTCGACCTGAGAATGCATGAGACTACACTTCATTTACATTCATACATATCATCCTCATCCAACCTCTGAAGGTACCTTACAGTTGTTCTGGAGGCTAAGCAGAAAAAGAAAAAAGACTTCTACAAAATCATATAAATCAGATCAATCAGTTAACTGTAATATTAAGGCATATTTTATTTTCAAGACTGCACATTTTCTAAGGAGAAACAAAAAAAAAAATATGTAGAAACCAGAAGGTTGCATTATTTACTGAGTGTAAATAATGCAAAAAATGCAAAACTAAAATGAAAAATATGCAATCAGACTTACTGGTTTCCATCAGAACCAGCTTTGAATGTCTCAGAGAATGTATACTTTTTCATTAAAAACTTGTAAAGCATACTACAGCTAAACATGATAACATGTTTTATGATAAACGTGACAACCGCTAAAACAATGTTTTACCCTTATATTATGGTTGAATTAACTGGCACAAAAAGATAGTTAATATCTTTTCAAAAACAATTAAAAGGTTGATTTTGGAGCAACTGAAAAGTGAAAATTTTAAAGTATCATAACAATTATGCCTGAGCTGTTTTGTGTGTTGTTTTGCATCTCTGTATTATTGGTACATGGTACAGTAACCTTAAGAGAGTTAGTAAACTAGTTCTCATAGAACAATGGTGTTAAACAAGTGTTGATTGTATATTGCTACATTTTACTTGTTCCTTTATGTAACTTACTTATCCTGCATTTTATGTAGCACCTACTTCATCTCTTAAGTTTAACTTCATCGAACTGAAATTTAAATCTGTTTCATTATATTTTCACTGTGTCTATACTATTTGTATACTTTTACTGTACATTTTTAAATTTATGTGAATCTATAGTAATTAAAAATAAAAATGTAAATGTTTAAAACAAAAGAGGATTGTTTAGGTTATTTGCTTTGCAGTTAGTGATGCTAGCCTGTCACATAATACTTTCATTCCCTTTTAATTAGTAGTTGGTATTCAAATTAAAAAAAACACAATAGAAAATATAAATGCTTCTGAATTGATAATGACATGCTTTAATATTATTAATCCAGCAGGTTGCAACAGTATATATATAACATTGGCTGTACAAATTGACCAATTTTAGTATAATGTTTATTATTTTTTAAATTTAATATTACCTTAAAATCATTTGTTTGTTTTTTACTCTTGAGGAAGAAAGTATTTGGATTGGTACTAGGTACTGGTGGAGAAATTTTTTCTATAATAAACTCTCTGATCCCAAAAACAAGTATTTCCTTTTATGAAAGTCTATTTTGGGTGTGAAGTGATAGCAAAGCCTGTGCTCACAATTATGTTTGTGCCTTCATTCACTAAAATATTAATGGTATATATATGCTTGAATATTTTCAAAATCTATCATTTCTAGACTCATAATTTCCTTAATGAAAGAAATAGTAAAGAACTAAATAAATAAAGTGAAAGAGGATTATGTGTAATTAATGATTATGTGTAAATTAGACCAATTAATAAATTTTTTATGATAAGGAGAATTAGAGTGAATCTGAGAAATTTGCAATTTTTATTTTCTGTTACATATAATTATCATTCAATATTTTTGTTATGTTTTTACTTTGTTGAAGCTGGAGTAACTCTTGCATTCCTTTTGAAGCACCCTGTTCCATTTTTATGTAATTCTAATTGATAAACGTTTTTGTTTTTTCTAGGTTATACTTATTATTTGTCGATGCAAAACCTTCACAGGTTGGTTTCAATGGTACTACCCTCCATTCAGTGTATGGAGGAAATTAATTATGATGTAACTGTAGATTACCATAAGGCTACTTGAATGAGTTTTAAAAAAAAAAAATCATTAAATATATTAATGCATTATAGTTCACTTAATTAACGTTCTTAAAAAGTATAATTCTTAAAATCAGATAACAAAATTCTGGGAATTAAATAAATTGATACAATTTATATTTAAATTATTAATAAATTATGTTTTAATTATTACTAAATATTGTTATTATTATTGCTACCACTTTACCCTTTAGGTTAATTTTCTATTTTTTTAATTGTTGTCAGAAATAGTGACTGAATTTCTGCGAGTAGGTTTCTATTCCTAATTTTCAGCTGTTCTTCATTAACTTAATGAGGAATATTTTTTGAACCAGTAATTGTTGATACAGAGCTTCATTGAAATATAGATTAGAAAAAATAAGCCGTATACTATATTTATAAAAATTATATTAATAAATGTAATATATTTGTATGTTAAGAATTTATTGTTGAGTGTATTATTGCTGTTATTATTAATATATATATATCGTAAACAAATGGAAGTTTCATTGCAATAAACAATGCCATTAACAGTAATAGAATCATCTGCAATAATATAAGTTAAAGAAATATTTTAATGTTTCCTTCCAATAAGGTTTACAACTAAATCTTATGATATTCAATTATTAAAACTGATAGTTTAATTTATAACTCATTATTCTGCTGGTAAAAATGTATACATGTTTCTATTGCCTTAATATTAATATTTATGTCTTTTTGTTTAGGGGACAATCTTAACATTTTGAGTGGTCCCCATATTTGTGTATATACAAATAATGGATAATATTGTTGCTTTATATAACTATAAAAAGTAATACCTTTAGTTCTACTTGAAGTCAGTCACTAAAAATTACCTCTTTATAAATTAATTTTTGAACTTTGACTCACTGTTTCAACTCATTGACTTGAAATTGTTTTTATTACTTCCGTGTATGAAGTAAAGGAAGTATTGTGATCGTGAAGAATTTGTTTTCAAATTTCAACAGAAATATCTGACTATACCTCAATACATTTTGACTAGTTTTGGTGTGATGTCTGTACGTACATATGTATGTGCGTATGTGTACATATGTATCTCGCATAACTCAAAAACGATTAGTCATAGGATGTTGAAATTTTGGATTTAGGACTGTTGTAACATCTAGTTGTGCATCTCCTTTTTTGATTGAAATTGACTGAACCAAAAGTGTCCAAAAAAGCCCAAAATCCAAAAAATTTGAATTTTTTACTTTTTCTTAACTGTAGTAATAAGCCCTCACTGAGAGCTTTTCAATAATATGTCATAAGTAGTACTTATTTTTATTGGTTCTAGAGTTATAGCCAAATGAAATTTTAATTATGAAATATTTGGATCTTTTAAGGGGAAGGCATATCAGTTCGAATCAGACTTAATATCCTTTATTTTCTTTTAACTTTTTTTTTAAATTTATATATATTGATTTATTAATAATTATTAACCTCTGACTGTAAAAAAAAAGTATGATAAATAATAATTGAATAACAATAAAAAAAAAAATGAAAAGATATGAGAAGTTATTAATGAAATAAAATGTTATCTACTTTTCATTTTAGAAAAATGTGTATGTAATTTAATAAGCGTACAAGGAAGTGATGTAGTGTCCATATCAGATGTTTATTTTTCTCTAAATGAAAAATAGTCAGAGTGGGAATAATTTTTATCCTTTATCATAGGATAAATATTATTTATCAGGAGAGAATAAATCTAAACATTGAACTTTGACTGTTTCAGCTCATCGACATGAAATTGTTCACAGTGGGAATAATTTTTAACCTTTATTGTAAGATAAATATTGTTTATCAGGAGAGAGAATAAATGTAAACATTTTTAAAAGTGATATTTTATTCAAATTACTTTTAATAAGTAAAAAATTCACTGATATTAATAAGTTAAGAAAATATCATAAGAACGGTAAAGACAATTCTTAATTTTATTGGAAGAGAAGTAAATCTTAAGCTTTCTGCAAATCTTAGAAAACTCTGCAAAATTATTGCCAACTATTTTTATTTAATTCTTTGTAGACAAGCCACTGTATCATTAATATCTTTAAAAAAAGTCCTTGTTAGTGTGATCAATATATATTTTATTTACATTTAATCTATAACACATTTAGATCTCGCATTGTTGAGTTTAAAAATGGTGTACATGTACAATATTTATGTTAATAATTAATGTATTCATATTTAGTTTAACATTTTAAGTTAACATCTTTTACTGCTTGATTTACACTAATATTTATAAAGACAAAATATATAATTAAAACAGCTATTGAACTCAACTAGATTAACAAATTTCTATGCTTTACATAAGTAAGAAGAAAACAGTTATATAGTTTGTCATTAATAAGGAGGACATGAAACTGAAAATAGATGCTCATCAAAAATCCGTAGGATTTTTTCTTTATAATACTGTAATGAAATATTACAAGTAATAACATGAAATAATTAATCTTTGTAATCTCGATAAGTTTAACGATATAATTATAAATATGTATTATACAAAGAAAGATAATCTAAGATGCTGTATAACATGATTATTGAAGAAAGTTACAGCTGATAACGTGAAATAATAAATGCATATTATACAATATGATATAAATATCAGAAATAGAAAAAAAAATTAATTACACATATAACTTAAGTTAGATTATTGAATCAACAGTTTCAAATTATGTTCATATTGGTTGTACGTAATACAGTAATAAATAGTAATGAATAATAATCATAGAACATGGATATATAAGTTGCTTTATCAGCAATTTCTCTTTGTAACAAGTTAGTGCATATATAAATATATATCTTAATAATTATCTTTACTAGTAAATTGGGTAATCTATACTGCTTATTGTACCTAACTCATATAGATTAGGATTTCTTTAAAAGTGTTCGTGAGTCCTTATGATGTCCAGGTGTATTCATTGGTGAGCATCTCACTCCAATGAAGATTTAGTGTAAATAATGCATAAATATCAGAAATCTATTCAGATTGGCATCAGTAATCTAAAATAAATAATACATAAATATCGGAATATATTCTGATTGGGATTGATTATTCGCTACAAATGAACACAGTTGTATGTACGTATATGTTTGTGTTTTATATATGTATGCATGTTGTGCATGATTGTACATGTATGTAGTAAATAACCAGTCTGTAAATTGTTTAAAAGTGTAGAGCAACATTAACGTAATTTAAGAATTACATTAATATGCATTTAGCTTGTAACAGTAATACATTATTATTGTAATTTAATGTTATGATTTAGTCTGTTGATTAATGTAGATTAATCATAACATGAGTTTACAATAATAACATAAAGTATAAATATTAAATCAAATAATATATACTGAAAATATCATTTAAATTATCTAATTATTTAAATAAAATTTATGTCAATCTTTTTAGAAGTTGGTAAAAAAAATAATTTATGTATAGGTCTCTTTAGTGAATCATTAGCTGTGTGTACATCCACAACTCTTGACTAAATTGTCAGAACCTGGATAATCAGGGTTACAACTCCATGCTTCCAAAGCACAGTTGAAGTATTTTTGTTGGCGATCAGAACTGGATCTCCTACTGAAAGGTTACAGGTGGGAAAATGCCATTTGTTGTGTTGTTGCATAAATTTTTGGAGTAGTTGCCATTGAACTAATTACGTAATTTCAACTCTTTGATAATTGGGTTCAGGTGAAGATGTGAGAGGATATCCAATAAAAAAATTTCCTTGTGAAATTGGTACTGGGTCTCTGTGGACAAGCCTCAATTTGTGTCAATGCTGTTTAAAATTCCTCAAAGTTGATCATTTTTTTCCGATTACATGATATAAATGATATTTGAAAATTTTGATTGCACTTTCCCATAAACCACCAAAATGGGGAAATGGAGGAATACAAGACGAAGCAATCCCTTGTGAAGTTGAAAAAGTTTGAATACTTGTTTTAAATTTGTCTGACCTTAAAAGTTTGTACAAGTTGTACAAAATATTTCTAGCAGAATGAAAGATAGCACTGTTATCAGAAAATATTTTAGCAGGTGTACCTCTGTGTGAAATTAATCTATTCTTGGAATTTCAATAGAATTTTATTATTAAGAACTGGGTTTTTTTAGGCAAACGATAATGGATCTCAAAAATGTTGTGTGTATTTAAATTTTTCAAGTGTAAATAATTTTTTTTTTTTATTAATCATTCTTTTCATATTATTTGATTACATAAATAAAAAAAACCTGTATTGTGTTATTTAGTTACATTTTTTTGAAAAGGTTTTGTCGATGTAATTTTTTATGGGTAATTTGAGAATCAAAAATTTGAACTTACTATGATTGGCTAATTACTATGATCCTTTTATGAATGTAGCAGTTTGTCTAAGATCAGTAATTTGCATCTTGGGCAATTGTTCATGTGTCTAAAATGTTTGATGCTGGAACTTAAATGAAACATGAAGCTTTCTCCTTGGATTCTGAAGTATAACTGTTGATGCATTACAACATTATAGAATAATCCTCATGCTAAATGTAAATTTTAAAATCTGATGTTGAAGTTTCTTATTTTTTCGATTGATTGCCGTAATTAAAGTAAAAGTAAATAACACCAGTAAACAATTTTTAAAATTAACCGATTATTTCAAAACATTTAAATGCATTATGGGTTCGCTCAATGTGACTAGCGGATGCCGATCTCGACGTGTGAAGTTAAAGTTTATAATTTTTGTTAATTGATTACCGTAATTTAAAAAAAAATTATTTTAGCAGAAAAATAATGAAATTAACCGATTATTAAAAAAAAAAAATTAATAATATTTTTTTGTTTCGCTCAATGGTCATCTCGAACGGCGATCTCGATTTGTTTACACCTTTTAAATGTGAATTTTAAAATGTGATAGTAAAGAATTTCCTGTTTATACTATAATGTACGCTAAAATAGTTTATTTTAGTAGAAAAATATTGTTAAACAAATTAATATTTTATGATCTCGGTTACTGGTAGTGTGTCTAAGTAAGGGCACTGCGTCAGCAGCAGGATCTTGGTCACATGACGCATCCGCAATCTCGGAAATCTCGCAATCTCGCAATCTCTTTCCCTGAGGTAAATTCCTTTTTCTCTCAGGGAGTAATCAGCCTATTATTTTTTACACTAAATGTTATTTAATTTAATATTTCAAAGGCTCGTAGCACTGACAAACAGCTATTGTAGTTGTCTGATAAATTATGACGTTAAACTTCAGGTGGAGAATTAAATAATGTTTAAAGTGTAAAAAAGTCCCAGAAGTTAAAAAAAATCCGACTTAGTTAATATTACGCGGGAATCACGGAAATTATAGAAGTGGAACCATATTAGTCATAGCAGTTGATTCGATGATTCCGTTATCAGTTTATTAATCTTCGAATTATCTTAGTCTTAAAACAAACGAATCTATTAGATAGAATTCCAATCATAAAAATCATACTTACAAAATGAATTCCCATGTTTTTCATTAATGAGCTATAATACTGTTATTTAACTTTTACAAGATACATTTCATATTAAAACACTTTCATATTAAAAATTCTTCAAATAGAATAAAACGAACACTAAATTTAAAAGTAATAATAGCGAAACGTTATGACATTTAATATTTATAAAATGACTTTTAGTTATAGTAAAATACTATTTCAAATTGTCATTTAAAAACATTACTTTTGAAACTTTATTACTCGACAACCAGGTTCGATTTTCGGTAATCATTGACCACTTTTAGGTAAAAATTCGTTGACAAGGGGCACAAGTTGCCGGGATGCAGAGACGCCTTTTCATTATTTCATGCAACGTCGGGAAAGTAACTTTATTTTCTCTCCAGCAAATGAGGGGGTTATAGGTTCTTGGTAACAATGACATTTTTAAATATTTATCTACTTATACTATACTTAGCGACCGTGTATCCTGGAAGTTATAGACTTTTTTTTGTGAGGAGGGGGAATACCAGTTACGTACTCTTCATAAGAAGGGGCAGTATCGGACTCGCTACAGGTTCCGCAAGGTGTTAATTAAAGTGCGTCTGTGTTCCTGCGCCCTACATTTTTTTCCTTTTCTTTTTCCTGTTTAGCCTCCGGTAACTACCGTTTAGATAATTCTTCAGAGGATGAATGAGGATGATATGTATGAGTGTAAATGAAGTGTAGTCTTGTACATTCTCAGTTCGACCGTTCCTGAGATGTGTGGTTAATTGAAACCCAACCACCAAAGAACACCGGTATCCACGATCTAGTATTCAAATCCATGTAAAAATAACTGGCTTTACTAGGACTTGAACGCTGTAACTCTCGACTTCCAAATCAGCTGATTTGGGAAGACGCGTTAACCACTAGACCAACCCGGTGGGTTACCTGCGCCCTACCTACAAAACCTAAACCCAAACCCTCTCCACCAACTCCCCCCTTCTGGGGCCAGACCGGCATTAAAGCATTACCACGGCCCCGGCGGGAGCCTTCGGACACAAGGGATGAAGGACAGCTCAGCAGGGAGCTATCCTTCACCCCTTCGTCCTCCGGTCGTGCTTTTCTGCCAGAGGACTTTTCCCAGAAACTATCATTCGTCTGGCGGTACTGTAGAAATCCTACCGAGTGCGCAACTCAGTCAGCCATTATTCCGGTTCTTTCTTCTATTTTCTTTGTACGGAGAATATTTGCTACCGTACTTGATACCAGCTCCCCCATTGTCTAGTATCTTTCAACATAAATTGTATCACGTTTTCCGGTGTCAAGCTGGCTAGTTCAGGCGAGACCCTAAAAGCATTCCATCTGTCACTAACAAAGAACACATGTTCCGGAGTATCTTCCGCTCCACAATATAAACAGTCAGGTGAGGATCTTCTTTTGAACTCTTTTAGGTATGCCCCAAATCCCCCCTGGCCCGATAGAAACTGCGTGAGGAAGTATGACATCCCTCCATACCGGACCCAGGGTTCAAGTCTGTGCAAATCAAATTACTTCTGAGGCTGATCGGTGGCATATCGGCTATTACTCCGACCACTGCCCCGGATACTGTTCGGTATGCCATAGCTGACGCGATCGCTAGTATACACAGGTTTGGTTTTTTCGGGCGAGACGTAGGATGAAGTATATAAGAGTACTACCCGTGGATTACTTAGTAAAATATTGGTTTGAAAGTTATATTCTTACGCTCAACCTAAAGACGAAATATATGTCGTTCTCGCCTACTGAAACCGGCAAACTCCCTCGTGAATTTCAACTAACATTACATATATGTTCAGTAAATAATAGCGAATCGATAAACAACTGCGTTGTCAGTCAGTAGACGAAGTCAAGTCTGTAAAACATCTCGGAATAATTTTGGTCGATCATATGAAGTAGAAAGTACATGTACAGTATTTAACAAGACTAATATACCTTAGTACCGTAGTGATACTTCTACAAAATAAACAGACACTTTCTCAATATGGAATCGAGATATGGGGAGGAACATATAATACCCATCTTAATAAAATATTTATGCTATTGAAATAATTAATTAGAACAGCTCCTAATACACCAAGGTTATGTATGTATATATATATATATATATCCTGGTTCACGCTTTTTTGCAGAATTTAAAGTACCTACATTGAGCCAAATGTATGTCAAGAAAGTAATACTGCACGTAAACGTATGAATGAATTTGAATTTAAAAATACGCCGTACAATACTCTATCAGTAGGAATAAATACTTATACCACATCCTTTTCAAAATTAACTGTTTGCAAATGTCAATTTTTGTATTAATCCAGTATATTTTCTAACAACGTCCCCCAATAATTTTAACGTCCAAATAATAAATAGTAATCTAATCAAAGAAATAGATGAATGGGTGAAACACAATATATAATCCGCACTATTAAAAATAAATTTAACATATTATAATGAATAGCATACAGCGAAATAAATTAATATACTACATGTTTAAGTGAATGGTAAGGATGTATAAAGGATAATACTATTTTGCTATAATACTATTACATTCAGTTATCTTATCTTATGAATATTTCTTGTTGTCTTTATCATATGTTATCTTATAATGCATTGTTTTTTATTTCTCCATTATGAAATTATTTTTTTCTCATTTTTTAGATTATGAATTTATTATATTTAATTTTATTTGATTTCAATGTAAATTGAAATAATTTTACATTCTGGTTCTATGTATTTTTTTTAAGTCTATTTTTATTTTTAAGTATAATGTTACAAAAATCATGTATTTTTATTTAGTTAAATATTGCATTTCTAATTAGTTCTTTTATTAATCATCCTGTTATGATATGAACTTGCGGCTAGCACTCAAGGTGTTTATTTTGCTACCTGCATCAGGGATAAATATGTTTAATAAAATTGTATATGTAAATTGTATACGTCAGATGACAAATATAATATTAATATTTGCGTACCCCATCATCTCCACTAGATACAAATTACTAAACTCACCGGGTCGGTCTAGTAGTGAACGCGTCTTATCAAATCAGTTGATTTGGAAGTCGAGAGATTCAGCGTTCAAGTCCTAGTAAAGTCAGTTATTTTTATAGGGATTTGAATACTAGATCGTGGATAGCGGTGTTCTTTGGTGGTTGTGTTTCAATTAACCACCATTTATTATTAAAAATAAATTGCTCCTGTAATTTGCTTAGTATACACATATAGGACAGCCACAGTTAAATTATTACTATTATTATTAGGTGACTTTAATATGCCAGATTTTGCTAAATTATTATCAAAAAATGTTTTAACTCATCTTATAGATTTTTCTACAAATTGTAACCTTTTACAATTAAATAATCTGTTCAAACACTTGTGGTAATTCTCATGAGTTTCTTTTTTCTAATCTTACTGACATTATGTTAATACTGCTTACAGTAAAATTTTTTTTATCATGGTAAATATCATTTGTCTTAGAGATAACGTTGCTTAAGATTTTGAATTTAATCTTATACCTAAACAATTCTTACTAGATATTTTTATACCTGGATATTTTTATAACATTCAACATTTACTAAATAGGAGTTTGATTGTAAATGATATTTATCTTTTTAATATTGCCATATAATATTGAAGTTTGTGTGTGAAACATGGAAACTGAATTTTGTAGCAAATGAAAAATGCCATACCTGACTCGAATTTGATATTTATCACCAATATAGAAATTTTTTTTTAAGAACTGCAACTACATATTAACAATATTGTTGACAATCATGTACCAAAAATATTTATAAAAAATGTAATTTTTGAAGCAGTTCTCTACTGAGAATTTACACAATTATTAATGAGATAAACTTCCATAAGCTTCAAAAACAACATAGATCTACCTTATCATTAAGATATATTTAAGAACAAAATATTTGTAATACTCTTAGTCATAAGATTTATTTTTTAATTATACTGTTAAAGTTGAGGAATCTTTATCTAATGATTCCAAAGATTTTTTTTAAAATAAGCTAACAAAAACAATGATAGATCTATTTTAGGTGGCCACGAAGGCGGAGGGAAAGTCCTCAACACTGATGGGACTAGTGGCCAATGTCGGAGGTCCCAGGGCATCTAAACGCAGGATATTAGCATCTACGGTGGTGTTGGATATATAGCCGATACTACTGCTATCACATACAATATTGTATGTGATGGCGGTAAGGTGGGAGGCCTTCAGACTGAACAGCATGTATAGGAAGTTGGCAATCAGGTTGGCCCAACTATATAGGACAGTTTCCTTGGATGCTTCACCAGTGGTGGTGGGAATGCCACCATTGGACCTCATAGCCAAGGTAAAAAGGGACAGGACCACAGAAGGCAAAGAGGAGGCAAGGAGCCGTATGTTTATTGAATAGCAGCAGGTGGAAGAATCCAAAAGGACATTAGAGCTATATTTTGATCTCAGAGGTAGCTGTATTGGTCAATAGACCATGGGTCATTTGGGGTCTACGTCTGCAGGATTGGAAGGAGGTGTACAGATCAATGTCAGTATTGTGAAGAAACTAACACAATGGAGCACATCTTTTTCATGTGTCCCAGGTGGAAGGAAGAATTGCCATGTGGTTTGGACTCGTTTGGGGGTCATGCAGTTGATGCTCTTGTTCAGTGAGGGTTGGACCATGTGTTCAAAGTGGTTTCTGGTGGAGCGCTCCACCAGAAACTACTAAAGGAAGAACATGAGGTGGGCAGCAAGGATGTCAATTGAGGGTAGTGCTGGGCACCAGTCATTGGGGGCAGGTGGCAGGGGTGCCTCGACACTGCCATCAGCAATGGCTCCCATGAAATGCATTCCTGCCATCTAAGGCCAGCATAGCTGTGTGGAATTAAGAATCTACTTGTATAGTATATATTGAGTTGTAAATATCATGTGAATGTGGTGTGTAAATATTTGTATGAATGTGAGGTGTACCTGTGACGCACGTGGTGCTGAAGTTGAGCCTTTACGTCAGTTCCAGCACCACATTGCATGAGGGAGTGGGTTTTTAGCAAGTCCACTGCAGTAGGCGGTGAACCTCACGCACCCAGTATGTACACGCTACTGAGCGTTTGGTTTAGGCATATTTCCCCACTTCCGATGCAAAACAAAAAAAACACTATTTTCTATTTTATTATGTACTTATGTTTTTGCATTCATGGGTCTCATGCCTGTCTATTAAATTAAATATAAATAAATAAATTAAAAAATTTGCCACTTACAAAAATTTTAAAACATATCAAATACAAATTACCCAGGCTTTACTTGAGAATAAAAATGGAAAATTAGGCCTTAACAACAAAGACAATTGCAAAATTATAGGAAGTACTTCAAAAAATTATTAACTGCCATGAACCAGCCGTAAGATTTCGTTTCCAAAATCCAACATAACCTAAATATACACAGATGACAGGTGACATCTGCAGCGCATTAAAAATAATTAATAATTTGCGTAGCATCTTAATTTAATCTAATTTAACAATGAATTGTCAAAAACTTTACTTGAAAAATTAATTTCAGAATTCAATAACAATTAAAAAATTGTTCGCGGCACAACTTGTCGAAAGCGGCTTTTTTGAATCCTAGATTCAAAAGGCAAGTGTTTAGTGATGTGTCTTCATATGAATATGCCAAAGACTGTATTATAGCTGATCTAGAAAAAATGTCACCGATACGAATGGTGCTGGAAAACCAGAGAGAGGGCCAAATCATTCAGATGGAATAGATGAAGATTCCATCTGAATGGACTTCGACATGAGGGCAACGAAAAATTCCTCTGTGTCCACAATTGCTGCCAGTATCATATCGATGAGGCAATATAATGAAGAAAGGCTACTCAACAGGAAAGAAGATCCACTACGTTGGTGGCGTACACGGGCAATTTTAAACCCGGAACATGCTAATTTAGCAAAATAATATTTATCTATTACAGCTACATCAGTGCCAACGGAAAGAGTTTTCTTCAAATCAGGACAAATATTATCCGAAAGACGTGCATCATTAAAACCGAAAAGAATGGAAAATAATGTTATTTTTAAACGTCAACGGAAGATAAAAATACCACATTTAAAATTAAAAAACTCAGTAAGATAAATAAATAGAAGTTGTAAGTTTATTAATTGAAATTTTATTTTTATATTGCGATCGTGATTGTAGTTCAGTTGATTGTAGTTGTAATTACTTAAGTGTGTTTACATTTTTTGTGTAATATTTGTAGTCATAAACAATTTTTTATGAACAATTTACTGGATTCATGATTCAAAAATTATTACTCACAAAAGATGAGTCAATGTCTTCTTTTTAATATTTTTCTGCAAAATACAAATTAAGTAATAATTATAAAGAAAAAGACATTAAAAACAATCGGTTTAGTGAATGAGTCGAGTATCTATTTCATTGTAATTTAATTTTTGTTAGAATAGTAAATACTGTTAGGTCTTTATTATAAAATACTGTACGATGTTATACCATACGTTCTTTGTAACGTAGTACTTGTACTATGATACGGTAGCTGCGATATAGTATCAAGTATCTTATTTACGAATTAACGAGTAACGAATATTCAGTAACGGGTATCCAACTGGAAAATACCAAATACATATGATACTAAATTTATCGTTACTTTTACAACACTATTAATTAGTTATTTATATGGTTTTTTTAATATATTCTACTTTGAAAAAGTTGGAAATTGATATGTTATGTTCGGGTGAATTGAGATTGACGTTTTTCTGTGCTTCGAACCTCTTGATTGCCGCTTTAATTCCAGCAAGCATTTCTTGTATTGAAGAGTAATTCATTGTTGTCTCTTGTCACCTATGATTGCCCTTGTTATTTTGAATCGCCCAAAAGAGTGATTCTAAAGAATAAGTTATCAATGAACTGCATTACTTGTTAACTACACTTTCTGAAGGTTGTCTTCTAGGTCGTTCGGTGTACTTAGCTTGGAGATTTGTGTTATTGTAGATACTCGTTGAATTTTATTAGTATTTCTGATTAAAATGCCGTTTTTTAGGATAGAAACGAATCTCCCAAAAAGTAAAGTCCCTGCCACCTTTCATCAGACAACTGTAAAAGTGATAGCCAAAGCTCTCGGTAAACCTGAAAGTGTAAGTGATTGTGAATTGTGCTCTCTGGTGGTTGTAAGATTCTAGTTTTTAACATAATTATTTTCCCAACTACGGATATAATTAGGTTTTCAGCTGAATTTTGATGTTCTAAATTAAAATTATGTCTTATATATTATATTGCAAGTTATTTGGTTACCGCTTTATGATGTTGATATACGAATGCTTTACCTGTGTTCATACTCGTGAGGAGGGAGTGTTTGATTAAAAATCGGTATTAATTATAAAAGTTTATCGTTGTTTAATTATTTACTGGAATAGTCGAAATGCCATAAAAATCACCGACTGTAGTTGAATTATTCTCTATTAATCATTCTTATGATTTAATAAAGCATCATAAAAATATGATACAACACCTTAGAACGGCTAATGAGTAATCTGTTAATCATCAGCAGTATATAATAAATTAAATGATCCGAGAATTCATAAAAAAGGAGGCAGAATAATGTATTATTAAATGATTTGCCTTAAACAACTGAAGATTGTATGATGTTCTGTTACCCTTTGAAGGTTGATCAGGTCTAATGGAATATGGGGTGGAAAAGTTGTCAATGGTACTTGTTATGTGTTACCATTAACTGATGGTATAATATTAAAATATACACATTTATAACATGCATTATATAAAATGATTGACCATACCATTGCTGTCACGATCATCGTGCATTACATCTTTTTTTTAATAAAAATTAATTACAAAATTAAAACATTTAATCAACAAACCTTGTGCATAATATTTTAAAGATGGCTTAAGAACTGTTTGGTCAAGTTCTAGTTCTAAATACATCTTGTGAGTTATGAAAACTATCTATATCCACATTACTGCTACCATTATTATTAGTATTACATTTACTATTAAATTGGGTAATATTAAAATAATTTTAATTTTTAATTTCAGGATTGAACTGTAAAATTAAATGTATTCTATTTTTTTTTAGAAATTTTCTATTTCTATCATTCATTCTACTGTTCTTAAGAGAAACTAATGAATTTGGTGCGTCTCTAATGTCAACAGTTTGTACAATTACAGCTAGAACTTACCCAGGGTGATAATGTAATTGCTCCTAACAATTACATTATCACCCTTTGAGAGTTTGCTCTGAGTACCCCTGTCATAATACAATTTTTGAAGATGAGCTCTATTGTGTAATTTTTTTTTAGTTATTCTGTTGCCCAGACAATTAAAATGTAATAAGTTTCTGATTTGTCTTCCATACAGTAATTCAGATGGAGACTGTATTAAAGTCAGAAATTGGGATAGTTCTTAATTCAAGAATAATTAAATATTTGTCAACACCTGCCAATTCAATGTTTTTGAGTATACCTTTGAAAGTTTGAATATATTTCTCTGCTAAGTCATTTTATTGATAATGCGAGTCATTTATTGATAAAGTGGTATTAGTAACATTTTAAGGACATTTTGTTCACAAAATTTTTAAATTGGTATGCTATTAAGTCTTCTAATTTAACAGTTTTACTAAAATAATGTACTACAATAAAAAAAATATTTTTTTTAATATTGGAAAACATCAGCTCCTAAGATACTTCAAGGTTTATCTGGCATTTCTCTGTCATTCTTTCTTTCTGGTTAGCTTTTCTGTGGTGTAAATAGGTAACACAATTTGAAACCAATTCCTCACTTTGTTTACACATATTAGGCCAGAATAAAGTTATTACTCTCGTTTTACACTTTTCTATACCAAGATGATTAAAATTAATTAGTTTCAACATATCATGTCTAAGGGACAAAGCATCTACTAAACAATCATCTTTAAAAACTAAATCTTTACATACTTACAAATTATCCCTGTAAGTAAAATTAGGGACAATCCATTTGAAGTGACCCAAGGATGGTTGCTTGACCAATTCAGAAAAAATGAAACTTACCCACTTGTTTCCTACATATCTCAGGACCTTATAACTATTTTTTTTAAAATTTTTTATTTAAGCAGTTTATCTGTGGTGGCCATTTTTGTTACTGTGTTCACATGTATTTGTATGATTGTAAGGGTTTACAGAAAAAGTGATAACTAAAAAACTATTGGTCCTGGAAGGATGAAACAAAAAGTAATTTAATCATATTTTATCAAAGTAAAAGATTGGTCCAGTGGTTTATTTACCTATCTCTCTTTCTATGAGAAAATTACCAATAAAGTTGAACACGAAAAACTGTGAAATTTCAAGAGGCAGGGTTGGCATACACAGTTTGAATTATTTTTTTATATGTATGTATATGTTAGTAGTTTTTCCATAAATAATATTAATGGTGATATAGGTATCCCCAAATTTTTATAATTTTTGAAAACTAATTTTTAAAAAAATCAAATTTTGGCTTCAAATAACTTTGATGGGGCTGGTGATAAAAATCTCAAATTAATGAATAATGAGCAGTTCTTTTAGGAGTGCTTAAAAGGGAAGCCCAGAGTTTATTTAAAAATATTTTTGAAGTTACTTTCACTTGTGAATTTCGTTTCAACACTACCTTTCTTTTTCTGTTTAGCCTCCAGAACCACGGTAAGGAATTACTTCAGAGGATGAATGAGGATGTTATATATAAATGTAAATGAAGTGTAGTCTTGTACAGTTTCAGGTTGAACATTCCTGAAGTGGATGGTTAATTGAAACCTAACCACCAAAGAACACCGGTATCCATGATTTAGTATTCATATCTGTATAAAAGTAACTGCCTTAGAACTCGACTTTGAAGTCAGTTGATTTGCAATGATGAGTTCACCACTAGACTAGTTTTAACATTACCTGATTGAAAAATACAGAGGAACTACAAATGTCACCTTTAATTCAGCTTCATAGTGGTTGAAAGGAAAAAGGGCGATGTGATGTAATTTAAAAGGATGTAATTTTTTGTTTATATACTTATATTATAAGGGATAATATTTCATGGTTGGTTTCAAGTTTCTAAAATGTACATTCTCAATACTGCATTTAAAAATCATTTTTATATTAATCCCTTTAGACTTGTTTAATGCAATGGGTAATGTATATTAATAATATTAATTGTTAATATATTTCATATTTAATGTATAGGTCAGTTGGGTAGTGATAGCTTAATTCTTAAGACAAATAACCTTGCCAGGTTTCATATTTTCACCCATTCCAGTCCTTTCTTTTTAACCCCAATTTCCTTAAGAGTTATTGATCAAAATAATTTTTTCTTATCTTTTCTGTATATTTGTAATACTGTCTTAAGAATAATTTCAGAATTTTAGCTTTTTGGTTATCCAGGAAGTTGGACATTTGGTCCAACTTCCTGGCGAGTGAGTCAGTGAAGGCTGTTGCACTTAAAAATGTGTTAATGGATTACATATTCAGTTATACAATTCTAATATTCTGCGTTTAATGTGATTTAGCATTTTGATGTGCTTTTTTATGTTTTGGAATGTATTTTGGATGTGCCAAATGTTTTGTCATTTATGATTATGTTCTGTGTGATGTTCTGAAGTCAGCAACAACCAATGTTGGTGAATATGACCTGTTAGTTTTACTTGACCATTTGTTTTCACTGTTGTTAATTAAAGTGGTTTTGCTCATTGATGCTTCTTGTAGTTTCTGTTAATGTGGACACAACACTGGGTTTGGGGCAGCTGATGTGTAATGTAATTTTTATATTTAAAACTCTTACTAATTTGTCTTTACAATATCTACTGAAAGAATAAATTTGCAAATAGTAACTTTTTGGGTTAGTAACCTTTTTGAATTTTGATTCTGTAATGTACTGTAAAGTATGAGTTACGGTAATTATCTTTAATTAATGTTAAATTTACCCTAGTGGTTAACGCGTCTTCCCAAATCAGCTGATTTGGAAGTCGAGAGTTACAGCATTCAAGTCCTAGTAAAGCCAGATATTTTTACGTGGATTTGAATACTAGATCGTGGATACCGGTGTTCT
This sequence comes from Lycorma delicatula, assembly GCF_047948215.1. Classification (NCBI taxonomy): domain Eukaryota; kingdom Metazoa; phylum Arthropoda; class Insecta; order Hemiptera; family Fulgoridae; genus Lycorma; species Lycorma delicatula. The sequence goes on along the minus strand of NC_134457.1, from coordinate 190,111,822 downwards.
TTGGTGTATACAATCCGTATTTAAAAAGAGAATTAAAAACGCATTAAAATTTAGTTTTTTGTAAGAATATATTACTTAATTATGTTACATAACAATCACTCTGTAGTGAAGGTAATTGATGCTAATTTGTTGACTGATATTAATTTCAAGAACAAATTAAAATTTGAAAAGTTGTACATTTCACCACCAATTTATTGCCCACATATTGAGACTAATATCACACAATTAATGCGTAAATTGGTAGTTGTATGGATGAAAGAGGCGGCGGTGTCTGAAACCAAAGCCCCTCCGTCTTTTTAAATGCAGTTCAATATTTAGGTAAGTATCTGAAGGTACAAGAAGGTAAGAAGCTGAAGATACGAAAACTTGACAAGGTGATCGCAAACCCTAGGGTACAGGATTCGTATTTCTCTACTATATTGATATAGTTTGAAGAACATTTAAATATTTCTAAATCGACCGATCTACATCGTGTTTTCAGTATTAGATATCAGTAAAATGATCATGTAGAAATTCATTATGATTGTATGATAAAAGGTTACGATCATAATATTCAGCTGTTGTTGATGATACCGACACCCTGATTTATCGTATATGAAACCAATAACGTTTACGACGATATCCGGAGAGATATAGATCAATTTGATATTTCTGACTACCCCATTGACCATCAATGTTTTAGAATGACTAATAAGAAACATGGTAAATTCAAGAATGAAATGAACGGTAAACTGATTCGTAAGTTTGTAGGGCTTCGTTTCAAGATATATAGTATTTTCGATTTTAATAAGAACGAAAAGAAAGTAGAAAAAGGTATCCCTAGGGTATCTATTGTTTTATACGGATTTGAATACTAGATCGTGGATACCGGTGTTCTTTGGTGGTTGGGTTTCAATTAACCACACATCTCAGGAATGGTCGAACTGAGAATGTACAAGACTACACTTCATTTACACTCATACATATCATCCTCATTCATCCTCTGAAGAATTTTGTAAATGGTAGTTGCCGGAGGCTAAACAGGAAAAAAAAGAATTAATGTTAAATTACATAATAATTTTTTGGTTTAATTATTTTGAGCTCAAATTTCAGTTAAAATTTATTCATAACCTCTAATGTTTATCTTTCATGTATATTGTAACATTTGTCTAGAAGTATATTTGTCAGAAGGACTAAGTGGACTATTCATATTCCTTAATGAGAAAATTGATGAACTACTTACTATTTTATTCCCAGTCTAGGTAACTTTCATCAGCTTGGCCCCATAAATGAATTATGAGAATTGTATACTATTCATAAATGCCTTGTATGGCAGCTGTATTATTGTTTGTAAATAAGCTTATTTAATAGTGTAAGTTCTTGAAATTTGCACTGATTGGACTTAAACTTTTAACATATAAATATCGACTCAATTTAATTTCTTCTTTTAAGTTTCTGATTTGGTAATATGTTTTATGTAGGTTTTTGGTCTTTTTTGTTACATTGCGTTATTTTGTTTTTATATTGATGTTGATAAGAAACAAATGAATCTTTTATTCATTTTTCAACAAGGGAAACTTTTCATTAATTAAACTACTAATGAAATTATTTTTTTTTTTTAGTATTGTGGTATTCTGATAGTGCCAGATCAATCAATTTCTTTTAGTGGTTCTTCCGATTTGTGTGGAAATGCATCCCTTATGAGTATTGGACAGCTTGGGGTTGAACAGAATAAAAAGATTGCTGCAATTATTTATGATCATATTGAAAAGGAATTAGGAATACCAAAAGACAGGTAGAATTAAAAAAATATTTGATTATAGTTTAGTTTTGATATTCAAATTTTCTTAAAAAATTTGATTTTTTTGCACACTTAAGATAAGTGAAATATATGATGTGCTTTTTTGCTTGTTCTGTTAAGTAAACACAGTCCCACAGGATGAAGTTTATTTCACATGTATAATAGGCTGATTGCATTAAGTACTCTGGATTGTGATAAATAAACAAGTGGATGTTGAAATTGATTGCATTTGCAATACTGCATTACTTATTATGTAATGAGTATTTAAACTATTTATATGTTTTTAAATTATTTTAATTATAACATATCTTTTTCTAACTTTCTAAGAAAAGTATGGTATTTTCAGTCGCAGGGTGGGAGTGAATAGTGAAAATGAATTTTCTTTACATTTTGATGTATGAGGTAGTATGAAAATATCATTCACTTAATTTATATATATATATATTTTTATTATTTTTCTAAAGTTGATCTTTTCAAGACCCATATCACCTCTGTACTAATAAATATTGTATAAATGAAATAGGTTGAACTTGATCCACCCAAGTACAGAATTGAATAAAATGAAATGGACATTCATCTTATTTTTTCATACAATCTACAAAAGCATTTTAGCAAATTTTTTCTTTTTTTTTTGTAAAATACTTGGTATTAAATTACATATTAAACTCAAAATTAAAATTAGAGTATAAAAAGTTAAAAACTGAAAAATAAATATTAAAAAATAAATAAAATTAAAAATTGCACATAAAAATATGACTTCAAGTATTATAAGATTAAATAAAATAAAATAAAATATAATATCCTATCCTATCCTATCCTATCCTACAGGTGTTTGGCCTGTCAATACTATAGTAATGAACATTGAATGGTTATGTAATATCATCTGGAAAAGTGCTGCTATCTATAATCTATATATTATGCTATATATATATATATATATATATATATATATATTATGCTATATATATATATATATATATATATATATTTATTTATTTATTTATTTATAGACCTGAGTGTATACTTTTGTGGCTTAAGAATCTCTATAACTACTGGATCAGTTTCTTTGAAATTTAGATATGCTGTAGTAGCATATCTAAAGTTGTAAATGTGAATATTTTTATGAAGATTGGATGAGTTGTTCCTGAGTTACACTATATATAAGGTCAAAAGAATTTGAAGTGTATTGACTGTATAGTGGTGTATTTTTCATATATGCTTATGGTTGAAACATGATGCTTGTGTGTAGGGTCTATTGATTAATCACATGTATGTAGTATGTTGTACTGTGAAAATCAGTGCGTTTCTGACTGCGAAATAGTGTTGAAATGAAAAGTTGGTCTTCTTAGCAGACTGCGCAAGAGTTTTTTTCCATTTTTCTGAGTAACAATTTCAAACTAATTCTTTAAACATTTGTCAATGATTCAGTTTAAATTTATTTTAAATGATCTGCTCATATTGATTAATTAAATGATGTTAAACGAATGTTGTTTTTGTGTTAAAACTTAATGATTTCAATGGATTATATTATGTTTAGTCCATAACAAATCCTATGATTAGTTAGCAATACATTTTAAATGAAATAAGGCATATGAATGTTGCTAATGATTCTTTAACCTAGAATATTTTTGTGATTAAAGAAAAATTTAATTTTAGTATTTAGAAAATGGTTAAAGGAGGTGCACATGATATTTCTTCAAACTTTGTAGTAGATAATTTTATCTTATCTGCAATCATTCATTAATCATAGATAAATGTGTTGTTCAATAATTGGATGCATAAAAGAAGTCAGCAAACAAAGTATTAATATTTTATAAATAATACAATGATTGATTATTTTTTAATTAACTAGCCTTCTGTTTAAAATGTTTTCTAAGCTAGTAAATAAAAAAATATTTTTCTTAAAGAATTGTTTGAGGATAAATTGGATTAGATTAATTCATTTTGAAATTAATAATTAATTCATCCTATAATTAAATAAAATTGGTTTATTCCATTTATATAGTGTCTAAATAAACTGCTAGGAATTGGGTTAATTTTCTCCAGCTGTATATGAAATGCTGTCATGAAAAAGGGATATTCTGTATAAAGGTTTTTAAAAAGTACCAATTAAATATATTTGAATTCTCCCTATCCTTTTGCAATGAATACCTAATTACACACACAAATATTATTCAATTTTCAGGATTTGGTAATTAGTCAGTTTTTATTGATTATATTTATCTGTTACCTTAATATACTGTGTGTTTCAAAATTAATATTGGGGTTTTAAAGTTAATAATATTTATTAAATTTTACTTACATTGCTAGATTATACATGAAATGAAAGAGCAACTCCTAAGTTTTTCCTATAGGTGTTCAGTGTGGGCACCATTCGTCACATGGCACACATCCAACCGATAGGAGAGTTCATCCCATACTTTAATCAGCAAGTCTGGAATAATTGTTGCTACAGCTGCTCTTCAATCCTGTGTCTCAAGTCAGGTAGGTCAGCTAGTAACAGTGGCACATACACGTGATCCTTTATAAATCAAATCACCAAAGAAAAAGAAGTTGTAAAGGGTCAGATCGGGCGATCATGGAGGCCACAGCAAACAAGCCCTGTCATCTTATCTCCGGCAACTGGTAAAGCAGTTGGGGAGATTTTCATTCAATCAGTCATGTACAGCATTATGCCAGTGAGGATGTGCACCATCTTGTTGCCAAATAGAAGTTCTGTGGTTCAAATTGCAGTTGAAGAAAGAGCTGCCATAGCCGTAGCATAGCCTAGGATTTCCTAGGACTACACACAAAAGAATCTTACACGTTCAACATTGTCCTCAGACACACTCAGATGTCCCGTACTCTTCTCTTTACAAATACAGCTAGTGGTTTCAAATTGTTTATACCATCTATGAATGTTATTGTTACTCAGGGATCGCAAAGGAATTTCAGAGTGCATGTTCAATAGCAATTACAGATTCACTCTTTACAAACTGCAAAATAGAATGTTTTCTGTTTGGGGGGGGGGGGGGGGTTTACCATCTTTGCTACTAGCGTTTTCAAGTGGAAGGTACCGGAAACATTTTATGAGCTTGTGCACAGCTAAACTGTTTGAGTTGCTCTTTCATTTCATGTATAATCAATCAATGTATGTGAAACTTGAGAAATATTACATAGCTTTAAAACCTTGATATTCATTTTGAAACATACGATACATGAATCCCTCTTATTTCATATTACTCTTTCTAATTATTTATATAATCTTTAAACTATTCATTTTTATGTATTAATTTTATATTTTTTGTGCTGCTTTGATTGAAATGTTCCCAAGATTTCCATAATACTTTCAGTAAATACCAGAGCAGTTCCCTTTGTTACTTGTAATAGGACACCTAATCCTTTCCTGTTGTGATCTATGTAATGCATAAAATGTAATATTCTGAATAAAACAGTTATGTACTTATTATGTAAATAGACTTAATTACTTAAGAAGTGGGTTTTGTAAGTTTTAAAAATCAAGATAGTTTATGTTTACATGTGTACCTTGTTTTGTATGTTTTATCTTCTCTTTTACTATCTGTAGTGAGAGAGTAGATAGATAAATGTTTGTAAGCAAATCTAAAAATGAAAAATAAATAAGAAGGTGTATTATTTTTTTATTAATTATGGCAAACGAAAAGTAAATTGGCCATAATTAAATAAACATAATTAAAGGGCTATGCTCTACAGGATTTGTTTGTCAGTAATCTTATTCTTAGATTTCAGAAAGTCAAAAAATCTATAAGCACCTGCTAAAATTATATGAAGTTCTATGATATGGAATGATCTGTGATATTGAACCAAGTTAAATATCCTTACAGTTAATATTAGCACTAAAAATAAGTTTTTCAAAGGCCAAGAGGTTTATCTATTCGTTTTTGTGGTTTATTTTTTCAGGATGTCAAGTAATAGAAAATTGTGGTGAAATAAAATTCATTCAGATTTAAAACATTTTATGATACAAAATTGTGCAGTTTTATTTTCACAAAATGTATAATTACTTTTGAATCCACTGCAGTCTTTTCACAACCTTCATTTATGTCATTGATCATAATAATTATTATAAGCAAAATAATTAACTTAAACAAAAGTTTTTGTAAATATCAATTTTAACATAAGTTAATAGATGTTAAATCTAATAAGTGAATGCCAAGACCCTTCTCCATGCCTTATTAACCTGTTCAGTCCAACCTAATAAACTATTTATCTTTAAACCAAGATTTTTTACATAATCACCATAACTAACTGCTACCATTTAATACTCTTGGAAGTGCAGTATTCAAATTTACACTACTCGTTAACCTACAGTTTCCAATAATCATTACTTTGGATCTATCCTCATTTAGTTGAAGACATGCGTTTGAGCCCAATCAGCAGTGAAGCTAAGATCATCATTTACCTTTTTTGAGATTTTAAAGAGCAAAGAACCTGCATCAAATTTTGCTTCATGCTTAAAAAACCTGGTGCAGAAACTTATCGCATGCTTGTGGAAGCATTTGGTGACAATGCTATGAGTAAAAGTAAAACTTTTTTGTGGTACAAACGATTCAAAGATGGACAAACGACAGTCGATGACGATGAGCGTTCAGGAAGACCATCAACAAGCGTACCAAAAAACATCGCCAAAGTGCGAGAGGCTATCGTTGCAGATCGTAGACAAACAATCCATGATGTTTGTGCAAATGTCATATGGGTCCGTGCAACGCATCTTGTTTGACAATTTGAACATGAGATGCATTGCTGCAAAATTCTTACAGAAACTGTTGAACAGTGACCAGAAACAAAATCGCATAGCTGTCTGTAGTGAATTGAAAAATTCAGCAAGAGATGACCCTAACTTCATCTCCAACATCATAACTGGTGATGAGACATGGGTGTACGGGTATGACCCTGAAACTAAGCAGCAGTCGTCGCAGTGGAAGTCGCCAAGTTCACCATGGCCAAAAAAAGCACGCCAAGTTTGCAGCAACGTGAAGTCCATGATGATTGTTTTTTTCAACATCAAAGCCATTATCCATAAGGAATTTGTTCCTCTTGGTCAAACTGTCAATGGGTTGTTGTAATGTGAAGTTTTGAAGCGGTTATGTGAAAGCATTAGGCGCAAACGTTCAGATCTGTGGGGTAACAACAGCTGGGTTCTGCACCATGATAACACCCCCGTGCATACATCGCTAGCTGTTTGGAATTCCATGGCTTCCAAAAAGACGGTAGTGATTCCCCACCCACCCTATTCGCCTGACCTTGCCCCGTGCGACTTTTTTCTCTTTCCGAAAATAAAATTTCAATTGAAAGGCTGTCGTTTTAACACAATTGAGAAGATTCAGGAAGAAACGCAGAACATGCTTTGAACACTTACACCTGCAGACTTCCAGGGATGCATGGAGTATGGGAGAAACACTTGGATCACTGTATCAATGCCCAAGGGGATTACTTTGAAGGAGACAGTGGAAATTATAAGTTATGGTAAGCTATTTTATTTTTATGGTAAAATTCCGTGAACCTTTGGGTAGCACCTCGTACATAAAGCATGTGATGAATCATCAGCAGACTATTTTTGCCTGTAAGAATTTTCAGAGTTAAGAGAAACTTATTTGATAGGCACATACTTTAATACATGTACTTATTTTTGCATATATGTAGAAAAATAATAAAATCTAATCAGATTTATTCATTTCTTTTGTAGGATGTACATATCATTTATAGATTCTCCATCATCAGATGTTGGTTATAATGGCACTACATTCCATGCAATATTTGGTGGCAAGTAAGATAACCTGTATCAGAAGAATGCATTTAAAACTGATTAAAAATAATTGTTGTTGATATTTAAGTTATAATATTTTAAAATAAATAAATGCTGGATTCTGTATATATTTATACCATTAAAATGTATTTTTAATATTTAAAGTGAACTTGTTTACTGTTTTTCACCTGAAATATGCTCTCATTTTACCTGTGGTGTGTTTTTCATCAATATTGCTTATTATTATTTTCCTCAAATATTTTTTTATCCAAGTTTGTAATGAAGAATGGAGGATGTATTATTATGTATTACCCTTGTCGTTTTCCTTGTTACTGGAATGTGATTCTGAAAACACATCAGCTTAATAACTTAGGAGAAAAATGATTAAAAATCTCCTGAGAAATAGTGATTTCAGGAACTGGGTATTCATTTATATCCATAGTATTCATTTATATAAGATTGAATTGTTCTGGGTGACTTAAATAAACAAAGAGCTGTAATAAATTGATTCCATGTATGTGTTCACAAATTCAAATTGAAATTGCATGGTTTATTTTATGTATTAAAGAAGCTAATGTAATACTGTAAGAAGATTTTAATGTTATCAAGGGAATTTTCTGGTCTCATATGATTTTACTGCAATACATTTCTCATTATATGTTTTAACATACTTTATATAGTTTAGATTTCTTAGGTTTTGACCTTCAGCTTTTGTTATTGCTATTCGGAACAGTCAATTTTTCACAGCAAAAGTTTTTCATAAATTGAAAAAAAAATTTAACATACAATAGTAATATTAAAAATGTTAAACTGTACATAATACAAAGTACATGTTAATATGTAAGTATACTTATCTTATTAACTGTTACGGTTAATATTAAAAAAATTATATATATACATAGGTATTAATGACACACATGCATATTAACACGTGACTGGTCTGTGAGAAATTAAGCTGTAGCTACTGATGACCAATAAGCAGCTAATGGTGTTATGTGGTATGTATGAAGTATCTTCTCATCTGTAATATACTACATATAGGTATGTAATAACTACCCTCTACAAATTTGGCAGTTACTAGCAGATTAGTTTTTCTAGTGGGTCTGTAGACAGAAATTACCTGCAATTTAAATTTCTTAGGTTAAGGGTTCAGGAAATCTGATGAGTAAGAAGTATTTCACTTTACATATACAGATTTTTTTTAGAAAATTAAACTGTTGTGATTTACATTATTTTAAGAAATAAGAAAATTTATATTTTGAATCCCTTAATGGGTGAATCTATATATGCAATGCATTGAATTTTTTAAAATAAGTTTTTAAATTAATTTTTCTCTCCAAGGTCAGCAAAGTTTTGATTATATCTTCAACATAAAATGCTAATACTCAATAATATGGTACATAAGTGTTAGAATAAATATTGAGAAAAATAAATTGCATATGTTCTGTTACCTAATTCTGTTAATACAGTGTACTAAAAAAAATTAAGGCTGCTCAAACAACTAATGTTTTTAATGTTTATGCTTTAATTTAAATAATTTTTATTTTTTAATGTAAGCTGTGTATATATGTTATTACCATTATACCAGTGACTGCCAAAACTTCATAACCGTTTCCAGAAATAATAAGCATCTATGTTAGGTTTATGAGAAAAGAGAAGAATAAAGGTGATTTCCCATTGCTTTTTCCACCAAATCAATAATTTTACATATCATCCTAAGCCTATTGAAATACAGATGGCATATCTGTGAATGGGATCTTTACTCTTTTAATCAAAGGGATAATAGCATATTGCTCTTCAAAAAATTGTATATATTGCTGCTATGTTCTACAGTTACCTTAGATGATTTCCATAGATCACAGATTTAAGAAAGACTAGGTTATTGTTAGCAGTTATTTAAAGATTTATACCTATTCTAATTTGTTATTAGGGTACTACCTAATTTTTTTTTAATAAGTGGATCTAGCTCCAATAATTTAACTAAAAAGGTTGGGTTTAAAAATGAGAATTTCTTTGACATTTATTTCTGTAGCTGCTTTAAGCAAAAAATAATTATTATTATTTATACTATTTAGAATTGCTGTTGAAGTCTTGTCACAGAATTCTCTTGCAAATTTTTATTTAAAACTATAGATTTTCTAGAAACCCTTGGGCATGCAGGGAAAATGTAATGCTTGCAGTTTGATTAGATCTTAATACCCTGTTCAGTCAGAGATTTGTTTAATGAATTGTTTTGCTTCTCTGGTTAGGCAAGAGTTTTGAGAAACTATATTGCTAGCTCTGAAGCATTGTGTGAAACGTGTGACACATAACACAGGCAAATGGTTCCTCACTTCCTTCAGCCATTGTAAAGAAGAATCTTACAGTCTTCTCCTTCTTCGCTTTCAATAATAGCACTTGCTACTTGCCTCTTGAGTTCTTTGTGGTGATATTCTCTCAACATGTCCCAGCCAGACGATTATTTTTGATTTTATAAACCGGAATATGTTCTGCCTGAAGAATTCTCTTAATCTCTTTGTTGTGTTGGTTGGCAGGTCCATGTATTCTTCAAAATATTTTTATTTTTCTAAAATTCTCAGGCACTGCTGTACTCTCAGGATCCAATCCTCTGAGCTCATACATCACAAGTCTAATCAAAGTTTTGTATGTTTTGATCTTTGTATTTCAGAGATAATTTTTGACATCAAGAGTTGTATCAGCAAAATATGCTTTGTTGCCCAGTATAATTCTCCTTTTAATTTCTTCAGAAATGTTATGTAAGTTTGGTTCCAAGATATAAGAAATTTTTGAAATTTTCAAAAAATGTAAATGCCAATTTGCACACACTTTGTATTTTTGTTTGTCATAATCATTTTCATGTACTTTATTTTGTGATCATTAATTTGTAGACCCACAAAGTTCACCTCTGTCACCAATGCCTCAAAAACTTCTACCAAGGCTCGCATGCTTCTGATAACCTGTACTGTATCATCTGCATGTGTGTGCACTTGGATAGTTCTGTATTGTTACCTCTGGTATCCAATCTTGTCATTGCTTTTAGAGTGCTAAGTTAAAAAGTATTGTCCAAAGTGATTTGTCCTGTCTTACTCCATTAATGAGTTTGTTTGTTCTCCTCGTCCTACTTTCAACCAGTGTTGTTAGTGAGCATTATTTATGTCAGCTGTATGAATTTATGGGAAATTTTGCAGCCAACCATTGCCTCCAAAAGTGTCTCTTTCTTAACTTTATTGAATAGCTACAGAAAATCAATGAATAGCATATGGATGTCTCCCCTGTGTTCAAAGAACTTTTCCATAGTCTGACGCAGCGCAAAGATCTGATCTGAGGTGCCTTTACCCTGTCTAAAGCCACAATAGTATTGTCTATTGATTTCTTCAGCATATATGTTTATTCTGTTTGTTAATATGCTATATTTTATATCCTGTATCCAGACGGGTGATAGCTATGTGATTGGTGCATTGTCTCTTTTTCTTGAAAATGGGGTACACCAATCTTCAGCATTTCTTCTTCCCATACCATCACTATGAGTCTATGCAACAACTGTGAAGATCTCTTCCACATCTTTGTTGTTATTAGATGTTTGCCAGGTGCCTAGCAATTTTTCTAGCTTTTTATGGCATTTTCAACCTCCAAAATAATGAGCATATCTATCTCTAATAACTTAATTTGTTATTCTGGATTCCAACCTTCCACTCCTGAATCCTCCCTCTGAAAGAGTTTGTCAAAGAACTCAGCCCATTGTTCTTTAACTTGCTTCTCATTATGTATGCTATTACCACTTTTGTCTTTTAATAGATTGAATATTGGCTGAAAATTATTTTCATTACTTTAACTGTATTATGAAATTTCTTAGTTTAATGGGCTTTATTAAGATTTTCTACATTTCCAATTTACTCCTCATGTATTCCTTTTTTTTCTCCTTATCTTTTTGCTTTCCTTTGTTATTCGTTATATCTAGTGGTATTCATTCTTATTGCCCCTTTGTAGTATCACCAGTCTGTCCTTGTTTTTCTTGCTTATTGCCTCTTCCCCCTCATCAAACCATTTAATGTTTTGTATCAAGGTCATCCACACACCTTCCACATCATTCTTTGCTCCCACACTGTGATCCTCCAAGGCACTCTTGATACTGGTTCCTCACCTGATCATTCTTAGATTTTTCTTTGTTCTATTTTGTTTTTTTTTGTTCATGTTCACTTGTTGCTACTACTAAGCATTCTAAGATCCTGATTCTGACCAATTAGTGATCAATGTTACAAGGTCTCTGGCTGCTATTACATTTTCTACTGAGCTTGCATGTCTTTTTGATACCAGCACGTGGTCAATTTGGTTCACTGCATTAGAACCTAGTACTTTCCACTTGCCTAAATAAATTCGCTTATGGTCAAAATGTGCTAGCAATTAGAAGCAATTGCTATTCTGCGAGTTCTGCTAACATTCTGCCATTCTCACTAATCTCCTCATGCAGTGTAAACTTTCCTGCAACCTCATTGAGGCAAGGCTTTTTTTCTTATTTTTGCATTGAATTTTCCTAACAGGAGGAACATATTATATTTAGCAGCTGCATTGTATTCATTGGCCTGCTGATCATAAAAGTCCTTCTTGGCTCCTTTAGAGGTTTTTTCAGTAAGAGTGTAAGCAAATATAGTTGTAATATTTCTGAAGGGGAAAACACCCACCTTGTGACGTTACCAGTCGCCACACCAGCCCCTCCATTCCAAGCCCTGAGGGGCTTAACCGGAGGTTATCTTTAGACCCTTTAACTGATTACATCTCACAGTCATCAGCCAGGCCTCGGTCGGGATGCCACTGATGTAAATGCCCCGACAGACATTTGCATCAATAAAATACAAATCAAGTTTTGCCTTCACATAGGCCTCAAACGGACATCTTCACATCCAACCTAACATGATTCCCTCAAACTAACTGAACGAAACCGCGGAAGCGCGAAGCGCCTAGTCCAGATTTGACAGCATTGTTCGTGACTGAAGGCCTCAAAAAACGAACGAGTTGAAAGGTAAATCAGTGCTACATTCATACCAATCAAAATTATGTTTTACGCAACATAGAAATTCAGACCTACACCCAAATAAGTCAACCAATTTATGTCATGTAACAAGGGGAACGTAATCTCATTCCGGTCCGCGCAGGAGGCGAAGACAAATCCCGCACCCCCACCCGGTTCCATCATGGAGTCTTGCGTGGCATTACCAAGTCACGATCAGGACCGCCAGAGGCGGAGGGAAGCCTCGCCCCCAGACCCCGACGGTAGGGACCTTGATGGCAGCGGAAGCCCCGAATCGAATCACAAACAACACCAATATAACTGTGGCTCGATGCCAATGCGCCTACCCCCAACCAATCCAATTCCTAAGCCGGAAACCTAATCATCCGGGATCCTACTACGAAAGAGTACCTCGATTAAACTCCCTCTGCAGACCTACACACCGCAAGGACGTGAAGAAAACCAGCCACTATAGATCATCAGTCCCAAATCCGGTCATTGATTCGAATCCAACAAACGAAACTTTGCCAGAGGGCCACTCAGATACGTCCAGAAAAATCCCTAATACATATTTACATGGACTAGAGAAAGCTATATCCATCACTTTTAGTATGGCATCCTCAGTGCTCTTGCTCGGTTGGAAACCATACTGGTTGTCCATTAGTAAATGATCAGTGGCCAATCTAACATTAATATGCAAATATAGGACCTTCTCAGTCTACTTTTATGTATTTGCTCTGATACTATCCCAAATCCTAAAAGGCTTTTCTTCAGCTTGGCATTGATAAAATCCCATATAATCCACTCATGTAACACACATATAAGAACACTCCTTTGATCTGCTATTTAGACAGTTGAATCTTTTTTTTCTATTTTAACTGCGCCCTTCCACTGGACCTCTTTCACTGCCAGCTCAATTCCATGATCCCTCATTACATCACCAACCTCAGCCATCTTATCATTCCTCAACGTTGTCTGCACTTACCGACTTGCAGCACTCAAAGTATATTTCGCTTCCAACATCTCAATAAGTAATGTTTCCAGTCCTGATCTGAATAAGTAATGTAATAAGAAGTGTTTCCTGTTCTGATCTGAGGCTCATTGCTTGTATTTGTTGCAATTTGCATTTTACAAGGTGGAGCAGCAAACACCATCCGCAACCACCAATGTGGAGGGTCAGGGATTTTTTATTGGAGTTCTCTTCTAGCCAAGTTGCTTTTTCTGCAGCTTACAGAATCTTTCCCACCCTGGAATACCTTTGGGTTATGCCCTAAGCTCTTCCATCGTCTCTACTGATGGAAATTTCTTTCTCTTCTGGCTTTGAGGCTGTTGAATAGTTTTCATATGTATATGCTAGGCAGCGCTCTATCTTGCAAAGTTCTATCATTTAGAGTCAGATGGACCAAGGATTTTTAATGAGGTGGTAATTCTCCCCCTCCACATTTCCCCATCTTTTAAGTGATGAGCCCTGGGTTTGGGACTGCTTGTGACATTATTACATATAAATACACTACAGGAATATTATCCTAATGAAAAAACTGTGAACTTGTGAATTTATTATGATGGACTTGCTGCAGTGATTGTCTTATGAATGTAGCAGTTTGACCGAGTTTAGTAATTGTATCGTAGGCAATTGTTTGTGTGTCTTAAAATGTCTTGATGTTGGAACTTAAATGAGACATGAAGCTTTCTCCATAGATTACTATATAGAATTATTAAAACTGCTGCATACATTAGAAAATTATAATATAATGTAAATTTGAATGGTTCTTGTCATAGTATTCTATTTTGTAGAAGTACCATAGAAGGTTGGTGGTATAGATTTGGGTTTTGTTTTTGTCCACAGTGACTTGTGGTCACTTACTTGAGTATGACTTCAGAAATAACTTTTTGCATTTATACTTGATTTAACTCTAAACTGACAACAATTTTAAGAATTTAAATGCATGCTATTTAATAGCATGGTTTAAAACTGTTGTATTCAGTCATGTCAAATTCAAATTTTTAGAGTAAGAAATTGATAATTAGCTAGATTTTGCTCTAGTGTTATAGTTATATAATCACCTTATTATAAATATCAATGACCTGATTAGACTATGCCTCTCTGTTAACTGTATTTGAAGTTTGCAATATAAAATCAGTACTATTCGATTATAATGGGACTGCAATGAATTTTGCATTTTTTAAATGTATTCAAGCTAAGATTATGAGGTGATGCTTATTAGGTATGTACTATTATCCTATTATTTTACTAGAAATATGTTTGTTTTTGATCTCAAAGAAATTGAAAAAATTTCTGCAATTATTATGACACCATTGTAATGGAAATACAGCCTGATATTTTTCCATTGTAATGGTCCAACAATTCAACAATATTAAAAGTTTTTGTTTCATTGAGTATGGTTGCTTTGAGGAAAATTGAGAGGAAGGATCAACCAAAATATCCGTCAGGGTAGGTGCATAACAAATGAAAAAGAGGAAGCTACTAGATTTATAAGTTTTGAAGTAAATCACAATATTGCCACCCATAATATTGTCTGCTTAGTGACCTGAAATAAGATCAACTGTGGAACTATGCGAACTTTACTGAATTCATGTGGCTTCATCAAATTGGAAACACTAACTGTTTCTACAAAATATTGGCAACTATTAAAGATGTCTGACTTCCAGAAGTGAATATTTTAATACAAGTAGTAAAATTTGTCATATATCACATTTTTTATTATTTGTAGAAACAAAAATGTGTAAATGAGTAAAAATCATTATTAAATCCACAACCTTAACTTTAACTTTCATAACATTTATTATTTACAAACTGTAAGAAAGTTAGCTCTAGGTGTTTTAGTTGTGAAATATGCCTAAAGAAATTTAAATGCTACAAAACTGAGGGTGGCATCATTGAACTAGAAAAGTAGCAGGCTCATATTTTCATTATGATGTTCCACATTAATTTCCAAAAGTTTATTAAATTTTTAATTTTTTCAGAATTAAATTCAACAACTTAACAGTATAAGATTTAAGGGAACATGTATCTCACATCGACTAAAAATATAGATTTTGAATACCATTAAAAAAATTCCAAAATTCAGAGGTATCTTTGTAATGGGAAGTACTGAAAAATCATCGTATTTATTTTCTCAACAGTAGTGGTACCTAGAGAAGAAACATTAGTGCAAAAATAAACAGTAATGTTTCTTACTAATATCTTGTGTCTTTTTTCCTGCATCTCAGGTCAGATGATTCCTCATAGAATACCATATTATTCTGCTTCACTGTTACTCTTTTATGCAATCTTTACTCCTCCTCCTACCATATAACTTATTTATCTGGATAAAATTTTATCGGTCTTAGTTCACATTTTCTGTTCTATATTTCAGTCCACTATCCCAATACTTTCAGTTCATTCACCCATTCTTTATTTGTGACCAAAATACTGGATACTTTTTCATTTCCTCTCTGTAAAATGCTGTTTTTTAAAATATGCATTGCATTTTTAAACTGTTGCTCTCATATGATCTCTGTGTTTTGCATGTCAAGCTTCTGCGCAACACCATTTTGTTTTGTTTTCTTCTTACTCTGTAGCTTCTATGTCAGTGTAAAAATTTATCTGTAACATATCTTCAGTAATGTTTCTTTATTTCTCTTAGTCTGTAACCAGCTCCTTTACATTCTGATGAAATCACCTTGAACCTTTGAGTTTTTTCAACTTCTCCACTAATATTCAATTGTCTGACCAGCTTCTATGAAATTATATTTTCACTTTAAGCATTTTACCATATATTTTCACTGATCCTATTTGTTCTTTTTTTCTAATCAATCTATTGCCCATTTATTTTCTTAATTTGATTCCATTTACATTCTTTCTGTCCTTATAGTTATCAGCTTTTCCAAATTGTGTTTGTATTTTGAAAATAGACATATTTTATTATAATTACTTGGAAAATAGTTTTCATGCTAGATAAATTTCACATTATTACAATACTACATCAGTTAAAAATTGTTATACATTAATCAAATTGATATTGTTTGCGACAAATAATTCCTGATTGATGTTTGAGTGCTACACTTTTGAAAAACTCTCCTTTCTGTATGACTCCATTGAACAGTAGAATTATTTGATAAAAAATGCAGCACATAATATGTTAAAAAAAAAAAAAAATTGGTAGTGTGTCTAACCTTATTACTATGCTGAATCAAAAGATATGCTGTCATCTTTATTATGCATTTAATAAGTCTACGTACCCCCTTAAAATATGTTGAGTAGTGCAACTACTTTACAAAAATACTTCCATTAAACCTAACAGAACTATTTTTGTGCTTTTGAGCATAATGATTTAGTATATGAGGAGTTAATGTTTTTATTCCCATTTGTAATAAATTACCTAATTAATGATCACATTCTTTGAACAAATTTATTTACTGAAATTAATGTTTTTTTTAAACAATACTATTTTGCTTATGAGTTTTTTTAATTATCTTAATTTATTAGATATATTTAAATTTTTCTCATTTTGTGTGTTTTTAGTCTGTAGACTTACTCAAGTTTCTTTCATTCGTCAAAATTTATTTTGAACTATATAAATTTTATTTATTTATGGTTTTCACATACAGTTTAAATTTATATAATTATTTTTGTTTTAATATAGACTGAAACTCCTCTCTTTTTAATACATTAATCTTTACTGACTTGATCAAAGTTTTTCAATGAGATTTTCCTTGATTTTTGTTGGCACATTATTTGAGTTTTGATATTAAAACTTTTATTTAAACTCAACTTTGTTTAAAAAAACACAAACTTTAAAAAAATCTATTTCAGCAGATTTTTAATTTGATGAGAATTTGATTAACTTTGTTTTTGGTAGTTTTTTTTTACATTAGGCTTCTTCAGATACTGATGTTATTACTTTCAGTAGCCCTGAAGAAATCTTAATTATAAAATGCGGTTTACTTACTCGATTTTAAGTGTTTCACTTAATGTGTAAATTATAATTATTATTTATTAATTAGAACAAACTAATTATTTATGCATTTATAATAAAATTTCTTATCAGAAGTTTTTAAACTAGAATCTGAAACTTAACATTGAAAAAATGAGATTACTACCTACTGAACAAGGCAGTAAGGCAATGGCTCAATCCTTGGGGAGTTGGTTTTCGAAAATACTAAAATGTTTCAAGGTACAGTGCCTATTTCCAAGGTATAATGATAATCCAGGTTTTATGGGGAAAAAACCGCCATTTAAAAGATTTTTGTCCATAAAACTGAAAAATTTCAAATTGGTTAAACTGCCGTTTCTTATATACAAAAGTTGCGTTTAGTTGTTCGGTTTCAGATGCTTTTACCATTGTGCTTAGTTATTTTACTTTTTTATTATTAATAACTTCGATCAATTTAGCACGTAGGAGTTATAATTAGGACGTATAGCTTAAACTAACATCTTTTTTACAGCTGTCTGAATGTAGTTCAAACACGAATTCGTCAGTTAATCATCAATCATAGCAACGTAAACATTGTTTTGACTAAATTTTTTTTCGCACTATTCTGTAAAAATGAAAAAAAAAAGTTATCGTAATTCTTAGGAGGAGAAGGTCGATATTTTTAAGAAAATTATTTTTCTCACTAATATCACTTTGTGAACATTTGAACATGGGTGAGAGAAATTTGATTGATGTTTGGATGCTACACTTTCGAAAAACTCTCCTTTCTGTATGACTCCATTGAACAGTAGAATTATACGATAAAAAATGCGGCACATCAAAAAAATCGGTAGTCTGTCTATAATCAGTTAGGTTTGTATAACATCCCAGTTAACACTTTCAATGCAGTTGATGACAATTTATTTTTATCAGCTGATTGTCGTATAAGAATTTTAGTTTTCAATACCACAATATGCTTTTTTGTGGCTTATATGCTCAAATATTGCCAATGATTAACTTAATTTTTCATGTCAAGGTTTTTTTTATTATTCCTAATTGTGATGTAATATAAGATGACGTAACTTTTGTGATGTAATAGTGATAACACATTAAAATGTATATAAGTCGTTAATTACGTTAACGGCCATCATTCGCCTCAGATAGCGGCAATTATTTATTTATACATATTTATTTTAAAGCCAGTTTAATATTTGGTAACATAATGCCCATCTTTAGACTTGAAACTAATCTCGCTAAATGTAAACTTCCATCTGATAGTCTTCAAACAATTACAAAAGTAATTGCAACAGCCCTTAACAAACCTGAAGAAGTAAGTAAAGTAATGTTAACTGTTTTTCAAAGTAATTATAGATGAAAAGTAATATGAATAACTAAAACGTATTGTATTGTTATTAAATTAGGTTACTTTTTTTTGTATCGGTTTTAGGTGTTAACTTGTGCTAAATTAAGTTGCAAGCGTTTTTAAAGTATAATGTTTATTCATCAGCGTACTCTAAGGCAAGTAGTACGCTGAGTGGCTTAAGTAGTTAATATTTAATTTGAAACTAATAAAGTTTTTAAACAGCTATTACTTATAGGCTAATGCCCGTATAGTACTACAGCTAAATTTGTATATATTAATTTGTGGGATATTTTGTATTAATTCCTAGATTAGCCAGATGAAACTAGTATCAGTTTTTATGAATATTAATTAAAATGAATGTATTTTTTAATAATATAGAAGTAACATTCCAGAAGATTTTTTTCATAGTTACAGTGCAGTTAACGTTTTGGTGCTATTACAGAGGATGTCACCCAAGCTGTGAATATCTGTAATACTACTGGAGAAGAAACCGTCATAATTTTGAAAAGATCATCTGGAAGTTTATTTTCACATATTTTGAAAGCACATTTAGCCTAATGTGCTTTAATTAACTTATTATGGTAGGTAATGGATAAATAAAAATTTATTCTTATAATTGGAAATTGTACTACAATATAATCCTTTTTAACTGGATAAGACAGGATCAGATGAATAAGTCTGGATAATCCAGGAATATATTCTTTGTCTATTGAGACAGTGTGAGATATAGAAACTTATTTAAAATTGTTTGTCATGATTTCTTTTTTAACTAATAATGAGTGAATTATCTAATATTCTTGGTGCTTCAGCTTAGGTGTACTGATTGATATAAATATAATCTATAGTTTTTAATACTAATATTTTAAACACCAAATAACGCTACTTTTATTTATTTTATTACAAAAAAAAAATTTACTTTAATACTTTTTTAAGTTAAAATTTACCAATTTAAAAATATTAATAAGATTTATTGAATCTATTTTTTTGTGTGTATTCTAATAGTACTGTACAAACTTGAAATTAAAAAATTGGACTGTCATTACAGAAGAAATTTGTTCTGAAGTTTAAAAAGATTTTCATCTGAAATATCCAAATTGTGAATCTGTTCGGATAATTTGGCTTGCCTTTAGTGAAAATATACAACTTTATCTAAAAATATTGAAATACTTTACTCAATGACCATGAGTTAATTAAAATGTAGTTGCTGTTATATTTGGTATACTGTTATAAATTACATGTTATATGTTGATTTATGATTACTTTTTTATTTATATGTTGAGCTATTGTTAAAACCATTTTTTTTTAAAACAGAGCAGTAAAAAAAATAGATTTTATCAGTAAAGATTTTTAGCTACTTGAGTAATAAAGTACTCTAGTTATATAATTTCCTCCATTAACAAATATTTAAATATTGTATTAGAACATTTTTTTTTTAAATGAGTTTATTTTTAAGATAATACATGTCAAAGATATTTGGGAGTTCTTGCCACCTTAGGTATTTAGCTCTTCTTCAGGTAATTAACTGAATTTTATGATAAATCTTTTTAACAATATTATTTATCAAAATATCTTCTGATTTTAGATGCAATTAAAAAAAACAAAGTGGTGTTGAAGTGTTTTGGATGGTCATTACTTCCCATATTAAATAAAAAAAAATTAATTTTTATGATAAATATAAAATTAAATTAAAAATTGCTTAAACATAAAATTATTAATTGTAGTTAATAACAAAATTGAAATTTTATGAATAAATTAATTATAATACACTTTTTTCATTAGTAATTATATTAAACAAAAATTACACATATAAACCCATTCGTTGTCAATTGCCTCAGAGTATTTACAAGAATCAATCCTGTTTTCAGTAAATCATTTT
Source organism: Lycorma delicatula (assembly GCF_047948215.1). Classification (NCBI taxonomy): domain Eukaryota; kingdom Metazoa; phylum Arthropoda; class Insecta; order Hemiptera; family Fulgoridae; genus Lycorma; species Lycorma delicatula. The sequence continues at coordinate 190,091,118 of NC_134457.1, read as the reverse complement.
CATTATTTAATTATTTAGGAAAATTTAAAAAACCACCATTAGAATGTTAAAAAAATAATGCAGTAATAAACAACATTACAGGAAATATTTTTTTAAATTTTACAGGTCTTATCCCTACCCTTCCCAGATTATCCTCTTGTTTGTTACAGAATCATTTATTAAAGAGTTTTTCTTTTTATTTTGATCAAGAAACCTTTTCTACATGTTATAAAAGCTATTTAATTTAAACAATGTGATTTGTTATATTTAATTGCTGCTGTTATTCCAAGAAATTATATTACGACAATGGTAAGATAAATGCCGCTGAATGATAATATTTAAAATTTGAAAAAAAAATTGTAAATGCCTATTTAAATTTCTATCCTAATTATGCATTACAAATTACTAATAAGTATTGTTAGTTATACAAAAAATATGATAAAATGACAAAAATTAAAGTATATCACATCTGTTCTCTTAGATCATGTCTATTACTGGAGAGTTAAGAAAAATAGGTTGAATTATTGAGAAAGAAGAGTTAACATTGCAGGAATAAAGATACTTCATCTTTACATAAAAATGTTGAAATTTGCTTGTTTTTTTTGTCAATTAATATATTATAACATACTGTGGATTTTAGTTACTGTAACAAATTAAGACAGAGAATAAAAAGGACTAAATCGCCAGTAGTGATGAAGAGCTTGATTGAAATGTCCGATATTTCTTAAATGCCAAACTCATGGAATTTAGGTTTAACAGGTAGAAACCCTACTGAAAGACCTACCGAGATGGGGCATGTTTAGCTGTTGTTGGTTGGTGGTTGGCTGTATGGGACAATGGAAAAAAATAAAACTTTTGTAATGGGCACAAACAGCCACAAGTAGAATAATTAATTTGTAGAATGAAAACAATAATGAGTCCAGTTTCACTTGCATGTTTTTTTGTACACATTCTTAAGTGATTAATAGTTTTTATTTTTACTGATATCCTACATCCATTAAGAAGGTAAAAACAATCTTATTTAACTTAAAAAAATTATTTGAAAGTAAAAAGCAGTAAAAATGTAGATTATTCAATAAGAACAAGAATTTTTAATTTTATTTACATTTTGTTTTTAATTACTTATCTCTTGTACAGAAATGTTCTGTTAGTATATTACCTGATCAACTGATTTCTTTTGGTGGCTCAACTGATCTGTGTGGAAATGCCACCCTGTTGAGTATTGGTGGTCTTGGAATTGAAGAAAATAAAAGAATATCTGGAGCTATATTTGATCACATTGAAAATCATTTAGGAATTCCAAAAAATAGGTAAACTTTGTTTTTCTGTCATGAAATGTTTGCTGTGTCCTTTACATTGAACAGGAACTATATTCATTTTTAAGATTATTTGTAGTACTACAAAATAAATAAGTGTAACCTTTTAGCTCTATTTTCAAGGATCACAATTATATTTGTTAGGTAATGGTCTTGAAGACATTTAAGAGCACTTGCAGTCTGTATTTATTATTCAGTGTGTGAATAATTATTATTTTTGTTAAATAGTAAACCTGCAGCATGGTAAACAATGCTTGTCTTATAAAAAACTATGAAGAACAGAGAACATTCCTCTGATATCTACAGTCACAGATTTAGCCACAAAATCCACAGTTTTTAAATCCATAGATCTGGCCATAATATTCTACTGCTTTTAATTATTTCAGTACAAACAAAAGCAAAGAAACACGATCATCTGTGACTTCATTGATTTAAATTGTATTTTTTATATAACTTATATATAATGAGTAAGCAACTCAAAAGTAAAAATGGGTTTTAAGGTACAAAAATTGACTGTCATTATATGGTGCTGATGAGTATGATAGTGTAGAGTGATATTTAGAAAATTAAATATGTTTACGTATCCTTGTGTTTATATTTTATGAATGTGCAATGCTGCATAAAAGAATGGTAACTTATTTTAAAAAAAGTAATAATAACCATATTTATTAAAGCAGACAACAGAACTGTTTTTTTTATAATTCTATATGAGAAGAGACGACCTTCCTTCACCATTTTTAGTAAATACTGTAACCATTTTGATAAATCTACCCACCAATTTAATTAAAATACATTTAAAAGATTTTATTTTATGAGACATTATTTTATTTTACTATTTGCCGACCTCTGTGGTGCGAGTGGTAGCATCTTGGCCTTTCATCTGGAGGTCCTGGACTTGAATCCCGGTCAGACATGGCATTTTCACACACTACAAAAATTGTCATTCATCTCATCCTCTGAAGCAATACCTAACTGTGGTCCTACTAAATCTTGTTCATCGTGTAAATAAGTAACACAAACTTAAATCACTTATAATATTTTTTTATGTTATATTATAATATTTTTATATTAGAGTTAATCTTAAAATGAATTGATTTATGTAGTGTATTATTATGTACTGAGCAGAATAAAAGATTTTATTTATTTATAACAATAAAAAAAGTATAAATAATGTGTTTGGAAGGGACTGATCAGAACAATTACAATGTGGTACAGTTCATACGATGAAAATAAAAGCTTGCTTGCACGAGGCAGATAATTGCTGTGACATTTCTTGTAACATTAGGCTCATTCAGAAAGAGAATACTGTTCAATACAATATGTTTAACTATTTTCATCAATAGCAAACATTCTTTCCACAGTTAAAATCTTTTGATCATTTACTTTAATTTCAGACAATAATTCTTTAAAAATATTTAGCATACTTATAAATATTTCTTACTGTATGTAATACAGAAACGAATAGTTTATACTTGTGTTAATAGATTACTATTACACTCCTTCTATTAAGTGAGTCGCAAAATTAATGATCACTTTATACCACTAAACGTTACCAAAATATTTCATTCAAGTTATATTTATATGCAATTGTAATGCATATTAATACTGATGATGTTTATTACTCAATCATCATCAATACTAATACACATCAATACTAATTATTGTGTATTAAATTTTTAGGCTATAAATTTTAATAATTTATTAATAGTTAAGTCATTTTATATCTGTCATAGAAGAGCTAAGAATGATAGGTAGGTAGGTGGTGGCCGGAAGCCCTGAACAAATTTAAATATTTATTTATTGCATACATTGATGTAGAGAGTACGATTTTATAAAGAAATTAGCTGTAAAGTTGCAGCTTGTGGGATTTCAAGATCACAAGTTCAAAAACTCCGAAAAGAAAAGCAGGATCTTAAATCCAATTTACAGTCATGCTCATTCAGCATTCAAAAATGTATAAACAATGTTCAAAACCAGTTTTGTTCAAGGCATTGTAATAACAGTAACAGTTAACGAATTTCATGCAAAACATAATGCACTACCTACATTAAATAAATTACGTGAGGAACTTCAAAAGAGTATTGAGTTAAAGGATCTAGAACTACATAAGCACTATCCTGAAAGTGTTATGAATTAAGTGGTATGAAACTGATTATAATTATATGAAATTTTTGATTGATAAAGAAAACATATGATGGAAGATAGAATATTAAAGAAAAATTACTGATTACAGTAAAGAAAATTGTTTGATTGTTATCTGGATGGCTTGTATATTTTAATGTCCCATTCGATGATGAAATTGCGGTCGGATGACAATAGTGCAGAAATAGGGTTTATTCAGAACGCAACATTAATTTGGAAAAGTTCATAAAGTGGTGTCTATCAAAACAGTATCAACAACAACAGTTTCATGAAGTGGGCATCTGAAATTTAATTCCTGGTCTTCCCGTTAAGTCAATGGTTGTTATCGATAATGCGTTATACCACAATTCACTTCTAGAGAAGCCGCCAAATTCAAATGATAGGAAAAGTTGCATGATTAATTGGTTAGAAAAGAACAATATTCCATTTAATAAGGCATTATTAAAACCATAATTGTATGACATAATTAAATCGTATTTTGACTATCACAACTACCACCTTACCATCCTGTTTAAATTTAATCGAGATGTTAGTGGTTGGCTCCAAAAAGACATGTTGGTAGTAGTAACAAGATTTTTAATGTCAAATATTAATAAATTAGCTGAGCAAAATACGAATGAAATGAATAAGGATGATTTGAAACTATATAGTAATCGTGTAAAAAAAGCTGAAACTGAGTATGAGAAGATGGAACTGCTAACTGATGAAATGAAGGATAAATTTGTCATATATCAAGACTGTGGTTGTGAAAGTGACTGTTCCAATGAAGACAGAAAAAATGAGCTTGCACAGGAACTGGATATATAATGCAAATTTCGTGTAAGTGTTTATAATAATAATAGTACAATAATCAACAATGAAAACAATCTTACAAAAAAATTTGAAAATTCTAAATACTGTACAAAAAATAATTGTACATCTAATTTAGTGTAAATATGGTTACAATATACATTCAATCACTAGTTAAGATTTTTTTTAGTTTAAAAATACACCTAAATTAAAATTCTAGTTTTTGAAATTTTTATTTATTGAATTATTAATACTAATTTTGTAATATTGGGTTATAACTAGATTATGACTGGATTATAATAAATTAAATATGCAGTCTCAACCTCTCCAATGCAAGCTTTTATTTTCATTTTAAGTACTATAACTATATATTTTTAATTACGTTGCATATAATTACGAATACGTACTTATTAATATATACGTACTAATTAAATTATAATTACATATTTAGAAAATATAAAACTACTAATTATATTAGATATTTTTAATTATGGTAATGTATCTCTGTCATGTTAGTGCAAATGCTTAGGTAGCCTTCCTGTGTAGGTGGATGACAGTTTAGGACTTGGTTGAACTGTTATATATAGAGTCAAGAAAGTTTTACTACATATCTAGAGACTTCTACAAAGAAGTTACTTTTTTGTAGATTTGAATACTAGATCATGGATACCGGTGTTCTTTGATGGTTGGGTTGTTTCACTTAATCACACATTTCAGGAATGGTCGACCTGAGAATGCATGAGACTACACTTCATTTACATTCATACATATCATCCTCATCCAACCTCTGAAGGTACCTTACAGTTGTTCTGGAGGCTAAGCAGAAAAAGAAAAAAGACTTCTACAAAATCATATAAATCAGATCAATCAGTTAACTGTAATATTAAGGCATATTTTATTTTCAAGACTGCACATTTTCTAAGGAGAAACAAAAAAAAAAATATGTAGAAACCAGAAGGTTGCATTATTTACTGAGTGTAAATAATGCAAAAAATGCAAAACTAAAATGAAAAATATGCAATCAGACTTACTGGTTTCCATCAGAACCAGCTTTGAATGTCTCAGAGAATGTATACTTTTTCATTAAAAACTTGTAAAGCATACTACAGCTAAACATGATAACATGTTTTATGATAAACGTGACAACCGCTAAAACAATGTTTTACCCTTATATTATGGTTGAATTAACTGGCACAAAAAGATAGTTAATATCTTTTCAAAAACAATTAAAAGGTTGATTTTGGAGCAACTGAAAAGTGAAAATTTTAAAGTATCATAACAATTATGCCTGAGCTGTTTTGTGTGTTGTTTTGCATCTCTGTATTATTGGTACATGGTACAGTAACCTTAAGAGAGTTAGTAAACTAGTTCTCATAGAACAATGGTGTTAAACAAGTGTTGATTGTATATTGCTACATTTTACTTGTTCCTTTATGTAACTTACTTATCCTGCATTTTATGTAGCACCTACTTCATCTCTTAAGTTTAACTTCATCGAACTGAAATTTAAATCTGTTTCATTATATTTTCACTGTGTCTATACTATTTGTATACTTTTACTGTACATTTTTAAATTTATGTGAATCTATAGTAATTAAAAATAAAAATGTAAATGTTTAAAACAAAAGAGGATTGTTTAGGTTATTTGCTTTGCAGTTAGTGATGCTAGCCTGTCACATAATACTTTCATTCCCTTTTAATTAGTAGTTGGTATTCAAATTAAAAAAAACACAATAGAAAATATAAATGCTTCTGAATTGATAATGACATGCTTTAATATTATTAATCCAGCAGGTTGCAACAGTATATATATAACATTGGCTGTACAAATTGACCAATTTTAGTATAATGTTTATTATTTTTTAAATTTAATATTACCTTAAAATCATTTGTTTGTTTTTTACTCTTGAGGAAGAAAGTATTTGGATTGGTACTAGGTACTGGTGGAGAAATTTTTTCTATAATAAACTCTCTGATCCCAAAAACAAGTATTTCCTTTTATGAAAGTCTATTTTGGGTGTGAAGTGATAGCAAAGCCTGTGCTCACAATTATGTTTGTGCCTTCATTCACTAAAATATTAATGGTATATATATGCTTGAATATTTTCAAAATCTATCATTTCTAGACTCATAATTTCCTTAATGAAAGAAATAGTAAAGAACTAAATAAATAAAGTGAAAGAGGATTATGTGTAATTAATGATTATGTGTAAATTAGACCAATTAATAAATTTTTTATGATAAGGAGAATTAGAGTGAATCTGAGAAATTTGCAATTTTTATTTTCTGTTACATATAATTATCATTCAATATTTTTGTTATGTTTTTACTTTGTTGAAGCTGGAGTAACTCTTGCATTCCTTTTGAAGCACCCTGTTCCATTTTTATGTAATTCTAATTGATAAACGTTTTTGTTTTTTCTAGGTTATACTTATTATTTGTCGATGCAAAACCTTCACAGGTTGGTTTCAATGGTACTACCCTCCATTCAGTGTATGGAGGAAATTAATTATGATGTAACTGTAGATTACCATAAGGCTACTTGAATGAGTTTTAAAAAAAAAAAATCATTAAATATATTAATGCATTATAGTTCACTTAATTAACGTTCTTAAAAAGTATAATTCTTAAAATCAGATAACAAAATTCTGGGAATTAAATAAATTGATACAATTTATATTTAAATTATTAATAAATTATGTTTTAATTATTACTAAATATTGTTATTATTATTGCTACCACTTTACCCTTTAGGTTAATTTTCTATTTTTTTAATTGTTGTCAGAAATAGTGACTGAATTTCTGCGAGTAGGTTTCTATTCCTAATTTTCAGCTGTTCTTCATTAACTTAATGAGGAATATTTTTTGAACCAGTAATTGTTGATACAGAGCTTCATTGAAATATAGATTAGAAAAAATAAGCCGTATACTATATTTATAAAAATTATATTAATAAATGTAATATATTTGTATGTTAAGAATTTATTGTTGAGTGTATTATTGCTGTTATTATTAATATATATATATCGTAAACAAATGGAAGTTTCATTGCAATAAACAATGCCATTAACAGTAATAGAATCATCTGCAATAATATAAGTTAAAGAAATATTTTAATGTTTCCTTCCAATAAGGTTTACAACTAAATCTTATGATATTCAATTATTAAAACTGATAGTTTAATTTATAACTCATTATTCTGCTGGTAAAAATGTATACATGTTTCTATTGCCTTAATATTAATATTTATGTCTTTTTGTTTAGGGGACAATCTTAACATTTTGAGTGGTCCCCATATTTGTGTATATACAAATAATGGATAATATTGTTGCTTTATATAACTATAAAAAGTAATACCTTTAGTTCTACTTGAAGTCAGTCACTAAAAATTACCTCTTTATAAATTAATTTTTGAACTTTGACTCACTGTTTCAACTCATTGACTTGAAATTGTTTTTATTACTTCCGTGTATGAAGTAAAGGAAGTATTGTGATCGTGAAGAATTTGTTTTCAAATTTCAACAGAAATATCTGACTATACCTCAATACATTTTGACTAGTTTTGGTGTGATGTCTGTACGTACATATGTATGTGCGTATGTGTACATATGTATCTCGCATAACTCAAAAACGATTAGTCATAGGATGTTGAAATTTTGGATTTAGGACTGTTGTAACATCTAGTTGTGCATCTCCTTTTTTGATTGAAATTGACTGAACCAAAAGTGTCCAAAAAAGCCCAAAATCCAAAAAATTTGAATTTTTTACTTTTTCTTAACTGTAGTAATAAGCCCTCACTGAGAGCTTTTCAATAATATGTCATAAGTAGTACTTATTTTTATTGGTTCTAGAGTTATAGCCAAATGAAATTTTAATTATGAAATATTTGGATCTTTTAAGGGGAAGGCATATCAGTTCGAATCAGACTTAATATCCTTTATTTTCTTTTAACTTTTTTTTTAAATTTATATATATTGATTTATTAATAATTATTAACCTCTGACTGTAAAAAAAAAGTATGATAAATAATAATTGAATAACAATAAAAAAAAAAATGAAAAGATATGAGAAGTTATTAATGAAATAAAATGTTATCTACTTTTCATTTTAGAAAAATGTGTATGTAATTTAATAAGCGTACAAGGAAGTGATGTAGTGTCCATATCAGATGTTTATTTTTCTCTAAATGAAAAATAGTCAGAGTGGGAATAATTTTTATCCTTTATCATAGGATAAATATTATTTATCAGGAGAGAATAAATCTAAACATTGAACTTTGACTGTTTCAGCTCATCGACATGAAATTGTTCACAGTGGGAATAATTTTTAACCTTTATTGTAAGATAAATATTGTTTATCAGGAGAGAGAATAAATGTAAACATTTTTAAAAGTGATATTTTATTCAAATTACTTTTAATAAGTAAAAAATTCACTGATATTAATAAGTTAAGAAAATATCATAAGAACGGTAAAGACAATTCTTAATTTTATTGGAAGAGAAGTAAATCTTAAGCTTTCTGCAAATCTTAGAAAACTCTGCAAAATTATTGCCAACTATTTTTATTTAATTCTTTGTAGACAAGCCACTGTATCATTAATATCTTTAAAAAAAGTCCTTGTTAGTGTGATCAATATATATTTTATTTACATTTAATCTATAACACATTTAGATCTCGCATTGTTGAGTTTAAAAATGGTGTACATGTACAATATTTATGTTAATAATTAATGTATTCATATTTAGTTTAACATTTTAAGTTAACATCTTTTACTGCTTGATTTACACTAATATTTATAAAGACAAAATATATAATTAAAACAGCTATTGAACTCAACTAGATTAACAAATTTCTATGCTTTACATAAGTAAGAAGAAAACAGTTATATAGTTTGTCATTAATAAGGAGGACATGAAACTGAAAATAGATGCTCATCAAAAATCCGTAGGATTTTTTCTTTATAATACTGTAATGAAATATTACAAGTAATAACATGAAATAATTAATCTTTGTAATCTCGATAAGTTTAACGATATAATTATAAATATGTATTATACAAAGAAAGATAATCTAAGATGCTGTATAACATGATTATTGAAGAAAGTTACAGCTGATAACGTGAAATAATAAATGCATATTATACAATATGATATAAATATCAGAAATAGAAAAAAAAATTAATTACACATATAACTTAAGTTAGATTATTGAATCAACAGTTTCAAATTATGTTCATATTGGTTGTACGTAATACAGTAATAAATAGTAATGAATAATAATCATAGAACATGGATATATAAGTTGCTTTATCAGCAATTTCTCTTTGTAACAAGTTAGTGCATATATAAATATATATCTTAATAATTATCTTTACTAGTAAATTGGGTAATCTATACTGCTTATTGTACCTAACTCATATAGATTAGGATTTCTTTAAAAGTGTTCGTGAGTCCTTATGATGTCCAGGTGTATTCATTGGTGAGCATCTCACTCCAATGAAGATTTAGTGTAAATAATGCATAAATATCAGAAATCTATTCAGATTGGCATCAGTAATCTAAAATAAATAATACATAAATATCGGAATATATTCTGATTGGGATTGATTATTCGCTACAAATGAACACAGTTGTATGTACGTATATGTTTGTGTTTTATATATGTATGCATGTTGTGCATGATTGTACATGTATGTAGTAAATAACCAGTCTGTAAATTGTTTAAAAGTGTAGAGCAACATTAACGTAATTTAAGAATTACATTAATATGCATTTAGCTTGTAACAGTAATACATTATTATTGTAATTTAATGTTATGATTTAGTCTGTTGATTAATGTAGATTAATCATAACATGAGTTTACAATAATAACATAAAGTATAAATATTAAATCAAATAATATATACTGAAAATATCATTTAAATTATCTAATTATTTAAATAAAATTTATGTCAATCTTTTTAGAAGTTGGTAAAAAAAATAATTTATGTATAGGTCTCTTTAGTGAATCATTAGCTGTGTGTACATCCACAACTCTTGACTAAATTGTCAGAACCTGGATAATCAGGGTTACAACTCCATGCTTCCAAAGCACAGTTGAAGTATTTTTGTTGGCGATCAGAACTGGATCTCCTACTGAAAGGTTACAGGTGGGAAAATGCCATTTGTTGTGTTGTTGCATAAATTTTTGGAGTAGTTGCCATTGAACTAATTACGTAATTTCAACTCTTTGATAATTGGGTTCAGGTGAAGATGTGAGAGGATATCCAATAAAAAAATTTCCTTGTGAAATTGGTACTGGGTCTCTGTGGACAAGCCTCAATTTGTGTCAATGCTGTTTAAAATTCCTCAAAGTTGATCATTTTTTTCCGATTACATGATATAAATGATATTTGAAAATTTTGATTGCACTTTCCCATAAACCACCAAAATGGGGAAATGGAGGAATACAAGACGAAGCAATCCCTTGTGAAGTTGAAAAAGTTTGAATACTTGTTTTAAATTTGTCTGACCTTAAAAGTTTGTACAAGTTGTACAAAATATTTCTAGCAGAATGAAAGATAGCACTGTTATCAGAAAATATTTTAGCAGGTGTACCTCTGTGTGAAATTAATCTATTCTTGGAATTTCAATAGAATTTTATTATTAAGAACTGGGTTTTTTTAGGCAAACGATAATGGATCTCAAAAATGTTGTGTGTATTTAAATTTTTCAAGTGTAAATAATTTTTTTTTTTTATTAATCATTCTTTTCATATTATTTGATTACATAAATAAAAAAAACCTGTATTGTGTTATTTAGTTACATTTTTTTGAAAAGGTTTTGTCGATGTAATTTTTTATGGGTAATTTGAGAATCAAAAATTTGAACTTACTATGATTGGCTAATTACTATGATCCTTTTATGAATGTAGCAGTTTGTCTAAGATCAGTAATTTGCATCTTGGGCAATTGTTCATGTGTCTAAAATGTTTGATGCTGGAACTTAAATGAAACATGAAGCTTTCTCCTTGGATTCTGAAGTATAACTGTTGATGCATTACAACATTATAGAATAATCCTCATGCTAAATGTAAATTTTAAAATCTGATGTTGAAGTTTCTTATTTTTTCGATTGATTGCCGTAATTAAAGTAAAAGTAAATAACACCAGTAAACAATTTTTAAAATTAACCGATTATTTCAAAACATTTAAATGCATTATGGGTTCGCTCAATGTGACTAGCGGATGCCGATCTCGACGTGTGAAGTTAAAGTTTATAATTTTTGTTAATTGATTACCGTAATTTAAAAAAAAATTATTTTAGCAGAAAAATAATGAAATTAACCGATTATTAAAAAAAAAAAATTAATAATATTTTTTTGTTTCGCTCAATGGTCATCTCGAACGGCGATCTCGATTTGTTTACACCTTTTAAATGTGAATTTTAAAATGTGATAGTAAAGAATTTCCTGTTTATACTATAATGTACGCTAAAATAGTTTATTTTAGTAGAAAAATATTGTTAAACAAATTAATATTTTATGATCTCGGTTACTGGTAGTGTGTCTAAGTAAGGGCACTGCGTCAGCAGCAGGATCTTGGTCACATGACGCATCCGCAATCTCGGAAATCTCGCAATCTCGCAATCTCTTTCCCTGAGGTAAATTCCTTTTTCTCTCAGGGAGTAATCAGCCTATTATTTTTTACACTAAATGTTATTTAATTTAATATTTCAAAGGCTCGTAGCACTGACAAACAGCTATTGTAGTTGTCTGATAAATTATGACGTTAAACTTCAGGTGGAGAATTAAATAATGTTTAAAGTGTAAAAAAGTCCCAGAAGTTAAAAAAAATCCGACTTAGTTAATATTACGCGGGAATCACGGAAATTATAGAAGTGGAACCATATTAGTCATAGCAGTTGATTCGATGATTCCGTTATCAGTTTATTAATCTTCGAATTATCTTAGTCTTAAAACAAACGAATCTATTAGATAGAATTCCAATCATAAAAATCATACTTACAAAATGAATTCCCATGTTTTTCATTAATGAGCTATAATACTGTTATTTAACTTTTACAAGATACATTTCATATTAAAACACTTTCATATTAAAAATTCTTCAAATAGAATAAAACGAACACTAAATTTAAAAGTAATAATAGCGAAACGTTATGACATTTAATATTTATAAAATGACTTTTAGTTATAGTAAAATACTATTTCAAATTGTCATTTAAAAACATTACTTTTGAAACTTTATTACTCGACAACCAGGTTCGATTTTCGGTAATCATTGACCACTTTTAGGTAAAAATTCGTTGACAAGGGGCACAAGTTGCCGGGATGCAGAGACGCCTTTTCATTATTTCATGCAACGTCGGGAAAGTAACTTTATTTTCTCTCCAGCAAATGAGGGGGTTATAGGTTCTTGGTAACAATGACATTTTTAAATATTTATCTACTTATACTATACTTAGCGACCGTGTATCCTGGAAGTTATAGACTTTTTTTTGTGAGGAGGGGGAATACCAGTTACGTACTCTTCATAAGAAGGGGCAGTATCGGACTCGCTACAGGTTCCGCAAGGTGTTAATTAAAGTGCGTCTGTGTTCCTGCGCCCTACATTTTTTTCCTTTTCTTTTTCCTGTTTAGCCTCCGGTAACTACCGTTTAGATAATTCTTCAGAGGATGAATGAGGATGATATGTATGAGTGTAAATGAAGTGTAGTCTTGTACATTCTCAGTTCGACCGTTCCTGAGATGTGTGGTTAATTGAAACCCAACCACCAAAGAACACCGGTATCCACGATCTAGTATTCAAATCCATGTAAAAATAACTGGCTTTACTAGGACTTGAACGCTGTAACTCTCGACTTCCAAATCAGCTGATTTGGGAAGACGCGTTAACCACTAGACCAACCCGGTGGGTTACCTGCGCCCTACCTACAAAACCTAAACCCAAACCCTCTCCACCAACTCCCCCCTTCTGGGGCCAGACCGGCATTAAAGCATTACCACGGCCCCGGCGGGAGCCTTCGGACACAAGGGATGAAGGACAGCTCAGCAGGGAGCTATCCTTCACCCCTTCGTCCTCCGGTCGTGCTTTTCTGCCAGAGGACTTTTCCCAGAAACTATCATTCGTCTGGCGGTACTGTAGAAATCCTACCGAGTGCGCAACTCAGTCAGCCATTATTCCGGTTCTTTCTTCTATTTTCTTTGTACGGAGAATATTTGCTACCGTACTTGATACCAGCTCCCCCATTGTCTAGTATCTTTCAACATAAATTGTATCACGTTTTCCGGTGTCAAGCTGGCTAGTTCAGGCGAGACCCTAAAAGCATTCCATCTGTCACTAACAAAGAACACATGTTCCGGAGTATCTTCCGCTCCACAATATAAACAGTCAGGTGAGGATCTTCTTTTGAACTCTTTTAGGTATGCCCCAAATCCCCCCTGGCCCGATAGAAACTGCGTGAGGAAGTATGACATCCCTCCATACCGGACCCAGGGTTCAAGTCTGTGCAAATCAAATTACTTCTGAGGCTGATCGGTGGCATATCGGCTATTACTCCGACCACTGCCCCGGATACTGTTCGGTATGCCATAGCTGACGCGATCGCTAGTATACACAGGTTTGGTTTTTTCGGGCGAGACGTAGGATGAAGTATATAAGAGTACTACCCGTGGATTACTTAGTAAAATATTGGTTTGAAAGTTATATTCTTACGCTCAACCTAAAGACGAAATATATGTCGTTCTCGCCTACTGAAACCGGCAAACTCCCTCGTGAATTTCAACTAACATTACATATATGTTCAGTAAATAATAGCGAATCGATAAACAACTGCGTTGTCAGTCAGTAGACGAAGTCAAGTCTGTAAAACATCTCGGAATAATTTTGGTCGATCATATGAAGTAGAAAGTACATGTACAGTATTTAACAAGACTAATATACCTTAGTACCGTAGTGATACTTCTACAAAATAAACAGACACTTTCTCAATATGGAATCGAGATATGGGGAGGAACATATAATACCCATCTTAATAAAATATTTATGCTATTGAAATAATTAATTAGAACAGCTCCTAATACACCAAGGTTATGTATGTATATATATATATATATATCCTGGTTCACGCTTTTTTGCAGAATTTAAAGTACCTACATTGAGCCAAATGTATGTCAAGAAAGTAATACTGCACGTAAACGTATGAATGAATTTGAATTTAAAAATACGCCGTACAATACTCTATCAGTAGGAATAAATACTTATACCACATCCTTTTCAAAATTAACTGTTTGCAAATGTCAATTTTTGTATTAATCCAGTATATTTTCTAACAACGTCCCCCAATAATTTTAACGTCCAAATAATAAATAGTAATCTAATCAAAGAAATAGATGAATGGGTGAAACACAATATATAATCCGCACTATTAAAAATAAATTTAACATATTATAATGAATAGCATACAGCGAAATAAATTAATATACTACATGTTTAAGTGAATGGTAAGGATGTATAAAGGATAATACTATTTTGCTATAATACTATTACATTCAGTTATCTTATCTTATGAATATTTCTTGTTGTCTTTATCATATGTTATCTTATAATGCATTGTTTTTTATTTCTCCATTATGAAATTATTTTTTTCTCATTTTTTAGATTATGAATTTATTATATTTAATTTTATTTGATTTCAATGTAAATTGAAATAATTTTACATTCTGGTTCTATGTATTTTTTTTAAGTCTATTTTTATTTTTAAGTATAATGTTACAAAAATCATGTATTTTTATTTAGTTAAATATTGCATTTCTAATTAGTTCTTTTATTAATCATCCTGTTATGATATGAACTTGCGGCTAGCACTCAAGGTGTTTATTTTGCTACCTGCATCAGGGATAAATATGTTTAATAAAATTGTATATGTAAATTGTATACGTCAGATGACAAATATAATATTAATATTTGCGTACCCCATCATCTCCACTAGATACAAATTACTAAACTCACCGGGTCGGTCTAGTAGTGAACGCGTCTTATCAAATCAGTTGATTTGGAAGTCGAGAGATTCAGCGTTCAAGTCCTAGTAAAGTCAGTTATTTTTATAGGGATTTGAATACTAGATCGTGGATAGCGGTGTTCTTTGGTGGTTGTGTTTCAATTAACCACACATCTCACGAATGTGAGATGTGTACAAGACTACAGATGATACATGACTACACTTAATTTACACACTCATATATATCATCTTCATTCATCTTCTGAAGTAATATCTGAACGAAATTCCCGGAGGCTAAACAAGAAAAAGAAAGAAAAGATACAAATTATTAATATCCTTGAGCTTTACATTGCATCTAGCTTGCTTGTGAAGCTAACGGGCAATATCCTTCCTTTCGCTCATTTTTAACGCAAATGAAAATTATTCGTGTTAAACTGTCTTATTTATGGATGACTTGGAAAATAATAAAAGCATTCGAAATATACAACTCATTTTATTCTAATAAAATATACAAAATTCTAATATTTTGTTTATACATACAATGCTTTAATCATACAATTCCAACGACTTTACAATATTTTTGTTAAAAACAACATAACTTATTCAATATAACATATTCAATTTTTTTTCAAATATAATTATGTACAATTTACAGAATACTACCTAATTTTTATGTACAAATAATGATGATAGATTTCGTGCAGCAGTTTGTGTCATGTCCGTACGGTAATATGTGTTGGTTTTATTTTGTAAGGTGATAGCGCCATTATAGACTGACGAACGTAAAGATTCGGTGAAGGTCGTTTCTAGGATGCGCATCACTAACCTTAATTACTTTGTTAGAGACATTGCTTGTGAAGTTCATGCCTAAGATCTTTCACAATAGTTACTCTTACTTACTTTCTTTTATTGTTTAGCCTCCGGGAATTACCGTTCAGATATTATTTAAGAGGATGAATGAGGATGATATGTATGAGTGTAAATGAAATGTAGTTCTTGTACAGTCTCAGTTCGACCATTCCTGAAATGTGTGGTTAATTGAAACCCAACTACCAAAGAACACCGGTATCCACGATCTAGTATTCAAATCCGTATAAAACAATAGATACCCTAGGGATACCTTTTTCTACTTTCTTTTCGTTCTTATTAAAATCGAAAATACTATATATCTTGAAACGAAGCCCTACAAACTTACGAATCAGTTTACCGTTCATTTCATTCTTGAATTTACCATGTTTCTTATTAGTCATTCTAAAACATTGATGGTCAATGGGGTAGTCAGAAATATCAAATTGATCTATATCTCTCCGGATATCGTCGTAAACGTTATTGGTTTCATATACGATAAATCAGGGTGTCGGTATCATCAACAACAGCTGAATATTATGATCGTAACCTTTTATCATACAATCATAATGAATTTCTACATGATCATTTTACTGATATCTAATACTGAAAACACGATGTAGATCGGTCGATTTAGAAATATTTAAATGTTCTTCAAACTATATCAATATAGTAGAGATATACGAATCCTGTACCCTAGGGTTTGCGATCACCTTGTCAAGTTTTCGTATCTTCAGCTTCTTACCTTCTTGTACCTTCAGATACTTACCTAAATATTGAACTGCATTAAAAAAGACGGAGGGGGCTTTGGTTTCAGACACCGCCGCCTCTTTCATCCATACAACTACCAATTTACGCATTAATTGTGTGATATTAGTCTCAATATGTGGGCAATAAATTGGTGGCGAAATGTACAACTTTTCAAATTTTAATTTGTTCTTGAAATTAATATAGTCAACAAATTAGCATCAATTACCTTCACTACAGAGTGATTGTTATGTAACATAATTAAGTAATATATTCTTACAAAAAACTAAATTTTAATGCGTTTTTAATTCTCTTTTTAAATACGGATTGTATACACCTTTTAACATACACATAAATAATAATGTGTTTACTTCCTTGTACCGTACAAGGACGTATTGTAATCGCGGCGAAATATTTAAGTTTTCAAATTTCAATGGAAATATCCATTTTGACCATCCCTGAATCCATTTTGACTAGTTTCGGCGTGACGTTTGTGCGTATATATGTATCTCGCATAACTCAAAAACGATTAGCCGTAGATTGTTGAAATTTTGGATTTAGAACTGTTGTAACATATAGTTTTGCACCTCCCCTTTTGTTTGCACATCGATTCGAATCAGATTTCATTTCCTTTTCTTTTTTTTAACTTTTTTTTTTATTTAAATATTTTGATTTATTAATCAATCATTTATTAAGCTCTAATTGGAAAAAAAGGAAAAAAAACAGAAGTTATTAGTGAAATAGAATTTTATGTACTTTAATTCTAATTCAAAATTTTTTATAGAGGTTAATAATTATTAATAAATCAATATATTTAAATTAAAAAAATAGTAAAAAAAATATATGTATATGTATTCGAAGCGATGTGTGCATTTTTACGAATCCGACTCGTTCTTATTTACACCACATGAGCGACGTGAAACAAAATTAATATATTGTTACCACATATATGCCTAATTTAATATTGGCCGACGACAACGGCAGCAGCTCAGATGTCAGCTGGAACACAGTATACTTACAAGCTGGTACAAGCGTCACTCCCGCCGTTCTCCCACCATAGTGGCGCTGCGGCCCCATCACCCTCAGGCTCCAATAAAACAGCGTGTACGAGAAGGAATTTTTAATTCATCGTCGACTATCACCTAGAGAAGACCAAGAAGAAGAAAAAAAGAAGATGGAAGAAGATAGAAGTTCTCTTGCCGTTCCAACGTGGGACCTCCGGCAGATGCCAACATCCTCACCGGAGCAGCAGGCTTGGCCGGGCCACCGAGGGAGCCGCTGCACGCGGACGCTACCTTCCCGCTCTAGGTCGCCAGGCTTCAATCGCCCTGGCCGGCGGACTCAGCAGCAGGAGCCTGCCCAGGGTGGGATCGCTCGGGGAGAACCGCCTCGGCCGCGCCGGTGAAAGACGACCGACGCCTACCCGACTGTCACACTGTAGTGAGGACCCAACTGCCGCTGACGGGAAGTCCTGTCTGATTTCAATGGACGAGCCGCAACTCCCCGACTTCCCCGAAGACCAGCTTCCGGACTCAACAGCTCTTCTCAGAGCTAACACAAAAAACAGCTATTTGCAGGGTTATAAATTACGGACCGTCGAAGCCATTCGACAAAAACAGCCCTTCTCAGGGCTACCATAAGGTTAAAAATTACAACGAACTGTCGAAACCGATCGACGAAAAAACTGCCCTTTTGTCGAAGCCATTCGACAAAAACAGCCCTTCTCAGGGCTACCATAAGGTTAAAAATTACAACGAACTGTCGAAACCGATCGACGAAAAAAACTGCCCTTTTCAGGGCTACTACAAGGTTATAAAGCGCCATGTGCCGTCGAAGCCATTCGGCGACAATATAAACTAATAAAAAAATGCTGATACGGACACCACAAAAAATGTGATGCAATTTGGTGTCCACCACAATGCAATTGTGTAACTGTCCCCTTTATTAAAGAAGTGTTGTTGGATCGTATCTCACTTTCAAATGAAATAAGTTAATAATTTAATAGATGTACAAGGAAGTCATGTTGTGTCCACATCAGATTTTGTTTATATTTATGATTGTGCAATTTTAGCTAAAAGGTTTGGTCACTTATTCTAAAAAGGTAACAATACCCACCCGTAGTAAACTAGAGAACGTAACATTTCAAGACAACTTCGACTTACAAAAAGAGCCTTATTATGCTTCGGTGGTTTTTTTTTAATAAATTGCAGAGCTATTTGAAAAATCTTCCTACCGATTTACTTAAAAAAAAACAATTAAAAACCTTTTTCTACAGAAAGAAAAATTGATGAATTTGTTGAAAATATTGATGAATTTTTAAATAATACTAATTAAAAAAACATGATTTATCTGGGTTCCAGTCAGTGTTTGCTCCAATATTTGCTCAAAATAATTTTCAATTGATATATCTAAATTGTATATTGTAATAATTTTTTATGTTTAATATATTACCTTAATATTGTCGCATGTTCGTGATTCAACAAGAATATTGGAAGACTAATAAACGTAAAAACAGAAAACAAATAAATAGTTCTAGAATTTTAACTTTTTCTGTAACTTTCTCTACGTTTCACTTAAATTCTACACCAACCAATTCTACACATCAGTTCTCTTATGTCCTAACTTCTTAATTAAATGCTACACCATAAAATTAAAGCTTGGTGAACATTTTTCTCAGGGAAACTAGGTAATATTTTCGTATTAATATAAGAGTTTTACATAATTTTTTTTACTATTAATAAACGATAAACTTGAAAACATAATTTTGTAAACATAAATCGAGTGTTTTAAATAAATTTCCAATTAATTTATCTTTACCGTATTTCATACAACAAAGGTTTTTTTTTTGATGGGGAGAGGATGCTTCTTGATCATTTAATGTAGAAAATACGGCACCAACGCGTTGAACGAATTTAGATTGAGTCGATGTTTTTATTTCCAATTGTTTGAAAGGCTAGGACCTCAATAAAGAAAGATTCTTATTTCTTAATAAACTACTAAAAAGGCAGATTGAAGTATTCGCATTAAGGTTCGAGAAGGCGACTAGTACTTTGCCTGTACGATGTCTCTGGAGACTGAACCAAACCGTGATGCTTTCCAACCCTCTCTCATCGTAAACGCTGCTGTGAGCGCGTCCTGCGTTTTGATGAGCCTTTCTTTTCCGCTCTGATCTAAGGAACGGGGATTTAAGAACGAGCAGAGATTCATAATATCCTCTTTTCTATTCCTCTTTACCCTATTACACTTTTTTTTTCACCTATCTTTTCTAAACCTCTTATAAAAGAAACGTAAGTGAACAAGATACGAATGTAAAATAATAAACAGAGTTATTGGGAACATTATTTCTACTTAAAATGGGAAATTTGTTCAGTTCCATTTAAGCTGCCTTACAAATTATTCCAGAATTCATTGTAGGAAAATATGAGACTTAGTTCTCTTTTAACGAATAAGAATATCAGAACAGATTGAAGTTTCTATAAACTTATTAAAATAAGTATTTGTATGGGCTGCATTTGATGTATTAATCTTCATCCATCTACTGTTAAATGAAAAAAACTAATCCATTTAACTAAAGGTTTCGCAATTAAATGCGTATCAATCTTATATATAAAGCCGAAAGTTTGTTTGTTCTGGAATCACATGAGAACTAACCGACCGAGTGTTTTCAAATCTGCAGGATACAGTCTTGTTATCCCAGGGAAGGTTTTAAGCCATAGGCCGAGGCCCTAGTCCCATTGGGGATAAAATTGTGTGAATTAAAGAAAAAATAATTAATCCTTATACTTCATTATTATATCACCATGGCAATAGAAATAACTTATAAATTTTTCATCGACAAAAGTGTGTAGTTAATACTATTCTATTTTTTGTAATTTGGTTTCTTTTTCAGTAAAGCCTGAATACTTTTATCAGTATTATTCTCACAACCATGAGAATAACAAACACTGCGGGGGACCATCGGCAAAGCCCTGTGGCTAAACGGGAATGGTGACCGAAGCGAACTCTGCGGTTCTGGGGTAGGTGCCGTCTCCACGGGGTCAGCTCCGGGGTTAGCCCGGTTCGACCTGGGCCCCGGAACCCTGAGGGCACAGGAGTTTACTAGCTAGTAAACTATAAAATACTAATTTATAATACTAGTATAAAATAATATTATTGTTTATTTCATATTTTTTGTTAAAATTTATCTTTTTATTCATTTATAATTTTTTTAAATATTTAACGATAAATTGTTAAATTAAGGAATTCTTAATTTATAGTGTTTTCCATGTGTTTTTTAGATATAAGTGAGTCAAAAAACTATTAACTTCGCGTCTCACTTCTGCACGATTATAAAAATTTTTATTTAAAAAATAAAAATATTTAAATATAGTAAGTAAATAAATATATTTGTTTTTTAACATTTCCTTATTCCAATGAAAATTAGTTAATTCCATTTATAATACTCAACTTACAATTCAAAATAGTTAAAAATTCATTAATCAAATTTAATAGATTATTTTACTGAGCTGTGTGATTCTACGAGCTCGCGTACATTCCCGATTCTTGTAGAGACTAAATAAGGAAGGAAACAGTTTCTATAGGTTAAAAAATAATCTGTTATTCGAATTAAGTAAGTATTAAAACATAAAAGTTGTGTTTTGAGTTATTTTATCCTAGTTTTTTAATTTTGCTCCAACTCTTAAGCATATGCTAATTAAAAAGCAGTATAATCTTTAATTTACTTAACCAGTGTTTGCGTAATACGAAGTCGTAATTTTAAAACATTAAAGACTTAAGTATTTTCATGATAAGATAGATGATGATGATGATAAGTATTGTTATAAAAAGATTGTGAACTCGTGCTGTGCTTTCCTGTTAAAATCTGACACATGCCAAAAGCCTACTTTAGTTTTTGTTTTATAGTTTTGGCTTTTTACATAAGGGTGCCTAGTTTAATGGTTATTGACATATTTTACAGATAAAAAAAAGATTTGGTAGTTTAACTTCTGAACAACACAAATCGTAATTTATTTATACAATAGTTTCCACTTACCAACAATCTTTAATAGTATGTTCGAGCGCTTTCGGCTTAGTAATCCATCCTCAGGAACATTGATATGTTATAATTATAATTATTTACTTTACATATCATTGATTATACTAACTTGAATTTTAAAAACAAAAATTATAAATATAACAATTGATCATGAAAAGATAAAATAATGTCAATGTTATCTGTCACGTCGGTATGAAGGTCTCAATTGTTATAACAATTGGTAAGATAACAATAACATAAGAATTGAGACCTTCATACTGACATGACTGATAACATTGACATTATTTTATCTTTTCATGATCAATTGTTATATTTATAATCTTTTTTTTTAAATTCAAGTTAGTATAATTAATCATATGTGAAATAAATAATTATAATTATAACACATCAATGTTCCTGAGGTGGATTATTGATTCGAAAGCGCTCAAACATACTATTAAAGATTGTTGGTAACTGGAAACTATTATATAAATAAATTATATATCAATACCAACAGGCCACGATTAATAAAATTAATATAAAAGGTATTCACGTACATTACTATTTGTAGGGGTTTATCTGTCAAAGGTAAACATACTGGAAACTATTATATAAATAAATTATATATCAATACCAACAGGCCACGATTAATAAAATTAATATAAAAGGTATTCACGTACATTACTATTTATAGGGGTTTATCTGTCAAAGGTAAACATTTCTCTCAATCAAAACGATGAGTAGAATATGCATGGTTTTTTTATATGCACTCTCGGTTTTTTTTTTACATTGGTATTATAGTAACTAAAATAAATACGGAAATAATATACTACGAATTACATACACTAAGCATTAAAACGATTTTCGTTGTAGCTGAATTTGCAGTTGCAGCAGGAAGGTCAACATGTTAAATAATTAACAAGTTGAATAATTAAACTGTTAATTAGTCTTAAATAATTAAATTAAATTAAATTGTGCTGTTGTTACAGCAAGCTCAACGACAAAGAAATTTTATATATATATAATTTTTAATTGGAAGTGCATATTATTTTTTTTTTTTTTTTTTGGAAATGTGCTTCAGCCAATATGTTAGCTGTTTATATTTGAAGGATTATACACAACGTATATTTTCCACGGTAGTTGAGCGAAACGTGTTATTACGTTAGGCTTTTAAAAATCTTTAAATTTTTCTTAGTTACTATCAGAAAGAAATGTTGGCTAAAAGAAGAATCAGTTTTTGGACAGGAAGTAATCTGCAAAGATTTAAGATTTTGATCGATTTAAGAAATAATTGATTCAAATCAGACCAAAATTTGAAGAAAGATAGTCTTTATTTTATTGTATATAAGGTTTGTTTGTTGCTTCTGTTTATTTATTCGACAAATTCTTATTCTTCTTGTAGTTCGATTTATAATAATCTAGTAATAATAAACTTTCTAGTTGTAGTGCTTGAATGTATAAAATTTTGCATTTAACATATCAAGAAAAAGTACTGTAATGTAATAATATGCCTTGAAGTTTTCTGCTTGTCTTTTTATCTAAAGAAATATGTTTCTAAGAAAAAACTCTTATTGAGAAAGAATCAGACTCAATTTGGGGATGAGCTGGAATAAGAAAAGAATAGAAAAGCGAAAAGTATTTGAAGAAGGATGAAGGGGAAACAGACAGGAAGCACGATTTGTTTTCTGCAGGGTGGCGCCCGGAGCCCCGGAATGCAATAACTCCCCCACCTCCTCTGATATTGATAATGTAACCTGTCAATACCGTACTCAGCTACTGGCCTACAACCTCATTTCCCGGGCAAATTGATACCGAGGGCTTCCTTTCGAAACATTCTACGTTTCTTCCAAACAGGAAATAAGCCGTCTCTCATAGAATTCACCCTAACATTTCAATAAAACAATCACTTCCTGCAAGAGGTGCTCGTTTAATAATACATAGGATTTATAATACTCTATTTTTTGTACATCAAGAAATTTTGACAATAAATTCCTTACAATTTATTTTTATAGGGTCGAATGGATGTGGTAATATTTGTGTTTGTTCAGTTGCATATAAGTAATTATGTAAATAATCATGATTATATAAATGTTAAAAATTATTACAACTGGAGATAAATAATTTTTAATTATTCTTAAATCAACGCCTTTTTACGATTATTCCCTACTTTTTATAAATAACCTATAAGCTACTTTAGAAAAAAAATCAAGACTTAGCATCTTTATTACACTAACCTGATCCCCGGCAGGATCGGTTTTGATAAGCTGAGCTTCAAATTGGCTTAGATGACAATCCTCATTTCTGTTGATGATTTTTTTGTCTTATTATAATTTCCTTGAACGGAGAATGTAAATAATACATGTAGATAAATTCTGCATCTATGGGTTTTTATTTTATTTACTGACAGGCCGGTCATGACTTTGAGCTCTCATTTGTTGTTTTTTGTTACTATTCTAACCAATTATTTTCCTGCTCTTCATACTTACTACAGTGTTTAGGAGATGATATTTTTCATCCATAAATTCTCTGTTGATCTATTAGGTAATTTACATATTACAATTATAAAAATATGAAGCTTGGAGAAGTTTCAAAACTGATAAGCGTACGGCGATGTACTGTTTATTTTCGATAAGTAAAAATAAAAAGTTTATAACTGTTTTTACAAACACGAAGTCTGAAAAGTTTAAATTTTAGATTATGTGTTTTTACCTTTATGTGTGTTATAAAGAAATCCCTGAATTTTAATGATCAATTTAAAATACGTTCTTTTGCCAACGTAAATAAAAAAATATCCCTTTCGGCACGCCGGAAGGTGGAGATAGATTTCACCGTTGCTAAGTAGGGGATTAAAAAAGACTTCCACTTTAAAGTTAAGAAAAACTTCAAATTTACTCAATACAACAATGGTTGCAGGTGAAAAAATATTTCACGTGTTTAGCATACAACAAACCCCATCTTCTTACAATTCCAGCAACATTTTGGTCATTCCTTGCCGTAAAGGTCGGTCATATCAAAAATTGTTACAGACAAAAGCTTTAGGTAATGCTTAAAGGACTAACAACCACTTTAAACCGATTCGATACTGTGCCTGTTAAGGGAGGTATGATTTTTTTGTCTTCGAAACCCCATTTTTTTAACCCCGTGGGTTAATGGTTAGTGATGTAAAAAAAATTTATTTAAATAAATTTTAGGCCCTTATTCATAGAAGAATAGTAGGAACATTAAATGAATTCGATGTTTTACTTAATAAGAAAGTAATGGCAATATTTTGTTTTTTCGAAAAGTCCGTCCATTCCACCCCCATGGTGCGATTTTGACCGTTAACGAACTCGACCGAAATACGACATTTATCATGTCCACAAGAAACTGAAATATATGTATATAAATGCATATCTAACTTTTGAGCGGTTTTGAGTGGTTTTGGGGTCTGGGGGATGTGAAATGCGAAGATATGTCGAAATTTTCCGGAAGTAGAATTATGGTGTCAATTTCAATAAGTAGCTTTCTTATGAAATCTACCTGAAAGTATAATCTAGAAATCTTTTTAATTTTTTATAAGTACGAGTAATAAAACGAATTAAAATTTCATATATTGCTTCTTCAAAACTACATTTTACATTTAACTGTTTTAAAACGTCTGCATTAGGAACTGAGGGATAGGATAATTTATTTAAATTCAGTAATTACATTCAGGAGATTAATAAATCTCCTTAAATATTTTTTTTTATAAGATATAATTGATAAGATATTACATATATATTATATATATACACGAGTATATATTTTTTTTGTAAGTTATAAGAAAAGTGCGTTACACTGTAATAAAACTGATAATTATACTTAATAAAAATAGTTAAAGACAGGTATAAAAGAAAAGCAGCTATTGAATTATATTTATTGATAATACATAAATTATACAGTTGTTAAATCCATTTTCCTCTGCAAAATAGTAACTTTTCTTTTTAATATTGATTATTATAACGTTACAGTAACTTTACAATCAGTTAAGAGTTAAAATTGAACAATAAGTAAATAAGCTAAATTTGAAATGAACAATAAGAACCTACAGACCCAGTGGTTTGTAACTTAAAAGTTAACAACTAAAAGAAATGGAATTGAAGAGGATTTCGTAAAGCTGGTTTATAAAACCACGTAATTGAATCGATATATCTAAGCAAGGATATTTTTTTTCATTAATCTTGAAAAATCGCTAATAGTGTTATCCAATAAACTGCCATATAATTTGGATGCCGATCCAAACGATTTTGATATCGTTGATTGATCAGAGAGATTTCTTGCCTAACGGTTCGTAATTTAAAATCATTGTATATGAGGTCATTGCTTATATACCAAGGTATGTTTAACATTTTTTGCAGTGTTTTTGTCTGAGAACATTCAAGTATGTCAATATTGAAATTGCTTGCTGTACCCCACAATTCAAGTCCCTAAGTCTAAATTGGTTTCAAGATGGATTTATAAATCAATAATTTATTTTTTAGCCGAGATTTGTGTCCTATTAGCCAGTACATGTTTTTAATCTTTAGGTGTAACTGCATTCGCTTAGATTTGATATGTTTTACTCAAGTAAGGCGCCGGTCAAGATGAAAACCTAAATATTTACATTCTTGAGAACTTGGAATTGGAATATTAAAGATAGAAACAGTTGGGCAGTTTTCCTTTCGAAGGGTGAAGGTGACGTGCTTCGACTTTGTTTCCAGTTATCTTTAGTTTCCAACTTGTAAGCCAGGATTCGAGAAGAATGAAATAATCTTGAATATAATGAGATGAAGTAGCTGGATTTTCATGGACAGCAAGAAATGCAGTATCGTCAGAAAATATTGCAACGGTTGTATGTGCCGTAATTGGCAAGTCGGCAGTAAACAGAACATATAACGCTTCCTGAAGTACCGCTGATTTTATTAGGAAAAAATCCGCTAAAACTTCTTTATGCTCAACTTGAAAATATCTATATTCTAGGTAATATTTTATTACTACATAGAAAACATGAGGTAACACCTTTTTTTAATTTATAGAACAACCTTACGTGCCAAACTTTGTCAAAATCTTGGCTGACATCGAGGAAAATCGCTGAACAGTATTTTTTGTTGTCTAGAGCATGATTTTTAACGTTAACAATTCTGTTTTCTCGCTTAAAAGTAGAATGTTTCTCCCTAAACCCAAATTGGTGATTTGGAATTTGATCATTTGCTAACTGCTTCATTCTTTATAAAAAGAGCTTTTGAAACACTTTAGAGAGCACAGGAAGCAGGCTGATAGGCCTATAAGATTTAACATCTATTGGTTCTTTACCCGGTTCTCGTATAACAATTACTTGTGAAATCTTCCACGGACCAGGAAAATTACCAGTTCGGATAACAGCATTAAAAATTAGAGTGAATAAACGTATCGCTTGTCGAGGTAATGCTTGAAGAACCTGACCGGTGATTACATCATATCCCAGAGCCTTTGTTGGATGGATGAATGTTGTTAATCACTCGAGAAACCTCGTGGATTGAAAAGCGCTTAATTGGTAAGTACATTTGAAAAGGAGAAATCAAATTTTCGGAAATTTTCCTAATTTCATTTGAATCCTTTTCGTTATTATTGGGCTGGAACACATAGGAAAAGTGCTCAGCAAATAAGTTCGCCTTCTCTTGAAAACTCGCCCATGTTCTGTTATTTTTACGGAGAGAAGGAATAGACTACCGGGGTCTGCTAACGACTGCAGCTTTCCATAAATTATATTCGATAAAGTATATTTAGCAGACTGCTTATCTGAGCTATCTTCAATATAAGATTGAAACGAAATATTTTTAAAAGTTTGAATTAATTTTTTTAATCATTGGAAAGCCTTGCTAAATCTTCCCTTATCAGCAGGGTAACAAGTTCTCTGCCATACCAGTCGTAATCTCCGGCGTTCTTCTATCTTTTCTCTGATGAAGACCGAATATGTATTTTGAGCTGGGGGAGTAGAATCTAAATTGGGAATGGAGGCCCACGCCACTGACTGAATCAATTTGGTCAGTTCGTGTACTGCATTATACACATCGGCTGGTGATTTTAAAGGCGTGTCCAACCTTGTATTTTTCTCTAAAAAGCCTTGAAAACGTCATTTACGGGTCAATTTATTAAAGAGAGTAGGAGATCGAGCAGGTAGCATAATGTCAAAAGATACCGTAAGCACAACAGATGTATGATCACACAAGTCAAAATATGGTTCAACACGTAAATAGTTTTCAGAAATACCTTTGAAAATAAAAAACATCCAGTAGATCTGGAATTTTATTAAGATCTGCAGGCCAGTAGGTTGGTTTTCCAGAAGACAAACACTTCAAATTATTGTCAGTCAAGTTGCCTGCCTTTCGGTGATGTTTGTCGCGATTCCCACTGTAGGTGCTTAGAATTCCAATCTCTACCACAGATGATTCTCGAACTCAAGTATCTAAAGAATGATGTAAACTGATCCGCCTTCACAGCATGCCTTGGTGGGCAAAAACGGAAGAGACAGAAAAATGTGACCGTTCATAATGGACAATCACGGTAATGGCCTGCAAAAAGTCGTTTTTGTGTTCCAGCTATATAAAGTGAGAAAAAGTACTTTTAATAATAACAGCAGTACCGCCGTGTGCATTCCCCGATAGGTGATTGGTGCAATATATTGTATAGCCATGAAAGTTGATAAAATGTCTTTCAGTAAACCTTGCCTTTCAAATATAAGCATTATGTCTATCTTATTAATATTTAAAAAAGCTTCTAATTCTAGTTTTTTATCGGACAACCCGTTAGCATTTCAGATTGTTAGTCTGAAACGGTTGTTCATTTTCTCTCAAGACGATTCATGAATAGTCCAATCATTCTATCCATCATATTTACAAGCATTCGCTCAAATCTTTGAAACATATGGTCCACGACATTCACGAGCCAATGAAAATTTTGGTTATCAATAGTTTGTTGATCATAGAGACTACTCATTTTAACTTTTTCAGCGTAGGTAGGACCAGAAATATTCAGCCTATTATTATGTTTATTATTATTGCTATCACTAACATTACCATTATAATTATGAAAACCATTGTTACTCGAGTTAGTTACATAAACACCTCCTCTTTTAGCACTCAGATTGTTAATATTGATTGGGATAATTATTATTATCAGCAGAATTGTTATTAGTTGCAATTCTGGAAGATAGGGCGGGTTTGGGAGAATAAACCTTAGTTCTATATTGTTGATAAATTTTACACCTTTTGTAATTCGCGGGGTGTTGATCGCCACATTTGATGCAGGAAGCTGGAACCTGTGGTGCCTGGAACAGACTATTGTGACATGATCTGTACCACATATTACATAACGGTGCGGGCGATTGCATAGATTTTTGGTATGCTCAAAACGTTGACAAGGTTTGCTTTGGACCACTTTTTTTTAACATACAGAACTGTAAAGCTTACAATTGTATAGCTGAGAAATCTCACATGAAAAATTTCTTTAATATTAGATTTGGGCTCCAAATCTACGAAATAGTGGCAGCGGTTCCTTAGTTTGACGAAGTAGAACGTTAGTAACGTCTCTAACCTCGTGGGCAAACTTCGTCAATTTATCAATGATTACTGGATTTATCTTCCGAGTGATGCAAGTCTTGCATGACTACTCGATATGTTCTTTCATGTTTAAGTTTATATGTATAGTGATTGATATTGTTTTCAAGCAATTTTGACTTAATAATTTTACATGTTTCAATACCAAGTGGCAGAACTTTTACCGTGAAGCCCATTTCATTGTCGTCAATTTTTATTTAATAGCATTACAATTAGGAAATAATTGTGGCAGAATATTTTTCTATTCAGTTATTGCATTAACGCCTGTTACAAAAATTGGCTCACGTTTTATGGTTTTGCATGACAAGCTTCGTTGTCAACAATTTTTTCAAAAAAATAAAAATTTATTTGAAGTAGAAATAGCAAATGTAGATGGACCAGCTGATTGTACGCAAATATTGGATTCAGTATAATTTGTGCGTTGGCGGTTTTTTGCCACTGGAATGCCATCGTTCTGCCAACTGTACATTTTCGTTTTGTATGCACAACACTGGTATTGCTTGGCAGGAAAGGGTTTGCCTCAAAAAATCCGTAATATTGCTTTCACTCTCTGCTCCTGAAAAGACACTCATGTTATCGATAATGTCGATAACATGAATGACTCACGTCACTCGTATTATCGACCCTGGTTGATCGATGAGGCGTAAACTAGAGAACGTGTATACAATTTAAGATCAGAAGAATTATATCAAACCAAACAGGGATTAAATGATTTGCAACAAAAATCAAATAAACGAAGTCATGATCAACTCCAACTTGGGAGAATATTGTCCGATAATATCAGAGGAGTAATGAACAAAAAGATAAAAATTTTTTGCAATTTATTATTAAAGATCCCGGCATGTATGCCTCAGTGTATATGTTCTTCTTGTGAGGGTCTATTTTTCAGTCACCCTGTAGTTAACTTTAATGTAGATAAAATTAAACAAAAATTCCAGAATAACTAAATAAAATTAAACAGGAATTAAACTAGAAAATCCAAAAATAATACGATTCTAAATTATAATTTTCAATTAATATTAAATAATCAAATGTTTCACCAAATCTATTACATATATACATATGTAATAATGCCTATTAAATTACATATACACATTTTTAAATGTACATAAAATCTTGTTTCAGTAATAACTTCTGATTATTTTAAAAAAATTGTTTTTATTGAATTATTATTAATTGTAAACATTTTGTTTACAAACACCGTTTAATAATTATTAATAAATCAATATATTTAAATTAAAAAAAAAACAAGTTAAAAAAAGTGAAGTCTGATTCGAACCGATGTGCCTGCCCTTGTGAGATCCAAATATTTCATTAATTAAAATTTTATTTGGCTTTAACTCTGGGATCAATGAAAATAAGTACCACTAGTGATACATCGTTGAAAAGCTCTCAGTGAGGGCTTATTACTACTACAGTTTAAAAAAGTAAAATATTCAAATTTTTCCGATTTTGGGCTTTTTTGGACACTTTTGGTTCAGGCGATTGCAATGAAAATGGGAGGTGCAAAACTGGATGTTACAACAGTCCTAAATAAAAAATTTCATCATTCTACGGCTAATCGTTTTTGAGTTATGCGAGATACATACGTACGTACAGACGTCACGCCAAAACTAGTCAAAATGGATTCAGCGATAATCAAAATGGATATTTCCGTTGAAATCTGAAATTTTTCACCATCGCAGTACTTCCTTTACTTTGTACAAGGAAGTACAAAAAAAGTTACCAAAATGTATAAGTATGATATATCTTTTATCTCGCTATGTTGTATTAAAAATTAAAAATTTTATAAAAAAATGTTTTGCTTCATTTAAGCTACTCCTAACTTCAAATTGTTATTTTATAAAAAAAAGATCGAAGGCTCAAGTGAATAAAACCCCAACTGTAAATTAAATAACAACCACTCAGAAAAAAATTTCCTGCCCATTTCCCCTTAGAAAAGTACACACATTGCAATAGAAAGTTTTGATGTATTCATAAACATTATTAGTTTACAGATGAACTGTAACCATACCATCATCACTAACCTATAAACATCAGTAACCTTAGCTACTAATACTATTACTAAATTAAATTAACGGAGTAAGCAGCAAAGGTTCCATAAGATGCTTTCTAACTTGACTCCCTTGCAAGGAAGGCTTAAGGGCAGATTACTACACTATACTATACAGTAGTGTGAAGGAAGATGGATATATAGGAGGTTAGAACGCTTGAATCCCGTTTCCTAGTAGTTTAATATCATTAGATCTCGTCGAGCGGCTCACGTAAAATATTGTTAGACCTTACAACACGACTATTAACAGCACATGCTCACAAATCCATAGATATGCATGCACGCTTTGTACATATTTAAAGGACGTGCATAATATTCATAAATCTCTTCCTAATCATAATAACCTTATAAAAATTACTTTTTAACGTAAATAAGTAATGATAAATTACACGAAAACTGTTTAAATTTTCCACGTTATTCATTCTAATTATTATTTTAATTTCAAAATAAAAGCTTCTATGTGTAACGAAAATGTTACAGTAATTTTTGTACCTGAAGATTAACAAATTCCTTTTTAACTTTTTTCTTTACGTAAACCTAATAACTAGTTTATATTTTACTTTTCAATTAGTATATAGCAGTGATTCCCAAACTGTGTACCGCGGCGCCCTCTTCACAGGGGCGCCGTGAAATGTTGCAAAAGCTTCGTAATTAATTGAACCAAGACATTTATAATTATTAATTTAATGTTAAAAAAGTAAAAAAAATAATGAAGATGGACGAGTTTTATTTATTTTTATCTTTTACTTACGAGTAGTCATACTTTTACTTAAGGTAGGGCGCCATGGAAAAATTTTAATTGAAAAAAGGCGTCGCGACTCGGAAAATTTTGGGAACCACTAGTATATACCGCTGATAAATTACTTTATCACATGTAAAATGGATATTTCATTATATTTTTTTAATATTTTTTATTTATTTTTCCCTAAAATTCATATTAGAACATTTTTTCTATTTACTGCTTAAACTGTGAAAATATACCCTTTTCCTTAAGAGAACGTTTATGTTCTGGCTGACATTAATTTTTTCCCTTACATTACCCCTCCAGTGTCAAATGTACACAAATCATTTTCTTTTAATCAAGTACATTTGCCGATCTCCGTGGCGGATGGTATTGTGCCTCGGCTTTTCATCCTGAGGTCCCAGTTCGGGTCAGGTAAGGTATTTTTTATACGCTACAAAATTTCAATTCCATATTCCCATGCACGAACTTTCAAATATATATGGTGAATTAATTATCAAAAAAAAAGATCAGATGATTTTTAACAAAAAAGAATCTAGATTTTCCATAAAAAGATTTTTATCGAAAAATATAATATATAAATATATTTCATCTTCTTACTGTTTTTATTAATTGCCTTTATTAATTATTATTACTAACCTGTCGTTTAGATTGAGGTTCCGCCTGCTGGATCCCCGGGGCCCAGACCAATCCCGGAGCTGACACTAAGACCTCTCGGGACACGGGGCTTACACCAGGGCCGCATAGCTGGCTTCGCTTGCTCGCCTGTTTAGCCAGAGGTCTTCGCCACCTGGTTCCCCACAGTGTTCGTTGCCCTCATAGTAATGCGAATAATACTGTTAATAACAATTAAAGTATTCAGATTTTATGGAAACCCGAAAAAGAAACTGCCTGCCTGCCTGCTGGCAGGCAGGCAGACAAGTTAGACAAATAGTCTTTCGAGTTAATGAAAAATACGCTATGCTTCAATCACATACAAAACATAACTTAAACTTTGCAATGTTTTGTTGAAGTGGTTTAAATACACATTTTTTTTGCAGTATTATATACTTTTAGAATTAAAAACAAATCTTTTCTCGAACTAATTACTTGAGATTATAAATGATCAGCGGTTGTATTATTATAATGTCAAATTAAATGCAGTATGATGCTAGTCATGAGGTTAAATTGCTTGAGTGAAGAAAGCAATCACAGACCTATCCAAAAACAAGTTAACGAAAAAAAATTCTGGAATACATGCAATGGAAATTTTAAGAGACATACTTTAATTTATAATTAAAAAATATATTAGATATGTTTTTTCTGTAGCTAATAAACCTTAAATAAAATATTAAAATATATACGCGTATATATATATTTTTTTTATAACTGTTAGATCATCTTTGTAAAATAAAATGTATTAATTTTTTGGCTTGAAAAGCACATGTAAAAAAAACATAATATTCTATTTTCGTTCAAACATTGTTGATCTTCAGTATAATATTAGGATTTATTTATAAACTACTACGATCGTATACAATATTTAATCGGAATGGTCTAAAGTATTTCTTTTACTAAATATATTCTTTATTTTAAATGCTATTTACATATGAATAATCTAATGGTAACATGAATTTTAAAATAATTTATCTTGATAAGTAACATTAAAAAATAAATTTATTAGATTCGCAGCGTTCTTTTGAAGACATCTTTTTTAATATTAAAAAAATTACAATAAAAAACATTTTACGGTAACAAAAATTGTTTTTTCTGTTTAGTTGACAAAAGTCTGTTTCTTATAACGGTTTGATAGAATACCTTGGACTCAATATTGTTCCCCAAATTGAAAAAGTTCGATAATTAATCAGTGGTAAGCCGGAGCGATTAATAACTTACTGCCATCCCTCCCAAATTAATCCAGTATGTTCTTCTGCTAAAACAGCTATGTTTTCGCAGTTTCCTTTCAGTACAATTTCTAAACGGAGTAGTAACAATTTTTCCATTTTTATACCATTCAGCTCGTTGAACGACTTTTTTGTCTTTTTCATCATAGCTGATCTCGTCCCATTCAACTACCCATCGAGCTAAATACCAAACAATATGATTAAGCTTAATAATATCACTTTCAAATACCACTTTGTGAGTTTTTGTATAGTCTGGTTAACCTTTAACAGTACCTCTTGAATTATCCTTAATAAATACTGTAATATAAGCTAAGGGTTAGCCCATGTTCCAACGAGTAATATTGAATGATATCATTCACCAGCTTAGAAGTATGAGCGTTTACTAATTTGGTATTTTTACCAATTACGTATACTTGCATCATCAGTTGATATAAATATTCTTCTATTGAAGTAAAATTAGTATTTAAATGCTTAAATTCGTCTTCTATTACTTCCATTATTTCTTGATTCACCGAAGAAGTTTCTATCTTTAAGTATGTAACTCTTCCATAAGAGACAGAGTCGTCCATAACCGGAGGATTTTCTTCATTTATTCTACCGGCCACATCTTGGAGAGTGACTCCAAAACCAAAAAAATCAGCTGGTTTATTTGGAGTTTGTACACTCACTGTGTAAAATATTTGCTTGAATCTGTGTATCATTATAATTTTTTTTTTTGTTTATTCACTGCGTCAAAGTCAATGCCTGACTCCACTTTCATATTTTTGAATTCCGTACCGAATTTAATTCTAACCTGAGATCTTTGGTGTAAACAAAACCGTAATCATGTTGGAGAATTACATTATCGTCGTAGTTATTCGAGTATTTTTCGAACCGAGAGTTCAAGATTTTGTTTAAAGATTCTTTGAAATTAGCGAATGATGGAATTATCTTAAAGCTATTCTCAGTTGACAGACCCGGTATATTAACAGTATCTTTAAAGGGGTTTCTTTCAAAAGATAAAAATTATTATATATAAGACGATAATTAGCTAATAGTAATGACCCAGGAAAAGTTCTATGTTCATTATTGCGAGCACATCAATGTCAGGCTTTCCATTTGTAATACTAGAAATCTTACGGGTAATGACGATAAAACTATTTGTACTATCGAGTCAACTTTCTTATTTATTTATTTTTTTTTTTTTTACGTCGGAGGGGCAACCAGACGCCCAGTAGCGCGTACTACTGGGTGTATGATTTTTAAAACTATTATAGTTTTGTAAATTACAGCAAGCACTTAAAATTTAATAAAGATTATTTTTTTATTAATGAAATAGGTTGAATGTAGAAAACGTTTTAAATACGAAAAAATTAAAAAAAATCTAGTCAAAAACATCAGCAAAAATAAACTGTTACTTAAATATTTATCATGT
The DNA here is from genome assembly GCF_047948215.1 of Lycorma delicatula. Lineage (NCBI taxonomy): Eukaryota > Metazoa > Arthropoda > Insecta > Hemiptera > Fulgoridae > Lycorma > Lycorma delicatula. The sequence continues at coordinate 190,055,604 of NC_134457.1, read as the reverse complement.
GGTTTTGGTAACCTTTTTCTTAAAATTCAACAGAAACAATTTGTAAGTTTTGCGTATTTTTAATTTACACCGTCTATATCATGACATCATTACATCCGTCATAAGAAAGTTGGGTGTTTTAATTTATTTACTGTAAGTCATCCTTCTTGGTGGCTTTTCTTTTGTTTTGGTGTTTTTTTTTTGTTTTTTTTTTTAATAAAATACAGATGTTTTAGCTGTTAAATATAATTCAAAGAAATTTGTTACTTAATCAGTTGTGATTTTGTGTACATTGGCAACGGCCATACGGGCTCTTTGTGATTGGTCGTTGTGTTTGACAGCGGCCATCTTGCATTGATCTGATTGGTTTTCCTTTGTTTACATTTCCATCTGATTTATTAGCCTCTTATTTATTAAAAAACTGTACAAATTAAAAATAGATAGATAGATTTATTAAAAATAGATGAAAACAATCTTTGATGCGGGTTATATATCGTGCTAAAATTTTTTTATCGTGTTTTTTTTTTTTAATATAATACAGTTGTTTTAGCTGTTAAATATAATTCAAAGAAATTTGTTCGTTGTGTTTGACAGCGGCCATCTTGGATTGATCTGATTGGTTTCCTTTGTTTACATTTCCAAATTAAAAATGTACAAATTAAAAATAGATAGATAAATTAAAATTAGATGAAAACAATCTTTGATGCGGGTTATATATCGTGCTAAAATTTGAGCTCAATCGGTGCAGAACATTTTGAGTTTTTGAAGCGTACACAAACGAACTTAACATTTATATATATATATATATACATTACTACGGAAAATATATTTATATAAATTTACTATTTCACATGTACAAGGGTATATCAAATATAAACGGGAGTTTTGTTCTTGAGCATCTACGGTTGGTAGGACTGGGCTCGCGCTTCTAGTATGCTTGGCTGTGGTCATTAGGAGTGGGGAGAGCCGGCCATTTCACGTTTCCAAACAATTCGTCACTAACTTTCACGATGACGGAGCAACAGGTGCCCCGTCCACTGCGCAACGCATAATTATAAAATTTCTTGCTCGTGAAGGAGTTCAAGGATCGGAAATTTTCCGGATATTGACTGCACAGTTGAGAGACAAAACATTGTCAAGGACTCCTGTGTTTTCCTGTCATAAAGAGTTCAAGGAAGGACGAGCAAGAGTAGAAAATCACGAACACGATCGCCGTCCTCGGACCATCATTACAGACGAAAACATTCGTGCGGTTCGAGACATTCTTGAAGATGATCGACGGGTGAGAAAATCCGAAATTGCAGAACAGGTCGGAATAAGTTATGGGAGTTGCCAATTGATCATCACAAACAACCTACAGTTTCGTAAAGTGCCAGATGGTTCTCTCGTCTTTTGGCCGCAGATCAGAAGTTGAGATGTTTGTCAGAGGCTTACAGCAAGGTTTGAGAAAGAAAGTGATGTATTTTTGAGCCGGATCGTCAGTTGCGACAAAACGTGGGTCTAACGCAGCTCTAATGGTCTGAAAACTAGAAGAAATGCACTGGAATTAACTTGATCATCCTCCCTACAGCTCGGACCTATCGCCTTGCAATTTTCATTTGTTTGGGCCTCTTAAGGAAGCTCTAGGAGGGCAACGATTTGAAGATGACGAGGGCGTGGAGGGATTCGTGCGCAATTGGCTCCTGATGCAACCAGCTTCATTCCATGATGCTGCGATAAAAAATCTTCCCTCTCATTGGGAAAAATGTATTTCTAACGCAGGAAACTATGTAGAAAAATAAATTATATCTGCCTTTTATTTTTCAATAAATAAATTAAAAAAAAAAAAATCCCGTTTATATCTTATTTACCCTGATTCCAAATTGAGACACTATAAAACTGTAGAACTACCACAAGCACTGTGTGAGATAGAATGTCTACACTTTTTTTAGAACAAGAAATAGCAAAAGAAGAAAAAAGAATTAAAAAAAAAAGAAAAGTGATCTGTTGTACTACTAGAAGCACTGTGTGGGATAGAATGTCTGCAATTTTTTCAGAACATGAAAAAAGTAGGAAAAAGAATTATAGAAAATTAGAAAAATTTATGGAACAAAATATGAAAATGGAATTTACAAATTGAAAGTAAAAGAGAAGTTTGAAAATATACAAAAAACATAGGGGCTTAATCAGGAAAAGAAGATTAAAGTTTTATAGAAATTTAAGCAGAATGAACAACCCCAAAGATTGATAAAACAAATATTTAAATTCTACATAAACAGAGCCACAAAGACCAAGCGGTTTAAAGAAATAAAAACAGATCTAAAAATATCAAACATTTCTAATAGGTAAAGATAGGTGTAAAGACACAGATAAATTTATAAAAGTGATTCGAGAAAGATAGTAAAAGATAAAGAAGGATATAAACAGATAATAAATAGATGGACGGAAGAAAGGGGACAACAACAGAGCAAAAGAATGAAAACCTTTTGGGAAAAGAAAAATAAGTCAAAACTATGCAAATGTGATCTGTAGTGGTCGGAACGAAAAGAAAAATATATGAAGTAAAAAATACATTTTTCATTTAATCTCGGTTTTTTTATGTGGAACCGAATTAAAATCAAATACCAGGAACTTGCATACTAACTCTTTATTTTGCGCTGACTTCAAAAAATATAAATTTTTTAATGAGGAATTGAAAAAGTTTTTTTCTTTTCCTACTTCCTTGTACGAAGTAAAGGAAATATTGTGATTGAAAAAATTTCGGTTTTCAGATTTCAACGGAATTATCTATTTTGACCAATTCCTAAATCCATTTTGACTAGTTTCGGCGTTACATCTTTACGTACGTACGTATGTATTTCACAGAACTCAAAAAAGATTAGCCGTAGGCTAATTTTACTTTATATATAAATTACAGTTTGTGTCCATAACTAATGTAAATTACACTTTCTTTCTGGAATATTAAGGCGAGATTGTTTTTCAGTACAGTATACTGTAACAGTTCATAAAACTGCCACAACCGCAGATATTGTTTTAGCAGTTAGTATTCTTCTCAATATCCCATATGATTTTATAAAATAATTTAAAAAATTATTTTAAATTAATACAAAAAACTTACGTGCCCATATGGTTAACGTAAACACACAAGTAATAATAAACGTAGATAACATGAATCTATACAAAACATATAATATATTAATAATAATAATTAATTATGCCACAATCCACTCTCATAAGAGGACAGAACAAACAGCATTTAGAGGCACAGGGACCTAGCGCAAAAGAACAGTCAAGAGGTCAAGGTATTTTACGCTAGCCGTGAAAGGAGTAAATAGCAAGTAGTGGGAGAAGAACTAACAAACCTTACTGGGTTAAAATATTTCAAAAAGTACAAGAAACGAACTTGCAGTCTAGAAAATTAGACCACCACCTTTACCATTCTACTAAAACTCTTCTTTTCTGCAAAGAATTCCAGCTCGTGTACAAAGTGACTGGCAATTTTGAGACATTTAGTCGAATGCAATAGAATTATCTGTCTGATGGAAAAAGACCTTGACTGTTCGTAACAAATATGCTGGTACTCTTAATCAAATTTCAAAATTGATACTACTGCGATCATGCAGAAGTTCATGAAAGAATAAAAGATCAACTCACTTTCTTCTCACATTTAAATGCTTTAGCCTCAACTCCTGAAATACATCGATGACATCGAGGAACAGGAACTTGTAAGACATCCAGGAAATAAAGTTTTTCTGAACATTCTCAATTATGTTATCGGTGTAGGCACACTCACTGTTCCAAATAACTGTAGAATATTCAAAATGTGTCCTAATTAATGATTTGTACAGAGTCACACATGTATCAACAGAAGAAAACCGCTGGCGGATCCACTTTATTGATCCTAGATTCCTCCATGCCTTTGACACAATACTGTTAACATGTTCAACTAGTGACAACTAGTCATCAAGTAAAACTCCAAGATACACTGCTCACTTGACTAACAGGAGTACCATTAATGTTGTTTGTACCTGAACAAGGACTGATTGGTCTTTCTTGAGAAGGATATCAGCAACATCTTTTTAATATTTAGACATATGATTATTCACAGACCAAGCGATGACCACCTCAAGAGATTTCTGAAGTCGCAAATGATCCTCATATTCACATATCGGAGAAAAAATCTTCATATCTCATATGAATATCAAAAAATCATCAACATTATCTCATACTGGCAATCTAAATTACAAGAAATGTCATTGATAAATAAGATGAAGAAAAGATGACCCAAATTTGAGTTTTGTGGCACACCAGATGTTATGGAGAAATCATTAGACACTGCTGCACCATATCTTACTCTGAAATGACGATGGCTAAGGAGGAGGTAATAAAACCTGGATGAAATCTGAAAGATGGTAATTTTCGAAGAAAGACATGATGAGGAAGTTTATCAAAGGCCTTTTCAAAATCTAAATGCAAAGTGTTAACCTGGCCTTGATTTTCGACAATAGGGCCGATGGTAAAAAGAAAGGAACTCAAATTTGAGGTAATGGAATGATCAGACAGGATACCATGCTGATGAGGATTAATAAGATGTTGAACTTTATGATAAATATATTTGAATAGGACTTTCTAAAAACTTTACTCCAAGGACAGATAAAGGACAGAAGTTCTTTAGGTCATTCGGTCCCTTCTTCAGAATAGGAGTTACAACAGCTTGTTTTCAAATGTCAGGGAAAGAAGTAGAATTTAAACTCCAATTGAAAGATGATGTTAGTATTGGAGAAATTATCTCGGAAACTCCTTTAATAATAAAAGACGGAATGCTATAAAGTCCACATGCAGATCCGACCCTGAGTTCCTTAATAACTACTTTGAAATTATCAACATAAATGGACGGAAGAGAAAAAGTAGTATCAGCATGGTGAATCATACTCTTTGAAACAGTGTTATCACTGAAAGACTGGTAGACAGACTGCAAATACTCTCCAAATTTGTGACAAGTCACCGCAGGATTAGACTGATAGACGCCTTCAATGGAAACAGAAGAGAAACAAAGCTTTCATTACGGAAGTTGTTGACGTACTTCCAAAATTTCTCTGGTTTCCTTTTGAGATCCTCCTCACAAAAAATGTGCATGTTGCAGTTATGCAACATGCACATCTCTATCTTGATTTATAAGATTTTTTACTCGGGCATGATGGGCAGAAAATAGACGATAGTCTTCCTGAGAACTTGACCTTTTATATCATGAATAAGCCTTTCTTTTTTCCTTTAATAAGAACTGTTGAGAACCAAATCAGATATTTAGATAACTACGCCTTTTCATAAGCATGCTATTCTTCATTACATTAACAATGATCTCATTAAAAGCAACAGCAGCTAGCTCAGTGTTTGAAGATAGCAGTAGATCAGACCAATTGTACTGAAAAAGGCAGGTTTTGTACAGGTTTAGATAATACCCCCTTGTAAAATCAAAAGAAGTAGATTGGCACCAGTGCTGCTTATCCAATCTGGAAACATGACATTCACAACAATGGGTAGATGGTGTAAGTCTGCAGAAAACAAAGCAATGTCCTCATGACTGATTCCAACATTTTCGATGTTTCTTATGACAAGGTCTAAAACACTCAAACCAGCAGAAAGCTTGTGAAATTGATTCAAGTTGATGTCATCAAGAAATGTTAAAATTGACGAGATCTTTTGTTTATTGTAACAATGACAACTACTGAACAGTGTACCTGTGTGCCAACCATAACCACTTGCGTTAAAATTTCCCAAGATGATAATCTCATGCGTTGTTACATCAATCTTGGCTACCAAAGAAATAAGATTATTGTTGAGATACCTTGGAGAAGAACTAGAGGCAAAGTAAAAACTTGATATCAGAAGATTCTTCCTTTCCATCATCTCCAACTCTACCCAAACACATTCTGCACAAGTTCCCTAAATCAGGTTTTCTATGGCCTGCAAAACAATTTTTGAATGCAATCAATGCACCACAACCTAGCAACAGCAGTCACTTTTACGAATATGCATTCCTATTTAAAATTTAACATTGAAACTGTTGTTCAGCTCTCCTGAAAAATTGAGTTTTTCACATTCGTTACTTTAGCATGGTGAGGACGATATGATAGAACATATATTTCATAATTTGAAAAATCAAACTGAAGAACATATTGTCAATAACATAGTATAATTTCAAATTTGTTTTTAAATTTAAGGTAAACGTAATAGAATAGTTACAGTATCTTTTAATACTCTTTTACCAATGCAATCCTATAATTTATATGATTAGTTAAATAATCTTCTTATTTTCATTTCATACTTGTATAATTATGACTTGATCACACCTCAGTTTTTAGGTACATAACAGAGCTTCCCAAACTTTTTTAGATTCTCATCACCCCTGCTAAGTCCAAATGTTTTCAAGACATCCACATCGAATTCTTATAAGTACACTTTGAAAAATAACCAATACTTTTTTGCAAAGGTTAGGTAAAAATAAATAAAACTGGTTTTATTTTTAGGTAAAATAAGTAAAAAGTGGTTTCCATCTGCTTCGCAAGATGTTGCTTTCTACATTGAATTGAAAATTGAAATAAAATTATAAGGTTTATTATAGGGTTGCATCAACCCTGTGAGGAAGTCAAATATCCTGAAGGTGCCAAGGCAAACACTTTGGGAACCACTAAGATGAAGTCTACTCTGCACTGAGTACATGCTTTATTACTGCATTTTCTTTTATTGTATTTTAGTTATTTTTTCGAGTAGTATATTTAAATATCGAGAGTAAAAACAAATGATCAACAATTGTTCATGTGTAGTATTGTTTGAAAAATCTTATTTAGTATAAATGGGTTTCTATACAATCCCTTTTTAAATGAATGTTTATTGTATTATTTTATCATTTTATATTATTTTTATTTATTTTATATTTTTATTATATTGTATTATTTTATTTTATTTTGTTTATTGTATGTTTTTGAGTAGCATTTTAGCTATTTCATTCAATTTAAACACCATCATTTAGTGACTATATTGTATATCCTAAATAGGAACTAAATTGCTTACAAATAATAAGATAATTAAAAATATGTAATAGTTGGACGCAAACTGCACAGAGGGCATTCTAGACTTCAAATTCACTATAACCTCTTTAAGGTAAAATTTGAATTAATTAATTTGGAGACCTATATGTTGTGATTTACTACAAACAGCTAACACAATAATATTATGACAATACTATTACATTGCTGCTACAGGAAGTTTTACAAATAAACGTGTAATAACTGGTTAGCATTTGGCAGGTACTTTTTTGTGATCTGGGGGATTGGAAGTCCCCGTGCATCCTCTATTTATTACTTATCACTACCCAATTATTACTTATTAGTAACCCAAATGTAATCAACTATTACACTCATTCCTAACATACAGAACATCTTTTAACAAAAAGAGAACTGGTAAACATAAAGCCTTGACATAATGTTTATTAATAAATTTTTATCACTGGATAGAAACTAGTACTGTTGTTAATTGATTGATGTAGAAATAAAAATAATATTCAACAAAGCTTACAGTATATTTCAAATCATTTACTAAACTCTCACCAATCTAGTAATTGAAAATAAATTTAGTTTCCAAAATTAAAACTTAATAATGTTAGCTACAGACAAAATTGCACTATTATTCATATTACAAATTTAATACATCTGTTTTTTAAAGAGGAGCCAAATTGTACCTAAGGTAAAAGCCTTATTAATGAAAGTGAAATGTAAATATATATTTGTGTCATATCTCTCTTTTTCTGTTTAGCCTTCAAACTGTAAGGTACTGCAAGCTACTAATTGTAGCTAATGATGTTAATTACTTCATGTCTCATAACGTCAACTAAAATTTTACTTTTATAAATTTTTAAATTTCAATGAACAAAAATAATTAATATGCTTGCAAACAGTATCCTAGCAGAAGAATATAAAATTATTAATAAAAAAATTAAATATAACATGCTAACTGCTTATTCTTTTTTTCTGATTTCTTGTTAAGCACTTTCTTAGAGATCTTTGCTCATTAGAACATGTTAAATTATAGAGAGTGATTCAAAGGAAATTTAAAAAATTAAATACCGTTAATGAAACATTTTTTTTAGAAAATGAATTTTATTTCATGTAATTGTACAAATGTTGCCATTTTAGGATACATACATTTTAGTTTATTTTTTAAAGATGACATCTTCCAGGTGACCTCCTCTTCTACGTAAACATTCACGAAGTCTCTTCGTTAAATTGTTCATGGTTTGACGTAACATCTCAACTGGAATTTCCGCAATTACTTCTCGGATCTTTGCCTTCAGTTCTTCCGTTGTAGCAGGTCTACTGTGGAACACTTTGCTTTTAAGGTGACCCCACAAAAAGTAATCGCAAGCTGAGAGATCAGGCGATCTGGGAGGCCATCTAATGTCACCATTTCGTGAAATGACACGTTGTCCAAACAATCGGCGTACTGCTGCCATCGATATTCGTGCAGTATGTGACGTTGCTCCGTCTTGTTGAAACCAGGCTCTGTTAAGAATCGGTGGAAATCTCTTTTGTTGTTCCACGACCAAGGTTTCAAGCACGGCTACGTAACGAGCCGACGTCACTGTAATCGCAAGACCGTTGTCATCCTCAAAATAATAAGGGCTTATAACACCGTAAGATGACATAGCACACCACACGGTCGCTTTCTGGCTGTGCAACGGACGCTGGTGTAGCTGCGTAGGAGTTTCTTGTGCCCAGTATCTGAAATTTTGCTTGTTAACAAATCCACTGAGGTGAAAATGCGCTTCGTCTGACATCACAGTTCGTGAACAAACTCTTCGTTATCATTTATCTTCTGAAGCATTACATTACAGAATTGTGCTCGCACAACTGCATCGTTCGGTTTCAGTTCCTGGACAATCTGCAACTTGTACGGATGAAATTGCAAGTCCTTCACTAACATTCTTCGAACACTTGAACTATGCGATTGTAAAGATGCTGAGAGACGACGGATTGACCGATGTGGACTTCGTGTGACAGCATCTTGTAAAGCTTGAACATTCTGTGGTGTACGGACGGTTCGCTCACGGCCTGGAGGTTTCTTTTTCATTGCCGAACCGGTTTCTTCAAAATTAGATATCCATGTTTTAATTGCATGTGCTGATGGAACACGGTCGTGCCGTCCCAGATTAAAATGACGGCGAAATTCTCTACGCGCTCCCTTCACAATGTTATTGTGTTTGTAAAACGCTTTGATAGCAAATGCACGTTGCGCAACACTCCAAGGATCCATGACAACTAAATGGCAGGTTAGGTTAGAGAGGCTAGCGCCACTTATCAAGTGGTACCAATCACCCACGGCTACGGCTACCAACACAACTTTCAAAATTTCCCGTTTCTTTGAATCACTCTGTATATGTTAGAGTAAAAACATATAAAGAAAAATTAAAGTATGGACAGATATGTTTATCAAGTCCCTAACATAAAATTAGTTATTCTACTATTACAATATATGGGAGAAAATGAAACTGTTCTTTTTGGTACCATAATTTGAATCTACATTTTAAATATAACTTAAATAATTTGAATGAAATGTGTTATTTGCCTAATCTTATTATCACTTTTAAATGTTATTTGTTTATAATTTTTTTTTGCTGTTTTTTTATTATATTAATTTCTTGAGTAAGGAATTTGAATGTATTGGTACATATTTCCATTGTGTATTGGCTCTGATGTGATCAGTATAGTTACATTTCTGAGTATAATATTTACATATTCATGCAACTGTCCCTGAAAGCTTCTGTTGTACATTGTAATAACAGCAGAATAACTCATTTAATAACTGAGATAGTAAACATGAAATGGTCATTTAATAACTGAAATGATAAACATTCCTCTTCATAATTTTACTTTTCAAGATATGTTTTTAATCTAATGTTTTTAATTTAAAATATTCTGATGCTGCTGAGATTTCTGCAAAAATGCTTAATGTGAAAAAAAGAAAAGAATAAAGAGTCAGTACAGGATAATTAGTTTTTTTTTTATAAATAATAAAGCAATTTGGTTATGATGGTTGATCATATTTTACATTGCATACAAGTAAAATTGTGTATAAATTAATTTTATTTGCTTTGATGAGACAAAAATATTGGTCTAAATAAAATCATGACTGCATTTGACATAAATGAATGAGCAATATTCATTTCTCAATATTATCTTAAATTTAAAATATGGTTTATTTTCAAGTCAATCTAGATTGTACATCCTGATTTCATTTATCCCATTTTATCATTTTTGACCTTCTAAACATGATTTTTCTCTTTTACAAACAAGACAAAATTAATCTTTGGCAAAGATTAATATTTTCAACTATCATCAAACTTGGGCAAGTTAGTAAGAATTTCATTTGAGTCATAATAATCCTGGAAATAATTGAGCATCATCTTTAACATTAAGAAAGCCTGAAGTTTAATTCTCAGGATGATATTATAGACTGATTCTTTAACATGACAAAAAACATGCGAGGAGATAAACTGAAGAATTTGGCTGAAGAAAAGGATTATTCAAAAACAAGTAATTGATTCAAATACTGATTTAAATGCCATTTTTATGTTGGATGGCCATATTGTTTGGTATGCAAAGGATTGCTGAAAAAAGTTTAGTGACAATTATTTAGTTGAGGGTACATGGTCCAATACCATAGCACCATGCTCTCCAGTTTTAACATACCTTGTCTTTTTCCTGTATAACTGCCTTAAAAATATCATTTACCCTGCTGAAAAATTGAATTTTTATTGATAACAGGAAGTAGCTATAACACCAGACTTTTTAAAAGCAGTATACATATGAAGGCAAAAGAATTGGATCTATATTTCCAAACCAAAATGAAGGATTTGATTATGAACAATTTTTATTTTATCAAAACAATTAATATAGTATATAATTTGGGTATATCTTCCATTTAAAATGTTTGGTTTATCCCTATTCCCCTAAAGGGAATTTCATTTTTAATGGTTACAACTATTCTCTTTTTCTACTTGTAAAAGTCCTACATATAATTTTATTTGAAATTATTAGGGACTCAAGATATACTGTGCATGCATATACGAGTACAACAATATTTTTAAAGACTTTTTTATTTATTAGTCTAATTTAATGAGTTTCAATTTTTTTTATACTATAGCCTTGATTTAACGTTGTCAAAGTATACTCACAAAATTTTGATAGAGCAGTATCACTTCTTTTGGGAACTCAGGCAAAGCTAAATGTACACCTAGTATTTGTACAAGGTATTGCATATTAGTCATTAATGAGTAAGTGTGTGTTTTCGATTAATAATTAACATAATTTACAATTTTTATAAATGCATGGTAAAGGTTATTCTTTAAACAATTATTGTCAACATTAAATCAATATAGTGTAATAAAATCAAAATAATGGACTGAGTAACAGATTCCTGCCAATTAAGAAGAAAGTAGTAGGAAATATAGAAATGGTAGGAATCCAGAAAGGGGCTAAAAGAAACTCTTTTAGTAAAGGAAATAGGGTGGTTTAACAATCATCTTTTGTAATATTACCTACTGACACATGTTATGATGTGAGTTCTCCAAGGATAATCTATGATATCAGTCTGTGAGATGTGAGTCAGCGAGATGAGTTCTGTGAATCTATCTAAGCGAGATGTTATGATGTCAGTCTGCTAGATGATAGTCTGCGAGATGTGAGTTCTGCAAGATATGAGTTCTGTGAGAGTATTTTGTGAGGTCAGTGAAGTAGCGAATACAGTTCTAGTTCTAGTTGGTTCGATGAGTTACTATAAGACTAAGTGAAAGAGATAATGTACTAAATTTCATTCATAAACTGTCAGGGTAGTTTAATTTGTGAACAGCAAAGGTATTTGTGTGAAAGAACTTTATACTTATCTTATTTATTGCACTATTGTTAATACAAGACTAGTAGTGGTTAAAAGTGTTAAGAATAGCGGTCATGCTAATGTCTTTTGTCAATGAGGCTGAATTCTGGTTTTCATTATTTATCTACCCGTGAATAAATTCTGACGATTACTTTAAATTCTGTTTTGTATGTAATCTCTATTATTATTATTACTACTATTGGCATTTATTATTATTGTTATTATTATTACTATTGTTATGGATATGATTACTATAACCATTATTTGTTTATTTAATATTGCCATTATTCTAATTATTATTGCGAGTTGTTTATTATTGTCACTTATTACTGTTCTTACTGCTATTGTTATTATTGATTTGTCCTGTTTTACATATGTTTTAAAACCAATAAATTGTAATTATATAAACATTTTCAATTGTCAATCTCTCCATAACCTGATCAAGCCGCGAACACGCGACAATAATATATAAATTTTATAATTTTCCTTTATACATAACATACAACAATATCAAATAACACATTTTAAAATAATTTTTATTATTTTATGTAATATTTTATTAATATTTAATGATATACGTTGCCTATATATGATATTAAATCTGTATAATAACACTGATGACTGATTATGAATAGTTTCTTAATGTTTCATTAAATGCATAATAAATCATACTTTTAAAAAAGGAAATTTAATCATTGAAATAGAGAACCATATTTTATAAATATTCATTTTTATTATGAACAAAATTTTTACGTGAATAAAATATAAAAAGTGTTCATGCACCATTAATATGATACAATATGGTGACTTAGTGTAATGTACCCTAATTAAATATTATGATAAAAAACATAAAAATGAACTTTCTTTAATATGTTATTTAATAGTTTGCATACAAAAAAGTTTTAAACTTTAAACTATTATTCTTCTAGGATAGCAGTCAAAATCAACATGTTAAAAATATTGCATCTCTGTAGTAATAAACACATAATCTTAATACACGAAAAAATAATTTTTATTTCATTTGTTATTAAACATTATTACTGTTACTGTTTCTGCAAAATCAGATTTTTTATTCGATTTTTAATACTAGAGGTTATTAGAAATTCTTTATTTATTTATGTGAAGATGATTGGGCTACCCTAATGCACATCAGTCATGAAGTTTATGAAGCTATAAAGAAATTAAACCAGTGTCTCAATCTTTCTACCTGTAATGAGTGCCAGAACTTTCCAGAGCAGCTTAGGAACATCTAAATTTCTCAAAATCTTGGCTCCCAGATAATAAAGTAACACTTCCTTAGGAAGAGCCTTATATTCAAAGAGGATGCATTTAGCAGCCTTTGGAGACTCTTGAGAAAGTTAGTGGACCATACTGAAGAAAACCGCAGTGAACAAGAACTGTCATTGTCCAGTAATGAAGAATGAAACAAAAATGTATTAACATGCACCAAAAGACAACCATCCCGATGTATATATCTGTTAATCACCATTACTAAGAAATTGATATTAAGAAAGTCATCTGAAGTAGGTTTATTCCCTTAATTAAGCATCTACTAAGTTATTAGCGGCCAGGAAGTCAAGGATCGATCGATTCACTCCTTTATGACTTTTTTTTAACCTCCAGGACCACCATTAGGTAATGCTTCAGAGGATGAGATGAATGACCAGTAGCATGTGAAAATGCCATGCCTGACCAGAATTCAAACCCGGGACCTCCGGATGAAAGGCCGAGACACTACCTCTCATACCACGGAGGCCGGCACTCAGTTATAATTCATTTCACTTAACTCTACAGTTTGCAGTGGGCATTATCTGGCCTACCCTGACATCCTTCCCAATCCAGAAAGTAGTACTCATTGGTTCATCTATCTCTCTGGTGAGGAAAGTTTCAGAGTCAAATGGTCATTAGAAAAACCATAAAATAATATCCCTGTGCCCATAATTTTTCTCTCAAATCATAGTAACAGGGGTACCCACTTGTGCAAGACTTATGTACTTTATAAGAAATTTAATCTTTCTTTAAGAGGATTACACTTTACTCCAATAAGGCCTAAATTGTGACAAAAAATTAGGGACTTTTTTCAGCTTTTATGGCATAGTTATCCAGAAATCTCATTTAAACATTTAAGGTAACATCCATGGTTAAATGTTATGAGTTATTAGTGAATGGCTAAATTGCACCATTTATTTAATAAATTTGACTATAAGAAAGGCATTTAATGTTTTAACATGCATAAAATCAACTATATTGCAAAATTTACATAAAGAGAGCTTTAAATCTTAAACTATCATTAAAGTGAACTTTATGAGTATTTTGTACTTAAGTTCTTGAACTTTTATAAAAAAAAGAAAGAATTTAATATTTTTAATTTTGTTAATATGTTCATATAAAAAAATGTTTACTTAAAGTTACTGAAATTCTTTTTAATCTCATATTTGTATCTGTTTAAATCATTTTTTTTTTAATATTACTTATGCTATTTTATATGTTTTTGTTACATCTATTACATCTGCTATTCAATATTTACGATTATTATAACATTTTTTCATACCCATGTTTTGATTGTATTAATGTTTATAAATTGTAGTTTTATATTTTCTCTCTAGTAATTCTTAATTTCTGAGCATTTAACATAAAAAAAATAATAAATATACATGTGGTTTGTTTTCTATTGTTTGAGGTATATATTACATTAGTTAGGGTAGTTAACACCTTCCTCAGTATTTCCTTTTATTTAAGCAAAATAAAGATAAGTAATAAATAATTCTAATTGTAAACATTTTTTTTTAATTTCTTTATAAGTGTACATAAATTTACTTTTAAAATTTTATTGATTTTCATTGTCGCTGCATTTTATTTTGTAACTATATATAGTACACATCGTATACAACCATTATAATTTGAATTGTAACCCTCCAGCACATTTCCATGACATCATATGTAAAGATAAGGTAAAACTCATGAGCTAATCTATAGAGAGCTGCACAATATATAAATTGCGTTTTTACGCCTTACTCCAGAAAGTAAATATACCATGTAACATTTTTTAAGAAATCCAGTTTTTCCGTTACTATTAATATAATAAATAAAGAGCTTTGCTAAATGGTTATTGAAATAAATTATAAAACAAGAAAAACCATCTGAAAAAATTTGCAAAAATCTTACCAAAAATTTAAAACTAGATAACAATTTTTACTGTTGAAAAAAAAACAACCATATCAACAGTAAGAAACTGAATAAATTGTTCGGACTTGGTTTCTTTAATTTTTAAATACTCTTTACATATTTATATTTTGTTATCGTTTAAATGTTGGAGCTTTAATGTATTTAATAGGATTTTAAAAATTAAATATCATCGGCTTCGGTTGGATTCATTCGGATATTTACAGAATACTCGGCTCCGTTGGGATGCACTCGACTCTTGACCGCATCACTCGGCTCCTGACAGTTCACACGGCTCCTTTCGGATACACTCGGCTCCGGACGAAGCAGCGGCTCGAGCAACATACAACATTATTTAAGCAAGTCCATCGTCATTCTTGTGGTCATTCATTATTCGTTCTTGTCAGTCGTCACTCTTGTTCAGTTCCAGCCAGTCGCGTACAAATGGCAGTCCCATTATTCTTGTACAATCTCATTCAGTATCAGTTCGTGTACATATTTACAATAAACATTTATTAATATATAAATAGTTCATTTAATAATTCAAGTATATTAAACATTCAATTTATACGTACAAAGTATTTTCAAATATAATAAAGAATTGACATAACATCAACTTATGACTAATTATTTAAGAATCAGCGCCGAACTTCGTCTGTTCATACAGAAATAATATATATAAGAAAAGAAATAATAATAAAAATAATTACTTGGCAAACAATCATTTTGAAATGAGAATTTCTAACAGTGATTCTGGAATAAAAGTTAAATACGCAGACAACTGTTGTTGTTTTAGGCAAAATTATAAGTTATTACAGAAAAGAAACAAAAAAAAAAATAAAATAGACAAATCTATTGACAGGACTTGTAGCAAATAACAGACTTGTCTCTTTCTAAACACTGTTTACCTAGATTTAGCAATTATTTATTTAACAACCGTACTTGAAATGAAGATGTTTAAAAAATTTGGCATGGTTTTGTAACAGAGGCGGTAAAATTTCTTTCGTCACCCTTCTACAAGGCACTGTTTTTTTATTTTTTGGATTTTTTTTATCAGTAAAATTTCAAACAATTACAATCTATATTAAAAAAAAATCCCTTACGGCATGCCGGAAGGCGGAGGTAGATTTCATCGGTGTTAAGGAGGGGATAAAAAATATTTCCAACTTAAAATTAAGAAAAACTTCAAATTGACTCAATACGACAATGGTTGCATGTGAAAAAAGTTTCACGCGTTTAGCATACGACAAGCCCCATCTTTTTAAAATTCCAGCAACATTTGGTCATCCCTTGCCGTAAGGATTGGTCATATAAAAAATTGTTTCAGACAGAAGTTATAGGTAAATGGTCGTTAGAGGACTAACGACCATTTTAAACCGCTGGGAACTGTGCCTATTAAGGGAGGTATGATTTCTTTTGCCTTCGAAACCCCATTTTTTTCCACCCCCTGAGGTAATGGCTGGTGATATCAAAAAGATTTACTTAGATAAGTTTTAGGCCCTTATCCAAAGAATAGTAAGAACTTTAAACGAATTCGATATTTTACCTGATAAAAAAGTTATAAGAATATTTTTTTTTTCAAAAAAGCCCCTCTCCGTTTCCACCCCCATGGTCCGATTTTGCCCATTAACGAACTCGACCGAGAAATGACCGAGTCATTATATTTTATATGTCAATTTTTAAGTGATTGGCGCAAAATTACGTCAGTTATTGTGTCCAGAAGAAAGTGAAATATATATATAAACTTTTGAACTGAGGGTGGTTTTGGGGTCTGGGGGTTGCAAAATGCGAAGGTATGTCGAAATTTTCCGGAAGTCGAATCATGGTACCCATTACAATAGGTGGTTTTCTTATGAAATCTATCTAAAAATATTAATTATAAGTATTAAATATTATTTTTTTATAAAATCTTAATTTTATTTTTTAAATATTAATTCTAATCTTATGTTTGAACATTTTTATAAGACTAATGAATATTTAATTTTCTTTCTACAAAGTTCATAGATTTTCCAGGCCAGTTATTTCTTTACATCAGGGAAAGAATTTTTCCGCTCTCAGAGAATCGTCTTGAGTTTGTGTTAACAAATCTATTACCTTTTAAAGTAATTACAATTACTTTTCTTATTTAATGAAGGACTTGTTCGTGTTTTGAAATGCATGATTTTACATTTTAAAATAAAAGCATTCAACCAGTTTCAAAAATAAAATAAAATTTGAATACGTCAAACTTACATAAATTCTATTAATTTATTAATAATAATTTTATTTCTAATTACTTGTATAATTTATTTTATTACCTATAAATAAAAGAGATTGAAGGTGATATAGAAGAAATGAAATGTAAAATATCTTCCAATTGGAAAAGAGACAGTCAGTAAGAAAATTGGAATGCTATAGTTTTTTGGTTCTATATATTTTCTATATTGTTTAAGTAAAAAGTTATAACCTGATAAAATACGAGAAAAAATTAAGAATTTATTCATAAAAGTATTTTATACTTGATGGATATGAAGAGACGAATTCATAGTAAATGATTGTATTTTATATAAATATTTATACTCATTTATTTGCAAATTTTGTGATCGGTTTATTAAACTGAAATTGTTTCATTTATTTTAAGGTTTAAGATGAAAAGGAAGGACCTGATATTGTATTAAAAGAAGAGGGGGACAACAAAATGAAAGGTATGATCTCTTTCTTGACAGTTATTTTAAAAGGTTTATTCATGCAGCATATATATATATATATATATATATATATATATATATATATATAACTAAGTTGAATGAAAAACTTTTGTAATTTCAGAAAAGATGAAAGCCTTAAAACATATGGTGACCCACATGAATACAAAAACCCACTTGAATACGAATGAGTATACAGTATATAACTAACCACCACCACCATCACACTTGTTCACAAATATCCGAACGCGCATATCACATAAAAATTCTTAACAGCGAAATATGCTGCGAGTGTATATGAAAGAAGAGTTGGTGTTGTTTGGAAATACTTCCAATAACTTACGCTACATTAACAGTGATAATTATATAAATGATTCAATACACATTCATCTACAATTATAACTATAATAATTCTGCTTTATTTTATATTATTAGCAACAACAACACCTCGCTCGGAAGAAAAACCTTTTTTTGAAGAGCTATATTTTTGAATGATTAAATATAAGGACTTCAATGTTATATTTTTAAAACCGGTTTTCTTTTTCTATATTATGTATTTATTTACCTAATCAAAAACATTAAAAATTTCGGAAGATTAAGCATAAAAAGAACCCCGAATTTGTAAAAAATTACTTTTAAAAAACACGTCGACCCCTTTAAAAAAAAAAAAGTGAACCCGTTAAAAACTGAGTGTACTATGTGAAACCCATCGGGTTAGTCTAGTGGTGAACGCGTCTTCCTAAATAAGCTGATTTGGAAGTCGAGAGTTCAAGCGTTCACGTCCTAGTAAAGTCAGTTATTTTTTCACGGATTTATAATTTATTAATACTAGATCGTGGATACCGGTGTTCTTTGGTGGTTGGGTTTCAATTAACCACACATCTCAGGAATGTTCGAACTTGAGACTGCACAAGACTGCACTTCATTTACAATCGTACATATCATCCTCATTCATCCTCTGAAGTATTATTATCTGAACGGTAATTACAAAACAGGAAAAAGAAAGGAAAGGGTGTACTATGTGAAAAACTGGATCACGTTGTACTCCACCTCTTCATGCCGCCGTTCTGTCCACCGTCTGATCAGAAGGATAAGCCTTGCGGTCCATCGTCCTTTGCCCAGGTCTCTTGCCAGGCGAGGAACGTGCAAATCTGTTCCTCCCCGGCGATGGTCTTCCGGTCTTCACCAACCCGTCGTCTCCTGTAGGCCGCCTGGCGCTCCCTTTCCAAAAGAAGAATGAATATACGGTAGGCTCGGAAACCGTCCGACATGCAGAAGCGACTCGCAAGGCAGCTATGCGTTGCACCTATGCGAACTGCTTCCGGTTTCTCTCGAATCTTAACGTCTGGGCCCACACTTCCGCCCCGTATAACAGGATGGAATGCACCGTGGACATCAGCAGTCACTGTTTGCTGGCCTTTGGTTCGCCGATATTTGTCTTGACCGGGCTGAGAGCGGTTATGGTTCTCGCGCTTTGTCGGCGGCTCTCTGAAGCTGCTCAGTTAAGCTGAGTTTCCGGTCAATCATCATACCGAGGTACTTCGCGACTGACTTGATCGATCCACATGGGGAGGAGGATGTTAATAAGCTTCTTCGTTAGAACCAAGATCTCCGTCTTGCTGAGAGCTAGAAACAACCCATGGTCGTCCAGTCAGTCGATGAGCCTCTGCAACACTCGGCTAAGCCTCAGTTGGGAGCGCTCCACGTTGCGGACTGCAATGAGTATCGTAACGTTGTCAGCGTACCAAATCAAGCTCGATTCTTCAGGTATCTCCAGCCTCAGTAAGCCGTTATAAACGGCGTTCCAGTGGTCGGGGCCAAGAATTGACCCCCTGCACCATTCCGACATGATCGCGGTCCTACGCCAGCCTGCCACGGTGTCGTAGATGAGACCGTGATTCTTCAGGTATGCGTCCTCCATTCTGAGGAAATATCGAGGCACATGGAACGAATGCTCCAGGGCCCGAAGCATATCGCTTCACCGTGCAGAATTGAACGCGTTTTTCAACTCCAACGTAACAAAAAAAACCCACACATCGCGAAAAATGATTGTGGCCTCTGCTTGCTGCACTATCTCAACAACCTCTTTGACTGCACTTTGGCTGGGTCAGTCTTTGACTGACCCAGCCGGAAACCGAACTGGTTGGGTGATAGGCCACCTGCCTGATTTATCATCCAAACCTGTCTCTCTCTTAGAGCTTCTCTAATACCTTCCCCGCTGTGTCTAGCATACACAATGTGTGGTAGGAGGGCGGCGACTCCGTGTTTCCTTTGTCCTTGGGATTAGCACAAGATGCGCAGTCTTTCATCTGGCGCTGAAGGCGCCAGCCTCCAGACATGCATTGTACGTGTCTAGAAGCAGATGGGATCAGCAGCGTCCCACCAGCTTGAGGATCTCACCCAGTATGCCGTCAGGACTAGGAGGTTTTCTGTACTTCAGCGACCGTAGGTCCCGCTCTAGCTCCTTCATCGAGTTGAAGGGCGTTTGCGTCGTGCGATTGCTTGAAATCGCATGACCCTCTCGTCACAGCCGAAGACACTTTCAACATAGCCCAGTAATCTTCGGTGTTCACCAGTACATGGGTTACTTCCGGTGCCTCGGCACCCCAATGGAGCATGGAGGCGTTGCATACAGAAGCGATCAGCCGCATGTTCGAAGCAACCACGGCTTCAGCACCAGCTGTTCCCTCGGTGGTGATGTTCTCAGAGGCTACCGCCCCTGAGGAGATATTTTCTGTGAATCTCCTTTTGTCGATTGACAATGTACCTTTTCACCAGTCGTGGGGGTCCTCGGGCTCTCTCGTGCACCGTCTAGGATTTTAAATGAGATCTGCAGGTGATCACTGCCGGTGTAGTCCTCGAGGACTCTCCAGTCCTAGACTAGCGTGACCAACTCTTGGGAGGCGAAGAAAATATCGGGAATGGTCTCCAAAGTCTAGACGGCGGAACGTTGTCGTGTTCTCTATATGGAGAACCACGATTCTGGTAAGTGTCGCCATGTGTAGAATGTATTTCCCTCTGGAGTAGGTGTGCGCCATACCCCACTTCACCGCCCTGAAGTTGAAATCCACAGCTACCACCACCTCACCGGCGGCAGCAAGGAAAACATACTCCAGTGCGTCAACCTTCCAGCGGAAGTCCACTATCAGGTCATTTCGGGTGAGGTTGCAACTAAAAATTGTCACCCACTGCAGTTGACCCAAACGAACCCCTCGCCTGCGCTGTGCCTCCGAATTTGGGCTCTGCTACGATATGGGATTCAAATTGTGGCAGTCCCGAGCGAGTCCCGGAACCGTTAGGAATCGTCATGGTTCTAGTACTGTTCGCTGATCATCACGAAGTCGGCCTCCCTATCTCTGTCTTGTTGCAGCAGCAGGTCATGGGCTAGCCGACTCCTCTTGAGGTTGGCCTACAGAACGTTGAGCGCCCTAACGAAGCCTGCCTGAAGGGGTTCCCGAAAGACCTGACACTCCCTTGTTCCGGATGTGTGGACCAACTGTGAGACATTCAGGACTTTTTCTAGGCAGAGCGCGCACCAAAATGGGCGGAACACTCCTTAGCCTTGTGCTTACCTGCCTTGCACAATGGAAAAGCCGGCTTCTGTCAAGGCTTACATCCTTACATCCACTAGCCAGATACCCATGCCCATGGCAACTGAAACACCGAGGAACGTGCTTTAAGCCTAATCTGGCAGTTCAACCAATCCTTATCTTAGATTGACAGTAATCTGGTTGCAGCCTTCTTGCCAATCTCTTCTATTGCTACCTTCTGCTCCCTGACATTAGCATTGGTTACGCTAAGCCTGCAGTCTCCTATATCTCCGAGATCTCTTCTTAGCGCTGCTTTCACATCCTCCTTCTCTGTGACGCAGTCTACATCCCGGATCTCCAGGATTTCACCTGATTAAGATCATATTTTTCTTAGGTACATTTATTAACAATTAAAAAATAACAAAATTTGTAAAAAGATATGTCGCATAATCGCACCCTCACCCGAAAAAATTCTCTAAACTATTGCTATGTTGTGACGCCACAGGTGAGCGGTAGAATTAACTAAATGAATAATATTTTAAGTGTCAAAAAGTAATTCGGTCTGGCTCGGTCTCGAACTTTATTTGGAATCATTGTATTAAATAAACGATAAATATTATATCTAAATAAAATGATAAATATTTTTAATTAAGTTGTAGTGAAAGCCGTGCATCAGAAACAACTCACAATTGTGTTGTCAAGTTTTTTCTCATTTTTCATACTTATATGAAATAAACGCTTGCGAAAAGCGTCTTTGAAAACAATCCTGTTTCATTGTAATAAAAAAAAACTTAAATATTGAGATGTACGTATTTACATTTTTGCGATTGCATTACGTAAAAAACAAGGCAAGATAAATCAATCAAAATTTTATTTCTTTTATACTATTCTTAGATAAATTTGTGTAGAATTATAAAAATACATCGTGGAATTCGGTTTTTTATTTATATTCCTTCTCTCAGTTGATATGGAAATTTAGGCTGTATAGGTAGTTACTGAATTATTTTATTGTAATACGTATTATTTATTAAATGACAACTAAAGAATAGAATTCTAATTAAGGTGACTTTTGTATCAAGCAGGATAATTTTAGAATAATCTGAATCATAATTAAAGATATATATATATATATATATATATATATATATGAAACTAATACTTTCACTTTTAATTCTGTTCTTGAAAAAAAATTGTTTATCATTTCCTGTCCTGAAATGTAATACATGATATTTGTGTTATTGTTATAAAAAGTCATTACATGAAATAACTGTTTTTTCTCGCGTTGTTTTGTATGGAAAAAAACATAAATTAACGTTATATTTTTTGTTCGTAAATTAGATGGAAATATTGTTAAGTTTTCAAGACGTCTTTTAAAAAAAAATCATTTCAATTTATTTTAGTTGTTTTTTCAAAAATGTTCAGAAAAACCATTGAAATATAGTAACAGTCAAATATTCTGTTTTTATTATTAATCTTTTTCAAGGTGTCCATATAAAATATTAGAGCACTTCGACGGCAGTTTTGGAAAATAAAAATCGTTTAACATAAATCGAATTTACAATAACTGGGATTGGAAAAAGGAAACTTCCACCGAATTAAAACCGCACAAAAAAGTTTCAATTTTTATGATTTTTAAAAAAGTAAACTTTTTTTTTTTTAGTTTTTAGAATGATCGAAAATTCCATTTGAATATATCCAATTAATTTTTTTGAAATGAGTTATTGTATGTATTTAATTTATTCTCATATTTTTAATAAACATTCATTGAAAAAGAAAAAAAATGTAGAAATATTTCCAATTTTATCTTCATTCCTTTCTACTGGAAAAAATGACAACCGTTGAACGTCTGTCTTATTTGAAGTGTTGCTGTAATGATTAATACTACGTACTCGCATAAGAAATAATATGGAATTATCGGCGAGGTTCAGCGTGGGGGGTCCCAACAATCCATCTGAAAGCTTTGACAAAAAACTTCGGTTTGCTAATGTAATGCTTTCAACAATTGTTTGATAAACAGGTATAGTCTATCACACAGAAACGGACAATGTTGCACTACCTATTAACTACCAAATTACTTCTAGTAGGTAACTGTTTAAAGGATTCATAATGACTTCTATCTTAATTTCAACGAAACTACATAGAAATCGATCACTGAATTTAAATCATACCGTCAAAAGAACGGATCAACAAATAGCCTACACCTGTTATGTTTCCTTTAAGGATGAAAATAATTAATTTCAATTTGCATGAAATGTTTTCAGCTGTGTTACATATTTACATGAATAAAATTCTTTAATGCCATTAGAAGTACTGATGATAGGTTTTTAACATAATTAGTTTTAAAAATTTAAATGTACATTAGTTTTTTATTTGTATATCGTATAATACAATGGTTCCCAAACGTTTCCGAGTAGCGGCTCCCTTTTTCAATTAAAAGTTTTCCATGGAGCTCTACCCTAAGTAAAAGCATCACTACTCGTAAGAGATAAAACTAAATAAAAATCGTGTATTTTCATTATTTTTTTACTTTATTAACATTAAATTAATAATTATCTTGTAATTATAATTATCTTATTATTGTCTTGGTTCAATTAATTTTGAATCTTTTACAATATTTCGCGGCGCCCTTGTGAAGAGGCCGCGGCTTCCCGGGACGCCGCGACGCACAATTTGGGAATCACTGGTGTAAAAGGTTCTCGTATAATTGTATCGTGTTACCGGTTCAAAAACTTATTTAATATCATAAATCGTTTTCTTCTCCTGGTATGTTGAAACAATGTATATGTTACGGTAAATTTGATTAATCCGGTGATTATGGATAATTACCGGTGAATTCGATTAATCACCCGTAACGTACATAATTTGTATATTTAACGTTAATTAGACGAGATTAGCTAGCGAAGCGAGTGTAGGTTATGTTTGGTTAGGTTATGTTAATATCAATACGATTTCTCAGTAAACGGAATCAACATAATATACACTCCACTAATTAGCAGTAATATTTTGATTTAAGTAATAGATTCAGTAATTACTGCTTATAGTCGAGTTATTTTAATATGCAAAATATGCTAATATGGAGAATATGTAAAATGACCGTTGTATTTAATAAATTTCTATATATTTATTATTACATTCTCTAACAGTGGATGTGATTAAGCAAATTCACCGGTAATTATGCGTAATCACCGGATTAATCAAATTTACCTTAATGTATATTTCCCAATAGAAAAGAGTAAATTAATTTTCTGCTTTACATTATCTCCCGGTTTTTCTTCTTACTGTGATCCACGTCAATGAAATGAGATACAGTACATAACAGTCACAGTTGCTTTCTCTGAGAGTAATAATATTCATTGTACAGACAGTTCCTGTGGTGAACAGATGGAAGTTAACATTTACAAGGGTTGAATATCAACGACGTTTTGAGAGTTTGGTATGATAATATGCAGCAGCATATTCTGCTCAGTAAAGAAGACAACGTAAAAGTATATAAGTTCTTATTTCCGTTAATAAGTCTTACTCAGAATTTTATATTTTCTGAGGAATATCTGTACCGTTTTTGAGAGAGTGACATGTCATTCATTTCAAATCGCCTACAATTATTATGTACCTAAAAAAGTTGTTAACTTGTACAGTAAGTATCGTTTATAGTGACATCGGATATACTGACCTAAAACTCTTTGTTGATTTGATATGTGTTAATACATAAATACAGTATGTATATTGTTTATAATTACATCGGTTGCAGTGACATATCGGTTATTATGATTTATTTTTTCTACTGCAATGCAACATTTTATCGCTTATAATGACGGACGGAAGTGACTCGTCAGTAACACAGTATATCTACATTGTAGCTGAGAAATATTTTGACGGTTCCTTTATTCTTACGTAACTTTTTTTTAACTTCTTCGTGTACCAGATTACTGTAAACTAAAGCAGTCACATTCAGTTGTTATTAATCTTTTGTTGTGATCGTATCATATCTTGCGGATACTGTATTTTATTTTACATATCCTGTGTAATTCATTCAATAGCGATTTAATTATGACTTCGCGAAAAACATTCACGATAAAGGAAAAGGCACACATTGTCAGGAAGTTAGGGAGTGGAGAAAATAATGAGGACATCGCTCAAGAATTAGGCATAGGTCATTTGACAATATCGGTGACATGGAAAACCGAGAAAAAATTAAGAAAAATTTTGAAACAAATTCTGTGAATTCAAAAACAATTACGGCCTAATCAACATAAATGTAAAGCAAAATAACCGGCTTTTTGCAGAAAAGGTAATTTTTACAATTTTTCTCTATCTTGATTTTACTCTACCGTATTTGTATTTATTATTGCGTAGTTTTTTTTAATATTATTATTACTGTATTACAGTACCCGTGTTGATGGCTTATTAAAGTAGTACCACTAAGCTACATAAACATCGGTTATTGTGACTATCAGTTATAATGATCTAAAATCGTCGGTCCCTTGTAGGTCACTATAATCGGTATTTACTGAAATCATGAAATAGATATTGCAACTCATTAAAAAGTAATACATTATATTTTAGACGTTCTCAATTAACTTTTATCATTGTTAATTCTGTATTTTTAATGTTTTTATATTTTTTTCCTTTCCTTTTTTAACTAATCATGCGGTTAAGAGATACATTAGATTTATGAAGAGAAAAAAGAAGAGATTCTTTGTTATCTAGTAAAATGCTGGTTACTTTTCAAGACTCGTGTAAAAAGTTTAGAAATTTATAATCTTTATCATTAAAAGATAGATCACAATCAATTTTTTCTTCCTCATTAATATCTTATTTTATAAAATATGCAATGAATATTTAATACTATTGTTTCGGTTGGTTTAAAAAAGTTAATTAATTTATTTAGTTAAAAATACTTATTCTATTAAAGGCATAAACCTATTTAAGTTTTTTTATCGCTAAAGAATAATAGAATTATTTGTTCGTTTATTTAAAGTAGTTAATGCAAATCGGTAAATTATTAATATTTAAAAGCAATTTCAGTTTATGCTATATTACGGAAGTAAATACTTCATGGATTTATTTCAGAAACCGTCATGAGGGGGTCCTACTTCATGTTTTATGATGTATAAATCCCGTTATCTTTATGTTAAATTACTGAATTTAAATAAATATGTCTTTTTCTATTAGAGTATTTAGTATTAAATTACATTTTCCTTCATTCAAAATATGAAAATTATTTTTTTGTTATTTTGTTTCCGGCGATATTATATTAATTAGGCCATAACTAATAGCTTCCTAAATGATTATTTTTAATATTTAATTTATTCCTACAAAGTTTTATTCGATAAACAGTTTTCCATCTACATAAAAAATGATTATAAATTCTAAATTAACAACCGTACAGTCTATATATTAAATGCATTCTTTAATTGTTTAGTCCTGGAATGTGTGTATGTTTTAAGTTTTAACATAGCCTTTAAATAACCAAAAGAAGTAAGGGAATTTCAGGTGGACAATATTTAATATAACACTATTTGATATTTAACACTAAAAAAGGTTTTTAACTATATAAACAAATTATTTTATTGTATATCGATATTACGTACGTAGCATAATTAATTAAAATAAAATCACTTCAATACCGTAGTTTATAAATACGATTTTAGTATACGATATTTTAAAAATAGATATCTATATGCTTGTAGTATATGTTACGGCATTAAAATTAATATTGATTCTTGTTAAAATAATTTAAATACTGGATACGAAATATAATGATCATACCCGGGTCTGTTTAATTTTATATTAAGAAGAGTAACTTCAATTTTAAAGAAGATTAATAACAACAAATGTAATATGAAACTACGTTTATGTACGTGTGTATACATGAAACACACATTATTGTTAGTGTGTGTGTGTGTGTGTGTGTGTGTGTGTGTGTGTGTGTGTGTGTGTGTGTGTGTGTGTGTGTGTGTGTGTGTGTGTGTGTGTGTGTGTGTGTGTGTGTGCGTGCGCGTAAATAGCATTGTGTTTATCTATGTTTGTAACTTTTTAGTTATTTATAAAAAACTACCATTATTTGTTTTATTTTCAACTTGTTCATCGCAAATGTTCTTTCACTATCATCATCATTATTATAAATTATTATTATTATATTCTGGTTAGATTACTCCAAAAAATACTGTAGTAAGATATCGAAATTTTTGTAACGAAGAGTGATGATAAAGCACACACATTAATCAAAGAGTGTTCAGTTATAAATTTCCTCTGTACATAAGGGATAAAAGAAGAAGTGAAAAGCGGAGGAGTTAAACACAGGTTTTTAATCGAGTTGGAAGCGACGAGAGGGTCTGTGATGTGATGTACCAGTCGTCACGGCTGCGAGTGGCAGCTTTCGGGGGGCTGTTACGAGTTAGAGAGTGCAAGTGAGATAGAGAAGTGTACGAGTTTTGAGGGTAGCTATGAGGCCAGAGGGCCATGCAGTGTAGTGACGCTAGGCTCAGCTTTTAGACTAATCGAATCAATGCCCAAAGGAGAGGGATGTATTCAAACAATCCCTCTGCTTCCCTCCCTTTAAGTAATCACCTCGGTGCAATCAATACCTCGATATTCAAATTACTTTTTACTGGCATGTGGTGGACCGAGTTTCTTTATATTTCAAACCGCAAATGTTGTATAAAAAGGGAGCTGATATTAATAAAATTTAGTGTTTTTAAAATTAAATTCATCAACATTAAACGAAGAAAAAATAATAAACCAGATCTGACTTTTGATTGTTCACGAAGCCCTTTTTATGTAAACCTTAATCCATCAGTGAAATGTAATTTCACCCCAGATGTTACGTTCAGTTTTATTGAGCAGTATATTTGAAGTCTGCTGTTCAAAAAAGGTGTAAAAAAATGAAAAACTAAAATGTTTAAAAAGCGTCTAATTTATCTGCCCTATTTTGTTTTTATATTTATGCAGCTAAATATACAAAAACGTAAAGTCCTGTTCCTTTGTTATATTCTGAATATTTTTCTGTCAATTTGCTTAATATTGTTATGAATCACAAGGTTCAAGAAACTCCAAATTATTGAAATAAATTTAAAACATTTGATAAAATATTGAAGCATAGATAAAAGCCTATTAAAATATACGATTCGACCAAACAAACAATTGAAACGTTAGCTTTTCTGAAGGAAATACTTTCCTTTAAGTATTCAATTCTCTTTCATTGAACATCAGTTTTCTCAATTAAAAGTTGTTTATAAAAGCCTAATTATAGATGAAAGCCTTTTATTTTTTTACTGTTTTAAATGGGCTTAAAATTCACTTAATGTAATCATCATTTTACTAGTTGTAATGGTAAATAAAGGATGATATTATTTTACAGTAGCCTAATCGAAAAAATACAACTTAAATTACGTTGGGAGGCGTTACGTTTAAGGGATATAGAAATTATATTCCTTAAAAGTACTGACTTTTTGAGGAAGTCCCAAAAGATGTCATTACACTTTAGACGGGAATATACTTAGAAATAATGAAGACAAGCTTAGCGTTTTATTAAGGCATCTCAAAACAAAACGATACTAATTAATTTTGTTACAAACGAAATCAATTTCATTATCTCAAGAACTTTTCACCTAATAAAGCACTCAGAAATTTCTCTTTAAGAGTAACAGAAAAACTTTCGATGTAAACTTCCGTTCACGTAATAAGCAATGTTACGACTACCTAGAAGTACAATGCAATGGTTTTTATCTATATTAAAATTTAGATGATTGCAGTCCGTCCATTGAATTTTTCTTGAGCTGCTATAGTCGAATTTTCAATTCATTTAAATAATTACCTTTGAATATTAACACAGCTGTTCAATATGCGAATAGAGTAACAATAAATGGGTGAAGATTTTGAGACAGATCATTAATAAACAATAAGAAAAGCAAGTAACACAGGACAGTTTCTGTTGCACTCCTCTACATGCTGAAGAGAGACCTATATTTTATATGTGTGTTCTTATAAAAAGATCAACCTCCTGTTTACGGGTGGTAAGAATAACTAAAAAAAAATTGTAAGCAGCTCAACTGACATCATATGTAGTAAATTTTTTCATCAATAAAAAATGTAGACTAAATTGAATACTTTCCTGAGGTAACAAAAAAAAAAGAAAGTTGAATATTTCGGTTATCTATAGAATTTAAAACGTTTTATAAAAAAATCTGAGAAATGATTGTGTGCCCGCAGACAAATGTTTTTCTAAAAACTTAAAAATTTGTCAATATGTTATGTTTTTTTCAAGAAATGTATATTTTTTCATAATATATTTATTAATAGAATATATTTTCATAATCTTTTCTTAGACTCTTTAGAAAATACGTACATAATGAAAATGTCCTATAAATCTGTAAATTATACGCTAAACGTTTCTTAAGAAGGGGAGTAGCAACGGCAGTCTTAAGACAGTTGAAAAATTTTCCTTTGGTAAAAGATTCGTAAATTATATTTGTAAGCGAGGCAATGATAATATCTACGGCTTCTTTTAAATTTCTGCCAGGAATTTCACCAATACTTAATGAATATCTACAATTTTTACTTTTCTGGATATCAAAAGGAAATAAAAATAATGGTCAATAATACCATTCGAAGTAAATGACTTTATTTGACATGGATTACTGTTTGAAATTCTCAACAAGAAATTATTAAATTCCTTTGCAGATTGAACAGGCGATAAGATAACGGATAAGTCTTTCTTTTTTACTTTCATGTTCGAAGAAAAGGAAGTATTGTGATTGTGAGTTTTCAAATTTCAACGGAAATATCCATTTTGACCATCCCTGAATCCATTTCAACTAGTTTCGGCGTGACGTCTTTACGTACGCATGTATCTCGCATAACTAAAAAACGATAAGCGGTAGGATGTTGAAATTTTTGATTTAGAACTGTTGTAACATCTAATTATGCACCTTCCCTTTTGATTGCGATCGACTAAACCAAAAGTGTCCAAAATAGCCCAAAATCCAAACAAAATTTGAATTTTGGTTTTTTTCTTTACTACAATATAAGGTCTCATTGAGAGCTTTTCGACGATATATCATAAGTGGTATTTATTTTCATTGGTTCCAGAGTTATAGCCAAATAAAAGTTTAATTAATGAACTATTTGGATCTTAGAAGGGGAAGGCACGTCGGTTCGAATCAGACTTCATCTCCTCTTTTTTTTTACTTTTTTTTTAATTTAAACATATTGATTTATTAATAATTATTAACCTGTGATTATAAAAAAAAATTGGGCAATAAATAATAATTCAATAATAAAAAAATATGAAAACATATCGGAAGTTATTAATGAAATAAAATTTTATGTAATTTTCATTTTAAAAAGAAGTGTATATGTAATTTAATAGGCGTACAAGGAAGTCATGTGGTGCCCACATCAGACATTTTTTTGCGAAATAATCTAACTTGTTTTATTTTCAAATCTGCTTTCACTTTTCATAACCTAGTTTTGATTTATTAATTGAATTAGATATTAAATTACCATAATATAATGTTTTAGTAGTGTAAATAACTTAGCGAAATTCTTTTGAAATTTTCTAGTCAATTAGTCTTGTTGCTGTATTCTTAAGGTAGAATTCGAAGCTTTATCAACGAAATATCTACGTTGAGGAAGACTGGAAATTAACTTTGTAAATGTCCATTTGATAAAACTGTTACTTTAATTTTATTATGACAGTCACCAGTACATGGCTTTCAAAGTTGACATCGGGTTTGGAATGAATCCTACTTCTCCTCCGGTATGAATTTTTATTAAATGACCACCTTTATTAATCGGCCTTCAAATCCTTTGCCGCTATTATCGGATCATAAGTTTGAAGCCGATTGTGAATTTAAAATATACGATTCGACTAAACAAAAAATTGAACGTTAGCTTTTCTGAAGGTAATAATTCCATTTAAGTAATCAATTCTCTTTCATTGGACTTCGGATTTCTCAATTAAAAGTTTTCTTTTAAATGTATTAAAGAAGCTCTTTTCTTTCTTTTCGAAGTTTTTGAACCTGTGATCTTGAATCCCACAAGCAGCAGAAGTTCTTTTGTCCCAATTTTTGGATGATTACTATGTATTTGTCATCTGTTAATTTTTCTGTACTTACAACCATTTTGTAATCCATTATCACTTTTGCTGTAATCAAAAGTTTTTGGCATTGTCACGAGTTAACCTATGAATTTGTTTTATTCTAAACTAAGAATTTAAATTCTGACATAACAAGCAAAGAACAAAACTATCATTAATAGTAACAAATAAAACACAAAGTAACCATTTTAATACGCTTTAGCGTGCAAACCAAAAAGAAATTACAAAATATAACAAATATTATATAAATATTTATTCTACGCCGACATAACATAGCGTAAGTACCGTTTTAGTACACGCTAAAAATAAAACTAAATTCAGTCAAGTGGATGTAGATACAAAGAATGTTTTAACTGAAAGAATGTAAGATATCCACAGAATAATATTAATTTAGGTTTTCTTTAGAAGGATAAAAACCAATAACTTCAAAAATATTTAAGGAAAAACAATAATAAGATTGGATTAACAATGTAATGACTTTTATAATAACTTTTAAAATAAATAGTTTGATAATTACTAATCAAAATAATATGTATAAGAAATAGAATTACACTTCTCGTAAATGTACAGCAATGGTAAAAAAAATTCTTACTCTCAAATGTTAGAATAACAAACTGAAAAAAATGATAATTTCAATTAGCACTTCTCATTATTTGCTAAAATTACACATATTTACTTATTACTTAGAACAAAAGCTGAAAAAGTATTACGTGTACTAAATAATAGTTTGTGACAAAACTAAGATAATTATAGAAACATATCTAATTTAAATGGTAATGGGAGGTAATAAATATTAGAAGCGTATGGTAATAGAAAATTATGTTATTCATAATCATGAATTGTGAAATAATTATTATGTCTAAGTCGGCTATTCAAAACCATTAATTATTTATTAAATGCAAATTTACAAACGATCTAACAGTCTTGTTATAACGTAATAATACAAAGAAAAATATATCTTTACAAACAACAGAATAGTGATTACTTTAAAATTGATCTAACATTGAAACCAGTCATTGGATAAACACTTTTCATTGAATATTCATAGACATTATTTTTTTATAAACTATAGTAAAATAGTGTAGACTGTTGAATTTGCACTCTCAAAAAAATATACATAAACAGAGCGTTTTTTTTTGTTTACTTTTCTATATTTTTTACAGCTATCCTTCAGATAAATTTTTTATGTAAAAAAGATCAGGTTTTAATATGTGTAAGACAATTTTTTCCTTGAAATGGTTTTGAAGTTTAGCTCTTCAAAACCAGGATTTTTCTTTAGTAACAAGATCTAGATTCTGTACGTGTTCTACATACGTTTCCAGATATTCAGAAGTAAAAGATCACCATTAAAAACCATTAACACCAAACACATATAAATTAAATTTAATATTTAGGGAAACAAACTTGACAGTCAACAATGGAAAATGATATCACTTACATCGTTGTTTCTATATGATTTGGTGTCAATTTAGATTGTCAACTCATAATTACTAATTTATTAAACTTTACATGAATTTAAGTTTAATATGAACAGCCGTCACCTATCCACTGGAAACAATTTTCTCTGCTGAAGTAGAACTACTGAATTAAATATTAGTAACGTATGTGATAATCTCTTTAAACCTGCCTGGATTATGCAAGAGGATGTATACATTAACCACTATTAATTTAATGTTCTACATTTACATATTACATAGTAATATAGTTCATGCTTTTATATTACTTGTATTTCTTATCCTCATAAATTCCTGTCTATATTTTTGTTTACTTATAACATATTTTTGAGTTTATTTATTTATATTTTTTTTAAGAATTGTAGTACCAAAAGTAGTGTTAGGAAAATGAAGAATTATTTTTTCCCCAATAAATTGATTAAAATTAAAAAAAAGACTTTAAAATCTTTTCTAAATAAGCTGTTTTTTGAGCCGGTTACTAATTAAATCACTAATTTAATAAGAATACTTATCATTAGCGTCAGCGGCTGGTGCTAGTTCCTAAACCGGGGAGGGATTTGGCACTTCCCTCCTCGTACTGGCCGCGGCGATGATTGATGCGCTAGCGAAGGTACTGGAACGTATGCTTCAGCAAAGGACAGTTGATGTACTGGAAGAGCAGGGCGGGCTCTCCGCGAATCAGTATGGATTTCGCCGGGGTAAGTCCGCTCTTACCCGCCCAGTCGGGTAGTCCCACCTGTCTGCGACTTGGTGGGAAGAGCCTTGAGGAGAGGTGATGATAGGATCTGCGTCCTAGTTACACTGGACGTACGAAACGCGTTTAATTGCATTCGCCACTCAGCAAGCAATGGAGAACCTTCGTTTCCCTTCTTACCTGCGACGGATGGTGCGAAATTACCTCACTGGACGTCAGATTATCTTTAGACTACATGATGGGTATGTTGAGAACAACCTCGATAGAGGGGTGCCACAGGAGTTGGTCCTTGGACCGACTCTCTGGAATATGGTGGAGTGTTTCGGGTTGTTCTCCCATAAACGGTTACATTATTTGGCTACGCAGATGATATAGCGTTGCTAATGGAGGCGGAAACAAGGTGTGAGGCTGTAGGCAAAATAACTGAGTCGTATACAAGAATTAGTGAGTGGATGGCTGGGGTAGGACTGGAGTTGGCTCCTGAAAAGACGGAGATTGTGGTGATCTCTGCCACCAGGAGGAAACCAACTTTACGTCTGATCCTTGATAGCAGAGAAATTGTGTCTCAGGTGGCCATAAAATACTTGGGAATCTGGGTTGATACCAGACTAAGATTTAGTACTCACGTACTCCGGGCTTGTG
The DNA here is from genome assembly GCF_047948215.1 of Lycorma delicatula. Taxonomy (NCBI): domain Eukaryota; kingdom Metazoa; phylum Arthropoda; class Insecta; order Hemiptera; family Fulgoridae; genus Lycorma; species Lycorma delicatula. The sequence continues at coordinate 190,021,453 of NC_134457.1, read as the reverse complement.
AGAAGGCGGAGAAAACGAGGAGGCTTATTGCTAGCCTACTCCCGAATATAAGAGGGCCCTCCCAAGATAACAATTGCTTACTGGTGTGGTCTATTCAGCCCTGCTATATGGAGCCGAGTTGTGGGCGGGCGTTGTTAGATTTGCCAAGTACAGGGGCAAATTGGAATCCATCCATAGGAGGTGTTGCATCAGAGTAGCGGCCGCTTATAGTATCGGTAGTATCGGTATCCAGGGAGGCGGTTGAGGTAATTGCTGGATTCCCGCCTGTAGACTTGATGATAATGTGGCGTAGCAGAACTAGGAAACTGAGAACACTCCCATTAAAGGAAAGGAAGCGTTCTGCAGAAGAACTAGAAGAAGAGATCGCACAAACATGGCAGCAGCGGTTGGATCGGGCTACGAAGGGTAGATGAACCCACTGCCTTATTGGGGACATCAGGGGGTGGTGCGGAGGACCCATGGTACGCTGAGTTTTGAGTTAACCCAATTCCTGACGGGTCATGGAGGATTAAGGTCTTATTTGTCTTATTTAGATTCGGGCTCGATCAATCTGAAAATTGTCCAGAGTGTGAGGTGGAAGAGACCCCCCCCCAACATGTTTTCTTTTTGTGTCCGCGATTCGCCATAGAACGTAGAGGAGATGGTCAGAAACCCGAGACGTGATGAGCACGTGTTTCGCCCTGAAGATACCCTTCGAGTCCTGTTACAAGATGAGGCACAGTGGAAGACTATGGAAAGATTCGTGAGGACGGTCATAAGGAAGTTCTAATTATATGAGGAGTCCAGCAGAGGAGAAAGGGACCGGAGGCAGCGGGGGCGGACAGGTCCTCGGCTGAGTGCCTAGGGGGCCCCCCGTACGTGTGGTTGTCTCCTGGGTGCGATGAGTCCGAGTACACTCTGTTCGTGCGTCTGATGGTGGCTACTGGTAGGTGGTGTGACTATTTAAGATTTCTGTCTTGACGGCAGTGTGGTTGTGTTATGCGTGGGTGTTGTGGATTTAGAAAGCTTGTCCTGTTTTCTACAGGTTTTTATGTGTCGTTGTTGTTGTTGTCAGTGTACGTATTTGACGCTTTATGTGTTGCTTCCAGTGGTGTTGTTGGTGTGGTATAACATTGTTGGATTGTTGTGACTGTGTGTGGGCGATTCCCCCTACTTCTGATGAAATCTTTTTATAAGCAGTCCCAGGAAGGGGAACCCAGGGGTGGAGGTTTAGTCGGTAGTGCGCAGGTATACATATGCCCTTGGTTATAACTGGCGGAGCCTGTTAGTGAGCCCGACACTGCATAGGCGCTCGTAGATGGGGTTCCTCCACCTCTTAAAAAAAAAAGAATACTTATTAAAATTCATTCAATATTTGTACTTAAAAATTTAGAGATTACTTTAAAAAACTACATTTTAAAAGGAACATTATTTTATATTAGTATAAAGAGAATTAACAAAGAGAATTGTTTGGTGATAAAAATCAAGAAAATTGCTCTATATTATATCATTAAAAAAATGACCAAATCAAAAAATGTGATTTTCATGTGATATATATTGATACACGAATTATCTAGACTAGTAACTGATTTAAGAAAAATTTCATTTTTCTCAATTCCTGAATGTTTACTTGAAAGGAATTAAATTTTGGCTACTGTATTGCACCGCTTCCCTGTTTTTTTACCCTTATTCCTAGTAGTGTTACAACTTCTGTGACACATAACGGTGTGACGATTCGACTCTTCAGTACAGAAGTTAAGTAATCTTCAGGATCAGTGCTCAGTTTCGCTTCAAGGACAATAATTTTTCATTCTACTCTTTATTTTATGCTTATTTCTGTTAAGCACAATAATTATCCTGCTCATAACAATAATAATGGTTCTGAAATGAAAAGCCGATATTTATCAAATCTTTTGGTGCGTATGTTGCATAGGGCATATAAACATATAAAAACTGCTAGTTAGAAGGCAAAAAATCACGCTGTTATTTTTTTTTCTAGCGAGAATGTTCTCTCATTGTTTCTGAGAAGTCATATAAAAATTATATATTTCGAATATTGACTTTTGTTTATGACCGGAATGTTGACGACCTACTGAAATTGTCGTTATATTTCAGTAATAATTTTCGTGTCACGTGTGCTTTTCGTGAATGTATACCGTGCACGTGCCATGTTGTAACATGTTATGAATAATAGTTAATTTCACGACCTCAACCACTATTCACTCAGTAATGTAGATTTATTTATTTAAATAAATGAAACAGCATAACAAATTTCCTTTGAATATCTTTTGTAATGAAAAATTAATTTTTTCAGGTAAAATCTAATTTTCATTCATACGATATTTCTTCGGTCAAGAAAAATTATGACGAAATATTTTTACTATATTATTTCAGTTAATAAATAAAAGTCCTATTATTGTACTATTAGTGTTATTTTCTCTATTTAAATAATCGTAAAACTTATACTTTCTTATATTTAATTTTGTCTGGTTCAGTGTATTTTCCTTAAAATAGATTTTCCATTTTTTAGACCTAATGTTTTTACATCCTTGTATGAAGTAAAGGAAGTATTGTAATCGCGAAAAATTTACGTTTCCAGATTTCAACGGTAATATCCATTTCGACCATCCCTGAATCCATTTCGACTAGTTTCGGCGTGACGCCTTTACGTACGCATGTATCTCGCATAACTCAAAAACGATAAGCGGTAGGATGTTGAAATTTTGGATTTAGGACTGTTGTAACATCTAGTTGTGCACCTTCCCTTTTGATTGTCATCGACTGAATCAAAAGTGTCCAAAAAAAGCCCAAAATCCAAAACGTTTGGATTTTAGATTTTTTTCTTAACTGCAGTAATAAGCCCTCATTGAGAGCTTTCAACGGTATATCATGAGTGGTACTTATTTTAATCGGTTAATGAGTTATAGCCAAATAAAATTTTAATTAATTAAATATTTGGATCTTATAAGGGAAAGGCACATCGATTCGAATCAGACTTCATCTCCTTTTTTTAACTTATTTTTTTTAATTTAAATATATTGATTTATTAATAATTATTAACTTCTGATTGAAAAAAAAAAATCAGAAATTATTAGTGAAATAAGATTTTATGTACTTTTCATTTTAATGAAAACAATTTTACAGAGGTTAATAATTATTGTTAATATTGTTTGTAGATACTAATTATTGTTATTTATTGTTTGTTATATTGCCTATTGTTTTATTGTTTGTTATAACGTCGCTCAAGAACTGAGCGACGTTAAACAAAATTAATATATAAACTAATATAAAATGCTGATACGGACACCACAAAAAAATATGATGCAATGTGGTGACTACCACAATGCAGTTGTGTAACTGTCCATTTTATTAAAGAAATGGATGATCGTATCTCACTTTCAAATGAAATAAGTTTAAATGAAGTGCAGAAAAAAATGTGTATATGTAATATATGTAATATACAGGAGTACAAGGAAGTCATGTGGTATCCGCATCTTTTTTTACATTTAATAAGGCAAAATAAAAAGACAAAATATCGCATTTGTAAAATTTGAACATTTATTTCTTGTTTGATATTATATGAATACAAAATTTTATTATACAGTTAAAAACATTTGAAAAGAAATAAAATCATAGTAGAAGAAGACGAATATATTGAATTTTTTAAATGCAAATATCAATTTGTGCAAGAAATTATTTTTAAACTATTTATTGATTTTCTTTTCCCAGAAAAGTTGCCTTTAAATTAATATTTTGTTTGCATAAAAAGGATACTTTTAGAAATACTCCAATGTATTCAGATATATGAATAAAACGATAAACCCTCCGGGATTCCGACTACAACCTTGTATTTTTTATATTAAATTGATTTAAAGAACAAATTTTCTACTGTAGTAGATAAAAAATAAAAAAATAAATAGAATTATTTTGCACGTAAAGTACGAATAAATATTTAAATATCGGATTTATTTTGTTATACTTTAATCTTAAGAACGCTGTGGCGAATTGCCATACCAAATTCAGGAAATAGTCAGAGCTCCATTATTACGTTTTATGTATGAAAATAGCTCATTTTCCTTGATCTGTAATCTAATTAGTTGACACAGTCCTGTTATTTCAATTTTTTTTTTTAATTAAAAAAATTTCAAATCTAGAAAGATAAAGTCAATAAAACCTTTTCAGCAGATCACGAGAGACATCAAAAAATATTTTACAGTAATTTTACATTATAATATAGATTATTTCAGAAATGCTAGGTTTGTTATACCACGAATAAACAGAAAACTGTCTAACATTTACCTAGAAGAGTTAAATTAAACCGTCGGAAAAGCTTGATAAAATCAAAAGCATTAAAGATAAAAAATCGCAAATAAAAAATAGAAATGATTATGTCTATATTAATGAGTAAAAGTAAATTATTTTATGAAATAATAGTGAGGCAGTAATGACGAAAATCGTTGCGCAATAAAATAAACATTTTTTAAGGCTTTAATTGCTTCCAAATATATATAATTACCCGATAAATGAAGTAAGAAAATAATCTAGATTTACTAATTAGTAGCAATTTTTTTTTCTTCTCATCAATGTTGTTTCTGTAAAAGGAAATCTTTTAATGTAATTTTAAGAAAACCACTATAACATTTTTAGATCTTTGGGTAAATTATTAAAAAATAATATTGAGGTATAGAATTAGGTTCATTCTTGTAGACCGAACTATTAAGATATGTAACAGATAAAAAAATGTGTTAAATCTGTTGTGTTTTAAATTAGGAAAATTTTTACTTAAAAAAGAAAAAACTTTTTTTATTAACAAATGATGCATATTAGTTAATAAAACGCCTTAGAACATTCTCTGAGATTAAAATTACTCATTGAAACACCTTCTTGGAAGATGGAATCATTTGCACGATAAAAAGCAGCTTTAAGATGAAATGAGAAATGAGAAACAACTCATGGAACCTAAGAGAAGTGCAGAAAACGCATCTGACTGAGAATTTTCATTCGTGTTCATCTGATGACGATATAATGCATTTATATATTATACCTTCTGAATAAAAAAAAAAAAAAAAAAAAAATATTAAAAATGTAATAGAAACGGAAGAGATGGTCAAACGGAATGATGTTAAAGAATTTTTTTAAAAAAGAGAATGAATCCATCATAAAAGCCATAATTGTCATGAATCTGGATTCTAATGATTCAGAATAATAATGAATAACATAGTTTGATCTAGATTACTGAAGAATATATTATCTTCGTTTGGAATACATGATGCAATGGCATGTTTTATTATAGACAAAATGAATTTCATATAATTTGGGAATGAATGTTGGACAGAATTGTGCAAAAGAATGTTGCGTTCGGGAAATAAGCGAGTATGAATTTTGGGGATAATTCTAGTAGCTTAGAATTAATTTTAAAAAAGCAGACAGCAAGAGAAGCTGCAGAAAGAATTGGAAGAAACATATAAAGCTGCTAAGGATGAAGACTCGCATAATTAAATCCGATAAATGCATAAACATATATAGACGTACATAAGTGCATAAGTACACCGTCAGTAACAGACGGAGTAAATACAAACTTTCTGTAACGTGGGCTACATTTTTTCTTGTTTTTCACTCTTTATTCTCTGTCGTTATTGAAACCGTACAGTCAGTTATAATGTAAATTGATTGAAAATACTGATAATTTTAACGAGAAAAAATATTTGTATTTTTTAAAATCTTAACGTAATAAAATTTATTCACCTAAAAATATATACATTAAACAATTTGGTAAACAAATTTAAAAAGATTACTTTTTCTGCAATTACTCAGTAACTAATTTAGTTTCAGATTTCGTTGGAGATCTTAAAACATTTATTACATCAGGCCACAGATAACCAGCAAGCACCGACTATGCTCACTCAATTATGAGAGGAATTCCAAGGGAATATAACTTTTCTCATACTCAAAGCCTTACCTCAATGGCAATCAAACTCAGTAGCTAATTAAGATATAGAATTTATACGGGTCTTAAAACACTACCACGTCAAATGCCATCAAATGTGCCCATACCAATTTCTATAAATCAATTTAGATAAACGTTTTGAGGAACTTACACATTTCCGCACTTTACGCTAAAAGAGCCGGATCTCTCAGCAACTGATTAAGATACAGAATTCGTTTGAGTATTAAGACAGTCACTCATCAAATGAGCCCATACCGATTTTTATTACTTAATTCAGATAAAAATTACAGATAAAAAGTTTATATACAGGTGATGATCAATGCAAATCCAGAACAACTTGCCATAATTGATATAATTCTCTACTTGATTCACAAAAATGATATACATGTTATCAGTACATATCTTTAAATGATTCTAATGGGACAGAAAAAACATTTATTTATCAGTGTTGAATACACAGTTGCACTTCGCTAGGACAGTAAGCTGTTTGTGTAGCGTAGCTAGAATTCCTTCATTGTTGCACCCTCATGGTTGTACAGTCTATAGCCGCTTCAAAATACCATTAAATTTAGATGAACATTCTGCGTAAAGTTTAAAGGTAAACAGCAAAGCTGATGTTATTTGTTCCTCTAAGTTCATCATCTGGCATGAAGCAACCGAGAAAAAATAAGTATTGTTTGATGTTCATAAATTTCTTATTGTTAGATATGAGTACTGATGTGCCATTTGGTGGGAAAATTATCATCTTAGGAGGAGGTTTTCGACAAGTCTTATCTTCTGTACCTCACTCATCAAGAGCTGCTACAGTTTAGAACTCGATCAAATTATCGCCTTTGTGGCCAATTTTTTAAGTATTCATACCTACTAAAATATGCGAGCCAAGACAGATTAATGTGAATTTGCGTTAAAAATTAAAAATGGTGAATAACAGTCTATCGATGAAGACTTAATTACTTGCCTACCTCTATTTCAAACACGAATATTTTTAGTGAAATATATGGAAAAAATTTTCCTTCTTTCCCTTCCCCAGATACTTCAAATCTTTCAATTATTGCGATTCTTGCACCAAAAAATGAGCATTGTGACGAAATCAACAGAAAGGAATCTTTTTCCAGGAGAATCAAAAACTTATATTAATGTGAATTCAATGATTACAGAGGAAGAAAGTGAACTGTTTCAGTTTCCCTTCGAATTTTTAAATAACTTCGAAATAAATGATTTGCCGTCTCATATGTTGACTTTAAAAGAAAGTAGAATTGTAATGTTGCGAAATTTAAATTCAGTAAAAGGATTATTGAATAGAACGAGACTGATAGTCAATAAAATGTGAATGTTGGTGGTCCACGGGTAATTATGCCTTGAATTGACTTGATGCCGTTTGATACTACTGTTCCATTTTCTTTTAAATGAAGACAATTTCTTATACAGTTAGCATTTTACATAACCATCATAAGGCGCAAGGTCAAATTCTAGACCGAGTAGGAATCTACTTACCTGTACAAAATTTAGCCATGGACAAATGTACGTTGCCCTATCACCCGCAAATTTTTTTAAATATGTTAAAGTGGAGATGAAGTGCTTGACGCACAGCTAATGTTGTCTGGAAGGAAGTCTTATGAACCTCAAAGTAAATTATCTATTAAAACCCAATTTACGGGCGCCTAAACAGTGTCGGACTCGCTTAACAGGTTCCGCAGGATGTTATTAAGTGCGTATGTATATCTGCGCACTACCGACTAAATCTCCACCCCTGGCAACCCTCCCCCCACGAAGAATTAGTATAGCATTACTTTTGTGATGCATCACGCGCATCACAAAAGGTTATCAAACACAGTTCCAACCAACCACAAACACTCCCACAGGTACATGAGACCTCCTCAAACACACACATCACACGCCCGGGTATAAATCCTGCCAACGCACAGACACAGACATCTCAAGAACTCAGACTATTAAAACTTAAGGTAATTTATTTACTGATGGTGCCGAGCAACACGGATCCTCTATTATATGTTATAAAAATAAAGAAAGCATTACGCATAGACAAGTCAAGACACAGTATAATGAAATTCTTTAAATATTCTCAACCAATTTTTATTGATATGAAAACACAGCTTAATATTTACGAACGTTAATAAGTTGGACTATAGTGATTTAAATTTTAAAATAATTTCTTAACAGTATTTTATTGTATCTTACAGCAAGCCCTCAATAGTTTTTCTTAATAAAATATTTTTAGGTAATTTATTTAATTAATCTGAATGTTCATTCTTATTGTATACTATTACATATTGTAGTTGATCAATGTAATCATGATTAATAATTTTTTTTCTTATAAATTAAACAAACGATAAAGAACCTCTTACTGTTGGTTGTGAAAGTTATAACTATATGTTTTATTTTTTTAATTTTTAATCTTCATGTTAGTCGTAAATCTATACTTCATCTTTTATGTCATTCTTTTAAATTATTCTATGAGCAGTATAAGAATTAAAAAAAAATCATAAAGTACTCTTAATTGGCACTCAAAAAAAATGGTTAAAACAAATAAGAAATAATTGGCTAAAAAAACTTAAAAAAAGTACAGCAAATAAAACAAGGACTTGTAAGTTCCTCGCTTTTATAGAAGTCAGGAGAAAGTAGATGATGAAGAACAAGAAGATGAAGACGAAGAATTTTCGAATAGAAAGAGGAAGAAAATGCATAACTTTTACAGAACAATAGCTTGCAAAATTAATCTCTTAACAAGGGCCACGAAAGAAACGTACTCAAAGACAGATGAGATTTCTCAGGGGCACACGAAAAGCGTATTTGAATTCTCTGTAATAAACGACTGCCCATTGAATCCATGCTACACCGTTTATTGCATGAATTATTTCTCTTGCCGACTCGCTTTGTATAAACGTGAATGCTATGAAATGGTCGTTTTAATGTAATAATATAAACATTGATGTAATTGAACAAAATAAAACATATATTCTTCTTTCAGAAGACAGATAAATATTCATAAATTCAGATCATTTATATAATAATTAATAGCATAATAACAGTTGTTTTATTTTTCTATTGAAGTAATATTTCCAATAATAAAGAGATAAATATTTTATCTTATTTTCTAAGTTAAAGTAAGAAGTTTAAAAATTAACAATTAAAATGAAGTTGCTATTTTGTATTCTTAAATACTTTTTAAAAATTTTACCACGCTTAAATTGCTACGTAAAAACTTGTTACAAGATAAAAATTATGTATTAAAGAAAAAATTACTTTCGTGCTACTTCGAATATTTAGGTTACCCTAACAGGATCATTTTAAGCTCTCTAAATACGCCATGTTTGCTATAAACGCTCGGCTCCAACTATAAATATTATAATTATTAAGAGATGAATTCACTATTCGTATCGTAAAAGTAATTACCTATTATTTATTAAAAATAAAAATTATATTTACAATTATTATTAATATTATTATCATACCAGAAGCACTATTTTAAACTAAATCCAAATTAAATCAAAAAAATTCATTGGAAGGTTCTAATAAAATAAAATTAACTTGAAATAAATATAATTAAAGATTAGAACTGTAAGAATAACATGAAAACAAATATAATAGAGATATATACACATCACAGTTCCCAGACCACTTAAACAGTAGTACGCCAAAAATTAGCGACGTCAAGTGCGTCGTTTGTTGCAATTGCTCAGTTCCCTTTGAGACTAGGAAGATGTGTTTTCCACCCGTTGAGATATGTACTCCTTGCACGTCACAAAGTAAGTCTCGCTTGGTTGGATGCTTCCACAAGTTCCTGAGAGGTCATCAGGAAATTCTTTCTTGATCTAAGCCATGGCTGTAATGGTTCATACCCATATAAAAGATGAGCTTGGAATGTTAAAAACGTCAGTTTCTCATTACATGCTGCTACTTTGCGTCGGTGAAAGGTGGTGCAATGCCAGACTACCAATACAGATTCTCTAGAGGTGTAGGTCATAAAATGCCCATGAATATGCAGAATGTTTCGTTCAATGCTATATCTATTTCCTTTGTATGTTAGAATCTGTACCGTACTGGACAACCATACTTTGCTGCTGAGTGGTACAGCATGAGGCTGAGGTTTTCATTGTATCTGTGTTTTCTTTCCAGGTCATTCCAGTCAGCTTCCACACCACATTTTTCCTTGCAGCCACTTTGTTCTTGGAGTTAAATCAATGTTTTTTTTTTATGAAGGCGTTGTCCAAGGTGACCCTGAGATAATTTGGAGCTCCAAGTGTGCCAGCTGGGTGCCTTCTCAGTGATGACTATTGGCTGCCTGGCTGCCTGCCTGTCTGTTCTTCTGATGGAAGACACAGGTCTAGGTTTTGGCAGGATTTAGCTTGAACCGGTTTTCCTTGTAGTAGGTTGTAAGATCTTTCAGTCCATTGCTTATGTAACCTCTATCTCCTCGCCACTGCCAGCTTAAGCAGTGAGTGCACAGTCAGCTGGGGGAAACTCTGATTTCCCCCAGGTAGTGGCTGATCGTTGGTATACATCTAAAAAAAAAAGCCGGTGCATGCATACTACCTTGGAATAGGCCATTCTTTTGTGATCTTTACCTTCATCTTTCTCCCTGGAATTCCACAAAGAACCTTCTGTTTTAGAGATCATGCATATTAGTTGAGAGTTGTGAGTGATTTCCTAATTTTCTACCGCAAGAAGTTTGTGATTGACAGTATCATAGGTTACCATGAGATCTATGAATACTGCTCCCATTATCTGCCGCCTTTCAGATGCTTAATTAATTTTAGGACTTGTGATATATAACTCTTCCCTTCCCTGAAACCAGCCTGTTGAGGGATGAGACAAGGCTCAATTTTATCTATCATTCTTTGAAAGATGAAACTTTTAAGCATCTTAAAGAGATGGCGTAGCAGTGAATTGGCTCTGTAGCTCTTAGGGTCATTCTTGTCTTTGCCAGGCTTGAGAATACTTATGACTCTAGCTTTCCTCCATATTTTTGGAATCTTTAGTCTTTGGATACAGCTGTTTAACAATTCAAAGGCCCATTGTCTTATATCAAAGCTAAATTTCTTGATTTGTTCGACTCATATGTCATCTAGACCAACAGTTTTGCTATTCTTGCTTTTTCTCAGAGGTCTTTCAACTTAAAGTTGGATGAAAAGTAGGGAAAGGATATTATTCTCCAAGTCAGCTAGGAGCTAAAATGACTTTCTTCTTATCTCAAAGGTGCGTACCATTTAGAAGGAGATGATGTGCAATTTGGTCACTTTAACATTGGTTGCAAGGCACCTGACTGATCTCAGAGCTTTCTAGCTGCTTTTGCTCAAGTCACATTTGGACAACAGCCTCATCCATTGTTCCCTCTTTGTCTCAGAAATAGAAGAGATAATGCTGTTGTAACTGCTTGGGCAGTTTCTTCACAAAGATTTTCCTCATGGAATCTGTTATATTCAGCCAATGAGACAGATGTTTCTGGAGTTATACCTGAAAGGTAATTGCTCTGCAGTCTCTAGGAATTGATGCCTATGAGCTGGTTTTCATGTACTAGTAAAGGAGTCATAATTCTCAGGGACAGGAGCAATAGTATAAACCTTCTCTTCTAGCATACTAGAGAATTTTATCCAGTCAGGCTATTTGGAGTTATTTCTTTGAAATGTTCTTTTTGTGGCCTAATAATAGGGAGAATTTAGCACATTATGCTGGGATGTTTAGTATAGGTGAGCATACTGATTTTAAACTTCAATGAGCTATGGTTTCACTAAAAAAAAGGAGATATGGGTTATTCACTTTTCCATCTTCCATTGTTAGAAGAAGAGGGCTATTTGCTATCATGTATTAGAGAGAGTTTGTAACTTTCAGACTATGAAAGGACTGCCTCCCCATTTCTGTTTTTTTTTTCTATAACCCCATACATGGCTGTGGCTATTGAAGTCTCCTATCATGATGAATACTTTGTTGTAATTCAGAGGAGGAGTAAATGAGAAATCTACAGCAGGAGGCTTGTATACCTAGATGACGATGCAACTGCTGAGTTCCACAGAAATGATCTCAATGTCATTATGATCAGACTGAGCCATATTATTAACTTGAAGTTCAGGAACTACAAAGATCGCACTTCCATATTGTTCACATGTTCTTTCTTCAGCAAGTTTCATTCCAGGTATTCGTGGGTATCTATGAATGTCTTAGATAAACAGAACAGCCCAATTTTTGTCACAATTCATTTAAGTGGGTGTTCTTTGCATGAAAACAGGCCTTCAATAATGATATATATAATAACTGTGAGTATGCTTCCTTCACTTCTGGTATGAGAGAATCAGCTTCTAGGAAAAGTCCTTGTCCATTGCCCAGGGGATGTTTGAATGTAAAAAATATTTCAATCACAAATACATCCTATGGGAAGGCTTCTCTCATGACACCATGTCTAAATAAAATTACATAAGTTATATTCAAATAAATTGCACTCTTGAAAAAGATTATATATTTTATCTTCAAATCTTACAGAATACATATTATATTGGTTTTATGTTTATCCACCCAATCTATCCTAATCTTCAGCAATTGAAACATTTGCAGCTTTCACAAAATATGATCAGAAACAGGTAAATTATGATCACATTTGCCTTAAAAATTATAGATATTATGAATTATTCCTTTGTTAAAAATCATTTTAAGAAATTTTCAAATATTATTGTATTTTTCAAAGTTATTGTATTTTAAAAGGACTATTATTATCATCAGAACACTTATTTTTTAGTACCATCTTAAATTCTATTAAAAGAAATAATAAATAAAAAATAAATAAAGAAATAATAATAATAATACCTAAAAACACAACAAGCCTCTTTTTTTTATAACAGAGTTCAGTATTATAACAATAACAAAAGAATTTAATATGGGTTATGAATATGAAAAATAACTAGTTAGTATGTAAAAAAAGTTATTAAAGGTGTAAATGCTAGAGAGTTATAGGGAAAGTAAAACTGGGTGAAGCACTGACAAAGTAACTTTTACTCAAGGTAAAGGGACAATGAACTGGCAGAAGAAGTGTGCTCAAGGATAAAATCATCTATGAGGGAAGCAGTGACAGGAATTGGTTTCTATGAAGGCACCTGGACAAGGATACCTTGGGTAACACAAAAAATGATGCAAAAAATGGAAGAAAGAAAAATATAAAAATAAAGAAGGAGAACACAATGGAATAATCTATCCAAGAAATTAAAGAGAGAAACACATAATGCTAAGGAAAAGTAGCTAAAAAAAGAACGTAAAGACATAGAAGATTTAGAAAAGTTGTGTAAGCAAGCGATAAAAGAAATCCCACTTATGAAATGAGAGAAATTGAGAAAAAAGGTGATAAAAGTGTTCATAAAGAATATAAAATAAAGAAACAATGGTAAGAGTTTATAGAGGATCTGTATGTAGGATGAAGGAAACATGAAACATGGGAAGTTGAGGTGGAAGAAGAAGTTAATGGAAGAGGAGAAATGCCTACCGATTTTGAGAACTGAAGTTATTCAAAGTACTAAAAAAGACATGAAGAACAGAAAAGCAGCAGAAGTAGATGAACTACTGATAGAACATTTTAAATATTTAGAATACGAAGAAGTAGATGAAATACTGTTAATATGCAACATAATTTATGATACTGAGGTATGACCGGTATAATGATACCGTTACCTAAAAAGGTTGGAACCAAGAATTGTGAAGAACATAGAATTATCAGCTTAATATCACATACTGCAAAAATAATGCTGAGAATTATGAATAGAAGGTTAATGGAGGTAAGTGCTGGGGAAGAACAGTTTGAATGTTGTTCCTTCAGAAAAGGAACAAGAAAGCTGTAGGACTGATCAGAATGATTAAAGAGAAAGAGGACTGATCTTGTGCTTTATAGATATGGAAAAGGAATTCAACAGAGTACAGTGGCAAAAATTATTTGGGATTCTGCAAAAAAAGAGAGTTGATTGGAAGGGAAAAATAAATGAAAATCTCACAAATTGGTTAGAATTAGGCAGAGGAGTGAGGCAAGACTGCTATTTATCACCAATATGTCAAGGAAATGTTGAAAGAAATACTAGACAGCCAAAAAGAATTAGGCAATAGGTGGAAGAAATATAAATTATATCATATTATGATATATTTATTATGATTTGTTGATCTGTTGAAATATGTGAATAAAAATTATCTGTAGCTTTTGCAAAATCTGTAAACAGTTAAACTAAATTTTTGGCAACTTTTTTGGTGAGTTTTTTAATATTGCATGCTTGCATATCCCAATAAACATGCACGCATTCCTGTGCTGTAATAAGGAGGATCGCAAATTTTAAAAACTTTCTCAACATATCAGTATCTTTTATTCTTTATAAATTGTTTAAAATGAACCTTCCAGTAAGAAGAATGACCAGTTCATCTAAACAAAAATGTTATTGAAATGTGTAACAAAAATTGAATTTTTCAACCGTATAATCAACAAAATTTAATTTTAACTAATCAAATTTTATCATCAATTTCTGCACGAAAGTTTTCAGTTTTCAGCAGTAATATGAAACGGTTACGTGATATATATTTTGGTATACATGTTGAACATATTTCAGCTGACAATTGGTGGTAATTTAACCAGGTTCATCAAAATAATACGAAAAAAGTTTAATATTTTCAGCAGATTTGTGTGTGAGTTTTTTAATATTTATCATAACTTTTTTGTAATTTGTTGTTTTCAAAATTATTATTCTTCTTAGTGGTGTATCAACAAAACATTGATCGATGTCTGTAGCGGTGAAACAAATACAGGGAAGGGAAGAAAGTTTTAAACAATATTCTCTTCTGCTCAAACAATTCAACAATTTGTGACTTCATGTAAGAAAAATCGAACAACACTACAGATTGGAAACATACAGAGAAACTCTAATCAAGTTGTCTTAGTAAGAAAAAAATATTTTTCTGGTCAAATTGTATAAGAGGCGGCAAAAAATTCTTTCATGTAAAACATGATATCAAAATATTTTCACTGTAGAGAATAATATGAACTGCTTAAATTTTCATTTTTAGAAAATAAGCACAAAGATTTGGCAGAGAACAATGATGATGTAAGTGTTAATCCAAATTATAAAGCTTTGTGTTCCCTATGGTGAACCACATTTAATGTAAAAGTTAATGATTTACTATGCAGTCAAAAACAAAACATCATATACTGAGTTCTTTGAAGAGTCAATAACTGAGGCGATAAATTTTGAGATTGAAATGTTTGAGAAACTGCTGATAGATTAAATTGGGTGTATGATCATCTTAATGGATTTATATTTTATGTAATTATACTGTTATTTATAATTTCAAACAATTTTATACTAAATACCTAAATTTCATCTATGAAATTCTAATTAATAGATTAGTATTACTGCAATCAGTTGTTAGCAGAACAGTTCTGATGGCACTTCTGTTGTGGTATTGGAGGAGTTGATTTTCTTCCAATATTATCTTTGGATAATGTGAACAGCAATAAAATATTACAAACAAATTGTTTTGTGATAAGTAATAGTAAACACAAAGTTGCTAAATAAGTTTTTTTTTGTTTTGTTCATAGGTTGTTATTATACATGATGGCTGGAAAGGATCAACTGTTGTGTTTACGATGGAAATTTAATGCTTTTAAGACAAATTGAAGCATTTGTTGATGTCACTAACTTGTGCAGGACTATGTATTGAAGCTCAAATTAATTTTATCAGTGTAAGTCTTTTGTAAGTATGTGTATATATATATATATATACATACATACATATACATAACAACCTGTCCTTTAAAGGTGAGGCTGAACTCTAGGAAGTTCTACTCCTTGTTCACAGATTTTATAGTGTCAGTCGTTTCAATTTTTCAATGTTAATCTTTTTTATTTTTTTTTTAAACTCCCCCAAGACGACCAGCCCACGCTAAAAAGCTTAACAAAGTCGCCTCAGGGTTTCATGGCAGCGCAGTCTACCCTCCCTAGCTCGTCCGAACTCGTACATCCCAACGGGGTTTCTCCTGCCTCCTCGAAAATATACTAATCACCTCTTCCGGTGCTCAGAATTTTTCTCCGCAGGAGAGCACCCTTCCAGTCCCTATTGTACCTGATCAAGACATACATTTCATTTGTCCTTCACAGTTACGCGTCCCCCATGCACACCTCGAGGGCCCCCCATGCCATCATCGGGGAGCTCCGACCCACCCACTCTTGAGCGTAAGTAGGCCCGAACACCCTAGGCATAGAGGCTGCCTCCCTGGCCCCTACACGCATCAGATGGACTAGTATCTGTCCTCGATCACCCACACATTCCCATGACCCCTCATTACTTGTTGCGCCATGCCTCCTTCACCGTCAGCAGTAGAGCACCGCACACAATATCCTCCCACTCCATGTCCATCGGTATATCCGGCAGCATAATCCAACAACAACATGAGCAAAGACACATAATACAATCATAAATTCCTAACCTCGCGAAGTACATTAACAACTACAAAACAAAACACATTTCGACGCCTCTTTTGACATCGAGGGCCGTGTGCACGTCAAGGGGGTTCCTCCTGCCTCTTCGCTGTTAGTACGAGACGAGCCATTCTCTGGCTCTACCTCCATCCATCCATTCTCACTCTGGAGCATGTGTCTGACGACGTTATCTGGTGTTAAGGCCACCGGAATCATCTGACGTCTCTCGTTCTCCCACCTGACACAGTCGAACCAGGTGTGTTCGGCTGTGTCAGCTGTCGCACAGTACCTGCAACAGTTCTCCTCCTCTTGAAGCGATGCAGATAGCTATCAAAGTTCCCATGGGTCGAAAGTAGTTGAGTGAGGCAGTATCCAACTTCACCATGCTTACGTACCACCCAAGCACTCACGTCCGGAATCAGAAACATAGTCCACCGTCCTACCTGGCTCGCCTCCCACCGTTGCTGCCAGATGGCCATGATCTGCGCCCTTGCATTCTCTTTGTTTACGCCTTCAAACCGCAAGCATCGTTCCTCAACCAATAGGTCTATTGGCGGCGTTCCCGCAATGACGCAGATCGCGTCCTGTAGGCACATGTCACCCGCAGAAGCAGCCTCCTATGAGTGGCCTCCAGCTTCCTCCTGTACTTCTGAACCGCCCCTGCCCTTTTCCATGCAAGGGCCGCATACAATAGGACTGATGTCACGGTTGCAGCTATGACTCGTCGACGTTTCTCTCGTGGTCCTACTGTGTTCGCCATCAGCCTCGAGATAGCCCTCAGCTGTTGTTCTGCCTTCTTTATTGCTTCCTCTACATGAGGTCCGAATGAACGGCGCTTATCCTTCCAGACCCCGAGGTATTTGGCCCTCGAGACTTGGCTTATCTCTGCAACATCGATGGTGAAGCGCATCTCCCTTAGCTGGCGTCGACCTGCAAGCACCAGCGCCTCCGACTTTTCTGGTGCTATTTGGAGACCGTGAGTCACCATCCAATGGTGCACCATTGCCAAGGCAATGTTTCCATTGGCCTCCACCTGCCTCTCATCCCTTCCTTTGATCAGTAAGGCCAGGTCGTCGGCGAATCCGAAGACTTCAACCCCCTCCGGATAAGCTTGGCAAAGAACCCCATCATATGTGATGTTCCACAAGAGAGGGCCCAGCACCGAGCCTTGCGGGACCCCCGCTCGCATCTGAAACACCCGTTCGCCAGTATCCGTGAACGTGCACACTTCCCTGTCACTTAAGTAGTTACTAATGATCGCATGAAGTTGTCCGGAGACTCCTTTCGCCCTCAACGCCTGCCCGATGACCTCCCATGGCAGGCTGTTGAAGGCGTTCCGGACATCCAACAGTATCAAGGCCGGAATCGCTCTTGTCCGCCGCGTACCATTTGCTGCTGCGTCGACAGAGTAAATTATCTCACGAATTGCGTGGACCGCTGACATGCCCTTCCGGAATCCAAATTGACGAGGGGAGAGTCCTCCTTGCTCTTGTACCTCTGCCAAGAGCCGCCTTTCCACGACACGCTCATACATCTTGCCCAGTGTACTGAGTAAGCACACTGGACGGAAAGATCCTGGCTGGTCTGGATTCCTCCCCAGCTTGGGTAGAAGTACCAAGCGTGCCTTCTTCCAGCATGATGGGAAAGCACCCCGCGTGAAGGCCTGGTTAAAACAGTCCAGCACCGTCCACAGGAATGCCCCCACCACCATCTTGGCCACCTCCCCAAGAATTCTATCTGGTCCCAGACTTTTCTTGGGGTTGAGCGCTGCCGCTGCCCCCTCCAGCTCCTGAAGCGAGATTCGCCTTGGCTCTCCTATTGGCGTCGTCTGGCCGTCACTCGACGGCCGGTAGTCTGTGGAAGAGTGATTCCACTATTCCATTGATTTGCACTCCTGGGATGACTGCTGGCAGTCTCCTTCCCAGCTTTTTGGTGACAAGCTTATACGCTTGTCCCCAAGGATCTTCTTGCAGCTGGTCAAGGAGACGCTTCCACGACTCACTCTTCGCTCTCCAAATCTCTTGCCTCAGCTTTTTCCTAGACTTTCGGAGCTGTTGGGTCAGCTCTTCCACGTCATTTCTATCCAGCGCCCTACTCCTCCGTAGACGGCGACGTGCCCGTTGCACGTCCGCCCTTACTTCCCTGACTTCAGCGGTCCACCAATAAACCTTCTTGGGGCGTCTAGCTTCTTGAAGTTCAAGGTGGCAGGCCTCCTGGACTGCTGCATCCAGCTCCTCAGGTTCTCACCTGCGATCCTCATTGAATACTTTCGTGAGCCTCCCCTTCAGCTCCTCAAGATGTACTCTGTCAACGTACCACGTCGCTTGACTTCTGGCTGGAAGTGGGCCACTCAACTCTACCGACAATCCCCTGTGGTCGCTCCCTAAGTCATCTGCCAGCAAAATCTTAATCTTAGGAATTACTAGATTTATCAAATTATGTTGTACTACAAAAATCATGAGGCATTTTTTGTGTGAACAAATCACACCTTAATCGTAAAAACCTGACGACAAACAACAAAGTCATTGCAATAAGTAGGCCTCAATCGATATGGTGGCCATCTTGAGTTTTTTAAATGGTGACACACTTGATAAGTAAATCAAAATTTTCTGATTCAAATTGCAAAAAATTCACTGACATTTTAAGATCAGAATAATGTAACTTTTTAAGTCAAATTTTCAATAAAACAATTTCTATAATTTATAGAATAATATTTAATAATGAAAAAATACAATGTTATTTTAATAATTTTTACAAACATAAATAATTAATACATCTAAAAGTAAGTTAGGTCTGTATAAAATAGAAAATGCTGAAATTTAAACTACAAAAATAAAAAAGTAACTTTA
Source organism: Lycorma delicatula (assembly GCF_047948215.1). Classification (NCBI taxonomy): domain Eukaryota; kingdom Metazoa; phylum Arthropoda; class Insecta; order Hemiptera; family Fulgoridae; genus Lycorma; species Lycorma delicatula. The sequence continues at coordinate 190,002,224 of NC_134457.1, read as the reverse complement.
TATTTGGCAAAAAAGCAGCCCATGAAACAAAAAAAAATGTTACATTCAGTGCACTTCAAACATATTTTCTTTGAATGTAATTAGGCATATTTTCTGGAAAACTGATCCGTATGCAATTGGAAACAAGGTGCACAGTGACTCCGTTCAGCTGAAAGAAGCTCATGATTCTTAGGGAGCACAAGATTTTTCACTATTATATTTTCATCCTGCAATAGCTCTTCAACGAAGGCTCTTCAGTTATCTGCTATGAAATGTTTCCTGTTTGCTGCTTTAGTAAATAATGTGAATTTACAACTGTTATATTACAGATCAGATCAAAAGCAAAAGTTACCATTTCAACGATTTTCTTAATGGTGAATTGTAGGATGACATTTGATTAGATAAATCAATAGCTGATTTACCTTTGTTGTAATTAAGTATAACATTTGGCTTTAACATCACCTTATTCTGTTTAGTCACTTCAGACATTTCAGAAGTGTCAACAGTGCTCAGCATTAGGATGTCATGTGTGTCTTTCCATTTATATGCCATAACTTTAGTGGAGCTTCTCAGAGGCAAATTCACCTTTTTGAAGCTTTTTCATAACATTCTTTGGCAATTTCTTCCTGTTAGCATGAAAAGTGCCAACTAACTGAGTTTTTCTTTTGATAAGTTCTTGGGCCAAGTCAATGTGTGTATGAAAATTATCTGTAGTTCTCCCAAAATTTGTAAATCGTTCAACTAAATGTTTGGCAATTTTTTTGGTGAGGGTTTTACTATTCCAATAAACATGCACACATTCCTATGGTGTAATAAGGAGGAGAGCAAATTTTGAAAACTTTCACTCCATTGTTTGAAAATGAGCTCTCCAGTAAAAGAAATGACCAATTCATCTGTGCAAAAATGTTTTTCATGTGTGTAACAAAAATTGAATTTTTCAACCTTCAGCTCAACAATATTTGCTTTTACGTACTCTACTTTTATCATCGTTTTCTTCACAAAAATGTTCAGTTTTCAGCAGTAATATGAAATGGTTACATGATATATTTTGGTATACTTGAATATATCTCAGCTGGCAATTGATGGTAGTTTAACCAGGCCCATCCAAATAATACCAAAAAAAGTTTAATCTGTTCAACAGTTTTGGGAACCACTTTTTTATCCTGGCACCATCATTACATTATTGAACTGGAGGTTTAGTTGCATAGTTATGTATTACCATTGTGTTGATAAAATCAAGATCAGACATTTGTGACACCTTGTGTAAATCTGGCATTTTAGACACTATATCTGGATTAATTTCAACTTCAGCATTATCAGAATTATAAATAAAATTGTTAAGTACTCCATCATGTCCTAACCAATATAAATCATCAAAATCATTGCTTGCTGGCTGAATGAACATTATCACTGTCTACAGCATTGTCAGCCTCTACATTATTCGCTTTATTTATGATACCACCACATTCAAATCACTATTTTCATCGCTGGATCTAATGCTCTCTTCATCACTGTTAGGTACAAACTCTGGAATGGTCGAACTGAGAATGTACAAGACTACACTTCATTTACACTCATACATATCATCCTCATTCATCCTCTGAAGAATTATCTAAACGGTAGTTACCGGAGGCTAAACAGGAAAAAGAAAGGTACAAACTCTGGATCTGCATCTGAATCTACTCCAAAATCTGACAAATCACTATCCAATAAATCTCATATTCATCCATTTTTTGAATACACACAAAAAAATACACAAATGTACAAAAAAACAAACAAAATGATACTTCACAACATGCAATAAAGGTTATGTTCAATTATACAACAAATACAATGGAAGGAGAATAAATCAGATGGCATTAGGCTAGCCAGCATCATTATTTTTCATTATATTTTACTACAAAAAACATAGAATATTTTTAATTCACAAAGAGTAATATTTTCATAAAAATTTATTAAGTTTTGAAAGAAAATAGTGTGCATAACAAAGCTATGATGAAAACTGCACAAAATGATTCCTTATGCAATTTTTGAACATCCTGACTCTATAGGGGAAGACACCCTCCATGTGACGGTTTTGGTCACCACGCCACCCCCTCTGTATCTAGCTATAATGGGCTTTACCGGAGGTCATCTTCAATACCTCAGCATTGACGTCTTTCAGTCTAGCCTCGACCAGGATGTCCAAAATGTATAAGAGGCAGCAAAAATATCTTTTTTATACAACTGGATATCAAAAGATTGTTCTTGCACAGAGTAATATGAACTGTTTACATTTTCTTTTTAAGTTACCAGCAGTTAGTGAATTGAATTACACCGTTATTTAATAGTATGCTGAGATCACTCAATTTTCAGAAAAAGCAGGCAAGGAATTGCATATATGTTAAGTCTAAATCCTGTGTGTATACCTCCACTTTGTGTGAATATATTTACATCTATATTCTAAATCTATTTAAATCTAAATCTAATCTAAAATCAAAAGTCTAAATCTAATAAATACTAAGTCATTGTTGGGACGTCACGATCAGAAGTTCCAGACAGAACGTCCAGTCTGGAAGTTCTGTCTGGTAAGTCAAATCTGGTAAGTCTTGTTCGGTAAGTCACGGTTGGGATGTCTTAATCAGTAAGTCCAAATCTGAAACAAAATAATGAATAATATGAATTAATTTTCATATTTTTTTATCTACAATATATTATATTATTAAATATATATTTAGCTGATAGACTCTTTCTTATTTAGCTGATGTAATACTTACCCTTTGAAATACATTTATATAAATACAATTTCTTCTTTATTAAAAATTGTGCATTTTATCTTAATATTTAATAACAAAATTCACAATAAAAATTCTTTAAAAGTGGATTTTTTGAATCCACTAATAAGAAAACTAATTTTTACTGTATCAAAAAAAATTACAAAAATAGATGAATACAAAATTAACAATTTTTATGGAAGGATGAAAATTTTCTTAATAAAAAATCCTTTTGTTTTTTTAATTTGTTATTTCAAAAGTGTATCTAATGAATCAAATGTACTTCATTAAAATATATTGTTTTTCAAATAAACTCAAATTCTACTTTATGCAGGAAATTTTTTTTTTGTTGCAGTTTCTCTGAAAATTTTTTTTTTTAAGAAAATTAATAGTTTTTATTTTTGGTATATTTTTTTACATAAAGGATATAAAATCTTCGGAAGTAAAGTTTTAACAGAATTATTATAATAGACATTGGTATAAACAATTTTGCATAAAAGCTATGAGAAAAAATTTACCTTATTTCAAACTAACAATTATATTAATTGATCACAGAGATATTCTTTGACAAGATTGTCGTACAAATCATTAAAAATACTTTTATGTGGTAACAGATTTAAAAAAGTTGTAAACATTTTTACCATATTTTTTCATTCAGAAAATTTATGTATTTCCAGTAAAACAATGTTTTTTAAAATGAATTTTATTTACTTAACATTTACAATGAAATTAATAATTATAAATTGAAGAAAATTAATAATTTATTAATTGATTAAATATGTCTAAGAAGTTTTTAAATATTTTTTATTAATTTAAATTAATAATTTTTGTTTAGCTTTGCATGCAATACTTTTACACACACTAATAGGTGTTTACCTTACACATTATTACACACCTTTTTTATAATAAATTTAAAAAAAATTTAGTTTTCTATTATAATATAAGAAATCGTTTTTACTTACCCTACCACTCCGCTGAGTAGTATTTGAACTAATGTTTTCTTTGTTTTAAATTAAAAGTTATTTATTTTAACTGCTGCTTGGCAACAGTCCTACTGTGTCAACAATAAAAATTTTATTTAATTTTTTATTTATTATATTTCAGAAACATATCTTTTGAATTTAAACTATATAACACAGAAACATCCTGACAACAAATTTTTAATGAAACTTAAAAATATTTCCTTAGAAGATACAACTGATTTGAGCATTAAGGTCTTTTGATTAGAAACAGATAATAAACTAATTTTGGATATAAGAATTGAATGAACACGACGTTAGGTGTATTCATAGTCTTATAATGTCCCTCGAATCACATTTCCAATTAAAAGATTTCTCAAACAAACAAAATTGTTCCATTGTAATAATAATAATCTTAAAACAATTAACAAAGGCCAGTTGATGACAAAAATGATAAGCGAGTAGTGACAATTATTAACGATAGAATCAAACTATAAAATGAAATTTTTTATTTCCTGCTGTGGATGTAACAATCCCTTGATGTTGTTTCAGCATTAAGAAGTTACTTGCCATACGTCCGAGTCACTATGAATTGCTTAGGCAATATTTTGTGTTCTAATGAAACTTTTTTTTGCCCGGATAAGTAATTAATTATCCATTTCAATCATTGGATCCCAGTATTCCCATTTATTTTTTGTGAGGATATCTAAAGGAGCTAGTACACATTAATAAGCCTAGAACTATTCATCAGCTTAAGGAAAATATTCAAGAAGAAATTCATGCACTGGAGATGGAAATATGAACAGCATGGACAGAAATATAGACAAAATCGTTTAAAATTAGTCAATCTTTGCAAAAGGGCAAATGGTCACCATTTAAAAGACATGATTTTCTAATTCCAAGTTTTTTACTTTATTTAAATTATAAATCAATAATAAATTAAAAAGTTATTTAAAAATAACTCTGATTTTTGAGTTATTTTTTTCTAAATTGTTTTGCTAATTTTCTTGATTTTTTTTTGTTCAATATATTTTTAATGTCAGAATGACATAAAAATAAGCAACATTAACAATACGCTTTAAGATTCATTAATAAATAAATTAAAAAAAAAAAAAATTGGCACTTATCATCTATGGAGTGAAACTAATTTCTGAATTAAAATGTTCTACTCAAATTATATGGGAAAAGCTACTAATAGATAGACCAGTAAGGATGTCCTCTACAAAATAAAAGGAATCAATCTGACTGAAAAACAAAGATTTCAATATACATTTAAAAAAGATGTGTATGGGTTAAATTGAGAACTTCTTCCTTTCATGAAGCCAGTTGAAATGGTATTTAAGAAGAAAATGACAGGAAAAGTACATGTAAAAGTACAATTCTTCTAAAAAGTAATAACAGAAGATGACTATTAATATTAGATAGTGTACCACATAAAATTTGATACTTATTAAGTTGTGTACACTTAATTATTATTAAGTGTCTCATAAAATAAAACGTTAAACTTCAGATGCACTATTAATTATATGAGATAATTAATTAGGTATTTTTTAACGTATTTGATGATACCCATCATCATTAATGAAGATGAGTATAATCGAGTTTACAATGTTGAGTAGAAGTTCAATTTGCCACAAGGATTATTGATGTAACGAGTAGTAGCTTCGTTCTTCCCCCAAAAAGCCCTTTAACTATTTGTGGAATTTGATACTCCCTTCTAACTCTACCATCAACCATAGAGCGAGTTAATTAATTTGTTTGTCTGTAATGTTAATAATAGTGGCAGTAGCAGTGGTGCGATACTACAGATCATATCGGACCGCTACCCTCTTCTTCCAATTTCCACTTCTATTACTTACTGTTTTAGTTGCTTCTAACCAGTGAAAGGGAAATTCGAAATCTAAATTCAGAAACCCTTAATATAAAGTTGATTCCTTTGAGACTAACTTTATTCAGTAATGTATATTTTATGGCTTTCAAAGTATTTTCTTATCCGTACTAAAATATATAAATATTTAAGAAATCAGTAGGATTTGATTTCTTTCTATTTTTAATAATCAATTTTTTTTTAAATATTAAATAGTTTTGATTTATTGACCTTTAAACAATAGAGAACCAATTTAAAACTAATGTTAATTGAATTCTAACAAAAAATATAATTCTAACTACTTTTATGACTTATGAATTAACTTCATGTTGGTAAAAATTAATACAATTCTAAAAGCGATGTTATTTCTAGATGATTAATAAAAATTAGTAAAATTTTAATAAAAAGTGTTTTTGGTATGAAATATTGATTTTTGTGCCTATTAATGAGATATGTTTTTTTTTTAATTTAAAGTTTTTCTAAAGCTTTTAAAATAAACATTATTAATTATTAATTTAATTCAAAACAAATTTTTACTTTTTTTTTAGAAAATGTAGATGTGTCTAGAATTTTTCTAAAATTATTTAAATCTATGCTTGAAAATCATACCATAAAATATTTTGAATAGAACCTGGAAAAAGGTACATAAATAAAAATAAACTAAATTTTCAGAAAATGATGGTAAAAAATTTTTGAAGATTAATTATCTTGTTGCATAGGAAGTGCTATTAGGATCCTGTCCTCTCAATATAAGTTCTCTTAATCAATTTTTTTACTTGCTTCATTTTGTTACCTACTTTATTTTTCATTTTATTTCAGAATTTTTCATCTTCTAGCCTAATCAGCCTACCCGTAACTTTCACAAAATTTTTCCCTTGGTCTAAATAAACCTAATTCTTTAATATTTCCCAACATTATCTTCTTCAATAAAACTTTTAACTGCTGTTTGTACACAAAATACCAGATTATTTATTACAACAAAAGTTTTTTAAGTAACACTGACCAGATCACATTACTATTCAGTGGCTCATTAAAGTTCTATGATTCACAAATTACCTAAGAGATACTTTTTTTCTCTAAAAGTTTAGAATCAAGATCTTAAAACAGAGATTTTATGCTAGTAATCATTCACTTTCTTTCGTACAGTTTTTATATACTTGAACCATTTTATTCCTGATTTCACTGAATACAGAAAAGGTAAGTCTTACGAAAAAAATAAAGAAAAATATTTCTACGTTGATTTTTATAGTATGAGTTGATTTTTTTATAAATATGAGTAAATCATCAATTTAAAAAGAGTTTTGAAAAATATTTTAGTAAAAAAGCAAATGAAGAATTTTCCATTTTTTCATTCACTGATCTCCTTTTGGATGAATACGATCACTGAAGCTACATGTATATTCTCTACGAAATATATTAAATCGATTTTAATTGATGTCTTTTGATTTCTATTTAAATAACATTAGTTATATTATTTAAATTTTTGTTTGATTATTGTGGTTTTGAGCGTTTCTATGATTCTTCTTGATGGATTACACTTAAACGTTACATTGTGTTTCTGTTGTTTTACCAGTTTATGTTATTTTAAGGTTTATGAATCTGTTAATTTAGTCATTAATTTCAGATTAAGTGCAGTTTAATGCACTTCAATTGAAGGTTATTGTTGTGAATTAATTAAACATTTAGGGTTGTCATGACAATCCCCCTATCATACTTCCCTAATAATTCCAAGTGCATACACTACGGTTTTATACTGTTCTATGCACTCGCTTTGCTTAATCATTATTTGGATAGGAATTCTGCTTTCTTGGTTATACAGTTAATCTTCATGGAGGTTGTTATGGCTATAAGGTATGATGTAAAAGATGTACTTGAAAAAATTTGTTTCATAAGTGTTTATGCATATTCTTTAATACCTGCAAGTAATGTTCACAAAATAATTAAAAAATGCTGGTTTATTTCTTTAAAATTTTTAATTTTCATATTCAAATATCTCAGTAACTGTGTAATGTATTAAAATAAACTTCATTTTGAGTAGAGTATAGCAGTTTTTGATATGAGATACAATCATTATTAATACTACACCATGAGGAGTCAGAGAAAAATGAAATTTTTTAAAGGCTTCATAAGATAATATAAATATATAAAAAAAGAACCAAGACCAATGGAAGAAAAACAGATTTAAACATTGTTTAACACTCTAGAAATATTACAGCAAGATGTTAACAGAATTTTAGAAAAAAAACCCTTAATTTTCTATATTGAGAAGCTTATGCCATTAATAAAAGCTTGAAATTATTGAAATATTCAGCAGGAAACAGAAGTAGAAGACGTTCTCTAACAATGAAAACTTAATTATAAAGAATAATTTTAGCACTATCATAAAGTATTGACAATATTGAAGATTATCTTTGATGAATTTATAAAATAAAAAATATTTCACAATTGTATCGTATTTAACTAGATATCCATCCAATTTTTAGTTTCATTCAGAATCACTATCAACTGTCTAAAAGTGAATGAGCAGGAAAAAATAATTGATTAGACTTAAGATGAATCCTCTGAAGAATTATCTAAACGGTGGTTACCGGAGGCTAAACAGGAAAAAAAAAGACTTAAGATGAAGTACTTAAAATGGATTTTAAGCAGTAGGCCTGCGATTTCTGTGAATTGTGAGCAAGTCAATCTCACAACAATAAACTTAACAAAACGTGCTTCAATTTAATTCCTAGTATTATTACAGATAATTTTGCGAGAATAGATTTCAGCGATACTGTCGATTGAAAATATATTTTTACTTAAAAGTTAATCTAAAACAATTATTGGTGTCTGGACACTTCATATTCGTGCCTGAAAATTAATATAAATATAAAATAAATCAAAATATAAGTTAATGTATATGATAATGTAAACATATTTTCAAAAGCTTTTATTGAAATCCAAGAATTATATCGTTATTTAATTACTATTGCATTATATTTATTTTAATAAGTTTTTATCCTAATATGAAATAAATACAACATGCCTGTAATTTAAATTAGAGATTTACGTTAATACCTTGAATCCACCAGTAGTCGCATACCTGTCAGCTTATTTACTTATTCTTGTTGCATATTATTTAATATTAATTTATTGTATATGAAAAAACAAGGATGTTCATTATTAAATTGATTAGCATAATATTATTAGGTTTAAAAAAAAAGAATATATTAAATACTCGATTACTTTAATCATCGTAAGTAATCAATATAACCTAACAAGAAATATATATATTTTTTTTCATTTATATATGTGATATGAGAAAGTTCGGTCAATATATGAATATACTAATATGAAGGTATGACGTTTGAATAGTATCATTATAGAAGAAGACACTCGTACATATACAGGAAACTGTTTTCGATGTTACTCAGTGATACCGAGCAGGTGTTTTACCTATCACTGTTTATACTGCATACTGACCTTGCTTAGCGTAATTACTCATTGTATATTGTACACACCTGCGCTTCCGGAGTGACTGCTAATACTACGCTGTTACCTTTTTTTCATTATTGTTGTTATTCTAGTAGTGGTATTAGTTTTTTTTTTTTTTTTGATATGACTAGACTGTGTATAATTAATTATGACCGACTTGTGATTTTTAAATCACTATCACATGCACGCTCAAAAACAATAAAAAAAAACAAAAAGTTTAACGTTGAAGATGGATTAACTCGCACAAATTTCATGTACGAAAACAGCTATTTTCTCTTTATCCTCAATTCATATTATATATTTATTTTACTGTTATATTTTTATTGTTGTAACATAGTTTATTGTTCAAATTTTACAACTTATTGTTAAGAATAATATGAGTCATGTTGTAATAAACAGGTGTATTTAATAAAAAAAATATTAATTATCCAGATCTACAAGAATTTTTTTCTTTGTAATGAACATTTTATTCAGGTTACATTATTACATTGTTATACTACAGGTTACATTAAAAAATATACATCCTATTTACATTTTAAATAACGTTTAATATTAATTATTTCTAAGAATTAAATATACATAAAAGTAAATTTATTTATTTTTTATAAAGAAATAAAAATAAAAGAACATGAAATAACATTTAGTTTTGTATGTAACCTTGATTTTTGTTAAAAAAAATTCTACATTAATTGTTTTAAATGCATATAAAGTCGTAGATTACATACGATATACAAAAGAAATACTGATGAATACTTATTATGTTCAAGATACGTTAATTTTTTTTATTTTATTTATTATTCTTATTTATTTTCATGATTGTAGTTTTTAATGTTTTAGTCTTGGGAAATAGTATCATTAAAATATTTTTATTAAAAAAATAAATGTTAAAATAATTTATTGAGGTTATTATTATATTACTAGCTGAACTGATTGTTAAATTAGCTGTAAAAATCATTTGAAATAAAATATTTAATTTGAATATTCTAATTAAAATTACAAATGAAAATAACGGATTTTATACTCTTTAATAAAATATATTAATGAAAATAACGGATTTTATACTCTTTATTAAAATATATTAAAATGTATTCCGGATGAATATTATAGAATTCGTTTTCTTATTTGCTGTACTCTATAATTTAACATAGATAATATAAAATTATTTTTAATCTATCTATATAAGTAAAAGACAATATTCATTTTGGGTAAGCCTAAATAACTCAAAAATTACTAAACCGACATCGCTGAAAATTTCACAGTTTATTATTTGTTCCGGGAGTGTTCACATGTTATTCGTTCCATAATTTGTTAGTCTGACATGAAATGTCTGTTATGCATACGAATCACCAAAAAAACATTGTATATCCCAGAGCATTGCAATGATTTCGATTTATTTAAATGAAATACAATTAATATTGAATTGATATTGTCATTTTATTATTTTTCTAATACAATTTGTCAAAAATAATACAAATTTATTTTAATTCATATACTCAAATTTATCAATAGTAAGCATTGATGGGTCCACTAGTTATTAATAAATATATTGTTTTTTAACAGAACAAAGAATTCCTATAGTACAGATTTCCGGAATTTTCAGAATTTTTATTATGAAATAATTTTTAAGTTATATTATTGTAAATTATAAAGACAGGACCGTGCTTTTATTTTCGAAATACTGTTTCATACCGTTTACGATCTTCCTGTTGCAAACTACAGTTTCATCAACCTGTATCGTAACAAGAAGGTCATAATTAACATGATGGGAGACATGAAATAGAAGCAAACGTGAACGTGTCAATGTTTTCTTGATGTCAGAAAAATATCAAAAAAAGAGTGCAATTTTCAATAGGACGGGAAAATTAAATTAGAATTTTATTTGACATTATAGAGCATTATAACTGTGTTCATGAACTGTTTATTTATTTAAGTAAAGTAAACGATAAATGAGAACGGCGTTATAGATTTTATTAGCAGTTGAAAAGACAAAGCGTCAAGTTAGAAAATGTTTAGTTGAGTAGAGGAATTGTTTAACCGTAAACTGAAAGCGATGTAGTGATGTAGTTATAAATTATATTATTAATGATGAAAAAATTTGGCGGTAATAAAAAATAAAAACGGTGAATGAAATTAAAACTCTATATTTTGAATATCATTTTACATGTTGAACGAGTGACAATATATGTTGATGAAGAGGAAGGAAGAATGAATAACCGTTGCAAAAATCCAACGGTTGAATTGAGAAATAACGAAGATGGTTTGTTTACATTTTTATTTTACTTCTTGGCATTTTATAGCTGGCTCTTTAAATTTCATATTATTAAATGTTCTCTTTTAATAAAACATTCTTCAGTTTAAAAAAACTGGAAGTTTATTGGCATAGATTTTATTTTTTATACATCCGTAGCCCCCCCCCCCCCCCCACCGGAGCTGGACACACAATTAAGCATAAACTCAGCTCCGAGAGGGGGTCTTCGCCTCAAACTACCTCAGAAGGTCGCAAGGCTCCGCCCAGGCAGCCGGTCTTTTTGCATGCCATGCCTCAAATGAGGTTCCCAAAAGGGACTCCCCACCGGGACTTCGGTATAGACGCCTCGCCTCTAATGGGGAACTCCCAAAGGGATCCCCCACCGGGACTATACGGTCTTACATTCCCCCCAATGGCATATCAAAGGAGTCTCCACTCGATCATTGGCACAAATATTAGGGGAAAATATCTGCACTGCTAAAATCTTTTGAATACATGAAGGGATATTCTGTTTGACGAAATCTAATCTCTGAGTCGTTGTTTTAAAACACGTTTATACTGTGGTCTTATTGAAACTAGGCAGAATTTTATTTCCCCTTAAGAACAAAAAAAAACTGATCAGTTCTTTATTTGATCATAATATTTTTAAAATTATACGAAGGTTCGATTCACTTGATCTCTTCACTCAGATTAAGAGACAGGTACGTAGGTAGTTAGATAGATATTATTTCCATTCATCTCAGTGGCCTAAGTTGATTTTGTTGTGTAAAGGTTTTTCGTGTATTTTCCCTGGATTTCCATTGTTATTAATGTAGATTTTGTTTACTAATCTCATTAAAGTAGTAGAAGTCTCATCAATAATGAATGATTAAGAGTTCATAGAACCTGCGCCAAACCGTCATTCTCACAAAAAATGAATTAAAATGAATTTTGCGACTCTTTTTTTTGTCAAGAAGTGTTCGTTTTTCTATAATTACAATTTTAAAACTACTAGCAAAAAATTAAAAAAAAAAAAAATTGCAATATAATTACATGTAATTAATTAAGCCTAACAATTTTTGACGGTTATTGATATCATTTGTGCAATTTATGTTCTATTATGTAAAAGGAATCTGAAATTATTAAATACTAAAATAACTTTTTAGGGTACAAAATAGATAAAAGCATTTTTCATGGTAAGTTGATTAAAATGTAATGGCATATGTAGTTACGATGAAAGCTACTTTTAATGGTTTTCCGGTATATTCTTTTTAACAGTTCGCAGTAATAAAATGTCTGCAAAATTATTACTCAGTAACACGATTAAAACTTATGTTTTGTGAACAAAATTTAATCGCTTATGCATTTTCTTGACTTTTATGAATATATTTGTGCGTGAAAAAATAATCGTAAATTTACGTATAATCGTTTGTTAACAAATGATTCTGCAAAAGATAAATAGAAAAGAAGCAGGTAAAATTGACTTGATTAAGATTTTTAGATCGATGATTATGCTTATGTATAAAGGAAGTAGAAACAAGGGATCAGAAAGCATTAATTATATGGATAAACTGACGAAGAAGGGTGTGTAAGCTGACCTTGTTGGTAAGGATGAATACACATGTGAAGGGAAGAGAAGGAAAGCGTTATTATCGTTCGTATTATTATGGGTTCGTCACCAAGGTTACGATCCCGCTGTGCCATCGTCATCCCCTTCAGTTTTCTACGCAGGAGCATCAATGATAGTTTTTTTAAGTTATCTCGGATATATTTTGTCCCTCTCCCGTATTATCCCTCTTGCTCACAATTATTTTCAGAAATAACAGAATGACGAGTGGAGAACGGTTTGTTCCTGAAACAGTGTTAATCATTGTTTTGAGCTATTAAGAAAATTTAAAGTATTATCTGAAACAGTTATGATTGGTAAGAAGATTTTCTTTTGATATCGTAGAACGCTGAAACGTATCAAGAAGGTTTACCTTCACATATTCAAGAAAGTTTATTTTTCGGACTCAATGGTGGAAAGATTATTTACTTAAAACATTATTTGAAATCTAAATCGGTGGGTAAAATTAGTAACTTATTGATAGATTCCTTTACATGAGATTCCTGCAGCTGAGCTAGCTGAATTTGCTGTAACTGTCATAAGTGTTTCGCTGATTTACCCTAACAGAAATTTAATAAAAACGTTAAATTTTCTTTTGATTATCTAAAAAAATAATCATCAAATAATTGTAATATTGGATTGTAATGTCAATTATGTAGAAAAAAAATTCTAATAACACTTTTTCGTGGTCTCTTTTAAAGACCTTTACAGATATTAGAAGCGTCATAGGGGCCACCCAGTCATGTGTTGACATGATAACTGATAATGAGTGCTTATTAAAGAACTTTAGTTGGGATCAGACTTTTCTATTCTTAGTGTACAAATCTGCCTTTTCAATTTAAATTTAAACGAGAAGGAAATAAACGGATAGAGTAAGTAAAAGCGGATGGAATTCTTCCACAGAAGATAATAAATAATTTAGAATAGAAATACTAATAACAATAAAAAAAATCTTAAATTGATCGCTTTTATTCTTAGCCTTATCTTCAGATGTATAACACAAATAAATTTAGTCACACTTATAAATGATATATTGTTGTCACACATACATCATTTCCAACGAACCTAATAAATGGGCGAAATTTTTGAGAGGATTTCTGTTATGGTTTACAAGGCAAATACCTAAAATTCCAGATTTAATTTGTTCTTACGTATAATTTCAATTCCGTACTGAAAAATGAAATAAGTTCATGTATTAGATATTTAAATTCATTTATATTTAAGATGGACTTGAGAATGAAAAGTATTTTTTTTTCTGCCACAGTATTTAATTTACAATCGGTTCCAATTTACCGGAAACAAAAGTAATTTGAATACTAAAAAAAAAATGACACCAAGAGCCGAGGTTTCTGTTGAAATTTTTCAAAGAACTGTATAGGTATACATGTGAATACATATCTATTATACAGTATACATAAATTATAATAAATAAATACATACAAAGATGAGTCCAAAGAACATTGATCAATTTAGGAACATAAAAAGCAAAGAAAACCCCAAAAATAGTTTTATTAATCACATAAAGAATAACTGATTTAATAAAGAAAAATGAAACAAATCAATAACCAACAAAAGTAAGAGGTGAAACGAAATGAATTTAACGATGCACAACACTCTAGGGTAGCTGATTCACCTCAAATCTCGGACAACTTACGATCTCAAATCTGCACTCACCATAGGCGCATAACGTCCTCGGTATTATCCACTAGGTTAAGTGCAAGCCAATTCAAAAGTTTGCAGACACTATCATAGCTTCTGCTTAACGACAAATTATACTGGATCTAATTAATAAGTAGCTATCTAGATGGAAGATGACGGTTAATCCGGCCAAGTTTACATGTTACGTTTGAAATGAGGAGGGTTGACTGCCCTTAATGAAGTTTGGAGTTTTCATTCCGCATGCTAACAGCGTGAGATATCTAGAACTGAATCTGGATCGCCGTCTGACGTAAAGTTATGTCAAAGTTTAACATTAAGTTTAAGAAGATGTACTGCTGGTTGTTAAGCATGGGGTTGCAACTATCATTATCTACAAGCAGTTGCTGTACTCAGCGGTCCCGAAATCCAACTGTTACGTAGGATAAGCGAGAACATTATTAAAGCCGTACAGCGTTTCTAGAACAAAATATTGAGAAATATAATAGAGCCCAGTGGTTTGCGAAAAACACTGAAATAAACGAGTATCTGGGATTACCAACCGTTCGAGAGGAGATACGGCGATTCCATACAAAATATAAAATGAGAATGAAAATTAAGTAAATTTCTTTTTTTTATCTTTTATATAGTTTTTTCAAGCGTACTTAATTCTACAGGTGCACAGAATAGTTGGTATAGAGAAAAACAATTTATAAAATATAAACAAAATTAATATTAGTTCAATATTTAATTCTAATTTGTTAACTTAAAAATTCAAATATAAGCCCCATTTAGCATACAAAAAGTAGATTGTTCATTTTTTCTTTATATGAAAATATCAGCAATATGAATAATGAAGAATATTTTTTTCAATTTTGGTATTATTTTTTACAAGTAATTAAGTTTGTCTAAGGATTTTCAAATTTTTGTATTTTACTAGCAGACCCAGCAATGCTTCGCTATTGCTAGATTTGAGTTTATATATATATATATACTAGCGGTCCCGACAGACGTTGTCCTGACCCGGCATTATTCTGTAATAAATGTACACACATAAATATAAGTAACTTAATTAAGTTAAAATTAGCAGGAATGTGTTCTAAATTTCATTAAAATGACTATTAGTATGATATTATCACTTTGTGATTGTTGTGTTATTGTAATGGGTTTATTGATTAGTTATGTGTAGTATGGTTAATATTTATCTTCACTAAATATTGAGATGTCCGATGAAAATTGAATTAAAAACTCGAAACGTCGTAAAATTAATAATTAGTGTAATTAATAAATTTTCATCCACATTACTGCTAATTTTCACTTAACATCATTCTAAAAAAGTGCCTCCAACATATATTTTTTTTAATTTAATAATTGTGATGTTTCATAACCGTGTAACAGCTTAATTAATCAATTAATAAAAAAATTAAAGCACTGTAAAAAAACAACGTAGTTAAAATTTTAGTAGACATTTTTATCATTTTTCTCATTCTTTATTTTAACATCTATTTTACCAAATTTTAAATAATTTTAGAAAACTTTTTATAAAATTAATCAGCTAAAACATTATAAATTCAATTTTTTAAATATACTTTAAACTATATTATAAGTAACTTATATTTTAATTTTATAAATGTTATAATTTATTTTACAAACTTAAATTTTTATTTTCAAAGAGCCGTTCAATACTTCATAAGTTGCATAGAATCAAATGAGAACTGACAATTTAAATTTGTAGGTTAAGTTGATTGTTATTGAATGCACGTATATACATCATTAAAATTCATGAAAAATCATGTAAAATACTCACATCAATACTGCACTTACAAATTTGCACAATGTACATTTTTTAATTAAACTTTAAACGTTATTTCAATAAATAATAATATAATATAATATTCACAATAAGCGCGCAATTCTAGCAGACTCGGCAATGCTTCGCAATTGCTAAATCTGAGTATACATATAGATTAAATGACAACAATTGAAAGTTTCATAAAACCTTAAAAAACTGAACATTAGCAATTTAACAAAATTTAACCTTTCACTTTATAAAAGTCAGAATATAAATAAATCCAAATGTCAAAACAACAGCACTACCTATCGGATTTAATTCACACCACTCTCTAATCACAGTATTCGGTGGAAAGTAATTTTTTAACGAAAAGTGTTGTGGCTTCAAAATCATTACAATTAATACTGAACATTAAGAAACTTACAAAACATTACAGAACCTTATAAAATTTCACCTTTAACTTTATAAAATTCAAAATGTAAATAAATCCAATTATCAGAACAGCACTACCTATCGGATTTAATTCAAACTATTCTCTAAATACGAATTTTAATGTAAGAACAACACTAAGCTACGACGCAAGTAACTGATATCCGAAAAAGCAACAAAATAAAAAAAATTCCCAGAATCCGATCGCAGCACCAACTACCGGGTTTGACTGATAAACCAAAAATTCAAAAAAAACTTCTAAAACGCGATCGCACCTCTGCCTACCGGACCCAATTGTGAACTTTAACCATCCCAAGATCAACAACACATAAATAAATTAAAAAAACATTTTCACTTCAATACTGTACCTTACAAATTTGCACAATGTATATTTTTTAATTACACTTTAAAACGTTATTTCAATAAATAATAATATAATATAATATTTCTCAATACGCGCACAATTCTAAACGCGATCGCAGTGCTGCCTACTTGTTACTTAATCAGTTGTGATTTTGTTTACATTGACAACGGCCATACGGGCTCTTTGTGATTGGTCGTTGTGTTTGACACCGGCCATCTTGCATTGATCTGATTGGTTTTCCTTTGTTTACATTTCCATCTGATTTATTAGCCTCTTATTTATTAAAAAACTGTTTTCTCACGATTTTTTGTAACACAATAATAACAAAATTACGAAATATTTTTCTCAATTTGATCGCAGCACCAACTGTCGGGACAAACTAAAATTAAAATAGAATATTACTGAATATTCGTAACTGCGATGGTAGTGCAGTCTGCCGGATCCAATGTAAAACATTCAAAAATCAACAACTATTTATAAATAAAAAATTAATTAAAAAAACATTTTCCAGTGGACCAAATTGTGAATCTAAATCATTCTCGCATCCCCTTGAACACACACACAAAATTTCATCAAAATCAGTCCAGCCGTTTAGGAGTAGTTCACTTTCATACACACGCAAAGAAGAAATATATATATATATATATGGATTAAATGAATACAATTGAAAGTTTGATAAAACATTAACAAAATGAATATTATGGAACTTCATAAAATTTAATCGTTTCCTTTCACCATTTATTCCTTTTCCCCGTTCCTTATTCCCTTTCCCTTTTACCTTTCCACATTTTTTTCATTCCCCATGTCCCCTTCATCTCCTTTCCATTTCCTTCCCTTATCTAAATAAGGGAAAGATAAATGGGGTGATGGGGAATTGGCTTTCTCCATTCTCTTTCCCTTTTCTTTTTCTCCTTTCCATTTCCTTTTCTGTTTTTCCTTTTCCCCGTTTTCCCCTTCTTCCCTTTAATATTTTTAGATTTTCTCTTTCTCCCTTTTTCCTCGTTCGTAAATCAGTCCAGTAGTTTTTTAGTCTATAGCGGACACACATATCGGACATTTAAATGGAATCGTAAAATATTTAGAATAGCGTGTGTTGCTTTTACGTCCAACACATAGCGCTGTTTTACCAATCACAGGTGTGGCATATTAGATATATAAAATCACGCGCGTATTCTAATGCAACATTGTGTCAAAATTTCTAAGCAATCGGTGAAGAACTTTCGGAGATTTAAGATTTTGAACAAACGAACATTTACATTTTTGAAAAAAACAAAAAACATTTTTTTTTTTTTTTTTTTTTTTTTTTTTTTTTTATATATAGATTTTAGTTTTCCATAATTTTTTTTTTAATTTTTTCAAAATATATATGCATTATAATTCAATCAATATGTGCTTTTAAAAAAGTCAGCTTCTCAATTATTTTCAGTCTTACAATCTTATTTCATTATTTAAAGGTGAAAATAGGATAAATACTAAAATATTGAGAAACCTACATTTTTCAAAACAGGACTGTTTTTTACTTTTATTATTTCTTTTTTAAAACGTTTACATTGTTTTTTTTTATGTTAAAAACTTCTCCAAAAGTGAGCTTTTGCTGTGAATATGTTTTACAAGAAAGCGTACATTATAATCTCTTGCTTTACACTATTTGTTTGTCTAACCTTTCTTTTGGCTCACATGAAATAACCGAGATAATAAAGATAGTAATATCAGAGCAGCTTTTTGTGAGAGTAGTGATTTTAAATATATAGATTATAAAATAAAAAATATTAGAACGTAGACATGACGAAAAAATATAAATATCATAAAATCACATATTACTAAGCAAGTTTGTGTTTTAATTTTTCCTCACATAATATCTGGAAATAAAAAAAATGTATGGGAAGAATTGAGAACTTGCTACATTTTTTCAATTAAGAATAAAATTATTTTTGCTATAATAGATACATACAATACACACATTAAATTCAGATAGTTAACAGAGCATAGTTACCGGCTGCTTTTACATTTATTGTATATTTACATTATCATAACCAGATTGAATTTGACTTGAATATGTAAAAAATTTAACCATTTTTCCTTGAAATATGATATGAAATAATAGAATTTACAGAAAAAAAGTTTTTTTTATGTATTTTTGACCTTTATAACTTCGTATTATATTTATATATTTCTGTAGTCATTAAAAAATAAAACAATAGAGACAGTTTGTATTTTATTTAAATCTCTATTGATAGCTTTAAGAGATTTTGTAGCAATTATATAACATTTGTATTTTAGATAATGTTCTGTAACATACACGCTACTAATAACATTTTAACAGATTCCTTTAAAAGTAGTTGACTTTACCACACTTCATATGAGTATATACAAGCTCATACGCTTACCATAGTTACCGTATCCAAAAAAAACTTTTTAAAGAGGGGAAAAAATAGAAAACTGACAGTAAAAAAATAGTACTTATTTTAGTAATTTTTCTTTAGGTTACTCTTCCTTAAAATTTGTTAACTGTCAAGCGGACGTTTAATAAAAAAAAAAAACTATCAACCAACTCTTTCTTAATTCTGTACAAAATCTAAAACTGTTTCAAGAAAATTATATGGTTATTTTTGACAAACTATTAATTCAGGATTGAAAATTAACGAAAAATTATTTTAATTTTTTATAAAATTTTTTAAGTCTATTTCCCGCCTTACTTTAACAAAACAATACACTGTTCATCTTCAAAAAATACGGCAACTTCCAAGTATTCTTTAAAAGCAGGAAAATATATAAATTATTTTTCTAACTACTTATTTTCTAATGGTACTTTGAATATTGGAATATATTACGCTACAAAAAATCGAATACTAATAAATAAATAAAAAATCATTGACAAAATGAATAAAGGAAGAAAGACTTACTAACCTGAAAATAGAGTACTCTTCCAGTATAACTGACAATACCCAATTGATGCACAGTTTCCTTTACAAGAAGCAAGGCAATAAAAAAAACAAGCAATAAAATCGATCAACAACCTGATCGCAAAAGTTAGAGGAAATTGTAGGTATTTTTTATCCTCTTGGCAGTTATCCAATTTTAAAAACAGGTTTCAAAAACACATACAGTTGCAACACAGTTGCAACATACAGTTCAAAAACACAACTGTGTTTCGTACAGTTGCAAAAATCACATCAGTTACTCATCATGTAAGTAAATATTTGAAAAGTCATTCATGTAAATAAAAATAAAATATCTGCTAGTCAATTTAATTTGACAATTTGTTTCATTTTTATTATTTTAAATATTCTTTTGTAGAATAAATAAAATCATGTTTTACTGCATTAAGTATATCCCTCTATCTTTTTCAAAAACACATTCAATATTGACTAGGAAATTCGTTTTCCATGTAAAAAATCTGATGTGGACACGACATGACTTCCTTATACGCCTAATAAATTAAATATACACATTTTTAAAAGTACGTAAAATGTTATTTCACCAATAACTCCTGATTTTATTTTCATATTTATTTAAAAAAAAGTTAAAAAAAAGGAGATGAGGATTCGAACCGATGTGCTTTCCCTTGTAAGATGCAAATATTTCATTAATTAAAATTTTGTTTGGCTATAACTCTGGAACCAATGAAAATAAGTACCAATTCTGATATATATATATATATATATATATATATATATATATATCGTTGAAAAGCTCTCAATGAGGGATTATTACAGCAGTTAAGAAAAAGTAAAAAATCAAATTTTTTTTGGATTTTGGACTTTTTTGGACACTTTTGGTTCAGTCGATTGCAATCAAAAGTGGAAATGCAAAACTAGATGTTACAATAGTCCTAAATGCAAAATTTCAACATCCTACAGTTAATCGTTTTTCAATTATGCGAGATACGTACATACGTACGTAGAGACGTCACGCCGAAACTAATTAAATGGATTCAGGGAAGGTCAAAATGGATATTTCCTTTGAAATCTGAAAACCGAAATTTTTCCCGATCACAATTATACTTCCTTTACTTCGTACAAGGAAGGAAAAACTGAAATCTTCTCCATTTTATATAACAAAAAAATTACAATAATAAAAGATAAATTATTTTGTTTTTTTTATGCTTAATTCTTGTTTTAAACTTCTCGAGAAGTTTCCTTTAATGTGTTGGTAACTTGTATCTAATTCAGTATCACACGAGCAACGAAGTTTAATAGACCAAAACTACTAATTCAGTCTAGTAAAGTGAAAAAAAAAGTTAATTTTCCTCTACCCAAAATACTCCAGTTTTAATTGAAAACTCTGAATCTTTATTAAGTGTTTTCAATTTTAATTGAACAAAGATAAAAACATGCAGAGTGATCAAAATTAATTGGTAATATTTCGGGAACAGATCTGGGGCATTAATATAAGCAAAAATAAGTTTTTATAAGCATTAATCCAGAAAAGCTACATTTTGGTTCACGATTAGAGAAACATTTTTCCCTAACTTCTGCTCAAAGAGTAATTTTTTGAAACCAAAATTAACGGTCAAATTTTCTACTTGTATTATTTATTTATCAACCTAAAGACTGAACAAATACGATTTTCACAGAATATCTTGTAGTTTCAGAGGAAATTGTTGCAGGATTGAAAAATTTGGAATCGAAAAATACCCATTTTAGCTTAGTATTAATTTTAACTTTTATTAAAAGTTTCTAATAAACATATAATAAAATGCTAAGAATTTTGCAAAGAATTTACTTCTGAGAAAATTGATGAAAAATATATCAATAAAAAATAAATATCAGCTTTTGAATTTCAAAATAAAGTGAATCAAAACGTGAGACCAATAAAAATATGAAAATATTTTCAAAATATGTTTAAATAAAGTACAGAAAATTAACATCCTTCATGGAAAACTTAATTATTATTGTTATTATTATTTTTTTTAAATAAATTTAATAACCAATTCTTTTAATTTTTTACATTGTATTAAATCTCTTTCTTGCAAGAAATAATTTATTCGATTAATTTGATGAGAATCAAAATTTAACAAAAAACTCTATTAAAAAGAATTTAAAACCGAATTTGAAAAAAATTTGAAATCATTTTTGTGGGAAACAAATATGAAAAAGTATTTGAATAGTGTTACTTTCAGGTAGACTCAGATTGATTAATAAGGAACGGCAGGAATTCAAAAATTCAAAATACATAACCTAATTAGATAGGTTTAAAACGGAAATCTTTGTAATTAATATAATTATTATAATCTATATTTTTATTATTACTAAAATATTCAGTAATTGTTAAATATTACTACAAAATGTTTTATTATGAAAGTAACGTTTTTAATTTCTTTTAATATTATTGCTTATGCATAAAAATTAAGGTTCTTTGTTCTTAATATTATTTTGATTTTTAATAGTATCATTATAAGCAAATTGAAACTCGTTTGGAAAAAAAATTATCACTGCGTATTAATGTAACCTACCTACTTTGTAACCTATGGAACTACCCTGATTCAAGGAAAAATGCTAATTTAAATGGATCTACTTGACTTAGTTTATTAAAAATATCATATTTCATATTTCTTTAAAAACAGTAGACCTATAAATTTTAATTTCATTATAAATAAAACGTGTTTTTCAAGTCAACAATGATTATTTTAAATCCATAACATCCGGTGAAATATTCTTTGTTTTTGATTGTCCCACTTTATTATTATCCTTTTTTATTAGCTTATAAATATTGTAGTTAATAAATTTGAAATATAATGTTGCTTTAAAACTTACGGTTTATGTATTTTATCGAAAACATCGAACATAAAGAAGTTTTATTTAAAAAATATTTAGTGGAATTAAATTTTGCTTTCTTATATTTTATCTCACACATTATCGAACTTCAGGTAAAATAAAATTTAAATTTTCAAGTTTGAATAAAGTTTCATATAAAAATAAAAATATTTGTTTAAATTTACTGTATATTTTTATGACAATAATCTTTAGAAAATGTGTTAACGGTATGGGTCATTATACACATTGTAATTGGTCTCTTGTTTATAACAGATGACCTAATTCTACCCTACCGTAAAATGATATTTAATCAGTTTTCTCTTTCTGTAAAACGTTATGATACCACTGTCATTACTGTACGTATGACTTTTAAATTATAAATTTTTCATTACATTTAATAATCTATTTATTTCTACTACTTGAATTTAATCTTACTTGGAGAAATTATACAGTTTTGCAAAAATCTACCCCTTGGAAAACATTATATCTTCTTCCAGAAGGCACCACAATATTTTTTATGATTGTTATTTCTTTTGTTATAAAATTTGTTAATAACAAACTGATTCATCATTCCGGATGTCAGTTTTCTTAGTTATCTTATTTTTAAGTTTAATTAGTCATATAATTATCCAAAAATTCTGAATTATTTTATTCATTCATAACCTACAAGTAATTTTATTACTTGTTAATATAAAAACTATGTACAGGTAATAATTATAAGTTGAGTTATATTTTTGATTTCCTATTCCTATGAATGTTATAAATTAGAATTCCTGTACAAAAGGTGATTGAGCTATAAGAACCAACTTTCCAGTGTGAAATGGTAATGTTTTACGAGTTATTAAAGTAGTCTAACAATTTAAAATAGCCGACCTCCGTGGGTGAGTAGGTAGCGTCTCGACATTTCGTGCGGAGATCCTGGATTTGAATCCAGATCAGGTATAGCATCTTTTTATACGCTACCAATTTTCACCAGGTTAATGACCATAGCTGTTGATGCTCTTTCATAAAAAAAAAAAAAAAAAAAAAAAAAAAAAAAATTAAAATAGGTTTCATTTGATTTTGTTTACCAATTAATCTATGTGTAAATATTCGGTAAATTTAACTTTTAAACAAAAATAATATAGAAAAGTTTAGTTTTCGTATTTTGGGTAAATTTAGCGGAAAAATAAAAAGGGATTTTTTTTAAATTTGAATTTAATGATACTACAATTGTAAAGTTTCTATCACAAATTACCCGAAAAAATAAAAATAATCCATTCATTATTTTTATCCATTCATTATTTAATCCATTCAATATTTTACTCTTGTGATAGGTATTTAGAAAAGTACTTTACTCTGTGAGAGGAAAATAACTTTTTATCTTGTTTACTTACGCATAGAAGAACATTGATGATCTTCAAGAAAACTTTTTGAATAAATCTGCACTCAGATTTTAGTTTTTATTTGAAATTTTTTATTCTAAATTAAATTAATGGGTGTGTTTTTTACGTTATATTTTCTGTTTAATAACAACCAAATGGATCAGTTTTTCTATTTTATTGAAAAGTCTGGAGCAGTCTGAAATAAAAAGTTTTTTTTCAAAATTAAAACCTTTTTTTAACAATTTACAAAATAAACGAGCATTTAATAACCTTGTTTTAAAAAATTTGATTCATTAAATAACGTTCTGAACCATTTTTCTGTCTATTAACTTTCATTAGCCCTTTAAATATTTATTTATCTTAAGCATACGTGTTAAAATAATAAACACAATTAATGCATTTATTGTATTTTTAAACCAGGTACAAAAGAATGTTAAATTTTTCATAATTTGTAATTGTTGGTTTTTTTACTTTTATAAGTAATAGATAGAAAGATGTAAGAAATAAATATTTTATTTAAATAATTATACATTATAAAATTACATCATGGATTCAAAAATGTAATACTCTACGGCTAAAAAGATAACTTCTTTACCCATTTCTTTACTCAAAAATAAAAAGTTCAAAAGAATCTAGGTTAACTACCCTAGAATTTGTCTATATTGATAAGAGAAAGCTTTCTAAGCCTTGATCACAGCAGCACCATAAACCACTAAATTAACTACGCAAAAAAAAAATTTATAATGTACATGAAAATAACAAATATATTATTAATTAGCAGTAAGTTAAATAAATTTCGATAAATTAATAAGTCGGCCTGTGTGGCGCGAGTTGGTAGCGTCTCGGTCTTTCATCCGGAGGTCCCGGGTTCGAAGTCGAGCAAATTTCTGTTGCCTCTCTTTTTTCTAATTGAAAAAATTTTAGTAAATAAAAACAAAATATTATCGTTTATAATGTATTCTAGGGTTTGTTCTAAAGTGGCAAAAAATTACTTGAAATTTGTATGTGTGTAGTGTTATTTCGTATAAAACAAAAAAGTGGAATATTAATTTGTTATAATTTCTTGTTGTTAAAATATAGGACTGCTTCTCTAAGCTACATAAATCATAATTAAGTTTTTTCAAAACTTAAGCGACAAAGAAAGCAATATGCTGCATATTTATTTATCATTATTATTTCTTAGAATATATTACTAATTGCAGTTAATTTGTAGAACTTCTTTCTCAGGTCGATCAATTCTAAACTAATGTTTTAATTATTCCTTAACGACCAAAATAGAGTGATAACAATTATTTCTAAACACTAAATTAGTCACAAGTTTGGATGGATATGTATTTTTATTTTTTATCTTATAACATTGTAACATTATAACATTATAAGTGTAGTCTAAACCAAGGTTTCTTTTTTTTTTAAAAAAAAAAACCTTTTCTTACGTGGAAGAATTCCGAACTGAAAATGGACTCAAATTTTTAGCAACATAAGTTACATTAATTCTAGCGTCATTAATACTTCAAACATAAGCAAAGCAGCAGGCGATTCTAACGTTGACAGATTTTTAAATATCTTTTTTTACTGTTTTATTCCTAAAACTGTTTTACTTTCTTTTTTTACTGTTAAACTGTTTGTTTTTAGTGTATTAATTCCAAAATACACTCTATTAACTCCAAAATACATTCCAAAATAGCAGTTGGTTTAATTTTATTTAGATTAAAGTAACTTCTCAAAATAATCAAGTAAATGTGCTTTTTTTAATTATCGGTTCATTTTTTTTTTATTAATAAGAATATTCGGTCATTCGGAAAGTAGGTAGATAACGAAGTTCGTTTTTAATGAGTAAAACATTGGTTTTAATGAATTATCAGCAGAAGTTACTATGAGGGTTGCATTAGAAGAGGTTGTATTTAAAATGACAATTTATTTGGCTTCTAGATAAACGATAAGGATGGAGTATTTGGACAGAAATCGTTCTTAAGACGTTACTTAATGAATGTGCTTTACTGAGGGTTTATTTTAGCAGGGGTCTACCTTATCTAGCAGTCTACTATAGCGTATTACGAACCGACATTTTAGTTTAGTTGAGTTCACTGTTTGTAACAGCTATTACTTTCGCTCTCTAGACAATCAACGCCCTCATAATAATCCCCAAAATACTATCTCAAAACGTAATGTACTCAGATAGGATGTAGTGTACAATTAGTTATTCTGGTTCCTTATACTCCTTTCTATCGTTACGCGTGGTATCTACTGCAACGTCCTCATTGTTCCTACATGATTACATTTATCAAACGGTTACAAAATTATTATAAGACAAATAATTAAAATAATAAATTGGAATTTTTAAGTATACTTTAATATATAATCCGAATTCTAGTTTGTTTGAAACCAATGTTACCATTACAACTTATAAAAACGATAATTCCAGGCAACATTAATTCAAGAGCTACAGGATAAATGATTTGTTATATACACAACAGAACAGTGATCAATGAATTAGCCATTATAAAATTTTTACATCAAAATTAATTATACGTCCATCCATTCATATTGATGAAATTATCATCAGGACAATTAGTGAAATGACTCCAGGAAATTTTAATTTTAGTTACATTATTGAAACTGTTAATCTATGGGTTATTCAGAAATAATGAACCGATCTATAATGAACTTAAGAAATAATGAACTTAATATTTTATTAAGGAAAAGAAATAAAAAATTCTTACCAAATCATTTGTATTCTAATTATAATCAAGTTTCATTTCCTGTTTTACAAGTGTTCAACATGACCACCAGAAGCAGCACGGACAACATCAAGGCGATAAGAAAATTTCTCCCAGAAGTGTAGCAATATGTTACGATTCCATCGGGTTGATCGCAGTTGATATTCGATGTTTAATGTCATCAATGTTTGTGGCTAGCGGTGAACGAAACAAGATTTAACAAGATCTTTAAAAATCCTCACTACAAAAAAAACACGTACGGTTAAATTTGGAAATTTCGCAGGCCAAGCAAGCCCAAGAGATCTTGGGCACTGTTTTGACCAGTCACTCGTTGGGGCACTTTTTCATTCAAAAAAACTCGTACCATCAGGTGCCAATAAGACAGCTCTCTACCTAGTTGTAAAATAAACCCATCTGAATCTACCAGCAGTAATGAGAAGGGCCAATTTTTGAGCATATCAAAAAAGATTCTCCTTCAACGGTGTTTCCCTCGAAGAAAAAGGGAACGTAAACCTTGTCTTTACATACTGCACAGAACACATTCACCTTAAAAGAATTTCTCTCGTGCTCAAATGTTATATGTGGGGGGTTATAATCCCCAAATGTGAACATTATGACGATTACCTATGCTATTTAAGTGAAAGATCGCTTCATCAGTGAAAATTAAACGTGAAATGAAGGTTTCATCTTTCATTACCTCCAGCATCGATTCGCAAAATTCCAGTCGCTTTCTTTTGTCGTTATAGAAAAGTGCTTGAACGAACTGCAATCTGTTGTTGGTTTCATATGTAGACATCTTCTTAGCATACACCAGATGGTTGGTTGAGGAATTGCAAGCTGACGGCTAGCTCGATATGTGGGCTACGCTGAAAGGGCATCATGAATTCTCTCCACTTGTTCCTCCGAAACCCGTGGTCGTCCTGGATATTCTCCTTTATAGAGGTACCCAGTCTTCTCAAATTGTTGTTCTTCGGAGAGGGCGGACTAATGTCGAATCGCCTTCGAAAAGCACCCTGTACCGTGGCAACGGAATTTGTTTTCGCGAACTTTTGTTCGTGTTTATTTAAAAAAACAGAACTTCTTTTGATATTGACTCGCCATTTTGAGGTCACTATAACTAACACGCTCACACATATTATTTCAAATGATCTAATGATCTGCGACTCATTTTAAAATGGTTCTGTTGAACTAAAAAAATTGCGTCTCTTAAATCGGTTCATCCTTTTTGAATAACCTGTATATATATATATATATATATATATATATATATATATATATATATATATATATATATATATATATACACAGTGCATTGTAGTTTTAGGATAATATTAATAATAATAATAATAACGTACCTTACTGAATATTTTAGTATATTTATGATTGCTTCCATAGAAAAATAATATGTAAATTAACATATACAACATAGGTAAATTAATTTTATTTCATCAAAATTAATTTTAATTCTTTTTAAGAAATCCTTTGTTTATTTAATAATCATCTTTCTTCCAATTACTTCACAAAAGTGTTAAAAAGACAGACATCTCTTTCTTAATATAAAAATAATTCCAATTAAAAAAAATCTGTTAAAAAAAAATTATTTTGCTGGTAACATAAATAACTTTAAATGTATCTTTATTACATTCGTGCTGTTTACTCAAATAATATAGGTACTATGCATATCCAATTCATATAAATACGAGGGTAAGTCAATTATTTTCCGCAATTTAGTTTTATTTTTGTTTATGTTGGTAGTACTGTCGTGTTGCGGAGATTATACATGCGTGGTTTATTGTTATGTCTGTGCAGGTTTGATGCTGCTAGGTTAGTTCACTTATCGCTGTCCTGCCGTTAACCATGGCTGCTCCATTTTCTATTTGCACCAAAGAAGAGATCCGTGATCCGTGAAAGAAGAGGTCAGTGATCCGTATTTTGTGGTCGGAAGGTGTATCAGGGGCCGAAATTCATCGAAGACTCGGTACAGTACGGGAACAATGTGTTGCCGCAACGGAGTGTCTACGAATGGATTGAAAAATTCAAAAACGGTCGCACAAGTGTTACGCACAACGAAGGAGCCGGACGACCGTTTACCACCGCAAATGAGGAAAACATTGAGCGTGCACGTGACATGGTTTTCTTAGACAGACGAGTAACTATCGATGAAGTGACACATCGTCTGCAGATTAGTCACGATTCTTCTACGAAATCATCCACAACAGACTTGGGTTTCATAAAGTCTGTGCAAGATGGGTCCCAAAACAACTCACACAGTTGCTTTAACAAACGCACTTGGACATCTGCCAAAAACATTTGGATCGCTATGGTAACGGACAGGACATCTTCTTAGACAGAATCATCACTGGTGACGAAACACGGATCCATCGTTACGAGCGGGAAAGTATGGAATGAAAACATCCAAATTCGCCCTGCGAAAAAAAGTTCAAGACCCAACCGTCCGCAGGAAAACTGATGCTTACGGTTTTTTGGGACTCACAAGGCTCAGTACTGGAACATTATGAGGAAAGGGGCGCGACAATAAACAGTGCGCGTTACAATGAGATGCTTACTGCCAACCTTAAGCCTGCGATTCGAAGCAAACGTCGAGGACTGTTGTCGAAAGGTGTTGTGTTGTTGCACGACAATGCCCGTTCACATACTGCTGCCCACACTGTTGAAACGCTCCAGATACGCAACTTTGAAGTACTGGCTCAGCCTCCGTATAGTCCTGATCTTGCCCTTTCTGACGACCACTTGTTTGGTCCACTCAAAGAGCCATTAATGGGCCGTCGATTTACCTCGGATGAAACAGTGAAAGAAGCGGTGGATTCCTGGCTCGCAGCTTAACCGAAAACCTTCTTTTATGAGGGCATCAGGAAGATTGTGCAACGGTGGACCAAGTGCGTTTAAATGCACGAGGACTATATTGAAAAATGATGTACATGTAAGTTTCCTATTTGTAATGCAATAAAATTTATAACTACATTGCGGATTGACTTACCCTTGTATATATATAATTAATTCGTTATGATTTCACCCAAATATCTCGTAGGATGAATGCATGCATCCAATATACCAAACAGTACAGCAATCACTATACAACAGCTCAAATTAAATACGGCAAGCAAAGTTCCAGAAAAAAGTGCCAGAACACGAAATATGGGAATCGAAAAGTTCCAGAAGAAAGTGCCGAGGAACATATCAGAGGCGCCATAGTTTACGAACAAGGAGATCCACGATTACCTAGGGCTACCATTTATTCGTGAAGAAATTCACCAATTAAGTTCAAAGTATATACTTAAGCAACACGTATGAAAACAACTTGGCTGTAAACCTATTAGATAACAGTGGAGATGTGAGACGACTGAAAAAGTTGTATGTATTGGTTCTTGAGACTGTTATGCGGTGAATATTGTAGTTTCTTTGATTTATTAACAATTTAACTTTTGTGTTGACCAATTATTCTTTTTGCTCCGTTTCATTACTTTTTGATTTATGTATACTTTGTGTGGATTGTTAATTATATTTTATTTATTGCACTTTTAACTTTATTATTCTTTGTTCAAACGTTTTTTGTATTGCCTTGGGAGGTACACTGGATACCTTTCTTTCTCGTCATGTTGCTTTATACCATTTACTTAAAGTTTCGTTATTTAGGAAACTGATTGTAAAAAAAGGAAAATTGTGTAGCATGTAATGTTATACATTGAAATTATTTATAAAATATGCAATAAAAATGTTAAAGTTACTTGAATACAGATTGATAAACAATCATAACCCCCGATTTCGTAATTCATTTGTTTTCATAAATTTAGTATCGTATTTCCGATTTCATTTTTATTTTTATTCTTATCGAATCAATAATGTACGTTTCAGAGAACAGACATAAATCACAATTCTCAGAAAAATTTGAAATAATACTTCGTTACTGTGATACAGATTTTTACTTCTTGCTCAATAAAGTTATTCCATTAATTTTCAAACTCCAATTTTTTTTGCATGAGCAAGGTAAGGGTCGTTTGCTTTCCTTTTCTAATTGAATTTTTTTTGTTATAGAGTTGGAGGAACCCAATTTACAGTCACCAAAGCAGCGTCGTACTCGCTAACAGGTTCCGCAAGATGTTATTAAGCGCGTATTTATTCCTGCGCACTACCAGCTAAACCTCCACCCCTGAGTTTCCACCCCTCCTGGGAACCGCTTTGCAGCATTACTTCCGGAAGGGGGGAAACGCCCGCACACAAAATCGGTCACCGCAATCACAACTGAATCATCCAAACACACACTCACGCAAAACAACTCATCCAACACCAAGGGTAACACCAACACAAGGAGTAACAAATCACTCACACATCACAAGGAAAAAACACACGTAACACAGAAGGTTTTTCCGTACTGTGAACACTCATGGTAACACACTCACGCAACCACAATAACCAATACCAAGAGTAAAACAATCATACATACATCACACAAACAGGCTCACAATACAGAACTTACCAGCCCAGTAGTTAACAAGTGGCAACTGCCTTCCGTAGTAACGAGAACGCCATCGGACACCAGGAACAGAGTGCCCACGGCTTCACCGCACCAAGGCGACCCCCACACGCTCAGGAGACCCCCGAGGCGCTCGGCCTGCGGGCCTGTCCGCCCCGGCACCCTCCGATATCTCCTTCGGGCTTCTTCTGCAGCTCTTAGCTCTTCCATTATGAACTTATTGAAACTTGCAATTGCCGTCCACTGCTGTTCTCCCATTAGGGTGATGCGCTGGAGTTCCTCCGGTGTGAACATATATTCACGGCCAAGTACTTTCTAATTGACTTAAACATCTGTTATAATTATAGTACCTGTGTTAGTGCGATCATTAATTTATATTACAAAATAATATTTTAAAGCTGTACATATTATCACCAGAAAAGAGACAGGGAAAAAGATAACACTTACAAAGTAAACCAAATTAAAATTTTTATTTTCTTTATCCAACAATTAATTAATAGCAACTGACTGACCTTTAGGGCTAATTTCTTCATAAGATTATGAAGTCATTAAAAAAAAAATTACGTTTAGTGTCTTATCCATCAATTTAATAAAAAGTTTTTATAATTACAATGAAAAAATTATATACCGAAACTAAACAATATTTACTCAAAAAAAAAAAATGCAAAATAATTTTCAAATATTTGTCAGGTATTTTACAAGTAGCAAGATCTTTTAATAAAAATGTGAAATTATGTATTCTTTCAATTTTAAACAATATTACCCCAGGTGATAAAAGGTGAAAAGATTTTAATTATTAAGTGTTGAGCGGTATTTTTATTCGAATAATACAGTATTACTTATTATAAATTATAAGAGATTCATATGAACATAATAGAATTTTAATATTAAAGACATTTCTTTGCTTTCAATGTTTTTTTTGTGGTCTTTTGTCAAGAAAGGAAAAAATTTAATAAATACAGAAATAAAAATCAGAGAAAAATAACAACCGCTTTCAAAGAAGATAATAAAATAAAGCTGAATAAATTTCTAAAATTCTGATCCTATTGTAGGCTGTAATAAATAAAAAGAATAATGCATAAATAATGATATTCTTTTCAAAAAGTCATTCTTTCTCCATCCGTGTTGGTCAGAAGTGGTTACAAGAACAAACCGAATGTAACAATAATCTCACACCGGTAAATATGTATGAGAGATGCGTGTTGTTGAATACACGCAGTAATGAATCGAATGTTAATCAGACCGTAATCTCTACTATACACCCCTTCCTACCCCTCTGACTGTCCTGTATCTCACCACACCCATACCCCTACATTTCTTGCCCCACCAGACACAAGCACTGCGCAACCTGTCACTATGGTAATTAGCATTTTTCAACGACGTAACTGGATCCCCCTCTGTTTTTGTACCGAGCTAACAACAAAAAATGTTACGGTTCGCTTGCTTGTCACTTTAATTGAGGCAATCCAATATTTTTTTTACAAGGTTATAGAAAAAATCACTTACTTAAGTTTTCAAGTATTTAATGTGTTTCAATAAAAATAACCAACATTTCATTGTTATGTAATTTAATAAATTTTGATATAATTATATAATAAACTTACATATTCAATATTAAAGTTTAACTACACATTTTTCTTCTACTATTATAAATATATATATTGTGGAAAAAACCTTTAGCTAATATATTATAAATTATATTAAAAATGATGTAAAATTAACATCAGAGCAATAAACATCAGACAAAAAGAAATTCTAAAAATACAATAGGAAAAAATAGAGAAACTTTGACATTTCTTTTAAAAATAATTATTAATTTAAATGGACATTTAAAACACATTTTTGTGTCGCATTCCTTGTCAGTAGTGATAAAAAATAACGAATTATAATAATAAATGCCTTGATTTTCATTTAGGCTATTACTAATAAAACCCAAATTTTATAATACGATTGTACATAATAATAGCAGATGAAATTTTTTATTTCTAAAATTTCTTATGAGCGAATCGTTTTAAATAAATGCAAAACTAAATTTATATTTAAAGTAATTTCCTTACTGAATATAATCAGTGTTTATGATGAGTAATGCATTGTTTCTAAACAGACCGGAAGTACATTATTTTGAAAGCGTTTGAGATACGAGAAACATCAACCTAAGTTGCCTTCTGCGATCAGAGATATTCTCTGTGTTGAATAGGATAAAGAAATCGCTTAAAAAATAAATTAATAAATTTTACTACCGTGATTCATTAATTCAGTATTGTGGCAGAGCTTAAAACACAACTATTTTCGATACTGAAAATACTATCAATTATCTATTTAAAACCATAAGTATGATTTTTTTTGGCCTTGTTGTTTATACTTTTTCTTTTATTTTTATTACTGATAACGCCAAATTTGAGATATAAAATTTTTTTAAACAATTTGCTAGTTTTGATTGTACATAAATTGTGCAATTCCTCAAACTTTACTGGTTTGGAAATACACAGGAATGAAAGAGATTTAATTTTTCGTTGTCGTTCAGAATGTAAAAGAAGGCTTTAAGTTAAAAAGAACAATATTAAGTAAAGCCATGTAAATAAATTAAAAATAAATACATTGAATTTAACTAAAAAATAGAACCTGTACATACTCTTTAAATCTGCTAGGAATTTTGTCTAGGTCTGTTAACTAATTTCGCTTGTCTGGATTTGACACTGTATGTAAATGTGTAAAAGGCACTGGTAGTCTCATACCACTTGTATAAATCGTAACTGTCTTTCGCAGTACTAGAGTTACGTGCAATAATCTAGATTATTTTAAATTTTAATAAGGTTACTCTTATATTAAATAATCAAAGCTTACAACCGAGCTTAGCACTACCGAAGCATTATGTTAATAGTACCATCAGAAGAGTTGATAGTCATGGGAAAGAATGTTAAAAAAAAATTAAAACAAGTCGTCGGTGCGTGAACACAATACAGAAGCGAAGCTTCTATTATATAAATTAATAGTGTAAAATAACGAATACGCAATATACATAAAGGGATAAAACTTTTTATTAATGAGAATTATGAACTAACAATGAAATTCAGTCTGTTAAATCTGTCGACGGTTAAATCCAATCTGTAATAGAAATATTTATATATGAGAATGATCAAAAACCGTTCACAAAAGAGTAATAGTATCATTCTTTGAACACTATTCTTGAATAACTGTGTATCGGCTAGAGCGTGACGCTTTTTCGTGACGCTCGTTTTTTCTCAGTTGACTCCCCATCCCGAAGCCTGCGTTAAGAAGTTTCGTTTCAATAATTTTGATAAGTTACATGAAACAGCTAATTACAATTCTGTAGTAGTTGTTCTCTTGCAACAAATTTATTCATTAGAGATGGAGCTCTTGCTTATCTTTCTTCTTTGACCTTTATATGACCACATAGGAATTATTTATCTTAGGCTGTAGTTAATTAACATGAACGTTACTGTTTGTATAATAGTCTGTTTTCTAATTTTTTTTCTATTGAATAATTATAGCTTAGGAATATTCGGTAACAAAATTGAATTGATGCGTTATGGATGACCCTCAAAACGATAAAAAAACCTGATGTAGGCACTACATGACTTCCTTGTACGCCTGTTAAATTACATATACACATTTTTTAAAATGAAAAGTACATAAAATTTTATTCCATTAATAACTTCTTATATCTTTTCAAATATTTTTTTATTGTTATTATTAAATTATTATTTATCGTAAATTTTTTTTTATATAATCACAGGTTAATAATTATTAATAAATCAATATAAATAAATTTTTAAAAAAAATTAAAAAAGGAGATGAAGTCTGATTCGAACCGATGTGCCTTCTCCTTGTAAGATCCAAATATTTCATTAATTAAAATTTTATTTGACTATAGCTCTGGAACCAGTGAAAATAAGTACTACTTATAATACATCGTTGAAAAGTTCTCAATGAAGGCTTATTACTGCAGTTAAGAAAAAGTCCAAATTCAAATTTTTTTTTGATTTTGGGCTTTTTTGGACACTTTTGGTTCAGTCGAATGCAATCAAAAGTGGAAATGTACAACTCGATGTTACAACAGCCCTAAATCCAAAATTTCCACATTCTACGGCTAATCGTTTTTCAGTTATACGAGATACGTACATAAGTACGTACAGACGTCACGCCCAAACTAATTAAATGGATTCAGGGATGGTCAAAATGGATATTTCCGTTGAAATCTGAAAACTGAAATTTTTCGCGATCACAATATTTCCTTTACTTCGTACAACGAAGTAAAAATCGTTCACGACAGTAAAACAATTCCACGTAATTGATTTTTATTTTGTTTTTATCCGACGTATTTTTTTTTGTGTTTATATGAACATAAAGTTGTAAAAAATTATTAAGGCACAATATTATTCTACACATAAATTATTCTTCTTATTAAGCTAGTCATAATAATTACAATTCAGATATTTAATAGGTTTTTAAATGAATAAATGATTTTGGAAGGGATGTAAAGAATTGTCTTTCTATTCAAAGCAGGGCTTAATTACAAGGTAAATTGAAATTATCAATGTTAGACTTTACGGTGAACCTGTAATTTAACTTTCAATATTAATCGTTTCATAAAATATCTAACGTATCGATTTTTAATGTCATGCAACCGTTCGTTATTATAAATGATAGGAACAATAAGGAAAATTTTCCTAATTATCTAATAGGTTAGAACTTCCATGAAAAAAAAGAAGATTTTATATCATGCACTTTTATTTTAATTTTATTTTTCAAAAATATGTGAATAATTAATTTTATTAAAATCATTTTTTAGATTTTAAATTATGTCTGTTATTAATTAATAATATTCTAAAATTTTTATGAAAATTGCTCGAGCATATAATAGCTTCTAAATTATATCCGAGGGCAGTGGGATTAATTAAATTATCGAAGAGAAATTTTTAGTTTTAACAATTTTCCTGTTTAATAACAAAAGTTTATAGAAAATGACTTCATAATAATGGGGAGATGGATAAAACTTTAGTCGATTATTTTTTTAGTAAAAAAATTTAATAAAATTAAGTGATAAAAGGAAAATATTTTATAAATATTTAAGGTATTTTTCTTTAGTTCCCCATCGCTGCGTATTTTTTTATTTATATTTCCATTTGATATTTTAAAAACCGCTGGCCAGATTAATTTAGAGATTAACTTATGAAAAACTGTCGTTTTATAGGACGTTTCAAATTCTTAGGAACATCAGACGGGCTACAGTACTTATATTAATGATTTTTTGCATTTTCATTAAGAAATTTCAACACCTAAGCGAAATTGAGGTAACAAAAATTCTCCGAATTTCAGTGCGTGAAAAGTTTTCAATAGCAAATTTAATTTTTTTGTATGTCTGTTTCGAGAAACAGTTAACCACAATGACTTATTAAAAATCACAATCTATTTATTCCAGGTCATTCTTATTTCTTTACTAGCTTAATACGTTATTATTTATGATTACTGGTTTGAAAAAAGCTTTTAACTATAAATGAATAAGATTTAATTTTAATAATATATTAATAAATAAAAAAATTAGATATTTTCAATTATTTTTGAAAGTGTAAATATTGTTAATAATGTATCCTGTTTAGATGTTCTGCGCAGAACAAAAACAAATTGTTAAAATTAAACATAAAATAAAACATATTAGATCGCCAAAAAATGAGTGTACGTTGTGGTTAAGCTAAATATACTAATATTACAAGACTACATTCATAATCTGTACTTAGAAAAATATTTTTAACTGAATGAAAAATTTGCTGTAATTTTTTTTTTAGTAATATTCCTAGTGCTTCTGAACCATAGATATATATTTTTTTTCTTTACTGAGCATAAGAATTTTAAAAGTTTCTTAATAGATTAATATAAATAAATACAATAATCTCTTTTATGAAATATTAGATGTTGACCTTTTTTATATTATTTTATCTTGAAAAGTATTTAACATACAATAATCAAGCCAGCAGTACCAGCATTTTTGCAATCTTCTTCATAATATGATATCATCCCACATGATGTAAACTTATCCCAGTCGTTCTATTCGCATCTTTTTTCTACGTTGTGATTGGATCCTCTCAATTTTTTCTTTTACAGACCAGCATTCCCTCATTGTAACTTAGCTACCGATCTGTTGAAGTTCTAGAAGTAGCTATAAGATTGTCTATCAGACTACCTGCTTGGGTGGTCTAGACAGCTTTCCATTTCTACAACCTGTTTATGTATTCTTAAGTGCACATAAAGATCCCAGTATGTTATAAAAGACCCATTATTACTCATTATTATTAGTATTATTACAATTACTAATTAAAATTACTGCTTTTTTGTATAACTACATCTTTATTCTTTATAATGACTACAAGTGTACAACTTTAACTCATTAGAAAGATAAAAAAAAAGATTCTTTGCCATTAACATATATACCTGTCTTTTTACTTCTTTTAAATTTCATTTGGTTAAAGCCTTTCAAAAATTTCTGTTCTACTTATATTTTATTTAAAATTAACAATTGTAGAATATTAATTATATGTCTATGCGGGATATTCAAGTGGAAACCCATGGTTATAAAATAATTCACGAATCCGTTATCTTGAAATGTAATAATTCTTAACAGCCTCGCAACAAACTTTTCCCGTTGAACGATGATATTTTCCTGATCAAATAAAACTTTGAACGTGTGTTCTCAGGATTTTTACGTAATGTTTTATAACTGTAACAATTTTATATTTACGAGACGTGTAAATAAAGTAATGAAACGAGTTTTGTTTTGGCAGCCAAAGTGGCAACACTGTAAAGTTACTGGTAAATTTATGGTTATGAACAGTTGATTTACATTAGTTATTAATAGTTTTAGTCTTTTGTTGTCACGTGAGACGTAAACAAACTTTTCGTGAAACGAGTTTTTATTATGCGTTACAAAAATGAGTGATACTAATTATGAGCAACGTTGTGCAATCAAGTTATATGTTAAACTCGGTGAAAATGCTACTGTAACTTTTTCAAAATTGAAAACGGCGTATGGAGATGACACTCTGTCACGAGTCCAAGTTTCTAGGTACTTTAAAGCCAATACAGATGGCCGGGAATCAGTTGCGGACGATCCACGCTCTGGAAGACTGTTAACATCAAAAAGTGAAGAATATGTTAAAAGTGACGGCAATGTGAATGATTGTAGAAAAATTCAATTTGAACCATACCAAAATCCATCAAATTTTGACTAACAAATTGGACTTGAAAAAGGTTTATGCAAAATTGGCCTCAAAAAACCTCATTGTTGAACAGAAAAACAACTGGGTGGAAGTATTCCGTGATCATCTAGAGCGAATTCAAACTAATCCTGATTTTCTAAAAAAAATGTTATTACTGGTGATGAATTTGGATATTTGAGTACGACCCAGAAACAAAACGCCAGAGAAAGGAGTGGCATACTTCAAACTCACCACGTCCCAAAAAGCAAAAATGAGCAAATCAAAACCGTGCTAATTTGTTTCTTCGATAGTAATGGCATTGTTCATAAGGAGTTTTTGCCTGCAGGACAGACTGTAAATCAATATATTTACCGAGAGATTCTTGAAAAACTGCGGAAAAGAGTTGTCCGCGTGAGATTAGCCATAAAAGACAACTGGATGTTGCATCGTGACAATGTACCTTGTCACACTGCACTCTCAATTGATGAGTTTTTGGCAAAGAAAAACGTTGCTGTAAACCACCTTATTCACCTGATTTGAGTCTCTGCGACTTTTTCCAGTTCCCGAATTTAAAAAACACCTCAAAGAACACCATTTTCGAAAGTAGAAAACAATTTAAAAAATTTAACCGACCATCTGAAGGATATTCCGGTTTCTGAATTCCAACACTGCTACGAAGAGTGGGAAAACCGTTTAAAAAAAGTTGCGTGGCTTACCAAGGGAACTATTTCAAAGGTGATAGAGTCCATGTATAATTGGATTATGAATAAAAGGTTTTTCTGAACCAATCTCATTACTTTATTTACAGACCTCGTATATTTTCTGTTGCAGAACTAATGAACAAATTTAAAACAGATTTTTAAATTATTAGTTTTTTTATGAAATCGGTATTATTTTTTGTTGAAGAATTTTTTCCTACTTTTTTCAGATATTTACTACTTTCTATGTTATTATTCCTTATACTAAAAGTATAAGGATACAGTTAGCGAAGAGACTGATAGCATTCAACATTTTTTTACGTGTTCAATTCGTAGTATACGAGTACTTTGTCAAGTGTACAAAGATAATAGTTTTGATTACCGATCTACTCCTACTTACCCATTTTATTTGTTTTTTAATTTTTTATGTATATTAAAAATTCTTAGTTAATCTAAAATAAGTACAGGATTATTATATTTTTGATTGTTTTTTTTTACAGAATTTTCGTTAACTTTAATTTTTTTTGTAATTGCTTCGGCTGTTCATTCGATCTATAAGTTAACTATTCAATAAAACAAACTGACGGGGAGAACTTACCGAAGTATTTACTTGGTACGGCTCACTCCCCTACGATTACTTCCTTCTCTCTAGAAAGGTGTACAATCATCTGTATCTGGGTTCGTTATTGCAGTGGTCATATTTTTTAACCGAGTTCGGTTTCAAGTAATTTACGTCTTTTCAGTTTTATTGTGAATTATTACATACGGTATTAGACCATACCGTAAATATAATTTATCTTTTACATAACCAGAATATTTCATCTATTTAATAACGCCATCGTTACCACAAAGTTTGTCACAGAAGCTTACAAAAACATACTTTTATATAGGAATATGAAAATGTAAGTTTTTTTCGTATGAAATAAACTATTCCAGATCAGGATTCGAACCCAGGGCCTCCAGGCAAAAGGCCGAGACGCTATCACTCTGCCACTGTAATCGGCAAGCTTTACTACTTCCTATTTTGCTACTCTACATTTTATTTTAGCCTTAACCAGTTCAACTTGCTTACGATGAAGGTGGTAAAGTCACAACTGTAAAGGAATACGACCGTACTTCATTTTCGTAACATTAATTACCTAACTTTTTCCACAACAAACTTTTTTCTCATCTTAAGCTGTTGAATACTTGTTGAAACTATGATTGTTTTTTGCACAAGTTATCTCATTTTTGTCTAAGCATTGCATTAGGTCGCAGCGACAGAAGTCAACTTTTTGTCTTTTTCTACAAAATTTACCATTATTAATAGTCACATGAAGACCCTTCTTTCTTTTTTTACTGTTTAGCTTCCAGGAATTACCGTTCACACGTTACTTCATAGATAGATATGCGTGAGTGTAAATGAAGTGTAGTCTTGTACAATCTCTGTTCATCTAATCCTGAGATGTGTGGTTAATTGAAACCCAACCACAAAAGAACACCGGTATCCACGATCTAGTGTTCAAACTAGTATTCACATGAAACATAAATAAAATAAATTCAAGATACATACTCCTCTTTTATTAAAAGGAGACTGAACTCAGAATCAAAAAAATGGCATTGCACTGAGGGTGAATGAATAATGATTATTCTACAATAACCAAAACAAGTTAAAAAAAAATAAATTGCTTCTTTAATACAATAAATAAAAACTTTAGACGCATTTTACTATGTAGAATACTGATTTTTTAATAAATAGTTAAAACCAGTAGACTTAGTGGTTTTAATTATTTATTTACATAATGAAGCATAGGATTTGGATATGAAACAACAATAGATACTGCGAATCAATATGAAAAAGTGTGAAGTGAGTTGTTAGTAAGTTTAAATAATTAAATATGTAAACAATTTCAGATATGTAATTTGATAATACGTTTTGTGTGGAAAGTACAATGACTATTTTTTGTTATAATAATAGATGCCTGTTATATCTAAGTAAATAAATGTAATTTGTTTATATCAAAAATTAATTTATATATCAGGAAAACATTTTTGAAAGTATATGTTTGGAGCATAGCTTTATATGGAAGTGAAACTTGGACGATCAGAGTACCTGAGAAGAAAAGATTAGACGCTTTTGAATTATGTTGCTATAGGAGAATGTTAAAAATCAGATGGGTGGATAAAGTGACAAATGAAGAGATGGTGTTGCAAATTGATGAAGAAAGAAACATTTGAAAAAATATAGGTAAAAGAAGAGGTAGCATCTTAAGAGAAGAGAAGCTAGGCATCTTAAGACATCCTGGAATAGTTGCTTTGATATTGGGAGACAGGTAGATGGGAAAAATTGTGCAGGCAGGCAATGTCTGGAATATGTAAAACAGATTGTTAGGGATATAGGATGTAGGGAGTATACAGAAGTGAAACGACTGACACTAGATAGGGAATATTGGTCAGCTGCATCAAACTGGTCAAATAACTGAAGAAAAAAAAAATCTAAATAAATAAAAATGGTTGCACAATCGTTGCACAATAACTAAATCATACACAATCACTAAATCATGCACAATAACTAATCGTTGCACAATATTATTATTAAAATATAAAGGTATGCGTTGATTTTTTTTAATAATATTAAAAATGAGAAAATATTAAGAAATATAGTTTTGGGAATTAGTTGAAATACATTGAAATAGTAACAATAATTTTAATTCCATTGATTTAAAAATTATTTTGTAATATTTACAGTTAATGATTTCAACAGTTTTAACCCCAAAATGAAAAAGGCAAATGAATGGTTGAAAGAAGGCTATAGGATACAGACTCGCATATTGGACAGGGAGAACTGGTTGGAAAAGCTATTTTTCCTGCTTGTTGTTAATGCAGGAGCAGATGTGTCTTTCCATAATACAGTTAGCAAGTTTGTTCTTCAGATGCAAGAGACACATTCAGATGCATTGCTCATTTTATGTAGAAGAATGGCACAAGTTCTGGTTGAAATCAATATTTCAGGAAAAATAGAATTATCATCACTTTGGCTCCAATATGTAACATATCTTGTACCATAACCACTCATACATAAAAAAAATTCTGAAAAAAATATTATATTGTGTTTCATGGAAAGGGACTATGTTATTTTATTTACTTGTATTTATGTTTATTCTTTATTTGTTTTTTAAATCTAAAATTTCTCAAGAAGATTAACATGGTCTTATGGAATAGGTTAGTACTGTGTGTACTTTATGATAATATTAATGTGGTATAAACTCACTATTTATTGCTACTAGATTTTATATTGCCTGAGTTGATTAACTGATAGAAATATCTTCCTTTTTTTGTACAACAGTAATATATATATATATATATATTACTCAATAAATCTTACAGTACTGTTTTTTTTTTTAATAAGTCATGTTGTGTTAATAAAAGGATAAATTGAACTGTAGCTGTAGTATTTTGTTTACACCACCCATGTTATGAATTTAATAAAGTGTTATAAAAATTACTCAAGTAATTATGTAAATAGCAACTAAATGTATTTCATTGTTAAACTTGTCAGTTAAATCTAATAAATGAAAGCTATCGAGGTATTATATTTTTTTTTTTTTTTTTGTCTTCAGTCATTTGACTGGTTTGATGCAGCTCTCCAAGATTCCCTATCTAGTGCTAGTCGTTTCATTTCAGTATACCCTCTACATCCTACATCCCCAACAATTTGTTTTACATACTCCAAACGTGGCCTGCCTACACAATTTTTCCCTTCTACCTGTCCTTCCAATATTAAAGCGACTATTCCAGGATGCCTTAGTATGTGGCCTATAAGTCTGTCTCTTCTTTTAACTATATTTTTCCAAATGCTTCTTTCTTCATCTATTTGCCGCAATACCTCTTCATTTGTCACTTTATTCACCCATCTGATTTTTAACATTCTCCTATAGCACCACATTTCAAAAGCTTCTATTCTTTTCTTCTCAGATATTCCAGGTATTATATAGAGGTATTATATACACAGCATATAATCTATAACATTTTTAAAACTTTTATCAATATTTAAGTTACTACACACTCTAATTTCTACATTGAAGTTAATTCACTATCAACTTTTCAGAATTATAATTTTTAATATTTGTTACATTTTATAGTTTTCTTTTCATTGCGTCGTTTAAGTATTGTATAGAATACTATGTTCCAAATATTTTTAATAGAATACATTTTCTAGTAAATCTTAATTTTGATAAAATACAATACAAATGTTAATTTTTTATCCTTACATACGTAGAAGTTTAAAATGTATGGTAAGCTAGGTAATTTAAACCTAGCTTACTGTTAGACTAGAGAATACTATAGGTTATAGGAAGATAAAACTGGAATTAGCAAGATAAAGTAGAAAGAAGAATAAAAAATTCTGATTATTTTATAGAATGATTAGTAAAGGTTAAAAAAAATAAAATGTTTTAGTAAGAATCTCAATAAATCAGAAAGTAGGAAACACGAGTTTGATATATCAAGCAGCTCAGTGAGATAACTATTTTAGTCAGAATAGAAGCAAGTTTTCTACAATTGCACAGGTGTGTGTATGTGTGTGTGTGTGTTTATGTATCAGTCTCTGTAGCAGAAGATGAAGTGATAAAAATATATTTAAAAATATGTCTAACCAAATATGAAACAGACAGCAATTTAGTAGTAATGGGAACTGGAATGCTTTACTAGAAAAACA
The DNA here is from genome assembly GCF_047948215.1 of Lycorma delicatula. NCBI lineage: Eukaryota > Metazoa > Arthropoda > Insecta > Hemiptera > Fulgoridae > Lycorma > Lycorma delicatula. The sequence goes on along the minus strand of NC_134457.1, from coordinate 189,958,202 downwards.
CAAGAAGGCTAAATAGTTACAAAGTGCAAGCTAGGTATTGAAATAAAGAGGAATTAATGTTTTTATGTTAAATAAATGTAGTAATTACAGGTAACTTTTCTAAAATCATAAAAGAAGGAGATATCCATAAAAGAGACCAGACGATGCTAAACGTTACTAACTAGATTATTTAATTGGCAGGTAAAAATTTGAAACCATATTTTGAATTATAAGCTTATTCAGAAGATATTGATTCTGATAACAATTAACTTGTAATAGAATGTTGACTTACATTAAGAAAACTGAAAACAATAAAGATTCTGAAAGAGAATTATATGAGGTTAAGGTTTGTAAAGTATCATAGACAGAAGACTAGACAACAGTTCATAGAAACTCATGGGTAGAAAATATGTATTAAAAATGGTGCTTCCAGTAAATAGTATAAAAAATTTGAAAATGATGAAGTAAGACATTTTACAGATTCTTTAAAAATAAAACTAAAACAAACAACAAAATATTTTGATGGAGTAAAATATCCCTACATCAAAACATAAAGTAGAAAAAAAAGGGTGAATATATTAGTAATAAAATATACTGGTATCATAAATGGGAGATGGATAATCATTATTAGGGAAAGAAGGAAGGGCTAATGTGGCATGACTGTACAGATGGACTGGTAGCAAAAATTAAATATGAGAAAGATAAATAGATTGATAATATTAGAAGAGACTGCTGTGAGGTCAGAATTTGATCAAGCTCTCAAAGTTTTAAATAGAAATAAGACAGTTAGGATTGATGGTACAACAATCATAATTATTGTCTTGTTTAGCAGAAACAGAACTGAATCAGCTTGGCATGTAAGTATTTATAGTTTACCAATCTTGTAAACTATAAATATTATAAATATACTAATTTTTATTATTATGCTTTTACGGCCAACATGGGACCACTTAAGTCAATTTTAGTTGGATCTTTTCTGAGAAAGCGTGTTATTTTACTCTTTCGAGCTGCCCAGTATTTCTTCATCCTTTCAGATCTTGCTTTCTTTTCTTCATCCGTAAACACCCTCTTCGTTGTATTTTGTCGTTTGTCTGTCTTTTGTTTAAATCTAATGCTTTTATCTTTTAGCTTTGTAATTTTTCCAGTTTTATTCTGTAGGTCAGTCAGGGAAATTCCCAATTCTTTCATATCTTCTCTAATTTCTTTGATCCATCCTACTTCTAGCTTTTGGAACCAGAGCTTTTCAATGATATTTCTTGACAGTCTTGTTTGCGGTGTCCTTATGAGATGACCAAAGAAAGAGATTCTTTTTTTCCGCATAGTATCAGTAACAGGCTCTATTTCTCGATACACCACCTCATTTGGCACAATCCACCATTGGTCTTCTTTTTGGTGTTTTTTATTGATACACGTTCTGACAATTCTCCTCTCTATTTTCAGAATTTTTTCAATTCGGTTTTTCTGAGTGATTTTGAAAAGGGTCTCGCTTCCGTAGGTGACTTCTGGCTGTACTACAGTTTTATAATGTTTAAGTTTTGTTCTAGCAGAAAGGCATTTTTTGTTATATGTTGACCAAGTTAATTTTTGGGATTTAATCATTTTATTTGTCCTGTTTTGCCATGTCACTTTTTCATTTAAATTATAAGTTATTATTTCCCCAAGATATTTAAATTGTTTTACTATTTTAATTTTCTGATTGTTTACCGTAATGTGCTCTATTACCAGAGGATCTATGGCCATTAGTTCAGTTTTTTCGAAAGAGATATGAAGCCCTATCTTTTGTGCTAGGTTTTGAAGGCTCATGATTTGTGTTTTGGCTTCTTGAATATTATTTGCTAAAATAGCGAGGTCATCTGCAAATCCTAGGCAATTTAGTGTGATGGAGTTTTTCTTAGTACCCATTTTTATATTTTTGGGATTTATTTCATACCAATTTCTCATGACAAATTCGAAGGCGCAGTTAAAAAGGAGTGGTGAGAGGCCGTCTCCTTGCCTCAATCCAGTTTTTATGTAGAAGGGTTGAGAGAGTTCACCTCTGAATTTCACTCTGGACTGGGTATTGGTTAAAGTTAATTTTATCATGTTTACGAGTTTAGGGTGAAGGCCCAGGTTTCTCAGAATATTCAGCATGGATGGTCGGTGTATACAATCATAGGCCCTTTTAAAGTCGACAAAGGTGATTAATATATATATAGGATATATATATAAGGAAATATATATATATATATATATATATATATATATATAGTTTATTGTGAAGATTAGTATAAATTAACAATTTATGTAAATTTAAATTGAAACATTGGAATTTTCTATGAATATGTTTGAAATAGGACTAGAAAAAGGTGATTATTAGTTGTTTTTTCCGTCTTTTATATAAGTCCATCATAAGTTTTAGGGATATTATTTGCTCCGGGCAACCTCTCCATGGCCTAAATCCCCCTTATTATTCCCCAAGTTCCAGTTCAAGTTGGTCTTTGCATATACTAATTTATAATACTATAAATTAAATTTTTCTTTTAGTCTATGGATATTAATGCCCATAGACTAAAAGAAAAATTTAATTCTACTGCACTAAAGAAAGCAGGGGCAGATAAGTATGTTAACTTTTGTAATTTCAATCTAACATCTCATGTGTAAAAAATATTAAATAGGATAATTAACAGGGGGTGAACAGAGGTTACAGTGAAAAGTGTTCTAGATGGAAACCAGTTAGTTTTGAAGATGAGCATGAGCACAAGGGAGACAATTCTGGGTACCTGACTAATCTTAGAAAGCAGGTTTAAGAAACATAAATTCACATGGAATTTTTGAACCTAGAGTATAAAATTTTAACGTTTTAGGAAAAAAAGAATGCAAAGATTTATATACAATCCAATTTAAAAAAAAGTGAGGGAGGCCTTCTTCTATTGGTTTTCAATTAGTATATTAATGATGCAGGTTAGGACTAAATGTTGAATCTAAGAGCAGAAGAACTATTCAAGGAAAGAAAATTAAGTTTTAGTATTCATCAATGGCATTTTTTTTTAAACAGAAATCAAAGATGAGTTACAAAAATCCTGAATGTAATGAATTTATAGTGTAGCAGAGCAATTTTATTGATCATAAATGAGACTAAAATGAAGATAACATTTGAAAGAAAAGAAGATAATGAGGAATTAAATATTAAGGTAAGTGAGCATGACACAAAAGAAATTTTGGACATTTGCCATTTAGGAAAAAAATATTACAGAGTAGATATCGAAAGCAGACTGGGACAAGTAAAGGTAGCTTTAAAATAAATATCTACTGATATCTAACACAGATTAAGAATTAGAAAGATATCAAAAATATTTGTGTGAAAGATAGAATTTTATGGTTTCAAAGCATAGATAGTAGGAAAAGGAAAGAATAGGATTTTTTTTAAATTTGATGTTGCAGAAGAATGTTGAAATAAAGTGGGTTGATAAAATATGAAAGGAATAAATCTTAAGAAGTGTGTGAGAGAAGAGAAGAATATGACATAGAATTCTGCAAAAAGAAAAATAAGTTGGTTGTAATAATCTGAAACACCTATTCTTAGTTAATTTTGTGTAGAGGTTAAGATTTCTAGAGCAAGACGTATATTGGAATTTACAAAACAGGCAGCTGATGACTTAGAATGTACGATAATTACATCAAAGTTAAAATATTACATTAAGGATAAATATTATCGAGTAAGGAATAGAGAATAACAAAATTTTGTTATTCTAAATAAGAACAATATCCTCTTTACCAAAATAGTTAATGGCCAATTAAACACAATGGGTACATTATAAAAATTTTGAAAGATTATGCTTATTTATTTATTTATTATTGTTATCATATTTATTTACTAGTAGACCCGCAATGATTCGCTCTTGCTAGATTTGAGTATATATGTAGATTAAATTAACCCCCCTTCCCTTTCCCTCTTTTATTTCCCCCATTTTCATTTTTACCCCCTTCCCCATTTCCTTTTCCCATTTTAATTTTTACTGTATTCCATTTCCCCATTTCCCCATTTCCCCTTTTCCTTCCATTTCCATTTCTTCCCCCATTTATCTTTCCCTTATTTCTTTTTCCCCTTCCTTTCCCAGTTTATTTTTTCTTCTTACCCTTTTCCATTTCCTTTTCTCCGTTTCCCCCTTTTTTTCTTTTTTCCATTTTCCCCTTCTTCTCTTTTTCCCTTTTACCTTCTTCCTTTTTTCCATTTTTCCGTTTTCCGATTTTTCCCTCTTCCCTTTTACGATTTTTCCCTTTCTCCCTTTTCTCCGCCCGTAAATCGGCCCAGTAATTTTTTAGTCTTTAACGGACACACATATCGGAAACACTGAAATGGAATCGTAAAATATTTAGTACACCGTGTGTTGCTTTTACGTCCAACAGATAGCGCTGTTTTTCAAAAAATCATGTTTTTACCTGTCACAGGTGTGACATTTTAGGTATATAAGTCGTAAATATATAAAAACACGCTCGCATTCGAATGCACCGTTTTGTCAAAATTTCAAAGCAATCAGTGAAGAACTTTTGGAGATTTAAGATTTTGAACAAACGACCATTTACATTTTTATTTATGTCGATTTTTGTTTTGTAGCACAAATCTTTATTAAATAACTTAATTATCTTGAATACCTTACCAACATACTTATAATTAGTCAAATATTTCATACATTTAGTTTTATATGTTTATTTCTAAAATTATCTCATATTACACAAGCACGCAAAAGCATACTCTTATTTTTAAATGTACGTGGTGAGAATAATATTTTTTGTTAATATTTTAGCTTTTAATAAACTGCATCGTTGTTCCTTGTTTATTAACGCGCTTAACAGCTAAGTTATGCTATGTTGCATTAACAAATTTCCAGGGGCTAAAAATCCGTCCGTCTATACTAGACGAAATATTCCTTACAATTTTATCTTGAAACAATTTAATTTATGCAAATATTTTTGATACTTCAATGTTTTCATTTTTATATGCATCTTTTCTCGTCCTTGACGTTAGTCAGTCAATTAGTTTGATTCACTTCTCATTCATTCATTCTGTTCATTAATTTTTTAATTTCACTTTCCAAGTCACAGATTAATTTGGTTAATTTTATTGCAGTACACAATTTTTTTTTTAAATTCTATTAATGAATAAAATAAATTTATATCTTATTTATAGTTCATGATGCAGTGGCAGGATGCATTTCATTTATCTTTGGTTTTAACAGTCGATTCTTCTTTACCTGGTGTCTTATAATTTTGTTAATAAGACAAAATTAAAGTGCTGCAAACGTGATTCAAACACCACGTAAAACTGAAAGAACTAATGGCACATTAATATTAACACTAATTTCCAAAACTCTGACAGAAGCGGAACTGAATTTAATTATAATAAGACCTGCATTTAACTGCTTTTAAGCAGTTGTTTATTGAAGAATATGTAATGTTTATAACAAATTTAAGATACAATATTTTATTGAGTGCAGTTAAATGACAATGCGGTAAACAAGGATTTAGTATTTCGATGTTTGTAGGTGTTATACTAGTAACAATTTACATAAGAGTAAGTAGTTAATTACATCCTGTAAGTCTTTGTTTATCACTTATTTTACACGAATAGTTTCTTCAAGGAAAATATTTTCTGAACAGAAATAAGTTCGTAACTTTTGTCCATTAGCTATAAATAAGAGTTAATATAATTTATTGCGTCGAATGGTAAATGACAGTATTTTAACAATTTTATTTTCTCTGCTTCGTGATCACTTAATTCTTGCTTGTTTACGAACTAAAAATTTATAGATTATTTTAACCTTATCCATGAGCTGTTTGAATATAATCTGTTCAAAAATTGTATTCGACCTTACGGCTTTAAAGCAGAAATATTTCACATAACCCTAAGTTTATCTGCATCATTGTACGAGCCTTATGGCAACACTCTTACCTCAGCAAGTTTTTTATTATTAAAATTTCTGAAATTTTTTATTTGTAATGGATTTACTGGTTCCGCCGCTCATAATATCGTCTCAGCTCTCAAACAGCAAAATCTCTTAAGAAAATTCTTTTGAAGTAACCAGTAATCACACTCTTTAATACCTGAAGAATAAGATGATTGGCGAATCTGAAAGAGAGAGGTTTGGTTAAAAGGTTCTGGACTACATACATATAATGGACAAGGATTTATCGTAGTGGAATTTTCTGATGGGTGATTTCAAAATTTCAATTAAAACTTATTAGTTAATGGTGGTTATGAAATAAGTATTCTTTATTTTTTTAATTTCATAACTTCGTTGCCAAATGTTTGCTTTACTCATCACTTTAGTTTGAGTGAGACCGAGCTTAGGAAAAGTTTTATATCGGTAAATGCTATTTTGTTATTAACCGTTAAAATTTTAATACAACAAAATCATTCAGATGGATATGAAAAAACCGTTGGGAGTAGCTGACAAATGAGAAATGTTAGATCAAATGTGAGCAGCAAGCTTACGTACATCTTAACCCCGAGAGCAAGACACCCACCATGTGATGGGTCCGACCGTCACACCAACCCCTCCGTATCTAGCCCTTAGGGGCTTTACCGGAGGTCATCTTCAAAGGTCTCAACATATCCCAGTTTGACCGCTGTCGAGATTCCACCGATCCGAATGCCACAAGCGACATTCACATCGGTGTAATGTGCCTAACTCGGAACCTTTCTTTCTTTTTCCTGTTTAGCATCCGGTAACTACCGTTTAGATAATTCTTCAGAGGATGAATGAGGATGATATGTATGAGTGTAAATGAAGTGTAGTCTTGTACATTCTCAGTTCGCCTAACTCGGAACGTACCGTAGATAAACTTAACAGGTCCCAAACGGGACCGTCCGATTGAGCTGATCTACAATCCTAACCAAGCGACGGCGAGCCCAGTACGCAAAACAGACACTAACTAATAATAAAACTAAAACCACAAAACAAACAGTAAATAGAAAACTGTTAACTGTAAACTAAACACAACATAAATAAAACACAGCTCCATTGTAAAGCCCGCAGAAGAAAATCAATGCAACCACACTAACTTAAATTTTTTTAAACAGCTGATTCACAAATCACGGTTTTTTTTAAAATTGATCCCAGCAGTATAATCTATTAAATTTTTGGTCGATCTTAAAGAAAAAGATCCGCGGGACGGAAATAGTGCGATTTAAATATATTTATAAAAAAACTTTTAAATACATTCCCGACTTCTTTTATTTCAAATTGTTCATTTTTATATAAAACTATTTTTTTTTCATATTTTCATGATCATCTGTAAGGGTTGTACATCCGTACATATACAGCGTTCTGTAATATTAGGAACTTTGCTTAATTTACAGTGAAATAATAAAATTCTTGCGTTGATGATCGCTTGGAAAGCTTACGATTTATTTATTTTGATTGAGTCTTACTTGAGGTTGAAAATCAACCTCGATCAAGAAAATATTTATTAAAGTAAAAGAAAATATTTATTTTATTTTACTTCAATAAGCCAACATATTAAGTGTTTTAGATAAAAGTTATATTTCGTAAATATTCTGTAATTTTAAGTTTTAGTTACATTACTTTTACTGTTCTGAAGACATTATTGTACACATGAGAACAAAAGAAGATCAATTTTTTTATTTGTGTACTTGGAACATACTGTTCCTTATTACCTCAAAGTTTATGCAAATTTTTTTATAATTGTTTAAGACAGTTATATCGTCAAACAGTAATAAATTTTAAAATAGTCACTAAAATTAATTAAATATTTACATTCTTATTAAAAGGGAAATGTAAGTTTCAAATAATTGAAAAAAGAAAATGAATTTAGGGCTATTTACAAGCGTTTATTTTATGATTGTAAACTTTATTTCTTCTTTCCTGTTTAGCATCTGGGAATTACCGTTCAGGTATTACTACAGAGGAAGAATGAGGATGATATATATATGAGTGTAAATGAAGTGTAGCTTTGTACAGTCTCATTTCTACCATTCCTGAGATATGTGGTTAATTGAAACCTAACCACGAAAGAACACCGGTATCTACGATCTAGTATTCAAATCCTATGATTTTAAACTAAGTGAAATTTAAAATGACAAATGTAATGTCGAGATTACTTTGTTTTTTTAGAAACAATTATGTATTGATGCTAATTTAGGCCTATTGATTTCCTACAGTAATATTCTCTAAATTCTCTAATCATTCTCGTGTAAATATTTCACGAACCGCTTGAATTTTGATCTAACCAAAATGACTAAAACTTTTGTTGTTTAAACCTAATGTACAAATAACATTTAACCAACCTTGACCTAGATAAGTCACAATAAAGTTAAACATGAAGCAACAGATTATGAAGCTATTACAGAATTTATCTTCTAGTTTTATTGACAATTTTTATTTAGTAAACATTTTACTACAATATTCTATTCTGTATTTCTTTTCGCCGATATTGTATTAATTACAAATTTTAATTAAGGTTAATTTACAATGAATAAGTAGCACTTAAACAGGATTATTTTGAATTATAGTTGATAATATTAAATATATGTTAAAATCATTAGAAAAGTAAAAGATTAAACTATAAGTAAAAGTTTTAAATAGAAAAGTAATAATTTAGATCTGAAAATGAGTACTCAGTTTACCCAATTAATGAATTTTCTCTGAACAAAAATAGAATAAATAAATATTTTCTGTAATTAATTAATTAATATTTTATTCAGGTCAGATGTAATTGCCAGTTAATTAAAATTGATTAATTTATGTTAATTGTTTTAATCAGGAATAACTTGTAGCATCTTGTCTTAGTCAAATTAATTAATTTATATTTTACTGTTACAAACATCCAAGCATTCTCATTAATTTAATACGTAGATAGCAATAGGCATTCTTTTTTATTAATTTTGTAATTTTATTCTATTCTGTGTTTTATATTGTTTAAAATTAAAGAAATGTTATCAGTTTACGATCAATTAAGCTTAATAAATTGTAGTTTTAAAGATATTTTTCCCTTCACGACCTTCTTAATTATTGTTATTTTAAGTACACTATTCAGTAATTTATTGTGTTCGAAGTTAATATTAATAATTTACATTTAACTTTGTACAAAATTCTTAATTATCATGAATATATAACGTGATAGTTAATTTAACAATGTATTGGCTTTCTTCTTTCTTTCTTTTTCCTGTTTAGCCTCCGGTAACTACCGTTTAGATAATTCTTCTGAGGATGAATGAGGATGATATGTATGAGTGTAAATGAAGTGTTAGTCTTGTACATTCTCAGTTCGACCATTCCTGAGATGTGTGGTTAATTGAAAACAATGTATTGGCTGTCGTTCCATATCTTTACCGATAAGTTTAAAGCTTATATTTTCTTCTTTTTCTTGTAATTTACTTTATAATAATGAAAAAATCAATATTGATCTTAACACAATTAATTTTCTGGTAATCTCTGTGATCTAATTTCATTAGTACATTTTTTATTAACAACAGTGAAGGAAACTAAATAAAATTATCCTTTTTGACTAATTTTAATCTAACTCAATTTTACTCCCGTGTGAAGAGTGTAAAAAATTCCAAAGATACACAATACGTTCTATCTGGTATTAATTTTTAATTTTTTGTTCTAGTCTATTTTTTACAAATGATTTTTTTAGTTTTTCTAGGCTATTTTCCAAGTAATAGCTATTTTATCAAGAATAATTATTTTTAAAAATTAGAAAAGAAAGCCGATAAGTTTGTTTTGACAAGCTGAATAAAAAAATTGTTGCGCAGTTCTGCCCAACAAGACTGAATTTTCGTTATTTTGTTTAATATTTTTTGTATAATTATTTTATTTAATTTTTTGCGCAAGTAATATACAAATATGAATAAACGAGAAAAATTATAGTAACTTTTTATTTTATTTTATAAAATATGAGAGGTTATCTCTAAAGTAAACACTGTTTTCATTGTAAAAATATTTATTCTGAAAAATTTATAAATATTTTTTTAGTTTTTATTTATAATATTTTTTTTACTTTTTATTGGTGATTGAGGATAACGCCATTCACTTGACTGCCGTTTTCTCTCTGGCGTGTAATACGAAATCCATGTTTCATCGCCGGTAATAAGTGAATAAAGGAACTCATCCTGTGTAGCGCATCCTGTGTAGCGCATCAAAAATTCCAAAGCAGATTCCATTCGGATTTTTTTGTGACGTTCCCTTAAGAGGTGCGGCACCGAACCTGCACAAACCCTTCTAAAGCCTAAACGGTCATGAACAATGCGACCGATAAAAGCTCTTGAAACATCATAAAAAAGAAGGGTCAGATCAGAAATCATTGAGCGACGATCTTTTCTGATTTCATCATCGACGCGTTCCAACAAGTCCTCGGAGATTATCGAGATCCTCCCCGAACGTTCTTCATCATGCACATTAATTCTGTTATTTCTAAACCTTTCACACCACATTTGGACATTTCTTTCATTTGTTACATTATCACCGTACACAACAACCAACCGCCTATGAATTTCAGCCGGCTTAACTTTTCGATGTTTTAAAGAACGTATGACTTCATGTATTTCAGTCGACGGCAACATCGATTTTCCTATTCATTTTATAACGTAATAACTCTCACGTAATCAAAGATACTACAACGCGACAACTTATAGACAACAATGCAGTGTGTAGATTACTAGCGTGGCCATGAACGGCACAGGTTCGCCAATCTTCAGAAGAGAAATTTCCCAGCGGTCTTTACTTTAGAGATATCCCTCGTATATTCTGTGTTTGTGTTTATAAGGAAACTAAATTATTATAACCGTAATTTGGTGAAATAATTAAAAATACTGAGTAGACCCTACTCATAAGCATCAACTTTAAACTCATCACTGTGACTCAGTGAACATATGCGTTTAAAAATACATCAATACAAAGTCAACATAACCTCAAATTGAGGTTCTATTGTCTGTTGTTGACCTTAAAGTCAGCGTAACTCAGGAATAACTTAACCAATCTTTATAAAATTTACTAATGTTCAATCTCAGATACACTACTTAATAAATGTCTAAATTTCAATAAAATTGACGTAGTAATTTTGGAGATTATCGTATACATACATTATATAGGTATATATATATAAGGAAATTAAATTTTAAGAGAATGGTATTTTCGAATTCTTCATACCACAAAACGAAAAGAAAATTCAATTTCACCTCCAATCTCACCGTGGAAACGAAAGTAATATCGTACTTTTCTTCGAAAAGTCTGTAAAAAAGCGTGTGTTGAAATAAATTACTAGTTTCTACAAATAAATATAAATTTTATTTGTAAATAAATTATAAATAAATAGTTGCTACATTAACTACCACAACGATCACGTAATAACACATACTGAACAGCTATTGTTGTACCACAAAAGACAATTCTGTCTACTCATTTTTACATTTATTTTAATTTTAGACATTTTTATTTTAAAATATCATTTCATCCGAGAAATAAAAACTTTTATTTTTCATCACTGTGTACATTATCTTACTCATATTTTCAAAACGAACAAGAATTTTCTTTTAATTTTAAAATGAATGATTTCTAAACGGAATAGTTACTATTCCGAAAACTATTGATTGACAGAAAACTATTCTTTGGAAAACTACAATAAAAAAAATAGCTTATCGGTAAATTTTAAGTTAAAGTGGAAGATTAGAGCCGAATTAAGAATAAAAAAAATGTCTTTGGTTATGTTTTTCTCAATATTTAAAAAAAAGTTCCTGTAAAGTGATAAAATTCCACATATTAACGGACAAGCATTTGAAAAATAAAATAAAACCATCGTTGATCTTTTGAGATAGATTTGAAGCTAATTTATTAGACTTCAAATCTATTAGTAAGTTTATATTCTGACTATACATTTATTCAAATTTTATTTGTGTTAGATATTTTTTATGATATTTAATTATTATTTCTGATGAAATGTATACAATTAAAGAATTACTGATTAAATGGGACAAAAGAGAATTCCTTAATTATTTATGGATATCATTATTCTTCAAATTATTTTAAAAACTTTCTGAAAACTATCACTGTTCATAACTAACTGCTACACTCAAAACAAATCCGATAAGATTCTGAACATAAGAATTATCAAAATTTTTATATTTTTACATGTGTAGGAATTAATACAGTTTCTTTCTATTTTGAATAATTTAATTGCAACGTATAATACTTTCTTTTTTTATCGAAATTATTATTGAATAATTTTTATTATATCAAATTTAAATAGCAGTAAAAAAATAATATATTATATAGGAAAATTTTATAATTATTTTATCACGTTTTTCAAGTTTTATTATTTTTATAACATTTCCAGGTAATTAAATGGAATTATACAAACGTGATGAAATGAAATCAAATTATATTTTGATCAAGTTTACAGTTATTCATTGTGTAATTGCGACGCGTGCTTCTCGTGTAAGTTTCTTTTTTTGTATAAATAATTATTCAAGTAAGTAAAGGGCATCCACGATCAGCTTAAAATTATTATATGTAAAGTATTGTATATTAACAGTTAAATAACTGTTGATAATAAGTCTGTTGAAAAAACAAGTTGAATAATTATTTTAACATAAATATTAATTTATATTTTTGTCTTTATTCTGTATATAGAAGCTTTTAAAAAATGGTTTTTTTTTGCAGTTTATTTTTTCATATTTTGTTAATAATAATGAACAATAATTTGGGTGTCCCAAATTGTGCATATATCCTTTTATTAGATTCTAATCTGAAATAAATCGAAGTCTCATAAGGTAAAATTATAGATTAAATCCATTTACTAAATTTTTAACTGTTCATCCTTTCATACATAATTTAAAATTCGTTAAATTGGGTATCTCAGGTTATAGCTCACAATTTTTTTGGGGGTTAAAAAAATTATGTCTCGTACTTATCTATTTCCATTTAATTAAAAAAACCATTTAGAAATTTTATCAGCACATACTATTCTGAACATTACACTTCAAAAGCTTTTTTATCTTTCTGCCTTTCATATTGTCTTCCATTCAGCTACTTAATACTCTATCGATATAATTACAATGAGAAGACGTCCAGTACCGACAGTGAAACTCTAACCGTACCCCACCCCTCAACCAATTCATGCGCCTTTCTTTTATCGTAATGCTTTTAGACTTCTAGACAACTTGACGAAAATCACTCCCAAAAAGTAAATCTCATAATAAGCACTCCTTGATAGGCTAACTAGGGAAATCAAGGAGAAATGCTTTCAACACCGAGTCATACACTCTAATTGCACATCAGCCAAGCCCAATCAAATGTATTTGATATTTAGCAATATAAGTTACACTTTCTGTACAAGTGAAACAAATAACAGTTTCATTGGAACTGGTTTTATTGTGAATATTATTACTGTTAGAGAAAACAATTCGCGATGGTGACTCACAAGCAATTTACAGGGTCGGCGATACAAGAAAATCAGGAATAGGTAATGTAAATCACTAAATTAATGTAAGCCGGCCTACGTGGCGCGTGTGGTAGCGTCTCGGCCTTTCATCCGGAGGTCCCGTGTTCGAATCCCGGTCAGGTATGGTATCTTCACACGCTACAAATCATTTATCTCATCCTCTGAAGCAATAAAAATAATTATCCTTTTCTATTGTGGAACAATGCATTATATTCGTTTCCTCATTTCAGTACTGAAAAAATTGCAAGTAGTATATATTGAAGAATTTCTATCTATTTCCTAAATCTATGTCTGATATTATTAAATCTCTTTGGTTTATATGAAAATTCTCTTTTCTTGCCGAACCAGCTTTTAATGACTTATTTTATCATTATTTTCAGTGTAAAATTAAATTTTGAACTACCGGTAGCCTATTATTTCTTTACCCAGACAATGTTATATACCCTGGATTATTAATTAATCGTTATTTTCATACTAAAATAGCCTAAGTGAATGTTTGATTCTCATGCCAACTACTGATGATTCATTATATTTCCTTTATAACTATCTCTTAAAGGTTTTCACATTTCTATACGTCATGATACGAAAATTTAAACTACTATAAAGAATTATCAGTATTCTTAAATAATGAAGTGGTTGAAATAGACAAACTATTAAAATATTATAGCAGTGAAATTTTTTCCCTTTTTCAGTAAAATGCCGCTTTACAAAATAAATATTAATATATTTTCTTATTTACTATGATAAGTTGATAAAAATAAAATACTATGTTAATGAAACATCATTAACAACCAAAACCATCAGAACCGACGAACACAAAAAATTTGAAATTATTTTTCTTTTCCTATATACTTACTAAATCGTTCTTTTTTTAAGTCAAATTTCACTGAATAAAACACAATTTTGTATAGTAATTTATTTTTGTCATACATAATTTTACGATGAGACACGAGTGTCATCATTTTTTTCCTGTGATCTATGTAAGTTTTCAACGAGTTTAACAAAAACCGGTATAGTTCCAACCCTTAATAATCTGAAAATATGTAAATTTTATATAAACTATAAATAAGTGTGTAAAACACTTTACATACCGATTTGTATAGAGGAATAGTAAGTTCCACCTTATCTTCCTTTCATTCTAAAGGTACTAGGTTCGAATTAAAGTTAAGATTTTTTTACACTATAAGGTTTATTTATTAAAAAAATTTGTAGAGAACACCACATGACTTCCTTGTACGCCTATTAAGTTGCATATATACATTTAAAAAAAATGAAAAGTAATAAAATTTTATTTCATTAATAACTTGTGATATATGTTTTTTTATTCTTATTATTAAATTATTATTTATCGTAAAACTTTGTTTACAACCAGGGGCTAATAATTATTAATAAATCAATATATTTAAATTAAAAAAAAGTTAAAAAAGAAGGAGATGAAGTCTGATTGGAACCGATTTGCCTTCCCCTTGTAAGATACAAATATTTCATTAATTAAAATTTTATTTGGCTATAACTCTGGAACCAATGAAAATAAGTACCATTGATGTTATATCGTTGAACAGCTCTGAATGTGAGCTTATTACTGCAGTTGAGAAAAAACCAAAATCCAAAGTTTTGGATTTTGGGCCTTTTTGCACACATTTGGTCCTGTCGATTGCAACCTAAAGGAGAGGTGCACAACTTGATGTTACAATAGTCCTAAATTAAAAATTTCAACATCCTACGGCTAATCGTATACGCACATACATCATGCCGAAACTAGTCAAAATGGATTCACGGATGGTCAAAATGGATATTTCCATTGAAATCTGAAAACCGAAATTTTTCGTGATCACAATACTTCATTTACTTCGTACAAGGAAGTAAAAAGAAAAGTAAATCAAAATTTAATTGATGTTAGTCTGTAGATGTTAATAGAAAATCTCTCTCTCTCTCTCTCTCTCTCTATATATATATATATATATATGTATGCGTGCGTGAACAAAAACACCTAAAATACATAATAAAGTTTTTTCATATACGTTTCAAATTTAAACTACATGAAAATGCTCATGTTTTTATCATTCCTAATATTTAGGTGTTATTACTTAAAACCTAAAAAATTTATGCACGTATTTCATTCTAATGAATGGCACGATTATTTCAGTTTTCTCATAGGAATTAATTCAATATGACATTGATAGAGTATGAATTTTCCTTCCTCGGTCAGTGAAGTTTCGTTTCTGATTATTAGACAGTGATATCCTCTCAAGATTTGCAACTAAACTAAGACATTCCCTTGAGCTATATTCTCTGAATAGGAAACGTCAGTTTAATAACTTGCTGTAGCGTTGAGTAATCTAAATCTAAAGTAACTGCTTCAGTAACAATTATTCATACGTATTATTTATTGCATATTTTTTATTCCATTAATAAATTTAGTGAAATATTTTTTTGAGTTTCTTTACTAATGTGCGCAATAGTTATTGGTAATATATAATAGTTAATACATAATTATCATAGTTACTAGATTTTTCTGCTAAAAATAATGGCGGATGAAGAAGGGGCGGATAAAATTAATTTTATTATTAGTAAATAGGAATTTATCTTAAATTACGTACCGAAATTTTAACCTGGGATAGAGTTAAGAGTCAACCATTAGTTTTTCTTATTTCATTCGCTAGTATATGAAATTTGAATTTTTTAAAAATACTAAATAATAGAGATTGGTTTAAATGTTTTTGCTAGCCTATGACACTCCCGGTAACGTAAGGATTCCAACGCGGGGTTCATACATATAAATCGGTTCAGCCGTTGTGCTGATACGGTTGAAAAAACATACATACGTCCACCTTAGACACGAATTACAGTAACAAATTACAGTAATACACAACAACAGTACAGTACGTACAGTGACACGAAAACAATAATTTTTCTGTAAACCATTTTTACTCTAAAATGAAAGAGATAAAATAAAAGAATTCATTGATCCCAAAAAAATAATACAGATTTTCTACAAATAAATTTATTTCTATGCTAGAAGAATAATTTTATGTAATTTCATTGAAGTCGGTTGTTTTGAATGTTTTTTATGAAAACAATAGCCGATGTTAATGTAGTTGAAAAATGTAAATGCCATGTAATAGTGAAACTTCGTTTTTATCTTTTCTACAAAATAAGTAATTACTGATCTACCGTTCAAGTAATTAATTAGAAACCAGTTCATAATCAGTACCAACAGTTCATAAACAGGAACCATTATTTTGTTTTGCTTTTAACTAGTTTATTGTTTAAGATTATTGAATTTTCTAGTTTCAATGAATTCATCTGTTGGAAACTGGAATTTATTGTCTTATAATCAATAAACTAATTGTTTATAGTGTTGCTTAAGCAAGTCATTTTTATCAGATTTTAATTACGGAATCATTGGTATTCATCAATATTAATTTAATTTTCGTTAACTTATCTTTTAATTATAAAACATAAATAAGAGTAATTATTCATCTTTTTTTCGTAAATTATTTTTGTTCAAATTATTTTGTACATGTCTTCAACAACTAAACAGACATTTATTTGGTTTAAATATGATTTAAACCATCTTTATCTTTTTTGAATTATTATTGTAGTATTTCTCTTATAATATGTTTTTTAATTTTTCTTTTGTTTTGTGATATAACTATACAAGCCATATATTAGCTTGTACGTAGGATTTGGAATTGAAATTTTGTAGTGTATGAAAAATGTCATGCCTGACGAGACATGATACCGAGATTCGAACTCGGAATCTCCGTATAAAAGGCCGAAACGCTACCACTCCACCACAGAGATCGGCTAATTCATTTTTTCCCCTCCCTTTTTCCCCCTAATTTATATTAGTTTACATGTACCGTTTGATATAATCCAATATTCTGAATTGTAAAATATTACTAGTGTAATATTAACCGTGTTATTGCGAACTATAAAATACGAATAAAATAAAATATAAATAGTTATCATTTTTAAATAAGAACAATGAAAAGATTTACTAATATTTTTTTCACTTATTTAAAAGGAATTAAAATGATGTAATGGAAGAATTGTCCTAGAATTAAATTTTAATTCTAGAAAGTATCAGATTGCATGACTACATCTAATAATAATACGGTTATTTAAAAATGTAAAAGATGAATGAATTTAAGAAAGCTTTGTAAGATTTTTAAGTTACGATAAAACACTTCATTATTTTCTTTTTCTTTATGTTTATTAAAAATTGTAATAATTCCTTTGTTTAAAAATTAATCAGCAATTGTATTTTATTCTTTTCTAGAGATTTACATATTATGTAAACTGATTTTATTATTACATAATAATATGAATTTTATAAACAAGTTTTCCATTTCGTAAACTTTATTAGCTTATTAAAGGCAGATCGTTATTTCTCTTATCTTTTAAATGTAGTTCAAAGGTTATTCAACTGAAAATTATTATTTCCATTCATCCTTAATCTTATTAACCGATCCTAAATCTGAACATGCATAATCAGACATTGTTTAGTCATTTTAATTACTTGAAATACACTACATTACGAATATATTTTATTAAAGGATTACATTTGCTTGCATTTGCAGCATATTATTTACGTGATATATTTATCACTTAATGCAGATTGCCTTTTGCTTTTTCATCAGTTAATTTAATCTATTTTTTGACAGTTTTAAGTCGAACATGCACCTTTGTAGATTCTGCATATAAAGACCTTGAGAAAAAATTAAATTTAGAGAATTTATTAATTTTTATTTGATATACTACCTTATTTAACAGCTTATTAACGCAGCTTGTTTTCCGAAACTCAAATGGAACTTTACAAAATATTACCAAAAACTGAACCTTAACGTCCAAAGTATATCAGGCAGAATAATTCAAATCCAGAAAATTAATTTTCCATTTACTTCATTAAGAACGAATGTTTTAAAGCAGATTGACAATATATAAGATTAAATTATGCGTAAAAACTAGATCGAATAAAATTAAAAAAATCCCTTTCAGCACGCCGAAAGGCGGAGGTAGATTTCACCTCCGCTAAATAGGTGCTAAATAGGGGATAAAAAGTATTTCCACTTCAAAGTTAAGAAAAACTTCAAATTTACTCATGTAAAAAATTGCATGTGAAAAAATTTTCACATGTTTAGCATACGACAAACCTCATCTTCTTACATTTCCAGCTAAGGGTTGGTCATATCAAAAATTGTTTCAGGCAAAAGTTTTAGGTAACGTTTAGAGGACTAACGACCACCTTAAACCGATTCGATACTTTGTCTATTAAGGTAGGTATAATTTTTTTTTTGTCTTCGAAACCCTATTTTATCCACCTCCTGGGATAATGGATGGTGATATTAAAAAACTTTACTTAGATATGTTTCAGGCCTTATTCAAAGAATAGTAGGAACTTTAAACGAATTCGATGTTTTACTTAACAAGAAAGTTATAACGATATTTGGTTTTTTCGATGAAGCCCCCCCATTTCCACTCCCATGGTCCGATTTTGCCCATTAACGACCTCGACCGAGATTTTGGATCGTTATATACAACTTTTGAACTGACGGTGGTTTTTTTGGGGTCTGTAGGATGTGAAACGTGAAGATATGTCAACATTTTTCGGAAGTCGAATAGCCATTTTTTCGTAAGTCGAGTACCCATTACAGTAAGTAGCTTTCTTATTAAATCTACCTAAAATTATCCTCCTCTCCAGAAATTACTGTCTTGATGAACATTCAACTTGAAAAATAGTAAAAAAACTGTGGAACTTTGTAATTATACATTTAAAAATTAAATTATGTTTTTACGTAAGCTTTTCTGTAACATTTATAGATATGGTAACTTTACAATGAAGGTCTTTTACACAAATCTGAACCTCGACTTCCTAGATTTCCACATTAATCTTTTAAAGTTTAAAAGACATTTTAAAATATCTGAATTTTAAAATTCAGATTTTCTGAAAGACGATCAATAATCTGTCGATCAGTTCATTTTACAACATTTCTTCTGTACATTTTCAATGAGCATTATCTAATATCTTTTCTTGAAAATTAAATATTATTTATCTTATCCTCACAGTTTTTAGATAAATTCTGTGCTACGTGGAGGTGTGTCGTCTACAAACATTAGATTTCTTTTGACGATCATGTTCCACTGCTTCCATTACCTTATGGCCTCTTAGCAACAACAACTTTATTTTTAATTTCCTGTAGCACGATTTTGTAACATTTAATTGAAACGATTAAAGTCTTCAAAAAAATGACATTACCAAGCTTTGAAATAAAATCCAACAATTTTTTTTATATTAAAAAAAATTAGTCTTTATATTTTCAATATTTATACTGAAATATATTTAGAAAATATATCAAGGCTGATGGCTGTAAACCATAATGAAAAAGATAGTTAATAATTGGAAAGGAAGATATTTGTAGTTTTTTAGCAGTGACTTTCTGCTGTCCGTTCCTTGGTTAAACAGAAGTGATCGATCTTTTGAAATTATCGGATTCAGTAAGACCATCCTTAATACAGTAATTAATATTAAATAGTACTGAAAGTATATACTGAAAGATTAGACCGTAATTGATTGCAATATAATTTCAATTTATTAACAACTCTTTAGGCATATCAATAGTGGTGATAATAAAATTGGTTAGATTAGTAGTTTAACCAGATACACAAAATGAATAATTTAGCAACCAAATTTATATATCCGTAAATAGTTTTCACTAGATTACACGTTATGGAGACATGATGAATACTATGAATTGAGATAGTTTTTTTTTCTAATTAGACCTCTAGGGACCACGCATAAATAAAGCCAAACAGAATTATTATTTTTGTTCTTCCAGTATTCTCTCATTCTGTTTCTTTGTTCTCGTTTTCTTTCTTCAGTTTATTTTATGCCTGAAGATACCGTGATTACCCTTATCCAAAGAATAGTAGGAACTTTAAAATGAATTCGATATTTTACTTAGTAAGAAAGTTATAGCGATATTTTTTTCGAAAAATCCCCCCTCCCCATTTCTATCCCCGTGGTTCAATTTTGTCCATCAATGAACACGATCGAGATTTTTGGGTCGTTATATTTTGCCTGGTTTTTTGCCTTTTTCTGGGAGTCTATCGTTTATAAAAACCGGTAGACTCCCAGAGATAGCTTTATTTAAACTTTACTTGTAATATTAACAAGTTTTACATAATTGTTTTTCTTTGTAGATGTCCCTTTTTCTAATGATACTTTGTCAAAAATGAATATTATTCTAGTTTTCAAAAGCTTGGTATTTTCTGAAAATCAATGTAAATGATATACAGTAATTCATTAATCAGCAATAATAGGAATTTTTAGTTAAAAGTGGACATTTTTTAAAACAAAAATTGAATTTCTTGAACTTAGTTTACATCTGCTTAAGGAATAATGAGAGGAAAATTTACAGATACTCTAATAGTTATAATAGTAACAACAAAAGAGAAATATATTTTATTTATTTTACATTCAGTGGTTGTACTCGTACATAACGTAAGTATTTTAATTAAAATCAATGATTTAGTATATATGAAATTAAGACAATTTTAAAGAAATATTTTTACCGTTACCTGATTTTGAAATTGAAATAATAACTGTAATACAAGTGTAACTATTATATTATTTTAATTTTTTAAATAATTGGAGTACTTTTGATTATTAAACGTAATTATACTACTATAGAAAAATGATCGTGTATTCTTTGCTCGTATATTAACTCACTTTACTTTCATTATATTTTTAATCTAAAATCATGAACGGCTTCTGTTATTACATCGTCATGCACATTTGTAATCGCTGTTGTAAAATAGTGAGCTACATTTAACCTAAAGCAATCCTTGTTATAGGAGGATTTTTTTGTGAAAGTAAAAGATTTCATTTAATAGTAACACGAACTTCCATATTGAATTGTAAGAGATGTAATCTACACTGTAACGACGTAACAGTTTCAGATTTATATACCCTGTTGTAAAACTTTATATTAAATTTAATCAGTTTCATTATTAATAATGAATCAAACTCCCGTTTATTATTATCTTCAGTAATAGTGATAATAACTTGAAATAAAAGAATCACAATAAAACTTACTTAAATGACTTAATTTGTTTTTGAAACTAGCGCAATTAAATTATTTAACTTGAATTTAAATAATTATCTGAAGATTGTGTTATTAAAAGACAAAAATAAGATAATTTCTTTGAGAAGATTAGTTGTATTATCCATATTAAAATGCTATCCTGTACTTTTAGCAACTAGTTTTCTGTTAATGAAACATAGACAAGCATAACTGCAAATTGAAATGTGACTTAATGCTAATAAAAAAATATAAATATGGCATATGCCATAACATTATTGAAATTAAGCATATAATACCAAGATTTTTTTTAATTTAAAGGTATTGGCAGATTAAACAGTTTCTTTCTAGATTTAACATAGAAGAGAAAAAAGGAAAATTTCAGAAGTCAATTCACTTGTTGTGTTGTCTTTAATTAGTTTAATTGAATAGTTTTAGCAGTTAGTAATGAATAGCCACTGGCTGGCTGAGATTGTAACGTACAGGCAGAGATGTCTCTTGGAAGATGAGTAACTACATTATTGTTTATTAGTAAAGGATACAATTTATATATACTTCTAAAATTCCTATTATTACTAATTAAGTGCTGGGTTTTATAAATCTCGTAATTTTACGATATATAAAAGACCCAAACGGAAAGGAAATTCTCTTTGGCCACTCTTTGAAATATTGAAAATCGAGTAGTGCCTGGAATTTTTGTGCAATCAAACATCTTTTTCTCCCCAACGTGGTAATTTTCTAAAAAGGATTCTCTTATTTTAACCAGGTAAAGTGAATAATTAAAATTTTTACATAACAAGTTGCTTCATTGACTAATGCCATTACGGCATCCCATATTAGTCAATGCCGTTAATTAATCCTCTATCAAATAATATAATCTGTCAAATAATAATCTGAATTAATCCTCTATCACACAAATAATTTAAATCTTCTAGACAATGAATTTAGAAAAAGGAAGGAAATACAAAAAGCAGTCACCAAAGATGAAAAACCCAACTCGATGGATTTTGATGAAATATCGCCAAAACTTCCTTTAAAGGAATCAATAACAACAGTAAAACCTAAAATTAGTTTTCAAACAAGTTACAGCATTTACTATCTTTCCAAGGACCGTTACTCAGTTCTTAGAGAGTATAAGTACTAAGAAACTTGTTTTCATTTCGCGGTCTTCAGCGATCAGCAAGTTCTGATATGTTGGAATTCATCAACGATTTGCTTTAATCACTTACGTATGTAATAACGTTCACGCTGCGAAAGGAAGAAGGTTTTGGATCCTTAGGAGGTTGGGCTAGGATAAATACTGCAATAAAATTACAACACGTGTTATCGAGATGGTGGTACATCTCAGTTTAGTGAAAAATATTTTTGCGGTCCCTAGTAAATTTAAACCCACGTTATATGTAATTCCTAAATATTTAACCTTTCCTTGATGGAACAGTACCTGTAAAAAAGAACTTAGCAAGGATCCTCATATGACTTCAAGGAACTTCAATTGTAAACTTACCACTGAATTTCTTAGAATTTACCTTAATGCAAAATATATTCTTTGTTGAAGATTCTTAGTAAAAAATAATCGATCTTGGCAGTCTTGTCTTTAGTACTAATGTAATTTTAGGTAACTCATGCGCCTCCAGCTGCCGTTCTACATATTCTATGTGTATTAATTTCTTAGAAAATATTTTATCTCATTAAGCAGTACGGATTCAAGGAAAGAACATTTTCTACCGAATACCTCGAAGTAACAGTGCAGTACCCTTTTATTCTGACCCAAACACTTGTAGTCTTTTTAAACTTGGAGAAGGCATTTGACGTAAATGTGGAAGGGGTATTTTAACACCTTAAAGGACTGGGATCTACACAGTCATAGGTCGGCTGTATAGCGGGAATCATAGATAATAGAAATCTACCAGTTCAAATTCTGACAGTATTTTTCAGATCAATAAATTTTCTTAATGGTTACTTTACGTATTTCTGTGTTACATTAATTATTATGAAATAAAAAAGTAGTATTGGTTTAGACATTAGAAAACCATCTTATTCGGTTTTGGTATGCATATTCCCGTGTTTGTTCGTTGCATTTTTATAATTTTGAATTTTATTTATTCTTTAACAGATTTCGATTACTCATAACTTGATTTAAACATTGAAAAGGGCTTATAATTTAGGATTTAAAACTTTTATTGTACCTTACGTTTTAGCAACACCAGATGGATGTAGCTAGACAAGCTTTCTCCTAGCTAGACAAATCTATTAATGTCAAAACCTTCCGAAAAACCTTTCTTTGACCAATTACAGATAGTCCGCTATTTGTTTCTTTTTAATATAATAATATTTTAGCAGAGAATGGAAGGCCTTATCTCTGGCAACAACGGGATCAATGATTTAGATGAATTATTTAAAGACGTAACCGTACATCTCTTCTAAGAATTTATTTATGTGAATGGAATGACCTTTTTCTATGCATCCCGTTCCACAGTCCCTATTCAAGTTTAGCATATAATTTGTACGTTTGCACTTAAAATTCCTATTAGGATGTTATCTATATCTTTTCTCCATAGCTACTCCCACGTCATATCGTTACCAAAAATTGACAGTCGTAAAGAAAACAAACATTAATCACCTGGTATACTGA
Source organism: Lycorma delicatula (assembly GCF_047948215.1). Lineage (NCBI taxonomy): Eukaryota > Metazoa > Arthropoda > Insecta > Hemiptera > Fulgoridae > Lycorma > Lycorma delicatula. The sequence continues at coordinate 189,934,064 of NC_134457.1, read as the reverse complement.
TAAAATTTTTGAAATCTTCTTCGCCAGTTGCATATTTATCCATCTGTGATTTACTCTGATGGATAAATTTGATAGTAGCTTTGTACGTAAAAACGCACCTTCTAAAATAATAATTTTTGCCTACGTTTGCATAAAACGCTATTTTTCTATAAGATCATGCGATCCTCTTAAATAATTTTAAAATGTAATATTGTGTCGGACATTTTTACGATTGACTGATAAAATAAAATTAAATTAAAATTGATTTTAAATGAAATAAATTAACTTTTCCTTTTAGTATTTTCTTTGATTTTTTTTATGTGTTTGTGACATAGTCAAGTCCAATTCGATTCTAATTTTTATGAAAATTTGCTGTAACGTTCCTTGATATTATGTAAAATGACATGCAATTTTTCTGCATTTTCATTTCAAAATGAAATGGCAGCTATTATTTTCAGATAGGAAATATAGAGATGCGATGAACAGGGGAATTTCCGACAACTAGCCACTGCTGCCGTACCCAAACACATAAGCTCCCTTTCATTCCTGGTACAACGTACTTGTGATATCCCGCCACACCGTTTTCGGTCTGCGAATGCGGTAAGGTAAATAATTAACTCTTTCACTTTTGTTTTTTTATTTTTAAACTTAACTTTGTCCTCTGAGACCGTTATCCTCTCTTTTTCTGTTAACCTCCGGAAACACCGTAAGGTACTACTTCAGAGGATGAATGAGGATGACATGTATGAATGTAAATGAAGTGCAGTCTTGTACACGCTCAGGTCAAAAATTCCTGAGATGTGTGGTTAATTGAAACCCAACCACCTAAAAACACCGTTATCTACGATTAGTATTCAAATTCGTATAAAAGTAACTGTCTTTACCAGGATTTGAATCTTAGAACCGTCGACTTCGACAATTATTATAGAGGAGGATTCAGTTTCATCGAATGTAGGTATTGAAACCACAAATTTTCATCAACATTTATTTTTAATATCGTTTTAACCTAATTTTTGATAGTAGAGATAAAATATACTCTATCCCGTACGATGTAGCGTATTTTATAAATGTTCATAGAAATAGTAAATGTATGTACTAAACAAAAGAAAAAAGCCGCAATCAATTATTTATATATATCTAAATAGAGGATCGATTTTCCGTCTTACTATTAATTTAATTAAGAAATAATAATTAAACATTTATTTAGATTATAAAATTAATATTATACAAATTTAGAAACATTACATAAAATAAAGTAAAACTTATGATTGTTGACAGAAACACGATTTAGATAATTATTAAAATAAATTTAGAAGATGTCGCGGAATAGTCCAGAGGTATACCTACTGCCAGAACCGGAGGGTGTGAACTATATGAGAGACCACCCTGAAAGCAGATGCGCTTCTCTCTTATATATTACATACGTATATTTTACAGACTCTTATTAACAGCTGTAAACCCAAAAAAGAAACAACTTCCATGCGACCCAACTACTATATAATAATAATAAACGATTGTTAATTGATAGAATGAACGAAATATAATTAAAGTAGATTAGAAATTTTATTATCGAACATAAAACACTGTTATTATTATTCTCGTTATTTAAAAATTAAATCGATATTTTAAAAAGCAGTAATTAGGCTGAGTAGATCGAGAACGAAAATGGACATTTTTATTAGTTATTAAATAATTTTAATTAAACTGGTTTATAATTAAAATTACTTTTTTTTAAATTAATAGTTTTTATATATGTAATATGAATTAGTCGTAGAGTTTCATTTTAAATTAGTATTTTAAACGACTATTTTTTAAATAAAGCATTGATTCACTGTTTCCGAGTACAGAGGCGATAAAAATAAAACAAAAAGCGAGTATAACTGTGTGCTTACGAATATATTGCGTATGTATAACCAGAAAAACTTTATTTCTTTTGTATAATTGTCAGCAAATAAGCAAAATACGTTTTTTGCTTATGTTTGAAACACTTTTACCTTTATTAGACATAATTATTTAGAAAGCAGAAAATCATGTACATTGTATAAGAAAGAAAAATACTGAAAGGTTTTGTTTAACTGTACAAACTAAGTCTTTTGCTAATAAAGATGCACTGTTTACTGTAACCGATTAATAAAGACAGAAATTAATTCCTCTGATTTTGGCAACCTAACCTGTTAATTATAATATGGTTGCAGTAGAATTAAAAAGTTTGCAGAATAATTGTCTAAGGCCTAGTCATCGTCCTTTCTTTTGTTACATTTTTTTTACATAGTTAATTTTGATTCGTAATTAAGTTTTTAAAGTTTCATTTATTCTATGTATCTGGATGACACCAAAACCAAAACTCTTTTATATTTGGGTACCTCTGATTTAATGTAAGGAAAGTTGTTGCAAATAACATGTGCTGTAATGACGCTGTGCGTAATTGCCTAATAACAAACATAAAAAAACCAACAAAAATCAGTACTATCTCAATTAGTTGAGAATTTTGTTATTTAGTAAGATGAATTGTGTACGTATGTAAAATAATGAAATGGTAAGTACGGTTTAGTATATGCTATATTGAGCAGTATATTACAATATTTCTTTAAATCCTCAATTAAAACTCATTACCCTTTTAAAAAGATTTATTTCTATTTTTCTATCGTCCCAATTTTATCTATACTCATAGTATTGCATTAAAATGATGTAGCAAAGATTCTTCCACGTCATAAACCTTTCTACTTCTATTTGGCCCCCAAAAATTGTAATTTTTATCTTTATTACTTTATTACGTATCTTACTTTTGCTATATATTGGTATTGGTATGTTCATAACGCATTCGGTTGCAGTAATATTCTGCCAGAATAATTTGAAACTTATTTGTTATCGTATTGAAATATACTTATGTAATTCCTATTTCTTGAATTATAAAAATCGAATTTCCATTTCGATAACTAAGAAGTTTTTGAAAACTAAAATTCTTTTAAAATAGATTTTTCCCAAGTTACAATTTTTTTTCTTCAAACATTTTGTTTATTGTATTTCTCATTGAACCGTTGGTATACTTTAGTTTTATACGTCTACACATCACAGAATTCTGAATATCCTGAGGTCTATCTTAAGGAAATTTCCCTTTAATTTCCAGAGTGATTTCCTTAAGTAAGAGTTTACCTCAGGAAGCTCCTTAGTATCCGAAAGAAAAATAATTTATTACAGGATGTATTAAATTAATCTACGCAGAATCGATTATTATCAATAATTAATTATTTTCTCTATCCTGAATAAGATATCCGGATCGCTCGAGGGACTGAGAAGGCTGAATGCCCTGGAAATAGAAATTCTTTTAGATAATCTGTTTCCTAATCCTTTTGTGTGAGAATCTTCCCTTTATCTCCTCTTTTTTATCCTCAATCCTTTCATTCCCTGAAGTTTTCTATGAGTTTTTGCTACATGTATATTGGATTCATGATTCGGTGTAGTGACAGATTGTATTCCGTAGTATTTGTATGACTTGATAGGGGTTTCCTATAGATTTGTTCGGAGAATCTTTATCCTGTGCGGTCATTGTAAAAAATTCCCTCCTGATTCTGATATGCTTGTAGAAGAAAACCAGATCTTTTGATCCTTACCAATAACACGCAATACAATACAGAACTATCAGTAATTATATCAGGGATTTTAACGCATACCAGTATTGTAATATACTGCATTGTTTATAATTCGACTACTGCATGCGGGTTGATAAACCGACCAGATATCCATACCGATTTGTATCTGCATTAGAAAATCTGATAGAGTCAGTAATTAACTTTACTAGGTTTACAATTAATCTTAAATTTATTATTCTTTTCCAGTTGTTTGAAAAGATTTCACTTATTCCTGTTCGATTCTCGGCAATGGTCAGTTAATTTTTAACATAGTGTTTCACTCATATCATCTTCCTCGTTGAAATACGTGAAAAAGCATCCCGTGGTCCTATAATATAAGAAAACAGATAAATATTTGAAAATGCAGATCTTCTTTCTCAGCCCTCTTAAGATATTTTTCATAAGTATCTTCGAAATTTTAGTAATAATTTAATAGATCAATTTTTAAATTTTGTCTTTTAAAGTCTTTTCCCCTTTTAAACAACAGTATTACATATTAATTATAAAATCAACTTATTCCGACTAAATCATTTTCTCAGAACGTTTGGAAGAAATCTATTGTAGTCTACTTTAAATATGCAAAGGTATAGGCAAATGTTTTACTATTTTTTACTAAACATTGACTAATAACGGTAATCAATCTTATGCTACATTAAAACTCCTAGCCTTCAAGCAGGTATTTAGAGACGTTAAATTTCTGAATCACTAAACAGAACATAGCAAAAAATTAAATAAAGTTATAAATATTCATTTTGCAAATAACAGTTTAAATAATTATAGTTTTAATATTCCTAATTATTTAGTTAACATAATTGTTCATTTCGAACTTACTTAAAGCTTTTTCATTAAAATGCTAAAACATCATTAAAGATAATAGCATTTAAAATATAAATAAAGTTTTATTGATAATCTCTCAAATGTGTCAATAGATCATGAATTTTAAGTAACTTTTTTAAGTTAATTGCTTACTGTTTTTAAATATATTTGCATAACTGACTAATACTCTATTACCAATAACATTAATTTTAAAATTTATAAGTCAAGGTTTTAGTATAGTTTCTGTAGATCTCAATTTGGAAGCGTATTTTTATTGTCATTTTGAATATCTGACTGCTTTCTATCCACACTAACGTATTTTCTTAACGTTTCTGTAGACACCTTATTCTAAGATATAATCAACTTTCTTACTACGTAAGTTGAATGGTGAAACTCAGATAAACAAATAGATGTTGCGATAAGGTTATATAGAATCAAACTTTATTTGTCATTATCAATGAAAGCTTTCAGATGATCTGTTTTCATTAAACATAATGCAGGTAGAAGAAAGAAAAATACTTAGTAATACACATTTAGTTACAAATGTAATAAATTAAAATCGAATAAATTCAAAAAAACTTGTTCTTTTTATGTAGTAAATAATTGTTTAAGATAATTATTTAAATCTCCTAAATAAAAAAATATTACTTCTATATTAAAGATCGATTTAAAGAGATTCGTTATGGAAAAGGACATTAAGAATATATTTCCCGGACGGATTACCGGACCGCTCAGCGATGAGAACATCATCGTCATCATGTTGCGGAGCCTCAAGAGTTTTGACACCACTGCAGGGTTCGTGGCGAGGGTTCTTCAGGAGAAGGATCGGGGGGGGGCTCTCGGATGAGGGACAGCCCTCTGCGGAGCTGCCGTTCTCATGTACTTGGATAATATGGGGTCTTGTAGTTTAAAATTTTCAAGCAGGAAAAATATTTATCAACTTTAAACCAGATATAATAAGATTACATTAACATACACACACACACACACACACACACACACACACACACACACACACACACACACACACCCAAAGACTGCAGAAATAATAAAATTAGTAGTAAACTTCAACCAGTCGCTAACACCAAAATAATTATAATATTTGCAACAGCATGAAATACGGGTGTTCAAACACGACATAATTTATAGATTTTAATTAGAGAGTGACGAAAAATTGAAAGAACGAGACTACGTTGACCGAATAATTCCAAAAATATATCCCTGAAAATGAAGATTTTAAATTACGTCTACCTTTATTTTTTAAATATATTTTGTTTGTTATAAAATATATTTTTTTTTTAAATACAACAAAAATATACTTGTATTTTGATGTGAAATTTCCTTTGTCTAGACAAAGAAAAGTAATTTTTGTACAAGAAATTACAAATCAGATGAGAAAGTTCTGTAATTATTAAAAAGTTTTTATGTATTTGTTAATTTAATTGAAATTATTCAGAGCCAGCGTGTTTTGCTGGCAGACAATCTATGTCTATGATAAATTCAGTTTATTTATAACGCTCAAACACCAACGATTTCCGCTCATGAAGCATTTTTCCAAAATTCATTTAGTCATAAAAACTATTTTATAAGTTTGAAAAGACATTCTCTAAAAATATGACGGCACATAAAGATAAAGTTAATACAAAGCGCAAAAGTTGAAACAATATTTATTGTCCGCTTTCGTATTATGTTAAAATCAAGATATTTTTATTTCAGAAATATTAATGATAAAACACTAATAATGTTTTTTAAGTAAAATTTTGGATTATATTCCACGGTATTTTCAAAAAAAATATATTTTACATTTTATATTTGTTGTAATATTTTTAGTTCTAATCAACAATTCTTTTTTCAGTAAATGGGCTCATAATAATTCATATGAATCATAGTTATTAATATAACTAATCTGCCTGAAATCCCTAGGGAAAAACCATATAACTTCCCAAAACATTTCTTTTTTTTTCTTAAATTAATGAATGATGTTTCAATTTGTTAGAATTCCATTTATTAATCATGATTTTTTTTTATTTTTTTATTTTGTTATATCAATAAACAAGCAAATTAGGGAAACACACGAAAATCATTACATTGCTCCATTGTTATAGGCTTTTATTTATTATTCGGTTAGATTATTTGGTTAAATAAATTTATTTGTTTCAAATTAAAAACATTTGAAAAGGAGGACAATAAAAGGCAGAACAATAGAATAACAAATGTAATAAATATTGTTTGCAGCGAACGAAACCGCATTGTGTTCTGTGTAACATGACGCGTGATGTATGACTGTAATAATACAGGCAGGATTTTTTTTCTACAATCTATTAATGAAAGCAAAACCTTTTTCATCCCCCACCCTAAACCAATCGAGACCAACCAGTCAGTTGTGTTTTGCCATAAACAGTTGTGTTTTTCTTGTTATTTTCCATCTGATTACCCTGCATTGGGAATTATTCGATACAAACGCTGTTTCAGATGAATATACAGTTTAGTTATTGAAAATATGGGGTTTTTTTATGTACCATATATTTACACCGAAATCTGATACTCCAGAATTTTTTAAACGTTGTAACACTATTAATGAGAAAAAAATTATTTGTCGGTTTATTATTCACTACCAGCAGCAATGACTTCGCCATGATATTTCTGCGAAAGCATCTCTAAATGAGGCCTGTTTTATTTTACTTTCTTTCTTTTTCTGTTTAGCTCCTGGAACCACCATAAGGTATTACTTCAGAGGATGAATGTACATCCTCTGAAAAGAACCTTCTGTAAATCCTTCTGTACATCCTTCTGTAAGTGAAGTACAGTCTTATACAGTCTCAGGTTGACCATTCCTGATGTGTGTGGTTAATTGAAACCCATCCACCAAAGAACGCCGGTATCCACAATCTAATATTCAAATCCGTATAAAAGTACTAGAATCTGAACCTTAGAACTCTCGACTTCGAATTCAGCTGATTTGCGATGACGAGTTCACTACTAGACAAACCCGGTGGTGAGTTGTTTTATTTTACTACCCTGCAGTAAGAAATAGATGCTACTGCAATAAGAAAGACTTAACAGTGTTTAAAAAACCTTATACATTTTTGCTGTTGTAAAATTTGCGTATATAATCATAATTTTACATATCAAGTAAATAATTAAAATTTTTATTATAATCAACATGATAAATATAGAATAAAAATAATATTGTAAAAATTACAATTCTTTTAGAAGTTTACTTAAGGAAGTAATAAGATGCTATGAGACACATAATCACTCCATTTTGCTTATGAAGATTTTGAAAAACGTAAAAATATTACGTTTCCGGTTGTTTTTTGAAATTTATGAATAATATAAAGGTTGATACTAGAATTAATGGGGGATTAGGGGCTGTGCGGGGCTAAAAAGGTTTCTATAATAACAATCTATGTCAAGGGTCTAATCCTGTGCTTAGTAGCATAGAATCCCAAGTTGTATTATATGCGCAGAAATTGAAGATAGAATTATATGACTATTTAACCCAGTGATAAACCCTCACGTTTTGACGTTAGTAACAATTTCGATCACATCCAGTATCTGAATACAGATAAAAGAGAGGTTTAGTCTTGCTCTATTCTTGTATGTAAACATAATTCAAAAACATTATAATCATATAATTTTCAACCATGAAAAAATAATGTAAATTTAAAAAAAAATCATAACTGAAAAACTAAAAATTAAATCCTGTAAACAGTCGGTAAGCCTGATGATAAAAACCAAGCTAGATCTACTAGACTATTAAACTGTACGAAATTGTCACTGTACGAGTTATCATTGTATGACCCATGGAGGACAAGAGAAGTTGTTAAAATTTGAGAAAATGCTTCTTAAGCATACATTGCATATTTTTAGGACAAAGATTGATAGCTCCGGACTCCAAAAAATGTTGTTAGTAAGTTCTAAAGAATTCTGCTTATAATACCTATACAATAAGGAGCCTTCGGTTAAGTTAGACGATTGTGAAAAGTTAAAGTTAGTGAAAACGCAATGATAATGTTATTTTCAGTTCATATTTAAATAGAAAGAAACCTCTAGAAGTAGCTCTACAGTGACTGCTGGAGACTATGAACAATAGTTTTAAAGAGTTTGGATAGAAAAAACCTTTGCAGGAGGTCGCCAAAGAAGATCAAAACTACATTACCTAATTTTTAGAAGTAAATAGGTCGGAAAAATAAAAATAGACACTACTAATTTTAAGGGTGGGGTTGTGTGAGAGTAGCTAACCATCTGAGCCCAACGGGTTGGTCTAGTGGTGAACTCGTCATCTAAAATCAACTGATTTCGATGTCGGGAGTTCTAAGATTCAAACCCTAGTAAAGGCAGTTACTTACTTTTATGCACATTTGAATACTAGATCAATGATACTGCTGTTCTTTGGTGGTTGGGTTTCAATAATCACAAATTTCAGGAATGGTCGACCTGAGACTGTACAAGACTGCACTTCATTTACATTCATACATATCATCCTCTGAAGTAATACCTTACGTTGGTTACGGAGGCTAAACAGAACAAGTTTTTCGATCTATTATTGCCTATTCAGAGAATAATTTTTAAAAATTTGAAATGGATTGGTTGAAAAATAGGAAAATTTGTAAAACATATTTTTATGGGAAAGGGTATCTGTTGAAATCGATTATTCACTAACTTTTCAGTGATGTTACAAATTATCTAATTATAGGTAATAATAATCACCCAAAACTAGTGTTTTCATCATGTCTGAAAATAAAGGTCTTAATAAATAGAGGTCTGTAAATAAAGTAATGAGTCTAGTTTCTTTTGGCAGCCAAAGTGGCAACACTGTAAAGTTACTAGTAAACATTTGAACAGCTGATTTATATTAGGTATTAATATTTTTATCCGTTGTTGCCATGTGAGACGTAAACAAACTTTTCATGAAATGAATTTTTGTTGTGCGTTACAAAAATGAGTAATACTAATTATAGGCAACGTTGTGCAATCGTTGCCGACCTCCATGGCGCGAGAGATAGCGTCTCGGCCTTTTATCCGGAGATCCCGGGTTCGAATCCCGGTCAGGCATGGCATTTTCACACACGCTACAAAATCATTCATCTCATCCTCAGAAGAATGTCTAAATCCGGAGGTTAAAAAAAAAGAAAAAGAAAAACGTTGTGCGATCAAGTTTTGTGTTTAACTCGGTGAGAATGCTACTGAAGCTTTTTCAAAATTGTAAAGGGCGTATGGAGATGATGCTCTGTCACGAGCCCAAGGTTTCAGGTGGTTTAAAGCATTTTCAGATGGCCAAATAAAAAGACATATTTTACTTAAAAATATTACCTTTATTAATTTCTTAGGTTAACCAATCAACTATACAAAATTATAAATGAAATACACAAAGTTTCGCTTAGAATTCTTTAAGCTTCCTCAGGTGATGATACACATATCAGACAAAGAAGAGAATTCTAAGTGAAACGTGTATTTAATTTATTAGTTTGTATAGTTGATTGGTTAACCCAAGAAATTAATAACGTTAATATTTTTAAGTAAAATATGTCTTTTTATATTATATATATATATATATGTGTGTGTGTGTGTGTGTGTGTGTGTGTGTGTGTGTGTGTGTGTGTCTGTTTTTTTGGATATACGAACCTCAAAACATTGAAAAGAACAAAAATCCAAAAAAGATAATTTTTTGAATAACCCATTTCTTTTTCGTTATGTACTTTACTATAGGGAAGTAAAATAGATCTATGTAAAGTTATATATAACCTTCAAAAGTTTAATTTACCCCCAGATAATTAAAATATCATTAAGTAATATATGTTGAAGTGACAAATATAGTCTTAATAACCGTTGAATGACGCATGTCTTTGTTGTAGTAGTCATTCAAGCATATGATAAGCACCTGTATTATTATACCTGTTGTAGGTCAACAAAATGTTTGATAAATAAAACAATTGATGAGCTGTTTTTATTTAATTACTTCCTACTACGTTTGAATTATTTCTTAGCCTTTGTTAACAATTAATATATTTATTTAATCTATTAATAAGCTAAAAAAAAAAAATATATATAATTAAATTTATTTTCAATTTTATTTTCAAATTTATTTTCATTTTTTTATCAGTTACAATTATTTTTATTGAAATCATAAAAATAACAAAAAAGCTATTTTTTTTCCTCAACTAAGTACTTTGAAAAAATTTTCTATTTAGCAATAAATTAAACTAAAAATATATTGGTTCGTAAACTTGATGTATTGTCTCCTACTATAAAATAATTAGAGATAAAAACTATTTAAAAAAACATATTACGATTAGATAACCAGGAATAATTCATTTTACAAGATTACAGGTAGCCTTTGCTCACGCTAAGAAGTCACTACACCATACCTCATTATTCCTTGTCTTACATTTATCAACAAGCAGGTTTGTCAGCTTTCGTGTTTTTAATAAAAGCAACTGGGTTTTAATAGCAGTAACTATTTTTTTTTGTTTTTTTTTTTTTTATTGCAGTAACAATATATTTTGTAGATGTACCCATACTTAATTTTTTTTTAACGAATGAAACTCCTTTAAAAAAAAGCAGACTTCAAAAATCCAACTATTAGATAAAGTGTATCTTTAATTTTCTTTTACGCTTCGACTATTTTTTAAATCGGTCCAAAAATAAGAGGGCAAACTTCTCAATAACAGTTCAAAACTCGGACGGTAGGAAGAAACAAGACTTTTATTTACAAATAGTATATTCTATATAGATTCAATTATAGTATATTCTATATATTCAATCAGGATAATGTAAATTAAATGAAAATTCTGAAAAACCAGATTACAAGTAATAATGAAAAAAAAAGAAAAATTTTATCCTTTTTTGTAATGCTAAATATTAAGGTAATAATAAAATTGATTTCTAAAAAAATTCCATTTAGTTAAAATTAAAATTAAGGAAATATACATGATTTCGTTGAGAAAGTTTCTTAAGAAAAAATACCTTATTCTGTTTTTGTTAAGACAGAGCTAAATTTAGAAAAAGTTGGCAATTTATTAATTGTTCCCTCTGCTTATAAGAGTTAAATAAAAGATGATAAACGTTATTTTTGGCTTCAAATTTATATTCAAAACTTCTTGCTTATATCAAAATGCATAAATATATAGTTAATAAAATATCATATTTTGAGTGATTCAGAATCAACACCCAGCAAAAGATTCTGAAAATAAATTTATGAAACTTTGTATACAAGTTTTTCTTACAGTATAAATGTATTCTAAGAAAGGATTTTTTGAAAGTTCGAGTTTAAAGGATAAAAATTAAATAACGAGAAATTTTACAATCTTTTAATTTTTCGGTAGAAAATGAAGACATAAACTTGATGTTTGAACTGTAATCTTCATGTGAATATTTAAAAATTTGTCGCGGCTTTTCCCGCACTATATGTTTACTTGCGTTTCCTGTTGCAGTCAGGGATGTTTAGCTTTTCTTTCTTTTTCCTGTTTAGCCTCCGGGAATTACCGTCCAGGTATTACTTCAAAGGATGAATGAGGATGATATGTATGAGTGTAAATGAAGTGTAGCCTTGTACAGTCTCAGTTCAAACACTCTGAGATGAATTATTAATTGAAACCCAACTATCAAAGAACACCGGTATCCACGATCTAGTATTCAAATCCGTATAAAAATAACTGCCTTAACTAGGACTTGAACTCTACTAGGGCTGGAACTCTCGACTTCCAAATGAGCTAATTTGGGAAGAGGCGTTCACCACTAGACCTTCCCGGTGGGTAGGGGATGTTTAGCCGGTCTGGGCTAGCTTCACTGGTCTTTTCCACCTAGCCCCTTGGACTGCGCCCTTAGACCGCGCTGTTTCATTAAACTCATGCTTTGAGTTTAATGGTGATAAATAAAGATTAAAGCCTGTTAAATTTATTAAAAAAAAATAGTATATTGTAATTTCTTCAGTGCAACAGTTAGGTCAGTACAGGATCCGAAACTTTGAGTGGCCTAAGAATGTTGGTTACAAAATTGTCGGCCATCATCTTAAAAATAATAATTATAACTGGTTATCCGGGTAAAAATGTTTTTTGTCCGGTTCGTATCGTTATCCGACCAGTAAGTGACCGTTTCCAATTTTTTTTTTTTAATTACTTTATTTTATGTTTTTTAGTCAAGTAACCGAAGGCAGTTGCAGCCAGTCGCGTCGGAAATACAGTAACAGTGGCTATGTTGGTTGAGCGGCCGAGCCGTACACCGTCGCACCCCTTAAAATCTAAATTAAAAAAGACACGATAATGATTTTTGGATATTTATCTGAAGAGCATTTGCAAGCCCCAATCTGGTAGTGAATATCTCGTTTAATATAATCGGAAACGGGGAAAGCAAGGAAGCAAGCAGAGAAATTTGTAAGCAATTTTTTTAACTTTTTTCTTCTCTTTCAAGACTGAATTTCAAAAAAGCTAGAAATTTGTTTTTAAATATTTACATGAAAATTACTCACACCAAGAATCAAGTTGATAACTTCATTTGTTACTGAGAAATTAAAAAAAAATCATTGTTACTCCATTTTAATTCTTTAAACTTGGAATTTTAAAAGTTTCTTAAAGTACACTTACACCGTAAGAAGAACATATATACAAATTTTCATCAATTTACCTTCAGTAGTTTTTGCTGAGCATCGTTGAATCAATCAGTCAGGATATGATCTTTTATATGAATAGATTGAATTAGTTTCTTTATATTGCACTTATTAATAAACTATAGAAATTACTCTTACTATTTATAATAAAAATGTTTAATTGATTTGACTTTTTTATAAATTTTTGTCACTAGATTTTATATCTGAATTGATCATTTGTTCCTTCAAAAGAAAATTGCATAGTTTCATCATGATTTATAATGCGTACTTTTTTCTACAACGATAATTGAGTACAGTATGAACTGTATTAGGAAAACCTGTTACAATACGCGAGAAAGATAAGATAAAAAATTGTGATTTAAAGAAAAAAGAAAATAGAGCCGTAGAAAATTACAATATAGCTCAAAGACAAAATATGCGAGAGAGTTAAAGAGACGGAGCATCACCCAAACCTAAGCATCCGACTGAATAGATTACTCGGAAGTTATTAAGTGCTTGCGGCTTCTTATGCTTCGTGATCCAACACTCATTACCCACCTTGACAGAGAATATTTCCTGTTGGCAGGAAGATAGCTTAATAAGACAGGTTTATGCCGTAAGGAATTAGTAACAAACTTAAGAGCTGTTCAAATTATCAAATTAACTACGAACATAATAGTGTAAGTTTAAGTACAATTAATTATAATTGGATTATTTTAAAATGAAGAACCACAACTTACTTCCACATGTATCAGTTAATGATGTAAAGTATACGTTTCAAAGTTACTGTCTGATGTGATATTTTATTCAATTACGTACAGGTATCAATAAATACTAGCAGTAAATGTGATGTATAAAATTAAACAGCGATCTATGGAAATAATGGTAGTTCATCATCTAACAAGATCGTTTTCGTTTTAACATAATATTTTTTCAGAATACCAAAACTGTGAGTATTGTATTTAACTACATATGTATAGAAAAAAAGATTTAAACTTTGATTGGCTCATTTAAAAGTGACAGGAAACAGACCGAGTGGTTATAAATTGTCTAGTAAGGATAAGTTGATTTTATTTTTTTGATCGGTGATTTGTACAAAGTTTTTCCCTTCCTTGGTGCTTTCATAGTAAAAACGAGTAATCGAGCTCGATCAGTCAGTAAATTTGCCAAAATAATGATGAAGTGACTATAAATATAAATTACTGTAGATAAATTTTCTGTTTAAAAATTTAAAAATAAAATCAACTTACATTATTTTTTACTTTAAATTTATTATCCGATGATCTGACAATATTCCATCACCTATCCTGATTTTATTTAGACTTTATTAGTCCTTCATATCCAATTTCATTACGACCAATATTACTACAGATCGGTCTCTCTCTGGTCGCTAATCCCTCAAATGAAGCAGAGACATCCGCACATCTCCACTGCTTACTTGTTCTCTTATTCTCCTCATTATTTAGGACTAAAAAAAGAGTAACTTTTTTGTATTATGATTGCTCTTACCCCATTTTTCAGCTCCATAAATTTAAGTACGACATACAACTGCACTGTACAACTATTTCTTTGTTCTATTTGACAATACTTTTTATTTAAACGGTTTACCTGGAGTGGACAAACGTATTATCCGCTATGATTCTCTACAATTAGATAAGTATCTGTAATGTAGCTTCCAGGTTTACTTTTCTGTACCTTCTTGAAATTTACTACCCATTTTTAGCATAACCGTTATTGGTTATAACACCAATAATTGGTGTTTTATAACTGTAATAATACTGTATAACAATATAATAATGTCAATTATAACACCAATAAAATTGGTTATTGGTTATAACCGAATTGGTTATAACACTAGCAGACCACCAGTCTGCTAGTTGTCTACCATTTTAATTAGTTTCTCCATGTACTCTGACAACATTGTTACATATATGCCAAAAAAACGATGCTTCCTTTAAACCCAGTATCGTTTCCTTCTTTCCTGTAAGTCTCCTTTGTTATTTTTTCCAAAACATTTGCTGAATAAAGCAGATGAAGCCATGTCTCCCTGTAAAAGACCAGTAGTAATTTCAAAACCGCCTGAGTAATTTCTCTGTTTTTTCACAATTTTATGAACCTCCTTATAAATAGTCTACCATTTAAAAAAGCAGCCGTGGTACTTTGAATTCTTCCATAATTTATACTAGGATTCTCTGCAGATTTGATCATAGGTCTTCGCAAGATCAACGAACAAGATATTCTACATTCTTGTAAATTCCTGATATTTATTTATAACATAACTACAGCATGATAAATACATGATCTGTACAGTTGACCTTCCAGCACAATATCTTTCATGATAATCTCTATTCAAATCTTAAAGAAATGACTTCGGTTTCTGAACTAACATCATTACCAGAATTTTTTAAAAGATGTTAGACAGGAGTTCCACTGCAATATTCAAAGACATCCTAGAATTTTTTCTCTGTCCTGGGAAGATAATATCCGTTTGCTCTTCCTGTACTCAGGGACAAGGAGGGGAATAACAACAGACTTCTTAAGACAGCTGGAAAATACTCAATTTTTTAAGGATTCATAAATTACATTTTTAAGCAGGACAATAATAGCGTATACAATTTCTTTTAAAAAGAAGAAAAAAAAAAGATGAGGTTGTAGCAACCTCATCAATACCCACTGAATCGTTATTTTATAAAGAATAAGGATGCAGTGTTTAAAAAGTTTTACTTCCTGGGAATGAAGGGAAAATAAGAATATTGTTTCATCAATAAATCTATTCAAGGTGAATAGCTTTGATTGAAATGGATCAATGTTATTTTTGTTTGGAACACCGTAAAAGAATTTATTGAATTCCTTTATTACCTAAATAAGGAATAGGTAATGGAAATAGTCCTTTCGTATTTTTGGTGAAGTTATCTGACCTGTTAGGTAGATTTCACAAGAAAGCTACCTAATGTAATGAGTACCATGATTCGACTTCTAAAAACTTTCGAGATATCTTCGCGTTTCACATCCCCCAAACCCCAAAACCACCGTCAGTTCAAATATATATATATATTTCACTTTCTTGTGAACACGATAACTGCCGTAATTTTGCGCCAATCACTTTCAAATTGATACATAAAATATAACGTCTAAAAATCTCGGTCGAGTTCGTTAATAAACAATATCGGACCATGGGGGTGGAAATGGGGGGGGGGGGGCTTTTACGAAAAAAACAAAATTTCGCTATAAATTTCTTATTAAGTAAAATATATATATATATATATATATATATATATATATATATATTTTATTACCAAATCCGCTTTCACTTTTGATAACTCTCACATAGTTTAAGATTTAATATTTAAATTATATATTAATAATGGTAATATAGTATTTTGCAAGAGAAAACTGGACATAAATTCATTTGTAATTTTTTTTAAATTCTGGGACATCACGAATTTATATTTAGATATTTCATTGAGATTCCATACCCTAAAGTTACAAATTCTTTATTTATTTTTACGTTCAAAGTGTTCCCCCCCCCCCCCTACTAAATGCAAGCTAGAAAGAAGGCCTTCTGAAAAATATTAAGAAAATTGTCAAGTTTTAATCAAGCTAACTAACTACTCGTATGTTATTATTACACACTTTTTTTTTTTTGGCACTAAAGTTCTTAAATGAATTTTAATTGATCATCCTTTTAAATGAATAAAAGTAACCATTATCTCGTTTCATGTTTTCATTAATAAATTATGTTACAGCAGTTTGACAGTTTCAAATCTGTTCAAAAGGATAAAAAATTATCTTTAACTAAATTTGTAAAGCTAATATTAAATTCGGGTTATTGAATTTATTAGGAATTTTAAGTTTCTAAGTTTTTGAAAATTCCATTGGTTGTTAAAATTGATTTATTTTGGAGAGCTGATTTGTTTTAATTAGGAGCTTATTAAATTTTTTATAGGTTGATATTTCAAAGAAAATAATTCAGAAATATTAATAAAAAAACATTCGTGTAATTGTGGATATATATAAAACTTTTAATTTTAAATTATTGTTCTTTTAAACAAAGCATTGTGTAATAGTAATATGCATACATATTATACGGACACATTTATTAGTTATATATTAGTACTACCATGTAAGAAATTAGCAACTACGTAATTAAACAACTGTTTTTCATTAGGGCAATTAATTTTCTCAATAATTCATCAACCTTAACATTTGTTTATTTGATTTTTTAAAAATATATATATATATATATATATATATATTTCTTTTTTATTATATTAAAACAATACTATGAATTGACTGTATTTTTTTAAACATTGATGTAATCAATTCTGCAATGTGCACAACTAATGGCCTATTGTTTTTCTCATAAAGAATACAGTAGAATATTTAAAACATAAGTTGCAATATTAAAATATTGCTACTAAAGTTATTACCACACCTTTAAAGGTATAGCTAATTCAACTAGACCAATTTATTATAAGTCTACAATTAGAAATTAGAATAAGTGAAGTTAAATGTTCATGAATAATACGATTTATTTTATTAAATTCATTGATTTGTTATCCCATTTTGTCTGGTTAAGACTGATTACGATTATCAATTTTGTAAGTTTCAAATAATATTATAAGTTTTGAAATTGTGTGGTAAAAATTGTTCTCATCGTCCGATTGTAATGTTTTATTTAGCTCCCTCGATTCATCACCCTTTTTATTTGTTGGAGCTATAGGCTTAACGTAATGGTCGCTTAAACATGCATAGGGTGGATTAGATGTTTTGTTTATATAATTTCCTCTTACGTAATAGTAAAAGTAATAATAATAATTCACGAATTAGCTTTTAGTTTAATTAATGTTAAATTTTAAAAGAATTTTAGTCGGACATAATTCAAACAAATACCTACTGAGTAAATTCAAAGCTGTTTGGTATACAAAAAAGCTTTGAGCTTTGAAGTCGCAATGTATTATATAATACATTGAATTTTACAAAGTGAAGTATCAAAAATCATAGTTATAATAACGAGTACATAACAGTAATATTGAAAAATTAGGCGGGCCAAGTATGTGCTCTACCATCTCCAAGAACTACCTTATAAGTGTTGTACCCTAAATACAATGTTATTGTTTTAATTTAATTCGTTTTAAGTTACTTTCTAGGCTTATTTTTTGCATTAATTTTAAGTTTAGTAGATTTTTTTACAACTTTAATCAATAGTGATGCAGTGTTTGATTATACTTAGAATATTTTTTTCAAGTACACAGTGTATTTAAATTTCATTGTTTTGCTAACTGACAAGTTATGTTATTCTACTTAGAGTAGCTTAATTTTTACTTCCTTGTACCAAATAAAGGAAGTATTGAGATCGGGACAAATTTTGGTTTTCAGATTTCAACGGAAATATCCATTTTTCCTTCCCTAAATCCATTTTGACTAGTTTCAGCGTGACGTATGTATCTCGCATAACTCAAAAACGATTAGCACAGTAGGATGTTGAAATTTTGGATTTAGGACTGTTGTAACATCTAGTTGCACACCCCCCCCCCCCCATTTTGATTGCAATCGACTGAACCAAAAGTGTCCAATAAAGCCCAAAATCCAAAAAAATTGGATTTTGGACTTTTTCTGAACTGCAGTAATAAGCCCTCATTGAGAGCTTTTCGACGATATTTAATAAGTAGTACTTATTTTCATTGGCTCCAGAGTTATAGTCAAATAAAATTTTAATTAATAAAATATTTGGATCTTACAAGGGGAAGGCACATTGGTTCGAATCAGACTTATCTCCTTTTTTTTAATTTAAATATATTGATTTACTAATTATTAACCTCTGATTGTAAAAACATTTTTACGATAAATAATACTTCAATAACAAAAACAAAAAATCAGAAGTTATTAATGAAATAAAATTTTATGTATTTTCCATTTAAAAAAGAAAAATGTGTACATGTAATTTAATAGGCGTACAAGGAAGTCATGTGGTGTCGAAATCAGATTATTTTAAACTAATAAAAACTTAATTTTGCTAAAGTAGAAAAATTATGACAACTACAATTTTGAGAATCAACAATAAAAAATTGAGATTAATAAGCGAATATATGATGTTGATGCGTGTACACGTTGCAGCATTCTGAACGGTTTACTCTAATTAAATATGATATAATTATAGCCGCATTATGATAAAATACTTTATAAAATAATCTACTGTACAGATATTATTTTATGCATTTAAAAGTTATCTATTCCAATATAGTAATCATATTTTTTTAATTAGATAAAATATCAAAATACCTGTGATAAATCCAAAGTATAAAAATAAAATATAAAAGTAACTAGCTGACCTAGCAGTGCTTCCCTATTGTGAGATTTGAGTATATATATATATATATATATAATTCATATATATATAAATATATATATGCATTAAATTTACACAATTGAAACCTGATAAAACATTAAAAAACCGAACATTTACAAAATGTAACGTTTCATTTTTACCCTATTTCCCTATTTCTCTGTTTCCCTATTTCATATTTCTTTCCCCCTTTTCCTTTCCATTTTTAAATTTTTTCCTTTCTCCCAGTCATTTGACTGGTTTGATGCATCTCTCAAAGATTCCCTATCTAGTGCTAGTAGTTTCATTTCGGTATACCCCCTACATCCTACATCCTTAACAATTTGTTTTACATATTCCAAACGTTGCCTGCCTACACAATTTTTTCATTCTACCTGACCCTCTAATATTAAAGCGACTATTGCAGCATGCCTTAATATGTGGCCTATAAGTCTGTCTCTTCTTTTAACTATATTTTTCCAAATGGTTCTTTCTTCATCGATTTGCCGCAACACCTCTTCATTTGTCACTTTATCCAGCCACCTGATTTTTAACATTCTCCTATAGCATCACATTTCAAAAACTTCTAATCTTTTCTTCTCAGGTACTTCGATCGTCCAAGTTTCACTTCCATATAAAGCGACGTTCCAAACATATACTTTCAAAAATCTTTTCCTGACGTTTAAATTAACTTTTGATGCAAACAAATTGTATTTCTGGCTGAAAGCTGCTTTCGCCTTTGCTATTCAGAATGTTATGTCACTCCTGCTTCGTCCATCTTTAGTAATTCTATTTCTCAAATAACAAAATTCTTCTACCTCCATAATCTTTTCTCTTCCTCTATTCACATTCAGTGATCCGTCTTCTTTATTTCTACTTCATTTCATTACTTTCATTTTGTTTTTGGTTATTTTCATGCGGTATTTCTTGCGTAGGATTTCATTTATGCCGTTCATTGTTTCTTCATATCATTTTTACTCTCAGCTAGAATTACTATATCATCAATAAATCGTAGCATCTTTATTCTATTCCCCTTGTACTGTTACTCCGGATCTAAATTGTTTTTTAACATCATTAATTGCTAGTTCTACATAAAGATTAAAAAGTAACGGGGATAGGGAACATCCGTGTGGGACTCCCTTTCTTATTAGGGCTTCTTTCTTATGTTCTTCCATTATTACTGTTGCTATTTGGTTCCTGTAAATGTCTGCAATCGTTCTTCCATCTCTGTATTTGAACCCTAATCTTTTTTAAAATTCTGAACATTTTATTCCAGTCTACGTTATCGAATGCCTTTCTACGTCAATAAATACCATGTATGTTGGTTTGCTTTTCTTTAATCTTCCTTCTAATATTAATCTGAGGCCTAAAATTGCTTCCCTTGTCCCTATACTTTTTCTGAAACCAAATTGGTCTTCTCCTACCACTTCTTCCACTATCCTCTCAATTCTTCTGCACAGAATTCTTGTTAAGATTTTTGATGCATGGCTAGTTAAGCTAATTGTTCTATATTCTTCACATTTATCTGCTCCTGTTTTCTTTGGTATCATGAATATAACACTTTTTTTGAAGTCTGACGGAACTTCCCCTTTTTCATAAATACTACACACCAGTTTGTATAATCTATCAACGCTTCCTCACCTGCACTGCACAATAATTCTAAAGTTATTCCGTCTATTCCAGGAGCCTTCCTGCCATTCAAATCTTTTAATGCTTTCTTAAATTCACATCTCAGTGACCCCTTTCATCCTCTTCGACTTCCTCTTCTTCCTCTATAACACCATTTTCTAATTCATTTCCTTCGTATCTCTTCAATATATTCCACTCACATATCGACTTTGCCTTTTGTATTATAAATCGGTATACCATCTTTGTTTAACATATTATTAAATTTTAATTTATGTACCCCAAAAATTTCCTTCTTTCCTGTATGCTCCGACTATTTTACCAATGCTCATTTCTCTTTCCACTTTTGAACACTTTTCTTTAATCCACTCTTCTTTCGCCAGTTTGCACTTCCTGTTTATAGTATTTCTTAATTGTCTATAGTTCCTTTTACTTTCTTCATCACTACCATTCTTATATTTTCTATATTCATCCATCATCTGCAATATATCGTCTGAAATCGAAGGTTTTCTACCAGTTCTCTTTGTTCCGCCTAAGTTCGTTAAATTTATGTAGGTCATTGTAAATAATGATAAAACAAAGCAATATCAAAGAAACTGAATAAAGGATAACATAAATTATAAATAAAATAATTTCTCTTTTGTCGACTTTAAAATATAAACGACCTAGCATTTAGTATTTTCATTTTTATTTGTATTAAATAATTGCCGAACTCCATGGCGAGTGGCAGCGTCTCAGATTTTCATCTGGAAATTCCGGGTTTGAATCCCGGTCAAATTTGGCATTTTTTATCGCTACAAAAGTTCCATTTTCATATGTCCGCGTACAAGCTTCTGTGTTGAAGTAATTCATCAAGTAAAAAAAAAAAAAAAATGGTAACATAATGAGTCATAACAATCTAATTACTAAATATGCAATTTTTTTTACCAGGTGAAAATTAAAAAAATTGCTTCTATAGTATTTTTAAAAAATACACGATTCATGTAATATATCTATAAAGTATTCTTAACATCAGTTTATAAAATGGATAATAATTATTTAAAATACTTGTGTGCTAAGAATCTAGAAATTAAATATAAATATATCTTTTGACTATTTTCTTAAAAAAAGTAATTTAAAATACTTGATTCAGAATAATAAAAGAAACCCATGGAAAATTTGAAACGTGAGCATGTGAAATAGAAGCTGTGTTTTAAGTAACTTAAAACCATTTAGTTTTTCAGTACTGCAGTATACCTCAGTTACTTTCATAATCCTTTTAAAAGCATTTACTGAATTAGGATAATCATTATTGAGATTAAACCATAATTAAGTTATTCCTTCTTGTCAAAGTTGAGAATTAAATGCTTCGAAATAATAATCATAAAATATCTTACACATGTACTTTAATTAGATCAGCGTATCATTTAACTTTTATTTTAAATGACTAATGTATTAAAACATGTTATCATATTTCGATTACGATGTGAGAATGCTATAATTTGTGAGTTAACGGTAGCATCGTACACTGATAGTATAGCAATATAATTGTTGCCTATCTAAGCGTTGAATTCATCAGCAATCATCTTAGCTGAAATATATTGTACATTCATTATTAATCTTCAGATACTAGTCATCAACTGTAGAGAATAAAATTTAATACTTTAAATTTCCTTTTTTCCATTGCTGAGGTAAAAAATCTGTAAGATTTTATTGTTATTTGCTATTCCATTTGATTACGTCCGTTGACTGGTGCAATAGTACAACAATAACACTAGTCTTTCACAAGTCTTGAGTGTAACCAGTATCTCATTATAAGAATACAAAATATCTAGTGCATTATAAAGTAATGAAGTGCTATCATTATAAGCTGGTAATCAGAGTCTCAAAACTGAAAAGATGTACTATAGTTTTTAAACGTTTACTTTTTTCTTTAGAGCTTTAAACATACATTACGATGCGATGATGCATTTGTCAGATGACGTCTTATAAATGTACATTTAACATGACCCGACTGTTCTCGCTGCAGCCTGCTGGAAATATAGTTTTATAGAAGTGGTTCAGTCGCTGTTATTGCATATATACATTTGATAATAAATTAATCGTCATTATATATCACAGATTACTAAAATAATTTCAATGGATACAGTCGTTAGCCATGAAAAATCGATTTACATACTGTATGAACATGTAATTTATTATATTGTTGAGTTGATGATTAATTTAGAGTAAACAGTTATTTTTACTTCCTTGTACGAAGTAAAGGAAGTATTTCTTTCGCGAAAAATTTAGGTTTCCAGATTTCAACGGAAATATCCATTTTGACCATTCCTGAATCCATTTTGACTAGTTCCGGCGTGACGTCTGTATGTACGTACGTACGTATTTCGCATAGCTCAAAAACTATTAGCCGTTGAATGTTGAAATTTTGGATTTTAGGACTGTTGTAACACCTAGTTGTGCACCTCCCCTTTTTATTGCAATCGACTTGGCCATAAATGTCCAAAAAAGCCCAAAATTCATATATTTTGGATTTTGGACTTTTTCTTAACTGCAGAAATAAGCCCTAATTGAGAGGTTTTCAACGATATATCATAAGTGGTACTTATTTTCATTGGCTCCAGAGTTATAGCCAAATAAGATTTTAATTAATGAATTATTTGGATCTCACAAGGAGAAGACACATCGGTTAGAATCCGATTTCATTTCTTTTTTTAATTTTTTTTTAATTTAAATATATTTATATATTATTAATAATTATTAGCCTTGATTTTTAAAAAAATTTGCAATAAATAAAATAATCAATAATAACAATAAAAAAGAAAAATATGAAAAAAATCTGAGGTTATAATGAAATAAAGTTTTATGTACTTTTAAAAGTGTATATATGTAATTTAACAGGCTTATAAAGATGTCATGTGGTGTCTACATCGAATTTTTATTTTTTATATGATTAATTGACCACATAAGACTAAGAAACTTTTGCCGGGAAATATGAAATGGAAATTTTTGCACCTTATGAAAAATTCCGTGCCTGACTGGGATTCGAATACAGCACCTTGGGATAAAACGTTTATGTTATCACTCCGTCACGGAAGTCGGTGGAGTCGTAATTATTATTTCATAATATCATCGCACTTAACAGGTATCAGAATGTGTTAAATCAATAAAATTATAAGTTTTGACATAAAAAAATATTTAATAAGTTAAACTGTACGTAATAAAATTACTAAGAACATATAAAATAAGTAAATTAGAAGTGATCTATTCGCAGAAAGATATTTGTACTAATCTTTCTACATTCGTAAAACAAAGTTACTCTTTTCTAACCCATAGTGAATTGTCCCGTTAGACGCTGCTAAAGGGCACTAAAGGTTTTCATATTTTTCGATTTTTGTTGAATTTTATAATTACAATAACTTTTATGCGATGTTTTATAATCTACCGCAGCCAGTGGTTTTTCCATTATTAACAAATACATATTGTCTATGCATAGAATTTTTTTTGAGATATCTTAAACTCTCTTTTTAAGAGTCTACTTTGTCAGTTAAGCTACTGCTTAGCAGTAAATTTAGAAAAAAATGTATTGTTCGCAGTTATTTTTAAAAATATTACTTTTTATTTTTTTTTAATAAAAAAAACGAAAGCTGTTTATTATATTTGAAAGTTCAGGTTCCTACGAATGTAGTTATACTTCATTCAGAATAATTAGATGCATTTTATTTTTAGTTATGAAATTATCTCTGTATATTATTATTCAACTTTACTTTCATTTACGTTAATTAATTATTCGAAACTTACTTCATTAAAAACATTTCGTATATAATTGTAACTCCGCCCTCCATTCTATTCCACTTGTAGCGGCAGCGACATCTTACATTGTTCTGTCCTTTCCCCTTTTGTTCTTACGCCCTTTTGTACATGTTAGTCTACTTATTTTGAATGAACCCTCTTAGTTGCAGATCATTACCATTCTGTGTTAGCAGTGGGGTATAAATAAGTAAATGAAATGGTGGCCGTTATAAGAGCCAGAAAGGAACCTCCTGCTGTATTTGAGGACGTACCGCTAAGTCGTTCGTGAATAGAATCGGCCTCGAGTGGTGTATTATAACGACAATACTCGACAAACAGTATTGCGGGAGGTTGTGTTGTAGTTTCCCTGTGACTCAGCTTTACGAATGAGTCAGGCAGCAGGCAGTATCCCCCGCCTACCGCTCGGTTCCATCAGCGCTTGTTTTCCTTCCTTCCTGACACAGTTCACTCACTATGCCTGACACCCGAAGTGTCATCTAACAGACAATCGACCGTTTATGGCCTTACCCCTCCATTCTCTAGGCTCACATACCCTGTTTTACTCCTATCCTTTCCTATTATTGTTATCTCTACTCTTAAGCTCATCGCCTATAAATTCTCTTTGAGTATATTGGGTCGTTAAACCGAATTAACTCCAAAGGTTTATATATATTTAAGTTCCGGTAAAATCGTAGAATTATTAAAACTAAGAAAGAGGGAAGAATTTCGAACTAAATTTTTATCTTAATCCTAAAAGTTAATAATAAATAGACTGTAATTAAAACTTAATTCACAGAATTTTATTAAAATATCCATTTTTAAATTTAAACTATAAAATTTTAATAATGCAGCTAAATAACACAGAACTTTTTATTAAGTTCTGAACATTAGCGACTTGAATAAATTTTGGAATATTATATTTCCCTTTCAATAATATTAGCAGCTTTAATTGATTAATGAATCGACTTAAATTACGTAACATTTTGAAGTTCTTACCATTAAATTTATGATACCATTAATTTTATGTTAATTTTATATTTATAACGTTACAATTAACTTAATGAAAACGTTATTTTATTTTTTTTTATTATAACGACACAGCAACTTTACAATCAGTTCAGCAAGAAAATTGAACAATAAGTAAATAAGATCTATTTGAACTAACAATAAGCAGTCACAGACCCAGTGGCTGGTGACTTAACTATAGCAACGAAATGAAAGAAATGAAATAGAAGAGCACTCCGTACAGCCAGACCACAAAGTCACCTAATTGAAACGATAAGGCAAACCAAGAATATTGTTCCTTAGCAATATTGAAAAATCACTGATCGTGTTATCCAATAAATTGACAGCCAAATAATTCGGGCGCCGATCCAAACGATTTTGATACCGAAGGCTGACCAAAGAGATTTCCTGCTGAACGGTTTGCAACTTAAGATCATTATATATGAGACTATTGCATATATGTACCAGGGTATGTTTAGCATTTTTCGCAATGCTTTTATCTGGTAGCGTTCAAGTATGTCAATACTGGAGTTGCATGCTGCACCCCACAATTCACGCCCGTAAGTTCAAACAGGTTTCACATTTATAAATCAATAATTTACTTTCTATTAAAAGCCGATATCTAAGTCCTATCAACCAGTGCTTGTTTTTAAACTTGAGATCCAACTGCTTCCGCTTAGATTTGATATGTTTCGGTCAAGTCAGTCGTCGGTCAAGATGAAAACCCAAATATTTACAGTCTTGAGATCTCGGAATCGGAACATTGAAAATAGAAACAGGAGGACAGTGTTCCTTATGAATGGTGAACGTGTGCTTTGATTTTGTTTCGTTTATTTTTATTTTCCAACATGTAAGCCACGATTCGAGGAGAGTGATATATTCTTAAATAATTGAGAAACAGTAAATGAAAAAGTGTATAGTTTATTATAAATATGTAATAAAAAATAAAAAATAAAAAGTTGAAAATATTCTTAAAATTATATGTTTGTAAATGTCCATAACTAGAAAAGAGTCAAAACATATCTGATGAACATGTTTCTGTTACTAATGTATTATACAATTAACAAATAATACCATTGTATCAGTTTTTTTCAATTATTATTTTCCAAATAAAAAATCAGAATAAATTAATAGCAGAATAATCCTACAAAATCTTTAATTCAGAGGTTGCGCACGGTTAATCAGCCTCAGAATGGTTAAAACTAACATATTAGTTTTAAACCGGCTCCCCTTCCCACCCAAACCATCTATGAAAGAAAGAAGGTTGAGTAAGAAAGTTATCTATTTTTCACGTTTCTCTGTGTATTACGTTCACTGTACTAGCTTTATCAGTATTCTTCCCACCAAGGAAGAACTTTTCATTAATGCGAATTTAAAAAAATTGAATTCTGTTAACAACTTTTTTAATTCGTCCGTTCAATTCTTGGGAACAAAATTATAAAGGGTTTAATAAACTAACACTTATAATGTTCTTAAAATAAGAATATAACATCAGAATAATGTCATTAGTAATGTAATCTGCTGATGTTTCTGATTTAATAATATTTATTTCATAAAATGATAAATATCTAATCTACTGAAATAAAAAACGTTTACTACTGTGGTAAAGTATTTCCATAGTATGAAAATTTAAGTTCATGGCGAAGTCAGATAGTTAAAAAGCATTAAATGGACCCACAAACAAAGATTTATTCTTTCAAGACATGTTTTGTTATATCGTTTAATTTATTAAGGTTAAAAAGTATATAAATATGTATTCATTAATTTAAGTAAATGCATTTATTAATAGCTAAAAATAAATTCTCTATTAAAATTCACGAGTAAATCCCTATTTCATCTAAATTACATTAAGCTATTTAATGTATTTTAGTAATGTGTAATTTGGGTATTTGACGCCGCAGTTTTATGCAAAAACAATTTTATAACTGTTTAAATTGTAGATAGTTGAAATAAGAGTGAATTAATTGCTAATATAATTATTTTATGTCCAGGCCCATAGATATATATATAGTAGTAAGCTAAATATTGACGCGCACTATTAATTATTTACTGATTTCTGAAAAGAAATAAAAACAAATAAATAAATTATGAATGCTTTACTTGTATTTTATTTTCTAAAATGTACAAAAATTGATTTAATGCTTTAAGTGTTTACTTTAAAAAATCGTGTAATCAGACTTTTTTCTCCTATAGTTTTGTTTACAGGAATGCCATATTTTATTGTGTTTATCCATGCACCGTCATTCTAGTATAAGATGTTAAATATTGATATTTCGAATTATAATTTACCCAATAAATATTTTATATAAATAATCATGTCTAGAATTATTGAGAATTTTGATTAAAACCAGTTTTTTCTCATTTTTTCTTGAATATTTATTTACTTTTTTATTTTTGGATGGAACAATTTTCTTCACTTATATGTCTCTATACCAACAAAGAAGACAGTGTAGTATTCTGTCAAGTCTTACTTAATGTCATAAATGAGCTTTGTAATAAAAATATCCAAAATAATCATGGAGTTTTTATTAAGACGTATTCTATTTTCTAGGTTTACCTTCTATACATATGTTTTAACTTATTTAATCTAGATATAATTGTTGTTAAGATAATAATTCCGATTATTTTTTCTGCTAAGATCTCTATAGTTTCTACGTTTAGTATTGCTTACCTTTCTTTGCTTTATTCTTTTATCTCTTGTAATGCGTTTCGGAACCACTCCATTGTGAAAACTTATTGCACTAATATTTTATATTTTTGTTAATCTTTATATAGCGTTTAGTCTACGCCTCTTCCCATATTTGACGTCATACTTTATCTGATCTTCTTCTTTATTTGTTATTAATGGTCATACTTATCTTTTAATTTTATTTATCTATTTTCTGCTTTCAATAAATTGAGCTTCTTCAATAGGACATCCGCTTGATTATTGATTTATTCATTTATGATCGTTTTATTGAACTTTTTAGTTTAAAGATTTCTAGATTTTCTAAAATGTTCATTATCCTTCCTTTAACGCATTTCTAAATTAATTTCATTGATTCTTCCGTTTTCATTGTGGTATGTTCTTTTATTAAATGCGTTGCATAATTAGAATTATTTTTTTATTTTTGAAAGATCTGATGTGTTTGTTATATCTTAATTTTAATTTTCTTACGTTTGTCCAATGTGCAACATACATTAAGAACACATGAGATCTTACAAATATTTATTGACGTTGACTAAACAATATATATATATATATATGTATATATATATATAAAGGTTGACGTCTCGGCCTTTCACCCGGTGGTCCCGGGTTCGAATCCCGGTCAGGCATGGCATTTTCACATGCTACTACATTGTCATCCATCTCATCCTCTAAAGCAATACCTAACGGTTTTCTTGGAGGTTAAACAAAAACTAAAAACAGAAATTTAGAGAATCAATGAAATAATAAGTTTTAACAATGGAGTGGTTCCGAAACGCGTCAGCAAGAGATTAAAAAATGAAGCTAAAAAAGGTAAGCAGTATTAAACATAGAAACATAGATGTAATTATCTGCTTTGGTTTTTATGAAAGTTTAATAAAAATCAATGATAAACAAAAAGGGGTGAATAAGTGTATGAGATTACAGTTACTAATGACACATATGTTATATATTTAATGCATTGTTAATTTTGTTTGAAAATATTATTTTTATTGAGAATAACGGTATACCAGAAGTCAAAAATAATTTTTTAAATACAGATTTGTTAAAAGAAGTTATTTTGGACGAAAAATCTAGAGTCTTGCTATCTGCTTATTTATATTATTGTTTTACCATTATTTAATAATTACTCTACATTTTTCTTAAAGATCAATATTTTTGAGATTTTTATGCTTACCGATAATAAAGAGAAATTTTTTCCTTTAAACGATGCCAGAATATCTTGTGCCAGTAAGGTAACGTACCTGGGTTTTTACCTTGATCACCGTTTACCTTGGAGAGATCATTGAAATATATCGTAAATGCTATTTTACATTTATACATTTTCGAATTTATGAATAAAAGAAAAAATAATAGGTCAGGAAATTAAATTTAGATAAAGTTCAAACTTCTTTCTAATGATTAATAAATTTGATATTAAACTTCTTCAAAGTTTTCCTTTCTATTTTCCTTATTTATTATTATTTTTAATGGTTAATTTAATTTGACTATGAAAATTTTATTTTTAATAGGGTATTTTTTTTTTTTTAAGGTACAGGGCTTTTACCTTGATCGCCGTTTAACTTGACGAGATCACGTAAGGGAGAAAAGGAAGTTGCTTGCAATTAAGTTTAAAAAGATGTACTGGGTATTAGATAAGGAATCACAACTTCCTTTATCCAACAAAATTCTGCTTTACAAGGCTTTCTTGAAGCCGGTATGGAATTAAAAAATTGAACCCTGCGGCACAATCAGTAATAGCAATATGGTGATCATTCAACGATTCCAGAATAAAATACTACGGAACATAACCCAAGCGCCGTGGTTCGCGAGAAATGCTGAGATCAGCGATTATATGGGCATTTCATTCGTTCGAGAAGAAGTTGCAACACTTAGTTTCGAGATATGTGTCAAAGTTGGAGAAGCATGTTAATCATCTAACTTTAAATTTATTTGACAACAGTGAGGAAGCTAGGCGGTTGAAAAGACTCCAAGTGCTTGATCTGGTGATGGATCGTTATGATGATCGGATTTGTTGGAGATAACATTTCTTATTATCAGTTTTGTTTTATTTTCGGTTTTTCAGATTTATTGATGCTCATGTTAATTATTTATCTATGGAAATTTTAAAGTTAATGTTTCATTCATTGTTCTATTTACGTACCCTACTTGATTAATGGTGTGAAGCCATTTAATTATATTCAAAGGCACTATCAAATATTATGTTATTTCATAGTTACTAGTTTTTATCAAATTAATTGTTTTTGTACTCGTTGAGGATTATCATTGGATGATCCTCTTTCAAGCGATAGTCATACGATATACTAATAGCTTCAATACAGAAGATTGTAAATAACGGAATTCAACAAAAAAAAAATCTTTAGTTCTACTGATTTTAGCATTTTGAAAATGTTGCTTTAAAATGAATCTTTGATTTATAAAATAAAAATTATATCTATAAAAAAAGTTACTATATTAGTAATCTAAAAGTATTGTTATTTTATGCATTTTTCTATTAAGAGTGAAAATAAATATAATGTTCGTATAAATTCTTTAAAAATATATACATTATGTTATTCCGTAAATTCTTAAAAAAAACACTATAAAGCTTTTTCATGATTATTAATAAATATATATATATATATATATATATATATATATATATATATATATATATAACTGATTACCATTATTAATTCCTCCAAAAGATGTTTTTTTTTTTTTTTTTAAATCATGTCTATCAAAATATTAAAAGAATAAATATTTATTGGTTATCTAGCTTTCTCCTGTATATGTAACATGTATCCGCTTGGATTACTGAGTTCTCAGGAGACCAGAAATACGTGCTAGAGTTCACCATCTGCGTTGCGCGTACCAGGAGTGGATTAGGCCTCCAATAAAGCGACTGTAACGGCAGCCTGAGGAGTCGTTGCTCCATACACGTAGTTGCCCAACGGCCGCTGTAAATTAACGTCCCTCCATTCTATGTTGGGGGAGGGAGGTACATGAGGTAATTCTCCTACCCTTTCCCATTACTATGTTATTGCAATCCCGCATACCCTCCATGTGTCATTCCTGCAAAACTGTGACGTCATTATGTAATATCACTTTTATTATTTTTGAACCGATTATAGGTCATTTCATTCGTACCATTTATCAAATAATCGTGCTTAGTTTGATTATTATTATTACTATTGTTGTTATCGTTGTGTTTGTATAAAATTTATACATAATTCTTTTTATTTATGAAGTTTAAATAATAGTCTGTACTGAAATAGTTTTATAAATTACATCTCGCTATTTTACATTTATGATATATTTTCAATTTTATGAATGAAAGAAAATAATTGGTCAGGAAATTAAATTTAGATAAAGTTTAACTTCTTTTTAATGATTAATAAATATGATATTAAACTTCTTCA
This sequence comes from Lycorma delicatula, assembly GCF_047948215.1. NCBI lineage: Eukaryota > Metazoa > Arthropoda > Insecta > Hemiptera > Fulgoridae > Lycorma > Lycorma delicatula. The sequence continues at coordinate 189,902,236 of NC_134457.1, read as the reverse complement.
AAGTTTTCCTCTCTATTTCCCTTATTTATTGTTATTTTTTATGGTTAATTTAATCTTACTATGAGAATTTTACTTTTAATTCACTAATTTTTAATTATAATTAATAATAAAATAAGATAGTTATCCTATTTATGTTAATTAAAGATCTCAATCAAAATTACTCTAATTAAAATTTAATTCTGATTAGGAGTCTTTCCTTCAGTAAAAAATCGAAGTTAAAGGTATATCTTTTTTACATGGACATGATCTGAAAAACTGTTAAAATCAAGTTTATAGATCAAAATATATTCTACACTTTATATAACTATGTAATATATAATATATCAATAATTGTTTCCTTACATTAGATAAATTAGTTTCCTTTCTGCTGGTTCTTAATTTATAATATTTTGAATGTTTTATATATAAATATAAAAACATTTAAATATGTCTGAATAAGTGCAAATATTTTTCTTTATCAAATTTATATTTTGAAAATCACTTCATTATTATTATTTTTTTTTTTTTTTAACTTCCGGGTCCACCTTAGGCATGCTTCAGAAGATGAGATGAATGAATGATTTGTAGAATGTGTGAAAATGCCATGCCTGACCGGGATTCAAACCCGGGACCTCCGGATGAAAGACCGAGACGCTACTACTCGTACCACGGAAGCTGGTACACTTCATTATTTAAAATAAATTTATTTCACTTACATATATAATAGCGTTTTTGTTCATAATATAAATAACAAATTATAGTTTATTGTTCGTAAAGATAAAATATAAAACTAATTTTTTATCTCAGGATTACAGATTTTGTGATGACTTGACTTCCGGGAGGAAGTCACACTTTCAAGAGGGAAGATTTGACTCCCGGAGGTTATCTAATAGCTGGTTAGGATAAACCGGTGGTGTTTATGGAGTAGAGTAAAAAAATCCTTCTGATTATCAAAAAGTATATATATTAAAAATAGTTTACTTTTCCCATAAGGAATTTTTTAGCTTTGAATTTTTATTTAAGACACTCTTGTATGTCTGTAAATTTGTCATGTTACTAGTTTTTGCAGCAATCTTTTGAAAGCAAACTTTTAAATTATTTGAAAGTAGATGGTTAATTTTTATTTATTTAATTTTGATTTTAAAAATGATTATGTTTTATTTAGATAGAATCATAGTCATAGGTTATTTGTGACTGGAATTTTATGTATTTTCCAAACATTGTTGCTAGTAGAATAATATTTTAGGTATCAACAAAAATATCTAAAAACAATCGTAATGCAATTTTTTATTTATCATGTGTATTAGTATCTTAATTTTAATGAAATGTAGTTTTTTCTTTTTATTATATGCTTAATATTTAGCTAGCTTAAATATTCTTACTTTACAATCAATTTCATTTAATTTGCATCGACTGATTGGAAATATTTATTCAATAAAATCAGTTAGTATACAAAAAATGTCACTCTATTTTTTTTAAAATCTTATAAATTTAGCTACTTCGTCTTTGAGCTATTATCAGATAGTTTGGCCTTTTAAAATCAAAATGTTAATATTACATTACTATTTGCTAGAATAAAAAAAAAAGGGTTTTCAATGTGTTATCGCTATAAATAGTATTTGTTGAGCGGTTATGATAATTACCTGTTAATATTATTCATTGATTAAAATTGTACTTCAGCAAAGTTTAATAAATTTAATTAGCCTAGCCGATTATAACACCAAGGAACGTTTACCGTAAACAAAGTTTTTATTCATAAATATAAAATTAAATTTTAATTTATAACTTATAAGAGTTCTCTCCTTTCAAGTGAAATTTATCTAATTCCTGCTAAAGTTAGGTTGATTTGTAAGCCAATCTGGTGTTGAACCGAAAAAGGAATAAATTTTTCTTTTGTTTCATCAGTACTATTTTTATAAGTCTTTAGAAAAGATGGTAGGAAATGATCTGGAAAATTTTAAGAGAACACCTCCAGAATAGTGAACAGTATTTGCGTGTCACGTATAAAGCAAACCTATTTTACGAAAAAGGTTGTTAGTTCTGCTAGCAAAAGAAAGAAAAAGTCAATTTAGAAGGAAAAACATTTCTTTTATGTATTTTCAGTGTGGCGTTATATTCTGTATTCTGTGCCAGCGATATTATACGATTTTATAACCGTGGTGACAATATCAGCATCCCCACGCTCGCTAACTTCACGACTCACCTAATGAACTTTACTGACAGAAATTTTTTTTTATTGTGCAACAGAAAATATTTTTTTCTTTCAAAATTTCTTTAAATTTATTTATCTAATATAATTTTATCTTCAAATTATAGAAAAAAAAAAAAAAACGATTTCTTTTCTTTTTATATAATATCCAATAGGGGATTCATCACTCAGTATACTATTCCTTGATGATTACTTACCTCAATGTAATGAACAGATATTTGCGTTTTACTCTTACAGTTGTTGCGTCACCTAGTTCGTATCTTAAAAAAATAAAATGAACAATTTCAATTAATAAATACGAAACGAAATAAAGATTATTTTAACCTTATCATCTTAAATTGATATTTTCATTTATTTATTTTCTTCATTAACAACTGCTTCCAGTTATAAACGCCAGTAAGAAATAAATTTTGGTGCGTGTGAAAATTGCCTGAGATTCGAACTCAATCTTGTTACAATATATTAATACTTGAAAAATTGATTAGCAGTTTTTTCCTCAGTAAATAAAGTAAATAAAAGTAAAGTAGAAATAAATAATTTTAGTCAATTTTTATTAAATTTTATGAAGACTTTTTAAAATTTATGAAATAGGGCAGAAAAGAAAGCTATGAGAAGAAATAAAAAGTCAAAACTTTTCCATTCGTCCTAGGTTTGTTCGTTTTTGTTTATAAAAACACTTAAGAAAAATTGTAACTTGTAAGTCATGTGTACTGATGATTTTTAAGTAATATTTTCTCTTAAATATTTTTCTTCATTTCTTAAATTTTTCAAAGATACTTTAACAAGTGCTTAAGATACGTAGCTATTTTAGTAAATTAAAAGAAGAGGTTTTATATATAACATTTTAATTAACAAACAGCCTAACTGAGATTCTTTGAGGACTGAATACAAACATCATGAAGTAGACATTGACAGGTTTGATTTTTTTAAGTCTCCAAGAATGCTCGTAATTATAAAACTATAATGGTTTTGATATTTTTACATCTGAAGTCCGGGCAAAAAAGATTTTGTAAATCTTTAAATTTCTTAGCAAATTTAAAATAAATTTGTTTAAAAACAGCTGAACATTTTTATTCAGTTTGAAGCACGTTAAACAATATTATACAATTTTAGAAAAATCGATGGAACACATCAATATAACGTAATGTATATTTTTTACTATAGTCCATCAAAAAGATGATGAGGGAAATCTGATTATCCAAAAATATTTTCCGTAAATCACTTCTCAAAGATTGTCCGATGTTCGGGTCTATTTGACGACAATTAAACCTGGATTCAGATTTTACTCAACCGGAAGAAATATATCAAAAGACTACTGCAGTTTCTCTGTGATAGTGGGATGAAGAACTCAATTTAGCGGTTTTCCTTACGTGAGATCCCATACGGAATACTGTGTGCACAGTGAAAATAGTCTAGTGGTGATGTTTCAATATTTAGTACCCATTTGTTATTCATGTTCCTCTTTGTAATCCAATATTTGGTGTTTATCGCCTAATTATTTACGATATTTTGTTTTATTTAAGTTGCTAATGTCTGTTATCGTTGATACAATAATAAACAAACGATGGAGAAAAAAAAATATTCTGATTATTTCCTTTCTAGTGATCTCAAGTTTATAATACTTTTGTTACAAACATGTAACAGCTACGCCTTAAACATTAATTCAAAACAATCCACAAAAATATTATCTAGAATCCCAACATGTTCGTCAGTGACAGAGCATCTGATAACTAGTGTTGAAATACTTTTAGACTATTTTGATAAAGTTTGATGGAGTGCCGTAAAAATCAACTTTGTATCATTTTTAAGCACCTTCTATCTAGTTTACTAAGATAAAAACTAGCAATATTAAGTTCTTCAATCTGTACCAAAATGGATAATTTTTTTCAAGAACACTTTTATTTAAAATGAAAAGGTAAACAATAAAAAAATCCCTTTCGGCACGCCAGAAGACAGAAGTAGATTTCACCGATGATAAGTAGGGGATAAAAAAGATTTCCACCTTAAAGTTAACAGAAATTTCAAGTTTACTCAATACGACAATGGTTACATGTGAAAAAAGTTTCAAATGTTTAGCATACGACAAGTCCCTTCTTCTATTAGCAACATTTTATTCTATTCCAGCAACATTTTGGTCACACTTGCCGTAAGGGTTGGTCATATCAAAAATTATTTCAGACAAACGTTTTAGGTAATGTTTAGAGGAAAGACGACAGCTTTAAACTGATTCGATACTGTGCCTATTAGGAAGGCATGATTTTTTTGTCTTCGAACCCCCATTTTTTCCACCCCCTTGGCCAATGGTTGGTGATATCAATAAACTTTACGTAGATTAGTTTTAGGCCCTTATTCAAAGAATAGTATGAACTTTAAATGAATTCGATATTTTACTTAATAAGAAAGTTGCAGCGATATTTTTTTTTCGAAAAAGCTCTCAAATTTCCAACCCCATGGTCCGATTTTGCCCATTAACAAACTCGACTGAGACTTTGGGTCGTTATATTTTATGTATCGATTTGAAAGTGATTGGTGGAAAATTACGGCAGTTATCGTCTCCACAAATAAGTGAAGTATATATATTATATAAATGTATATACAAACTTTTAAACTGACGATGGTTTTGGGGTCTGGGGGATGTGAAACGCGAAGATATGTCGAAATTTTCCGCAAGTCGAATCATGGCACCCATTACAATAGGTAGCTTTCTTATGAAATCTATCTAATATCAGCTGTCAATGTAATTTAGTTGTACATGAAGAAAAGTAAAAGCGTTGGACTCTCAATGTTACAAAAAGTAACGTTTTTACTCAAACTGTTAGTTAATTAAAATATTTTTTGTGTTGACATTTTGTTGAACCATTGAGGCCAGTGACTTGATGATCATTTCACTCTTTTATTTTTAGTTACATAAGATCAACATTATTTTCATATATTAAAAAAAAGTTACGTGTTAGTTTATTTTAAATAAAAGCAAGCGTTCTTTAAATATATAAAAAAAAAAAAATTATTTTTTATTTTTACAAAATATCCACTGTTATATATACATAATGGAGCTTGACAACTGGTGATGAAAAAGCTTATTTATGCTGCTTGATGACTTATCTTTTTTTTTTTGCTAACGCATCGTTGTCGCAAGGTTTGTTTCCAGTCAATTTAAACCTTGTTTAACTGAATCCTTGAGTGTGCCGACGGAGAGGTAACTTCATCATACTTACGAAAACCTCTTTTTTTTAGCAAAATCACACACACGCACACACACACACACACACACACACACACACACACACACACACACACACACACACACAAACCAAATAAACTCTCTTTTTTTAATCATAAAAGATTTTATCTTATAGTATTTACTACACTTCTAATGTAGTAAATGAATATATTTTTTTCTTTTAGTACATATTTCATATTAAAATTTATTTTATTATAATTTGACTGGCATATTTTCATCGGAAAATAATTCTTTTTTAAATTTAGGCTTAAATATTTCAAAATAATGATCGGCTGATGTTAATAATAATAATAGTCGGCAGGTGTTAAAAACATATATTACCGCATTTCTATTTTAGAAGAGTTTTTCTATTTTTATTAACAAAACTAATAAATTTATGAAATACTTTTAAAAAATACAAAACCAAAAGGTAATGATAGTTTGAACAAATATATATATTTTTTTAATTTTACATAGAAATAGCTTAAAATTTAAAGGTTTAATTTAAAAATAATTGTTCGACTTCATAGAAACAAATATTTTTAACGCTCTCAGTCAAATTCTAAAGATAATAAAGCTACTTATTACTAGAATAAATAACAGATACTTCGTCTACAAATGAAATCAAATTTTTAATGTTCAGGAATATTTTAATAAACACTTTAATTGTACTGTACCATTTTACCCGTAATAGTGAACACTACCGCAGTTGCAGTGTGAATGAGACTCCCTAAAACTGAATGTTTTTCGTGCCGTATCACGATGGAAAATTTACCCAACACTACCCGTAATAGTTACCCTGCCACAAATCTGACCTATCAATAAAGATAGATAAAAGTTGTGTCATTTTGAAATAAAATCATTGTCAAATAATCCATGTAAAATGAACTTTATAATTAATTTATATTAGCTGTAACGATCACAGTAAGTTATTTCAAAATTAGTTCTTATTGTCCTTTTTACAAAATATGGTAAAACCTACTTTCATATATAGCCTATTTAAAAAAGTATAAGTTAAATCTGGATGTTTTGTTTTACATTTGATATATACATAGGATTCAATACAGGGGGGAGGGGAGATTTGGGGCCCATTACATTCCATATACTCAAAATTTGAAGTTTGTTTCCACGAGGTATCCCTTTTGAAAAATAATTGGTACTTCGGTGTAATTTACTCTATTAAAAAATTTATTCTCCCAAATTTATAAATATAAAACATTTTAAAAAAAAAGAAGCTGTACAAACAAAATTTAAGTAGATGATAATTTTTTTTATCATATTACATTAAAATGTCAAATATATATATTAGATTGGAATTAGCAAATATGAAAAGTAAAGGCAAAAAAACGGTGATCGTAGAAGAAACTAGAAGCAGAAAAGAAATTGGTAGAAGAGTACGGCAGTGATTTTGAATATCACTATTCCTTTTCAATACATATCCAGAAAACCTGATAAGAACATTTGAAAATAGAATTTGTTTTAAGTTGTAAAGAAAATCTCATCATGAACGCCGAGAACGAGTTGGATGTGAAGACCAATTCAGAAGACAATATTGGAAGAAAGCTATTTTTATAAATATATATAGAAAGAGAATTTAAAATATATTTAAAGAAATATTAATATTTATAAAAAGAAATTTTTGAATGAAAGTATACGTCTGCTTCAAAATGAATATCGGGGTTTTAAAGTTATATAATATTTATTAAACTTTACTTACACTGATAAATTATTCATGAAAAGAAAGAGCAACTCAAACAGTTTTTCCTGTAAATGTTTAATGTGAATATCATTTCTTACATGGCACATATCCAGCCAATAGGAGAGTTCATTCCATATTTTAATCAGTAAGTCTGGAATAATTGATGCGACAGGCTTCAATCCTCTGTTTCAAGTCGGATAGGTCAGCTGATGGCACATACACTTAATCGTTTATAAATCCTCAAAGAAAAAAAATCATACGAGGTCAGGTCGGGGAACGTTGAGACCACGGCAAACAAGCTCTGTCATCTGGTCCCTGGGGACCAATTCAGCAGTCAGAAAGAATTTCATTCAACCAATCACGTACAGTGTTATTTCAGTGAGAAGGCGCACTATCTTGTTGCTAAATAAAGTTCTGTGATTCGTACTGCAGTTAAGGAAAGTGCCATAGTTGTAGCATATTAAGATAATTCATTCCAGACACACTTTCTTCCGCGAAAAAGAACTGTCCGAAAAAACTTACCATCGGGATACGGCACAAAAAACATTCATTTGTAGGGAGTCTCGTTCTCACTGAAAGGATTTTCTGATCCCCAGTTACGCACATTATGAAGTTTTACTTTTCCAGATGAAATGTTGATTCGTCATTGAATACTATATTTTATAAAAATGTATAAAACATTTTATATATTTCTATAAAGAAAGTCTTCATCGTCACGGTACATCATTTCATTTGCGAAGCTAGCACGGAAACCATAATCTGTAAGCTTTAGAGCTTGTAACAACTCTAAACGATATGGACGCAGTTGTAAGCGTTTCCTTAAAACCAAACAATAGAAGAGACTAAATCATCCTAACTCGGCTCAGGATTGGGCACACAAAGCTAATCAACAATCTATTTGGCTCTCCTCAGCAGAACTTGAATCGTGTAATGTAAAATAATCCGTAAACCACTTACTCATAGATTTCCCAATGTTGGGTCTTTTCTTTCTTTTTCCTGTTTAGCCTCCGGTAATTACCTTTCAGATAATACTTCAGAGGATAAATGAGGATGATATGTATGAGTGTAAATGAAGCGTAGTCTTGTACAGTCTCAGTTCGATCATTCCTGAGATGTGTGGTTAATTGAAACCCAACCACCAAAGAACACCGGTATCCACGATGTAGTATTCAAATCCGTGAAAAAATAACTGAATTTACTAGGACTTGAACGCTGGAACTCTCGACTTCCAATTCAGCTGATTTGGGAAGACGCGTTCACTACTAGACAAACCCAGTGGGTTTCCCAATGTTGGGTCTATTCGACAATAATTAAATCTGGTTTCAGATATGAACGGTTTACTCAACCGGAAAAAATACATCAAAAGACTATTGCGGTATCTCTATGATAGTAGGATGAAGAACTTTATATAACGGTTTTGCTTAAGTATATCCCTTACGGAGTACTGTGTACGCAGTGAAAATAGTCTAGTGGTAATTTTGCAATATTTATTACACATTTGTTGCTTATGTTCCAGTTTGTTATCCAGTGTTTGATATTTACTGTCTAATTATTTACGATCACTTAATTTTATTTAAGTCACTAATGACTGTTGTCGTAGATGTAACTATAAATAAACGATGGAAAAAAAATTATTAACCTACAAAAGATGACTCAATGTTAGAAAGTGTCAAGTCAGACTTTTTGTTATTTTTTTAAATCTTTAATGTTATGGTACTGGTAACAATGTAGTTAAATTTAGAATTATAAGAATAAAGACTGAAGACCTAAAATATGGGTGGTTCATGTCAACGTCATTTATATATGTACACTCGTCAGGTTCATTTCTACAGTCGTAAATTATTATCGACTACTTACACATAGCATGTCACAGCCAACTCTAACAACTGATGTAGTTTTAAAATACTACCAGGTGCAATTTCGCAGTGCGAAAATATTTATGTTTAATATATAGGTCATTTCCGGATTACAGTTATTCTTGAATGATTTATTGCCATTTCATTTTTAACATGTTTTTTTCTCACACACATAAAATGACATAGATATTAATTAAAATTATTAAACGTTTCTCTCACTAAGAAAATAAACGAAAAAACAAACGTATAAAATTTATTGAATTCATTACTTTTATTCTAACTCTATATTCTAATTTATTGGTTAGGTTTAATAATAAATTTTAAAATAAAGTTATCAGCAGAATTAATCGTGTACCCTGAACATTTCATTTCGTTTTGGGTAGTAGGGGGGCAGTCCATTACGTTAAGAATCTTTACTGACCTCTCCTAAACTCAAAATTAAATTTTTCTCGTTACAAAGATAAAAGGAAATATATGGTAAAATTTATATGAAGTAACCTATTTAAAACTGAATTTATGATTTTTGTTTCTCGTTGTATAATTGTATATAACTCATTATATAATTTTTGAAATTTATATAATTGATTCAAAGTGAAATCATCGTAATATTACATTTTTTTTACGTCTCTATCTCGGCTCATGCCATCTCAGACAAAAATGAAGTCTCTACCATTTTGTTTTTCCTATTTAGTCTATTTCTCTATTTACTTTCTGATATAAAGCTGTAACAGCCCGAATAAAACTACTTAATTGCCATAGAATTGTTCTTTTTTGTCTATTTTTTTGATTAAGAATTTGTTGGAAACCTACTTTATTGTTATTATTTATACTATTTCTTCTTATATTTTCCAAAATGTTTTTTTTTATATTTTAATTTTTGAATTTCTTTTTTAAAAAGTACTGTAATATACTATTATATTGTACTTATGAATTAATCCTTTTATGCCATCATAAGTAGGAATTCGCATAGGAAAAGATATTTGTAAAAAATATTTTTGAGTTTTTTTTTTTTTTTTAGATAATCGCTACACAAATCAACTTAAAGCTTGTTTGTGAGAGTGATGTCTAAATCTTGTTCTGTAATGTGTAAAAGATGCCATATCAAACTGAGATTTTAAACTCTAAATCCAAAAATATAAATAAATTTGATTATCCACACATAAATATATATAATATACTCCTATTTACTTTAAATACACACACACACACACACACACACACACACACACACACACACACACACACACACACACACACACACACACACACATATATATATATATATATATAATTTATTTAAACCAACTTTTCTAACTCTTAACTTAGATTATAATATTATTTAACTTTTACCAACTCATACATATAATGATATCACAATAAAGTTATTTATTAATAAATATTTAATTTAAGTACAATCTAATTCACTTTTAAAAATTGAATTATAACTCTAAACAAAATATTTACTTAATTCCTATTAGCAAAAGGGTAGAAAACGGATTTCTTACTAACAAAAGGACTTCCTAATATATTTTACTGCGTGAGAAAATAAACTAGGATTTAAAAAAATAAATATTTTAACTTAGAGTACACCAAAGCCTTTAATATGATTCTACAAATAGTTTAGTATAAAATGTTTCTTGTAATATTTTCACAGAATATACTTACACAGAATATATAATTTTACTTTTTCTTGTGATCATATCGGATTTACCATAGTAAGAGATTATTTTAGGAAACGCTACAAGTTTGCAAAAAAGATTTATTGGAAAAAATGTGTATTTTGAGCTTTGTTTTTTAACAAAAATTCTTTTCAAAAGATTTTTTTTTATTATAACGATACAGCAACTTTACAATCCGTTCAGATAATTGAACAATAAGCAAATAAGATCTATTTGAATTTACAATAAGCAGTCACAGATCCAGCGGCTGGTGATTTCATGATAACATTGAAATGAAATAGAAGAGCACTGCGTACAGTCAGATCATAAAATCACCTAATTGAAACGATAAGGCAAACGAAAAATATTATTCCTCAGCAATCTTGAAAAATCACTGATCGTGTAATCCAATAAATTGACCGCCAAATAATTCGGGCGCTGATCCAAACGATTTTGATACCGTAGGCTGACCAAAGAGATTTCCTGCCGAACGGTTCTTAACTTAAGGTCATTATATATGAGGCTATTGCATATGTACCAGGGTATGTTTAGCATTTTTCGCAATGCTTTTGTCTGGTAGCGTTCAAGTATGTCAATACTGGAGTTGCATGCTCTACCCCACAATTCAAGTCCGTAAGTCCAAATAGGCTACAAAACTGATTTATATATCAATAATTTACTTTCTACTGAAATCCCAGTTATGTCCTATCAGCCAGTACATGTTTTTAAATTTGAGAGATCCAACTGTTTCCGCTTATATTTGATATGTTTCGCCCAAATAAGTAATTCAAAAGAATTGAATGATTTTCTGTTTTTTTTTTTTTGTTGTAAATTTACTAACCTTTTTATTAAACTCTGATGCTGATAGGTGTGAGGATCATTTTACATCATATCAAGTTAAAAACCATGCCAAGCCATAAATGAATTAGTATAAATTTCATAACACTTTAAGAAGGATTACTAACTGGAAATTCTTTTTTAAATATTATATACAAATTTTATATTTTACTGTTTGATCTTTTCATTATGTACGAGGTCTGTAAACAAAGTAATGAGAATGGTTCAGAAAAACATTTTATTTATAATCCAATTATACATGAACTCTATCACCTTCGAGATAGTTCCCTTGGGAAGCCACGAAACACTTCAAACGATTTTCCCCCTCTTCATAGCAGTATTGGAACTCAGAAACCGGATTATCCTTTAGATGGTCGGTTACAGGTTTTTTGTTTTTAACTGTTCCAAAATTGTGTCCTTTGAGGTGCTTTTTTAAAGTCGAGAACAGGAAAACGTCGCAGGGACTCAAGTCAGGTCAATAAGGTGATTGAGGAACTACATCATGATTTTTCTTTGCCAAAAACTGATTAACTGAGAGCGCAGTGTGACAAGGTGCATTGTCATGATGCAATATCCAGTTGCGTTTGATGGCTGGTTTCACGCGAGCAACACTTTTCCGCTGTCTTTAAGAATTTCTCGGTAAACATACTGATTTACATTCTGTTCTATTGACAAAAGCACCTTACGTTCACTGCAATTACTATCAAGGAAACAAATTAGCATGGTGTTAATTTTTGATTTGATTTTTTTTCTTTTTTGGGACGTGGTGAGTTTGAAGTGTGCCATTCCTTGCTCTGGCGTTTTATTTCTGGGTCGTACTCAAATACTCGTATCCAAGATTCATCACCAGTAATAATATTTTTCAGAAAATCAGGATCAGTTTAAATTCGCCCTAGAAGATCGCGGCACACTTTCTCCCTGTTGTTTTTCTGTTCAACAATGAAGTTTTTTGCGACCAATTTTTCAGAAGCTTTTTTCATGTCAATTCGCTTGTCAAAATTTAATGGACTGTGGTACGGTTCAAATTCAGTTGTTCTGCAATCATTCTGATAGTTAATCGCCAGTCGTACTGTATCAAGTCTCTGATTTCGCTCAACATTGTCGTCACTTTTAGACGTTAACGGTCTTCCAGAGCGTGGGTAGTCCGTAACTGATTCCCGAGCATTTGAAAATTCTTTAAACCACCTAAAATCTTGGGCTCATGACAGAGCGTCATCTTCATACGCCCTCTTCAATTTTTAAAAAGTTTCAGTAGCATTCTCATTGAGTTTAACATAAAACTTGATTGCACAACGTTGCTCATAATTAGTATACTCATTTTTGTAACGCACAACAAAAACTCGTTTCAAGAAAAATTTGTTTAGGTCTCACATGGCAACAATAGACTAAAAATATTAATACCTAATATAAATTAGCTGTTCATATAATTTACTAGTTATTTTATATTGTTGCCACTTTGGCTGCCAGAAAAAACTAATCTCATTACTTTATTTACAGACCATTTATAGTGCATTTTAATCATATTCAATGTAATCTTATCAATTATATGCAAAAAAAAAGAGCAAAGTATTTATTTTCTGTTTTTGGAAAATAAGATTTTATTTCATTGCCAAATTATTAAATAATTTAAATTCTACTAGAAAGATTTCCAATGAACGGAATTGCCTTTTTGTAAGGATTGATCTTGTGGAAAAAAAGGTATGGGAAGAAATATTTACTGTTTTTTATCGCTTTCTGGCGAATGTAAAAGATATCAGACAGCTTTGAATGTCGTTTTTAAGTAGAATAATTAATTTATTTATCGACTACAAACTACGATTACTGATATAAATGGAACACCTTTATGTTATTTTATCTTTAGTTGTTGACATTTTAGTTCTGTTTCATAAACTAGAAAGATTAATGGTTTATACTTCTTGAATAATGTTAGAAACTTCGTTTGTATATATGTATAAGAAGTAGGGATGAATGTTAGATTAGTTACATTAAGTGATGCATCATTTTTAAAATAAAAATAACTGTTTTATGATAGGATATATTAAAATGCGCCTTTCGTAATAATTATTATTGTTATTAACAAATTTATATAAAGAATTATTAAACTCAATCAATTCTTGAATCATCAAACTACGTAGTTAACACATAATGGCAGTCAGGTAAACACGTAATGTATTCATTACGATGACTCATAAAACGGTGACGCACACCATAAAATTCCGTCAATACACGATACACAACAAACTGCTGGAACGGCGAATACTAATTAGCTTGTTTTACTATCGCATTTTCGTTTTTTATTTCTTCGTAGAATATTATTTGCTCACTTTTCCGTTTGTTCTGGTTCTTCTAGACATATCGACACATCATTCTCTCTCGCTCATTCTCTCAATTTTTCTCTCTCTCTTATCACGTGCGCGACCGCATGACTATTTTCTATTGAGGATGATGAAATGAAAATTAACCTGTTTAAATAATATGTTATAATTTAAAATTTAGGTTAAATTTATAGAAAGACGCAAAAAATAAAACCTATAATACAAAAATAAAAACAATTAAATATTTACAACCTGTTAACAAAATACCGGAAAATTTTAACTGTCTATTTATCATTGTTTATTGACTGAATGTTCTACTTAAATATTGAAATTAGTATTAATGTATTTAAAAGTAATTACTGCATTTTAGGTCAGATAAATATACATAGATTATATTTTAATGCAAAACAAATTTAGTTTATTTTAATTTTCTTTGTTTTTTTCTTTTTTACGTAATAAATAACAAATCGCAAATAACATTATTTTTTTATTCAGATAAACGTTACAATTACTAGCATATTTTGAAAATTAATGGGTGTATATTGACGCCTATAGGTGTATTAAATTTCTGTACTAAATTGTAAAACCACATTATAACTGAAAATAATTTTGTTTGTGTTTTTATATTTTATATTATATTCCTGAGTGAGTAAATATTTTTGTTTAAAAATTAGGTCGGTACACTGAACATATATTTAAGGGTAAAGCAACTTTAGATAAAATAATGCTCAATAATATTTAAAATAAATTCACTTTGTAAGATTATATGACATTGAACCGATTTATAAAAAAACAATTACGTATTGGTCCCGCTTAGAACAAAATATGTTAAATCTTCTATTCATTGAATAAACAAGCGAAAGGCTATCAAAAACCAAGTGGTTTTATTTTTGGAAATGTTAGTTGAATATGCAAGAAATGGAAATAAATGCTTTTAATACATTAAAACGTTTTCCATTATTTTCTAAGAAGTTAGATTCAATATTAAAACCTAATCTAAAAGCTATTAACAGTTTATGATTTAGATATTACAGTAAAAGAAAGTAATAATGATAATGTATTGTCAAATTATCTCGATTACCGTTTGATTATTAGTCTTTTATCTGTTTATTACTACCGACGTTTAAGACAGAGTATTACTTTCGAACGGGAGAAGTTTATATTTGCAGTAAAATTTTATTTGTCAATAAAGAGGTGTGCATCTACATCAAGGATAAATAAGCTGTTATACAAAGCTTAAATATCACGGTAGAGATTACTAAACCTTCATAAAAATCACTTTTTTTAACAAAGGTTACACGTAAGATATTACTGAAGTAACTGCGTACAGAAATTGCTTCGAATAAGACAGAAATGGGTACTTGTATTTTTTACAGAAGAAACTGATTAATTGATATTTAGTTTTCTGAAATTCAAATTCGTTTGAATAACAATAACTGTAAATTTTAATTGATTTAGAGTAAAATTCCTTTATTTTTAAAATTTAATGAACAATTTTAACCCCATATACAATTTTATAGGGGGACTCTGCCCACTACCATAGTTCAGAGAAGATAGCGCATGTAGAATATAATCTTTAAACCCTGAGGAAGTATCTTGTATGAGACTAATTTTTTTAAAATTTGTTTTAATTTTTTATCGGTATTATTTAAATCATATGAATTTGTTATCAATTGTAGATAATGATAATTTGATCGTAAGCGAAATACTCCACAGTGACGTTAAGCGTTATTTTCCGAATTTGATTTATGTATTTAGTGGTTTGAATTTGAATAAAGATTGTTCTCAGAAAATAAATTAATATGTATTTAGGGTACAAAGAGTAATTATTTAAACAGACGGAATTATAATGTCAATTTATTCGTTTAGATATTGTACTGAATTCAGAGATTATTCTACTAAAAATTAAGCTTTATCTAGGTCAATATGTCACATTTTACAGTAATATTTCAGTTTAAGGGTTAGAGATCCGGAAATTTTTTAATAAAGACTTATTAAAATTTTTAGTTGTTTTTGACTAAAAATTTTTATGAAACCTTATAGTGGCCCTCAACTTTTGTTTTAATAAAAAAACATTGAATAAAATAAATTTATTATAAAGATTAATTTTATTGAACGTATAGACAAAAAATAAAGTAAATAAATATAGAAAGAAGCCTATTGTTATACTTTTAAATTTGGCTAGACTCCACTCCTCTCTTGTTGAAAAAGAGTTTTTTTCAATTTTAAAATGACAACCTATTTGTCTTTACCGGAGCAGAACTTCAAAATTATTCAGTAATTAAGACTTAAGTTTCTTCATTTACCTTAACCCACAACTTTTTTTTTATTATTTAAATATCCTATTTTTCGCTATAATTTTTTTAACTCGCCATCTAGGGAACTTGGAAATTAATTATCTAAAAATCCGTCAGTCATGTTAAATTACAAACCTAGATTTTTTCCTATTTAAACCTAGATGTTAGATTTTTTCCTGTTTAACCTCCGGGAATTACCGTCAGATATTACTTCAGAGGATTAATGAGGATGATACGTATGAGTGTAAGTGAAGTATAGTCTTGTACAGTCTCAGGTCGACCATTCCTGAGATGTGTGATTAATTGAAACCTAACCACCAAAGAATACCGATATCCACGATCTAGTATTCAAATCTGTGTAAAAGTCTTTACACGGCCTTTAATAGGATTTACAAAGTAATCTTGTGGAGAGAGTTCACAACATGATTAATTTACGGGTCCGAAAAGGTTTAAGGTACTTACGTATACAATTTAAAAAAAAACATTTTCCAGTTAACAGTTATGCTTTACTGAAGCTGTTCTTTTAAAAATGAAAAGTTGATAAATTGAAGTTTAACGTTAGATAACAAACCGTTTCTAAATAGTTTATTAAAAATATTTATACTCTATATTACTATTTTCAATAAAGATAATTAATTTTTACCATGTTTTTATAAATACTAAACATTTTTCTTTAATTTGACTTAATGAAAATAATTTAGCTTAAAACGTTAATGTTATATAGTTTTCAGCTGTATTTTTATGTTAATATCTAATGTGAAATTTGGTTTTCTCGCCATTTCTCCGTCGCAGCAGAATATATCTCGAACTTCTTCGAGAGCAAGGTAAGAAATTCATCTCCACTAGGTATAATCGTATGTCCATATAATTTAAATGAGAAAATAAATATTGTATTTTTATGTATAACATTTACATATATTATGTATAATATTTTATTTTTTATGCATAACAATATAATATAAAAATATATTATTTATTGTATTATAATATTAGGTTTATTATTTATTCAAAGATTATTTTTGCACCGTTGGGTAGAAGATGTTTAAAGTAAAAGTTTTCATATGATAGATAGTGTCTTATTTCTTTATTCTTTTCTTCTTGTGATATATATTAATTGTAGGTAAATACTCTTATCCTGCTATCTTTCTCTGAGGCTACTAACAAAAAAATCTAATAGTATGTGATGTGAATTTATTTAATTTTTAATGCTCAATGTAGTGATAAATACAACTTTTTTACATAGAAATTGATTTTAATTGTAATTTTTTAGCTTCAAAATTTTTATCAATGTTGAAAATCATACACCATGGTTAGATATTTACTTACTAACCGTTAAATTATTTAGTGTTATTTCAAAATAAAAATAACAGCAATAAATTCTACGATGTATGACAATTCTATCGTTAATTAAACTAAAGAAAATAATTTCTTGCATATTTATTAACAGAGTATGGCATTTTATTATCAGTATAATTGAACTTACATGTATTACATGAGTGTATTGGTTGATTGAATAAAATATTTTTATACAGTAATTTTATTTTATTTTATCAGATATAACTTATTTTACTAATTTTCGATTCATAATTTTAAAATTTATTGTGGTTCTTTTTTTATTATAGTTTTCCGTGATTTGAAAAACTGTTGTTTTACATTTTGATTTTGTAGCGTAGTGACTGTTTAACAGTTTTTAGGGCTATGATTTTTGTAACCTTGTCTTTGATTATTAATTATTATTATTATTATTATTATTTGTAGGATGTTAGTAACAGCTAATTGATTTGTTCGTAAAATTATACTTCTATTAAGAAAGTATTTCTGTGAGCAAATTTTCATAGCTTGAGGAGTATACTGCTTAGCAGTGTGGTAATACGTAAAAATATTCTACTTCAATATTTTTTAATAAAATTACAAAAATCAAAATAAAATGATGTTATATTGTCTTTTCTTATATATACACACAACAAACATTAAAAATGGAAAAAACTAAAGTTGTTAAAAAAGTCTGATGTGGATACCACATGACTTTCTTGTACGCCTATCAAATTACATATGCACATTTTTTTTAAATGAAAAGTCCATAAAATTTTATTTTATTAATAACTTCTGATATTTTTTCTATTTTTTTTTTTATTGTTATTATTGAATTATTATTTATTATATTTTTTTTACAATCAGAGGTTACTAATTATTAATAAATCAATATATTTAAATAAAAAAAGAAAAAAAGGAGATGAAGTCAGATTCAAACCGGCTTCCCCTTGCCATGCCCTTCCCGCCTTCCCCTTGTAAGTTCCAAATATTTCATTAATTAAAATTTTATTTGGCTATAACTCTGTAACCAATGAAAATAAGTACCATCTATGATATATCGTTGAAAATCTCTCTATGAAGTCTTATTACTGCAGTTAAGAAAAAGTCCAAAATTCAATTTTTTTTTGTATTTTGGGCTTTTTTGAACACTTTTAGTCCAGTCGATTGCAATAAAAAGGGGAAGTGCACAACTTGATGTTACAACAGTCCTAAATCCAAAATTTCAACATCCTACGGTTAATCGTTTTTGTTATGCGAGGTACATACGTATGTCCAGACGTCACGCCAAAATTAGTTAAAATAGATTCAAGGATGGTCAAAATGGATATTTCCACTAAAATCTGAAAACCTAAATTTTTTGCGATCACAATATTTCCTTTACTACAAGCAAGTAGAAAAATACACGGATATTTTTCTAGCCGATGAATTTTGCAACAATATAAACTTTGTTTAAAATAACTGAGTTTATTCATTAGCGGTATTTTTATTAGGCCGGCGATTCTCTGTGAGGAAATTTAAGGTTTCTTTAGCACCTGTTCCAGGTGAATGAAAATAACTGATGCCTGAGAGGCAATAATATTTGTTTGTGTGTACACATTTACCGTTTTCTTCTTAATTTATACTTCACCTGCTCTTCTTTATGTTCCTAATATATTTTCAAATTAAGTATGTTACTCTGTGATTATGTGAAAAATAAAAATTTTGATAACGTACATTAAAGAACAATAAAATTTTTTACGTCAGTTAGGATGGTACTTTATTTTACACGTCTTGTTTTCATTACATAATTTTTACTCTGAACGCATTTTAGCGGCACATAAATACACGCTTGTTTTATATATGTGTGTGTGTGTGTGTGTGTGTGTGTGTGTGTGTGTGTGTGTGTTGCAGTGCCAGCGCACACGTGTATATTTCATATAAATAAATCAGATCCTTGGTTCGATGCAGTGGATGATAAAAGATTAGTCACTTAAATGAACACAGAAATTATTAAAAGTTATTATTATGATAACTTTTAATTATGAGGTTTAATGTAAATAAATTTAATAAATTTAATTATGAGGTATTGTGACGTTCGGTGGGAAGAGGAAGGCGACTTTTGGTCAGATAATTATAGAATAATTAACTCAGCTTCAAATAATGGGCAGGCAGGAGTAGGTTTCATAATGAACAAGACGATAGGGAAGAGAGTGGAATATTTCAAACCGCATAGCGATAGAATCATTGTAATAAGGATAAAATCAAAACCTAAACCGACAACGATTGTTAACGTCTATATGCCTACAAGCGCCCATGATGATGATGATGATGAGGTAGAGTGTGTATACGAAGAGATTGATGAAGCAATTAAACGCGTAAAAGGAGATGAAAATTTAATAACAGTTGGAGATTGGAATGCAACCATTGGAAAAGGCAAGGATGGAAATATAGTGGGTGAATACGGGCTGGGCAAAAGGAATGAAAGAGGGGACCGACTTATAGAGTTTTGCACGAAGTATAATTTAGTAATTGCGAACACCCAATTTAAAAATCATAATAGAAGAATATACATTTGGAAAAAGCCAGGCGATACTGCAAGGTATCAGATAGATTATATCATGGTTAAGCAAAGATTTAGAAATCAACTCGTTGACTGCAAAACTTACCCTGGAGCAGACATTGATAGCGACCATAATTTGGTGTTAATGAAATGTAGATTGGGGTTTAAAAACCTGAAGAAAAGGTGTCAGATGAATCGGTGGAATTTAGAGAAGCTTAAGGAAGAGGAGGTAAAGAAGATTTTTGAGGAGGACATCGCAAGAGGTCTGAGAAAAAAAGATAAGGTAGAAAATGTAGAAGAATGGGAGAATGTTAAAAAGGAAATTCTTAAATCAGCAGAAGCAAACTTAAGCGGAATAAAGAGAAGGTTTTCTACCCAAGGTAGAAAACCATGGTTTTCAGACGATATATTGCAGCTGATGGATGAACGTAGAAAATATAAGAATGCTAGTGATGAAGAAAGTAAAAGGAACTATCGGCAATTAAGAAATGCTATAAACAGGAAGTGGAAACTGGCGAAAGAAGAGTGGATTAAAGAAAAGTGTTCAGAAGTGGAAAGAGAAATGAACATTGGTAAAATAGACGGAGCATACAGGAAAGTTAAGGAAAATTTTGGGGTACATAAATTAAAATCTAATAATGCCAGTTAAACAAAGATGGTACACCAATATATAATACGAAAGGTAAAGTCGATAGATGGGTGGAATATATTGAAGAGTTATACGAAGGAAATGAATTAGAAAATGGTGTTATAGAGGAAGTTGAGGAGGATGAAATGGGACAAACAATACTGAGATCTGAATTTAAGAGAGCATTAAAAGATTTAAATGGCAGAAAGGCTCCTGGAATAGACAGAATACCTGTAGAATTACTGCGCAGTGCAGATGAGGAAGCGATTGTTAGATTATACAAACTGGTGTGTAATATTTATGAAAAAGGGGAATTTCCGTCAGACTTCAAAAAAAGTGTTATAGTCATGATACCAAAGAAATCAGGGGCAGATAAATGTGAAGAATACAGAACAATTAGTTTAACTAGTCATGCATCAAAAATCTTAACTAGAATTCTATACAGAAGAATTGAGAGGAGAGTGGAAGAAGTGTTAGGAGAAGACCAATTTGGTTTCAGGAAAAGTATAGGGACAAGGGAAGCAATTTTAGGCCTCAGATTAATAGTAGAAGGAAGATTAAAGACAAACAAACCAACATACTTGGCGTTTATAGACCTAGAAAAGGCATTCGATAACGTAGACTGGAATAAAATGTTCAGCATTTTAAAAAAATTAGGGTTCAAATACAGAGATAGAAGAACAATTGCTAACATGTACTGGAACCAAACAGCAACAGTAATAATTGAAGAACATAAGAAAGAAGCCGTAATAAGAAAGGGAGTTCGACAAGGATGTTCCCTATCTCCGTTACTTTTTAATCTTTACATGGAACTAGCAGTTAATGATGTTAAAGAACAATTTAGATTCGGAGTAACAGTACAAGGTGAAAAGATAAAGATGCTACGATTTGCTGATGATATAGTAATTCTAGCCGAGAGTAAAAAGGATTTAGAAGAAACAATGAACGGCATAGATGAAGTCCTACGCAAGAACTATAGCATGAAAATAAACAAGAACAAAACAAAGTAATGAAATGTAGTAGAAATAAAGAAGATGGATCACTGAATGTGAATAGAGGAAGAGAAAAGATTATGGAGGTAGAAGAATTTTGTTATTTGAGAAATAGAATTACTAAAGATGGACGAAGCAGGAGCGATATAAAATGCCGAATAGCACATGCGAAACGAGCCTTCAGTAAGAAATATAATTTGTTTACATCAAAAATTAATTTAAATGTCAGGAAAAGATTTTTGAAAGTATATGTTTGGAGTGTCGCTTTATATGGAAGTGAAACTTGGACAATCGGAGTATCTGAGAAGAAAAGATTAGAAGCTTTTGAAATGTGGTGCTATAGGAGAATGTTAAAAATCAGATGGGTGGATAAAGTGACAAATGAAGAGGTATTGCGGCAAATATATGAAGAAAGAAGCATTTGGAAAAATATAGTTAAAAGAAGAGACAGACTTATAGGCCACATACTAAGGCATCCTGGAATAGTCGCTTTAATATTGGAAGGACAGGTAGAAGGGAAAAATTGTGTAAGCAGGCCAAGTTTGGAATATGTAAAACAAATTGTTAGGGATGTAGGATGTAGAGGGTAAACAATTAAAGGGATGTAGGATGAAATGAAACGACTAGCACTAGAAAGGGAATCTTGGAGAGCTGCATCAAACCAGTCAAATGACTGGAGAAAAAAAAAATTATTATGAGAAACATGAGTATGATTTTTTATGGATTATAATTTAAATGTTTCTGGATATTTTACTTTTATTTAATATTTACCGTCGATTCAATTTTGTAAATGTTTCTATTCTTGGCAAAAGACTTGTTTATCTGTCTAGAATCATTTTCTTAAGTGATTGTACTCCTAATTATGGAAATGGCTGTGTGTCATTTTACACTGAATTCTCGATATATTTGTAAAACGCGATAAAATGGCATTACAAAGAAAATTAGGGTTTTTTGGCTTTTGTATTTTGTATTTGGCTTTTAGATTTAAGCTGGGTTCTCACCCAGTTTAATCTGGAAGGAAACATAGAATCTGGAAGGTCTGAGCTCTGGTTTGCTACGGAAAGCCATTAACAACGTAAAGGACATAAGTATAAAAAAAGTAAGGAGCTTAAGTATATTGGGTCATATATAACATGACTGCACTCTCAGACGCCAGGAGCTGCGACTCATTATATCTTTTAGCAGCTCAGGTTAGATGTTTGTTCTTTCTTACCAACGTGAACGTGTCCAAAATTACGGACTTCTACATAGTGAGGTAGATGTTAAATGAAACGCTAGCATCGTTCATTTTAAGACCCTGAAGCCGTAGGCTACCTTCGGCACCACGAATGTGTCTTTATTATGCTCATCCAATTGAGATTTCATAACAACACGCACGTGTTCCATGAGTTCAGCTATTATAACTACTTTGGCGTGGTTGTAGATAATCCTATTATCTTCTAATAAACCCATATAGATCTCATCACGCCTCATAATCTGCTGTGAACTTCATGAATGGAACAGCTACGTCATCGACTTGTGCATCTTCCTCTATGCGTTTTAATGACCTTGCGTTTGTCAAGGTTAAATTTCATGCGTATGTTGACACTGAATTCTCAACCAGTATAATCAGCAACCGGATCTCTCTTTCAGAGCTTGAGAATAGTTTAATATCGTCCATGTGCATGAAATAACTGTATTGGCCTAAGGGGTAGCCTCTCTTGGCTAACTTCACCAAGCTGAAAAGCTGGCTCAGCGCAAGAAAGAAGCAGTAAATGCATCACTTTGAAACAGACATATTTCAGCGTGACATATTCAGCGTTGTCTCTGACGATCTTCTCTCATCTGATCTCTGCAATCGTATGATTAGGAGAGCACCATCAGAATTGTGGTGCGCTATTCATCTGTGGTGCGTCGCAGAAATTCCACAATCACTGGGTGGATTTGGCAAAGAACCATCACTTCGATAAACAAAGAGAGTGCCAAAGAGTCGAGAGCCTTCTTACAGTCTACACATCCGGCTATATCAGCCCAACTGGAAAGGACACAGTCCATCATCAACTGCTCCTTACAGAGTCTGCTCCCCTTGTGACAGCCTTTCTGCTCCACTACTATAATTTGGTGTCTTTCAATGTTCGTTGATTTTGGCACGTATGATGGACAATAATATCTTATCTATAAATATAAATATATGTATATTTTTGGAAGCCAAGTGATAGGACGGTATTTGGCAGGGTCTTTCTACCACTGGAGCAGTTAGGAATCACTCGCCCGGTGAAAAAAATCAGTATTAGATTCGCATCCTTAAGAATTCCCAAGTAAAGCTCAGAAAGCCGTTGGTATATTGTTCTAAAGCGCTTTTACCAATAGTTCTGCACTCAACAACGGGCGTACTCCAATTATGAGTTTTCTCAACTGCATTGTAAATCAGTACGAGTTACAAAATAATCCATCATTGCTGGTGTCCCGTCAACTTTCCTTTTCTCCTCACGGATTCAACCTCGATGTGATGATTTGACCATACCGAAACCCAAATTTCCAGTGCTTATTTTCAACGTGCAGCTGTTTATAGAATAAACGTTGACTGTTATTGAATAGATGGCTTTGTTTGCGCTGTAAATTATTCAATTTATACTAGCATTCCTATTCAATAATACTCAGGTGCTACTTCAGTAGATATAGGATCCAGTGTTCGAGTTTTTCTCCAAGTTTTATGACTGGATTATGGACTTTGATATGGATCGGACCCTCTGGCTGAGATTAGCTGCTCTCACAAATGTGGTCAGACGACCAGTATCTTTTTTCAATTTATCAATCCTTCTGCTTTGCCGCAACTCACAACCTGGAGGCTTAGGAGTGCTGCGCTCGGTAGTCACGCAGACACGCTAGCCATTCGTCCCTATCACCGCGAGAGCATCAATACATACCATCTCGTGAAGCTCGTAAGTAATATTCACATGGTTTACTGAATCCGATTCATCTTCTCTATGATTTTTATGCCTCTTTTTGACCACAATCTCAGGATTCCGTGTATTTTTGTTGGATTCCTTCCACAATAAGTAAGCTCACACTCCGCAAATACGTCAGCAGCTGGGTTACTGTCGACTAGTAATCAGATATTATTATATATGGTATACTGTTTTCGCATAAAAAAAATTTACATGCATTAAAAATGAAGAATAGTGTTTATCAAACGCCTAATCTTTTCGCTCAATCCATTCAGACGGATACTGGCAGGCAGAATGTTCAAAGCACACTTCACCAGCACACGTCGGTAAACTCATACGCTTAAAGTGCAACTGTTTCTGCCGCGAGCTCAGGTTTTCCCAGACCTGAAAAAAAATAATCGGTAATATACACTAATAACCCAAATTTGTAAAATATTAAAACTTACTACATCTATTATTTTCTTTTTTATATTATTTAAAATTTTTTTTTTTTAAGAAAATATAAATAATTACTTTTTATTCAGAGTTAAAAATTTTCAAATTAAAATTTAGTCTACGCATTTTCAGGTACATTTTCGTAAATATAACATTTATTTATTCTTATGACCTACAAATGGGAGATTTTTACCACTGTTATTCCATAAAATAATATTGTGGTATTAGTTATTTTCTAATAAAATAGATTACATTATCTATAATACATTGGAATATCTATTATACAGTGTGATAACTGTATCTGCTTAGTAGTATAATTTCCTGTGGAATTTTTTGTGATTGCCAGCTTTCGTTCTCTTCGATATATTAATATTTATGAAATTATATTAATTAGCTTACATTATAGCTAAATTTTTAAATTAAATTTAGTGTGAAAAATGAATTTACTAATTAAATTATTATAATTGAATTACTATATTGTTTCAATATTATTCAATAAAATAAAGCCTTTATATTTTATAAGATGAAATAAAAATATTCTGTGTTTTTATGGATTTAACTACTTTTTGTCTGCAAGTTCAATACTTATTACAGAAATGTTGGAAAATTAAATTCAACATCATCGTATTATTAATACGAACGGTTTTCATACTTTAGCATAACTAACAGTATTACATCGTTATTCTTTTCTACATTAAAGAAAACCCCGATTTATTAATTTAATTTACTTCTTCCATCACAGTCATTAATTAACATAACATCACAAATTACTCGTCTTATGCAAAATTCACAAATAAATTATGTTATATTACTATGATATATCTCTGATTTTTTTTATACAGGTTTAATTTTTTTATCCAGTATATTATTTTTGTAAAATTCAGAAAATTTAGGATGTTATAGATATTAAACTTAATGTGAATTTCACCTAATTCCAAATAAATTTCTTCTTAGTTTGTAATCAATGTATAAGATTTTTTCGTATCTTTTTCCTTTACACCTCGCAAATTACGTAAAAAGAAGTATTTGAATGTTAGACACAATCTATGTGTGTTTATTTTTACTGAGTAACGTATGAACAAAGTAAACAACTTTCCATAAAAAATACAGTCAAAACTCTATGTAACGAAATTGAGAATCCCGGGAAAATTTGTTAAATAGAGGTTTTCATTATAAATAAGTTCGTTATGTTAAATATTTTCTAGGAATTTTAGTTTTTATGTCTACATACTGTAGATAAATGTCTCGTTTAGATAACTGACTAAGTGTTTGCACAGTAATTCTAGTGGTCTGTGTTAGTTAATAGATTTAGTAAAATTTCGCTACTTTAATATATAGGCAGACAGTAACTGCAGAACACGTGTTTAAATCTTTCGTTAGAATTTTATTGTTGATAGGTTATAAGAGAACCTTCGGAATTTATGCTTTACCAGTTCAATAAAAATAACCTGCCATTTTTCACTGTTGTTCATACTTTGCGTTTCCATCGAAATCAGAATAATAACTACCTTAAACTCACAGAGATGTTCAAAATACTAAATTTAAAGTTATTATTTTTAAATACATTTCATAAAAATTATTGTATATTACTACATATTGTATTATGTTAATATGCAGTACACCACTTCGTTTTATAGAGGTAAAAATACGTTAATTAGAGATAGATTTATACGAAGTTTTATAAAAATGTCACGGTGCAGTAATTGTTTTTGTAAAATCGAGGTTTTCATAATATCGAAGTTTGTTACATAGAGGTTTGACTGTAATATCAACATTTTTTAATTCATTCCTAAGATGCAAGGCAGATTTCTGAGTACTTGATGTAAATTCTAAAATACTGTAGCAAAATATTAAATATTTTTTTCTTTCTTTGTGTATTTGAATATAGAAAGGCAACAATTCGTTTTTATAATAATCCCCCTACGGTATTTATCATAATAAGACAATAATAACCGTTTTATTTTCAATAAATGAGTTTATAGTTAAAATGTCTTAGTGAGAAATTATTCAAGTAAGTCATTATTTCCAATTGTTAAGGAAGTAACTGGCCTATTCGATAAATTCATTTATTTTTTCTGAATTTTTTG
The DNA here is from genome assembly GCF_047948215.1 of Lycorma delicatula. Lineage (NCBI taxonomy): Eukaryota > Metazoa > Arthropoda > Insecta > Hemiptera > Fulgoridae > Lycorma > Lycorma delicatula. Next base: position 189,875,244 of record NC_134457.1, on the reverse strand, counting down.
TAAAAAGAAAATTAATTTTTCAAACTTTAAAATAAAAGTAACTTAATTGTTTTTGTGAGACTTAGATTTCTTTTATATCCTACGGTAAAATTTCCATTTATACCGTAAGAAAAATTTTATAATACCATTTTATGAATGCAGCTCGATTACGTAAATTTGAATTTTTACTGTTATATAAATAGACCGTTAATATTTTTATGCAGAAATAAAGTAATTACTTACTTCGTTAATAATTTCTGATAATATTTTTTTAGATAATGAAAAACTGGTATGTGTGTTGATCGATGAAGAAGAATATCATTCTGAGGCCAATGAACCCAAAAAATACTTGTAATATGTGTAATAACTGTATTCCAGCATTCGATATATACTCCCGTAAAATTATTTATATAATTTATATTAAATTATATAAATATAATAGCGTAGAATTGAAGTATAATAAACGGTGAGGGAAAATCCTCTCTTAATTACATATACTCGACCTTTTAAAATGTAAAACGACTTATAAATTATATTTCATAATTTTTTATTTATTTATTTATTTTTTAGAATTAAAAGCTCGCTTATCTTAATCATAATATTTATATGATGAACGTTGAACAGCTACTATTAAGGATGGAAAACGAATTAAACATCTAAAAACAAACGTTTCTTCATGAAATTACTTCTATCGATGCTATAGCATTAGCGATCTGTCTAGTTGTTTTTTTCTAGTCAATTTCATAGATCGTTTATAATTGATAATGAATCCGAATAAAAGTCATAGAATTTACATGAATTAAATTAATAATACGATGATTAATTGTTGAAACGTCTTTAAAATATTAGAAACACTATACTTTATTAATAATAATAAATATTTTCCTAACCCCATAATTATTCAACATTTTTAATTCTATCATTTATAATGAACGATTTATTTACGTATTTTTTATTCCATCTTGATCTTACTTCCTTTATTAAATGATGAAGTAGGAAATTACTTTTTCGTTTTTTAGTATTTAGGTTTCATGAAAACAGTTAAGTTATAAATTCTTTAAAAAAAACAAGATAAGATTACAAACATATAAGATAAGATTAAAACATAAGATTACTTTATACATATATCCTAAAGGATTTCAATTTTTTGGACTTGGGATTTAATATTTTTCTGTTTAGAACCTTTGTTAAAATTATAAATATAAGATATATATTTATAAATTCTTACAATTATTTCTTAAAACATTTTAATCTTTTTTAAAAAATTCTGTCATCATTGTACTAATATTTTACGCTATCAACCACAGTAAAACGACGAAAATTTGTATGAATATTGCCGTACTTCTACAGAGGAGTTTTGAATACACATTTGGCATAAAAGCTTTAAGGTTATACATTTTATGGAGAAATGCGAAATATTTTAAAAATACAAATATTTACATATACAGAGTGTATAATGAAGTTCTCATAGAACTTTCATAACTTTCGTGAAAATAATGGAAAAATTTCGTATATGTCCTAAATGCTTCATTTACGAGTTAGGCCTAGTGAAAGATTTCGTTCGGATTTCAGTTACCCCGGTGAAATGAGGTCGTACTGAAATTTTTAGGACGTTAATTAAGAGACAGAATTAATGTTTCCTTATGGTTTTTTGTCCTAAAAAATAGAATATGATAGGTACCAGAACCGTATCTGCAGTAGTTTTTAAGAAATCTGAAGTGAAATTCAATAAATTGAGTTTTTTATATTCGACTTACGACTTTGTTAATTGGGTAATAAACACATTATACTTGTACAGAAATTAATTCTGAACAAAATGGGGTAAGATAAATTGAATAAAACAAAGAAAAGTTAGAAAAATTTGAACTTTTCTATTTCTCTTTCCGAGATCTCCATCATCTTCCATTATTCAGTGGAATACATTGTACACTTTTATTTTTATTGTAGTCATGTCAACAGATAGATTAACTGATAATAATTCAGTACTCACGATGGTAATGCCGAAGGTTATAATATTATTTTATTGAAAATAAAACAACCGTAAAACAATGAAGATTTTTCTATTGATGGATGCTGTTAAACTAATATTTTATTACTGCACCAAAAAATGGATAAAGAAAAAATAATTCCTTAGCTTGTATTATCAAAGAAATCGAACGAATTTAGTGTTATGTTTGGATATTTATTTCCTTCACTGTTAATTATGTATATATAAATATAAATTATATTATAGTATATATTATAATTATATATATATATATATAATTATATAGTATATATATATATAATATATATAATATATATAATATATAATATATATATAATATATATAATATATATATATATATTTACTCAAAATAGTTTTAAAGTGTTATTATTAGTATTGTAGTTATCTTGGTGATATTAACATATGATTAGGAACGTGCTCATTAAGTAATCATTAATTCTTCGATTTTTGAATAGCTAAGAAACAGAAATTCGATATAATTATTCTTAAGGAGGTTTTATGAAAGGTACATAACAATATTTTAGATTAACAGTCCCATAACTAATTAAATTAAAAAGGGGTTTAAAATAGAACCTAAAGTAGCTGAAAATTTTATTAATATTTACTCAAAGTGTAAGAATTTCCCTTTAAACTGTTTCTAAAAATGTTAAACATTATTAAAGTTTATTTCATAACCATCGAGTACCTTCTGAACATATTTTAATAGAAGTTTGAAATTTACCACATAATAGCTCTACCATTTCATAAATATATATATATGTATTATATTAATCCGATCAACCCAAGTACAAAATTAATAAAATAAAATAGGGTGAAACCTACCATATTCCATAATCCAAATAACAGCCTTTTCGCGAATACCTCGCATCTTTAGTTGCTCAATAATTTTTTCAATTCTTTGTTGCATATTGCACATTAAAATTAAAATTGAGATTTAAACTTGTTAGAAAATCTCTTTCCAGTTAAATTAGTTCTAGCCCTGTTTCGATTTATTTGGAGAGGGATCTTTTAACAATTTTAAATCTCAATTTTAATTTTAATGTTCAATTTACTACGTAAAATTTTAATGTGTAATTTGCAGCGAAAGAGTTGAAAAATTATAGAGCAACTGATGATGCGAGGTATTCGCGAAAGCGCTGTTGCTTGAATTATGGAATAAGGTAGGTGTCACCCTATTTTATTTTATTTTATTAATTCTGTACTTGGGTTGATCGGATTAATATAATTTGTATAGTGCAGAGGAATATGATTCCCGAAAGGATCGATTTTAGAAAAAAAAAATATACATACAGGTTTTCATTTAAACAACCACAATAACTGCTCACAAATTATCTGAAGTGTGGATTATGCAAAATATCTTTGCCTTAGGGAACGACCTAAGCAGTTTTGTATTTAAAAAATTATCAATAAGTGTAAGGAGTACTGACTGAGACAGAAATATAATCCAATAGTCAGAATTATTTTCATTTGATTCCATATTTACCTATTGTATTATAATGCTCTGTAACTATGTAATATCCAAATAATTCTGGTAAATTGATCAGCTCATTTAAGTTATAGTTTCCACAAATGTATTTAAATAAGTCTCAAATTCTTATTTTTATTATTAAGAAAAAGATGATAATAATAACAATAATAATTGTACTTTTTGACAAAAAATTACGAATTCCTGTAACCGCTGGTTAGCGTAATTAAATTATAAAAAGAAAACACTGCGACATAAATATATATATATATGTTTGTGTGTCTTATATTATAAGAATATATATATATATATATATATATATATATATATATATATATATATTCTTTTTTGCTTTTCTTTTCAATTTTTAAGAAAGAAATAAAATAATTTTTTTTTACAAAAGAAAAATATTATGAAAAAGTTAATGAAAATAAAAAATAAAATATATTGATCGTGTTTTTTTCTTTAAAATTATTATTATAACATAACCTAGATAAAAACCTATTTATGTTACACTTTTAATGATAATAAACGGTAAGTAATCAAGTATGATTCATCTTCAACCCACTTTCGTGCTCAGTTAAAAAAACGAACATGAACGCATAAAGAAATATAAAAGGAATGAAGGGAAGAAAGTAAAACGGAAGATAGAAGGATTATTTATATTATTCATGAGTCATCAAGTGACCTACTAAGTGAAAATATCTCAACGACTGTCATTATTTTCTTATTGTGGCTTATAAAGGGGATAATATTAATGTTTGTGTATGGAATATAATAAGGCTATCTCATACATTGATATGTGTACACCATAGAGTATATGGTTTTTTGCAACATTGAACAACGGTAATAAAACTTCACTCTGGTCGAATTTCGCTTTCATACTATGAAATACAATTTTTATCATAGTCTTTTTTTCACTGAAATTATAAACTAAAGTTTCATTATTTACTGTTGCGAAACTATTATGCTTGCACATTAGTTAGCCGTACATGTTTCCAGTTTAATTCAAAATTCTATTTCAAGTTTTTATTTATTAAATTTTTTTCAAACGTAGAACCGTTGGATTTTTTGTTTTTCCACAATACATTTCTTGATTCTTTGTTATAAACATTTTTATCTTTTAAATTTTATTTTAGAATTTTGCCTTACATTTTTGGATAAAAATAGTAAATTTTTATTTAATCTTATTTCAGGGAGTATAATTTACGGAATAATTAAAAGAAGAAAACCTGAAACCTTAAATTTAAAAGTTAATTAATTTGAAAAGTTTTTACTCTCTCATGACAGAACAGATAAATTAGCTTGAAAAATAGATATAATTTTTCTTCTATGTTTTATCGTTCAAGAAAAAAATAGGGAGAAATTCAGTAATCTTTAAAACAAACATTTAAAACTATAAATTTGAATGATAATCCAATATTTATCGAATTTTAGATTCTTATTTTTATTTATTTTTTTAAATAAAAATTTAATGAAGGATTTAGCCATAAATTTACTTAATTACATCTATTATTTGTGAGTATTATTTTATATATTCACAATTTATACAACCGAATTGTTTTATATAATTAGAAAATTATTTTTAACGATAACAATCAATGTATTACATTAAAAAAACATTTATTTTAAATTATTCTGAGAAATTTAATCAGAAATTTAGCAAACGAATCATAATTTGGTTGAGCAGTATGATTTAACTTAGCTGTTCTCAAACAGTAGGTCTGCGTACCGTCATTGCTACGTAAACAACTTTACAAGGTAGTACGCAAAAATACAAAAAAAATCTATTACAATACAAAAATCTTGTATTAAAATTATTATAATACAAAATTATTAGTACTTTTTACAACAGATATTTACTATTAGACCTATTATTATTTATTTATTCTCAAACATTTTTTTTTATGTACTATAATAAAAAAGTCATTATGCATTTCCTTTTCTCTTAATTTGAGGAAAATATTTGTGTATAGCAACAATAAGATTATTGTTATTCGACTATTCAAGCTATTAGTTATTCGGGTAGCAAGAACGAACGCGTGTTTTAAGTATGCGTGTTCTATTGTCGTGCTCTTACATGCCACAGCGCACATGTAGCGACTAGTCTGTCCCACATATGTTATTTTTTCTTCTAAGGCAACGTTTCTCAATTTTTTTAAGCCAGAGGACGAGTTAAAATCTCTCAAACATTTTATATACTTTTAAGTTATGTAAGTCTCATTTTTTACCCATGTGCCTTTACCAACAATTGGGATATACTGTGCAATTTATAACATAATAAATATAATAGAAAAATGAAATAACATAAAAAATATAAAAAAATTTTTAAATACATATAAAAAAATTTAAATTGTAAGTAAATTATTAAAAATGAATCATCATTGGAAAAATATTTTATGTTTATTAAAATATAAATCACAAGATATAATTATGTTACTTACTTTAAATGAAATGGTTGAGCTTGCCAGCCCTTGCAGAGTTCCTGGATATCTGACAATATTGGTAAAATTCAGTAGAAGATCGGAACTTACATTAAAACGATTTATATTTTCTATTTTTATTTGAAGAAGCGTTGAAAATACTTTTTACAAAGATAGATTGTTAAAAACTGTATAACAATTTTCAATGTTTCATAGATAATTCACTAAATTCACCTTTCACTGAAGGTGAATTTCAAAGTGAATCCTATTTTACGTCCAATGTCTCTTGAAATCTCAATTGACTGTTCTTTTTTCGATAAATCAAAGTTCGATATACAAAAGTTTTTCGAAACACAAAAGCGAACTTTTGTGTTTTTAAACCTGAAATCAATCATGAGCCACAAAAATTTATCATTAAAGTTATTCAGAACACTTTTTAAATTTCTATTTTTGTTTCCCAGTTTTGAGATGGTCACAACCCTTTAAAACCATTTTTTACTAGAATGCCTTTATTTTATCGTAGGCATAAAGAACAAGAAAAGAATTTCTTTGGAAGAAGAGATTTAGTTAATTCAATTCAAAAAATATGCCTGAAGGATAGTAAAGTGCAAATAACCAAGCTTTATTAACAAGGAGTGACGCAAAATAAGAATTATGTTCATTTATAAACAATAAAATTGTGTGCCTTAATTGACATAAGCGTGTTAGAATTTTGTCCCTAGAAAACCAGCAAATTTCGAATGGAGGAAAAGGTGTTTATGTTCACTGTCCATTTCATCGCAGAGTATGAAAATTACCCTGTCGAGGCTTAATGAAATTAAGTGCTTTACAACTTATCTAACATAGTTTTAAGTTCTAGTGGCATTCCTTTGGGGCCCAACCCTTCCATATTTGTGAAAAAATGTACCCTGATTATTTTCGGAGCTATTTCTTTGACCTGAGAAATAAACCTATTATACCTGCATGTAAAGGCGAGAGCTTCCTCCGAACAGAAACCTATACATTTTCCCACTGGATCCCGTTCTCTTATATAATTATCGTGAAATATTTCTTTTCCAGTTTTTCTGGTTTATAAATAACTACAATATCATCATAAATGTTCTTATAATGTCATATCTTATGTATGATAATAACTCCCCACCAAGAGAAACGTCAGTAGTCTCGTCTATTTGTAACGTATAATAAGAGCACTTCTTAACTCTTTTAATTGAGATTCAACGTCTTCTGCCATATTTTAATTTTGGTGACCGACAGTATCATTTGAAACAGGAATCTAATCTTTTAGTAAATTAAAAAAAAAAAAAGTATAGTTTATACTACATACTTTATAGCTGGAACTATTACATCTTCTCGAATCGAATTTTTCCTATTTTGGCGTGAAATTTAAGGGAAAGATGCTACCAGTGCCTTGATATACTCCGTTGCAGAAACTATACCTTTGATTTAATATCTCTGTGTGGCTGAAAAACGCTAAAAACAAAGATTTAATATTTGCCTGACATTGGTTATTTAATCCTAAATAGTGAAAAACAATGATACAAGAAAATAAACCAAACAAATGTTTAAAAAATTAAAAAAATCGATATTTTTGAGGTTTGATTCTCATCCCAACCCTGATATTGCCCCCAAAGTACTTTTTTTTCAGAATCAGCATATACGAATGCTTATTAAGCTGGTATTAAGCTTGGCATGGTATTAAGCTGAATATAAAACGGGATTATGTTTGCATAATTTTGACAAAAATTGATTCCAAAAAATTACCTATCCCACCCCTTTAAGATATTGACTCCAAAGTTTTAACTAAAAATTTCCCCATATACACGAGTCTGTACAAATTTCATTTAAATAGATTTATTCATCAAAAGTTAAGCTTAAACATGTCAATACAAGCACAGTTCTTCAGAGAAGACTTTTTGTTTTATTTATTTTTTTTTTTTGCAGTTCCTGGGTCATGACACATCGAAAAATGCAAAAACCTAATACCCTATTTTTTGACTGATTACCTTACTTTTCTTCTTGCAACATAGCTCTAGCGTAGCGATTCTCAACCATTTTAGCTCGACGGTCTCCAAAAAATAAAAAAATAAATTAATATTTCATGATCCCCAACTTCAACCCAATGAAACCTAAAGTGCGTTGATAGCGATGAGTAGGCACACTTCATGTTTTGTACGAAGTGTACAAACATTGGCAATTTACAAGTTCCAACTTCATGTGTACGTTCTTGTAATTTGATATGTTTGAATAATATTCGCTGTGAGAACGTCATGTTCCAACATGCATATGATAAATTTGACCAGTACTCCAAGGAACTGCAGAATGTTTAGTTTCGAATGCGAAGTGTGCGTCTGGTGCCTTTAATTAAGTTTTTAAAAGCGTAGTTTCATTGAAAATAATAACAACTGATGTTTCGTGTTTTTACTGTGCGATCAAACGGTGCGACTGTTTTTCTTTTTCAGATTCTTATGCAAAATAGATAAATTTGTAGAAAAACAAAGTGAGCCATCAACATCCAGTGAATCGATTGGTAAAATATGACAAGTTATTTAAATTATGGTTTTACCTCATTGGATGGAAAGCCACAATCCTTTGTTCGCTTTCAAGTCCTCTCCGATGAAAGTATGAAGCCATCAAAATTAATTCGAGACTAAGAAACTAAACATCTGGATCATAAAAAACCCTTGGAATTTTTTGAAAGAAAATTACATATTTTGAGAAAGCGATAAGTTTCTACTTGTAAATCAAGCTATACTGATAAAATTTAACTTGAAGTATCTTAATCTCGTAGCATTAAGAGCAACTAAGATGACAAAACAATCGCAGAAAACTTCATATTAATTGATATGGTCAGTTTTTTAATAGGCATTGAAGCAGTAAAAAATTGAAAAACATTCCGCTTTCTAACGACACAGTATCAAGGCGAATCGATGACATAGCTGCTTATGTTCGCGTCAGATAATTCAGGAAGTGAGGTCATATTAATTTTTTAATATTCAATTTGATAAGTCAACCGATATGGCAAACATTTCTCAGTTCTTATGTTTTGCGAGATATAAATGCGATAGGGACAGATCAAAGAAAATAAGTTGCTTTTCAAATCAATATCTGATCATTACAAAAGGATAATGCCTTTTTGATATTTTTCATGATGCTACTAAAAACTATGACGTAGATTGGCCAAAATGTATTGCAGTATATAGTGATGGTGTAAAGGCGATATTAAGAAAGAACAGTGGATTTCTGTAAAAATTAAAAGATCGTCTTATACCAAAGGCGGAATGGACGCATTGTTTCCTTTACAAACATGCTTTTGCCACAAAAAATATGCCGGAAAATCTCAAACAGATTCTTCGTAAAGTTGTAAGAATGGTTAATTTCATTAAAAATCGACCAATGCAGAATAAGCTGTTTGCTAAACTATGAGATTAAATGGGCGAAAAGAAAAAAATTCTTCTTTTCTATACAGAACTCATATGGTTACCGCGGGGTAAAGTATTGACCCGGTTATTGGAATTGCGAAATGAATTAATAATATTTTTCCCGGATAAACCCGCGCCATTCTCAATATTTTTCTTTTTTATTAAATAATGTGTATATGTTGCTATTGGTTTACTTAGCTAATTTTCGCATTTAAACAACTTGAATTTATTCAAATTGGATTTATTCAAATTCAAGTTGTTTAAATGCGAAAATTACAAGGACGTGATAAAAACATTTCATTAATGACAGATACATTTCATGATTTTATTAAGAAGGTTGATATCTGGATTATTCATCTTCAAAACAAAAATGTTGATATGTTTGCACTCTCTTCCGATTATATTAACAAAAAATTGGATGAAGAAGACACTATTATTCACCACAGTTTGGATAGCCTGAAGATGTTTTTGTGTGAGCCAAAAATTCAGTTGGCGTAGTACTTCTCGGAAGATAAAAATAATTTCCCTAATAGATGGGTACTGAATCCATTTAATGAAAACGTTGATGCAGCTGCTAAGTTACCGGTTGAGATTCACAACCAGTTCATCAAAATGTCTGCCTATAAAACATTAGAACTACAATTCACATCCGAAGATTTTGTTACTTTTTGGTTTGCTTGTCGAAGTGAATATGGAAATTTAGTCACAGAAACATTGAAAATATTAATTCCTTTTGCCATGTCTTACCTCTGTAAAAACCGTTTTTGTCTATGGATGCGATAAAAACTAAATGTAGGTATTGCCTATCACAAAAACAATTTGCTTTTTTGTGTTTCTAACATAGATCCACGTATGAATAAACTTTTAAATAAAAAACAAACGCAACCATCTCATTAATTTATTTTCTTTAGATTTTTACTTATAAATGTAAGTAAAATGTTTAAAATAAATTTTTTTTTCTCATAAAATGATTACATTGTTATATATGTGAGTAAATTCATCGCGATCATCAGGTTGAGAAATACTGCTCTAGAGTTATGATACCTGGAAAGTAAAAATGCAATTGGTTTATTCTTCTCTTCACTTATTTAATCTCTGTAACAAATCACAGTTAGATTTATTATTTTATTTCAAATATTCAGCTACTTATTTAATTTTTTTTTTTTTTTTTTTTTTTTTTTTTAGGACATCGTCCCATCATAGCGTTGAGAAACGCTGTTCTAAATATAAGGTTTTTTGTTTAACCTCCGGGACTACCGTTAGGTATTGCTTCAGAGGATGACATGAATGAATGATATGTAGAATGTGAAAATGCTATGCCTGACCTCAATTTGAACCCGAGACCTCCAAATGAAAGGCGAGTGGTAGCGTCTCCTTTCATTTTGAGGTCCCGGGTTCGAATCCCAGTCATTCATGGCATTTTCACACGTTACATATCATTCATCTCATCCTCTGAGACAATACCTAACGGTGATCTCGGAGGGTAAAAAGAAAAAAGGTATAAGGTTAGAGATATTGAAACATACTTTGAAAAGTTGAGTAAAATTTTTATTTGCAGAATAAATTTGTTATCAGGATTATTAATGGTTAGTAGAAAATATATATATATATATATACTAGCGGACCCGACAGACGTTGTCCTGACGCGGCATTATTCTGTAATAAATGTACACACATAAATATAAGTAACTTAATTAAGTTAAAATTAGCAGGAATGTGTTCTAAATTTCATTAAAATGACTATTAGTATGATATTATCAGTTTGTGATTGTTGTATTATATTATTGTTGTATTATATTGACTAAATATTGAGATATCCGATGAAAATTGAATTAAAAAATCGAAACGTCGTAAAATTAATAATTAGTGTAATTAATAAATTGTCATCCACATTATTACTAATTTTCACATAACATCATTCTAAAAAAGTACCTCCTACATATTTTTTAAAAATTTATTTAATAATTTTGATGTTTCATAACCATGTAACAGCTTAATTAATCAATTAATAAAAAAATTAAAGCACTGTAAAAAAGCAACGTAGTTAAAATATTAGTAGAAATTTTTATCATTTTTCTTTATTTTAACATCTATTTTACCAAATTTTAAATAATTTTAGAAAACTTTTTATAAAATTAATCAGCTAATACATTATAAATTTAATTTTTTAAATATACTTTAAACTATATTATAAGTAACTTATATTTTAATTTTATAAATATTATAATTTATTTTACAAACTTAAATTTTTATTTTCAAAGAGCCGTTCAATACTTCATAAGTTGCATAGAATCAAATGAGAACCGACAATTTAAATTTGTAGGTTAAGTTGATTGTTATTGAATGGACGTGTATACATCATTAAAATTCATGAAAAATCATGTAAAATACTCACTTCAATACTGCACCTTACAAATTTGCACAATGTACATTTTTAATTAAACTTTAAAATGTTATTTCAATAAATAATAATATAATATAATATTCTCAATAAGCGCGCAGTTCTAGCAGAAATGATTCGCTATTGCTAGATCTGAGTATACATAAAGATTAAATGACAACAATTGAAAGTTTCATAAAACCTTAAAAAACTGAACATTAGCAATTTAACAAAATTTAACCTTTCAATTTATAAAAGTCAGAATGTAAATAAATCCAAATGGCAAAACAACAGCACTACCTATCGAATTTAATTCACACCACTCTCTATTCACAGTATTCGGTAGAAAATAATTTTTTAACGAAAAGTGTTGGGACTGCAAAAACATTACAATTAATACTGAACATTAAGAAACTTACAAAACATTACGGAACCTTATAAAATTTCACCTTTAACTTTATAAAATTCAGAATGTAAATAAATCCAATTGTCAGAACAGCACTACCTATCGGATTTAATTCAAACTATTCTCTAAATACGAATTTTAATGTAAGAACAACACTAAGCTACGACGCAAGTAACTGATATGCGAAAAAGCATCAAAATAAAAAAAATTCCTAGAATCCGATCGCAGCACCAAATACCGGGTTTGACTGATAAACCAAAAATTAAAAAAAAACTTCTAAAACGCGATCGCAGCTCTGCCTGCCGGACCCAATTGTGAACCTTAACCATCCCAAGATCAACAACACATAAATAAATTTAAAAAACATTTTCACTTCAATACCGTACTTTACAAATTTGCCCAATGTATATTTTTTAATTACACTTTAAAACGTTATTTCAATAAATAATAATATAATATTTCTCAATACGCGCACAATTCTAAACGCGATCGCAGTGCTGCCTAATTGTTACTTAATCAGTTGTGATTTTGTTTACATTGGCAACGGCCATACGGGCTCTTTGTGATTGGTCGTTGTGTTTGACAGCGGCCATCTTGCATTGATCTGATTGGTTTTCCTTTGTTTACATTTCCATTTGATTTATTAGCCTCTTATTTATTAAAAAACTGTTTTCTCGCGATTTTTTGTAACACAATAATAACACAAAATTACGAAATATTTTTCTCAATTTGATCGCAGCACCAACTGTCGGGACAAACTAAAATTAAATAGAATATTATTGAATATTCGATACTGCGATGGTAGCGCAGTCTGCCGGATCCAATGTAAAACATTCCAAAATCAACAACTACTTATAAATAAAAAAATAATTAAAAAAATATTTTCCAGTGGACCAAATTGTGAATCTAAACCATTCTCGAATCCCCTTGAACACACACAAAATTTCATCAAAATCGGTCCAGCCGTTTAGGAGGCGTTCAGTGACATACACACGCACACAAGAAATATATATATAAATATTTATTCAGTTAGTTATATAATTCGTAGATTTCATTTTTTTATAAATAAAAAATATAGAACATTGAGTTTTAAGTCTCATATTTAAAATTAGATTTATTTTTCCTTTTAATATGTAAGAAAAATATTAAGGTATAGCATGACAATGAAAGGGATTACAATTTACAATTACAATTTTCCACTTTTTATAACAATCGCGCAGATTTGAAGGTCGGTAACATAGTGAACTGTTTTATCAAATTATTTCGTGTTTTATTGCATACGACGTTTATATTATTTAATCAAATGAACGTGTTTGTTATACTTTGTATTCATTTATGATCCTGTTTATATACAAATATAATGTTTATATACTCATCATTACTCATAAGTGTAACCCTGACTGGATTTAATTTTACAAATCAGAAAAGAGCAGGATGTAATTCTAAATTCAGTTTTTTTTTAAATTGTAGAAATCATTACTGTTTACTAAAACTTAATCGTACCAAATTAATCCGTATATACCAAAGAATGCCAAAAATATACTTTGGAAGAAATCAAAGAATTACAATAATCAAATTCGCTGAATAATCCATTTACATTATATTTATATTAACAAGAACACATTTCGTTTTATGATACAACACGTACGTACTATTATATTTCACTATATCTATGCATAATAGAGATTGGTCACAAAAGTAGGACTTAATTACATGCCCTGCCTTGGAACCGTTATTAGTATTTTTTTATTTTATCTATTACCTTATTCAAATTTCTAATTAGAAAACAGATAAGAAGGCTGTAATTTAAATCTATCGTATATTTATACACCAATCCCTACACCTATTCTAATATTATTTAAATACAATACAACATCATTTATAATGTTTTACTGACTATCTTGACTTAAGATTAGGCTATATAGAGCAAATATTTTATGAATACATCATATATTATAATTTATTCGGTTTAACAGGCTAATCGATCCTATTCAATTTAAAATACGCATCCAGTTCTTTTAGTAGACCATTAAAAATAACATTTTAATTCTTATTATTCTTCACGATATAAAGTTGTCACGTTTTTTTAGCGAGAATTTCTTTCATAATTTTAACATTTTTGTCCTGTTGTAATCCAATAAAAAAACGAGTGGTGTATTAAAAATATGACATGAGTTCTTCACTACTGACTTAAATATAAACGGCCTATTATTATGTAATTTATTAACTCTGGATTTTTAAAGGTGTAGTAATTTTAGAAGTAGAGACTAAAGGTGATAAATATTTGTGATATGGGAAGAAATTAGCTAATTATGAAAGGAGCTAATTATGAAAGGATTATCACGTTCCAGGATGTGGAGGTTATTATCCTACTTTTTTTCTTTTAGTTTTACAGGTGGAGAAACCCCATTTACCTGAGCAGTGTCGGGCTCGCTAACAGGTTCCGCAAGATGTTATTAAATACGTTTGTGTTCCTGCGCACTGCCGACTAAACCTCCACTCCTGGCTACCCATCCTTCCTGGTACGGTTGGTGTGCATTACTTCTGGAAGAGGGTAAATACGCTATCACACACATTCATACCCCACAGTCAACAGTCACGGACCTCACACTCACAAGATACCAAACATCAGACTAAATCTCACTACACACTCCGCAACATCCAATCATCACTCAGAAAATATATCTCACGCCGCGCACTCCACATATCACATCAAAGCCAGCCATATCCAGTCACATTAACAAACACCTTATACTACTAGAATCTAGTACTCGTAGATTTGTAGTTCCGTATAACCTTGGAGGCTGTGTAAAGAATCTCTTTAAAATTTATTTTGGAAACGCTTTTTTTTATCCTACTAAGACCTTCTCACAGAATAAGTAAATACTATTCTCAAAAAAAGATATTATTCCTAGTGCGTACTTTGCAATCTGTGAACATTAAGCCACTCCCCCCCTCTTCCTGGCCAAGTGAGTAGATGATGATATGGAAGTGAGGTGTAGTCTTGTACACCATTATAAACTACACTTCATTTACACTCATACATTTCATCCTCTGAAGTAATACCTGACTCCAGGTTATTCCCGGAGGCTAAACAGGAAAAAGGAAGTCTTGTACAGTCTAGGTTGACCATTCCCGAGATATGTGGTTTATTAAAACCCAACCACCAACAAAGAACACCGGTATCCACGATCTAGTATTCAAATCCGTACAAAAGTTACAGCCTTTATTAGGATTTGAACCTTAGAACTCTTGATTTCGAAATTAGCTGATTTGGGATGACGAGTTCACCACTACACCAATCCAGTGGATTTAATCATTATATACTAATACTCTGTAATCATTATAGATTACTAATTTGATAATACATCCTTTCTAGTAATCTTTAATATTAAGATTTCTTGTGTGTTGGAAAAAGGAGAACCTCTAATAGAATAGCACTTTATGAAACAGAATATTTTCTTATATTTACACAAAGAGAATAGTCTGCTAACTTATTTTTATAGGTAATTTTAATATTTTAATAAATAATATATTTAATACATAATATTTTAATAATAATTACTATTAAACCATCTGCAAGTTCTGTTTGATGGGATTTTTCAGTTGTTGTTTTATAAGCAAAAAAACCCGTAATTTACCTTTTTACGAGAAACGGAAGCAAAAATGATAGATAAGCATGTAGGTAGATTAGATATTTAAATTACACCCGGTTTGACATGTGAAATTAATCAGAGTACATGTTAATAAAATGATGGTTAAGAATGATAAAATTTAATGTCTGATGAAAAAATTAATAGAAAAAAGATGGGTTTAAAAATATAATTATAAAAATTAAGAAAAAAAAACATATACTGATATCCAATAGGTTTTTGAAAATATAATTTATTATGTAAGCAATTAATTTCTTTAATACCAATAAAATTATAGTAAGATTTTACAGCTAATAAAGAAACCTGTCATACACTGTTATTCATTACTCTTGATGACAAAGGAGGAGTAGATACTGTGAAAAAAGATACTATTACTCTTACATTGTACCACTCATTAGTTAGTAGAATGATGAGGATTAATGGCCAGAGATTCTCGTTTGTAAATCCCAATGGACATATTAATTATGTAGAAGGTATTAGTAGTTATGACAAAAAGTGAATAGATCTTTAATTTAGTCGAGAAAATCATTTAAATAACAGTCACTCTTATTATAACGTTAAAATTTTATATAAATTTTCGTAGATGAATTTTATATTGTGTTTTTTTTTTACTTCCACACAATTAGATAAATTTTTTTTTGTGAGTTAAATGACCTCTATAAATTAATTTTATTAGGTAGTTATATAAACTGAATAAGCTGAAGATAATGTTATAAACAGTTTTATTAATGTCTTGATTTTGCGTTTCTTTGCATTAACTTTAGCAGATAAGGTAGATAAGAACTGAAAAGTAATAATTTATATCTTTTCTCGTTTTTATCAATAAATGATATATTGCAAACAATCGCAATAAATCATCGATCAATTGCAACAAAGTTAATGATTTGTTACGTAATATTTATTTATTAAGATGCATAACTAACAGTACAAAAAGACCTCCAGACAATTATTATTGCTTGGTGTAAAAGTTACGTCTGAGTGTTATAAAAATAAATATATAAGATTAGAAATCAGTAATAGTGTACAAGCATTCACATGGATACGTCTCTTGAATTAAACAAATTCATTAGAAGTATGTTTATTATTCAAGTTTTCGTTATTTTTTTAAATTATTAATTCAGAACATATGCGTGGTAATTTGGTGTGAAAATAATGTAAGAAATGAAAAAATCCCTTTCAGCTCGCCGGAAGGTGGAGGTAGATTTCACCGGTGCTAAGTAGAGGATAAAAAAATTTCTACCTTAAACTTAAGAAAAACTTCAGATTTACTCAATACGACAATGGTTGTATGTAAAAAAAGTTTCGCGTGTTTAGCATACGACAAGCCCCATCTTGCAATTCCAGCAACATTTTGGTCATCCCTTGCCGTAAGGGCTGCTCATATCAAAAATTGTTTCAGACAAATGTTTTAGGCAATGTTTAGAGGACAAACGCAGATTTAAACCGATTCGATACTTTTCCTATTAACAGAGTTATGATTTTTTTTATCTCTGAAAGCCCATTTTTTCTATCCCCTGGGCCAATGATTGGTGATATCAAAAAAATTTACGTACATAAGTTTTAGACCCTCATCCAAAGAATAGTAGGAACTTTAAACGAATTCGATATTTTACTTAATAAGAAAGTTATAGCGATATTTTTTTTCGACAAAGCCCCCATTTCCACCCCCTTGGTCCGATTTTGGCCATTAACGAACTCGAGCAAGATTTTGGGTCGTTATGTTTTATGTATCAATTTTAAAATGATTGGCACAAAATTACGGCAGTTATCTTGTCCGCAAAAAAGTGAAATATATATAAATGTATATATAAACTTGAGCTGAAGGTGGCTTTGGGATCTGGGGAATGTGAAACGCGAAGATATGTCGAAATTTTCCGGAAGTCGAATCATGATACCCATCACAGTAAGTAGCTTTTTTATGAAATCTACCTAAATGTCAAGCGTGATAAGAGATTCGAGCACGGGACAGATAGTACTTTGATGAGTTTCTCTATTCTTTCTGTTCCATCTTATTTTTTCTATTAATAGATAATGTAAGATAAAATACAATGATTATGCAAGTAAGTATGCAATAACGGAGAATTAGTGAATGGAACAACTCTTACTAGAAAATAAATTTTAAAATAATACTCTAAAACCAACAACCCTTATATCATATCTTCCTGGTAAGTTATTAAACTGTTCCTTAATAAGCGGACTCCTCTGTAAGAATTAAAAAGCATTTTGTTATAACATATTTTTTGGCGTTGCAAAAATTCTTATATTTACATCTGTTAATAAGTTGAGGTTATGGACTGACTGTTTTTATATTATTTTCCTTCCTTTTCCAGTTTTTGCAGACTACTTTACAATCAAGCTACCCTTACAAAATACAACAGATTGACAATTTACAAAATCTAACGATGAAGTTGCCGCCACTAACTCTATACCATTTTCCTGATAAACGCATAATGTTCCATCTATCCGACGTTAAAAGATAAGTTAGCGTATAAGTAAATAATCGCATTCAAATAATTATTTCACATTTTGTGAAACAATAAAATGCATTTAATTTTAATGTGATACTGAACCAAACTGACAGCATTTAAAAATTAAAATCTTAGTATTTTCCAGGCAGTAATATTTTAATGAACTATTCTTACTACTAGTAATAAAAATTTACTTTATCTGATATTTCGTACTTCTGTACATAGAATTTCATGAGTGTACGAATTAATCGTGTAGTCAAATTCAGGAAACGCAGTGCATGGTTAAATTTATTTATTGTCGGTCTGCTTAAAAAAGATATTTTGAACACACATCTGCAACCAGTAGGTAAGTGTATACTTCAATCACTTTATCCTATCGATCAACGTTTAACATTTCATTTAATCAAGCATCTAATTAGTTAAGCACGTGACTAAAATTAAAAATATTATGTCTAGTGTAACTGCACACTATTCATACATCACGAATCGTCAAGATGTTGATATGATTGACAGCCCGCAGATAGCCTACATTTTATTTATCTAACATCTTGATAGAACGTCCTGAAGAATGAGTAAAACGCAAGACAGAGAACCCGTATGACGAGAGAGAACTGTGCTTGAGAATAGGGGCAAAACAGGCTAGGCTGTTACCACATAACGGCTATACAATTTTTGCAGGTGTTCTGTAGAGTGGATTTCCTTATAAATTTACCCTAAGTTTGTTACAACTTAAGTTTATTTCTTTTTCTTTATAATTATATTTTTGTTTGCATTAAATTTTCGTAGCACATATATAAAGATTACATCTTTGTAGATATTAAATTCACATCTGTTCTACATGAACAGAAATTAAAAAATTTTCGTTTAGTATGATGAAGAAGAATAATGATTTAGCATCACTATTAATCAATTTTATTTAAATTTCATTCTTTAACTTAAATTTATCATTTCTTTTCAGCAGAATATACACTAAAGTTACCATCAAAATGGTCCCTTTTTTTATTGATCCAGTGACTCACGAAACAGTTCTGAATTCTAATATCCTATAAGCTGTTGATATAACAAAAAAATTATCAGTTCTCTGGTAGTAAGCCAAATGAAAATTGTAAAGAGTAGCTTTGGTAATGAAAAAAACAAAACACGAATTAATTATTTTTATAAATGAAATAAATGTAAAAATATTGATACGATCTTTAATAATTTTATATCTGTTTCTTCATTTATGTTAATCAATCAATTTACAGTGGACCTTTTTTTAACTTTGTAACTTTTACTTCCTTGTTCGGATTAAAGGAAGTATTGTGATCGCGATAATTTCGATTTTCAGATTTCAACGGAAATATCCATTTTGACCATCCTTGAACTCATTTTGACTAGTTTCGGCGAGACGTCTGTACGTACGTATGTACCTCCCATAACTCAAAAATGATTAGCCGTAGGATGTTGAAATTTTGAATTTAGAACTGTTGTAACATATAGTTGCGCACCTCCCTTTTTAATTGTAATCGACTGAACCAAAAGTGTCCAAAAAAGCCCAAAATCAAAAATATTAGATTTTGTACTTTTTCTTAACTGCAGTAATAAGCCCTCATTGAGAACTTTACAACGATAAGTGGTCCTTATTTTCATTGTTCCAGAGTTATAGCCAAACAAAAGTTTAATTAATGAAATATTTGGATCTTATAAGGGAAGGCACATCGGTTCGAATGAGGCTTCATCTCCTTTTTTTTAATTTTTTTTTTCACTTCTTTTTAATTTAAATATATTATATATAGTGCTAGTCGTTTCATTTCGGTATACCCCCTACATCCCACATCCCTAACAATTTGTTTTACATATTCCAAACGTTGCCTGCCTACGCAATTTCTTCCTTCTACCTGATCCTCTAATATTAAAGCGACTATTCCAGGATGCCTTAATATGTGGCCTATAAGTCTGTTTCTTCTTTTAACTATATTTTTCCAAATGCTTCTTTCTTCATCGATTTGCCGCAACACCTCAGAAGTTATTAATGAAATAAAATTTTATGTATTTTTAAAAATGTGTGTATGCAATTTAATAGGCATTATTACCTATGTGTGTGTATAGATGTGTGAAGCATCTGATTATTTAAAAAAAATTGAAAATTATAATTTTGAATCGAATTATTTTTGGATTTTCTAGTTTAATTTCTGTTCAATTTTATTTAGTTATTCAGGAATTTCTGTTTAATTTTATCTTCATTAAAGTTAACTATAGTGACAGAAAAATAGACCTTCACAAGAACAAAATAGGCACAACTGAGGCATACATCCCGATCTTTAATAAATTGTAAAAAATTCTTAATATTCTCCTTAAGTCGGAGTTGATCATTATTTCGTTTATTTGTTTTTTGTTGCCAATCATTTAATCGCACTTGAGTTTTATATAATTCTTCTGATTTTAATTTTTGTACACGTTCTCTAGTTTTCAAATTTTCTTCTTCTTTATATCTATCATCTTCTCTTAATGTTTTTATTCTTTCTTTATTTCCAACATTTCTTCCTGTTTATTTTTTTTTGTTTGCAACATTTTGCTTTTTTTTCATTTTTCTAGCCTTTTTTAATTTAAGTATATTGATTTATTCATAATTTTTAACATCTGATTGTAAAAAAATTACGATAAATTAATTCAATAATAATTAAAAAATGAAGAAAATATCATAAATTATTAATGAAATAAAATTTTATGGTATTTTCATTCAAAGAAAAAATGTGTGTATGTAATGTAACAGGCGTACACGGAAGTCGTGTAGTGTTCACATCAGAGTTTTTTTATAAATGTCCTTTATTTGGATTTATACCTTAGGCCACTACTGTCTTTTTAATCTATTTACTCGAATTGTTTTATATCATTTTTCGTTAACTGAGTAATTTTCTAAATGGGAAGAAATGGGGTAATAAACCAATACTTAATAAAGGTTTTATATAAAGTTATAACAACTTTTACAGTTAAACCTAGATTCGATAATTTTTTTAAATTATTTTTTCCCTATAATGATAATAACTATAATATAAGTCCTCATTATAAATGAGGACTATAATAAGTCCTCATTTTATAATTATATTTAGTAAAGTATTTTTTTAAACTTCCGTCAGAAGCAGAAGACAAGTTTTATAAATATATTTAGCCTTCACTCTTCACCAAATAGATTGATTTTGATAATTCATTATTCAATTGATAAATTTCATTTCTACACAGACGATTTTTAAATTATTGTTTTATTCATTTTCAAATCTGCTTAGAATTGTATTTTTATAGCGTAATGATGTATAGCCGTCGTTATTATATTAAAAATATTTTCTTGAAAAAGTAACGGAAATTATAGGAAAATATAAATAAAAATATTTTTAATATTCCGCCACTCCGCCGATCTCGGCCAATCATTCCTGAGACGTGTGGTTAATTGAAATCCAACTACCAAAGAACACTGGTATCTACGACATAATATTCAAATCCGAATAAAAGCAACTACCTTTATTAAGATTTGAACCTAAGAACTTTCGACTTCTAAATCAGTTGATTTATTACGTCGAGTTTACCACTAAATCATCTCGGATAAAAAAAAACGATTTTTAAAAGATTCCCAAAAAAGTAAATAAATATTACGTTTCAATTCTTTTAATTTCGAATTTTTGATATCAAATTAAAAAGTAATTTGTTGATGATGGTTTATTAATTTGGTCTCGACTTATGAAAGTCGTAAATAAAGAATTATTTATTAACGTTATCCAAAATTTGTTAAAATTTTTTTTTGGCTAACACGAAAATAATAGTAAGTAAATACATAAATATGGAACGAATAATTAATATCTTGAGAATAACGATAGTTTTTTTCCAATTTTTTATCATTGTTGAAAGGGAAAAGGATTTAAATTACAAAAATTCTGAGAAAGATCAGCTAAATCGCTGCAATCTATTCGCAATGTTTTTTTTTAATCTAACAATATTTCAAGATTAATGTCATTGCCGATAATTTGTCGTGATAGGTTTTTGTGGTATAATATGGTTCAGTATTATATGAAGTAAAATTACAATACTTTACTGTAATCGGGTTAAAATTTCATTTAACAGGTGAATTTTTATTTTTATTGATAAATTAATATTTATTTGATAAATTAATAGTCTTAGAATTGGTATACTTTGAGAGATCCACCGACTCACGAATCATAGTTGAATTTAAGATCCACTGGAAAGGACATAGAATATCAAACGCACTGTTATACGGAAGATAAATTTGTTGACTGTCATTATTACTAAATAATTATGATTTCATAAGTTACAATAAAGTAGAAGTGAAAGGTAATGTTGAGACGAGTTGAGATTGCCATCACGAAGAATTCGGGATATACATAATATTTCTACAAAAATTAAAATTAAAATAATTTAGATTTACTCTTAATAAACATTAGGTTTCATTTATATTTATATTTTTGTTAATACTTTTATTTATACTTCGTTTTCATTATTTAAATTTTATCACCTATCAAAAGGCAACTTAATTACTTAAGAAGTATTTTGATATAATTTCTAATCAGAATGTCTAAAAAAAAACACGTTCCGTACGATTTTGATAATGTTAACACACACTTGCAGATGTATAAAATACTATATTTTATTTATTAATTTGTTTCGATATGAGAAGAGGTGACTGCCCAGGAATCCATTTAGATGGAGGTTATTTCTCGCGAGCTGAACGAGTACAGTATTTAGTTATTCACCTAGATCGTCATCTAACAGGAAGGTTCACATTAAGGAATAAAGGAAACAACTAGATATCAAATTTAAGGAATTATAATGATTATTAGGCAGGAAATAGCAACTATTCCTATGTATAAGCTACGTTTGTACTAAGTGATTCTAAAATCGGTTTGGACATCCGGAATCCAACTCTGGGATACGGCGAGTACCAGCAATATAGAGATTATTCAGCGTTTCCAGAATAAATTTGAAAAGATTCTTTACACTGACGCCAAGGTTATACGGAACTACAAATTCACGAGTACTTAGGGATACCGTGTGTTCCAAAGGAAGTAGATAGATTTGCAACCAAAATAAGTACGTAAGCTATGTAGCTATTAACCTCTTAAAAAATGGAGAAGAGTAAGGCGATTATAACGGGTACATGTGGACCTAGGAACCTAATAGTGATACTCAGGACGATGTTATTAGTTGTGCGCCATCAAGATGTTTAAGTAATGCTATGATCATTTATGCTTCTAATGCTATTTGTTCCTATGTTACTAGTTTTACTTTCCCGACTAGCACTATAGCAGAGATATAGCTGCAGAAGGGAAAGTATTGCAGTCAGTCTAATTTGGGCAAATGCGGTTTTCACCGGCTCTTGACGTTTTGACAACTTTTTTTTTTCCCCTACAGCCTGGACTGAATTTGCAGTCAAACATGACTCAGTCCAGGGGCGTGTCCTTGCGACTCTAACGGACCTCCTCGTCTGCCGGCAGTAGGTCCGGCATGGCAGGTCGGCTCGCCGGTTTTGGATCTTCTTGTTTTAATTTGCCTGCCTCTAACTTAAGAGGTAGGGCTAACCGGGCCCGGCTATGTCGTTCCCGGGACCCCGCCCCATCCGCTGGGACACGGTCTTTCCTCCAATTTTTTTTTAACCCGGAGGGTCGGGAGCTCCCGCGCCTCCTCCATCCCGTGCAAGCACGGACGAACGGCAGCTAAGTACGGGATTGTCCTTCCCCCCCACATCTTCCTCCCGGGCTTTAGTCTGCTCCTCCATTCTCTGTAATCCTTTCCTTCCCTCTTTAGTATGTCTAAAACCAGGTACTTCATGTTTAGCCATTCCCGTAAACCCTTTAACGTGTATGGAACAGCGGTTTCAGGTGTCATCCATCCGAGATTACAATTTAACTTGGTCCTATCCCACCGAGGATATTCGGTGGTTTTTAGGGGGTGTCCTGCAGCTCGCAATATATGCAATTCTGGAACATCCGTCTCCCAAACCGGTACAGATATTTCCAAAATTCTCCGTAACCGGAGAGAAACTGTGTGACGTTTCGACACCTAAGGAACCTAAAAACCCGGATGGAAATTAGCCGGATGTTCGTATGTACTAGTATGTATCTCACACCTTATATCTCCAGAACTACTGGACCGATTTTGACCAAAAATTGGTCAGATTACTTCTTTAAATGGGGCATTGATGCCATTAAATTTTCAACTTAAAATTCAAGAGAGTGAGCCTGTACAGCAAGGTCACCCTCAGTAATTAAGGTCTTATTTTTCTTAGGTACATTCATTAAGTATTAAAAAATAATAATATCTGAAAAAAACTTTTTTTTTTAAATTGCGCCCTCACCCCAAAAATCCTATAAACTAGTGGCTAAGTGGGTATACTGCATCAATAGCCCCCCGTTACCACAAGGAGCGCTACTGTAGCACTGACGTATAGCTGTTGTAGAAAAATATATTTAAATAAAATGATAAATATTTTAAATTAAGTTGTGGGTGTTAGCCGTGCATCAGAAAAAAGCCGCGTGACGGGAAAGTCCTAAAAGCTGTTGTCAGCTTTTTTCTTTTTACGTTGTGGTTTTATTCGTAGTACTGGGCATTATTATGAATTCTAGATCATTACTGGCTGGACTTCATCAAAGCTTAACCTACCTTTGATTTATCAAACAATAAACCTTTGATTTATTGTTGATGTCTAGAATAATTTAATTAAATTGTTTCAAGGGAAATTCGTTTATAACTTGATTATTGTCATGAAATTTGCTTATGGTTTCTAATCTAAAAACCGATTGTAACTATAATTTGAGATAAAAAAAAAATTAATTTGTTTATTCATTTAGTCAGCAAACACCCAATTTCAGACATTATTATTTTTTTATTATGATGATAAAATGATGAATAAATGAAGATGAGGTCTAAACTTCAGATCCTTGCTGGGAACCCAAGACAGAAAAATCAGAAGCCAACTTAGTACCAGGAAATAATACTCACAAATTTACTAAAACTATTAGGCTCGTTCTTTTTTTATCTCTTTGCCCCATTAAATTTTAATAATTTATATATGAAAAATTTGATTTTTTTTGTATATTTTTAGCATCTTCGGAATCCTTAAAGTATTTGGAAAAAATTAATTTCTTAATTTAAACTTATTTAGGTTATGTACCATTTTAAAAATGTAGATTTATATTGATTTAATGTCAATGTTTTATTTCAATAATCTAAATAAAAAATAATTATTAAAATTGCTAAGTTAAAAGTAATAATTATTAATTGCTAAGTTCTAAAAGTACTAATTTATTTTATACAGAGAAGAAAGTTTTTCTTATTAATTTTAAAAAATTAACAATTTTATTTATAAATAAGTAATGCATTTATATCGAATTAAGTAGGAAAGTGAAAAAAAACCTTCAAAGAATAAAAATGTATAAGAATAATTTTCTTTGAAATGATAAAGCTGTATGAATAAGGCAAAAGGAAACGTGCAAGGATATCATGTACTTTATCCTCTTCATAAAAACAACAGCCAATACTCTGTGTTAAAATTCTATATTTTTTTTTTCATATACACACTCACATTGTATAAATATGAACCAAAACAGAAACAATATATCAGTTTAACATCCTTTCAATGAAATAACGGTAATGTTCTTTTGGTTTTCTTCATGTATCTTCTTCCCTCATATAGACGTATATTTTTTTATGAAATATGTCAGATGGTTTCAGAAAAGGAGAATTGGAGAAATGTGTGTTATTATTTGTGCTAACATAAAGGTTATTATCCAGTATAGAATCAACGGCTAACAAGACAGGATGGTTCTGATAATAGGCGACAGGGGTGACAGGAAACGAGATCGTTCATCAAATGATGACAGGGAGAAGGACCTACAGTCTCTCGAGCGGTTGCAAGAAATGAATCAATTCCATAAGAAGATAGCGGCGCCTACGACAGCTGCATCTGTTAAAGTATATTGAACAGGCCACTGCACCGCACCAGACCACGTAACCGTTGCGTAAAGTGCAGTTGGTGCTTATAAACATCTGTTTCTTTCCTTAGGTTAATCATATTTTAGAAGGCCTTAGCGTCTCTGCATCTTGTACGATTCAATTTATGCGCATAATTTTATAAAGGTGTAATATTTTTACTTTTTCTCACAGAAAGTGGTAAAATATTTTTTTCCGTTTAATGAGACACTAAATGATTTTTTTTTTATGTGAAAAAAATTGTTTTTTCGGTTTTCACAATTTTAAATAACAATGTTTACTTTTATCAACAAAATTTTATCTAATTATAAGGGAAAATAGGTATAAATGTTGATTGTTATACAATCTCATGATGTATATTATAAAGACAATTCAACTTTGTAAATCAAGATTCAGTTATTTGTGTGATGATTAAATTTCAGATTTACTATTAGTCTGATTAATTCACAAACACAACTATTTATTTATTTATTAAACGGAAAAACTGCTTACTTATTCTTATTAACTCGAGAGAATACATTGTTTCCCACGCAAAGGTGTTTTAAAGTTAAAAGGGGTATTAAATTATTACTTTACACTATCTTGTTTTATCCTATTTTTTTTCCTGTTTGAATTGTAACACAAGTAAATCATAGGAGGTACAAGTGATATTAGCAACAGTCAATTATCTGAGAACAATCATACTTATTAATATTTATCATAAAATCATTCTGGAAGTAAAATGAGTAAAGGCTGAATATCTGAACGTTTATAGGCTGAATATCATCTGCTTCTCGTAAGGCACAGAATGCTAATGTGCATATTTCGGCTCGATGAAAAAGGCAACGGGTTAGGTAGAAGCATTAGGTGTTTGTTATTTTCAAGAAGGGTATGTCAGTTTCATGAATGACTGATGTTCTATTTCAGACTGCCAACAACCGTTTGTTTGCTTTTCATTTAACACATATAAACGGAACCTATAAATAGTACTTAATATTCGGTATGTGTAAGTTATCAACATGAATACTGATTTGACTCTTTCGAATACTGCCAATTACTGTTGCATAAAGCCTAAGTAGCATTAGAGAAAAATATCTGGTCTGTAGTTATTACGGTAATGTGCAATTCTTTTTCCCCTTACCTGCAAACTAAATTTATTACACATTTTAAGATTAGGGATAATTGAATAATAAAAACAACATGTTATTGCTTCCTTCAGTCGCAATGCATAAAGTCTCATTTAAGTAAATTTAAACAATCATTATTAAATAGTTAATTTAAATTACGTTTTACAAACTCATTTCTATGAAGGATTAAGCTCTTAACCTTTAACTGTGTCGTTTAATTTCTTCACTACGTAAATAATAGGATCTGTTATGTAGTCTCCGATTGTCCCTTCTCTCATAATGCATATATTGTTAATAATCTTAGGATTGTCCTTCCTGGCTGACCCTTTCTAAATTTTGCTTTCATTGATTTCATTAATAAATCACTTTTACATTTAGGCATTCAATATCTTTCTCATATCCTGAGTCTGTAGTTGAAATGAAATTGAATAGTCCCATTGCCTTAAAAAATAATAATAATTTTCTATGCCGGTATTTTGCATTATTCAATAACGTTCCTAAACTAAATAAAATTTCGGGAAGATAGTTCTGAATGTCATAATTTTTACTGTCGTAGTTTTTGTATTACTCAGTGCACAGCGCTTACTGATTTCTGAGCTTACTTTCAGATTCGTAAATAATTCACATGTCATCCGCAGATAGGAAATATTTAAAGTAATCATCATTACAGGTAGGGTTAATGGCTAAGAACGATGGTCTGAACGTATGCATTTACTAAACTCCCACATATTCGTTCATATCCCTAATCATCAGTACATTTCATGTGTGTTATTAAAGATATACTAATAAAAAAGCATTTCAATTCAAAAACCTTACATTAAATTTAATACATTTATAACTTCTTGTGAAAATACAGTAATTTAAACTTATATACCTACAAATATAAGACTTATTATATGTGTATAAAAACAGTATTCGTTTATATAAATTCCTAAACATTAGGGAAATTTTTTTATTATAAAATGGGAAATTGCTTCTTGATGATTTATTTATTTTTTATTTTGCGATTCTGATTACTATTACATAGAGCGTTATTCAAATTGTAATACATAAAGAAAAACAAAAGTTATTCAGCGATTGATAACGATAAAAATATATAAATTATAATTCCGCTTACCAACCAATGTAACTATTATGTTCTAGCGCTTTCGGAAGTTATTTTTCCATCTTCTTCAGGGACATCTGATAAACTTGAATATAAATAGTCATTTCACATATTAATTTCATGTAGATAAAAAATTAAAATAAAGATAACAATCGAGACGCTTTTATCTACTAGACGTACAAATGTATGACTTATTTTATAACTTGACGATCGATTGTTATATTTGTGGAAAGTTTATTTTATTTTTATTTTAATCTAAATTAAATTAATATGTGAAGTGATTACTTATATACAAGTTTATCAAATGTTCCTGAAGATGGAAAAATAACTTCCGAAAGCACTAGGACATAATAATTAATTATATTGGATGGTAAGCGGAATTATAATTTCTATATTATATATATAAATATATATATCAACGGGCCATGCTAAATAAAATTATGATAACGATAAACAAAGAATTTTTACAAATTACAATTCATGATCACATGTATTACTTTTATAAAAAATATATTTGGAATAAATAAATTCTAAAGTGTATAAACAAACTGATTTTACAACTACCTCAGCGAAGTAAATATAATTTTAATCTTCATACACTTTTGATATGCATGCATACAAATAGTAAAGCCGATTTAATATATATATATAAATATATATATAACGTGGAATCTTTCTGAAAAGATCTATATCATCCTGCCATAATAACTCCCTAACTTTTAGTGTGAGGAACGTAAATGCGGTGTCATTTTATAATCTTATTGATCAGCTCGCCGATACTAATTTTAGTTTGCGTCACTGGCGAGCGGGTTGGCGGGCAGGGAGCACTGCGCAGATCGGCCAAAACCGGCGCTCTCGCTCATTTCCATTCAGTGTAGCTCACGACTTAGAGTGATAGTGCGGATATTCGTATATTTGTGTTTAAAGTTTGTCGAGATAGATCGATTTAAGTAATAAGTATATTTTGGAAAATATTTATATGTAAAAATTAAAGTAAACATGTTAAAAAGTATAAAAATCTAATATGTCAGCCTCAGCCCGGAAAATTTATAAATTTATATTTATATTTCGGTAATTTATATTTCCGCCTGGCTTTATAAATTACGCATATCGTTGGAAAGGGGAGGTTATGGGCCCCACACACACACACACACACACACACACACACACACACATACACACACACAGGTACCCCAGTGCTCAGTGCCGGCGAACGACGAGACTTTTTCGGGAGCGTCGCAAACTGGCACGGCGCGCTCAGTGAATGACGCCGACGGCGCGAGCACCTTTACCGCTGCTTATTATGCCTTATGTATCTTACTTCTCATATCACAGACCAGTGTTGAACAAAATTGTCGTTGAATATTATTCGAAATAAATATCATGTACCATTTAGTGTCTATGTTAAAATTAAATTAAGTATGCAGTCAATATCTCGTTTTAATTTCAATCCAGTGACTCGCTCTCATATAGATCGACCAATTTATCTGTAGAGTTGGCCAAATGAAGAAACTAAAATTTTCCACTAGAGACTTTCAGTTTTGTTTAAAAAAAAATACGATGGTGGCTCCCCCTTTTAATTCTACAAATAAGTTGGTCGGTCTGTAGCTTGGAGGAACTTCATCCAAGGTCTGTAACGTTTCACGTTAAATCAATGGCCTTGCGTCTCGACGCAGCCCCACCCGATTTTTTCACTGATAAATTGCCTGACTCTTTTTATGTTAAAAATTTAAAATAATTTCTGAGTATTTGACAAAAAAGTGCTTTTACCGTTTATCATTTTATTCAGATTTTCATTGTTCTTGTATATATGCATCCATCTGGCAGAAAGTCATTCTCTAAATCTGCTGTCTACATTTAAGTAAAGCTTGACCAGGTATAGAATAATACCAAATATTGTTGTGGTTACTTCCTTTTTTCCGCTCAGACTCACTGCTAAAAAGTTATGGTTATTTAACTAGACAAAATAAATTTATCATAATAAATTAATCAGCCAATAATTATTATTCACATATTTTCTGTATGTGAGGCTTATTTATGTGAGTATATATTAATAATGCGTTTCAGTTTAATAAATATGTTTACATTATGTATAAACAGTTGTAATATGAAACTGATGTTAAAAATTATTTTCATATTTTATTTTCGTTTTAGTGTAAAAAACTGCACCATTCAAACGATATGGACTTTATTATTGCAGACTAAGTATTTGCTAGTAGTAGAATACAAGTTTCTATTCTCTAATTAATTTACTTTTAATAGATCTACTATATGATTAATACAATAATAATAATATTTTATATATGTATATATATATACTCGTATATATCTACTAAATGCGTCATACTTATTGTTGAAGATGTCTAATTATATTTATCTAATTAAAAAAGGCTCTTTTATTCTTTAAAGTCTATTTTAAAAATAACAATTAATGATATCATTGCTTTAAATATAGGTTGTATTATAATGACTAAAAAAATCAAGGTCTTGTATCTGTAATTATTTTCACTCGCGAGATTATCATTAATCAAACTCTTTATTAAAATTGACGGCAGTTAATATTTATTTTATTGACAGATTATTTATGTTCGATTTAAAGTTTGGTTATAATTATAATTACGAAATTCTGATAATTATTGAATTCGTAAATGGATTTATTACAGAAACGTGTTGGTTGGCCATCTACGTCACGAAATATTTTTTAAGATTTTATATTTTCCACAACTGAAAAAGTCTAGCTTTGAACCTTTAATAGTTAAAAATACACTGATCTTAAGAGATGTACAAAAAACAAACAAATGAAATGTTTCCTTTTGATTTTGAATGTACAAAAATATTTTTTTATTATTACACTTTAAAATACCGGTCTACCATTCAACATATGTAGGTAGTTTACTTAATCTATATAAAAGTGAGCGCACGATAGGACAGTAGTTTTGATAGAACGTCCATTACATTCAAGTTCTACCAATATATCTATTTTACTGAAACCATATATATTTTTTGTAACACGTTTCTATTCCTACATCTATCTAAATTTACTATAGTTCAGCATATTATGTTTATTCTAAAAAGATCCTACAACACAGAAGTTTGGTTTGTCTTTGGAAATACAGTTTTATTGACAAATTCATATTCTATATATATATATATGTGTGTGTGTGTGTGTGTGTGTGTGTGTGTGTGTGTGTGTGTAAAACAAAATCAACACCTCAACGCTTGTGTGATTCTCGAACACTGCATAGTTCAACAGATGGGCTGAACAGCGTTTTACATATGCGCAAAGTGAAGTAGGTGAAAATTGGGAAACAGCCCCTACTATAGAATAGCTAATCATAGCTAAGCTGTTCTTTTTATACGAACCTAAACACTTAAATACATCGCCTGCTATTTCTGTGCATAATAAATAAAGCAAGAAAATCCTAGCTAAGCTTATGTATGGTCGAACAATTCATCAAAATACCAATCAAATGTTTTTTGTATTACTTGTCTGTTAAAAATTTTCATTAGTATTATTTCATTTTCTTATTTCATTCTCGTTTTTGAAAAAAAGGCTATCTGAGCACAAATTTGCCACAAGAAATAATGAATATAATTTTCCTTAACGATAAATTACGGCAGATTTTTCGGTTTAGTTTTCTTAATAAAGAACTACAGACTGTGTTAAGTGTTTAAATTGAGTTTCATTTATTTCTTTGTATTGTTCTACAAGCTGGAATATAAAATAATTATATTTTAATAGAGTCTTTTTTTTATAAGTAAATTCTGTTCATATTAAAGTTACAATCATTTCTAATTGCCTTTAGAACTATTGTATAATTTAAAACAGAATTTAAATCTTCCTCTTCATTTTTTTACAATAATTCGATATTCACCTGTTACTATCTGGAAATTGGGATGAAATCTACGATGTAGCTATCCCCCAAGTCATTTCATCGATATCAGTTTGTACTACTGTACTATTTCAGGAGTTTGCTACTATTTATCCTTTAAAAATGATTCCAACATTTTTCCTCCTTTGATCGATTGATAATCCCAACAACGCTTAGAATTCTCAAATCCTTTTACTAATCTAATACCTCTCGCTAATCTTAGCACCGCTTCCCTGAACTTTGAGTATAAGATGCCATTTTTTTCTATCGTTTACAAAATTATGGGACGGCCAACATAAAAATAGACTAAAATATTTATTTTTTAAATATTGTTTTTTCTTTTTAATGGTTATTTATAATATGTTTATCTTGCAAAGTTTTATCTTAATTTCTTGTGACGCTTTCAATAAAGCTGCAATTATTAGTAAGCTACGTACGATAAATGCGGTAGAACTTTCTCAGCTAATGATTTCTATTTTCACATATGTCTTTTTTAACAGAAATCAATGATGTTCTCCTAGTTCAAAATAGATAAATTTAAATAGAATTTGAAGCAGATCATTTATATTCTGTAGCAGGACTGTTTTAACAAAAAAAGATCCCTTTCGGCACGCCAGAAGGCGGAGGTAGATTTCACCGGTGCTAAGTAAGGTATAAAAACTATTTCCACCTTAAACTTAAGAAAAAATTCAATTTTACTCAATACGACAATGGTTGCATGTGAAAAAAAGTTTCACATGTTTTGCATACGACAAGCCCCATTTTATAATTCCAGTAAAATTTGGTCATCCCTTGCCACAAGGGTTGGTCATATCAAAAATTGCTGCAGACAAAAGTTTTTGGTAATGTTTAAAGGACTAAGGACTACTTTAAATCGATTCGATACTGTGTCTATTAAGGGAAGTATGATATTTTTTGTCTTCGAAACCCCATTTTTTCCACCTCCTAGGCAAATGGTTGGCGATATCAAAAAAACTTACTTAGATAAGTTTTAGGCCCTTATTTAAAGTATTTAAAGAATGGTAGAGACTTTAAACTAATTCGATGTTTTACCTAATAGAAAAGTTATAGCGATATTTTGTATTTTTTTCGAAAACGTACCCCATTTCCACCCCATTGTCTTATTTTGGACGTTAACAAACTCAACCGAGATTTTGGGTGGTTATAATTTATGTATAAATTTGAAAGTGATTGTGGAAAGTTATGGCAGTTATCATATCCACAAGAAAGTGAAATATATATATATATATAAATTTTTGAACTGAAAATGGTTTAGGGGTCTGGGGGATGTGAAACGCGAATATATGTCGAAATTTTACGGAAGTAGAATTATTGCACCCATACAATAGGTACCTTTCTTATGAAATCTACCTAAAATATCTAGGTATTTAACTGCACAGCCTTTGTATTTTATATTGATTTTATAACGGTGGAGCTACGGCTTCCTTGTCGAATTATCGTAACGGAGGTATTAAGCTGTTTTAAATGTTTTATTCTGTCTTGATTCTTAAAATTTTTGAAATAAATGGATCGTCTCTCTATAATAGAATTCTGTATATCTTCTTGACTCACTTCTACGGTATGAATTAATTTTCTATATAAATTACACTCTCTACTACACCTTTCTAATTTATATAGATTCTAATTATTATTTCTACTTCATAAAGCATCAGATGATTAATTCAACTAAAACATTACAGCTTATTTAATACTACACACGTGTATTTGTATCTATACGAATAAACCTTTAACTATTTACTCACGTACAACGGTTAGACGATTCGCAGTACTCGTGCTTTAACTTCCATGTCAGTATTTTACGTATTCACACACGCACTTAAGAAATAACGTACGCCATTTTTATTACTGTATTACGTATGAATTTTTTTTCTACATGACTTACAAGCACTATTAGTTTGTTTTCATAGTTTTTTACTTGCTGGTAGAACTTTAATATGAATTTCACGTGAAAAAATAATTATGAAGTTAGAAGAATAAAAACAGAAATAAATATAATTTGTACTTACAAACTCGAATGAAGTAGTATATACAGAATGTGTAATTAATATAAAATAGTACTTAAAATATTTATAAAAATAACTTTTTAATGATTAATTGAATATAATTTAAATTAAACAGAAGGTTTAATTTATCAGAGAGAGATTTTCAGCTGTTCTTATAGCATCACTAGCGGTGCTTTTTTCCAACAGACCTACCACGTATTTAGATTATGGTCGGAGAAGTATAAGATCTGAACTGAGTCTAAGTAAATTTCTATTACTTGGATTTTGCATTTTTTATCTTATTTTTTAATCTTTAAGTGTTTTAAGATGTAGCCCTTTTTTGTGAATATGTTGAATAGCTAATCTCTTATTTACTCTTAACATTGCACATGTGGATTTTTCTATTTGTTAGATGCCAAATGAAGGATGTATGATTCTATTATGCTGTGAAGAAACTTCCAATAAGTTTAAAATTAACTCTATTTGTTTTTAAAATCTAATTGTTTTGTGTTACTTTCATTGCCGACAGATATACGTAATGAAATCAATATCAAATAAATTATTGTGTTAAATACTTTTTAGCGTAATTATTAATTTTATTCTAATTTATACTTTATGCCCGTTTTGTAAATCTCTTTTTATCTAGGATTATTCGATCATATTACTGTTAATGTTAACGCTTTTGCTGACAGATCATGCATCTACGAATAGTAGGGTGTAATTTTTTATTGTATCGGAAATACGAATGACAATTGATTCTGAGCATGGCTGTACGCGTTATGTGGGGTGCGCCCGAAATTCGAAGCACGTCCCGTTTTGAGTGATGTGGAAGGTTACGGCCTGGTAAATGGAGGGAGCGAACTCGTCGTGTGCCGCTCGCTCCAAGTCGGGCTCCCTCTCATATCTTTCATTTAAATTCTAATTGCAAAGTAATGTATAAAGGATGCAGCCGGATGCCCGAGTCTTACGGGTGTTCCCTTCGTCCTCTGACTTCCTTCATTCGCTTTTACATCTTCCCCCTATCGCTCTCTCTCCTACTTTACAACACGAAAGAGACAACATCACACATTGTTTTGCATTCAAGAGATCAGTGCTTTATACCATAAACATTTCAAACACGAGTTTAACTTTATAAGTTTTGACTTACAACATTTTATCGTGTTTTAGTTTTGAATATATTTTAAAGTAGCTTTGCAACGGGCATTCTATGAGTTTACTCAGCACGTATCAAGTGTAAAGTATTGTTAAAGCAGCATATGCTACATTATTCACGTAAAAGTTCATGCGTACTAAAAGAAAACACCAAACTTTGTCATATAACTTGCTGTACATACGTAAGAGTAGAAATTACTACGGTAGACTTAGTTCTTATTTCGTCATAAAGTCTTAATACACTATATTTAGAAGTTACAAAATAAAATTAAAACAGAAAACTTTCGGCAGTAGTTAAGGTTATAATTTTAATAATTATTACAAACATAAATATGAGCAGAAATTGTTTTTCCAATGTAAAATATGGAACTTATTTACATACAAGTTTTGCTGTCTCAGATTAATTAAATCCGAAAATATAATTATTTCAGTTACTAAAATTGTCCTAACATTGACATAGTATTCGTTTGAAATTAAATGTATTTACTTCAGTCGCTTCACTGATTTCATTCATTTCTCCATTGCTTTCTACTATAAGCCAGTCTTTTAACCTCAACATACATGCTACATTATACATCCTCAATTATTTGTTGAATATATTCCTGTTATTTCTTTAGAGTTTTTATCCTTTATACTTTCTTAAAAAGCTAAATTGATTAATCCTAAATGGTCTAATTTATATGGCAAAAAAGTTCGTTCTTTTAAGAAGATTCGGCAACAAGCAGTACATTTTACCTTGAATTGGTCTTTAAACTCTGTTCATTTCGTACTATATACCTCACGAAATTTAAGTATTTTTATTTAACGCATTTCAATAACTGACAGTGGTTTTTCTCGCTTCTTTTCCTGTTGAGCTTTCGCTTTCTAAAATCCTACTTTACATAAATGTTTTTTAAAGTAAATCTATGTTTGATACAAGTAGATTATTCTTTTGCGTAAAAGGTCGCACGGTATGTACATATGTTTTTTTAATCTTTTCTACTTCTCCATCTCTTGTAATTTTATTGGTACATAATCGAACAACGTAAAGAAAAATATACAATTATGTTGTTCTTTATTATCTACTCGGTTATTTCGCTGAAGATATGTTTTTGTAGCACACTGCCGAAACTGCAGAATTTGCAGTGGAAATTCTTCTTCTCTTCACAACTCTTTTATCATAACATTGTTATCTGAAATTAAAGAAAGCTGTTCAAGAAATTATCTTTTAATAATGCTAAAACACAGTTATACATAGCTTTAGATGTATTGACTCACCACAGAAGCTTTCGAAGCTTTTTCACGAGAATATAAATGAAATTTTGTAGCGTGTAAAAAATTCCATGCCTCATCGGGATTCAAACCTGAGAGCCCCGGATGAAAGGCGTAAATTCTACCACTCCCTCCAGGGAGGTCGGATGTTTAAGTAAAATACAAATCTTGGCAATGACGGAGAAATACCATGTTTCATGTACGAGTAGTACAAAATTTAAGTTACAGTGGTTTAACCGAGTCCTCAAATCTTGCTACATTTCCCGACTAATAGAATGTTAAAACTTTTCATAGCGATGTAAGATAGCTGACAATACAATATTCCATTGTTAATTTCATATATTTCTATATTATACTCGTTTTTATTTATATATATAGGGTAAGGTAAAAGTATCCGAACACCGAAATAACAAAAAAATAAGCATTTTTATTTACTATAGCACATTAAATGGGAAAGTTGTCTAGAATTTTGTTGAAAAATAAGCGGTGGACCCAAAAGTTGGGTCCGGATCCTTTTTCGAGCCCTTAAAAAGAAAATTTGATAAAATATTTTTTTAACTAAGATTAATTTTTGAATCTCTACTTCAGGTAGACTACAGTGTTGAAAGACATCGAATCTTGGCCAGCATGTAGGAAAGGAAACAAACAAAATTTTACTATGATGAAGAACGAAACAGCGATTCAGCGTAAGATGGTTAGAGAAAGCGCATTAATTATACCAAGAAAAAATGCAAATGATGATAAAGAAATCAAGCGAGCAAGATTGGATATTCAAAACAAATATAAAGCGCAGTTGAGAGGTACCGAAACATCAGAACAGCGTGAAAAGTTCGATTGGCACTTTAATGCCAGAACGAATCGCAATATTGTGTAACACAGACACCTCAAGACCGTGAAGCTTACTTGAAAGTCAACGCCAGCGCCACAAGAACATGAAATTAATTTAGAGAATAGGGGTCAACGTCATGAACGGAATGCTGTTCTTACAGCATTCGATAATGCAATCAGCTCGTTTTGTGATAGCATCTGGGAAATTTGTTCAAAACGATGCTATCCTAACTAGGTCTCAAGATTTCTATTTGCAGACCACATGTATCCATATCATTTCCGCCAAGTGAATTAGAACAAAAAAATCAATTGCTACATTGTGATCGCTGTGCAACTCATACATCAAACTAAAAAACGACAGCACCACCTAAGGCTTATTCGAACTATCTTCAACTAGGACGTGTACCAAATGTGATTCAAATATTCTCGCAATCAGAACAACGATTACTGTCACGCGTAATACCATTCGTTAAGGACATCATGTTTGATAGTTTACACGGGTAGAATGGCTTCAAAAGACAAGCAATTCTTTTTTCCCAGGACATCTTTGAAGTCGGCGAGAAATTACCACGTTTGCTTTCTAGATCAACAGAAAATTCAGGGATTGTGATCGTTTCGGAATGTATCGAAAACTTAACGATAACACGGGAGTTTCTAATATCTCATACACGGGTGTTCAATGCGTTACGTTGGTTGATCGAAATCAATACACTATAACGTAATCTTATCGTTGATTACAACGCCCAACTCAACAAGCAAGCATTGATTAGAATCACAGAGCCAATAGAAACCAACCATGTCAATAATGAGCCGCAACAAGCAAGTTTCCATATTCCAATTAAGTTCTCAGAATTTTAAGACATCGTTTCATTAAGCGACTACCGAAATTTTCAAATCAACATATGCAAGAGTTGAATGCTGCGTTATGGTGCTAGAGAATATTTTTAGAGCATCTATACTCTCACCTGGTATGTGGACTACTAACTCCTTGGATGTGAACTTGAATGAAGGCAATTCACTCTCACTGAACTACAAGAGGACACATACCCCATAGAGAACGGCTATTTAATGACTTACAACTTCGATATTATTTTATATGCATGGGAAATCCTTTCTCATACATGAAGAGCCTGATCTATTTGGAAACCTTAAAGACATACTGAATGAAGAACACATTCGACTGACGCATCGTGAAGCTTTGACGTACAGGATCATATGTTGTAATGCACTACAATGACAAATACTACTTCACAGACATACATTCATGAGAACTGACAGAAGCAACTGTCAAACAAAATGGTAGAGCGTGCCGCATCAGAGTATTTGTTTTTACTTTTTAGTATGAATTGTTTGGTTTTTTTGAAGAAAAGCTTGTTTAAATTTTTTTCTATTAAGTAGTTCATATAAATATTTAAATAAAAAATTTTTTTCATAAATCATATATAAAACATATGTAATATATAATTTAATAAAGTATATATATTTTCTATAATTATATTTCTCTTTGTGTAAGAAATATTGTTTTATATATATATATATATATGCAGCAGTTTTCTCTGTAATGAAGAGATTGAATGAGTTGATTTCTAGGGCTTTTCATCACTTCCAATTAGGAATCATCATGTATATGCTGAAAAAAGCTTAGTAGTAAATTGGGTTCTTAGCAGACGGCAGTAGGAAACACTTTACTTTTTACATTCCTTAACAGTTCTGACGTGAGACGCTTGTCATTCTTAAGAATGATTCTATTGTTTTCGTGAGTGACTATTATCTCATGACAGATCCCCTACTATCGTTAGACTGTCACCCAGCATACATACAACTTAAATAAATTTATTTATATTTCCTTTTAACTTATGAAGCTCAGCTGATATATTTTGCACATATATGCGTAGCACGGGAAAAAGGAGATATTGGAATGAAATAAAAAATGAATAAAAATATTTCATAATATTGAATTATTATAATATTGAAAAATAAATGCTGAAAAATGCAGCATTTATTTTTCAATATAATCCCCGTTTACACTGAAACGCTTTTCCCAACGTGTGACAGGTTTTTGCATTCCGTCACTGAAAACTATTGGCGGTCTTTATCGGATCCAAGTGCTTCCTTTACCTCATCGTCGGTGGTGTAGTGATTACCTTTTCGATCTCTCTTGATATGAGAGAAGAAGATGATAGGCTCAAACTTCAGGGTGCGGAGAGCCATCAGAGAGTTCGCGCCGTACCCAACGTGCACAGATTTTACGGTAACCCAATCGCTCGATAATATGGCCTACTCATTCTTTAAATATGCCTAGCTGAATAGCGATGGCTTGCTGAGTGATTCGCCGGTCACTTTAAAGCAACTCGTCCACCTCCTTTCGATGCTTCTCGTCAGTCACAGATGGTCGTCTGCTGCGAGGTGCGTCCTCAACTGTCGGTTTACCAGCTTCACATTCGCGAAGTTTCAACGACTACCTATTCAGAGTACTCCTTTCAACAGGTTTACTACGGAAACTGCTTTTAAACGATGAAAAATATTCCTAGGATACGCATTTTCTGCTGTCAAAAATTTGATCACTGCGCGTTGTTTTAACCGTGTTGACATATTGGCCGTACTCGACTCCATTTTAACCTACTACTGAAAACAAACCGGTAATCGGATTACAATGCATTATCATAGATTTGTAGGGGGGAGTTTAGCTATCATATGCTGTCACGCCCAACTTGATAGTACCTTTTGTCTCCGTGTAGCACGCTAGTGTGTACAATTTATCAGCCGATCCTCGTATTTATTAATAAAGAAAGTCCGTAATATTTTAGCAACTTCTCTCGGTTTGAAGGTATCATAACAATCTAAAAGATACAAGAAAAATGTTTTTTTAATAGAGAATCTTGCTTCGTGTCGATGTAACCATTAGTTTGCAATTTTCATTTAGACCATCATTATCAACTGATGTTCTACCTTGCGGCAGGTCCTTTACGTCAGCTCTGTCTCCATCCATTTCTGTCCCAATCCTTCTTCTTCGTTCACTTGTAATTTCCAATTTTCATCTCATTTATTAACTTCGGCCTTCTAATACGCTTCCTCTTTCCTTCTACTCAACCGTCCAGTGTATTTGTTAAGATTACACTTTCTCTAACCTCATATTCTAACCAATTTCCCTCATTTGTATACTTCCCTCATAATTATACATTTTTTTCTTTTTTAATTCTGTTCATTACTTCATCATTCCTCACTGTATCTGTCCATCTTACTTTCTCTATCCTTCTTTTTATCCACATCAAAAAGTCAATCAATTCCCTCTCCCCTTCCTTATCTTCTGTGCTTCACTTCCACTCTACATGTAGCATTTGACTAATTATTCCTTAACTCTTATTATTTCAGACTTTTACTACTAATTTAAATGTTCTCTTGTTAATTGAATATTGAATTCTCTTGTTAACTTTCTTTGCCACTGCTAACTTTCCTTTTATTTTCATTGGGCTCTTCCAGCCCTCTATCATCATAGTCCCCTAAATATTTGTAATTTTTTCTATTTTTTTTTCACTTGTCCTTACCACTAAATCCTCTTTTTGGTTATTTTCATTACTTTAGTTTTGCTATATTTATTTTTATTTCATGCTCTTTCACTTCTTTCTCCAGGATTTTAACAATCTTTGAAGCGCGTATTTGCTGTCGCTAGAATTATTCTAATATCAGTAAACATTTTGCATTTTATTTTTGTCCCTTATATTTATCAGTCTTCTAATATAATCCTTATCATATGTTCAAAGTCAATTTTGATCATCTACTCGTAGATATATAGAATAAAATATTTTAATGTACGCGCATTTTTCATAATGTTAAGAAAAATCTTAGTAAAGTAGTTTATTATACGGGTAGAAAAATAGAAAAATGAACAGTGATATACATTTTAAAACAGAGAATTTTCAAGATTACCTGAAATATGTGTTTAATTAAAATTTTTTTTTCTCCGCGGATAGGTCTTCAAGGATCACGCAAATATCATTTTAGAAATTCCTTTTTCTTCCAGAATTTCTTCATTTTTTCGAACATTTTAGCTCTTCTTTCTTCAGTTGCTTCTCCTCTGCTGAGTCTTTTTCTTCATATTCAGGAATTTTTAATTCAAAAATTTTCTTTCTGTATTCTTTTCTATTCTCTTTTAAACATATATTAAATTAAAATAATAGTTAACAATATAAAAAAACAACCACAAACTAAAGGTACAAAATAAAAACAATAAAAATGTGAAAATATGATTTTAAAGAAAAGTAATATAATCTTGATTATAGCCGATTAAAGTGACAATATTTTGCTTTTGAATGCTCTGAAATAATGACTGATTGTTAATTTTTTATTACGGTTCTCGTGGGTAGACTGTGTAACTATCTTTTTTCGTTAATATTATATTAATATTTTTGTAAGGTATGTATTTTATTATAGTTATACAAATATTCTCTCTCTCTTTCATTCTCTCTCTCTCTCTCTCTCTCCCCTTTCTATAGTATTATAGGTTACAGTATAAACAAGGATACGGTGTTAAATTATAGATATTTTTCATCCCGCTACTGAAAATAATACCTCCATTGTGTTTTATTTTAAAATAACGTATACTTTACACTTTTTTCCGCCAAATTATTTTAGTATATCATATTAGAAAGATAATATCAAGATTCTGAATTACTGTAATTTCCGGCGAGGACAATTGTTTTGCCTGGGAATAAATAATATATATTAACACTCATTTTAGTTGTGTAAAACATTTTTCAAAGAAAAAAATTTGAATTTGTTTTTTAACCTTTCCAAGGTTACTTGTAACTAAGTACAAAACCTGAACATTTTACTGAATTTGAAGTTCATAAAAAGAAAAATGTTAATTTTTTTTCTAAGAATAGTCTTTATATTACTAATCTTAATTTGTTTCTTGTGCTAATTATTAATAAAATAATCTTGAGAAACAAATTTGTACGAAATGTATGAGACTATGTATATCTATTTATCTCATTAACGCCATTACTAAGGCTTTTTTTCTTTTTATCCTCTGGGACCACCGTTAGGTGTTGCTTCAGAGAATGAGATGGATGATTTGTAGCGTGTGTGAAAATGCCATGTTTTACCGGGATTCGAACCCAGGACCTCCGGATGAAAGGCCGAAACGCTACCACTCGCGTCACGGAAGCCGGCAGATTACTAAGGCTTGTCCGAGTTTTAAATGCAAAAAAGGATGATAAAATGGGATTAATATTTCTAAATAATTTTTAGTTTATTAATATGTAGCAATTAATTTCATCATGAAAGCAGTATGAGGTACATTAATTCATATATGAACTAGCGTGGTTAGTTGCTGATGGCTGTAACTAGATTGAACAAAGCTGGAGATAAATATATGATCCTGTACGGACACATACAAATGTATTCACATATACATACTCGTATTGTTCCTATAGATATTTCCAATCCTAAAATATTTATTATAATAGTAATAATAATAAAATTGTTATTTTTGAAAGCTCAAATACTATGATGTTAATGACTATTTGGTATTGTGATTAGGAGATCTAATTTAGCTAATTGCAGTGAAAATACTAATCAATAACTCAAATTTGATTTTCCATTGAATTAAATTTGAAGTACATTTTTTTCATTACACCATTTAAAAATATTTTTTAAACCTTTTTTCCAAGTTTTCTCTTGGAAGAAAGATAATTGGAAATAAAAATTAGATCAGTTTATTTAATTTATATGTTTCATTGTTTGTAAATATGAGGGTATTACAGGATAAATAAGTGTTAGCTGGCTATGATTTTTTTACATCATTACATTAAAAGCCTTGAAAATATCTTTGAGAAAAAAGAAACAAGTATATGCTATGTAGGATTTTATTATACATGAAATTAACTTTAAAATATTAAATGTTTATTTACGGGCTAAAATTAGTGAGTCATATATTTGGGTAACTCATTTCCCCGAGGTATTAAGAATTATTGTAATTACAATGATTGGATAACTTTTTATCTTCAAATTTTTTTAATAAAAATACGGGATGTTTAAAAAAAAAATTGCAGTCTGCAATTTTGTCAGCTCTAGCTGTTGGGTAAAATAACGAAAAATGGTTTATTCACTGAGATCAGAAGGGTAGCCAGATTTTGAAAATTATAACTTTCTGAATTCTGAATACTCTTTTCATTTCCTTGATTAAAGAAATACTAAGGTCATCTGCTCTTTTAATTCTATTTCCTAGTTTCAATCCACTTTCATACTTTTACCTTTAAACTAAATAAGGAATTGATAGTTGAAGAATAAATTGCCATTTTTCAGTTCTGATATTTTATTTATTTTCTACACCTCCATTCATAAGTTCGATTTAAATACCTCATATTTCGTTCATGAAGCTTATGTAATTCAGATCTTGAGAGTAAAAATAATATTATAATTTGCCTATAAATATTATATTTAATATATATTATATTAAACTATAAAAGAGATA
This sequence comes from Lycorma delicatula, assembly GCF_047948215.1. Taxonomy (NCBI): domain Eukaryota; kingdom Metazoa; phylum Arthropoda; class Insecta; order Hemiptera; family Fulgoridae; genus Lycorma; species Lycorma delicatula. The sequence continues at coordinate 189,831,277 of NC_134457.1, read as the reverse complement.
ACGTAATTGGGCAAAGCCTTCGACTTCATTGTCACCCACATAGATCATTATTCCTGAATTAGAAGAACAGGCATTTAGAGAACCAGGTAGGGCTCAGAAAGTTATTTCTCTGTAAATATTTATAAGTTTCCATATATCCGCATAATTATAAGTAACCGTATCGTGATTCTTCGCTGCTTTGTTAAAAGCAAAAGATATTACACGCAGATTAAGCAGTAGGGTAAATAATTAATTAAACATGAACTTACAATATACAAAGGACTTTGTTAAAGCTTTTTTAAAACAAATAGGTTTTTGAGTAACTTTTTTCCTTATTTTATTAGATGTCAGAAATAAAGGTTAGATGTTATAAATTAGATGTTACAAATTTTTAGATGTCAGAAATTCAGACTTCACAATGGATGAGAAACCAAATCTGCGTTTGCGGTGAGCCATTAAATCCTGATAACCCGTACAGGGATCGATCTCTCTGCGTCAATTTTCACGGGCACCACTCTGCGAGATCACGAAACTGTTCGATTTCAGGAAGTGAAGACTATACAAAAGATCAGCTACTTCGATGCTAGGAAGATTTGTTCTTATCGCCAAAGATTGTGTCTTATGCTCAGGTTGCTGCAGCTCCTGTAGCTTACTTTAAACCGAAAGACGAAAACTCTAAATTCTAGCGAACATGGTCGAACGCGTCATTAGTGAGAAACTGAAAAGTCGAACAATTAGAGAAATCAGTCAAAAAACGGTACAGAAGGTAGCAGAAGTTGTTAAAACAAAGATTTCTTCTCCATCAAGGAATGAACCTTCTACCAGTCCTAAGGTGAAATAAAATGAAGACAAAGTTCAAAAAAAGCCTGAGCCTAACGCATCGCAAGTCAAAGAACAAATCGAAAAACCCCCAATTAGGCTATGAAGAAGGAAGAGATGATGTATATAGATACATATAGTGCTAGAGAAGCAATAATATTGTCTCCAAAGTTCTACTTTGGAGACAGTATTATTGATAATATTGATATTGATAATATCAATATTTTCTGCTTTCCTCAGCATAAATGCGAACATAATATCTGATTCTTAAGTCAATTCACGTTATGGACTGGATTTTCATGATTTTCTTTTATCCTATGTAATTTTTCCGCTTCAATATTGATGTTGAATTATTATTATTATTAATCCTGACTAGGTAACACGTTATTACTCAGAATTAAATTACGCCATCTACAATGTGAGCCTCAAAGAATCTACGATCACTTTTGTGATGAAATATCTGGTAATATTTTTCTCTTCTGGCAAAATGCCAATAGAGTTCTTCCGTACATTTTTATCGCTGCTTTATTTTCTAGATTGCCTTACATCAATTTGATATTTGAAATACACTATTTTGTTTAGTGTATTACACTTTATTGGTCGTATTTGTTTGATAGTATTGCCAGTTCTTAAACCTCCATTTTCTACAATTCTTCGTATTTTTAAATCTTGTTAGGTTTTTACAAATAATTATTCATATTGCAGTTTAATGTTCAACCACAGCTGTGGTTTTTCAAGTTTTATTTTTCTTCGTCTATCGTGGTTTTTTAACAATTAATTTGATTTAACTGTTTATTTTCATCATAACTTTTGCAGCACCAACTAAAAATTTTATAACTCAAAGTTTTTATGTTTATGTAGCTTATTATATTTCAATTCTTTGGAATTTATTGCGACTTCTATTTCACATTACTACATTAATAACATTAAATACTTCAATTTTTTGGGATAGAAACGGTTAATATTGATTCCACTTAAATTCATAGACTTAGCCCGTATGCAATTGACTGAGCACATAGCTTGTTTAATTAAAATATCTCCTAAGACTTGCTCGGCAGTTTCAAATTTTAGCTGTCTTATGAGATTATACCCATATTAGTTTCTATCGTTTTACGTTTACAGAGATTTTTTTGTTACAATCTTTTTGTTTCTATAATTTGGCCAGTCTTCTGCTGCTCTCACTTCCAAAAATTTTTCGCAGCATTAAAAGAATTAATTCGCCGTAAATAAATTTAGGATTCAAAAATTTACGTTTTTTCGTGATAGAATCATCACGAAAATAAATTATTAGATTAGGTAAAAGAATAGGGATGTGGCTTTAATGGTAAATTCAAGTAAAAATAAGTAGTAAATTTACTACTTATTTTTATAAAGTTTGTATAATTTAGAGAAGAAACGTAAAAATAATTGGATATAATGTAAGTTAAAACAAAATAAATTAGTCTGAGAATTAAAAAGTACAAAGAAGTAGTATTATGAACAACAAATTGTAAAATGTTAAGATGATATAAAGAGGCTGTGGAAAGCAATTAGTGAAATAGTAGCAACTGATACAAATTTATTTCTAAATGTACATGAAATAAATACTATATTAATAACACCCTATAATAAGCTAATCGACTAAACATATTTCATGAAGTCGTATTTCAAATGTTGCCGAATCAATTGACATGATTCATCAAGCTTATATTGATATCGATGTGCAAGATAAATTACCATATGAATTAATGTTTTAAAACTAGAAGAACTGAAAAAAATTAAGAGTTCTCAAATAATTCATTCTATTTCTCATAATATTATCCGTATGTCAGTAGAAGTCAGAATTGAGTGTTTCAATAAATTCTTGTTGAACACCGAATAAAAGTAAAAAATTTGGTGAAATTCTTGATTAGCTAAAATAATACCGTTTATTAAATAATTATAATAATAATAATAATAATTATAATTATAAAAATTAAAAAACCTGACTGCCGAAAAGTAAAAAAAATAGAATAAAAAAATAAATAAATTGAAAAAAAGCGACAATAAATGGAACTAAAAAAATAAATAAGGTATGAAAATAAATAACTAAATATCGTTATGCAGTATTTAATTAAGTAAAATAATGGGTGATCAATCAACTTTCAGACAGTTTTAATTTGTTTAAATATATTTTTCATGTTGTGGAAATAGCATTTAAGGTTGTCTAATGATTAAGTTCTCATCAGGTCTTATATAGATAAGAAAATGTTGTCCTTCAACGAAAATATTTAAATTCAGTCGGGGGGCTCTGAATAGTAATTATCCTATATTAAAGAGACCCCCTCGATTACATTTAAAAATTTTCGTTTAAAGATAAGTAATTAATTGTGGTAAGAAAGGAACAAAATTTAGAGAAAGTGTGTTTAAATATTTTATTATTGTGACTAATGATAATCTGACTTTTAAAATTACTATGATATTACTACACATATTTTTATACATAAACATATATATATATATATATATATATATATATATATATATATATATATATATATACATATTTACATAGCTCATAACACTCTCGGATAAGTAAGGATTCCAACGCGGGGCATACATCTAATTCGTTTCAGCCGTTTTAGAAATCTTAATAATATCTTTTAATATTTTTCTAAAGTAGCTAGGAATATAAACTGTAACCAGAGACTCCTAGTTTATGATACTAGACGGTCATAACAATGGTGATATATAACAATTAAAGCCTGTTAAACTTATAAAAAAATATCATAACTTCTTCAGAGAACACTTTTGTCAATACAGGACTCGAAACTTTGAGTGATTTGAAGTATGCGGGTTTAGAACAATTGGCTCCCATCTTAAAATTAGTAGGTACAGCTAACAGTTGGTTACCCGTCCTTCGTACGGGTAAAAAAAGTATTTTTCACAGTTCTTAGCAAACAAACACCACGAGGTGTTTTTCTTCTTTTTCATTTTTTTTATATTTTTTTTATTTTTATATTTTTTAGTCAAGTAACCGAAAAGCAAGAGCAGCTAGCTGTGTCACATACACAGTAACTGTGGCAGTAGTTTTGGTTGAGCCACAGGGTTCACTAGTGCAACTTTAAAGCTACTTTTATCGATAACCAAAGATATATCGAAAAAGAGAGAGACTTTTTTTGTGAAAACTTTAATTTCAAATAATGCAAGTTCTCTCTAAATTCGATTTGACAAACGGTTTGGCCATAATAAAGTTAATACTGTGCAAGGAATATAATCCGTTTGTTACCGCAAACCATTAAACAGCCCCAATATTGAAAAGGTGAAAACATTTCTCAACGACAATAGCCCTATGTCATCTCCAGGTATAAAAATTGTATTGATAAAAACTTTCAGCTGAATGTGTTGATGAGTGAAAGAATAACAGACTCACACACATCACTATATATATATATATATATATATATATATATATTGAGCCAGCTGACTGTACAGCTAAGATTAAAAAAAAAAAATGAATACATTATTTTAATAGGAACTAAGAATAATACACATATATAGTAATTTATCGATTCATTAAAAAATTTCAATGATTGAATTGTAAAAAAAGGAATGAAGATATACCTATAACGGCAAATGAAATTAGTTTTATCTAAATAAATTAGGCTGAAACGTTTTAATTGATAGTAATAGTTCAAATGATAAATTATGGAATTATCAAAGGTTTTATTAGTGGATCAAGTAGGTTAATGAGTATATAATTAATATACTTATGATATTTTCATAATGGTTTTGTGTATACTAAACCGTTTGATCAATGTTAATAATTTTGTAAATAATAGCCTTAGTAATTAAATGTAATAAAATAAATATGGTAAATAAAATAGTTTATAAAAATAAATTATCATATTTTTAGAGATATTTCATAAATTAAGTTTGTAGTTTAATCATTTTTTTTTTTACTTCACGAAGTAAACGAGTACTGTGGTAATTGTCGACACAATTTCCCGTTTACGTGAATTACAGGGTAAAATAGCATACTTCTTAGTAATAATCTACTCTTTTAATGTAAGATGTTTGCAGAAACACACTGCAGTGAGAGTAAATTAGTAATTCCACTGAACTAAATTTAATTATAGTCAGTTTCACTCCTCACAACATGGATACTCTGTAAAACAAACTGTTTAAATAAGCTAGCGAAGCAACCTTCACGGTGGATAAATAGGAAAATACCAGTTCTCAATTTCAGAAAGGATTAGCTCTGATAATGCTATGCAAATAGTATGGTTCTTCGAGAAATTGCCTTAATCGGTTCTGGTAGAGTGGCCATTATTCTGCTAATAGGTTAATTACTGTTTATGAAGCAGCTGTTGTGCGAAGGCTGATGGTACCCTGATGGGGGCCCCCTTTAAACACGATTCAAGTAAATGAAACACGTAAAATCATTTTTAGCTAACTGTCATCAAATATACTAGTGTTATTATTAACTCTGTAACAAAATTTATTAAATAAATCTGTTATACGTAATTCCTATGAATCATGCATGCCTTTACATTACCAACGATTATATTTTACATCAGAACACCGTAATATTACATACTAATTATATTTACATCGCAATTTTTTTTTCTCGTGATTTCTTTTTACTTAAACGTATTAATTGTAATTGTATTATTATTAAAAAAATCTGATGTGGACATCACATGACTTCCTTGTACGCCTATTAAATTACATACCTACATTTTTTGCTGCACTATTTAAACTTATTTCATTTGGAAGTGCGATACGATCCTCCAATTCTTTTAAAGTGGACATTGCTAAAAATAGAGAACGTGTACACAAATTAAGATCAGAAGAATTATATCAAACCAAACAGTGATTAAATGATTGACAACAAAAAACAAATAAACGAAATGATGATGAACTCCAATTTAGGAAGAATATTGTCCGACAATATCAGAGGAATAATAAACTAAAAGATAAGAATTTTTTTGCAATTTATTAAAGATCGGGCATGGATACCTCAGTGTATATGTTGATCTTGTGAGGATCTATTTTTCAGTCACTCTTTAATTAACTTTAATGTAGATAAGATTTAACAGAAATTACAGAATGATTAAATAAAATTAAACAGAAATTAAACTGGAAAATCCAAAAATAGTACGATCCTAAATTATAATCTTCGATTAAAATTAGATAATCAGACGTTTCACCAAATCTATTGCATATACACATATGTAATAATGCCTATTAAATTACATATACACACTTTTAAAAGTATAAAATTTTATTTCACTAATAACTTCTGATTTTTTTTTTTAATTTACAATCACGGGTTAATAATTATTAATAAATATTTAAATTAAAAAAAAGAAAAGTTAAAAAAAGGGAGATGAAATCTGATTCGAACCGATGTGCCCTCCCTTGTAAGATCAAAATATTTCATTAATAAAAATGTTATTTGGCTATAACTCTGGAACCAATGAAAATAAGTACCACTTATGATATATTGTTGAAAAACTCTCAATGAGACCTTATTACAGCAGTTAAGAAAAAGTTCAAAATCCAATTTTTTTGGATTTTGGGATTTTTTTGACATCCAAAATTTCAATATCCTACGGCTAATCGTTTTTAAGTTATCCTAGATATATACATACATATTTACATCCGAAACTAATCAAAATGGATTCAGGGATGGTCATAATGGATATTTCTGTTTAAATCTGAAAACCGAAATTTTTCGCGATCATAATGCTTACTTCGTACAAGGAAGTAGAAATATTTTGTGTAGTATCTTTATTAAAAATCCAAAGAAATACTAAAGTTATTAAGAACGAAATAGTGGTTCGTTGTTTAATATACACAAAATGTTGGCCTTCTTTAAATAAAGGAAACCTATGCGGAAATCAATCCCCTGTTTTATTTGTAATCGCTGAAGAAAATTCAAAGAATTGTTGTGATGTTTTGATGAGTAATCAACCTCTAATACATAACCTGCAAGCCCTAAATCTGTTGAAATGTTTTATTTTAACTCTTCTATGTAGATGGAATTTTTTTAATGGCACTGATTTAGAAAAAGAAGTTATATTATATATATATATATTTATATATATATAGATAGATAAATGTTTATATTTTGTTAAGCTTCAGCTAAATTAAACAGATTTTTATAAGCCTAAATAAAGGACGTTATAAACGGAAAAATTCTAATTGGATTAAAAAAAGTTGGAGTTATACGATTTGAGAAAAATAATTCTAATCATTTGACTGAATGTTATTTCTGTTGTTAGTCATTTTTTATAACTTAGTTTTTCTATGTACACATAAATTTCTTTAATTTTTAGATATCAGGTTCTATTTTGATGCTTGAATAGGGTTATTAAAATCATAATTGAAGTTATAGTGAATTAGAGATCCAAACAAACTTTTGTTGGCTACTAGAATTACTGAAATCAACCTGAAACCGTATTTATATGGATTAATTACATTTTTGTATAAAAACTCATAATTTTATTTTTGTTCTCATTTGATCATTTTGATATTATTCAAATTAAGAAACTGTTAATATTCTTGATATTTAAATACACATTTTAGATAGTTTAATATTATCTTCTGAGTACAAAATTTTAAAACCTAGGTTTTTATTTTAAAAAATCATTAAATTTTGTTATATTTTTGAGAACGGATTAGAGCAGTTCAAAGAATAAAATGAGGAAGAATTAATTACATTAAAGAATTTAAAGGGATACAATTTTTAACCATCTCAGAAAAAGATAAATATGTTTGAAAAAAAACAGATGTTGTTTATTATACAAAAGAATATAAATAAGGCAGAATCTAAAGAAACAAGTTATACTTTGTACAAATTATAATTGGTTTCGACAGCTAGGGTTGAATTCATGCCCCTTTGATTAACTAGCCAGTTTTTCAGCTACCCTGAGGTGATATATTATAAGAAACGTAAAGCAGTCTACACATTATTACAGACACTCAATATTTGAATTACACTTTGATTTCAGTGTTTCTCAAATTATAGCATTCAGAGGAGGATGGTATATAGAAAATGATCACTGACAATTTTAATCATTTGATTCATTTTACTTTCATTCAAAATAGATGAATTATTTAACAATGAATTATCTTTTCTTTACAACTTATTTTCTGGTCAAGTAAGTACAATAATTTTTCAGTGAATTTCAGAATTTACTAGATGTATATTATCTTTAAATGTTCTTTGTACATCCAAAATAAATTGTCAGGTACTTTAACTGAAAAAAATAAGAGAAGAAAAATCAGGCATTGAAATAACAAAAAGTATGATAAAATTTAAATACTTGTAAAGATTTTAATTATAATTTAAAAAATTTCGATTTAATGATTTGCTCGTAAATGTATGAAATAAAATTTGTAAATTGTTAAAACTGTTAAATTACTCCCTGAAGCATATTGATAAAGCCAGTAGTATTCTTCCTTTTCTCTTTACTTCCCAGCATAAGCATCTACGCCTGTCCAATCCTTATAGCCTCAATTTATCCTATGGTTACTTCATCGCTTCCTCGGTCGATCTATATTTCTCTTCCCAATAGAGTTGTATTTCTTACCTTGAACAGGAATTCTCCCTGATGGCATCCTTTCCACATAATCCTTCTACTTTTCCTTGTAATTTTTAATTCTCCAACTCAAAAATTTTATTTGAAAATATTCTCCAATTTTATAATTTATCATCCTGTTTAATATTTTACAGCATTTCACAGCTCTTAAAAACCGGATCCCTGCCGCTTGGATAGTCTCTTCCTTTTACCCAGAACCCAAAATTCACTTCCATACATCAACACAGGTAAACCATCTTCTTATGAAATTTTAATTGTTTCTCTCTTTTTACCTTATTTTTTTAGGCTTCTATGCATTTTACTACACAATGTTTAAAACTTGCTGATTTTATGATATACAACTACATGTTTTCCTTAGGTAATCATACATCTTATTTATTTGAAAGCAGTAACTTGCTTCCAAATGGAAACTTTTATCATAATTTTAGATCTCACCAGCCATTTCCCTCAAAATACCATAATTCTTGATTTTGTAGCTGATATCCAAATACAATATTTTTAGTATATTTTATCCAAATTAAAAATGAGGTATTGTAGGTCAACTTCTATTTCCTCAATAAGGATTTGGTAACATGTGAATAAAAGTGTGTTTATCAAACACTCCTGTCCCAATTTTATCCCCACATTAACACTCTCCATCCACTGTTTTACCACTTCATCTATATATATTGAACAAAGATGGGGAAAGAAACTTGTCTTAATTTAATTAATATTAATTTATTTATAAATTTCTTTCTCTTCTGATACTTATTTAGGAGTTTGGATTACTATTTTTAATGCTTGATATAAACTTTTTATAACTTCTATTAAATGGTGTAGCACCCCTAACATTTTAGAATAATTTTTTTTCCATTTGTAATTTCCCCCCCCCCCTCACAGACAGAACCGTAATTAAGCATAAAATCAGCTCTGACGGTTGCCTTCACCTCAAACTACCTCAATAGGGCACTGGTCCACACACAGGTAGCCGGGACTCGGCCTTGTGTTACATGCCATGCCTCTAGCAGGAGAACCCCAAGATATTCCCTGCTGGGACTATGGGCTTGCATTCCCCCCTAATGGTGTCTGCAAGGGAGTCCCCAGCCAAACATTTTAGAATCTACCAAAATATATCTCTACGTATAAAACCAAAGGCATCTATAAATGCTAAATGAGTTTCCAAATTATATTCTCATATTTTCTCTATTAGTTTCTGGACTGTAAAAACTAACATGACATGAAAATTATCCATGCAGGATCTTCCAGGTCTAAATCCACTCCTGTACTTCTGAATCCAAATTTTGGTTGTAATTCTTAATTTTCTGTTTACGATTCTACTATAGTTGGTTTTTTAATTTATATAACATAATGGACTAAAAATTAGTGCATCATAAAAAAATTTTTAATTTTGTAAGTTTTATGATTAAAAACATATTGCCTAATTCTGCAGTTTCTGGCCTGAGGGTTGTTATTATTCAGACCGTAATACTTTGGCTCAGTAAACATGAACACTACCATAATCCTCAGTCAATCACTGTCTTAGTAGTATTAAGATAATAATGAAAAAGTAATAGTGATGAAAATTAGTCACAAAGAACTTACCCTAGGTTGTATCAGAGTGAATTTTACTTCTAAAATAGTTAGTTATATAATCAATTGTTGAAATAAATTGATTCTCCCACCTAGGACAAAGAAGTCCTTAATGTTGGGGATGAGGCTTGTTGCTTTGTTGATACTGAGAAGTATGCTGGCTGTAGCTTAGCTGGTAGTAGAACCTGCCAAGCTGAACAGGAATAGACTAGACAGATTTAGAAGTCAGACTAAGTAGTTATATTAGGGTCTTCTAGGAAAGAAGGAAAATGTGAAATCATGTAGGCAAATGAAAGGATACTTTGCAAGCAGAGAAGTTAAAGTATTTGAAAAAATATGATGAAAATTAACATAATGAATAATAATACAAAGAAAAAAGGGTGATACTAATTTAAAGGTAAGTAAAAGCAGCAATGGTGTCTCAATGTACTATTCAGAAAATAAGAAAGAATAAATTTAAGAATCATTCTAAATAAAAATTAGCAAAATGTAGTCAAACATTACTAATAATAAGTTAATTCCTATCAAGATAGAAATGAGCCCAAAGAACATACTTTTAATATAAGTATACAAATAAATTACCCTGTATAAGGATGATGCAATGAAAAGTAATTTATCAAGAAATAGAAAAGCATATGAAAGAAGAAGTTAAGGAAAGTTATTCAGAGGAAAGCAAATACTGGGAAAACATAGATTGGACACATGGTAAGAAAGGGAAGAAGGTTTATAGAGTTTTATTCAGTAATTTTCATTACAAATACTACATTAAAAATGATATAGCCCACTGGGTTGGTCTAATGGTTAACTTGCAAATCAGCTGATTTTAAAGTCAAGAGTTCTAAGGTTCAAATACTAGTAAAGGCAGTGAATTTTATATGAATTTGATTACTAGGTCATGGATACCAGTGTTCTTTGTGGTTGGGTTTCAATTAACCACACATCTCAGGGATGGTCAACCAGAGACTGAATAAGACTACATTTGATTTATATTCATATATATCATCCTCTGAAGTAATAACTTAAGGTGGTTCCAGAAGTTAAACAGGAAAAAAAAGTTAAAAATGAAAAATACTCTATATGAAAATCACCTACTGATGAAATAAATACAGATTAATTACATAATTGTGGAGAAAATTCTGAAATATGATCAGAAGTTTAGACAGATTGCCAGAAGTAGATATAAAAAAATATTATACACATACTTCAAATATATTAAAAATAAAAAATTATAGAAGAGAATTAAAAAAAAAAGAAGAAATAAGGTGGATGAGGGAAAATAAAAATAGAATGAAAAAATGGTTGAACCAGAGAAGTTAGCTTATGTTTTGAGGAGAAGAAATCTAAAATATAGCAGTGCAGTATAACAAAGCAAACAATTAACTTCAAGCAGGAAGTAGAATAGATTACCAGACAGATGTTGAATAAAATGGTAGACAAAAGAAAATACATGAACAAGAAGGATGAATAACAAAAGAGGCCCTACAGAAAATTTAATAATAAATTAAAATTAGAAGTAATGGAAAAATAACTTGCCATTAAATGCTTAGCATAGAAGATTTAGAAAGAAGTAAATAAGTTTATTTTGTGGACAAGAAGCTGTAAAGATGATAAGCTGTTTACAAAGAGAGACAGATATTTGAAAAAGGAAAGAATATATGAAGGAGCTATACCAACAACCCAACAGATAGCCAAATGATCTTTTAATACAAAATTAGGATGAAACAGAGGATGAAGTAGGAGAGACAATCTTAAAATTGGAAGTTTTACTTGCAGAAACAGATTGAAGTAAAGAAAAGTTATGGGAATGGACAAGTTAACAATAGAAGTGTAAATACATCCCTTTTTGAAGAAGGATTATAAGAGATGCTGTAATTGCACATCACTACAACAGATGAATGTGGCCAGAAGATCATAAAAAAATATATTCCAATTGCCAAAAACAGCATGATGCCAGGTGTCAAGACTATGGATCAATTAGTTTTATTTCACATTCAACATAGAATCTTCACAAATTCTGAAAAGAAGAGAAGGAAAAGTGGAGTAGTTGATTACAGCAGAACAATATGGATTCATGAAGTGAAGAGACTCAATGACATGATTGGGTTAATATGACTATTATTAAGAATAAAGGAATAATTAAACCTTTTGTAGGTAAGGAAAATGCATTTGACCATGTCAAATGGGATATGCTACTGGAAAATATCAAAAAGTCAAAAAGTAGGTTGGACTGATAGATAATTAAAAAAATTGTCCCTCAATCAGAAAATGGTTAAGAAAATAAAGGAGCTGAACTTGAGTGATTTGACCTAGGAAGAGAATTACGGCAAGAGTGAACCGAACCTATCTAAGATCTAAAAGAAAATAGGAGTAATTAGGAACTCAGAAGTTCTAGGAGTACTGAAGAACAAAATAGAAGTGAACTAACTAGAACAAATTAATACTGAAGTTCTAGAACTAGGAGTACTGAAGAACAAGATTACAGAGAACAAGAGAATAGGAGTCATGGTGCAAGAGCCTGCTCCTGGAAAGATACTGTTATTCATGTTATTTCATGTTAAAAAAATTCATAAAAAATTTTGTTAAAATTTTCATGTTAAAAAATTCATGTTATTTCAGCTTTTATATCAAACCTGACATTTTTTTTTCTTTCTCCCCTCCCCCTCAAATCGGATTCCACAGTGAAGCTTAATACAATCTGGGGGAGTATCCTTTTACTCTAACAAGCCAGCTGGATCTTAACTATTAATGCCTGCTTCTAACTCCCAGAGTAGGGTTACCAGGCCCGACTATGTTATTCCTGTTCCCCCACCCTTGGAGCCGGGAATCTGTCTTTATTCCTTGTTTGCCTCAATTGAGAACACCTAAAACAGCATTCTCGCCGGAACTATGGTCTTTTCTACAAGAGGACTAGAGAATTCCCATGCCTCATCACTGCTACCCATCTATGCATGCACAGATGGGTAAACCTGACATCTTAACCATTCAAATAGTGACTCACATGTATAATTAATATGTTGTCAAGTAAATTACCTTTTAAATAAAGTATTAAAATTTCCAGTAACCTAATTTAAACTGTAAAATATTCTATGAATTATTTTCAGTTTAATTTTTTTTTTAATTTAGAAACAATTATTAATGATAAAGTAGAACAAAATGTTCAAAATTGTAATGTTAGGTACATTTACCAAAAATTCATTAAGAATTCCTCTTTCTTATGTTCCACTAATGCATAATTTATGATTTTCGATATCTGCAGCGGAGTGGTAGCATCTCGGCCTTTTATCTGGAGGTCCCAGGTTTGAATTCCCGTTAGGCATAACATTTTTCATACGCTAGAAATTTCCATTTGGGCTAAGAATATTGTATTTTTATTCTTTTATAAGTACTATGCAGGTCAATTTTTATTTGTGTAATACTAAATTCCTGTTATCAGTAACATGTTTAAAAAAAATCAGTAACTGGTTCTATCAAAATTATAGAATTTCAAATCCTTCTATTTTCCTCAGTTGTACCATTTAACAGCCGTCTAAAACAACTGGTACAACTGTGTTGTACATAAGTGATAAGTACTATAGATTAGATGATTGGTGAAAAAATTGAATGTTGTTAAAATATATATATATATATACAAAAAAAAATTTCGCAATAAAATAAGATCTGATCCACGGAATACTAGATATAAGGCATATAAAAGATGCTTAACTTTTTAAATACATTAATTAAAGAATACTGAGAAACATTGAAAATATGAAAGATGATAATTTCTTAACTTTTGAACATTTATATTCTGTATAATTCTTTATGTAGCCAAAAAAAATTATAGAAATATAAAATTTAGTGATAAAAAGTAGGATTTAAATATTCTTTTTACAGTATGTACCTAAGTAAAAGAAAACTATATAAATATTACTTTAAAAAAAAAAATAATAAATAGGTAATTGGGAAGTTGACTTTGTAGATAGTCTTCTTGTTTAATATAAAATGATATTGGAAAAGTGTATATCAGTAGTATAAGATGTTTATGAATGAAAACCTTACTTAAACTGCTCACATTGATTTTATTAATTCAATTATACATTTACCATGCATTTAATTTAATAATAGAATTAAATAAAGCGGGAAATAAGATAAAATGATTGTACAATGGTTGTAAAATGAAAGGCTTATATTGTTAGACAAAGTGGGAATGTTAAACGGAGCATAAAGAACAAGTACTTTCTTGCTTTTCGGTTTAGTATGAGGCGAGCAAGGAAACGTCCAAAATTACATTCAGGAAACGTAGCGGTGCACTATGACTGCAGTTTCCGGCATAAACCAACCAGCAGCGGTATTAGTATGGATCTGGCCAAATGCCAAAGGAGGGGAACGACGTCCTACTAAGTCGTATAGCGAATAACATACTGTGCGTGCGCGCACGCACGCGTATTGACACGCACAAATGTACACAATTGCAAACACATAAATGTGCTTGCTCGTACAACATTCATGAACATAACTTAACAGACACATTCACACGCGCGACGAATATTCTCATGTACAGGTTTTATTCGTTCTAGGAAATTACTCTTATAAAAAATTGTTATAAAACGTAACAGTTCACGCAAAGTACAATGTACTGTCCAAATCCTCACGAAATAGCAAAATTTTAGCTTCCTTTTTTTATACAATTGCTATTTAATTAATTCTCTGCTAATTTGCATTCGTTACTATGCTTTACTTTTAACCAGACGTATGTATACGAAATTATATGTACATCTTTCGTTATCTTGTTACACTTAATTCAATCTTTGTCTTTTTTAGTATTAATATACCTCTCTGTTACAAAAATGAAATAAATCATATTATACAACTCATAATTTTACATGATCGCTTTACTACACATTCTGCAACAAATTTACCTCTCTACAAGTGTTAAATTCTACTCATTACGAACTTTATCAGACCATTTAATTTCAACATCGTACAATTTAATTTAATATCTTATAATACACCATTTCCTGAACATTTTTTTTCAGTTTTTTTATTATCTTCGACGTTTCGCTTCCATAAGAACGATTTCATTCCAAGCAAATATTTAAAAGAATTTATTTTTAATTCCTTGATTTATTATAATATTTTGTACTAGCTAGATTATTTTCTAACCGTTAACTTTTCTTATTGTTGCAGTTTTCTTTTAGATTTGCTTAAGTTTTAAGCAAATTTAGCAAAATATTATTCAAATTGTTTTATTAAAGATGTGGAGCTCATAAAATCTTGTAGCGAATGTTTAACAAAATAACTTCATAGATTTATTATTCTATTTAAATGACTATTTTTATGTTAAATTAGTATCAATTCACCAGTTTTTATTTTTTTGCTTGATGGATTAATTCATCACTAAAGCTTGTGCATGGGAATATGGAAATGAATTTTTGTAGCGAATGAAAAATGCCATGTTTACTTACCGGCAGACTTGGGGTTCGATTCCCGGAAAAAATGACGGGATTCGAACCCGGGACCCCCGGATGAAAGGCTGAGACCGTACTATACCGCCACGGGATCGGCTATTTTCTTCTTCTTCTTTCGTTATGGCCGTCTAAGGGTCACTTAAAAATTTCATTCCCTTCTCCTTTGTTGGTTTCTTTATCTTCCAGTGCTCTTTCGTCTTTTTGTTGAGTTTCTTTCTTTTCTTGGACCACTTTATTCCAGTCCTCTTATCCTTCCTACTTTGGAATCTTTCTATTTTTCACATTTTCCTACAAACACATCTTTTTCTGTTATTTCAACCTCTTTTATGTTGTTTCTTTCTAGATCTTTTTTTTGATTTCTTGGCTCCAGCTTGTTGCTAATTTCTTTTTTCAAAGGTCCTTTAAAATCTGTTTCGTTAACCTGTTGTCATTTATTCCACATAAACGACCAAAGAAGATTATCTTTTTCTCATTGTTTCCGAAATGTTTTCTACGTTTTTATTGTACTTCATCGTTACTTATTTTCCAGCCTACATTGGTTTTTAGCGGACGCAACATTTTTCTAATAATTCTTCTCTCTAACAATTCTAATTTGTAATTAAGTCATAGGCATCAATAGCAAATAAACATTCTGTTTTACTACAGTGTTGGAATGCATTAGTTTTGCATTTTTCGATAAACATTTCTTGATATAAATATTCTTAGTCAGGCCACACGCTCTTTGCATTCTATTAATCCTATCTTCCAAGGCGGATTTCTGTAATCGATTTTCTTGGATTGTCTCTCCTAGATATTTAAATTTTTTAACTTTTTCTATGTGATAAATGTTTATTAGCAAAAATCTTGATGCACTGTTAACGTTGGACATAAACTCAGTTTTTTGTACAGAAATTCTTAAACTGATTTACAAGCTATATATTCTAAAAGATTAATTTTTGTTACCGAGTTTATTAAATTTTCGGAAAGTATGGGAAAATTGTCTGGAAATGCTAGACAATTTACTTTCTTAGATTTATTCTTTCTCCCCAGTTTTATTAGTAAAATTTTACATTCTTTTAGTTTCTCTTTCCAAATTCTTACTATTTTTTCCAGCATACAATTAAAGAGAAATGGTGATAAACCATCACCCTGGCTAACTTCGGTTTTTATATCAAAGGGTTTCTCTGTGAATTTAACTTTTGATGTTGGGTTTGTGTTAATTTCACGTATTAGATTAGCTAATTTTATTTTAACACTAAATTCTCGAATTATTTTGTCTAAAGTTTTTCTATCAACAGAATCAAATGTTTTATGTTGTATTATTGATTTTAGGAACAATATTAGTTCTCAGCAGGATCTGTCCTTTCTGAATCCATCCTGAAATTCACGTATTTCCTTATCTAGAATTTCATTTATCTAAATATCAGATATTTTATTTTATTAATAATAATTAATATATTTATTAGCAGCTTTGATTTAAGTCGTATGATAGAGTCATAACCAAGATAAAAAATAGATTTTATGTTTTAGATTAATAAATAATTTTAAAAGCTAGTTTTGCATTAATAGGTTGTAATCGCATAAGGAAACATAGAAACACGTGAATATGAAATAAATATCTGAGTTCACATACAGTTCTGTTCATCTGATCAGTCAGATGGAGAGAAATAAAATTTACTAATCTGCCTACATTTAAATAGTGTACTTCGTTTTAATATTTATATAGATATAGACGGTGAGAAGGAAGTGGGAAAGAGAGTGATCATGCATCAGGGTCAGACAAGTAGATATCTATTTTTATAATACATTCAAATATTACAAAAAATAATAAAAACAAGCACCCTTTGACATTAATTACTGCCACATAAATTTCGCTAAACCTGAAAAGCAACTTCATTGATGTAGATTTCAAGTGATTGCTTGTGAAAAAAGAAACAAATTTATTCCAGAATAATCTTTTATTGATTGGCTTAATAAAATTATAAAAAAAATATATGATTAGTATAAGCCCTAGAGTTAAATATCTTTAAAGATCTATGTTGAATATAACGTATACCCTTAAAAAAAAAAACAGTTAAGAATGGCTATTCTATTTAATGTTTATATAAACTACTATATATTTATTCGCTGAAAGTCTTTATTAGCCGTGATTGAAAGAAGTAGAGATGTGGTTTGGCAACTGAGCCTTATTATTGTACAGTACTTAGATGCATGAAATAACTCGCCTCATTTATATTGTAGTTGTATTCTAACCGTTCACCGTAAATACGGTAGTAAACAGTACAGCAAATCTGCATAGTATTTTCTTTCGAGCACCTCCCACTGATTGTTAGCTCGTTAACAGACTCGTTTGTACTCTTACACAATATTCCCTAACAGAATCTGGTTCTCCTCTCCTTTTGCACGACTAGTCTTTCAAGAGAAGCTTAAAGCAATTTTAATATAAAATTAAAAACCTTTCTTCATCACGCTGATCACGACTAGCAGTGCATGCAACCCATTAAGCTTAAATCACACATACAAACAAGCACTTATTATTACATATATATATATATATTAACAAAAAATAAGTTTTATATTCCTTTAAGTTATAATAAAATATGCACATATACGTAACCAAAAATCTAATTACCTTCATCACATAAGGGAAAATAATCATATACAAGTATTTTCTAGTATAAAAAAACATATCAATGAGGATGTTAATAGAAATTTAAATCGCATATATGGAAAAACATATAATAAAAAAAGACTGATGTGTGCATCACATTACTTCCGTGTACACCTATTAGATAACATATACACATGTTTTAATATGAAAAGTACATAAAATTTTATTAAAATTTATTAAATAAATTTAATAAATAAATTTTATTTTTTATTTTTATTATTATTATTAAAAAGTTTAAAAAAAAGGAGATGAAGTCTGATTCGAACCGATGTGCCTTTCCCTTGTAAGATCCAAATATTTCATTAATTAAAATTTTATTTGACTATAACTCTGGAACCCGCGAAAATAAGTACTACTTATAATACATCGTTGAAAAGCTCTCAATGAAGGCTTATTACTGCAGTTAAGAAAAAGTCCAAATCCAAATTGTTTTGGATTTTGGGCTTTTTTGGACACTTTTAGTTCAATCGATTGCAATCAAAAAGGGAGGTGCACAACTAAATGTTACAACAGTCCTAAATCCAAAATTTCAATATCCTACGACTAATCGCTTTTGAGTTATGCGAGATACATACGTATGTACGTACATATACACATACGTACGTACAGATGTCACGCTGAAAATAGTCAAAACAGATTCTGGGATGTTCTTAATGGATATTTCCGTTGAAATCTGAAAACCGAAATTTTTCGCGATCACAATACTTACTTTACTTCGTACAAGGAAATAAAACAGCGATGAACATATATGTTGCTACAAAAAAAAAATTAATGAACATGAAAAATTTGAACTTTGGCTAATGGAATATTCAAACAAACTGTCTATTATATAAAGAGGAAACGTTTGTTTGTATGTTAGGAAAAATCTTATGAACCGCTAAACTAATCACTACAAAATTTTAACAAAAGCTTCATTATGTATTCCGTAGTGTCATAGGCTGTATTAAGGTTAAATAATTATTTATAAAACGTTAAATAATAAATAATCCGTTACGGTGTTGCACTTCTTATTCGGGCCGCTAGATGGCAAGCCGCTAAATTATCATGCTCTTTCGTACGGCAATCCGCTCCCAAGATATTGTTCGTTAGAGATATTTTCAAGATATATATATATATAAATTTTGTCGGTTTTTTCTCAATGAATATCCTTAATTACAGATATTCTTTAAGGAAAAAAAAAGATTAATCCTTTTAATTTATTATTACGATATATTTCTGCCACCCTAGCAAAGAAATAGGTTATGAATTTTTTGTCGTCAGAATTGTTCGTACTTTAGTTACCATAGTTACTACCATCCTGTTTTTTGTACTGTAGTTTCTTTTTGAGGTTTTTATAAGTCTGAACACTTTAATTGTTATTTATCAGTATTATCTCCCAACCATGAGAATAACGAACAGTGCGAAGGTCCAGGGGACGGAACCCTCCGGGTAGATGGAAATGGCGACCAAAGCGAGTTCTGCGGGTGTCCAGGATGCCGATCACCCGGGAAACACGGGAATGGCATGCTCTGCAGCCCTGGGGTAGCCCCCTGAGTTGGTCCGGGGTTCGCCTGGGCCGACCTGGGCCCCGAGGGTCCAGCTTCTGGCTAAACGGGCCGGGTAGTAATTTATATTCAAATATAAATTACTAGCCAGAAATTATTATTAAAAAAAAAATTATGTATTTGTTTACTGAAAACTAATTTTAACAAAATATCTATTATAACTTACAATAGAATAAAATATTTATAAATTTATTAATAAAATATTGCATTGAATAAATGTTTTATCTATTATTCCGTGATAATTCAAAAATTTCTAGGAAATCTGGTGGGACATTATTTATTCGAGACCAGTAGAAAGAAAAATCTAACTACAACCCGTTTTCCTTGGAGTGATGAGATACGTAATCGTACAATAACTGTACTTCTTACACCGTCGCCAGGTCCGTAAATACTGTTAATTAAAATCTAAAAACAAATAGTTGCTGGAAGACAGAATCAAGATAGTAATATTGTTAAAATTGGAAAAAAATGTAAAATGATGAAATATAATAATTAGCTTTAAAAAAAAAATCCATGAAGAAATATAATTGCTGGAAGAAGCACGAATTATATTATCTTGTAAGAGTTTCTTTAACCTAATATTATATCTTAGAAATTGCTTTAGCCACTCACTTACTGCTAAACCAATTGCTATAGTATTTAGTTATTACTAAAAGGGGGTGATTAGCTAGAGGTAATAATCGGTTAATATATTTATTAATTATTTTTAATTATGGTGCTGTAGAATAAATAGAATAATTATTTAATTTTAATATATGAAAAACAGGAGTGTCACATTTATACTAACATGACTTAAGTAAAAGGAGGAGTACAGATATTCTACATTGATTACCGTTAAAAAAACTACTTTAGATTCACGTATATTTTTATGATAAAACAGTAATTTTGGACAAATTGCCTCGTTTTTCTAATTATAGAGTTATATTGATGCTGTAATGTTGCGCAAAAGATTTCGGTTAGATAATTCAGGGCCTTTGTAAACGGCTGGATTGAAACGTATACTGATTCTATAGTATACACAGGTTTTGAATCCGTGAAATAAAAGAAACTATGTCATCAACTCAATAAACTTTTGATTTGATTAAGATGAAGATTTGATTAAATGAAGATTTAGCTAATTTATTAAAGAAAGGATAGAACAGCGTATATATAACCTGAAGGACTAAAATGACTGGGGTCTTTTACCACCACTTTTGATTTACCTTAAAACTCATTTTTGTTTGTATTTTCAATATCTTCCAGTATCTTCTTTATATTTGTATAATCTAATTCTTTTTTATTTCCTACATCCATTACAAATTAAATTTTCCGGAGCACGGTCATAATCTAAACATAAAATTCAGGTAGCTTGATTCTAGGAGTCTAGAGACATGGTAAGTTATATTTAGCCTTAGTTTTATTCGATCAGTAGAACTAATTTTTGTAAGGGTTTTTTTTTAATTTTCTGATTCGCCATCACTTCAAACTTTATAAAACCACTGATCTCCGACAATTGTAGCAATACACATAGGAAAATATTTCGATTTTTATGAAAACTTATAGCACGCTGAATGTGCTGTAAAACAAAAAACAAATCACCGAAAAATGTATACCTAAAATGAAATTCTTTATTAGATGATGAAAGGGACTAATACTATCTATTACATCCATTTTTTTTTTTTTTAATTTAACTCTCCTTTATTTTTAGTTATTTAAAATTCTATTAGTCTGGAATAAAGTAAATGGAGTAGAATAAATATTATCGCTACAGTAACTTATGAAGTGGCAAGAATAAATTCATTATTCTTTATTAGATATTATTTACCTACTTCAGTCATTTTGGTTGCGTTAGTAATAATGAAACGAAACTACCTTTTTGTACCAAACATTAAACAAGTGATAAATAATAAAAATCAAAAAACAAGAATGCCAAAAAAAAATTCTATTTAATATAATTACTAATATATATAATAACATAAGTGCGTGCGGGTAAGAATTTTTTACATAATATAATTTTGTTTTCAAATTTTTAAATTTATTTATATACATATTTGCACAGCCTATAACACTTCCGGTAACTTAAGGATTCCAACGCGGTATCTTACATCTAAATCGGTTCAGCCGTTGAGATATTATGGTGGAATACACATACATTCACACAAAATACATTACACTCCTTTTTGGGAAGTCGTGCAAAACGATTTTTTTTTAGATTTGTAGTATTTGGCTTGCAAATTAATTATTTTATGCCCAGATTACACATAAAGTATACCACATGTATGTAGAAAAATTAGATTGAAATAAATTAAGTGTATCAATAAATAAAAGTATGATATATTTATAAGTAAAGTATTATTTGATACTTACTGTTTACGTAAATTATTTTTCAATTAAGAGTATTAAATAAATTTATTATTAATCAAATAATAATTTAGTAGCGTATATTTTAAATTAGTTTTAAAACTTTTCCGTATTTTTCGATATTTGTTTTCTTGGAAAATACTGCTTAGTAATTTTATATTGTTTTATTTTTGTTAAAATTGAATTACTAATAAAGTTAGACTTACCAAGAATCATTCATCTATTAATTATTTCTCGAATACTTTGTGAGAAATATTCTTTATATATAAATTTAATTTTCTATATTAAATTTATTATTATTTTTATTAAAGGAAAAATTTGTTGACTCATAGTCAATATTTATTACGTCTAAATATGTGATTTAGTATGTTTGGATTTAACATACTTTAAAATATTTTTATAAGTGAAATAAGAGTTATTTGGTTAAATACGAAAAAAATTAAGAATTTCGGATTATCAGATTTTTTTAATATAAATAGTTCCAAGATTAATTCTTCATCGCAATGGATTTAGTTATTTCGTTTTTCTAGTAAAGAGTAACGTTTAACTACGTAAAATTAATGAAATAAAATGTTTGAAACAAACGATTAATTAACTTATTACATTAACGAATTATTTTTTTTTTTTAATGTAAATATAGATATCTATCTATTTGTGCTCTGAAGACTTCGTGTTCATCTATCGTGCAATCACCAGTCAGGAAGTAAGACATCGTCCCTGACCCTGAATACAGACTCCGGGCACCCGCATTTAATTTCCTTCAAGCATGTCCGTGACTCATATCACTTAAAGTATAAGGTCGCGCGCCACGTCGCACGACCCACACAGCCTGTTTCTGCATTCACATATTATAATACTCTTCGCACTTTTATTAGTTATAAATTATCACCTTTGATATTTTGAGGAAGTAATTAAAAAATAATTTACGATTCTGATAACTAGATATAAGTTGTTAGTTGACATGTGTGTAATTATCTAGCTATGTATGAAAAAAGAACAAATACATTAGCACGTATTACGTTTATTTCATTTTAATTTTTTTTTTATTTACTTTTTTATTACCTACCTACAACATTAATGTGTCTACAGTGTGAGAAAGGCAAAAATATTGTCATTAATGATTAATTACATTCTTTGTTGTAGAATTTTTTGAGTGATATAAACCGAGAATGAAATTAATTTTTATTGTTATCTTTCCAGTTATTTTATAACAGTTATTTAAATTTTTATTTAATTATTTTCAGATTATTTTTAATGGCTCCATCAAATTATGGGTCTTAATTCTACTGACATTTGTATTTGTACAGAGGCACTCTTTTTGTATGATTTTATGGAATCTTTATGTAGGTTTTATATATATATATATATATATATATATTAGCATCCCCCGTCGCGGCTTTGCCTGTGCTATATGGTTACTTGCGTTTCCCGTCGCGGTCAATTTTTTTTTTTCATTTATGTGTTTTAGTGAAGTAACCGGAGGCAGGCGCAGTCAGCCATTCGTGTCGCACAGACACTGGCGGTGGCTGTGTTGTTGATCCGTGCGCTGTGTTTATATATATATATATAGTTATAAAATGATCCAATTTTGCGAATCTCATGTTCTTCTCAATTATAATCAAATTTTCAAATGTTTTTGAAATATAAAATCATAAATTTCGTATTAAAACGCGCGTGCGCGTGCACGCGCGCGCGTGTATATTCCGTTCAACTAGCCTTTCTCTTGCATTTGATAGACTGAAACAAATACAATAAATTTAAAAGTACTAACTATTATTCATCATTTATCATTAATAATAGTACCACCCCGAAAAATTAGTTCTATGATTTTTTTTTAAACTAATTCATTTAGAAAAATCAGAAGTAAATATTATTTCAGTGAATCTTACATATAAAAAAACCTTAATAAAATAGCATTTTATTGATACACCACTTTATTTTACCAGTATATGCTATTAGATTATGCTGTTAGATTATTCAAGTAAATTATTAAAGTGACAAAAAATGCAACATGTAATGCAGGTTTCTAACTTCCATAGCCAGCTATCCTTATCATTCTGCACCAGACAATTTGAGAGGGATGTAAAAATGTCACCTTTATCTCAGACGTATTTACACAAAAAATTTATTTACCTCCGTCTTATTTATACATTTAATATGTAATTATATACAAACCGGGTGGCTGAAAAGTAAATCACACCCCTTTCTTACTTCTTTGAAAATTAAGATAACTAGATTTGTTTTGCGGCATTTTTCCTTGCACCGAGAACTACATCAATGAACGTATATTTTTCACTTTTTTTGATTTTCGGTCGGCGTGGGCCGGAAGCAACTCAAAAACTTCAAATGGGACCAATGATCATTTAATATATAATTTTAAAGAGCTCGATGAGAAAGAAAAATGATACAATTAAAACTAAATCTTGATCGCCCATTCTAAAATGACGGCCAACAATGTGTTTGTTTGAGATAGCTGGAATTACGGTTGTTATATGCCCCACTTTAATTTTTTTGTAATTTCAAGTATTCTGATTCTTTATGAAGATCTTCTCCGATAAGACAGGCTAACTCAGTAAGTCAACATATAGAGTGTTCGGCCTTCATGTGTGACTGCAAGACAGGGGCGGCTAAAAGATTTTAAATGGGACAAATGATCATAATCACCGGGTTGATCTAGGGGTGAACGCGTCTTCGCAAATCAGCTGATTTGGAAGTCGAGAGTTCCAGCGTTCAAGACTTAGTAAAGGTAGTGTTACTTTTGGTCGAACTGAGATTGTACAAGACTATACTTCATTTACAGTCATATATGTCATCCTCATTCATCCTCTGAAGTATTATCTAAACGGTAATTCTTAAACAGGCTAAACAAGAAAAATAAAAGGTTCATTAGATTATATGATAAGTTATTTTAAAGGTATTTGCGAGGCAGTGAGAATGATAACAAAAAAAATCAAATTCTAATTATATAAACCAAAATGGCGACCACAAATGTCATTACGTAAATTAAAAGTTGGAAATTATATAATAAATTATTACAACTTTTCATATACTTCTTTTAATTAAACTTAAAGTCTTGAAAATAATTAATTTTCTCAATTTTTAACATTAAAATTTTCATAAGAAGTTTTTAAGAAACTAATTTTTATTTCATAAGTTGGCATTGTCAACAACAGCTGATCAACAATTTTTTTTTTAAGTGAAAACTTTTTTAGGCTTCTTTTTTAAATAAAAGATAGAACTAATTACTTATGAAAAAGTAATTAAATAAATTGTCAACTGTTATTAACCTAAATCAAATAAAATTCTTCAATACTGTAAGTTTAATTAAAAGAAGTACTTGAAGAATTTTAATAATTAATTCTTTAAATTTTTAATGAAGGTAATAATAACATTTGTGGTCTCCATTTTGATTTAAATACCGTATTTATTCGAGTACCCCCCGCACATTTTTTCTTGGAAGTGGAGAGAAATAATAGGGGGCGGGGCTTACTTGAAACATAGCTTTTAGCTAGGATGATTTATGTAAAATAAACGTTTTCTTAGAAGTACCTAAATATGACGTCATAATTACCAATTTTTTAAATTAAATTTGAAATAAAATATATAGAAAATTTATACTATGTAACCTGGCCAGATATATATGTAGTTATTTAATTGACTTCATATTTTTTTTAACATATTTTAATCTTTTAATTTTAATTAAAAAAAAAAAAAAAAACGTTATGTTTGATCTGTAATTTTGAATAAATATATCTTTTATATACAACTGATGATGCGGGATACTGTGAAAGTGCTTTTGAAATAAAAAATAAGGTTAAGTGTCATTTCATTTACTTTTTAATTCTGTACTTGGGTTGTTCAAGTTGGTTTTTGATTATAAAAAATACAATATAATGGTTCAGAGGAATGTGGGTCTTATAAGTATTGACTTTAGAAAAATCATATACATATGATATTATACGAGTATATACATTTATGTAAAACAGGATAAACTTATATAAAATTCTATCCCTTCGAAAAGAAGGTTTTTAATAGTTAACAAATTATAGAATTGTCAAACCAGGAATCCTGTCTTGATAAAAGTAGGAAAGGAAAGGAAAACTAGGAGAGGACATTCTTAGAAGATTGAGACCGAGGAGAATTAGAGCTGGGTAAATGCAGAGCCATTAATTATTATTTTACTGTAATTTTCCTACTATTTTACTTTAATTTTCAACGAAATACTACGAATCTCACAATGACATAATTTTATATATTATTTTCCACTTTCAATCCATTACTAAGCAATGACAAAAGAAATGGGTTTTGATCTTCCTATCGTCAATGTAGAAAAACAGGTTTTCGTTAAAAGATCTTAAATAAGCAGAAACTACGACAAGAATTTTCTCTAGAAAATAAAAATGAATCGTCATAAATCATTCATTTTGTGAAAGTAAAGTTTGAACATTAAAAGATAAAAAAATAAAAACAAACATTGAAACATATGGTTTGAATCAAAAAACTCCTTCTTTTATTGAAGTTGATTGAATTTAAAATTTAATATGTTAAAGCAATTCTGCCAGCTCTGTGGCGGAGAGTAGCGTTCGGCCTTTCATCCGGGGGTTCCGGATTTGAATCCCGGTCAGGCATGACACTTTTCATACCCTAAGAAATTCTATTTTAATATTCCTACTACAAGTTTCTCTTTAAGCTTATGTAGTTAATTGAATTTAACAAGCATGAAAAAAATATTAAGGAAATCTATTTTTCCTCTCGAATCTCATTTACTTTTAATTATTGTAACTACATTTACTATGTACATATATTGATTTTAACTTTACTATATTAACATTATTTTTTTTACATTTACATTGAACTCTCATTTGCTTTGTAATTATTGTAATTCTATTAATTTACTGTCTCTCACTAACTTTCCTTACTGCTTTGTATTTCCTAAACACAAAATATACTCGTACTTCATTTTTTTTTTACAGAATTACAGAAATCGCTTTCTGTAGTATTAAATGCCTTAACGCTGTTCATTCTTAAAACTACCATATTTTCAAAGTTTAGAGTACTCTTAAGTTTTACTTTGCCTCACCGATAATTTCCCATTTGCTATTGTAGGATATAACAGAAATAAAATAGAAATTAAAAAGTAAAACCTTCCGATTTTAGCATTTATCAATATCTTAAGACATCTCAGTTCAAAAGTAATTGTTTAAGTAAACATTTTTTAAACTCCTAATCTAAATAAAAAAATAATGTGGGCTTTCATTCACGTTTATTTTTATAAGTTTTACATTTCAGGATCGTAAATTTTCAATGAATTTATTTTTAATCAGACGAAAGAGTGTGAAATAAAGAGGAGTTTGTATATTTCAAAGGGAACAAGACGTTAAAAAAACTTAATTCGTACTTTTTTTAACTTATGAAAAAAAAATATTATAAAAATTATGACTTAAAATAACACCTTTTTTAAAGTTTTAGGGAAACTACCTATGAACTAAAAATGGAGTTTAACAATTTTTCTCATTGTTTTTACACAAAAAACTAATTCTTATTATATTTTACTCAAATTGATATGTTATCAGGATGGAAACTAAACAGTTTTGGAACATTAATTAAATGGATATAAAGTAATAAAATCAAATCTTTAAAATAATATAAGCTCTTTATATCTAGCATTCTTCTGTTTCAACATTTTTATTTTTTTTTAAATCATTCTCTATTTTGATTGGAGAATAATTTTTACATTGCTCACCATATTATTTATTATTATTATATTATATTATTTATTATTATTACAAGAAAAGTGTAACATAATTTAGCAATATGATTATTTAAGTTGGTGAGTTCTTTTTCATTCGACTGAAAAAATACTGTTCTCCACTACTTTCTACTCTATTTGAATCTTTTAATCACAATATACTTCCTGCATAGTAAATCTTCATTACTTTGTTTTTTAAGTTCCATATATCTTCCTCACATTTTCTACTTCTATAGATTTATTATTACAAAATTGTCGAATTAATTCTATTAATATATCAGCCACCAACATAGTTAGATCTTTTTATAAATTTTACAGCAAAGTTTTTCTCTTCTAATTAAAACCAGTTAATTTGGAATTTTATTCACGCCCATCTTCTATTTTTTTGTTTTACACTTTCCGTCCCAGTTTTTCTTACGGTTGTGATGAATGTAAAGTGCCAGATTTAAAAGTCAGAATTGCCCACATTGAGAATAATGATGATTATACAGGTAGTCCTTGTGTAAAAAAGAGTAAAGATCCCAGGTATTAATGTCATTTATATATTGAAGGTTTTAAGATGCTGTTATGCATTGATGAAGAAGGCAACAAGAAATCAATTTAGTCCTGAGTTTTTATTTAGTAAACGTAACAGTGCTTCAGAATTAATGAGTTGTTTCCGGAGTGACTGATGACTCGTGTCAGATCACCTACAATCGTTCGATTACGGTTCTTAACAACCTCACATCAATTACCTACGTGATATTCCTTTCAAAATACACTATTCTTTTCCTTTCAGACTTCAAATGTTTTTCGTTTCTTTACCTCAAAAATATTAAACTCCGTGCAAATATTTTAAAAAAATTGTAATTCCTATTTTTATACTAGACGCAGATCTCTTTCTTCTACAGTGTTCAAAGAGTGACGCAACCTTGTGAGAAAATGAGTAAGTTACAGTAGTAATTCAAATAGGCCTCAATTACGCGATTCACATAAATGAATACGATGTTGCATGCTCAACTCCTTCGAAATCACATGTCCATGAAACACCGATTCAAGAAAGTCATAGTGATGGCTGTATGAGCCATAGTATTGTCCTGCTGAAAGTACGTTTACTCTAGCCGGTCTGCAGGTGTAATGTTTACAAATTGTTGCGTCATCTGTATGTAGCGCTCACTGTTCACTGCACCATGAAAAAATGTCATGAAGATTCGCCTACGCGACATTGCACACCAAACATTCACTTCTTGTCCGTGCAGAGGAGACTCGTACAGCTGATTTGGATTTTTCGTACCCCAAATGCGTGAATTTTGTGCATTCACGTATCCATCAAGGGTGAAGCATGCCTCGTCAGACCAAAACCAACCATCGAGTTCTTCCCCATCTAGTGTTACAAATGACATGAACCGCTGACAGATAGCTACACGTTTTCCACTATCTACAGGTAAAAAATCGTGAACAATAGGAATCCTGTACGGATGCATCTTTAAAAAATTGCGCAATGCCGTGTGGGCACTAAAAACGGAGAGACCGCACCGGTTCGATAGACATCGCACAGACTTCTTGGGACTAACAGAATATGCAGCTTACACGTCGATAAAATTTTCTGGTTTTAGCAATTTTGATCGACTACTTTCGGCTGCATCTGCCACATTCCCTGCCTCTTTGAACTTGTCGTACAGCCGTTTGATGAAGGAGTTGTTTGGTGTATCTACACCATAATTTTCTGTGAGGCTTTCTAGGTCTGAGTATAACTGGCACATCTAAAGTATTGGAAGAAAATGAATATTCTCTGCTGCATTGTGTAAACCATTTTTTCTCACTTAAACCTGCAACAAAAGAAGAAAACATTCTTCCATATGGCTGTGTCGCTTTTTGAACAGCCGTTATAAAATGATACACTATCACAATTTAGTGACATGCATTTTTCATTGTTTACGATCTGGTTATTAATTTCTTAAATCAATATCATTTTATTCTTAGTTTAAATTGAACTAATCTTTTCAAGAAAATTAATGAATTCATAATACCAACCTTGGGTAACAGGTAAAGCAGAATATTTTTATTACGACAAATGAATAATCCATTAGGTTTTTATATATAAATGTGTGTGTGTGTGTGTGTGTATATATATATATATATATATATATATACACACATATATATATATATAGTGTGTGTATATTTATATATTATTTTATCTTACGCAATAATAAATGGAACCAAACAGCTGAAAGTTATAAATATATTTGCTGTACAAATACAGACAGAGTAACTGGATATAATTTATTTATGAACGTGACAAAATACGAAAGAATAATATGTATATCTGTAGTAGTAACTCTGTAAACGTGTTTAAGTAATGGCGCTAGTAAAAACGGGTAGCAAGCTTATCACATAAACATTAGACCAGGTTTGTCGCTTGGCAGCAAGAGGCTCTCGTCAACTTCAACTACAGTTCATTTTTTTCCCTAAAAAAAATGTACGCATCACCTTCTCAAAGTAGCTGTGCTAATAATTCTACCAAAAATATTTTCATATTTGCAAAAATACTTATCTTTTTCATTTCATTTGATCTATAAAATAAATAAGCAAATTTTCTTTAATAAAACCATTATTTTTAAAGTGGTATTCACATTGTTTTATTAAAATCAGAATAGAAAGCTTGTTACTGTTAGGAATCTCTGTATTATTTATGGGAATAATTGGTGTCTTGTAACACATTCTATAATTTAATTATGGCACTTACTGTACTACTCGTTCGTAGATGTACGAATACCCTGTAACCGTATATGAAAATTGGTTGTTAATTTAATAATTTTGATTTTTTTTACAGATAGGCAAAATATATTTCATTTAATTTTCTTGTAGTATTGTATTACATTTTATATTCTATTGTTGTATTTTTTTGTATGGTGCAAGTAATATATTATACAATAAATGTAATTTCAAGCGTATCTTCGTTCATTTGCTTAATTCTATTTTGTAATGAAAGCTTTATATTCAAGCAAAGCTTATATAAAAATCGCTATTCTAAATAGCGATGTTTTTAAATTTATTTCAGTTTTTTAATAAAAATTTATTACATCAAAAAAGCTATAAAAAAATACCTTCGGTTGCTTAGTTATCTTCCTTCGTGTAATTTTTACAATAAAATAAAGTTAAAGAAACATCATTCTACACAACAGATTGGAGTTATGATTAGAAAAAAAATAATTACTTTAAACAAATCATAGTAGAAGCAGTAAAAATCTAGATTAATAGGGGAAAAAATTCTTGTTTTAATAAAAAAAGAAGAATTTTGTAGGATTTTTTCCTTTGCTTTACATAAAATCTAATAGTTAATCTCTTAGTTCTAAAGAATCCTTAATAAAATAACATAAAACATAAGAGTTTTTAATTTGGCATATATTATATGCTACCTATTAGTTACATAATTAAAAAATAAATAATAATTATTATTACTGGTGAAAACCACGTGTGTTCGTTTTTTTAATTAGATAAATTAAAAAATTTCATCTAAACACTGTCCTCTTCCTACAGATCAGATTGCTAGATTTTTCCCCTGGATATATGTGCTGAATATATGTTTTACCGTTATTTTTGTCAATAAGTCGGTGGTTTTAAAAATTCCCGAT
The DNA here is from genome assembly GCF_047948215.1 of Lycorma delicatula. NCBI lineage: Eukaryota > Metazoa > Arthropoda > Insecta > Hemiptera > Fulgoridae > Lycorma > Lycorma delicatula. The sequence goes on along the minus strand of NC_134457.1, from coordinate 189,799,995 downwards.
TTAGATGCGAATTCTTTGTTTTGTAAAATGTAAATATTGAAACAAATTTTTGGTTATAAAATTTTGAGAAAATTATCCTGGATTGGGAGAAAAAAACTGGTTTTTAACCCATGAAAGTATAGAATAAAAAGAGATTACGTGTACATCAGTTTAAATTACATCGATGATACTTCAACATTTGTTCAGGAATGCTTCAAGAAAAACACTGGAAAATTTATCAGTAATTTAAAAAACTAGATTAATTATAATTCTACATCGGTAAAGGACTTTATAGTAAAGAATTCAAATAAATATTTTGGTAAAGAATAGATTAGATTAAATAACTTTCAAATCCTTTACACTATTATTTAATATGTAGCAATAAAAATTGTTAATATCAAGGATAAAATCACTGAATTAATATTGTAACAAGACCGGTATAACGGACCTTTCTTTCTTTTTTTTCTTTTTTTCCTGTTTAGCCTCCGATAACTACCGTTAGATAATACTTCAGAGGATGAATGAGGATGATATGTATGAGTGTGAATGAAGTGTAGTCTTGTACATTCTCAGTTCGACCATACCTGAGATGTGTGGTTAATTGAAACCCAACCACCAAAGAACACCGGTATCCACGATCTAGTATTCAAGTCCGTGTAAAAATATCTGGCTTTACTAGGACTTGAACGCAGGAACTCTCGACTTCCAAATCAGCTGATTTGGGAAGACGCGTTCACCACTAGACCAACCCGGTGGGTTCGGTATAACGGACCTGAGTAACGGATTCCTTCCAATTAAGAAGAAAGTTGTAGAAATATAATAATGGGAAAAATCCAGAAAGGAATTGAAAGTAACCCTTTTAGTAAAGGTAACAGGTCCGTTTAACAATAGTCCTTTGTAATACTGCCTAATGACATACCTAAACAGATGTTCCGTGAGAAGAGTTATCGAACCAGGGTAGGAATTTCATGGGAATGTGTGAGGGCGGACGATTCTTACTATTTGAGTTGAGTCCGGTCCTGCAGGTAAAGAAGATAAGAGTATAAATACTCCGGGGAAGACCAGTTGAAGTCAGTCTAAGCGAGATGTTATAATGCGAGTCTGCGTGGTCAATTCTGCGAGATGTGACCGCGAGAGTGTGCTACGATAGAGGAGTTATTATGAGAAGAAGCGAATTTCTAGTGAATAATTTTCGACGCGATTAAGGTACCGTCACAAGTAATTCCAATACACGAAAACAAGAAGTGATTCGGTGAATTACTGTTAGAAGTAAGTGAAAGAAATAATGTACTAAATTTCATTCATAAAGTGTTAGGGTAATTTTATTTGTGAACAGCAAAATTATTTGCAGTGAAAGAACTTTATACTTGTCTTATCTTTTGTACTATTGTTGTTAATGCAAGACTAGTGCTAAAAGTGTTAAGACTAGCGGCCATGCTAATCTCTTTTGTCAGTGGGACTGAATTCTGCTTTTCAATATATACTCTGTTTTCTATGTAAACACTGTTTTTATTATTATTATTACTATTACTAACTGTCATTATTATAATTATTGATTCATCTTGTTTTACCTATGTTCTTTAACTAATAAATTGTAATTATATTAATATTTTCAATTGTCAATCTCTCAATATCCTGATTGAGCCGCCAACACGCGACATTCAATCAGTTTGCTTCATTGTAGAGAATTGTACAGTGCTATACAATCGTCTACATAGAGAGTGTTACTGTTAACGCTAGAAACCGATATTTTTTTCATTATTTGTTTTTATATTAATTAATTTTACATATATATTAATCAGTCATAGGTATTAAACAGTACATTTTGTTTTCATTAAATAATTAATTATATTATTAAATATTGCGGTAAGTTCAATATATTTATATTCTGTAAGGTTTTTTCTGTAGACTGTATTTTAAATAGAAATTAATTTGAAAAAAATGGACAATTGTTCTCTTTCGTGGGATTTTTATTACCTCTGTTGCTCAATAGAAATTTGAGCCAAATATTTAATTATCTTAAACGATAGGAAGCTACTGAGAAAAAAATTGCATGTTGTGTTATCTTCCTGTTTTAGAATAATCTGTTTTTGAATTTATCGCACTAATTCAGTTCAAATTTGCATAAAGGGCAAAAACCTTCAGCAAAGAAATGCCGTGCATACCATTAATTTACTACGACTTGGCTTAATATTTATCTATTGACTTCCTGTTCATTAGATCCTACGAATGTTGATCTTGATAAACTCTACACTAGATGACTAACAACTTAAACATTGACTTAAGTAGTGAATCACCGTACTTTATTGCAGCCGCTGCCTGCAGCCGCGAATTTTATTGTTCAGGAACGAATCAGTTAATTAATTTACTACGTAGGAAGCCTACTTCAATCGAATAATATGCTTTAGAATATTCAGTTTATTTACAACTAGTTATGTATATATATATATATATATATATATATATATATCTTTCTTTTTAATAACAAAAAAATTGGAATTATTGTATTATTTAAAATTATTTTGTAAAAGTAAACCGGTTGTGGTCATCGTTGCACTTCATAACAAAAGTAAAATTAAAATGTGTTTGTATATGTCTGTTCCAAATATAGATATAATCGTTATGATATATTCTTCTACTATTGCAAATAGGAATGTGTGGGGACGATTGTTGAGCTGTATCCGTCTAATGGAAGTTTCCCTTTTCGGGTTGTGGATGTAAGAATACTATAAATTCACTTTGGTGAATATATTTACGTAAAAGTTTTATGATAAAAATTGGAATCGCTAATTCATTCAATAGAATAATATGGACAGTTCTAAAACTTGATATACAAAAACAGATAAGAGCACTTACAGCATTGAATCATATTTTAAAAGTGCAATATAAATTAAAACGCCTTCGACTGGACGCCTCAATATCTTATCTGCTTTTAATTCAGACCAGCTGGAAGATAAAAACTAAAAACGCTAATGAAATTTTGAAAACTCTTACCGGGTAAAAGTGTCTGTGATAAAGAACACTGTATTAACCTTAAAACGTATGGTTAGAAATTAATTATATTATGAATAAATTTACCGTATCTCACGTATATTACTATTAATTAAAAATAAAATCCTACAATTAAATAATAATAATAACAGTACTACTTACATTAAGGAATTAAAATGCAGTGAAATAAATAATTTGAAAAAAGTAACAAGCGAATAATGTCTTGATTATGCGCCTGAATATTTTATAATATATTATGTGTGTTCCATGGTTATAAGCTGACCACTAAACAAACCTATTTAATTAATTAAAATGAAATATACAAGTCATTCATTGGTAATTAAGCGCAATAAATTTCTTTAACAGAGTTCGTTCTAGTTAGGATAAGACAAATTTTCTTACTTTTTCTGTTTGCCGGCTATTAAGTCGTAATATTTTTAATACTAATAAATTTTGTAACTTTTTTTTTAATGACTTGTAAAAGAAGGTCGTCTCGTGGTACAAATTAATAGTCTCAAGGTTAACCACAGCCAGCTGTGTAGGCAATAAAAGGCGACAATGGTGGACATTGATGTTGACGTGCGGTTGTGTGAATGAATACATTATACATATGGATACTGAATATAAGTTTGAAATGATAATTTTTACATAAAAACCATTTTAAAGTTTATTAAATTGTGAATTTATTTTATTGAAACTAGTTTTATTTACGAAATCAAAATTCAAACCGTTATTTAAGAGTATGCATTATTATGTAGATTTACACGGAGTTCTAGATGAACTCGGCTATTCCAAACAGTTTGCTGTCCGTTAAATATATTACCACTATCTAAAAGTTCTACAAAATCTAGGAAATGCCTTTAAGATCTAAGATTCGGTGAAGGGAGAATCCTGATATTCATCTCTCCGTGGTAGAGACGGGGGACAGTGATTATATGTACGAGTAATTAAAAATTGGTAGTATATACAAACGGCTGTCGAAGGGACGGAATTATTCCCGGTATAAGGAGTTATACCCGGTATAAGTACTAAAGATCTCCTTAGAGAGCGCATGAGAAGTGGTGGATAAAGAGCATTTTATTGCCTTGAGGTGGAAAACTCCCCCCAAAAGTGGAGGAACGTCTTCAGGAATTCAACTGTACTAGTAATAAAAAAGACAACAGAAAACTACTGTATTAAAGATCCTTATGATAATTTCTTACATTTTCCTATGATGATTCTTCTGTTAAATGTTCGGTAGTTAAAATAGCTATCATTCGGATCTTTGGAAGAAGTGACAAAGGAAATTAAAGGGCCAACTACGTTTAGCAGCTTGGAATGACAACACTTTGTTACAAAGTGAAAAGTTAGAGGATCTCAAGGTGTTAATAAAGATGAGTAAAATTTTAATGTATTAGTTCTGATAAAGTAATTTTGGAAGAACAGGATGAAATGAAGAGTGAAGAAATTACCATATTATATAAAGGAAAAAAGGAAAGGATAAAACGGAGTGACAATAAATATGAAAATGAAGTAACAAAACGGGTTTCAAAAAATAGTATCATAACACTTCTTGTAACAAATGATAGATTAATAACGGCCTAGATAGAAGGAATACGTGGAAGACCTTTATATGACAAGAGACAAACCTGAAGAACTAAACATAGGAAAGAAAGGGGAGAAAGCTAAGGAGGATAAAGGACCATCGATATTGAAATGTTAAGTAGGAAAGAAATTAAAGAAATGAATAAAAAATTAACTGGAATAAATGAACTTCCGTTAGAATTTAAAAAGTGCTTAAATGAAGAAGGAATAGAAGAAACAGATGTACTGTGTAATAGTATATCCTAGGGGAAAATGGCCTGAAGACATTATAAAAACAAAAGTGATAGCAATTCCGAAGAAAACTCTTACCAGAAAAAGTATAGAACCATTTAATAGACGACCATTCGGTAAAATATTGTTGACTCCTAAACTAGAATTTGGTAAGAATAAGGGAATAGAATGCAAGAGAGGAACAACTTGGCTTCCGGAAAGGGTAAGGAACCAGATATGCCATCCGAATATTAGAGATGGCTGGAGAAAGTTATTTAGAGAGAGGAAGATGAATGCGTCCGTGGTTCATTGATTTAGAGAAGGCATTTATCTCAATAGAGAAATTGAAGAAAAACGAAAGTAGTAAAATTGATAAATTTCTTAAAGAGAAAATAGTAGGATGGAAAGATAAAAATTAATAAAAAATGATATTGTTAATATATTTGTTATATAAATGTAATATAATAAATAAAAATATAAATGTTTATTACACATGAAACAAAACGTAAATGAAAATAAGAATATGACTGATTGGGTGAAAATACATCGATGTATTAGACAAGGATATGCCTCTCACCGATATTGTTCGACATTGAAAATATGATAAGGAATATGTTAGAAGAAAGAAAAGAAGGAAGGAAAATAGGATACATTAGGTTTGCTGATGATATGGTAATTGTAGCCGATGCCGCTTGCATTTTAAAGATTGAACAGTTATTTCAATTGGTTTCTTTACTTCCCCTAGAATTTTTTTTTTGAGGTAATATTAATATCTTTTTGTACTATTTAATATAACATAAATGAATTCTCAAAAATAATAATCAGTAGTTTAATAACATTTTTTTTTTAAATCGAATTTTTGTTAATTAATGTGTTTTTATTTAAATGCATTAAATAATGTTCATAAATAGGGGTATTGTTTTTGCATTAAAATATTTAAAATTTTCCTTCTGTTTTTGGAAGTCATAGCTGCTAAATGTATTTCACATTTGCATTTTTGATATATACCGTTATTTATCTACTTTCTTTTTTATGACACGGATACTGGTCAATTTACCAACCTCTTTTATCCTATTAATTTAAATCTAATGATACGGATCATATTAACACAAAACATTTCTTCCAATCGGAAGAAACACAAGTTTGAATAAACCTCAAAATTATAACACGTTAAAAGAATGTAAAATTTTTTTTATTCTGCTTATGCTACTATTTTTATTTACCTATAAATATTTATTTATTTGCGCATTTCTAAACCCACAATACTTATAACCAATGATTAAAAGAAGCAAATTACTAAATAATATATAAGAAAGATAACCTCGACTAAACGCCTACACAATTGATCTTTGATCTTGATGTGTCGATTTAGGTTTAAAAAAAAGAAAATATAAAAGTTATACGGGCTATCAAAGCAAATAAAAATATAATACACACGACATATTGTCATTTTATTATAAAGGCTGAACAGTTGACTCAATCGCGGACACAATACCATTAAAAACTACTGGTATGATATATGTTATAGTTCTATTATCCATATTCGCAAACTCCATGTATCAGTCATTACGTGGTTTAGGTTGGCCCGTAGTATAACGTAGGTGTATTCAAGGTTCGGTGTTCTATAATAACAGTTATTGTCAATGTTTAAAATAATTTAAAATAATTTTTCCTACATTTAAAATATTTTATCTTATTCTACACCAGCTATGGAGTTTTGTGATTAATAATTATTTATTCTAAATCAGTCATTCAGATTGTTAATTATTTTATTGTAATAAATTATTTAAATAAAAAAAAGCATCAACCCTTTATTTCATTTATTCCAATTGAAAGTAAATTGTATATTTTGTGGTCAACATTACCATTTTCTCATTATAATTCTGCTAGCTTCATTATGAAGTTCATTATATTATTATAGAAGTTGTCATAAAAATAACAAATGATCGAAATTAGTTATTACTTTTTAATAATTATTAACTCCCACATGTGTGGTACACCAAAATACGTAGAGTAGGAGGTATTCAGCCTACCCTTTTTTAGCAGCAAAAACCGCTTGTCAAACCTTTTACGGACGGGATCAACAGTAAATTTTTACTTATAATATTTCTACATTAAACAAAATTTTTGTTTAAAAATGATCATTGAAGTAAAACAAATGTCAGTGCAGTTTCACTTCATGCTGTTGATATTTATTAGTCTCTGATTACCGATCTCTGATTAGAAGATTAAGATATGACTTATTTTAATAAAATAGAATTATAAAAAGAAAACTATGGATTCTTTTGTTTTAATAATAATTTATACAAACCACTTAACCACAACTTTTTATATGTGTTAAAAGTACTTTCGACTAAAATAAAAAAATAATAATATAATATAATTAAATAATAATTAAAAATAATAATAACAATAATATTTAAAATAAAAAATCTAAAACTCATTCATCGTATGTAAGTAGTTATGTAAAATGTAAAAATGTACAACAGTAGTCGTCATGTTTTAAAAAAAATGATGTCGACTTAACGTCCAATCAGATAAAAGTGACTTTTTTTTTTGCTGCAATGTTTAATTTACAATCGGTTCCAATTTACCGAAACCATAAGTAAATTTGAATACAAGAAAAAGAAGGAAATTACATACATAGAGGCGTTTTCATTGAAATCTTTTTCAGAACTGTATATGTATGCATATGTATATTTAAAAGTGTACAGTAATATATAATAAACATAAATAAGTACATACAAAGAATATTGAACAAGTTCAGAGCATAAAAAGCAAAGAAAACATACCAAAAAATTGCCTTATAAATAACACAAAGAATAACTAACTAATCAAACAAAGAAACAGTGAAACAATACAAAGAACCAACAAAAGTAGCGAAAATAAATGAAGAATTTTGACGATGCACAATACCCTAGGGAAACTGATTCATCTCAAAGCTCGGAGAATTTACAGATCTAATATATGCAGTCGCTTTAGGCGCCTAACATCCACTTTCTTATCCAGGAGATTAACCGCGAGCCAGTTCACATGTTTGTTCAGTCTTATTTTATATCTAGCACCGAATCTCTGTATATCTTCTTGAACGGTTGGTAATCCCAGGTAATCGTGTATTTAAGTGTTTTTTGTAAATCACGGCGCTTCTGTTATATTTCTCATTAATTTGTTTTGGAATCGTTGTACGACTTCGATGTTACACTCACTTGTAGCTGGATTCAATAGATCCAAATCGATTTCAGGACCAATGAGTACAGTAATTTCTTCTTAGATAATAGTAGTTGGGATCCCAATATTGAAAACTGGAAAAGAAATTTAAGTGTAAATTCTTTTTAATTTGAAAAAATATATATATAAAATTTATTAAAATAAATTATATCAAAAAATAATTAAGTCTACATATCATTAATAGTTTTTGTGTTATTCATCGATAAAAAGTGTTACATCAGTTCATACAACTTTCGGTAGCCTTTATTAAAAATCCTGACGTATTATCTTCCAGTGATTTTTTTTACCTAAAAATTACAGGTATTTGATCAATATATTTTATTATATATATTTGCAAAAGTATAAAACGTCCGTTAAAATTTCATTTCAAACGCTTTTTATACTTTATTTATTGCCAATACTTATTTCCATTTTAATATTTATCACCATTTTGTTTTGTCGGAATGGATTTTTATCTCTTATAAAATTACTGTAATAAATTATTTAAATAAAAAAAGCATCATCCCTTTATTTCATGCATCCCAGTTGAAAGTAAATTGTATATTTTGTGGTCAACAGTACCATTTATTCATTATAATTCTGCTAGCTTCATTATGCGGTAAGTGGTTTGATTCTTGTAAAAGTGGCCATAAAAATAACAAGTGATCGAAATTAACTATTACATTTTAATAACTTTTACTCCCACCACGTACATATTGTACACATAGAATGGGAGCTAAGCTAATCCTTTTTTAGCAGCAAAGACCGCTTGTCAAGCCTTTTACAGATTTTTCTTTTTTAACTACCTTTTTTTTTACTTTTTTACTAACCTTTCTTGTGAATATGTTACTTTAATTTAACCCTTTCTTCCTTTTTTTAACCATTTCTTTATAATTAGAAAGTTTTAAATTTCAAAATAACGGGATCTAGGCGTAACAATAGGATAAAATCCTAATTCATCCTGATTTTGCTACAAAAATAGATTGTATATCATAAAAAAAATAAATTTAAAAATCTAAATAGCTGTTTGGTTGCTATCTTTAGAGAAGATGGCATAATAGTTGAGAAACTCAACTACAGTTTATTTCTCAACAAATTTTTCTAGCCAATTAGTAGAAAATGTGTTGAAAACGGAGAATCATAAAAGACGACAAAGCTAGCTGTATTTAGATCTACGTACATTGGTATTCTTGCCTGCAGTAGCGAATCATGGGTATGAAAGCAAACAAAAAAAATCCCTTTTGGCACGCCGGAAGGCGGAGATAGATTTCACCGGTGCAAGTAGGTAATAAAAAAGATTTCCACCTTAAACTTAAGAAAAACTTCAAATTTACTGAATACGACAGTGATTGTACGTGGAAAAAAGTTTCACATGTTTAGCATACAAGATATCTACTTACAATTCCAGCAACATTTTGGTCTTCCTTTGCCGTAAGGTTTGGTCATTTGAAAAATCGTTTCAGAAAAAGGTTTCAGGTAATGTTTAGAGGATTAATGATCACTTAAAACCGGTTCCATACTACCTATTCTACCTATTAAGGGAGGTATGATTTTTTGTCTTAAAAACCCCATCTTTTCCACCCGTTGTGCCAATGGTTGGTGATATCAAAAAAATTTACTTTTATAAGTTTTAGGATCTTATCAAAAGAATAGCAGGAACTTTAAACAATTCGATATTTAACTTAATATGAAAGTTATAGCGATATTTTGTTTTTTCGAAAACAAAACCATTTCCACCCCGATGGTCCGATTTTGCCCATTAACGAACTCGAGTGAGATTTTGAGTCGTTATATTTTATGTATCAATTTGAAAGTGATTGGCGCAAAATTACGGTAATTATTGTGTCCACAAGAAAGTGAAATATATATAAATGTGTATATAAATTCTTGAACTGAAGGTGGATTTGGGGTCTGGGGAATGTGAAACGCAAAAATATGTCGAAATTTTCCGGAAGCCGAGTTATAGTACCCATTACAATTGGTAACTTTCTTAAGAAATCTACCCAAAAGGCTTCTAGCAACAGAGGTGAGATTTCGACAGAAAATAGTAAACAGATAAAAAAAGAATAAAATCAGAAATTTCATTAAAAAAAAATATTAAATATGCAACTCTTCAAAAAAAAAAAATTAGATTATTCGAAGCTGCGATGGTTTGAACAATTGAATGGTTTGATTGATAAAAGTCAACCAAAAATGTTTGGAAAGCGAGAATAGGTGGAAAAAACCAAAAGGAATGCTTAGTGCACTATAGAGAACAATCTGCGTAGAGGGATAAGAACGGTAAGGATTGATGTGCTTATGCGAAGGACACTGAGATGAGCTGTTTGTTTTAAAACTAGCAGCATTGGGAAGAATACACATATTAAATTGTAAATGTATTATTTATACTTTTAAAAAAAGTGATTTGCATGTTCCTTAACTTCTTTTGTCCCACTTTAACTACTTTCATTCCCAACTACGTCTCCCATTTTGTCCTAATCTAACTCGATTTTAATTTATTTTTTTAGAAGTTTATTACATTTTACACTGTTTTACAGTATACGCATTTATAGGTTATGTAGTTTTTAATTGAATTTAATTTATCATAAACCAATCTAGGTTGTCAACAAGACTGTATAATGTACAAAGGATCTTTCTAAATTCAAATCCAGTAAAAGTTTTTTTTTACTTTTAACGGTAAGTAAATTTCCTTATTAACTGTATAGTTTAGTTGATGAAAACCTGTTAAAGGTAGTGCCTCAAGAATTGCCGATCAAGAATAGCTAAACCGGTGTCAGAGCAAGTTTGGCTGAGATTTCAGCATTTTACATAGTAGTACCGGAAATACTTGTATAAGTAAAATAAAACACATAAAAAAAGGCTACAGTTGGTCTATTAATTAAATTATTAATTTTTTTATTTTTTTATTAGTATTAACTCTAGATTTAAAGTAAGTCTCTGTTATTAGATTGAACTCTGATGTTTTCACAAAACACTTAATATTATTCTCACTGGAATCACAAACGATAGGTGCTCAACCGGATTTCCTGGTAAGGAAAATTAAAAAAAAAATACCAGTTAACTAACAAAAATGTTTATTGAGACGATATTAATTTAACAGATTAATTTCTAAATAAATTACTTCGTTGTTAATTTCATGTAAATATGTTATTATTATTATTATTAAAATCGCCAATTTATCTGTAAAAAATGAAATTAAATAATGATGATTTAGTAGAAAGTTTTACAATATATGTAATATATTATCATTAGTTAAGTAGTATAATCGTTTGATGTGTTGTAAATATATTATTATTTTAGTAGTAGATATTTGATGAGTAACAGTATAAAGCAAGCATGACGTCACAGAACGATGAACTCGCCTCCTTTCAAAATGTAATCTTCTAAAAATATAAGAGTGCATTAGGTACAGGTAAACGACTTCGATAACTGACACTGGTCGATGTATATATACGCAGCCTAGTATACTCGCGCTCATCCATAAAACAAAATGACATTCATCTTATCGGTCGATGGTGAATGAACTTTCGTACTCTATTGTGGTTATCACCATGTGATTATTTTATATACAATGTCATTGGCGATGATGATAATTTGATGTAAACAGTGGATAATAAAGGATACAAATTAGGTAAATCAATCGAGGAGTGATATCTGGACTATCGTCATTAACTGACCTGATATTAATTAAGCTAAATTCGAACTAAAAATCATTTATAGAAGGAAAATTTATATTTTAATTAAAGAATTTAATCGCACAATCTGTGCCTCCAATTTTTTTAAGACTAAGAAACAGGGGAAATATGTTAAAATTGTCAAATGATGTGTTGAATACTCTTAATTATTAAATATTATAATGGTAACTAAAGTAATTGTTTAAAACTGTATATTCGTGGCGCCTAGACAAAACTATGTATTCTCGGCCTTTTATCCGTACGTTCGAAACCTAGCCAGGCATGAAATTTTTCATACGCTACAAAATTCCACTTCCTTATTTCACGTACAACTTCAAAGCTTCTAATGTAATCAACATGTTTAATAAATAAATAAAATATCATTGATTTTTAATATTATTACATTTTAAAACAAAATAAAAAACTATGTATTATTTAAATATACTTTCGCCCCACCGGTCTAGTCTAATGGTAAACTCGTCGTCAAAAATCACTTGTTTAACAGCTGATCTTGAACTCGAAAGTTTTCAGGTTTAAATCCTAGTAAAGATTGGATACTTTTATACAGATTTGAATTCTAGACAGTAGATATCGGTATACTTCGGTGGTTGAGGTTCAATTAACACACGTCTCAGGAATAGTCGACCTGAGTCTGTATTTATTTATACTGAGTCTGAATCTTCATTTATATGTCTTACTAATCATTCTCATCTCACTCGGAGATATGAGCTGGGTGGGGTATCGGAGTTAAAAGGCTGGGTGGGAAAGAATTGCTTATTGTTTACTAGTTGAACAGATTGCAACGTACATATTAGGAATAATAATAAATAATAATTTCCTTCAACGAAGAGGAAATATTTAATCTGCTAAATCAGATAAGCATGTTGATGTATATTTAAATCGAATCAAACGTCTGTTTTATCAATTAAATTGTTTTTAAACCATTTTAAAACGGTAAGTTTATATCAGATGTCTGTAAATCTCCCACTGCGATCTCGGAATTGACAGCTCTTTTGTTTTTTTCTGAAAATGACACTTTATTTAAACAACTAGATAAATAATATCGAAATGATGTTTAAAGTAAACATAATTATTTTTTTTTAGTTTTAAGCCGTAATTTAATATGATATCTCAGATTTTAAATTAGTTTATAACTGACCGTTGGTGCGCTCCCGTTGGCGCGCTCCCGTTGCTTTTATATAAATTTATTAACGCTATGTCTTCTTAATCTACAACTTGCTTCTAAATTTTGCTTTTTACGATCAAAATAAAGACCAGTTAAGGATGCAATTTACTTTCTTGAAATATACGTAACATTAAATAAAAATAAAAAAATTTCCCATAAATCTTATATTAGCACGGCTTATGGAGAATATAGTTTTATGTTTTATTTAGCTTCTGTCTTAACAAATAAGGTCTCTCTTGGTAATTATATTGACGTATACTTTTGTTTAAAATTTGAGTGTGGAAGTAGGCGCAGTACGTTAAAAAAGTAATTAATTTCTTCTATATGGTACTGTGGTAAGAAAAATTCATTTCAATATTCTAGTTTCAGTATTTTTTCCATCTAAATTTATTTGTTTTTCTCTTTCTGTATATATATAGAATTGAACATATCTGTAATAACGAGACATAGTAGGTGTATTAATTAGCATTTCGGTCAGTAAATCAATTCATTCTACGTTCAGTTCTTGTTAACCATCTGACAGTTCTTCGTCCTTGGAAATTAAATCAGAAAAACTTCCTCTTGCTCTTTTTTACATTTACTGTACGTTGAAAATTAATGTGCAATTTCTTTAGAGACTATTTATTGCATATTTAATTTTTTCTTACAGTTAATTTTTTACGATCCCATTCGCCCATAAAGTATTATTGGCTGTTGTTACGTAAAATTCCTATACCTATTGTGTGTATTAATCCTTTGTAAAAATAAGTAAGAACAAAAATAAGAATAGGTATGATAGTAATTATATTGTCATAGTTTTGTAATTACTACTATTATAAAGTAGGAAGTAGGCAATACCCTGAATATAAATTTAACACTAGGAAATAATGAATTTCATCGAAACATATTCCAACCAAAGACAAATTATTCTCTAGTGTCGTGAATTTATTTTTATTTTTTTTTTTAAAAAAGCTTGATATGCTATGCTCATGATTTTTCTTTTATAAATTAAAATTATCAATCATCTATCCTTATTCTGTCTTCTTTAAATATTTACAGAACACTGGCTTTAACTGTAAATTATTTAAATTTTATTTGCAATTACTAAAATTTTTTTCTAAGTAAAATATTAATTTTTCAAACGTAGATTTGATACTGCAGTTTTTTTTTAATTTAATAAAATAATTCTTACCTAAATAATACTTTGCATATTTTTTTATTTTAATGAATGACCGATTTTGCTTCTCCCCCCGTTTTTGATTTATGGTAAATTTAAAACAATTTTTTTTTCTACTTTTGATGGAGCGAGAGTTTATTTTCATTTCATTACAATAATCTGGGCCTAGAAATAACCGATTTTTTTTTCTTGTCTTCAGTCATTTGACTGGTTTGATGCAGCTCTCTAAGATTCCCTATCTAGTGCTAGTCGTTTCATTTCAGTATACCCTCTACATCCTACATCCCTAACAATTTGTTTTACATATTCCAAACGTGGCCTGCCTAAACAATTTTTCTCTTCTACCTGTCCTTCCAATATTAAAGCGACTATTCCAGGATGCCTTAGTATGTGGACTGTAAGTCTGTCTCTTCTTTAACTATATTTTTCCAAATGCTTCTTTCTTCATCTATTTGTCGCAATACCTCTTCATTTGTCACTTTATCCACGCATCTGATTTTTAACATTCTCCTATAGCACCACATTTCAAAAGCTTCTAATCTTTTCTTATCAGATACTCCGATTGTCCAACTTTCACTTCCATATAAAGCGACACTCCAAACATATACTTTCAAAAATGTTTTCCTGACATTTAAATTAATTTTTGATGTAAACAAATTATATTTCTTACTGAAGGCTCGTTTCGCTTGTGCTAATCGGCATTTTATATCGCTCCTGCTTCGTCCATCTTTAGTAATTCTACTTCCCAAATAACAAAATTCTTCTACCTCCATAATCTTTTCTCCTCCTATTTTCACATTCAGTGGTCCATCTTTGTTATTTCTACTACATTTCATTACTTTTGTTTTGTTCTTGTTTATTTTCATGCGATAGTTCTTGAGTAGGAATTATCTTAGGAACTATGCCGTTCATTGTTTCTTCTAAATCCTTTTTATTCTCGGCTAGAATTACTATATCATCAGCAAATCGTAGCATCTTTATCTTTTCACCTTGTACTGTTACTCCGAATCTAAATTGTTCTTTAACATCATTAACTGCTAGATCCATGTAAAGATTAAAAAGTAACGTAGATAGGGAACATCCTTGTCGGACTCCCTTTCTTATTACGGCTTCTTTCTTATGTTTTTCAATTATTACTGTTGCTGTTTGGTTCCTGTACATGTTACTTGCTACTATTAATCTGAGGCCTAAAATTGCTTCCCTTGTCCCCTATACTTTTCCTGAAACCAAATTGGTCTTCTCCTAACACTTCTTCCACTCTCCTCTCAATTCTTCTGTATAGAATTCTAGGTAAGATTTTTGATGCATGACTAGTTAAACTAATTGTTCTGTATTCTTCACATTTATCTGCCCCTGATTTCTTTGGTATCATTACTATAACACTTTTTTTGAAGTCTGACGGAAATTCCCCTTTGTCATAAATATTACACACCAGTTTGTATAATCTATCAATCGCTTCCTCACCTGCACTGCGCAGTAATTCTACAGGTATTCTGTATATTCCAGGAGCCTTAAATCTTTTAATGCTCTCTTAAATTCAGATCTCAGTATTGTTTCTCCCATTTCATCCTCCTCAACTTCCTCTTCTTCCTCTATAACACCATTTTCTAATTCATTTCTTCCGTATAACTCTTCAATATATTCCACCCATCTATCGACTTTACCTTTCGTATTATATATTGGTGTACCATCTTTGTTTAACACATTATTAGATTTTAATTTACGTACCCCAAAATGTTCCTTAACTTTCCTGTATGCTCCGTCTATTTTACCAATGTTCATTTCTCTTTCCACTTCTGAGTACTTTTCTTTAATCCACTCTTCTTTCGCCAGTTTGCACTTCCTGTTTATAGCATTTCTTAATTGCCGATAGTTCCTTTTACTTTCTTCATCGCTAGCATTCTTATATTTTCTACGTTCATCCATCAGCTGCAATATATCGTCTGAAACCCAAGGTTTTCTACCAGTTCTCTTTATTCCGCCTAAGTTTGCTTCTGCTGATTTAAGGATTTCCTTTTTAACATTCTCCCATTCTTCTTCTACATTTTCTACCTTATCTTTTTTACTCAGACCTCTTGCGATGTCCCCCTCAAAAATCTTCTTTACCTCCTCTTCCTTAAGCTTCTCTAAATTCCACCGATTCATCTGACACCTTTTCTTCAGGTTTTTAAACCCCAATCTACATTTCATTAACACCAAATTATGGTCGCTATCAATGTCTGCTCCAGGGTAAGTTTTGCAGTCAACGAGTTGATTTCTAAATATTTGCTTAACCATGATATAATCTATCTGATACCTTGCAGTATCGCCTGGCTTTTTCCAAGTGTATATTCCTCTATTATGATTTTTAAATTGGGTGTTGGCAATTACTAAATTATACTTCGTGCAAAACTCTATAAGTCAGTCCCCTCTTTCATTCCTTTTGCCCAGCCTGTATTCACCCACTATATTTCCTTCCTTGCCTTTTCCAATGCTTGCATTCCAATCTCCAACTATTATTATATTTTCATCTCCTTTTACGTGTTTAATTGCTTCATAAATCTCTTCGTATACACACTCTACCTCATCATCATCATCATCATCATGGGCGCTTGTAAGCATATAGACGTTAACAATCGTTGTCGGTTTAGGTTTTGATTTTATCCTTATTACAATAACCGATAATAATTTTTATTGTTTGAGGAGGTACGGAGGGTGTTTCATATTTATATATATATATTTTGATTATTTTTTTTGTTTGTACTTCGAATGAGGAGGAGGGATTGCGCCTGGTTATGATGAATGATGCAGTCGTTTGTTTTTTGATGAATATTTTATTTATATTTATAAATTATACAAAGTAAGTAAACGGATCCAATATGTTCGGTACACATTATTAAATGTTATTGCTCATTAATTTTTCGTATCATCTAACAAATGGTTAGCGGTGTAATCCCTTTGCTACAATGTACTTAAAAGTTTGGGCTTAAGAGATCGAAGTAAAATTAAAGGTAAAATGAAGTTGCTCGAAACAAATACATCGCTGAAAAACATAGTATTGGAAATTATCGTAATTATGATTTCACGTTCTTTCATCTAATCGAGATCTTATTAATTTAAATAAATAAAGAACT
Source organism: Lycorma delicatula (assembly GCF_047948215.1). NCBI lineage: Eukaryota > Metazoa > Arthropoda > Insecta > Hemiptera > Fulgoridae > Lycorma > Lycorma delicatula. Next base: position 189,782,895 of record NC_134457.1, on the reverse strand, counting down.
TTAAAAAATACAGCTGCTTATAAATAATTCCATGGATTATTTTGAGATTGATTTTTGATTCTAATATATTGAAGGAGTCTATTAGTTCTGATTGCGTCAAATCGTTAGCCGTGCGATTACGTGATTTTCTATGTAGCACATTCAGTGGACGCAAATTTGTTAGCAGAGATTGGTACAATAGTTTCAAGTACTTTCACTTGAAAAAAAAAACAGGGGATATTTAAGGTGTGAGTAATTATAAAAAATCTTATTGCCAATTTTTTTTTTAATATTTGGGCAATTAGTATACTCTCAGAGAACTCAAAACTGTGAAGATAATGACTTTTTTTATAACCGGTTTGGCTTTAGAAGTAAAGCTACTGATGCTGTTAGTTTTGAAATGATGATTCTTTATACCCTGAGTGGATCACAGAAGACATTACTTTCTTTTGTGATCTCCGAAGAGGGTTGGATTGTTTAAATCAACCCTTTACGTAGACGTTACATTTTTTAATTCTAAAACTAGGTTATTATTGTTAAAAAGTAGCAGAGCGATGAGTCAAGTGTAAAAGATACTAACAACGAAAAGTCTTCAGAGAAAGGACTACAGAGGAAGAAATGAACTGGAAGAAGGTCACGTATATTGCAACTATCCCAAAAATCTCAGTAAATTAAATGATCTTCGATTTAAAAAAGATATGAAACGCAATCCTACCTTCCGTCCAACTAAACGAAACCACATTTATACTCACCACTTAATAAAAAAAAGACTCAGCAGCAAAGAACAAACGTCAAGATATTGCAATGCATCTGGGAGGGGAGGTAATACACACCCGACACGCTTGTGTACCATTCCGTTCCTAGTTGCAAGTTATATTAGCTGACAGGTGCACTAGAAAGTGTCTGTAAGTGATTTAAATCGTTATAATTATAACTCAGAATCATCACATGAAATTTCATAAGGATTCACTCTACCCCCAATATTATATTTGATATAATTAATTGATCGTAGGTTTCTGAACATTGATATTATTTTCAGATAAAATTGAACTCGTATAACAACATGTATATATATAACTTATTTATTTTATTTATATATGTATTGCTGCTACCTTGAATAATTAAAATACTTTTAAAATCCTTAACTAAATTTAGGCAAAGTAGATTTTACTGATTTACTTCTTTTGTTCTGGTTAGGTTAACCAGATTATAGGCTAAAACCTGGTTTATCAGGTTTTTTTCGATTTTTAAAATGTCATTAAAAAATCTGATGTTACCCACATGACTTCCTTGTACGCCAGTTAAATTACATTTTCACGTTTTTTTTTAAATGCAAAGAACATGAAATTTTATTTTATTAATAGCTTCTGACAATTTTTCATATTTTTTTATTATTTATTATAATAACAAAAAAAGCTTTTATTATTATTATTAAGTTTTTTTTATTTAATGTTTGAGTTATTATTAAGTTGCTTTTTTATTTTTTTTTATTATTAAGAGTTTTTATTATTCATAGTAAAAATTTGTTTACAATGAGAAGTTAATAAATTATTAATAAATCAATATATTTAAATTAAAAAAAAAAAAAAAAAAAATAGAAGATGAAGTTTGATTCGAACCGATGTGCCTTCTCCTAACATCCAAATATTTCATTAATATAATATATTGTTGAAAAGCTCCCAATGAAGACTTATTACTGAAGTAAAGAAAAAGTCCAAAATCCAAATTGTTTTGGAATTCGGGCTTTTTTGGACATTTTTGTTTTATTTGATTGCAATCAAAAGGTGAGGTGCACAACTAGATGTTACAACAGATCTAAATCTAAAATTTCAACATCCTACGACTAATCATTTTTGAGTTATGCGAGATACGTACGTACGTACAGAAGTCAGGCCGAAACTATTCAAAATGGATTCAAGGATGGTCAAGATGGATATCCGTTGAAATCTGGAAACCGAAATTTTTTGCGATCACAATATCTCCTTTACTTATTACAAGAAAGTAAAAAGGTTCTTCAGTAATATTTGTATACAAGTTAACGTAACTATTTTTACGTTAATAATTTATGCTGTTCGTTACAAATTATAATTTATGTATAATTACTAATATAACTATAATACTAATTATTTCTTTTTTTATTAGATAGCGACACTGTAAATTCTGATTACATTTTGTTATTCGTAATGACGTAATGATTATACCATTAGAAGAAAGCGTACTTTATTATTACGCTTCGTTGAATTTTATCAAAAATTGTTACAATTAAGGGTTTAGTTGTACTAACACTCATAGTCGTAGTTTGTTATTAAGGAAACACGAACGAGAGATAGCTATAATACTCCCCACTATTTCACATAATACGTTTATAATTCTATTTAACCTACTCTACTAACAAAAAAGAAATAACCAAAAACAGATTAACATAGTTACGAGTTAGAAAAATAAAACATAAATTTAGATTTCTCCTACAATTATTCTTCTTTTTTTCTATAGATTTTATGATTTAATAAACTTATTAATCAACCGATTAATTTGCGGCTATTTATGTTTACTTATAGTTGAATAATGTTCAGGATTTTATATGATCTATTTATTATCGCACATTTATTTATTTGAAATTCTTATCCTAGCATATGCATTTGTATTAGAGCAATTTTATTTAGCTTGCCGTGATTATTAATATTTTATAGCACACAATTTTTTTTTCTTTATTAGTTTTTTAACTCTGGATTGCTCATTGACTATAACTTTTTTTATCTTCTACTTTCCTCCTGATTATTATTCTGAATTGTTGCTATTTTATATTTCCTGTTGAAGTTTATTTTAGATCTTTTCTCTTATATATTTCCTTTTCTTTGTTTTACTCTTACCAGTATTTATTTTATTATAACCTCAATAAATAATCTGAATGGTAATTAAAATTACGAGCTCATAAATTTTTTTACGATATCTTGATGGAAAAAACCGATTATCAGGATCAGGATTGTGATTATCAGAAAAATATAATTATTTTTGTATTTCTTAAGGAAGCTTTCTGTTTATTGTGCCAATCATTTGACTACACATTGATGATTTTTGTCTACTTACCTTCTGTTCTGCAATAAACGTTTAATCATATATTTTCTAGACGTTAAATTCTTTCAACATATGCAAACTTTCTAATAAATTATATATTTTATGCGGTATAGGTAGAAAATACAAAACTATAGACTATGAAATATATTTTAACAGTGCAATAAACAAATGTATAAACAGTTATTACTGTTGATAGTAGATATCTGAAGATAAAAGGGATACTCTTGTATCCCATTGAGATACAAGAGTTATTAAAAATCATTGCCTAATCTGAGCTAAAAATTTTAGATAGATTTCATAAGAAAGCTACCTATTGTAATGGGTTCCATGATTCGACTTCCGGAAAATTTCGACACATCTTCGCGTTTCACATCTCCCAGACCCCAGAACCATTGTCAGTTCAAAAGTTTATGCATATATATATATATATATATATATATATATATATATATATATATACGATAACAGCCGTAATTTTTCGCCAATCACTTTCAAATTGATACATAAAGTATAACGACCCAAAATCTCGGTCGAGTTCGTTAATGGGGAAAATCGGACCATGGAGGTGGAAATGGGGGCTTTTAAAAAAAAAAAAATATCACTATAACTTTCTTATTAAATAAAATATCGAATTCGTTTAAAGTTCCTACTATTCTTTGGATAAGGACCTAAAACTTATATAGGTAAAGTTTTTTGATATCATCAATCATTGGCACAACGGGTGGAAAAATGGGTTTGGAATCCATACCTCCCTTAATAAGCAAAGTATAAAATCGGTTTAAAATGGTCGTTAGTTCTCTAAACATACTTCAACATTTTCTCAAACAATTTTTGATATGACCAACCCTTACGGCAAAATATGACCAAAATGTTGCTGGAATTGTATGAAGATGGGCTTACATTTTTTTAAGTTTTCTGCTGTTCCAAAATGGTGTCCTTTGAGGTGTATTTTTGAAGTCAGGAACAGGAAAAAGTGGCAGGCACTCATTTCAGAAGAATAAGGGGGTTGAGGTGGTTGAGGATAAGGTGGCACAGAAATGTTTTTCTTTTCAAAAAAATCATAAATTGAGAAAGCAGTTATTTTTCAATAAATTGAAAATTTATTGAAAAAATAAATTATATTTATTTTTTCAATAAAAAAATAAATTATATTATGAGCTATTTTATGATATATTAATTAACAATAATTGATTGATCTTGTATACTTACGTCGGTCATGGGTATCTTAAAAATAATAAATATTTTTACTGTGTTTGAACAGTTTATTGCTACATGTATATTTTTTCGTATTATATTGACCATTACAGTCGTAGCTGAAAATATACAATGAATTGTCAGGTGTACGAATGTGTATCGATAGGAGCGACAATGAAAAATCCTTTTCTTCTTCGCCTGTAAAGATAAAAAAAAAGTTATATTTACTGGTTTTACCGTTTAATACTTATATGTTAATGATAATCAAAAATTGGAATTACCAATGTTAGGAAATTAATTTTTAGTCAAAAATTGTCACCCACCACCGGGTTGGGGTAGTGGTGAACGCGTCTTCCCAAATCAGCTGATTTGGAAGTCGAGAGTTCCAGTGTTCAAGTTCTAATAAAGTCAATTATTTTTACACGGATTTAAATACTAGATCGTGGATACCGTTGTTCTTTGGTGGTTGGGTTTCAATTAATTACACATCTCAGAAATGGTCGAACTCAAACTGTACAAGACTACACTTCATTTACACTCATACATATGATCCTCATTCATCCTCTGCAGTATTATCTGAAAGGTAATTACCGAAGGCTAAACAGGAAAAAATAAAAAGAAATGTCAAAAATTGTGAGTAAGGTATATTCATAAAATTGAATGAATTGGACTAGTTTATGATATAAAAAAATCTTATAAAAAATTAAATATTTATTCATGCATGTCTTTTTATGATGCTTAATGTTCTGGAAGTTTATCTGAAATAAATATTTCTTTTTTTTTTTAATTGTGCTGTAAATTTATCTTCGTAAATAATAAAAACAGTTTCGTATACAATTGTTGTTCACTTTTCAATTAGTTGATAATATTTGTATAAGTTATTTCTGTTCGGCTACAACCGGAAATAAATTTAGCTTTGATAAGTAAATATTCAAGGCATAAGCCTGGATTGATACTCAAAAAATAGATGTTCTAATTAATTTTTAAAAAGAATTAAATTTATTTTCTTCTTATCAACAGAATAAATACAATATAAAACAAACAATAATGCATAATCATAGTTAAATTAAACAATATTGTCAACTAACGTCAAAAAATACAGTTACATAGCCTACCATTTCGTAATAAATAATTATAAATGAAGTTGTAATAATTTTGTGGAGTTGCCAAGAAATATAAATTAAATGTAATCGCTTTAAACCTGGAAAAAAAGTCTTCAACCGTTAACCGGTTACCTCCATTTATTTAGCCTCCAGCTTTACTACAGCTTGGTTGTTACCTTAGCTGCAACAGCAGCAGTGACATGAAAAACGAATGTAGCTACGATGAGGGCGTGAGGTAAAGAGGGAAAGGTTTCAGTTCAATATTTATTGTCACCAGATGCATTTTAAACTACAGCTGCATTTACACAATGTCTTACTATACTCCACCCTTTACTAGCAGTCAACGTTATCACTATCAGCAGTCACTACGTATTCAGATTTTTTTTTTATTTTAACATTTTATATAAAAAATATAAATAACGTCAAATAGCACGCACTCCTATATTGCACAATAATTGCGATAAAATATGGATTTTATAAAATATAAATTAAATTACCTCTTTCCTTTTTTTTTAATATAATAATTTATAAATTACATATTGTTATTAATAAATTGTATATAAATGCTAAATTCATTGCAGTAATAAGAAACAATACATTCTATACGCAGTCCATTGGTGTAACTTGACAGACAGTCGATAAGCTATAATAGTGTATTGTAATCCAGAATAAAGAATTACAGTGTAACAAGGTTGTTTTGTGAAAATAAAAAACAATAAATAGTATAATTTATATATTTTTACAACATTTTTTTCAATTTATATTTCTTTATTTTACGTATTAAATTTTTTTATTACTAAGATTACATTTTAAATGTTTAATAAATGCATACGTCTAAGCTTGTTTATGATTAAAAAAAAATATAATAAAAAAGAAAAAATCTGCACTATTAAATAAAAAGGAAGATGGTTTTTGTTTGTTCGTGATAAACAGAAAAACTACCCGATCAGTAGCCAAATTTACCCATGTTTCTTGGCATAACTGAGAAGGTTTTTAGATATATTTCAGATATTTGTTATATTATATACTTAATACATTATAATATAAATATATTATATAGATTATATATATATATAAAATATATGAATATACGTAAAAATAAATAAATATTTATATATTTCAAATATGTTTTTAGATATTTTTCTAGAAAAATTAAAAAAATATATATATATATATTTGATCACAACGCCGTATACCTTCGCACCCTTTAAAAAAATCGGAATTAAAAATAACCGAAAGGTTTTTAAATATTTATCTTAAGAGTATTTGCAAGTCGAAATCTACTGAATATACCAGTAGATTAATAAATCTTTATTAACAAATTTTCTATAAATGCTGAATTCATTACAGTAATAAAAAACAAAATGGACTGAAGAAAGAAAACGAGAAAAAGTAGCAAAATGAGAGAATATTGGAAGAACAAAAAGAATAATTCTATTTGACATTATGTGTGCGTGGTCCCTAGAGGCCTAATCAAAAAAAAGAGAGATTTTAAATATAATAAAAAAATGACTTTTTTTAAACCATGTTTTAATTAAGAATAAGGTAGAAAGGTACCTACCTAATATTAGATTATATTATTTCTGTCTTTTCATCAATAAAATAGATCAAGCATTTTGAATAACAATAATTTATTAAAATTTTTCAATGGATTTTTAAAAAAAATATTTTCTTAATACTGTATTTTTGTGTGAATAAATATTTAAAACTTCTTTTTCCGGTTAAAAATTTTGCTCTTCTTTTATTAATTTTTCTCAGCTTGTTCAACTAAACTCGTATACATTCAACAACAATAATTTATTAAAAACAGAAAACAAGCATATTTTGTACTTTTTATCAAAAATTTGATAAGTCAAGTTCATAACGCTATTTTCAGCAGTCGTCCAAGTTTGAATTATTATTAGGTAATCTGTTCTTTAAATAATTCAGGACATTATAATTCACAAATTATATAAAAATATATTTTGGGATTTTTCTATCTAGAACTTAATGATTTATATTATTTATATTATTTATATTATTATGTGTCTATTATTTATATTAAATTTATATATTAAAAATTAAATAACTATAAAAGTAACAACTGGTGTAAGACTTAGATGTATTAGTCAATAATATACCTGGGACGGAGTTCTAAAAGCAAACATATTATTAGTTTTTAGTATTTCTTTTTATTTTAAGCCGTTACCAAATATTAATATAATTCAATTAAGCGTACTTTGGAATTATAACTGAAAACTATATTTTCAAAACTCGAACTTACTACTACTTTTTAATGTGCGCTTGAGCGTGAGCGATGAGCGGAAAGTGTATGAGTGGGTCTGAATATTTAAATTTATATTTAAAAAAATAATAAACGGGAATAGATGACCTTCGTGTAACTGAATGAACGGTAAATGTTTTTAAGTGAAACGATAAATTTTAGATAAATACACGGAAACAATATAAGAAAACAACTAAAATACTGTTAAAGGCCGTTGACATCGTATCGTCTTGTTAAATATATATATTGTTGATTTTCTTTGCTCTCATCAGTTCAATTGCGTGTTGGGAAATTTTATATAATAATAGTAGTAATAGTTAAAGTAAGTGGAGTACCATGTCAAAGTTCATTGGTTGTTGTTTTCAGCAGCACGATTCCATCTACTTTCTCACCAAAACATGTCAAACCTTCTTACAAATAGTTTATATTAACTGTATTCACCCCTCATACATAAAAGTTTTCGATTATTTGTTTTCAAATTTTTTAAACGAGATTATTAGTTTTTTTAGAATTAACCCAAGTTAAAGTATACAGAATATAAAATAGAAACTTGAATTTTTGATACGACAGAAAGTTTATAAATTGACGTAACATAAATAAAGCTCTTAACATAAATAAAAGCTTCGAGAGGAAACCAAAGTTTCTCCATGGTACAACAAGTAGCTGTTTTAATAGCCAAGAGTGGACGTTGTTAAAAAGAATTAAATTCTTTTCACACTATTCAAATCCTGACTGAGAGTATATTACTTTCTTTATTTCTCTTTACAAATAAGACCATGCCAGAAAAAAAAAACAGGAACCCGGAAAATGAATGATTAATAAAAATAAATCCTTTAAAATTAAGTTTATTTCCTATTAAATGTTTTCTATTTTATGATTAAACGAAAGGATGTCAATCCAGTTTGTTTTGTTTTACAGTTACGTCTTTTCCTTAATAAATATTAATTTATATATGCTACTCAGTTAAATTAAAATTTTTATTTATTTCTTGAAATGAGCTAAAATTTTTTAGTCAATAATGTTTTAAGATATTTTTCTCGAAAAAAAAATATATATATTTCAAATTTTTAAATATATTTATATTTATCCCAATACAACTGTAAAATTTATAATTTTATAAATGTTTAGTTATTTGTTTATAATAAATAAATGTACAATAAAACAATCAATAATTGATGAAACCTGGATAAACATAGGTTTCCACAGTTAGGAATATCCTAATTCAAAAACTGGTAATACGAAATTTTATGAAAAAATATCGGAATTTCCCTTAAAATATCCTTCTGGCTGTGAGACTGAATAAAGGGGTTTGGTATTTCTAATTTGTATTCCTAAAACGGTGGAAATATCTGACTTGGTAGTGACGTAATACTGAGATAGCCAATTTTTATATTGTATATAAACACCTTAATTGATTCAATTATAATTAGTTTTTCTATTTTTTTTTTAATAAATAGAAAGATGAAATTTGCCATAGTTATTCCTATAGAGTCATTAAAAAGATTAATTAAAGAGTACACTTTACTGTTTATTCCGTAAAAGGTTAAAAAAGTATCGCATGATTTTTCCAGTTACGCTGGTCAAGTCATACAATACGTTGCACAGATTTTGCAATTCAAACATTAAGGATCTTACTTTTATTTAAAAGAGAATTTTTTAAAAATATAGAAAAAATAAAGTATAAATTTTATGAAAGTAATGAAAAAATTTACTTCTCATTTTCGGTGCAGAGTGTAATATAGATGCAAAAACTACTTTAATTCTAACTCTAATAATGGGCAGTCTTTAGAAGATGCCTAAACCGATAAAAACCAAATTTAATGAGTGAAAAATGTTTTTAAATAAATTTTGGACGGTCTAGATTGATAAGTGGAACAGTGATTTTTGTTTATTGAAGAGAAGAAGATACTTTTCCAGAAGATGCCCGCCAATGATTTTTCAGAATATAATTTGTAAATTGATAATTAGAGTGGTTAGGAAGCGTAGGTTATGTTTCGTTATATTCTGTTAATTCCCTGTACTTACATAACCTACGCTCGCTTCGCTCGCTAACTTCTCTAATTACCTTAATTAGAAATACAAATAATACACAACTTATTAATAACATTTAAACTAAATAAAATAAAATTATTAACAATAAATTGCCCTTTGTAATAAAAAAAAAAACCAGTGAGTGACATCTGAAAAATTGTTGACTGGTATCTTCTGGAAAAGTACCGAGTAGAGTTTAAAAGTGCAAGTAGATATTTTGTTTTTAGAAATCGCAATGATGGTAACGCACCCTAAAACTTATTTCGTAATGAGGAAGGGTGCTTAATTGAACGATGACGAACCCTTTTTCCCCTTTTCCTTGATCAATTTTCATCACTAAAAAAAAAAAAAAAAAACATTTCTACACAAGAGGTATATGGATCCAAAATTTTTGTCCAAATTTGGACACCTTATAATAGTATTCAGACGCCGCCCGCCAGTGCAACCCGCCCGGATGGCCCTGCTGCAGAGGCGACCTGCAGCAAGTTTGTATTAAATCGATTCAAGATATTTAATATATTTTCGCTTTCATATAATATAAATTAATATGATTTAATACAATCTCTTTTATTTTTTCTTGTGAAAATTATTTTATATTTTCAAACAAAGATATCAATTTTTTCTAAAATTTTAGTTTATATTCGTTTATTGCTAATTGAAATTATTTTAACTAAATTTTCTGTATGCCTGAAAGCAATTTTGATGTAAGGATGCAGTAGCCTTTATATATTATATTCGTAAAATCACCACTTCAGGTTCACATTTTTTGGAGAATTTTTCGGAATTTTTATTCAGAATATTTTTTTAAAGAAAGTTGTATAAGAAAATAATTAACTCTGTAAAAATCTTTTTTTTCTCTATCATTAATTATGAAATTTTAATGGGGATTCATCAGTTCTCTTGATAAATAATGATATTGATTTTACAAATTTTTGAGTTTAAGATGCAATTTTTACAAAAGACAATTATTAAAACTAAAAAAAATTTTTTAAATTGTTAAAATTAAAATATATATCAGGTATACAATATTATTTGAATTAGCTTCCCACAGTTATTCTCAATGATCTCAGAAATCTATAAAAAAAAGATTTACAGATCACTCCTAGAAGGTACTTCATTCGAAAAAAATTCCAAAGTAACTAATTTCATCTCAACCCACTCATGACGTTAATAAACTCTGCTTAGTGTTAAGTTAGGTATAATGACACAGGTCTTTAGTAGAAAGAAATTTTATTAAAGCAAGAATCCTTGATTATATTTCTAATGAATGAATACTGAATATACTCCAATTGGCCAATAGGTTGACATTAATATTTTTAATAATATATATAACACTTTAAAATATTATTTATAATTAGCTATGTTAGAGTTAAATATTATTAAATTTATACACAAATTATTAGGCATTTAAATTCCTACTGCTTTTGTATAGAATTTTTATCTAAAATAGTTTCTTTCTCTTAATACATCATAATTTATGAAGTTTTTTTATGAACTGTAAAACGAAATTAAATGAAAATTTTATTTAAAATCATTTAGATTCCCCAAACTTTTGTCTATAAAGCTTTTTAATTATTAAAGTTGATTATTCAAGTCATGTCGGATAATTTAGTTTGAGCCGAATTAAGTTAGATTCAAAGAATTTTAGGAAGCTCATTACTGTTAATTATAGTGTGAATATTTCATTATTTCTTACATACAATGGATTCCGCTAAAACTTTGCAGTCGTTATTAACGTTGTTATCTTTTATTTTAAAACAGTATATGTCGTAAACCTACTAAATTATGCATGTTAATGACACATATAAATATTATATTTGTGTGCCAACTATAATCCATTAATTACATACAATTAGGTATAAGGTTATAGTATTATTTTAACAATGGCAATGTCAAGGAATTATTTAAAGTAGGTCGTGAAAAATAAATTACTATTTTCCTTTCTTTTTTTGTTTCCTTGTTCATATATAATTAGACGTCCTATAAAAAAAAAACCAGATGTTTTTCTTTATATTATATGCGTGTATTAGTTAATTAATATTAACTTATTTATTTTTATGTATTTATTTATCTATGTATGTCAACATACAATTTTCCTGTTTGCATTTCTTTGTTTTATAACTTAACATTTACTAAGAAATATTTTACGTGGAAATTTCTCATTATTTGTCATGACCCCATTTCCACTAATTTCCTATTTTTAAATCTATTATACCTACTCCAAACACAAATATTTTTTTAGCAATGTTTTTGATGGCTGTTTATTTTGAATAAAGTCGGAATTTTTATTTTATTTTCCAAAAAAATTGTTATATGAATATGAAAAATGCAGATTTCAAAACAATTACATTTCAATAAAATTGAGTATTTTCCTAAACATTAAGAGCTTTTTTATATTTCATAATGATATAAATTGTCAAAAGATTGCATTTTTTTGGAAAAGAAAAAAAAAATAACACATCACTTGATTTTTTTTCTGACTGAGCTGTTTACATTTTTATGATGTGGTTGTATAGTAATAAACAGTTTGATTTGCATAAATCATTTTTAGTATTCTCAAACATAAGACTGTATTAATAAGGTGACAGAAGAGATTGATAATTAGCATGAATTAGATACCCAAAAACTTTAGTATAAACCACTGACTGCTACGCCCGATGTATCCATAAAGCAGTTAGACTACAACAAAATATGAAACCTTTAAAACTTTGCCTCATCATCAAAAATTCATAACAATCCAACATAAAATTGACCAATCTGAAGAGCAATAATGCAAATTTTTTTTGGCATATTTCAAAATTTTTTCAACCTTCTATTTTACTGAATTTGAGTTAAAATGGTTTATCAGAGAACTGTTATTTGACTAAGTAAAATATTTCATTTATAAAGTCATTTTGATGATATAGTAAAAAAATATGAATGAATATATTATACCTACAGTATTTTTAAATCATAATTCACAAAGCACAAAAAGAAATCTAGTAAAAAATATAATAAAATCAAGAATTCTTGAATTAAAAGCAATTATTAACTTCTAAAACCATCTCTAAGATGCTTTAAAAAAGGAATTAAAATCAGGAACTTTTCTTTTATTAACAACTTCCATTTATAAAGAGAATTTTAAATTGCTAAATGATTCAAAAACAGGCAAGATTTAAAATAATATACATTTTTTTTTGTTTTTTATTTACAAATGCATTACATGATTCCACAAACAGGCTTCATCTTTTGTAGCACAGTATGTAATATACAAGTATATTAAAATTTTCAATATATGCTTAAACAGTTTTTAACTTTAAAAATATAAATAATTGTTTCTTGAAAAAAGTCAGTAACCAGTGAATGCCAAAATAAAGTAAAGACAATGGGAATTGATTAGTTACAAAGTGGTTAATAGTAAATATTTTCGATTTTTTTTATATATATATATATATATATATTTCACTTGAATGTAAAGTCAATTTTTGTTGATTAGACAAATATCTTCTTTTTTTTAATAATAAAATGAGGTTATTACATTTATAGGAAAAAAGAGATTAAATAAAACGATAATAGATTTTTCTTAACGTCATTATGAAGAGAAATTAAGTTTCAAATTCCCTAGAAATTATTTTAAAGGATAGCTAAGAAAGAACAACTTCTACTTGAGTACATATACCACTGTCTTAAATTTAGAATATATGAGTTATAATTTGTTTGCATGTTGTGTGTTTTGATACTGACATTATTCAGTTATAATGTTTTATTTCAAATTAACAAAATACTTTGATGAGATAAATTTAATTATTGATAGTCATATATGTATTAGTAGTTGACGAGGTACGCCCACTCATTTTAGTGATATATGACAAGTGGGCAGTGGGACATGCAAGCGAGTAGTGTATGATACCAAGCTTATTCCGCTCAGGATTTTAGGTTAGCTCTAGGAGCTAGTTAGGATACTGGTCACTAAACTGTTTCGAGGCTCAGTAGCCGTTTTTAGCACAGACATTCAGTCTTATGCTTTAGGGTAACCAAATGGGGTGGTGGTAGGAGAAGTGCCTAGCAAACAAAAAAAGCCAAAACATTACCAAATAAAAATGAGCTAGCTAATGTTGGTACTGTTGTAAAAGTAATTATGTTTTATTTTATTTTAGAAAGAAAGCAGAGGTAGTTAAGAAATTGAACATAGTAAAGTTGAAGAAAGTGGATGCGAAAACAATAGGAGAAAACTAGCTAATGCAATTAAAGAAAGCAGAGCAAGAACAATAAGGAAATCTGGATAAGAATAAAAATCCCATAATAACATCAGAGGAAGAAGTAAGTTATTATGAAGGAAGGAGAGCCAAGAAACAATGGATAACAACAGAAATGCTAAAGAGATTGAAATATAGAAGGCAGCATAAGAATAAGGCAGATGAAAATCAATGAGCAATACACCATAAAATTAACAATGAGTTAAGGAGGGAAACACAAAAGAAACTGGGAAAAGTGGTTGAAGGAAAAATGCAATGAAATTGAAGATTCAGAAAAGAAAGGGCAGTATAATATGATGGATAGGAAGATGGAGAGCATTACATGGGGTAAATGGAAATGGAATGGTAAAATGAGAGAAATTGAAATAGGAAATGAGAGTAAAGTGCTACATAAGGAGAAAGAAATAAGAGAAAGATGGAATGAATATATGAAAGACCTATATGTGGCAAAGAGAAAGCTGAGAAATTCAAAAACAAATAAGGTGTAGAAGAAAGCTGAAGGAAATAAAGAATCATCATCATTATTAAAATGTGAAGTACAGAAAGAGCTTAAAGAGATGAAGAATATAAAATTGACTGCTGTAGATAAACTTCCATAGAACTATATAAATTGCTTAAATGAGAAAGGATTAGAAGTAATAGTTGAACTGTATAATAGGATATACTGTACAAAAAATGGCCTGAAGGCTGAAAACAGTAATGATTCCAATTCTAAAGAAAATTGGTACCAGATAATGTTCAGAAGACAGGACAATAAGTTTAATAGCCCATTTCACTAAAATATTGTCATGAATCTTAAATTTGAGGTTGGTAAGAGTAATGGGAGAGAATTCAGGAGAGGAACAACTTAGCTTCAGAAAAGTGAAAGGAAATGGAAATGTCACTGGGCCACATTGAATGGTTGGAGAAGATATTTAGACAGAGAAAGAGGGATGAGGCTGTATTTCATTGATTTAAAGAAGACATTTGATAGAGACAAAAGGAGAGATTGATGAAGATTCTTAAGGAAAAAAGTATGAGTAGAATGGAAAGGTGGAAGGTTAATTAGAGAATTATACACAATGAAAACAGTAGTGGTGAAAGTAAGAATAACTTTATAAGTCCAGGTTAAGATGTCCAGGTAAAGATTCATCTCTCATTGAAATGGTTCAACATTTACATTGAAGATATGATTGAAGGAATATATTAGAAGAAAGAAAAGGATTGAGAATACGAGGACGAAAAATAAGAAGAGGCATAAGGTTTGCTAAGGATAACCTTATCTGTCTCTTTCTTACTTCATCCATCCTTTTCCATTTCTAAACTGTGAATCCAGTACCTCTTCCTCATCATCCTTGCTTCATTTTCACATAATAAAACCCTCCATACACAGCATTTGACTGAGCTTTTCCTTAAATGAAGAGAGATAGATAAGAGGTTTGTATAAGGATATGATAATTCTAGCTGATGGCATACACATGCTTGAGAGAATATTAGCAGCTCTGAAGGAAAGATTGAAACAGTAAAGTATGAAAATAAATGTAGGAAAAAATAAAATAATGAAAGTAAATAACAAAGAGGATTTGGAGATAAGAATAAATGAAGGAAGAATAGAAAAATTAAAAAAAAAATATACAAATATTTGGCTACTATGGTGACAGAGGACTGGAAGAGTGCACTGGAAATAAAAGGAAGGATAGCAATGGAAGAGGAAGCCTTCAGTAATAAGAGGAATTTACTATTAGAAAAAGTCTGAACTTACAATTAAGGGAAAGCTTAGTCAGATGGTATGTATGTAGTGTCTTGTATGGAAATGGACCATGGATGATGAAGAAGAGTGAGAGGAACTGGATTCACAGTTTTGAGATGTGGATATGGAAAAGGATGGATGAAGTAAGAGGGATAAATAAAATGAGAAATAAGGAAGTAACGAACAGGATTAAATAATAAAGAGCACTATGTTTGAAGTATACAAAAAGGAAGTTGGTTAGGACACATTGTTAGAAGAATGGAATTTTGACAACTGCTTTGGAAGGGTGAGTAGAACATAAAAAAAAGAGGAGGAAGATGGATGAAGTTAATAAATGATGTAAAAGATTGTGGAAACTACAAGAGGACAAAAGAGAAGGCTTGGTACAGAAATGGATGGAGGTAGCAGTGGCTTGAGTGAACTGGTACCAGGCAGAACACCAGTTCATTATTATTGGGTTTTAGTTCATCTCAAATATATTAGAAGTTTAGTAAATAATTTTTACCTTACATTTGAATTTTTAGTTATCTATCACCCAAAAACCAATAAAATTATATTTCCCTGCGTTAATAAATTTTTCAAAAAAAAAAAATTATTAAATATATTTTTATTTATCATACATATATATATATATATGCATACATATATGATAAATAAACACATGTAAACATTGACACTATATAAATATATATATATCACAAAATATCTACCAAGAGGTTAATTTTTTTCAAAATGATAAAAGTTTTTTGAATGAAAAATCTCTGACTTTTTATAATAATATTTAATTTAAATTTTATTTAATTCATATTTGTCATCCTAAATAAGTAAATGTTATATCAATTCTCTTTTTTATTATCCAACTACAAACCAACTCATGTCACATAGATATGAGAAAAATTTAATTTATATTTCCATATAACTTATATGATTTCCTTTTTTTTTACTGCTGGTCAATGAAAAGTTAAGAAACATTTTATCAATCTTCTTGTTGGTTTATAATATAATCAGTAATCAATAAATAAATAATGGTGAAATGGTACCTTTTTTTTGAGATGACAAGTATCGACAGCTATGGTCATTTTCCTCTATGAGAATGTAAATTTGTACCGTATGAAAAATGCAATGCCTGACCGAAATTCGAACCCAGAACCTCCAGATGAAAGGCTGAAAAGCTTTCATCTTTTTTTGAAAATTGTCTAAACCAAAGACAAAATAGTTTTTGTATATTTTATTCTTATTATTAAAAAAACATTTGTAAAATAAAATATCCTAAACATATTTATTTTTAAATGTTTTTCCTAAATACTGTTTAACTGAGTTAAATAAATTTTTATTATTATTACTACTACTACTACTACTACTACTACTACTTCTACTTCCAGATTCAGATTATAAATAACATTTTTTGAGTATAATATTGTTCTCCAATTATTTCAATAACATTTAAAGCAGCTCTTTATTTGTATTCAGGTACTTTGTTCTACGGTTAGAAAAAAAAAAGTGATTTAAAGAATATAAAAGCTAGTTTTAAATATAATGTAGTGATAAATATTTTAATATTGATATTTCATTCAGTAAAGCAGAAATTCTTACTTGCTGTTAATCATTTAGCATATGACTGATTTTTAATATGTATACCTTAAAATTTAATTATATATATTACTATAAATCAGTTACATAATTGTTAATTTACACACATTCACACACACACACATATTATATATATAATATTTTATGCATTCTAATCATTAATCTTTAAATTATTCGATTTATACGCATCTGAAATAAATTATTAAAATTAAATGTAAATTTTAATGATAATTTTATTATTTCAGCATTAACTCACGATTTTATTAAAGATTTTAAATACGGTATAGAACTCATATTAAAATTACAATTTAATTGAATCTAAACAATTTATTTATTACATATGTCCATTATTAATAAAAAAAATATTCTTAACTACTAAATTTATGTTTCAAAAAATATATATATATTTTATTGAAGCAGGCGCCTGCATATCCTGTGCATAGTATTATCACTGTTGGTCAAGTAGAAAGTCAAGGTTGTTTTAATGTATTCGTTATTACAAGCACATGAATATTACAAGCTGTTGATCTTTTTTGTTTTGTTTTATCTACGATAAAGGATAAGCTATATTTATCTTGTTTTTATAACATTATTTATATTTTACGGTTAATATATAGCCCTGTTATAATATAAGATGTGCTTATATATTTAATTTATTTGTGCACCTTATAATATGCGAACGTATGAACGCGTGCATAAGCACGTGTCTCCAATTTTTCTTTATACGTTTAACCCATAATTATATTTCTCATATTTTTCACTACGTAAACAAATAATTGAGATAACAACACAACATAAAATAATCCTGAGGAAAATAAATTTCCACCTGTCTTATATACAAAGCATAATATAAAATAATTTTATTAATCTTTCTACGAAGTTCTGATGCAAAAATATTTTTGTTTAGATGAGAACATTCATATTAAATTATGCAGTTACTTTTGATCTTGCATGAAATACGGTAAGATTAAGCACCGACATAACTTGTGTCAGATTCTTAGTATCTGTTCCAACTTTTAATATTCCTTATTAAAAGGTCGTTTAATTCATCGGACATTTCTGTCTTAATTAATTGGCTATATTGTAGTTTATAAAAGAAGACTTACAATAAATTACAGAAAGAATTATAACAGATGCAAAATAAATAAAAAATTCTTAAATTTATTTTAAAACTATTTTTACTACGTAAAAAAAATGTTCGATTCGGTAACTAAAGGTAGATTACATACAAATATAGGTCTGTAATTAAGTAATGAGACTGGTTCAGAAGAAAATTTTATTTACAATCCAATTATACATCGACTCTAGTTCCCTTGGGAAGCCACGCAACGCTACAAACAGTTTTTCCACTCTTCATACCAGTGTCGGAACTCAGAAACCGGAATATCCTTCAGATGGTCGGTTACATTTTTTTTATGTTTTCTACTGCTCCAAAATTGTGTCCCTTGAGGTGTTTTTTTACAGTCGGGAATAGGAAAAAGTCGCAGGGACTCAAGCCAGGTGAATAAGGTGGTTGAGCAACTACAGAAATGTTTTTATTTGCCAAAAACTCATTAATTGAGAGTGCAATGGGACAAGGTGCATTGCCATGATGCAGCATCCAGTTGTTTTTGATGTCTGGTCTCACGCAGGCCACTCTTTTCCTCAGTCTTTCAAGAATTTCTCGGTAAACATATTGATTTACAGTCTGTGCTATAGACAAAAAATCCTTATGGGCAATGCCATTACTATCGAAGAAACAAATTGGCATGATTTTGATGCTTGATTTTCTCATTTTTGCTTTTTTGGGACGTAGTGAGTTTAAAGTATGGCACTCCTTGCTCTGGCGTTTTGTTTCTGGGCGTACTCAAATATCCAAAATTCATCACCAGAAATAACATTTTTTAGAAAATCAGCTTCAATTCGCCCTAGAAGATCGCGGCACACTTCCACCCTGTTGATTTTCTGTTCAACAGTGAGATTTTTGCCACCAATTTTGCAGAAACTTTACATGTCCAATTCGTTTGTCAAATTTTGATGGACTGCGGTACAATTCAAATTCAATTGTTCTGCAATCATTCTGACAGTTAATCGCCGGTCCCAACGTATCAAGACTCTGATTCTCTCAACATTGGATCGTCCGCAACTGATTCACGGCCATCTGAAAATGTTTTAAAGCACCTAAAAACTTGGGCTCGTGACAGAGCGTCATCTCCATACGCTCTTTTCAATTTTTAAAAAGTTATGGTAGCATTCTCATCGAGTTTAACACAACTTGATTGCACAAAGTTGCTTATAATTAGTATCACTCATTTTTGTAACGTAAAACAAAAACTCGTTTCACGAAAAGTTTGTTTACGTCTCACGTGGCAACAATAGACTAAAAATACTAATACCTAATATAAATCAGCTGTTCATATAACCATATGTTTACTTGTAACTTTACAGTGTTGCCACTTTGGCTACCAAAAAAAAGTAGTCTCATTACTTTATTTACAGACCTCGTATATGTATACATATATCCTTTTATTCATGACTAATTTATTATGTATACTTTACATAATATATACTTTTTTTTAATATATAACAAGAAAGTTTATCAGCTAAATATTCAGAGTGAAACAACCTGAAACTTCGTAAAGTACAGATGTCTGTTAATTGAGTTTTAATAAAATAACGTAAAACAGGACTGATTTAAATATATTGTAAGTTGCTCTTGTTTTATTTTTTTTTATCGTATAACAACTAATTAAACAATTTTTACCAGTTCAAACCCATGTACATTCTTCCTTATCAAGAATTTAAATTAAGAAAACATTTTCCTGTTTTTTTACTTCTTTCTTGTTAGGCTATATAAGAGTAAATTTCTTCTTCTCTTCCTTTCACCATTATCTGAATCTTATCCTCCCATACACACATGTGCGCGCGCGCGCACATACACACACACACACACACACACAGACTACATATTAAAATAATGCGCACATATATCCTTCATAAACTGTAAGTTCATCTTAGCGATAATTTTAATAATAGTAAGTCGAAGGTGGTATTTCCTGCTAGAATAATAATAGTGTTTAATTAACAAAAATTTCATATTGCCAGGAAATTTTTTCACAGAATTTAATATTATACAAATTGCATCCTAAAAACAGAATATATACTAAATTTGTTGAAAATTAATTAAAATGTTGTTTCACTCATTGCTTATTTCATGTGATCTTATTTGAATACTTTCAAAGATATCTATGGTTCTTAAGAACGTTTAATCTTTAAAACAAATCTTTTATAAAAGAATAATTATAATTTATAAATTGTAGTGACAGGTATTTGCTAAATCAGTCATTAAAACTAAATCTACTTTAATAATTATTGTATTGTAAATTAAATCCGTTCTGTTGAGGCTGAAATCTCTGGGAAAGTATTCATTAGAGGTCATTAAAATTGTAATATTAAAAACTGACTTTTTAATTAATTTAAAAGATCTATTATTAGAATTTTTTTAAAATAAAACTTTAAATGGAAATAGAGAATTACAAAGATTGGGTAAGTACGTTAAGTAATAAGAGCCACCTGTAAAACAAAACGGTGTTGAAGTCTTTTGAAGAAGACTGGTAGAAAAAAAACCAAAATAAAATGTGTTATCTGCAGTTAATTCTTTGGCTGTTGCATAAAGTGAAAGATTTTGCTTTCGATTAAATATTACACTAAATAATATAGATTAGTGTACTATAAGTCCACTTAAAACAGGCCGGACTTCATTAAGCTGTTTGGATAGGTAAATGTCCATAGTCAGTGTTTACTGTTATAACATAATAACTGCAATAACTGTTACATGCAGTATTTAACTGCATATCAAATAAGCGTAAAAAATTGTTTCTTGCTTAATTTATCTACTCTAGTAAATCTGCGTAATAAGAGAATATTTCATTATGAAATACTCAAAAACTACAAATTTTAGTATGAAGAGAGCGTAGCCTTGATTGTATAGCAATAAAAATAATGAGAAGAAATTTATAAGTAAAAGTTACTGCTAAAATCATAAACAAGATTTTCCTTTAGAATCAGGGTTTGCAATCCTATGTCCGCGGGCATAATAGTACTCATCGATCACTTTTTTTTGCCCCTCGCAATGTACTTGATGGCTCAATTAAATAGTGGTGGATAGAGAATAGTGGTGGATTCTTTAAGAATTAAATACGAATCCACTACTTGGAGATCATTTTTATTCTAACACTTTCGATACGCATCCCCATATGAGTAAAAATAAATCGAATTCAAACTACTCTTTGGATTTGTTCTGATAGCGATACAATTCTGTGTTGAATTTCTGTGTTGAATTTTATGATCTTTAAGCTTGATTGAAGAAATAAAAAAATATCTTAATGCCAGAAATGAAAATTTCGATGAACTAACTGACTCTTTATGCCTGGTGAATTTCGGCTTTCTCATGTATTTCTCACGGGATTTCTTGTGTATTTCCCAAATAAGAAGATAATGCTAGGCATAAGTGAATTTAACTCGTCAACATGTGTAAAGCATCAAGTCCCTAAAAAACAATTCGAAAAGAGGCTTCAGCAGTTTACTGTCACAGTGCCAGTAGTCTCTTTTTTAATGAGTTCTTTTACTTGTCAAGTAAATATGATAAAAATGGCTGCAGAACCATTACATTCCAGAGCTTCTTCTAGTAGGGGCTTAAGAACTGGAGCTAGAAATTTTGGATCTTTAGACTGACATTATGCTAAAATCCCATATATCAGGTAAGAACTTCTGGAATTTAGTGGACAGAGAAAGGTTTTCATTCCTTAAAAAGAAAAGAGCAGCATACAAGAAAAAAACCGTATTTGGGTTCCATAACTTCGCGTTTCGTCCATGAGTATCATATCAAAGTATAAATCTGGACTCATTGATGAGCATCTTGATGATTGTTTACGAACAGGAATATCACACCATCCTAATTATGAGACGCTGACCAATTAAATACAATGCCAAAGATCACACTGACTTAGTGATCTTTTGGCCTTTTTTCATAATTTTTTTTAATATAAACGTTTTGCGCATTCATTTTACATACGAATTTAAACAATATTTTTTATCTATTTTAACAGTAAAAATTATAAATATAAATTTTGTTTTGTGTATGTATTATTAAATATATCCAACCATAAATTTGCTTTAAAAAAATTCACGCCGCCCTACCGACATTTTAGAATACGCATTAGGATATAAAAATCGCTGTTTTAAAACAATATTATTCAAATAGAAATTTATTACAAAAAAAAAAAACACGGGAACAACAGTTTGCCTGATAAAAAATCACAGTCATTGGCTTGTTCGATAAAAAGACTTACATATACATAAACTACTTTATTCAAAAGAAATTATCTAAGAAAAAAGAAATCACAGTTACTTTTACACCAACAACCCGTTAACCGGAAATAACAGAAGTCATTATAACACATTGTAATATACAACATATGTAAGCTTTCCTTTTACATGATGCAAAATTAAATAAAATAAAACTTACATCTATTTTATCGGAACTCGTGTCGAATAAAATAACTAGCAATTAAAAATTGCTGATCGTAATTGGAAAATATATGCATTATGGGCATCGTAATTGGATATGGCATTGAAAAAAATACTTGGCCTGTATTGGTACATCAGACTTCTAACCTGTGGTTTGCTTAAAATTGTGTCTGCTTAATAAACTTATACCAAAAATAAAAGATAAAAAGTGAAAAGAACCTTTCTTTAGTACCGGTCTTTAATTTCTTTTTCTTTTATTTTAATCCGTAGAACAGTCTAGTATATTAATTTGTATAATCTAATCTATTCCTTTTTGTTCTTTTTTGTTTTTTTTTTCAGTTTTTTTTTAGTATTAAGAGCTATCAAAACCTGATCTTTGAGTAGAGCTCCCTATGGTATCACCACACCATCGATGATATTTTCCTTAATGTCCTACAGACATATATTTCCTTCTATCTGTCTTATTTTCCTAACAGTGTTTTTTTGTTTTCACATCTCTAATAATAACAATATTCTGACTTCATTTGTCTAAAGTTCTTTCTTTTTTTCCTGGACAATATGTCAGCTGGAATTTCAAAAGACTTGGCATAGTGCCACCGAGCATTTGAGGTATCTCTTTGAATTTCACTAATTCTTTTTCTAATAAATACCTTACAATTAGACGGATGTCCATGAATCCAGGAAAATGTTATTGTCGAATCTGTATACAAATTTATTTCATCAATATGTACATTCAAAGCATTGATTACCTTTACCAATAAACGTGTGAGTAATAAACAACCAGACAATTCCAGCCTTAATAGTGTTATTTGCTTTTCGGGAGCAAGTCTTGATTTGGAACAAAGTAAGTTACATGAAATTTTTTAATTAGAAAATAATGTTTAAATGTAGATACAACAGCCGTATATGGATGCCCTTTTTTGGAGGCATCGGAAAATCCGTGTGTTTGGGTTGAGTTAACTTTAGCGCCATTTGAATTTAATTGATATGTCACTTTGGTGGCATGTTCCTCCTTGGTTCTTACAATTTTCATCTAATTGGCCAAATAATCATATTACCTTAAGTAGTCATAGTAACGATCCGGAATGTCATAGAAAAACGTAAAAATATATCAACATCTCTTGGACACACTGTCTTATTTAACTGTATACGATGTTTCATTTTTACATTCAATTACAAGTTAATTCGCGCATTCAGCTTTTGTTTCCGATTTGTTTGCGATCTTAAATTAAATCGGTCTGAACGAACCATCGGTCATTTACCCGTAAAAGAATTAAATCAGACCGTTACTTTTTTCATATAACAACCTTCCCCTAATCTTTTGGTAACCGTGTGCGTTTCGTGTCTTTTGGTGTAAATATTTGAAACACGTAAACTTTAGTAATGAAACAAATAATTTTAAAAATAATCAAGCTATCTCTAACCAAAGTAAAATCATTTCACTTGACCCATTTCTGGATGACTTAGGACTATTATTAGTAGGAGGTAGATTACAACATTTTTAATTAAATTATCAAGTTAAACATCCTATTATTTTACACCCAAAAGCAAATATAACAAAACTAATTATTACTACTGAACATTTGCGTCTTTTACATTCTGCTATACAATTGACGCATCATTCATTACGCCAGAAATACTGGATCATAAATGCTAAAACAAACATTTCATCAACCATTAATAAATGTGTGACTTGTTTTCGTTTTAACGCTAAAAAGTGCAACAATTAGGTCAGTTACCGCCTTTCAGAGTAGTACCTTCCCCTCCATTCTCTGCCTGTGCAATAGACTATAGAGGTCCACTTATGATTTTTCATGGCGGGCAGCGATCCAAAGCCTTAAATAAATCTTAAATTACACTTTTTATATGCCTCAGTACTAAAGCGATTCAGTTGGAATTAGTTTCGGATTTGACTACACAGTCATTGACTGCAACACAGAGATTTATTTCACGAAGCGGTATCCCTACCCAAATCTTTTAGATAACAGTTATAATTTCCTTTCTGTCAAGAACATTCTTTATTATTTATTTAAATTCCTAAAGATTAGAAGCTTCTGAAATGTGGTGCTATAGGAGAATGTTAAAAATCAGATGGGTGGATAAAGTGACAAATGAAGAGGTGTTGCGATAAATAAATGAAGAAAGAAGCATTTGAAAAACTATAGCTAAAAGAATAGACAGACTTATAGGCCACATATTAAGGCATCCTGGAATAGTCGCTTTAATATTGGAGGAACAGGTAGAAGGAAAAAATTGTGTAGGCAGGTAACGTTTGAAATGTGTAAAACAAATTGTTAGGGATGTAGGATGTAGGGGGTATACCGTAATGAAACGACTAGCACTAGATAGGGAATATTGGAGAGCTGCATCAAACCAGTCAAATGACTGAAGACAAAAAAAAATTCCTAATTCAGAAAATTTAAAATCAAAGATTCAAGTTTGTTCATCCAAACAAAACATATCATGGTAATTTATGCCTCCTTCTTCGCCCTATTTCGGTGGCTTATGGGAGAACGTTATTAAAAGCTCAAAATATCATCTACGTTGTGTAGTAGCACGATCAGTACAGAACTTTGAAGAATTGTACACGGTTTTGACACAGGTTGAAGCCTGTCTTAATTCTCGATCCATTTTCGCTGTTTCTACGGTTCATAGGGACCCAGAACCCATTTCGCCTGGAAATTTTCTTGCCGGCTGTCCACTTATGTCTTTACCTGCGTCCAATTATTAAAAGACTGAAATTAACCGCTTAGGGCGTTGGCATCTGCTCTAGAAATTCGTCCAATCCGTAGGGAAACAATGATCTATGGACTATCTTTATTATCTCCAACAGAGAAATAAATGGCGTTTTCCTTCGCGTAATCTGTCTGTTGGAGATTTAGTATTAATCTTCACCAATGTTCACCAATGAAAACAAATCTTCACCGATGCAGTAGAAATTTGGAATTTGGAATTATAATTCAAGTTTTCCAGGTCCATATAAATTAGTAAGAGTTGTCGATTTGAATACTGCTAATGGTCAACTACCAAGACCTGTCCATAAATTATGTTTGCTACCAGTATCCGACGATTAACTGAATATTGTTTATTAACTTTAAAAGGAAAAACTTTCATAATAACATATCACCAAATGATAATATTCTTAAAATAATAGTTTCATTGATTTGATATTGTAATTTATTAATGTGCTTCTCAAATGTGATTTTTAGTATATTCAAAAATGTTGATAATCATTATTATAACCTAATATTGTATATTTTTATCATAATATATGGCTCTTCTACTAAACTCTCTACAGACTAATTATCATACTACAGAGTGTCCCGTATAAAACGCAACCCACCAATCACTCATCCATGAAATTTCCCCTACTCGTTACTGAAATTGACTCGTCCAACATCTGAACATCGCAGCGACGCAATAGAACACTACCGATAGTAACAACAATGCAATCATAACGTTCAGTGTATTACTAGAGAGACAAGATGGTGTTTTCGCTAGATGAACGTGTTTTCATTGTCGAGTCGTACTTCAGTACGAAATCAGCGGTTGCAGTGCAAGATTTGTTTCGCCACAGTACCCAGATAAACCATCTCCTAACAAAACATCAGTATTAAGGTTAGTCGCAAAATTTAGAGAGACCGGTTCTGTTAATAACAAGGAACACAAAAGATCTGCGTCAGTGTTGAATACAGATACAGTCACTGAAATCAAAGACCGATTACTCGCCTCGCCAAATAAATCGATCAGACGTTTGTCTGCTGAAATTAATTTGTCTAAATCAACTGTTCATCGGGCGACCAAACAATTACAATTACGACCTTATCGCATTCAAACGGTTCATCGACTTCTTGAGCCCGACCAAGAAAAAAGGCTACAATATTGTCAACGGTTCCGTCGATTTCTGCGTGAGGGAATTAATGTTATGGATTCGTTATTTTTCACAGATGAAGCACGGTTCCATTTGAATGGCTACCTAAACAGCCAAAATAGTAGAATTTGGAGTGCTGAAGATCCCCACGTTTACACGAAAAACAATTACACCCGCAGAAGTTGGGCGTGTGGTGCACGATATCACGGAACAAAATAATCGGTCCTATTTTTTTCGAGTACACCATTAATGCAGAACGATATCAGGATATTTTATTTCAGTTCATTGCCTCTTGGAAGACACTGCTGGCTACAACATGACGATGCGACATCGCACTACGCAGGTTCAACTTCTGATTTCGTTGAGGAATTCTTTGGTAATCGTGTTATTGGTCGAGGCTTGTGGCCACCAAGATCTCCAGATTTGACTGCGGCGGATTTTTTTCTACGGGGTTACCTCAAAGAAAAAACCACAGCAACAAACCACGAACACTTGAACGATTGAAAGTCAATATTGAACAAGCTGTATTAAATATCCAGCCACAAACTTTGAAAAAAGTTGCAAGAAACACTGTAAAAAGAATTGAAGCTTGTGTTCAAGAAGATGGCGGCCACTTTCAACATTTACTCTAAATGTAAGGTAATGGATGGTAATAATAAAAATTACATTTACATTTGCAAATGCTTTTTATTATTTCAATACCTACCAATATAAGGTTGGGTTGCGTTTTATATGGGACACTCTGTATATTCATATGTACATACATACTACACACAGACATATACGCAAATACATACAACATAAACAAACACATACATACAACACACATAGTTATTATTATTGTTGACATGTCAACAATACTGCGATAGATGCCAATTATTCTTTATTACAGATATGTATTAAGGTGCAATAAGTCCCCATATTTACTACTGAATTATAACTTATTATGAGATTATAAGAGAGTATTTACACATAATTTTCCAGTGGAATCACTATAATTTTACCCATTATATACATCTCAGCAATAGGTGCTCCCACGAGCAACATATTTTAAAGAAATCCTAATCTATATGATTCTAGGTACACTAGATTATACGAGAGTATTTATATATATGTAAACGTACTTGATAACCAAATTGATTTCAGTTTGAGCATTATGATTATTATTATTAATTTATGATCATTATTCATTGTATAATTATTGATAATAAATGTAAAATAAATGTATTATGTATTCAATTATATTACATAATCATTATATTTGATTAAACTTTATTTGTTACATTATAAGAAATTATATTGGATCATATTATTTGTATAATTTATTTTTGTATTGTCAACTATTATAATATTTATGTAATTATTAAATAACTCAGTTATTATTGATGTTCTTATGTTATTATTACAGAAAAAAAAAATTATTTTTTGATGGGAAAAAATTATTTTTTGAAGATTCATTTTCCTTCTTTTTCTTTTTAATTAATGTAAACAACAACTGTCACATTCTTTTTATTTACTAAATACAGATATTATTTTCTGTCAGCTTATTAAACCAGCTGATGTTATATATTATTATATTATAATTAAAACGTATTGTTAACTATGATTTGAGTTTCTAATTAAGACATATATAAAAAGCAATTCTAGCTAAACAAACCATGTAATATAAAGATAATTTTACACCTAAACTAAGTTCAATTAATGCAAAATAATATAAATAAAAATGTAATAAATTGATTAAAGATGATGTAACATTAAATGAATAAAAGATGTGTTTAATGAACATTTGAGTTTCCGGTAATTATTAATGTAGGTAGTTAACATAACTTAATTATTCCACCGAGTCTGTGATTGTACATCGCATTTCATTGTTATAAATTTGGAATTTATCAGGACCTGGATAGATTTCAATGATAATTCCATATTTCCACATCAATGAGAAAATTCAGTGGAAATTTGGAATAATAGACCAGTACAAAAAAATTCTAGTAAACAAATTTTCTCAACCTCACTACATTTCTTCATAAATCAATTTCCTTTTACTGTTTTACACTTTCTATATTAATTTTATTTTTAAAGTGAATAGTATATTTTGCTTCCTGTCTAAGCATCATTTGAATATTTTTTATACTTTCTGCGCTCATCCATTAATTCAAATTCAAAAAACTTAATATGCATACACCCGAAGGTCCTGGGTTTGAATCCCGATCACACACGCTACAGAGCATTCATCTCATCCTCTGCGGGAAAAAATGCTTAGCTGCGGACCCGGAGGTTAAACAAAAAAGAAGACCTAATTACATTAATTAAAACTAAATGTAAGAAATAAATAAATTCAAAGTTATATCTAATACATAAATTTTTATCCAAGCCTTTCTACAAACTGTTACATGTAATTTTTCCTGACCAACCTTGATTATTCGCCTATATTTAATCTATCATTCATTTTCATTTGCATTTACCTTTGTTGTTATTTCTAGGCCTATTCTTTTTTCACATTTTTAGTCCGAATTATTATAAACTGTCTTTATCTCATCCCATTATTCTCAGTATATATTTTCTTAAGCATTGACCGACATTCAATTACAACTAGATTGTTAGTCAGAATCAATGTCTGCGCTTGTATAATTTTTTTAATGCGTAATTTGGTTTCAGCGAAGTAAATATTGAGATAATTTAGATATTTAGATGACATAAAACCTAGACTTATGTTTTCTAAATGTCAAATATTTAGAACTAATAGATGATCACCTATTTGAACCTTCTTGTGTAGCCTTCATTCACCAAACCTTGCATTTCTTTCCTTTTGATTTTTAAGTGGATGCTGGCCATGACTAGTCAAATTACTTAGAACAAATTTCTAAAAAATTCTATTTCATTTCTCTGACTTAGTCCATATTTTCCAAATATTATCATTTCCTCACAGTTGGATTTCTTTCCCTCATTATTATCAAATCAAAATAATTTTTTTTTTCGAAAACATTTGGAGTAGATCGACTTACAACCATAAAAAATACATGTTTTCAAACATAGTATAAAAGGGTTTGATAGATTTACAACGGATTGAGAATTTACAACTTTCTAGAGAAATGTTTTCTTTCTAAATTTTCTTCTCCAATTATTATAAACGCAGCAAAATTTTGACGGAAAACCACTCACTAATCGAATAGTTTCAGTGACAATGTCGTATGGGCGAATAATATTCTTGAGCGGTAAGCATGTAATTTTCTTTTTTCTTCTCGTTTCTCAAGCTAATACAGAAACGACTTTCAATTTACTGATTTTAGTTTCTCTTATTTATTATATTAATTCATGAATCTATTTATTTCTCACAGTTATTTGTAATTTATGTAATTATGTATAGACATGTTTCTTCGTTTACTGTTTACTAAGTTTACTATTACAATAAATTTCAGTTTTTGAAGTGGTTGTAGCAGTAAGAAAAAAAAATAAAAGTTTGATACAAAACAATTTAGGCAATTAGGAATGTAATTTTATGTACTATAATAATAAAAACCTTAGTTTTGCTTAAGAACTGCCAAAGAAGTTGTTGAGAATAGCGGAACAAGCCACATATCTATCTTTTTGTTTAAAAAATAATCTTATTTATATGAAATAAGCACATCGAGAAATGTAATTAGGTCACTCAGAAATACAAGAAAGTCCCAATATGATAAATACACCTCAATATGATATAAATATGTTCATACCTCAATATGTAGGTAAATACTGTATAGTTGATACAAACCTCTTGGAAAATAGAAGATCGAAAAATATCTTGGAATAAGAAGAAAACTTAAATTACCAGCTGAAGAGATGTGATAAACCCCAAAGAGAAAAAATTAGAGATATCATAAATATATTTTCAACAAAGAAGGAAAGGAAACTGAAATTAGGTGTTGAGCACCACATCATCGAAGATTAAATCCCTTGCAAATAGAGTGGATTTAGCTGAAACAGTATATGAAGGATTTTTAAAATAATGAAATAAAGGGAGTAGTAATAAATTCTTTTATCCTACAATCTCATGTATACGTGCCTCAGAGTTTAGTAGTAAAAAATATAATTTATAGATTTCGCAAAATTCAATTTTTATCTTTGGTAAAATTAAATTTTATTATTTAAAAATAATATATTCATTTTTATAAAAATAGAAAATAAATGATAGAAAACGTAAGTGTCTTCAGTTATAACATACCAATAAATTTAATTTTGAATTATTTATTTTTATGCAAGCATAATTTCCCCCCAGAAAAAAGTTATTCT
This sequence comes from Lycorma delicatula, assembly GCF_047948215.1. Classification (NCBI taxonomy): domain Eukaryota; kingdom Metazoa; phylum Arthropoda; class Insecta; order Hemiptera; family Fulgoridae; genus Lycorma; species Lycorma delicatula. The sequence continues at coordinate 189,752,051 of NC_134457.1, read as the reverse complement.
TTATTTAGTCATAAAATTAATTACTTAAAATACTAAAACTATAAAAATGAAACAACGCTGACAGTTGATGCTGGTTCTGGAAAAAACCAGTAGCAAACAATATAGTGTTTAATGATAGAATTTCGAAAGATATTATTCTCTATTATGTATCTGACTTTTTTTTTTTTTTTGACTCTGCTCCACTGGGCCGGTCCGACTGGTTGGTATTACGCCACCCAGGGGAGTGCCTGTTATACTCTAATGGGCCTACCAACCTACCGGCTGTATGTCCGGCAAGGCAGGTCGGCCCACCGGTCAGGTCTTTTGAGTCTCATTTGCCCTTCTGTATCGCTACGCCATACCTTGGAAAGTCGTGACGCATCGATGGGTCTTTTACACTTGTATAGACCTATTCTCCCTCGGAGTCCCCAGTGGATCCTTGGAACTGACACACGTAAGCATGCCAACCCTCACCACTGGGGCTATCCACCCTACCCTAATCTATTCACTCAGAAGCCCAGTTTCCTCTCGTCTTCGTTTTTTACTGTTAAGATATTCCTGATAGCTCCTTCAATTCTTTTCCAATTGTCCTCACTATGTAGCATGTTACTCGTAATCTCCTCAGGTCTCATCGTTGATAAATTTGTGTCCCGTCTATTTTGTATCCATCTGATGCATTCCTTGAAGGTGTGGTCTGCATCGTCCTCAATGCCGCAGTACATACAGGCCGGCGTTTGTCTTCTCCCAACTCTGTGAAGGTAATAATTAAAATTACCATGGCCCGTAAAGTACTGCGACAAAAAGAAGTCCACCTCCCCGTGTTTCCTATTGATCCAACTCTCAAGGTCAGGAATTAGCTGTTTTGTCCTGCTAGCAGGTCCTACCTCTCTCCACCTTTCTTTCCACCTAGTTATCAGCCTATGCTTAGCCTCCTGAGTTTCCAGTCCTTACGATATCTCTACCCTGTAATGGGCCATTAAGTCGATTGGAGGTACTGCCGCCAAAACGCAAAGTGCCTCATAGGAGACTGTTCTGTAAGCGGAAACCACTCCCAGCAACAACCTCCTATGCGTTCTCACAAGTCTATTTTTGTTTTTCTTGATTCGTAATGAAGTCCACCATACAGGCACTGCATACAATAAAGATGATACAACTGCCGATGCTGTCACCTTTCTTTTGGACGCTCTAGGAGCCTTCTTTGTTGACATGATCATATTTAACCCTTTTATCATGTTGTCCGCTTTATTGCATATACTATTAATATGTTCAGAAAAGGCACAATTTCTCTGAAAGAGAATTCCCAGATATTTCAGGCAGCTTGTCTCCATTATTTCCTGTCCATTCACAACAATGTTCAGACGTTCTATAACTCTTCTACCAGTAAACGTGATGAGCTTACATTTATTAATTGATAACGTAAGTCCCTTTTCTTGCAACCATTCATGTATCTTTGCAAGCGCCATATTGGCCTTCTCCTGCACCACCAATCCCGTCTTGCCCTGTACAAGGACTGCCAAATCATCCCCATAGGCTATTGTTTCCACACCAGGCGGATAGTCCAATTGTAGAACATCATCAAACACCCACAAAAGAGGACCCAAAACCGAACCTTGGGGAACTCCACCGTATATATTGAATATCAATTCGCCTTCTTGTGAATTCATTGAACAAGTCCTTTCTGGAAGGTATTTCGCCACCTGTCTCCTCAAGTACGGGCTGATATTTTTTGCCTGTAATGCCCTATGAATCTGACTCCACTTTACTGTGCCAAAAGCATTTCTAACATCTAAGGAGACAAGTAGCGGAATTCTTCTAGTTCTCCATGTACCACTTTTTACCTCAACGGCCCAATTTATTACCTTGTTGGCAGCTAATACGGTGGAGCGCCCCCTCCAAAAACCAAATTGATTTGGGCTAATCCTTCTTCAACTTCTTTAGTAATTCTGGCGGCCAACATTTTTTCAACCGCCTTTCCCAGATTGTTCAATAGACTAAGTGGTCTATACTTCACTTGACCTTGTTCATCATTACTTTTTGGGAGGAAGACTCTGGCCTCCCTCCAACATCTGGGAAAAGAATCTCTTTCAAGCCCTTTCAATATCTGACATGTTAGTAATCGATAATCGCACCATTCCCAAAGTGCTAAAAAAACAAACAAGGTTGCTGATGTTCTAATGGAAAAATTGAAACCGGATAAACACTTTATCCACTGAAAGAAGTTAATTGCTAATATTTAAAGATTATGTAACTGATAATGATGTAATAAGTGTTCCGAGACGTAGGAAAGACTATAATTAAAAACTGATCTTAGGTATTCACCAGTTGCTTTTCTTCCCTCGATTTATGTTGCCAAAAAAAAAAAATGAACGAACTATTTCTCATTTATGAATTAAACTACGAGTAAGCTAATAATAGGTCGATTACAAGAGTAGGTTTTAAAAATTGGTTTATACAAATTTATAAATTCATTGAGTTATTTTTAAGAATTCTTTTGTTCCTGCGTTTTCATGCTAATAAAAATCGTCAATAATGAAACAATTTCGATAGTAAAAAAAAAAAATTAATGATGAAATCAATTTTTTTAACAGTAATGCTAAAAATAATATAGAAAGGTATTTTTCTTTAGGTGGACAATTTGCAGAAACAGTGCTGCAAATCATAATGGAGGTTGCTATAAGGATAAATAAGAATTCATTGTATCATACATAAATCATACATTCTCCTGAAGGCAATATGTTAATTCATCAGCATCGCATTTCAATGTGATACCAGTAAAAAAAAAAAATAATAAAGAAGAAAAACATTAAAATTGCTTTCAAACTTGTTTCCTTAAAAAGTATAAATTTCTAGTTACGTAATAGATAAAATAAATGGGTAAATATGCCTTTTATGTTTTCATTTGCTCAGTAAACATCACTGCTGAGCGATTGTTTACAATCTATTTCTTTGTCGATTCAGTTCATTTCAAACGACCGAATTTCAGTAAAGGAGGTATGTGAATATATCACTTCTATTTTATTATAAATGCAAAAAAATCCGTTTCGTAAAATAACATTTTTTTTTATTCTTTATTTTACAAAAAGATAAAGTTCGAATCTTCAAAATCCAAACAGTTGATGTCCATCAGTTTGTGAATGTCGACCTCCGTGGCGCAAGTGGTAGCGTCTCGGCCTTTCATCGGAGGTCCCGGGTTCGAATCCCGGTCAGGCATGGTATTTTCACACACGCTACAAATCATTCATCTCATCCTCTGAAGCAATACCTTACGGTGGTCCCGGAGGTTAATGTCTGTGAACTACATAAAACATTAATAAATTTATTTGTCTTCATTCATTAATCATGGATTGTGAATTATTAAAAAAGTGAGCATTTTGATTTGGCAGGCTTTGAAAAACATCACGGATCAGCTTCATTTAATTTAATGAATGATATACCATGTTTTGAAATTATTTTTCTGATAACTTTTTTATAACATGTCATCTACAATTACATCTACAAATTTAAGTTTATCTTTGAACACGTACAACAGTGGTGTTTCGACCCTTGATTATTGCAAAGTGGTTGGTTCTGCTGTCTGATCTACATTTTTCCTTATGCGTACTTTCTTCAAAGGATTTAACTGTAGAATTTTAGAACATATTAATATTCTATTAATAGTAGAAGAAAATATTCTATTGGAAAGTTTCGTACTTTTACACTTAAAGGGATTATTTTCTTTCAGTTATTCTTCCATTTAGAAAATTCTAATTTTTATGAATGATGGAATGTGAATCGAAATTTTCATTTATATATTATATTATACTTTATAGCGATTTATCCTTCGACCGAAAGGGGGCATCCTTACATTTCTACTTTAAAACGTACACCTCTATTCGTACGTGCTTAACTATAATAATACGAAGTCCTTTACATTCTATCAGGAACTCCGGATGTCTGTAAATATACATGAAATTCGAAAATTTAACAACTAAACAGTTAAATAAATCGGCATTTTTTCCATTGATTAAATTATTACATTAAATTTTTAATTCAAGCTAATACCAAAAAAATATATATTATTTGATGGAAAATTTTATATTTTTCATTCTTATCTTCTCCTTTCAGTTTATTTAAGAAACATTCTTTTTGCAGTTATTAAATAATTGCTGTTCATGGGTTAAAAATAGTAATTTTAATATAAATTTTTTTATGTTTGCCGGCGATTTAGAAATATTAACAAAAGGCAAAGAAGCCAGAAACATAATTTTAGAATTACAAAAATGTAAAAATAAGATCAGTCTAAAAACCTCGTTTTAAAATGGTTTATCATTTAAAAATGTAATAATTATAATTAAAATTTCAGAAAATAAAATTTTTAAAAGAGTCAATTAAGTATTTAGAAGGACCATAACCCCAAATTGAACAACAATTACAATAAGATCAACAATACGGACATAGAAGTACCACGGAAATTTATGAAAATTCAGAAAAAAATAGAATAAACAATAAGAGAAAACGGCTAAGATTTTTTGAGTTTATTTGTAGAATGGAAAATTGACTAAACAAATAATATTCTACTATTTTGATAACAGAAAAACCAAACTTTAATGTTTCACAGAAATTGGAAAAGATCTCAAAAGGTTTTAAGATATCACAGAAGATAAAATACAAAATAGAGAAGAATTTAGGAAGTTAATTCATAAAAGAAAGTTTCCAAAAAAGGAAAAAATCTAAATCTGAAAGAAAATGAATGAGAGAAAGAAAGAACAACAAAGAATCAGAATCAGAATACCTTTGGAAAATAAAAAATCCAAAATTATGCAAACGGGATCCTTAGATACTCTGAACGTAATAAGAAAAAAATATAACTCATATTTTTTCAGTATTACTTAGAAATTGAAATAAATATTAATAGCACCTATTTTTAAATATTGTAAATTTGAATTTCACTTAGGCATGTTCTACAGACTGATAACATTTTTATAAAATATTTTTGTATAATAACGTGTTTGATAAACTTAAATTATTTTATAGAAGTTATGTTAGTTATACATTCTACGTAAATATATGTTAAGTACGATTTCAACACTAATTGGCATGAATTTCATATAAGACTACATCAGTCTTTTTATTTACTCGTACTTTAATTGAGTTCAATTGAGTCATATTCTAATCTGCACGTTGAGATTGTTAGTATTTTATTCTCTGATTAACTGCACATACTTCTTTAAAGTAAGTCTTTAAATAGATAGCTAGTATACTTTTACTCAAATTATTTATTTATTTTTTTAATGTGTACGTACACTTTACTGTGATCTATTTGCTTGCTGTTCTTGAGGAGTACAATACTTAATTGCGAAAGTTATATATGCAAAAATATAAATTACATAAATAGTGGAAAACATGTGTGGTTATGAATGTTTTTCCTTTAAAGTAAAAATGTATTCATCATTTAGTAGGTGTAATTTATTCAAATCATGTTCTGTTTAATAGCCTGTTAAGTGGTCATATTTCCTTAAGAAAAAGAAACCTTGGTTTGCTTAGCAAAAACGTAAATATTTTATTCTTTCCTACCAGTTGGCTGTGTGCCAGATAACAATTTCTAATTCTAGAATTTTATTTTATGTATGTTTTTTTTTAACAGTGTGTATTTGTTTTGTAATCTGTTAAGTATTTTTTAGTCTGTTTATAATGAACAGTATTACAAAGTAAGATTTTTTATCATTGCAATTGTAGCGGGAGAATACATATATGGTTTTATGGCCAAAAAACGTCATATTTCTGATTTCTGATTTTTTTTTTAAATTTTAAATTAAATTTTTAGTGCTTTTTTTTAAATAAATTTTAATTACATTATATTTTTGTATAATTTCATGTTTTTGATAATTTTTCATATTAAATTATTGTAAATTTTTTGAACGGAATAAAAAAAGTATTCTTCATTATTTTCAAAATGAAATATTTGTGAAATAAGAGTGAACTAATTATGTGCAAATTTTAATTTAAATTAAACCATTTAAGTAATTCATATTATTGATATCTGTTCATATGCTATGCCATTACAGTGGTGAAAATTAGAACTACACCGGAAAAGAAACATTGCGGTGTTGTTTTGTTAAACTCCATAACGGTTAAACGTAATTTGATATTCATAATTCAGAAAACCTCTTCAAAATGGGATAGAAATTCTCAATAAACAAAAAAAGTTTCTCTAACAAAAAAATGAGGAGTTAAGTGTTTTACATTTTCTTCTTACCAGGCTGTTGTGAAGTCCTATTAGTGCCGCTTCTCGATGTTCATTACTTGGGTCTTGCTGAAGAATGAAAATCACTATTTTTGAAGAAATAAGCTCGGTGTAGTTCTTTTAGATCTTTACTTTCTTTACAGTATTTTGCTTTAAGCGCATTAATTTTCTGATTTACACGTGAAGACAAAATTAATGCACCCCTTTAAGAAACTGTGTATTCATTGCATTTGCACTGTTCAATAGGGGAGGTATGCATAATTAAATTTATTTTACTTTATTTTCAATGGCTGCAAAATTTCATAGCTTCAGAACAAAAATAAAGAAATTACTCTCTCTGAAAGACATTTTCTGCTTAGGAAAAATTAGAATTTCATTCAATATATTCATTCAATACAGTGATAAAAGGATTTAAATAAATGAACAAATACATCACACACAGCACTAGAAAATTATGAACAAAAATTTTTGAAAATTCTAAAAAAAAATAAATAAATGGTGATAATATAAATAAGTAAAACTACTTAGACATAAGTAAAAAATCTGATGTGTACACCACATGACTTCCTTGTACGCCTATTAAATTACATATACACATTTTTTTTACAATCGGAGGTTAATATTTTTTTTATAAATCAATAAATTTAATTTAAAAAAAAAAGGAAAGGAAAAGTCAGATTCGAACCGATGTGCCTTACCCTTGTAAGATCCAAATATTTCATTAATTAAAATTTTATTTGGTTATTACTCTGGAAACAATGAATAGAAGTACCACCTATGACATATCGTTTAAAAGCTCTCAATGAGTGCTGATTACTGCGGTTAAGAAAAGTCCAAAATAACAATTTTTTTGGATGTTTGTGGTACAGTCAAAAGGAGAGGTGAACAACTAGATGTTACCACAGTTCTAAATCCAAAATTTCAACATACTACTGCTAACCGTTATTGAGTTATGCGAGATACATACGTACAGACGTCACGCCGAAACTAGTAAAAATGGATATTTCCGTTGAATATGAAAACCGAAATTTTTCACGATCACAGTGCTTCCTTTACTTCGTACAAGGAAAAAAAACAGAAGAAAAGAAAAATTTTTGTCATTGTAAGTGTAAGCTCTACAGAATTTTTTTTATATAAATGCAATTTAAATTTATTAACTATAACAATAAATAAATAAAATAAAATGTCCCTAACCTTTAATTATATCTAAGCAAGTTGTAGTTCATGATTTGAATCAATATTGCGATTCAAAGATACTTTTTTTAAATTCAGAGTTAATATAACATACTTTATTATTTATTTTAACCATTCCACAATAAGTTTAAAGGGGTACCTGCTAAAAATCATAGTGATTCTGCCCAGTTGTCCTAATTTTTCCCATCTGCTGCTACAAAATACTGATGGATTACCCTTTTTCAGTGTCTATATTGAAAATTATTGTAATACTATTTTAACAATATAAATTATTAAATTTTTAGTAGCTTATATGTTTGTTCAATACTAGTATTGCCATCTAATTGAACAAGGAGTATGGGGAAATCTTTCTTAAGAAGTATTACATTCAACAAATCTGTTACTGATAATAATAGTGGAACAACATTGAGTAAAACTCCCCCAATCTAGTTACACTGTACTGTAAACTACATAAGGTTAAGCCTAAATAAACCATACACAAAATAGCTTCCAGCGTATAATCTCATCTTGTAAGTGATAGACCTGCAAGTAATTCTATTTACAAATTTATCTAAACGTTATGTGTGTAACGTTTACTACTGAGGGATATGTAACTCAATAGTTACAATATTGAGCTAGATATTGTTAACATGTTATTGTTAACAATAATGTTGTAATAATAAGTATCTAAGAATCAAATCTTATTAATTTTAGTACATCAAACCGGAAAGAGTCCGCAGAACTGGACGGCACGGCGAAGTCAACGAAACTTGTTCACAGTTCTAAACATGACCTAACCTTAAAAGTGAAATGAAAATGGGGAAAAGATTAAAAAATAAGCATGGAAACGTTATATTTCAGTTCAATTAGATCTATAATAAAGGATACTTTCAAAAAATACCTCGAATTTTGTTAGACAACATTTTTTTCTTCATTTGATTTGATTTGCGGACTCGAATATGTCACGTTTTCCTCAAAAAGGTGGGTTTACAAATCGCGCCGCTAGCTAGCAGTATTTGATAGTACTAGGTTGCGTACAAAAACTTGATGATGTACTTGAAATAATAAAATTTGAAAGAAAATATACTGCAGCTTATTTTATTAGTAAATGCTCTTATGTAAATGAAAGAACTGAAGGTGAAATAATTGTTTTGATTTCCATCACTTCATTAAAAAAAATTGAAGTATTAGTTTACAAGTGATTATAGCTGCTAATAAAACACAAAAAATACGAACAGTTGGAAATTGTTGCAAATGTGGCAGCAAAGATTTGTTACATAAAACAGACGTAAATTAGATCAGTAAAATTTTTATTCTACAATTATATATAATAATAATAATATAAAAAAGTATATCCACGGATTCGATAAAAACCGAGGGTTTTACTTACAAAGTAATAAGTGAAATATTACATCACGGATCTTCGATTCGTGAAGGTCGTTATACTAATTTGATTAAAAAAGGAAAAATATGGTATGAAGTGAATATGACTATCAACAAAAAAAATTGGCCGAGAAATTTAAAAAAATTATATTGTTTTGTTCTATAAAGGCAATAAATTTTAATAATAAATCCATAAGATAACAATCTGTAATTCATAAAAAAAAATAAAAGAATAATCGAACAAAACGCAGTGAAATAAAAAAAAATTACAATGAATTTGTAACCCGTTTGTTAAGAGTCTCGCAGATATCAATGAGTCGTGTGAAAGTTTTTATTGCGGTCAGACGTGTTATTATGTCTTATGATGGTTTTTTTTCGGATTAACGGTTTTGATATCTGATTTGTTTAATTGGGAATCGACGGTTAAAAATTTTGGAAGTGTTTTAATATACCTTAGTAATTTTTGGTTACGGACTGACCTTTTTATTGAATTTTTTATCTGAGTAATTAGACTCTTAACTTATTGCTCTTGGCAATAAGGTTAATAGTTGACTGCTGGTCGCAGTAGTTAGTGTGAGTTAGTAGTGGTGTACCTTGAGTTGTTTTCAATTCGGGTGTAGCTTATCTCTAATAGATGGCATAAACAATTGTAATTGTCATCAATTGTGGATAGTATTGTTTATTATTATACTCGAATTGATAGACTCTTGGTACTGGAATTAATTTAATTAATTTCAATTGTTGTTATCTCTTGATAAGATAGACTGCTGTAGCTTAGTTTATTAAGCTATCATTTATATATTTATTTAGTTTAATTTATTTATTCTACTATTTGTTTAAAGTTATTTTTGTCCCGTTTGTTTAATCCGTATACAAAGTTCTTGATAATCAAAACAACATCAAAAAGGTGCATTGTATTGGTGTTTAAGCGAGAAAAATAGAGGAAGATGCGTTCAAGCCTAGAAGAAGTCTCACGAGGTCCCCAGTAAAGGGTAAGTCGCAGCCCCCACAGAGAAAAGTGGAAGCTGGTGGTCCGTTTGTGGTGGTAAAGCCGGAAGTGGATAGGGTGCTTGTAAGGTCGCCGCGAAAGACTGGTTCTCTTGACCGAATGTCTAAGTGGCGGATAGAAGAGGAAGAGGATGTGTACAGTTGCAGTTGATCGCATATGATCAGCTTCTGGGTGAGGTGTCCCTGCAGGTTAGAAGATTAGCCAAGTTGGTAGCGGCGAATATTACTACTAAGTTAGAGATAAAGGAGTGTTCGCAGTGGCTTACGGAGCTGATGAAGCGAGGTGAGTCTGCGCGCTGCGGGTTATTCGTGCGGTGGTGTGTCGCAGTGGGAGGTTAAGGAGGAGGTCTACTTCACAAACTTTGCAGATGGAAGGTAAGAGGCTGATGGAGCAGTGGAGGAAGGTGTTCCGGAGGAGGATATTCCGGAGTTGGTCATGAGGTGGTAGCCGGCGGGCATGTTTGCGAACTGTGAGGAACTCCGAGTCCGTTTTTGGTCTGCAGGACACAGATGTTGTGGTAGTGTTTGACTTGGCCAGAAAGAACAGGCAGATAGACAGTACGGCCTGCCTCCGTAGCGTGACTGGTACTCTCTTGTCCTTTCACCCGGAAGTCCTGGGTTCGATCAGGCATGGCATTTTTCACACGTGCTACAAAACACTCATCTCATCCTCTGCGGAAAGAATTGCTTGACTGCGGACCCGGAGGTTAAACAAATAAAAAAAAAGATAGGCAGTACGATAGGAAGCTCTTGGAAAGGGCTCCGGCTGTTGGAGGAATGCTCCGTGTGGGCAAGCTAAAGCGTAAACAGGTGGTGGCCAAGATGGGACATACTAAAGTCGTCTTGGGGGACTTGGAAGATGAGAAGTTGGGAGATTGTTGTAAGGTAGTTATTGATTCTTAGGCGGGCGACAAGATAGTCGTCGAGGATCTTCTCAGAGCTCATAAGAAGACTGTGAAGTCTAAGGTCAAAGTGTAGCTGGGAACCAGGGAGGTTGGTATCTTAAGCGGGTGCTCGAGTATTATGGGAGGAGGCAGAGAGACAAGAGAACTCTCTATCTGGAAGAGGATACTGCGGTTAAGGCGTGATAATGGTGGTCAGCATAGTAAGGGGGAGGCGTCAGCCACGATTGTGCTTAAAGCTGAGGGCACTACATAATAAAATGTCGATTTGCTCTGGAAGGTTAAGAAGGAGTGCCGAAGGAGGAATTGGGAGATATTTTTTCGACCAAGTAGGGGCCGGGTGAGGTCCTCCATATCCGCGTTAAAGAACAGGCGGAGAAGTTAGATGGGATCAAACAGCAGATGCCGGGCAAGTTGGCAGGTTTGAATGTTGCGGTAAGGGGTATACCAGCATATGCCCTTATTAAGGATATAGAGAAGGATACGACGCAGGCTGAAATTGTTGCTGCGGTTAAGAAGGGGATAGAAGACACTAATGTAGACCCGAAGGTGATATCAACGAGGCCTGCTTCTGGCGAGACGAAGTACGATACGGTTATGTTGCCGCATGTCGTGGCGTCCCGTTTGGTGGCGAAAGTAAGGCTGCAAAATGGCTGGGCGTTGTGTCAAGTCTCTCTGCGGGAGGTTTAGCTCAAATGTTTCTCCTACCCTTCCTTAGGGGAAGGGTAGAAAAAAAAGATATCATTTCGTCTGCTCAAAAAACAAAAATTTCTGTAATATAAATAAAACTGTTTTTTTTTTAAAACTTTACTGATATCAAAATTGGTAAGACACTACATTTCTATTATCAAAATCTATTTTATTAATTTAGAATTTTGTTTAAAAAAATGAATGTTGTATGCATGTAATAGATAATAGATAATAAATAATTTTTAAGCGTTCCATATAATAAGATAAAAATAGAAAAATTGGTTACAAAACTCTTATCGGCCCCATTTCATTCATATGTAATACATATCACATTTACAGAAATAATACAATTCTTATGAAAATTCGTTGTTACATACATACATACATGTGTGTGTAAACGAAAAATAAATTATAATATTAATTATATGAGTTATAAAGACATTATTTCTGATAAAAACATTACTAATCTCACTTTGTGATACAAGAGAAGCATTAAATTGAGCCATCTGTTAAAAATTTCATTATTATACAGTCCGATAACGTTATAGATAAACAGCTTTACCGGCTTTAGTTAGTGAACGATGACCCCAAGCTATGTTTATCGCGCGTATTTCCTCGCAGATTAATGCGTTTCAGTGGCTTGTTACGTGAGTCCATGAGTCAACCCCGCCTAAGGGTTTCAGAATAACTAGCGTTCCACGTTGTTGCGGTAAAACATTCTTTTACTATACGAAATTTTCTTGAACGGTAATTAAATCCCTTCTTTTTTTCCTTAGATGTTTATTACTGATTTTTTTTTCTTTATTAATCTTTTTTACTTTAGTCCTCATTCTTTTAACGAATAATAGTAATAATAATATATCGTTACAAGAATTACTATTACTTAGTTAATTTTCTTTGTTCAGGAAAAATTAATATTTTGTGCTGTATTCATCTAGATTCACTATTCAATACAGTGCTTCCACTGAAATTACGAGTAAAAGCACGAATTTCATTGAAAATAAGTCAAGTCGTTTACAAGCAATAAGGTGTGATAAAAATATCACCTCTGAACACATTCCACTTGAATTACTAATTGTTGAAAAATGTAAAAACGGAATTGCCATATATTATTAGATCTGCTTATGTTTTTTTTTTTTCCAAATAACATTATATATCATTTAACCTACATTCCTCGAAAAGCAACGGTCATTCCTTTTACGCTCAATTCACTGTGACTCATTAAAACATGTTCTTTAGGTTCTGATAACATTGATGTGAAGTTAATACTTCCTGGGATTTTTATTTAATTTAAATGTAAAGAATCTCCATAGAAGTTATATCAGAACTTCTGATATAACTTCTGGTTTATCACTAAACCAGACTAGACCTCTTCATGAAGTTAGTTTAGTATTGAATTGCAGTATTTTTGAATCTGTTTTGTAATTATTAACTTTTTATTTCTAAAAGTTTTGTAAAAAATATTTTTCCTAATTTTGTTTTAAATAATCCCCAATGTGTTTTTACGAATGGTATTTTACATATAAATTTTTGCAAAATTGAATGTAGTGCCTCGTATGTGATGATTGCATTTTATAAATAATTGATATTCAATAAAATTTTAATTTTATCGAGTATCAATAAAATTATTTGCAATATTTAGACTGACTGAACCAAAAAATTGTTAAAGAATCGTATTTCCGTTCTAATCTGTTGTAAAATTTTAAATAAATTTATTTCTTCTTTTAGATGAAATGAGAATTTCTTCTTAACATCGATAAAAATTGTAGAAAATAATTTTAAATTAAAGAAGTTTAATAGTAGAAAGCTTATGAATTTTTTTCAAATTGTAGGTACAGATATACATATTCGGTTTGTTGTTAAACTTTTAAATAATATATTTAATTATATATAAAAAAATAATAATAATAAAAGTATTGATCACGTTAAAGTGATAGGCTACTACTGTGTATCAAATTGATTGACCACCTTTTATAGTATTAAAAACATTTTCTACAAAACAATAGGAATCCCATCCTCCAAATAATTTTGCAAACCGCAAATGATCCCAAAAGTTAAAAACGGAATTTGATCAAGAACGTCTTACTGATGGAGAAACAAGTTTTATTTCACATTTTGTTTGGAAGATAGACAAAAAGTGTTATTAATTCAAAGGTTTCATTAAGAACTATAATTTATAATATAGAAAGCTGTTATTCCTTTAAACTGATAATGTCAAAAAACTACTAAAATGTAAAACGAGATTGAGTTAAAAATAAGATTGAACAACTCGTAGTTCAATTACCGTTACTATATCGCCGCAAAAGATACTTATTGGGTTTATAAATCGATTCGCTTATTGAAACTGTAAAAAATTATCACTCTGATGCTTGACTGCATAAAAAATCACACACGACTGGGCGTTTGGTTGGTGGATAATTCCATACTCCTCTCTGTTGTTCGGCCTTTGAAGCCGTTAGTAATAAAAAAAAGAGTTGACGAGGTAGATAAACATTGCTAAAACATATACCTTTAAAGGTTTGGTCGGGTGGTTACTGTCACCTACCACCCTCCTGTTATTCAGTTCTTGAACCTTGGTCAAAGTGGTGAACCACAAAGTATTACTTTAACATTGGAACTGCTTTAATTCTGTCTTTTATGTTGTTATACAAATGTTATCCCCTGAGGTCTATTTTGACCAGAATATATCCTTTTACCCTTTCCTGTTCAAAAAATATGGATTATTATTTGTATGAATTTCTGACGTATCAAATTAATTTAACAATCTTCAGTTCAATGTTGTTATTCGTGCTCACTTTTTTTAAAAATATATCTGCGTATTTTGGTTATACATGATTTAAATTAATTTTATTTTAGAATATAGTAAATAATAAACAACACTCTAGTATTGATTTTTTTCATTAATTAAAACTTATAACAAAACACATAATTTTCTACACCGTTTGAGATATGCTGTTCTAATAAATTTGTTATATTTTTACTAAAATTACTGTAATTTTATGGAATAAAAAGATCGCTGTTAATCATCAAGATTACCTATGTATTTATAAATGATTCCTGACAATGGTCTACAAAAAGAGGAAGTTTTTTCTGTTACATGCACTCAATAAGATGTCTTTAATAATATTTTTTGCTTTTATTTCAAATCTTCAATCCAGAATTGAAAGAAGTGTAGTAGTTTTTTAACGAATTTAAAGAAAACCTGATTTTTTAAAAATTATGTAACCTACAGTATGATATTAGCTCACTTAATTCCTATTTTTCTTTCGTTTTCCCTTTATTAAGCCTCTGGAATGTTCCTTTTCAGTCTTCAGCAGAGGCTAGTATATTCCGTGCTCCAATTTTTCTCGTGGACTGTTTCAATCATTATCATATCCTGCTGAAAGCATTCACCGTCTCAACACTTACCAAGGTTGCTAAGGTTGGTAGAAATAAGTTGAAATATGAATGCGATTAATTGCGTCCCAGTTTTTTAATAGTTTTCAAGAAGTTAACTCACCAATTCTACCATAGTTTTCAGCCGTTTTTTTTTTTTTGGCCAGGAATGTTTTAAGAATATTTTGAAATGATACCCATGTGCTTTCTCAGATTCATTTAAATAGGTCTCAAAGTCCCAATCCTTCATTAGCTTACGTATGTGTGGTCCAACTAATATTCCTTTTTTTGATTTTTGCCTCAAAATTTGCTCTTAAGGTATGGTATAAGAAATCTATTACTATCCATTCCTTTGAAAAAAAAAAAGGTTTTATTAAACCAATATACAAAGTTTTTATGTGTAATTATGGAGAATACACATTCTTCTAAACAGCATCATCCCAAAGAGGAAGAATGACAAGTGCTTAACAACAAAATTTGTCTGCCAATTATGAGTGTTCTCTCTTCAGGTTTATTTTTAATGATGTGGTTTTTCCTACCTCTATTGTTACACTCGTCATAAGAAACAATATCTGATAACCTAGCTGCAAGAATAGAAAATGATTATTTAGATGTAAGGTTTTCTCATATGTGCCAAAAATACTTTTCTTATTTTATCATCCTCAGTAAAAAATTTATCTTATGATACTTCTCTTTCATTTGTTCTGGAATAAGCAAGAGGAATTAATGGTTTTTCATTTTCATTGTGAAGGAGAACAGCTTTACAAACTCGTTTTGAAACAATCTCCATTCCGGAGAATTTTGATGTTATTCTACAAAATCAAATAATGAATTTGCATCATTGCAGTACGCCTAATCCAAAAACATATTTTAGTGCCACTTTCGAGGAGGCCTTTTAATCTGGAAGCCAATAACTCTGATTGCTTTTTAGACAAATGAAAATCACGAATTTGATCATTCAGTTCTACTTGAGTAAATTTGTATGGTTCAATGCTCTCCTGACCTTGGAAATCTGGATCCTATTTTTCCTCATTACTTTCTAAATTACATTAAATTTAAATTAATTTAAACGACAGGAAAACGTTTTTGAAAGTATATGTTTGGAGGGTAGCTTTATACGGAAGGAAATCTGGACAATCGTAGTACTTGAGAAGAAAAATTTGAAGCTTTTGAAATCTGGTGCTATAGGAGAATTTAAAAAATCATGTGGGTAAGAGACAAATGAAGAGGTTTTGCTGCAAATTGATGAAGAAAGAAGCATTTGGAAAAATCTAGTTAAAAAAGAGACAAACTAATAGGCCACATCTTACAGAATTCTGGAATAGTCGCTTTGATATTGGAGGGACAGGTAGATGAAAAAAATTGTGCAAGCAGGCAGTGTTTGGAATACAGAAAACAAATTGTTAGGGATGTAGGATGTAGGGAGTATATTGAAATGGAACGACTAGCACTAGATGGGGAAGCCTGGAAAACTGCATCATGCCAATCAAATGACTGAAGACAAAAAAACTTCGTCATCATCAATATTCTTCATCGTCAATATTTTCTTCTAAACTCCATGTTTTTGGCGGAAAAAATAAATCTTCACTGTGGGAATAGGTCTTATGGCTGAAGGAAGAATATAACATCCAATAAATTATTTGAATTTCCTTGTGACAATTTCCCTTTGATTTTTGTAATACAAAAATAACATCTATCGAATGGTCCTTAGGCTCTCTCCGTACCATAGGAAAATAAAAAGACATATATTGCGGCTTCCAGATTAGCTATCGAATCAGTAAAGTTAATAAGATATGAAGGACCTAAGATTTATCCTAGTCTACTATTTTTCACCCAAAATAGAATTCAAATGATTTCTTTAAGAAAAGGAGTAATATTCTTTTCTTTAATACATAAAAAATAATTCACCACAAACGTAGCAAAAACGTTTAGGATGATTTTCACAACTGAGAAGCATTTTAAAATAAATTACTTATAACACACAAAAAAAAAATGTATATGAAGGACAACGAAAAAATACACATCTGTATCAGAAAATATAGGAATAAAACAAAAATACCAAACTCGTGATGGTATTCGCATGAAAGGCAGAACGAAACTGATTCTCTAGTCAGGGTTATTCCATAGTAAAAATAATGTTGAAATGACTAAATTATGTTGATATTAATCATGGCTATTAATTAAATCATATTTGTAACAAATTTATTTTTTTCTAAAAGGAAGGTGTCAGTGAGTCAGTCTCGTCTTCATTTTAGGTTGTAACACCATATTACTCATAATGGTCGCTCCAAATTATTTCAAAATTATTTGTCTAAAAAAACTTTTGCAGATCAATATAATTTAATTGTAAAGAAATATATTTGAAATAAATGAAAGTATTATTGTATTGACACATCAACTCGTGGACTGATCAAAGCGCATCATGCTATGATGACGTGTACACCTCTCTATTATTTCAATCTCCTATCGTAAAATAAAAGTTTATTATTTGACAATATTACTATAATATATATATATATATATATATATATCTATAAATATATTTACTGTTTGCATATATATCAACTACGTTAAAGTTAAACAACCTTTTAAAAGTATTTGAATGCGCTTATCTCGATTATAATACGTTCCCAGGTTTCTCTCTTCTACCAACTATCACCCTTTCCCTTTTGTGGACGACTGGACTCTGGTATTACCACTAAGCACGAACGCGCCATGAATTCATTCATACAAACTTATTAAATTTCTACGTGTTACTATTTCACTGATAATGCCCGCAGATTATTAAACGATTTACTAAGATATAAAGCCTTATAAACCTTTTCGTTATATAGGCTAATAAAAAAATTAAATGAGTAAAAACAAAAATAAATTAATTAACGAAACACAATTATACACAGTGTATCACGAAGTTCTCCCGGAACTTTCGCACCTATTCTACTCGTGAAAATAATTGATAAATTTCATACAAACATTTGTCCTAAAATTGGGAGAACTTCTTGATACACTCTTTATATGTAGTCACAGTTTGAAGCATGTGGTATCACAATTTAAGTTAATAATTTTTTTAGATTTTTACGTCTCCTTAATGTTTCTTAAAGCTATTAACCAGATATATATTGTGTGGTACTGCCCATCTTCAAGAAATTACTGACTATTCTTAGTTTCTTTGTAGGTGACCTTTCCCCCCGCATCAGAAAGGAATATTTCAGCGATTATCGGCAAATGGTTATTTTCTGTTAATTTTCTGTTAATTTTTTCTGTTAATTAATTAATTAATTTATTTTTTTTTCTGTTAATTTTTCTGTTAATTTTCTGTTAACACAGACATCTTTTTAACAAAAAGGTTTCTTTTCGCATGGAAAAAATTCACCAGGAATTATAAACCTGCGGTTCCCAAACATTTCCGAGTCGCGGCGCCCTTTTCAATAAAAAATTTTCCTTGGCGTCCTACTCTAAGTAAAAGTATGACTACTCGTAAGAGATAAAAATAAATAAAACTCGTATATCTTCATTATTTTTTTACTTCATTAACATTAAATTAATAATTATAAATGTCTTGGTCCAATTAATTATGAAGCTTTTACAATATTTCGCGCCGCCCCTGTGAAGAGGCCGCGGCTCCCCGGGGCACCGCGGCGCACAGTTTGGGAATCACTGTTATAAACAATTTCTCGTACTGGTTTCTACGTGGTTTTCAAATATAATATTGTATACAGCTGTTAAGGTGATGAGTGTAAAGAGTACCCACAAAGATATATATATATATATATATATATATATATATATATATATATATATAGATAAACCTTTTAAGAGTTTATAGAAAAAAATAATAATATTTCTGTTATTACAAATATGCTAACATTCACTTATTGTAAAATATTATCAATTTGATGTTAAAAACTGGAGCTTATTGTTTGAAGTTACCCTTCACGATTTGCAATGAAAATTAAACTGAGATCTTGACTGGAGTGTAAAACGTGACATTGTAATTAAATTAAAAAAGTTTTAAAACTGTTAATAAATTTGTATTTATTAATTAATTATGAAATGATTTATGCAATCTCAGCAAAATTATAACATTCTAATAAAGACTAACCGTTTCAAACCAATAAATCGCTTATGTAGCTCGAACATCTCATGTCACGAGTAAATTATTGCTAAACTTAACAGTTGTAACTACGAAGAACAAATTAATAAAAATGAAAAAAATCATTAACTCATTCGGACGAGAAATACTTTTGACCTATTATTTTTTTTTTTAAGAAAATAAATAATAAATACAGATACTTGGCGCCCGATATCTTTGCCAATGACTTTGATGCTGACTTTTCCTGACATTTAAATTCATTTTTGATGTAAACAAATTATATTTCTTACTGAAGGCTCGTTTAGCTTGTGCTATTCGGCATTTTATATTGCTCCTGCTTCGTCCATCTTTAGTAATTTTACTTCCCAAATAACAAAATTCTTCTACCTCCATAATCTTTTCTCCTCCTATTTTCACATTCAGCGGTCCATCTTTGTTATTTCTACTACATTTCATTACTTTTGTTTTGTTCTTGTTTATTTTCATGCGATAGTTTTTGCGTAGGACTTCATCTATGCCGTTCATTGTTTCTTCTAAATCCTTTTTACTCTCGGCTAGAATTACTATATCATCAGCAAATCGTAGCATCTTTATCTTTTCACCTTGTACTGTTACTCCGAATCTAAATTGTTCTTTAACATCATTAACTGCTAGTTCCATGTAAAGATTAAAAAGTAACGGAGATAGGGAACATCCTTGTCGGACTCCCTTTCTTATTAGGGCTTCTTTCTTATGTTCTTCAATTGTTATTGTTGCTGTTTGGTTCCTGTACATGTTAGCAATTGTTCTTCTATCTCTGTATTTGAACTCTAATTTTTTTAAAATGCTGAACATTTTATTCCAGTCTACGTTATCGAAAGCCTTTTCTCGGTCTATAAACGCCAAGTATGTTGGTTTGTTTTTCTTTAATCTTCCTTCTACTATTAATCTGATGCCTAAAATTGCTTCCCTATACTTTTCCTGAAACCAAATTGGTCTTCTCCTAACACTTCTTCCACTCTCCTCTCAATTCTTCTGTATAAAATTCTAGTTAAGATTTTTGATGCATGACTAGTTAAACTAATTGTTCTGTATTCTTCACATTTATCTGCCCCTGGTTTCTTTGGTATCATAACTATAACACTTTTTTTGAAGTCTGATGGAAATTCCCCATTTTCATAAATATTACACACCAGTTTGTATAATCTATCAATCGCTTCCTCACCTGCACTGCGAAGTAATTCTACAGGTATTCCGTCTATTCCAGGAGCCTTTCTGCCATTTAAATCTTTTAATGCTCTCTTAAATTCAGATCTCAGTATTGTTTCTCCCATTTCATCCTCCTCAAATTCCTCTTCTTCCTCTATAACACCATTTTCTAATTCATTTCCTCCGTATAACTCTTCAATATATTCCACCCATCTATCGACTATTGTTGGATTATTACTTATGTAATTTTTTTTACAATAGGATGTTAATAATTATTAATAAATCAATATATTTGAATGAAAAAAAATTTAAAAAATTATATGTTGTGGTCACCACATGACTTCCTTGTACGCCTATTAAGTTAAATATTCGCATTTTTTGTCCCTCTCATTTAAACTTATTTCATTTGAAAGTGAGATACAATCCTCCAATTGTTTAATAAAGTGGACAATTACACAATTGCTAAAATATTAGTTATCATTAACATAAAATATTTATACAATTATTACTTCAGTTGTTTTTCGTAAGCAAATTATTCCTAATTGTGAAAAGTAACTATAGTGACCTTTTTCTATAAAAAGTTAAATCAGTATAAGGTATCTAAGATCCATATTACTGTAGCTAATAAAGCGAAGACACGGGTTTCGGGACACCAACTTGAACCATATTATTAATTCAGTAATCTTACCTGAAATATTAGAATAGAGTAAAAGTCCCTTTATTACTCTTTAAATAAATGTAAGTCTTATATCTATCTAATACTATATTTTTTAAATTATTATGATGTAACCATCAACAAAATTAAAACAAAAACGAATAATAAGGTGTCTCACCAAATCTAATGTGGATACTACAAAACTTACTTGTACGCCTATTAAATTGCATATAAACATTTTTTTAAATGAAAATATATAAAGATTTATTTCATTAATAACTTCTGATATTTTTTCAATATTTTTTTATTGTTATTATTGATTTACTATTTATTGTAAATTTATTTTTACAATCAGAGGTTAATAATTATTAATAAATCAATATATTTAAATTTAAAAAAAAGGAAGATGAAGTCTGATTCGAACCGATTTGCCTTCTCCTTATAAGCTCGAATAACTTCATTAATTAAAATTTGATTTAGCTACAACTCTGGAACCAATGAAAATAACTACTACTTATGATATATACTTGAAAAAAGCTCTCAAAGAAGGCTTATTACCGGAATTAAGAAAAAGTCTAAAACCCATAAAATTGGGTTTTGGACTTTTTTGGAAACTTTTAGTTCAGTCAATCAAAAGTAGAGGTGCATAACTAGATGTTACAACAGTCCTAAATCCAAAATTTCAACATACTACGGCTAATCTTTTTTGAGTTATGCGAGATACGTACGTAAAGACGTCACGCCGAAACTAGTCAAAATAGATTCAGGGATGTTCAAAATTTAGGCAGATTAAAATGTCGTCAATATGGTTAAAAAAATCCTAAAAAGAGTAATTTGTTTTAATTTTTATTTGAAAAAAATTTCGTGCTGCTAAAAAAAAAAAAAATAGCCAGGAAGTATAATAAGATTATCTATAATTTTTACATTATTATTAATATTGAAACTCATCGGGGAAGATGAGTTTTAACCATCGTGGTACGGAAAGAGATAAACTTTATACACCACTTTAAATCTTTTATTTTATAATTACCAATTTATTTAAAGAATACACAGTGTAGCTGTAGGAGTTGCGTTAATTATTCAAAAAGTACCCTGTTTTTTCTACAGAGCAAATTTAACCTTTCATTATCAAGTTTGAGAAGAAATATTTTTCTGGATCTCAAAAAAAATTATTTAATTTAACTAATACATATAATATATACGGGCGTGCGCGAGTATATATATGTATGTGAAAGGACATGTCGTGAATGACTCATAATCAACGGCCAGCAAAAATTGCTGAAGATAAATTGATGAAAATTTGTATACGAGTACACGTTCTTCTTACGGTGTACGTGTACGTTGAGAAAGGATTTTTTGGAAATTCTGAGTTTAAAGGGTAAAAATGAAGTAACGAATTTTAATATTTCTTTTAATTTATGGATAACAAATAAAGATATAAACTTGACTTTTGGTGTATGTAATTTTCATGTGAATATCTACAAACGAATTTCTAGACTTTTTGATATTTTGAAAAATGATTGCAAATTTTCCCCATTTCCGATTTTATTAAACAAGATATTCAGTAGATTTGGGCTTGCTAATACTCTTAAGATAAATATCTAAAATTCTTTTTCGGTATTTTTTTAATCTCGAGTTTTTAAGGGATGGTGGTGTATGGTGTGGCGGCTCAACCAACACACAGCCACTGCCCACTGTTACTTTATGTGCAACGCGATTGGCTGCACCTGCCTTGGATTACTTGACTAAAAAACATAAAATAAAAAAATGAGCGCGACAGAAAACGAAAGTAACCATATGGCGCGGGCGAAGCCGCAACGGAGATGCTAGTGTATGTGTGTGTATGTGTGTGTGTGTGTGTGTGTGTGTGTGTGGTGTGTGTGTATAATATATATATATATATATGTGTGTGTGTGTGTGTGTGTGTGTATGTATGTATATATATATATATATATATATATATATATATGCCTGTCGCAGTCAATTTATTTAATAAAGATAATTACTGAAACAATGCAGCTAAAATTAATTTTCAACCTACTTTTTTCTATGTAAAATCTCAGTTATCTATTGATACGAACGTTAATGAGGTAAAATATTAAATGATTTAGATGTCATTATGAGTAAAATTTAAAAAAATAAAATTTAAAGCATTTTGAGTATATTGATAACTTGCAATCAGTCATGACTGCTTGATATTTTTTTTTTTTAACTTTATTATATGATATTTTAATCTCCTAACGATGATCTAAGGACTGAAAGATCTTGAGAAATTCAAGATTAATTGCTGGTAAGGTGGATTTGTACTTATTAATAATACTTAATAATTTATTAATATATCAGCGATGACCATGTTTCAGAAATTTATTATTAAATGATTCCTTTGTACGCGTAGTGTTTAAGACAACTATATTTGAGAGTGGTTTTAAACAATCACATTAACCTCCAAATACAGCGAATGGGTAAACCTGACATTTTTTTGTAGGACAACTTACTGTAGTATAGATTACGAGAGAAAAAGTTATTTTTTGAGTTAAATCCAGAATCTCCTTGATAGAAGAACTAAATTTTATTTACCACTTAAAACTAAAAACGAACCTGTTTTTTCTATATGCAGCTATAATCTTTCATTATACTGTTAAATGATTATATAAAAAATTTAATGTTTAAGTGTATTTAACAACTATTTTTCTGTTTTAAATTTTTCCCGATGGATTGGAATCACAATGATGGCTAATAAAAAAAAAACATTTATTCTGTATTAAAGAAAATACGTCATAGTTTCATTAATTTTACTGAAAATCACAGTTGAATAATGATTGTAAGGAAGCAAAAAATTTTCATTAAATTGCTGGGAATCTCGGGAGTTTATTAAGAGAGGAATGCAATCGCTTCATAATGTTCCACAGCGAAACAGCTGTGAGTAAAAGTACAAGGTTTGTACTACGTATTATGATTACGTGAATTATGGTTACGCTTGTAGTAGTCTAGTATTGTAAACAGTATTACTTTTGTATCAGTATAGTAATATTATTCTGAGTAATATATCAGGTGTTCATTACTGTGGTGACTAATACGTATGATTAATATGATATTAATAGTATCAATATTATTATCATCATCATAATTACAGTTAGGTTTTGCCTTAATGATTTTTATTTTAGTATTTCTTATTATTTATTATTAATATTAGTTAATAAATTTGTTTTAGTTTTGTTTTACATAATTTACAATGTAATCGTAGCATAAACTATTAGTGTTTTTCTGTATAATAATATGATTAATTCATCGTGTCACCTGTAGTTGAGAGAAGGAAGCCAATATAAGTATATTTCAAATATATTTATGAAATAAAATTGCCATTTATATTCAAAAAATCTAATCAAATCTTATCTCTCCTTCTCTATATTCAAATTATGTTATGTACAATACTCTCAATCGATAGTTATGGTCTCTGTCTATTAAAATAGAAATAGTGTTAACTTCCGCTATTATTGACAAGCGTAAGACATGCACGATAAGTCCGTTTACACGTTCTAGTGGTAACCGCAGTGCCACAAGTACGTGTTTTTACTATGCAATGATTACATGTACTGATCAATAGAAATTACATTGACATATATTCATGTATGTATGAATTCTACTAAAAATGTTTAAGAATAATTATCATATTATGATAAGTTTAGTAAGGTGAACGAGAAATAAACCTATTACTTTCTTCAGTAAACTGAATATACACTGTCGCATATCATCATGCCATCGAAATGCTGGTACCATTTATATGCCCTTGGATGTAATATGCAACACTACAAGTGACGCCTTCACTCTGTTCATTTCAGGAACTGGCTGTATAATACATATGATTACGTTCAGAGAAAGGAACTCTGAATAGTGTCACATGTACCTCAGGTATTTCATTATCTATAGAAAGAATGTGAGAAATATCATAAAGCGACAAATAAATGTTTCTCTTTGTATGAAAATCAATGCATTATTCCACTTAGGAAGGTTAATGACATAATATAACAACGTTAATAATCTATACCAGGCGGACAACGAAAGCATGAAATATGAGCGAATCCTGACCGATTTTTTTGGATATATAACACAACCTTAATACTTATTCTGTAAGAAAATAAACTTCACTTTTTTCTAGTAGTGTTTATATTGTTTTAAATAATGATTTAAATAAACATATTATTAATATTTCACTGTTAAAAGATAATTTTGAAACATCAAAAATACGTTGATCTCTTATGTTAGTCCATATCTAAGTGTAACAGATACACTTTTAAACACCACAGAATGAAAAATTATTTCAATACTATATGGAACGATCTTTTTTCCCTCCTTAAAAATTAAAACAAAGTTATACTGCATAAATTTATTTTGCAAACTTACTTATTAAGAAGACTTCAAGTAAACTTAATTTATCGCGTAACATATGTTCGGAATTATTTTATTCAATTTACTACTAATATAAGATCAGTATAAAATGTTATAAAATTGTATTCACAATTGCTATTACTCACGTAATATTATTTGATTATGTGTTTTCACGTGTGTATTTAAGTAAACTCTTAATTTATAATTGTCTTATTGTTAGGACCTTTAAACTCATTAAATGAACACTGTTAAATAACTTTGATATGTTAAAGATCACTTTAGTAATCTTACTTTGAGTAACAATCATAAAGACTGATACAATATGTTACAACCCAGACAGTTACGAATTGAATGAAAGCAAAAAATAAAGGTAACATTATTTTAGTTTATTTATATTAGCCGGTTAGGGCTCGCTTATGTCGGGACCAGTTAGGGCCCGCCATTCTAGTCAGGAGCCTCTGCCCCTGGACTCTCATGTTTGTAAGTATATTAAGTATTTTACAAAAATATTTTATGAAAAGAAATATTAGTGTGAAGAGAATATTTTTCTGAAAATTCTGGTATTTTTATTTTTAAAATAGGTTTAAGGAATGAGTAGGTATATAATTTTACAGTTTTTAATAGAAATATGTTTAACGCTAGCCACATTGATAACAGGCAGTTGGCTTAGGGACGCCGTCTTCATCGTTTAGTCTTGTGTGCGTTCATGTAAGGTTGTGTTAGTTTCCAGTCCTGCTATTGGCGCAGACCTGACCACGTGATGCGCCGGCCGGATGCGCGCAAACAACACTCTCCCGCTAAATAAAGAATCATTTTTTTAATGCTAAATATCAACTAATAATCCATTTCTTTTATTAATATAATTTAATAAATAAAAATAATCTACGCTTAGAAATTAAATTAAATAATCTGTAAATTAATTGCCAACGGACTGCTTCTAGCGAGAGAGAGTCGCCGTGCGCAGCCGCGCGGCCTACCACCATTGGTCCGCTCTGCGTCAATAGCAGCTAATATAAAAATAGTTGCACATACTACAAGCAAACATACAAAAAAAGCCATGCACCACCCTTTTTTTTATGGGAAATATATATACTTACAACGCTCCATAATTTAAAATAAGTCATAAGATATGTATTTGTATTTTTTACTTAAAAAGTTAATAAATAGGGTTTGTCCATTTAATACATTAATCCATCAAAACCCCTAAATATCTAAAATTTTCAATTTTCTGTATTAATTAATTCTTCAAGTTCAGTTAAGTTAAAGGTATAACTTTAATAATACAATTTGAATTTCAACACTAGAAATGACTGGTTATAGGTAGTTGAACAGAAGCATTTTGTTAAATCTCTTATTGCAGGCCGATTGTACAAATTTGTACAAAAATACAAACATCCATTCAAAGTAATACAATATATTTTAAAAAGGAAAATTATCAATAAAGTTATTTTCAGTACAACATTCTCAGCATTTTTTTTATTTTTATTTCATTTATTTAATGTAATTACAGCAAAAGAGGGAGAAAAGACTGTCTTTCCTTTCTCAGTTCGGTAATTTCTCTTTGCCATAATAGCTGTGGTGGGCGACTGTGCTGAGTTGAAACTGATAAGGTCGATTCTTAGTTACTATCGTATAAAAGCAGACAGAATAAAAGGACGAATGTCTTGCTGTGTTGTGTCGGTCGGACAGTGACACATCACGTGATTAGGTCCACATTTACGCACGATAGGGAAAGCCACGTGGTTTCTGACTAATGATTTCCGTGTCTTAGATACAACCACCAATTCGGCTCTCTTCAGTGTTGTATTTTTCTTACGACCACCAAATAGATAAGAATAATATTAATTTGTTTTCTGTAGTTTGCCACGTGCGTAGTTACGTATGAAATTCTAAAATTAAAATAATTATAGAATATCAAAGCAGTGCAATTTATATTATCAACATCTTTTTTTAACTTCAAGTAAAAATATATACATCCCAAACGTATAAAGAAAGTTAATGAAAAGAAAACATACTTTATAAATGAATTAAATAATTAATACAAAATTTTATGCTAAATTGCAAACATCTTATAATAATATCCTATATTTTATCTTTAAACAGGATGCTTTTGAGAATTTTAAAATTATTACATTAATGTAAACCAGAAAACATTGTTGCAGCGTTGGTTTTTACCTAAAATATTCTTTTGCGTTTAGAATGTAAGGGAAGACAGTAAGTATGTTAGCTTTTTTCTTATTTAATTATTTTTTTATTAAAAAATATCCTAAAAATGAAGAAATGAGATTTACGAAATTTAATATTACAATCTTTCTCTTAAAAAAGGATGGTGAGTGGGTTTGTTTGTTTGATGTATGTACTCACATTTTTATTTTAGCTGGTATTGGGGCAGAGCGGACCACGTGGTGTGCCGGGCAGCTACGCGCTGCGCACGAACGATTTATACTTCTCGAACGATTCATTCGTTAAAACGACTTATACTTCTTTATGCGAATGATTAATCTAATATTATATTTGACTTTTGGGGATAAAAAAGGATAACTTTGGGGTTAGAGCTGTATTAAAAAATCACAACTCAAGAAACACCTAAAAATGTTCAGGATTTTAAAAATGTTCGTCGTAAAAGTTTTTGTTGCTGTTAGTACGCTAAATTTTCATGAATGTTATTTAGTTTTAGTAGGTAAAAACATTTAATAAAATCTTGTGCAATGAAACATAAACCGTGAAATATTTTTGCGGCGGGCCGTAGCCCCGCCTTTTTTTCTAGTAGATTAATATGTTTAATATTATACGTATACGTGTAGCAAGTAGTATTTTTCTAATTGAAATTCTAAACAGCTTGACTTAGTAAATAATAAATAAACTAGCAATAATAATGCGCAAATTAAGTTAAATTCAAGACGTTACTTCAGAAATAATATATCGACACCTATTTTGTATTCACTGAATTTTTTTTAAAAACTAATAAAATTTTAATATGACTGAAATAAAAAAAATTTTCAAACTTTTAATATCTCCAAAAATGTTTTATAAAGCTATTGACAAAAAATAACTTTTTATGAACTTAACATTATAATTTGTAACTTTAAAAATTTGGTAAGAGGATGTTGTTTGCAATGATGCAGTGTCTCATGTTTATTTTAAGAAATCCATCCAAAAAAAAAATTTTTAACTGATAATTAGTTTAATAAAGAGATCTTACAATAGCGAATATACTCGTATATACTCTTATAAATGAATTTTCTGTAGAATATTCAATAGTGATATTAGATCAACCTAATCCATTTTTTAATTCCCTGTTAGAGGTATTGGCATAAATACCAAGTCCCGGGTCCCGGAGTGGGGACCCAGGGACGGCATAGCCGGGCCTGGTGGATACTCTGGGGATTTAAAGCGGGCTCAAAGTGAGATCCGACCGGCGGGCGAGACGTGGAGGCCCTTAGAGTAAAGGACACTCCCCTGGGCTGTTTAATACTTAACTGCAGGATCCGGCCCGGGGGAGAAGAAGAAAAATAGAAAACAAAAACATTTTTTAATATTGTTTGTTACTAAGAAATATTTATATTTGGAATAATCTAAGTACAATTGGAATATCTGACAGCGCTCACACGAATAAAACCATTGTAAATCGCGTTCATCTCTATTTTGTAACTGCGCTAACGTTTGACAGTTAGCATAGATTATTTGAATATCGATCAGTGTATTTCAAACAATTTATATTCTGGTGTACTATACTTAAAAGTAAAAGATGGATTATTATAGAGGTTCCGTTTTTCCACAAATTTACTTTACTTTCTTAAAATTACTTTAATAACTAAAATCAAATCCAATAAAGTTGTTAATATATTTTACAATAAGAGAATTATTTAACAATTTAAACCACATGAATAATATCTCTACATACATGATTTCACTTCAGTGATTGTATTCGTCATTTCCAAATTTTTATTATTAAATGAATTAGAGTCTATGTAATATTTACATATGATATAGGCATTTATAATTATAGCATATGTAGCATTTCCTATACAAAGCACGAATATGTATCCCGTAGGTATACAACCCTGACATAAACCTCGGATCAGATAGTGGGGGTCAATCGGACATATAGACTAAACACTATCGGACATCAGCCCTTGTAATTAAATTTTACGGGCGAATGCTCTCCGTATTCACCCTATTATGAAGCTAAAGGTTGTTAACTACAGTTATCAGCCGTGCATAATGGTATTCTAAACAGTAATTGATTAAAAATCACACTTAACTAGATAATGGCAAAAAAAAATTTGATTCTTAATTTGTAACCTCATATTAAAACGTCTATATTTTTTAATTTACTTTGGTAAATGAAAAATACTTAAAATTAACATTAGTACCTTTATATGAATTAATTTAAAACAGGTTCCAGATCTTTCATTCACGGAAACACGATAAGTAGAAGTTGTAAGTTGTGAAAAAATACCTTACCGGTCCGAGATTTTAACCAGAATCCTTCTGAATGAAGGTCAGAGACGCTATCATTCTGCCAAGATCAGCATTTAAGGTTATATGGATTAACGCAATGAATTTTTTAGTGTAATTGTTTTTTTACTAATTAAAAATATTAAAATTTGTTTTAATTATTAATTAAATATAATTATGTATTTATTATTATTATACGTTCTTCAAGCAAATTTACTACCAGAAATATCTTAATAATATCTAATTTGTTTGTCATTTTCCAAATTGAGCATATTTTACATTATTCCAGTACTTTACTACACGTAACCTCATCATTTTATATATATATATATATATATAAGTTAACTAATATTTTAGTAAAGATTTATTATTCAAAAGTCTAAATAAATATTAATTTCCTAATTTAAATCGATCAGGTGTACAAATTTTAAAAATAAATAAAAATATTTAGATGTGTTATTTAAACTTCATAAAATAGTATGGTAATTTCTGTAATATATATATATATATATATATATATATATATATATATATATATACATAAAACTTCCAGCAACCTGGACATTATAATTATCATGCAGTGATCGAAACGATCTGGCCATCCACAAATTTACTGGAAAAAAAATATGTATCAAAAAAATATATAAAAAATTCATATGTATCACCGTAAATCTATTTTTTCACTTCAAATAAAAATATGAAAATAATTTAGATAAATTTTTAAAAATCCATAACTGAAAGACCTAATATATATTATAAAAAAACAAAAGTATTTTATTTAACAACGAATGATATTCTTTCTAGTCATCCATCAAAATACAAGTACATTAAACTTCTTACTAATCAACAGTAATAACATAATATTCTCACATTCATAGATTTACTAAATTTGTTTATTGCTTATACGTAATAAAATAAATATAAAAACATATTTGGTATTTTTAATAATTAAATTAGCTTTCCAAAAGTCTGGTATTTTTACAGCATTCTGTACGTAATACTTTGAATCAGTTGCCCTACTTAATGTACATTATCGTATCATTCTAGGCTAATTTTACCAAACTATTTTTTAGCCTTGCAGAATTTTACAATAAATCAAAGTCCTTCTCAAACTGGTCATTGAACAGAACTCAAATACTAGTAATATAAATAACTAAAATGACAATGACAATTTAAACTTAAGTATTCAGTTAGCAAAAGTGTTAGTGGATTAATTGGTAGCTTGTCCAATTACTGCTCTGTTAGTTTCTACTTCATTTTTTGGCAAGAGTTCAGAACTTAAGTAAAAGATCTTAGCAATCTCTTCCCTCGCTTTATGATCGTAAAACAAAATAAGTCAATGAACTAAACGAAATTTTGGTAATCTCGTCTTTTTACGTCTTTTTTGATGTGTTGCGAGCAGTTTTAAACAATTTGTGAAGTTGAAATGAATAAATAAAAGTTTTATCCCAATTTTTATCAATAATTTATCCAAAATATGTTTATTTATAACATAATTTTCTAAATTCCTAAATCTATTTTAAAATTTATCCCAAAAATATAGTAGTCTTAAAATGTATTTTGCACAAAAAAAAAGTATTATTATTAATATCAAAAATTTGTCAGTTTATATTTTTTCAGCTTCCCAAAGAAGTTAAATTCAGAAAATACGAGATTAAATTTGTAAATTAACTGTTCTTGATTTTCTCAATCTACCCTTTCAAATTTCTTGAAGTTTTGAAATTCTTCTAGTAGCTTGGAAAACGTTTTATTGTTATACAGAATATTTATGCATTGAATGAGTATTTACCGAAAAATGGCAGCCCGCAGTTTAAAAAAAATTTCTGTACAACGACACTACAAAAATTTCTTCATAGATTTCTGTTAATTTCATTTATTTCACATTCAAAAATCATACAAAACCTCGAACTTCTATACTAGACAGTTTTTCAAGTAAAGCTATTTTGAAGTTGTTTAATTTCAACCGCTAATCGTTAACGACCGTTATCAACTACATTAGAAGGTGTAAAATATTGCAATGAAACATCATGGAGACGATTATTTTACTTGTGCCCATCTTGCATACGAAACTGTCTAGTCGTATTTTATAAGTAAAAAATAATTTGAATCAAATTAAAAAATATATATATATATATATGCTGAATAAGTTACCGAAATTTATCGTTGAATTTTTAAATTGTTGCTTTTATTTTCGTGTATGAAACATAACCGATATACTAAAAACTGCTATTAAAAAATTAATGACCATAAAATATTGACATTATGTTTCATTATTATTTATTTCCCTCTTTAAAACGTCTCACTCTCTCATTCTCGTGCCCACAGTTCCGAAACTCCTGTGGGTTGGGTACAAGTTATACTAGGGTGAGGTTTGTATCAGCCAACAAGTGCGTGCATGTGAGTATCCGGGAAGTGCGGGCGGCTGGATGTAGTACATTTATTGTGTGAGTGTATCTGTACACATACGATTTTATGTTATATCAGAATGCGATATGCGTAACAGTTGCGTCATTGCTATTGTTCTAGGTCACTTATATTCGTCTCCCTAAACATACATAGCCCTCTTTTATTTAATGTCACAAACATAATAAAACGCTCAGGTTGAATATAATTAAAAACGTCCATCAACTACTCTGTACAAACATGTCTGTACAGTAAAATACGTTTTTTTAACTCAGATATTTATGCATAGATGCACACAAAGCTGTATACAAGAATCTGTTATTTGAACGCTTGTGAAAGTTGAAAGATATTAATTTATTATAATTTAATTAAATCTGCTTATGCAGCTGCAGGGGTTTATATATAACACTAAAACCCCATAACTTGGATTCCCATTAATTCGAATACTGGAACCGTTTTCTTTGAAGTCTATATACTTACAAAATTCTCCGAAGCACGTACAGTGCTATATTAAAAGCAAAATTACTGGAAACTTATAAAATTGAACTGATTACCCTTACTTTTAATTTTTTTAACATTTGTAATTCTCATCATTTGGAACGTTTTTATTCTTATTTATTTACTAGCCAACGCACACTCTTGACTGTTGAGCCATTTTGTGGCGCGCTGACCAGTATAGACGGGCTTCTTTGTAAACGGGGCCTTCATCATCCCTCTGCGAGTGATCCAGATCTCTGCACGTCCTCAGATGGTCTGCATCCACAGTTTCGTGGCTGCAGAGTTGGCATGCTGGAGAGGTTTATTTTTATTCTACTAATCTTGTCTTAGTAGAATCTTAAATTTTTTTATATCACAATTCGTATTTGGAAAAATTAACATCATTTAATACACACAAGCATAAAATCTGCTAAATAAATTTAGGTAATATTTCTTCTAAATTTTCGTACAAATTATCTAAGTTTAAAATGTAATTTTTTATAATTGAAAACAGATTAATTATTATTAATAAATGAGAATTAATTATAAGTTTTGTAAAAACGTGACATAGTTCATCTGCAAAAAATTATATTTATTTTTTTTTTTTTTACTAAAAGGGATTTTAAATTAATTAAATTATAGATGCGATTATTTAATTTAACGACATCTGACGTCTTAAAACCATAAATTTAAGTCGTTTCTTTAAGAAAAAATTAAGAATTTTTAAAATCTACTTTTCTTAATATTGTATTTTTTAATTTAAAAATTTTCTGATGTAACTTTTTACCGTTTTTGAAAAAAAAGAACAAATTAGAACTGAAGTAATTAAAAAAATTACGTCTTTCTGGCGAATACATTGAAAAAAAAAGTTACAGCTAATAACATAAAATAATGATTTTAAATATAAATTATACAATATGATATCAGCGAAAAAATTAACTGTACAAATAAATTGACAATTAATATAATCCACCTTACCAGTACGTTGATGTGTTCTCTAGATCTTTCGGCTTACTTGGAAGCCATCATTAGGAGTTAAAATTAACTCATTTAAAGTCAAAAGTTTAAAAAAATCATAGTTAAATTTTAAAGAGTCATGACTGCCTGGTCCTACTAGTATACTGAAGGAATATACATATAATCTGGTAGATTAAAATGAAATCAACCGGAACCTTGTTATCGAACACGTTTTGATAACATGGTTCCATTTGATTTCATTTTAATCCAACAACAATAACTGCATAAATACTTTAAAAATTATTGTTCTAATAAAAAGGGTAACTGAATCTATACCTGCTTAATATACGCCGGGTATGCCTGCTTAATGTACACCGGGATACCTGCTTAATTTACACTGGGTATGTCTGCTTAATATACACCGGGATACCTGCCTAATGTACCCCGGGTATGCATGAAGCAGGTAACCCGGTGTACATTAAGCAGGCATACCCGCTGTACATTAAGCATGCATATCCCTGTGTACAACCTAACCTCTTCCGTAACTCGAAGTCCAAAGTTTTACATCACAGTAATTCCCTTTTCTTACTGAAGCTTTCCTTTGCCATCACTAGTCATCCTGTTATTTTGTTTTCACTCTTCCAGTCCTCTTGCCACCGTAGTACCAAATATCTGTAATTTTCTGCTTTTTCTATTTCTTTCACTTGTTCTTAACATTAAATCCTCTTTATTTGTTACTTCCATTACTTTAGTTTTTTCTTTATATTTTCATTCCATACTCTTCCATTCCTTCCTCCAGGGCTGTTAACAATCTCTGAAGTGAGTATATGCCATCAACTACAATTACCCTATGATCGGCAAAATTTATGCATCTTGTTTTTCGTCCTATTCTTTACGTTTTTCTTTATTCACATATATTCCTTATTATAAAACATTTTCATTAAAATATATTTAACGTCTTCACCAAACCATATTTCTTGATGACTTCTACTTGAATATTTCTCACCCGGGAAACAGATTGGAGGACTATTTTAATTCCAGAATACTTTCAAAAGGACATCTTCATATACTAAAAAATAAATAAATCTGGAAAACACAATTCCATGAAAAATACTGTAGTTATTTCACCAATTTAAATTACTAGCATAATATATTTATGTCACAGTCTTATATTTTTTATTACTTTACGTTTTAGTCATACTTAAATACGATAAATTTCTGGTGATTTTTACCGCCTTTAAAATGCTACTCCATTGTGTTTATATTACAGTCAATCTTTTGATTTCTTCAACTAATACCAAAAGGATTGTCACCGCTACAAAGAATAGCACTTATTGTCATCTATAGAAATCACAGCTACCTGCTATTCAAAGGATCGTAAATTTGTAAACGATGGTCAAGACCATCTAATTCTTTGTGAAAGATCTTTTCATTTAAACGTTTAAAATAAATATATTGACACTTTTCATCTATTTATTTATTTTAGATAGATTCTGATTGAACTTCAGGATTTAAAAGTAGATATATTTTACAAATATAATTAGTAACAAAACTTAACATTAAATTTTTAACTGAAAAAAGTAATTCCTTTTTATAATTCTAAAATTCTTTTATGTGTTCAATCAATCAATTGTTAACCTATTACAAAGTATCGTGCATAATGGAAACTGAGTGGCATATCCTAGAAATAAATCACTCAAGCAGATTAATTGCTTACTTTCAATTTCATTTTTGCGTCACCCTAGCTTTTATAATGGTAATATTAATAATATGAATCCATGCTGACACGTACATTACTATTATTTTATTTTATTTATAGGCTACGTATAGAAATCTGAAATCTGTTGACTCGGTTTCAGTCCTTTAAATACAGTTATGGGCTAATGTAGTTTGAACAAAGTATTCGTTAACAACGACACATAATGGAAATATGTTAAAGTTGTTTACGTTAAAATAATTTTTTATACGTAGTTGAATGAATGGCTCTCATTACCTAGCTATTGTTATTAGATTGTTGTACTACAATAAAGGTGTAAATAGGCTTATAACATTATACAAAGTCATAAAATATGAGGTCCTCTCGTCGGGCCACCCACCCACCCTTTTCCTCTTTTTTGTAATACGGCCTTCCTTCTAATTTAAACAGTAAAACCAAATTAATGAAAACACATAATACAAACTTCCCTATTTTTAATGAATTGCTTACAATATGGTCGTAAAAATAGTTTATGCAGCTTACTACCGAGTAAATTTAAGTTTCATTATTTTCAACGGAAGTAAAACATAAAAGCATGGTAATTTATCATAACTCTTTAAACAAAACAAAAATATATAGCGTAAAGTTGAATAATAAAAACACGCATAGATAAGCCTTTTAAAAGCATTGTGCTTGTGTGTGTGCACATATATATATATATATATATAATACATTGTTGTACACTATACCGGCATAACTGTAGCAATTAAACGAACCAGAGCTCGCTAAAGTCAATAAGTATCTTACTAGAAAATAAAAAGATGGCGAAGTATTTCAACGTTTGTATTACAATTATCACGTATTGTATTTGTACAATTATTATTTTCCTTTTTCTGGTAACAATTTTAAAGATTATTTACTGATTATTTTAAATTATGGATATTTTCAACGATATTCCATGTGCATCTCGGTACAGAAATATTTGCAACTAAATCTATTAGTAAAATAAATGTATTTTCTAAAATAACTACTTAGAACCAAATTCTATACTTAATTTTAGAGTATTTATTAATTTAAACCACCTACAAAATTGAATAAAATGGTAAATAAACTGAAAAAATTGACTTGTGTAACCAATTTAAAGGTACATCGAATGTTTATGCTACGGCACAAAATATAAATAAAAATTGTACTCGTAAGGTGTCAAGTTAAACAGGAAATTTTTTTCTATTGATATTTTTCACTCTATCCTTCTTCACAGTTAATATTTTCCACAATATGAATTTTATTCAGAAATGATAAAGATTCAACAGTTTGACGGATTTGATTCTACTTCTATCTTTTCTATTTTGTTTCAATTTCTTGCCTCAACAAACGTCTTTCATCCCATTTTCACAATTACCCATTAATTTATTTTAATCTTTCATTTCCCTTATTGTTTACACCTTTACATTTCCCTCTAAAACTATATTTACTAACCCTGAATCCCTTTGTGTACGTCCCACCGACAAGTGTTTGACACCAAAGTCTCTTGTCTCCAATTCGTCTTAAAATTTCATTCCAAATTCTTAATAACCCATGAAACTATGCGATCCTACGCATTTGACACTGGGTAACATCGGATCTCCTACTTCTCTTAATCCACATAACCTCCAAAGCTTTTCTGTAATACTACATCTAAAGAGACTCAAACATTGCTTTTCTGGCTTCTCCAGTATTATAATTGCACATCATACAAAAAAGGAACTAATAAAATAGGCTTTCTATGAAGATGACTGAAATTTTAGCATTATACTTTCTCACAAAACTTTGCTTCTCTTGTAATAAGTGACAAGATATATAAAAAAAAAATCAGTTTCAAACTGGTGAAGTTTTTCCTTTTTATAAATTTATTTTAAGTCATCTTCTTAAAATACACCCTAAACGAAGGATTAATACAGCATATCCGCCTTTTTTTATCATTTAAATTAATTTTTTTTTAACAAAATATATTTTACTTTGTTTTTATAAATATTATTATTAGAAAAGAGGAGCCAAATAAATCTAATTTATTGGCAGTTTTTATGAAAAACGAGAATTCTCACTTTAAATAGTATGTAAGTAGTTATATTTTTTAGCAACTATTATGATTAAAATTAAAAAAATATTTTTAATTTGTCATACACCCGATAATGATAAACATCTATAAAGAAAAGTATTGATTGAAAGCACTAGCCGAAGAATTTAATGAAGCTTACGTGTACAAAAAAAATTATTAATCATACAATTATACTTTGAAGAGAAAAATTACAAAAAATGAGGAAAACTGAATTAACTGTGATTAGAGGAAACAACTTTAAAACTAAAAAGTAGCAGGATCGTGAAAAATCAAGGATTGATTGACTAAAAAAGTATGAACATATAAGAAGAAATCGAAATTGTGGTCGTCCTATTTTTTACTCTCATTAGCCTCTTTATGATAAAGGGGGTGTGTGAGCAGCATTTAGAAGAGAGATTATGGAAAAAACTTATTACATTAGACGGGTGTTCTGGACGGGGTCTGTAAAAAGGTAACAGGGTCTGAAGAAAAATGTTAAAAACAGAATACCCTGGTGAACCTGACTGAAATCCGGGACGAATGACAAAATTGAGGTAATCAATCCCTCTACTTTTGTATGGTAAACGGTAATGAAAGGTAACAAAGAATTAACAAATTCTTAATTAATCCTTAAATCATTACTACGTATAAAAACTTTACCATATATAAAATACATGAAAAGTTGCTTTCAATTAAATTTAATATAACGACTGATTTTTGTAAAAAATATATTAATTTAGTTCATTTATCAATATTTGTACAGCGATGTGAATAAACGAGAAAGAAATGTTACTGGATGATATTGCGTTAACCTTTTTTCAATTTTGGAGCTCTTCGTAGCCCTGGCTTCCTACTGATATTTTTTAATGAGATTCAAATCTACCTACTGTAAATTTTAGTTAAAGGTCGCTAAGGTGAACAGCAAGGAGTTAACAGAATATTGCTGCTGTTAATACAAGTATTCGTGAAAATTAAAATTTGTCAATTTCACATCGTTCTCAAAATTTGAGTCTTTCTTCAACAACAACATGGCAAATTTTTCGTAAATATCTTCGCCTACACCCGCATAAGATTCAACTAACTCAGGAATTAAAACCACGGATTCATTCTTTGCGTCGACGGTTTGCTGACTGGACTCTAGAATAGCTCAAAGTTTATTAAAATATTTATCAAAAAATCGTCTTTTCAGATGAGGTTCATTTTTAGCTTGATGGAGTTGACAAATAATAAATAGTTGAATATTTCATAATATTTGATATTACTGGATAGGAAATATAATAATAAGAACTTACTACCTACTTTTATTGTAAGAAAAATTTTTGTATTTCGTTATTACATTTTTATATGATTAAAAATAAAGTTCAGCGTTGAATTATAACAAGTACTTTAATTTTAAAATGATGATACCGTAACTATCTGATAAAATATTATAAAAATAATAATTTTACTATTTTGAACTTAAGAAATTAATTTATTTTGCTTAGTTGCAGTTAAAAAATCAAGCCAATTTTAAAATACAAAATGTGTGACTCTAAAAGTGACCTTTATTAGTTTAATATATTTTTATCCTTTTAAATTTTGTTTACACTGTCCTTGTTTCGATGTTTGAAACAATAGTTTTGGTAACATAATTGACACGTTAAATTTTACTGATTATTTTCAAATGTTACGTCAGTTTTTGAGTAGTAATTCAAAAGCTAGCTGCTAAATTTATTTTAACTAAAACGTGAATTGAGAAAAAAATACCATCATAATAGTTGATTTTTTTATAATTTTTGTTTTTTTATTGTTTTTTTTTTAATATTATTTGAATTCCAAAAAGCAGTTCTCACTACGTCGAAATAATTTTTATTTTTATGACAAAAGTTAAATTTTAAATTAAAAAATATATTTTTGTTCTAGCCTTTCAAAATATTTATTCGCAGGTTCTTTTAACCATCGTCTAAGATAAATTATAACTAAATATCTTAAAATAAAATAGAATTAACGCGAGGTATTTCAAATTTCTCGGAAGGGAGAAATCAGTTTACTGTAGGGTTGCTGTAGATCAATCCACGGACTGAATATCGAATATAAAAAGTTTTTTTACTAGTTTAACAAATTAATCTTGAACATTTAAATTATTATTATTATTAATTTCATCAGCATCATTTTTTTTTTAAATCAAAAACAACATAATAAAATCTTAAATAAGGCTTTAGGTTGGTGAGATCGCATAACAGCGCAATGTCAAATACCTGCAGAGGCTTAAGAATCATGTAAACCACTTTCCAATTAATCTACTCGATAACAGCAGAGACGTCCGACGGTTGAAACGTACCCATGTACTCGACTTAGGGTCTGCATAACAGTTTGGAATCTAACACCGTCAAGTTTAGTGGTGTCGTATCTAATTTCTTGTTACTTCTCTTTCTTTTTTCTTTTTTATTTGTTATTAATGTTTGTTTTGTGACTATATGGTGCTGAAATTAATGGTTTGTGATTTATGACTGTGCTTGAAATTTCATATTTGATTTTAAGTTTGCTTGCAACTATTTATTGTGTATTATTTATTTTGGGGGTTCCTTAAGGACCTTCTTATCACGTGCTTTTGTCAAGAAACTTACTTATGGCTCCGCAGGAGAGCCGATTGTAATTATAATTGTTATTGAGCAAAAAAAAAAAAAAAAGACTTTAAGAGTAAAATTATTTCCACATATTTATTGGTGAAAAGATAATCTTATTTAATCTTTACACGATTACTGGAAAAGTTCAGCAAAAAATCGTTGAGAATTTTATCTGATTATAAAACATCACCTGATCGATTACATTACCTCTAGTTATCAACAGTGTTTTGTTGATAAGTGATGAGCAGCCTCTATATATTTGTATAAAATGACACGCCATGTTGTTTTATCAACTTTAACCGAATAAATACATAAACCATTAGTTTCGATTTTAATATCTAAAAGGTAATTAATTGGAATGCATACAGGTTATCGGGTTACCTGTTAGGTGTTATTCATTTATAACATACACAGAAACGTCTTTTCCAAATACTAATACAAATAGCGTGACAACCAGCGTTTTTGTTCTAATTTTAAGTAAATTACTGTGAAAGTTTATGATTCATTTTCGCTGTAAATTTTTGTCCAGTTGTATTATTACAATAGGCTCCTTGAACAACCTTTGGTTGAAACATCAAACGCTCACGTTCTTGACGTACTTTTTATTTCTTTTAGTTTAACAATCTTATTACTATCTTTTGGAGCGGCAGTTCTATTTGAGTGTTTCGTTACATAAATTATACGCGGTAGAAAACCGTGCACGTAAAAGCTGTTAAATTTATTGTTACACAGGACAACTTCACTATCAACCGAAAAAAAATTCCATTCGGCTACCAAGATATTTTTTTCGTATCGTAAACTCTTATCTTAATTGTTAATATTATATCTCTGTTTAAAAGAATTTACCCACCTTAACTTATCTATAAAACTTACATGTTATCTGCATTATCTTAAAAAGGAAGAAGTTTTTTTAATCATAGGCGGCATTTATTTGTGTGAAGGAATTTCAATTTTATTTCGCGTTTAAATTATTCTTTAAATGTAAGACACTATATGCAAGAATTATATTAAAATTCACATGAACTTCAAACTAAAGAAATAATTGGGGTTACTGGATGAAACAAAATTTTAAGAATTTTAATGGGTTGAGTTGACATTTCGAGTCGCCAGCTTTAATAATTATAATCAACAAGCGTTCAAGATATTTACAAATTAAAGATGTTCGTTTTTAATGTGATTATTTGTATATTATTATAATTATTATATTCACACACACAAACACACACACACACGTATATATATATATATATATATATATATATATTCAGTAGTAAACTGATTTCTCCCTTCCGAGAAATTTGAAATACCTCGCGTTAATTCTATTTTATTTTAAGATATTTAGTTATAATTAATCTTAGACGATGGTTAAAAGAACCTGCGAATAAATATTTTGAAAGGCTAGAACAAAAATATTTTTTTTAATTTAAAATTTAACTTTTGTCATAAAAATAAAAATTATTTCGACGTAGTGAGAACTGCTTTTTGGAATTCAAATAACATTAAAAAAAAAAAAAACAATAAAAAAACAAATTAATTATAAAAATATCAGCAATTATGATGGTATTTTTTTCTCAATTCACGTTTTAGTTAAAATAAATTTAGCAGCTAGCTTTTGAATTACAACTCAAAAACTAACGTAACATCTGAAAATAATCAGTAAAATTTAACTTGTCAATTATGTTACCAAAACTATTTTTTCAAACATCGAAACAAGGACAGTGTAAACAAAATTTAAAAGGATAAAAATATATTAAACTAAAAAAGGTCACTTTTAGAGTCACACATATTGTATTTTAAAATTGGCTTGAAGTTTTAACTGCAACTAAGCAAAATAAATTAATTTCTTAAGTTCAAAATAGTAAAATTATTATTTTTATAATATTTTATCAGGTAGTTACGGTATCATCATTTTAAAATTAAAGTACGTGTTATAATTCAACGCTGAACTTTATTTTTAATCATATAAAAATGTAATAACGAAATACAAAAGTTTTTCTTACAACAAAAGTAGGTAGCAAGTTCTTATTATTATATTTCCTATGCGGTAATATCCAATATTATGAAATATTCAACTATTTATTTTTTATCAATTCATACGATAATAAGCAATATGAAGCAAACAGTTCTACAACAATTTCAATTCTTGTTACTGCAATTTTTATAGCAAAGAAAATTCCAGACATGTTTGATTTCAGATAACTTGCTTATGTATAAAATATAAAATAATTGATAAAAATGATATTAAGTTAGAATATTAATGGAAATGGATTGATGTTCTTACATCAACTAACACACATTCTGAGTTTATCGGCGTGTAAGTTGAGATTCAATTTAAATGGCAATGAAAAAGAGGACTACCATGAGTTTAAGAGAGATCCACCGTGTTAGTGGAGTTTAAAATATTATGACATTATGCTGATAAGTACGTTTATTTTAGTGCAAAGCTGTAATTTTTGTTAAAAAAT
Organism: Lycorma delicatula; assembly: GCF_047948215.1. Classification (NCBI taxonomy): domain Eukaryota; kingdom Metazoa; phylum Arthropoda; class Insecta; order Hemiptera; family Fulgoridae; genus Lycorma; species Lycorma delicatula. Next base: position 189,709,854 of record NC_134457.1, on the reverse strand, counting down.
AAATATAAAAAATCTGATGTGAACACCGCATAACTTCGTTGTACGCCTGTTAAATTACATATACATATTTTTTTTTTTAAAGAAAAGTACAAAAAAATTTATTCCGTTAATAACTTCTGATATTTTGTCATATATATATATATATATATATATATATATATATATGTTTTTTATTGTTACTATTGAATTATTATTTATTGTAACACTTTTTTTACAATCAGATGTTAATAATAGTTAATAAATCAATATATTTAAATTTAAAAAAATGAGATGAAGTCGGATTCGAACCGATGTGCCTTGCAAGATCCAAATATTTCATTAATCAAATATTTATTGTGCTATAACTCTGAAACCAATGAAAATAAGTACCACTCATGATATATCGTTGAAAATCTCTCAATGAGGGGTTATTACTGCAGTTAAAAAAAAAGTCAAAAATCCAAATATGTTTTTTGGATTTTGGGCTTTTTGGACACTTTTTGTTCATTCGATTGCATCAAAAGAAGAGGTGCACAACTAGATGTTACAATAGTCAAAAACCCAAAATTTCAACATCCTACGGCTAATCGTTTTTGAGTTATGCGAGATATAAACGCACATGTCAGTTTCGGCATATGTCATGCCGAAACTAGTCAAAATGGATTCAGGGATGGTCAAAATGGATATTTCCGTTGAAATCTGATAACCGAAATTTTTCGCGAAAAATTCCTTTACTTCGTACAAGAAAGTAAAAATAGTATAATGGAATACAATACAGTTAAGCAGAATTATTATCATTTACTACACGAAATCTGGAATGTTTCAGCAGATAAATAATTAAAATATTTAGGATTCAAATTTTGTTTATAATTAGGACTAAAGAAAAATAATTTTCAGTTATGCAAATAGTGGTCAGTATAAATGTTGAACCATTTTTCTTTTTCAAAATAAAAAAAAAACACAAATTTTTCAAAATCATCAATAATTAATTATGGTTTAACAAATAAGAATTATCAATAAAATTAACAAATAAGAAAATTATTCAGAAATTCAAATGATAAAATAAAAGTAATAATATTGTAATATTGCACTTTACATAAATTGTTTTAAGTTTAGTTGATGTTAAAATCTGAATTAAAACTGATTCATGTTTACAGAACCACTATAATCCTTGCGGTTTCTGCGCTTGGGATTATTCTATCAAGCTGTTGTGAAGAATTTGTCCCAATGGAAGCTGCAGGAGAGGGACAAGAAAATCCGGAGATATCCCTAACTTTTCATCCTGAAGAAGGAGCAATTGAACCCTGATAATATGGCTCATTATAGTCGCTATAATTTATGGTCAACATTAATATGTTCTGGAGAAGCAGGTTTTGTTAGTCTTAAGGCACGGAGCTTATTAGTAATATGTTATCTGAAAAAATCAAATCAGTCATCTGTTGACAAAGCTAGAAATATTTACCCGGCTAAACGAAGTGTTTCTGTGGAGATCTCTTCAACTCGCAGTCTTCTCTTCCGTAATGAAGATAAAGAAGATAGAGAAGTGGAGGTAGATGAGATACAAAGATTAAGTGTAGATCCGTGTTTTTTTCGCTTTATCACTTTGCTCTTTTTATTTTATTTTCCATGAACTTAGATAACTGCGGTATAATTTTATTAATTCAATAAAAATTTCAAGTAACCACTTTCTAAGTAGGACAACTTTGTAAAAAAAAAAAGCATAATATTTTTAAAACAGTTCGGAAAACAATTCGAACTGTCTCCTCTAACTGTGATATGATTCAAACGTAATCTAAATATTGAATCCCATCTTCAGACAAGACGTAAATTCGTTTACAGTCCATCTTAACTGACGTTTTAAAAAACTTATCAATTTTCTGGCCAGTCGGTTGCCTTCAATCAAGTTAGTAAAACGCCAGTTTACGCAATGTTTCACCAAAACTGGTTAGTGTAAGGTAAAAGCTTACTTATCATCAGTGAACTTTAAAATAAATAACTCAATTATAATATATGTAATTATAATTACTATTGATCGACTGGAAACCTTGAATCTTCTCACCCTAGCGCAAGCATTAAATCAACTTATACATCAGAGCAAATAGTTTAAAATTTAATCATTAATGGTTGTCAAAAATTGACAATCGTTCAATCAATAAGATATAATTTTACTATTTCTCACAATTTAATGATGATAGTTTATAAACTGAACGATAATGTTAACTGGTGACATTGGAAAGAGACTTTGAATATGAAACTAACAGGTATCTTTCACGACTCCTGTTCTTAGTTTTAAAATAAATAGAGTATAATTTTGGAGTAAAGTTATATTAATAGTTTTAACTCATTAAGTATCTTTTCTTGACCCTGAATTTCCATAATATATAATAAACAATAGCTGGAATTAAATCTACAGGTCTGCTCAGGACAAAAGGTTTAAGTGTACTTAAGTCTAAATATCTTACAGTAATAAGCTTATTTTAACGTACTTGATTTTCTGTCGATTATATGGGAACGATTATATGATAAAAATACCTTTAAACAAGAAGTTAAATAAATTATTTAATATATTACTTAAATTTTATCGCCTATTGTACTTGTGAGGTAATTTTTTTATTATTAAAATAGAACAAAATTATACGTTAACTTTCTTTCAAATACTTTATAACCGTGGTAGTAATTTTAGAAAGGAAAGGAGATTCGATTTCGTAACCGCATAATAAAGTCTACAATTAGTCCACAAAAGCAGTTACTTTTATCTTCAGTAGTCACGAAATGTGTTTATATATGTATAAATGAGAATGTCGGAAGAGGTGCAAAAGAAATGTGTGACATTAGGTCTAGCTTACCGTAGGTACATACTATGAAAATGTCAACTCGACCTTTGACTATCGGTCCTAATATAAGGATAGTGCTACCACGGGCTATAGAAGCAATTGAAGCACCAAATGTTTTGGCTAATGATCGGAACAAATGGTCTATGAATGTGGAACAAGGAACGCTAGTCGTCGTTCCAAATGGATCGGAAAATTGACAACAATGTCCGCTCGGTTTGTTTCGAACCCTGTAGAGCCGGCAGTCCTTTTCATTATCTCAGAATGTACACCACAAATTAATTCTACAAGTTGCGTGCCTCCGATTCCAATATAAACGCCCTCTTCTATTTGGCAACGCGTAAAATTATATTTTTAAATCATTACAGCCACATTCATTTAGGAGGCCGACCGGCCCTTTACTACTTGTAATTACATTTTGTTATCTAAATGGAAAGGCCACGACATCCTTAGGTGGATGGAATAATAACAAGGAAAAAATTAACAGCGATCTTTAGTAATTATAATTAACTATATACATTTTGTATAGGTTGAATATTAAATATGCAAATATTTTAGCTAAATAATAATTGAAGTCCTTTTTTATTTAGGTTAAACGAGTAGAATAATTAAACTATCATTAAGATCAAAATAAAAATAATAATTAACTAGTATTTCGTAATTCATTAAGTAACTCAGAGCGTTACATAAAATACAATTAATTATACTTTAATAATGGAAATGTTAATTTGATGGTTAAAGATTATTTGAATGAATTCCATTCAATTAAAATTACCTTAATGCACAACACGAAAAAAACGGTTTTTGTTGTACACGAATTTGTTTTACTATATTGTTATTATTATTTTTCCTAAATTATTAGTGATGCAGAATTACTAATCTGTATTATTTAATTTAATTAAATTGAACATCTTAAGAAACTTAAAAAATTATTATAAATAATTATTCATCACAGAATTTCTCTTCTTAAATGAATAAAAAATGAAACAATCGACCTGTGTACAAAATATAGAGATAAATTTTTATTTTGAACTTCCTGCTATAGATATTAATAATAATCCGTGTAGACTTTTCTGTCATTCATCGGACGCATCTCCAGGTGATAAATTAAGGAACGCTCCAAATTTATGTGGGGTAGGTGGAAAATGAAATACCACCCGCGGAAAACAGAAACACAAATCCGGATACGTATATTCCCACAGCGGGCGGCGTTCCGGTCTGCGTCTATACCCTAACGGGTGGCTGTGTTTGGGCTGTCGAAGACCTACTAGTGGGAGCTTATTCCACAAACCCATCATTGAAATCGAGAATCAGAACCCAATTTTTAATAGTAGGGACCGTAGAGTCACTCAGCCGATGGCCCTTTGGAACCGCCAATACAACATGGATGCGGATAGACCGAATGAGTACCTACACTTTCTGGTACCACAGAGTCTGTTTTCTGAGAATCACTCAGATCTGTCTTAACAGAATCTGACTTCTCAGTCACCGGTGACAGATACACGGCGTCGAATCAAATGGTCCAATAGTATGAACGAATATATAATTCGATGCAATCTCATAGTGATTAGACTAGGAACCATTAACATACATTATAGTAAAGAGATCCATGATTTTGGAAAGCTTCCCTCAACTTGCCGAAAAAAACTATCCAGAATATAATAACAATATCGGTCTATCTTTTCTAAGACAAAAGTATCACCGGAAAGAATGGAACAAATCAAGTTAGAGGTGAAGGAGGAACTGGGAATGATGGATGGAGACACACAAGACGGGGACAACTGCGTACTGAGTGTCAGAGGAAGAATTACCAATCAAAGAGGAAAATAAAGTATTTGAAGAACTGAACATGTTATATGATAGAATTGTCCTGACAAAACGTCCACCCTGCCTATATTAAAAACTAGTCATTAAATTAGACTAATTCTGAAAATTAAACTACTTTAATAGAAATAGACCGTGGTAGCTCTATCAAAACGGCTCAGACGGTACAAGAAAAGCCAACAGAGAAGGAGACAAAAGAATATTTAAAGGTAACGAAAATTAATTTATCCAGTCGCAGATAGGCATCAAATCCATCAAGTTAAAATGAAACTCATCTGAAAATACGATTTTTTGGTAAATATTTGAATCCACTTTGAGCTATTCTAGAGTCCAGTCAGCAAACCGTCGATGCAAAGAATGGATCCGTGGGTTTAATTCTTCAGTTAGTTGAATCTTATGCGGGTGTAGGCCAAGATATTTACGCAAAATTTGCCATATTGTTGTTGAAGAAAGCTCAAATTTTAATAACGATGTGAAATCGATAAATTTTAATTTTCACGAACACTTATACTAACAGCAGCAATATGAAGATGAAAATGCTGAAATGTTGCATTTATTTTATGAATTGATATTTGAACATCAATTAAAGAAATATTCTTTTGGAATTTTTTTACCAAACGATGAACTATCTTTCGTATGGCCGATTATAAGCACCATAAATATCGTGAAGTGGTAACCGGTTACATATTTCGATAATAAATTTTTATCATTTGTAAACGTTGTTGAAGCGTGAAGCTTTTCATGATGATTTGTCATTAACTGAAAGCAAAAGAAATTTTAAAAATTAAAAAAAAAATATATCAAGTTGCCATCACAATCTGTAAATATTTTACGCTGAATTTGAAAGACCTCATACAAATGATATCCTGCCAATAATTAATTTCTGATTATTGGCATTTAATGTCACTGAAAGCACTCACCGAAAAATACATTTAAAAAATGTATAATAGAAAAATGTGGAAGATCTTTCAAAAGAATATTTTCCAGTTCTAAGCGTAGATGTTCTCCTTAGCCACCTTTAACTAAAATTTACAGTAGGTAGATTTGAAACTCATTAAAAAATATCAGTAGGAAGCCAGGGCTACGAAGAGCTCCAAAATTGTAAAGAGGTTAACGCAATATCATCCAGTAACATTTCTTTCTCGTTTACTCACATCACTGCACAACATTTGATAAATGAACTAAATTAATATATTTTTTACAAAAATCAGTCGTTATATTAAATTTAATCGAAAGCAACTTTTCATGTATTTTATATATGGTAAAGTTTTTTTACGTAGTAATGATTTAAGGATTAATTATGAATTTATTAATTCTTTGTTACCTTTCATTACCGTTTACCACACAAAAGTAGACGGATTGATTACCTCAATTTTGTCATACGTCCCGGATTTCAGTCAGGTTCACCAGGGTCTTCTGTTTTTAACATTTTTCTTCAGACCCTGTTACCTTTTTACAGATCCCCTCCAGAACACCCGTCTACTGTAAAAAGTTTTTTCCATAATCTCTCTTCTAAATGCTGTTTACACACCCCCTTTATCATAAAGAGGCTAATGAGAGTAAAAAATAGGAAGACGACAATTTCGATTTCTTCTTATATGTTCATACTTTTTTAGTCAATCAATCCTTGATTTTTCACGGTCCTGCTATTTTTTAGTTTTTAAGTTGTTTCCTCTATCATAGCCAATTCAATTTTCCTCATTTTTTGTAGTTTCGCCTGTGCTATTCGGCATTTTATATCGCTCCTGCTTCGTCCATCTTTAGTAATTCTACTTCCCAAATAACAAAATTCTTTTATCTTCGTAATCTTTTCTCTTTCTATTTTTATATTTAATGGTCCATCTACATTTTTCTACTACATTTCATTACTTTCGTTTTGTTCTTGTTTATTTTCATGCGGGAGTTCTTGCGTAGGACTTCATCCATGCCGTTCATTGTTTCTTCTAAATCATTTTTACTCACAGCTAGTATTACTGCATCATCAGCAAATCGTAGCATCTTTATCTTTTCACCTTGTAGTGTTACTCCGGATCTAAATTCGTCTTTAACATCATTAACTGCTAGTTGTATGTAAGGATTAAAAAGTAAAGAGGATAGGGAACATCGTTGTCGGATTCCTCTTTTATTAACGCTTCTTTCTTACGTTCTTCAATTATTACTGTCACTATTTGCCTCCTATAAATGATAGCAATTGTTCTTCTATTCCTGAACTTGAACCTAATTTTTTAAAAATGCTGAACATTTTATTCCAGTTTACGTTATCGAATGCCTTTTCTAAGTCTGTAAATGCCAAGTATGTTAGTTTGTTTTTCTTTAATCTTCCTTCTACTCTTAATCTGGGCGCTAAAATTGCTTCCCTTGTCCCTAAACTTTTCCTGAAATAAATTAGTCTTCTCCTAACACTTCTTCCACTCTCCTCCCAGTTCTTCTGTACAGAATTGTAGTTAGTATTATTGTTGCATGACTAGTTAAACTAATTTAACTAGTCATATATTATGACATCATATCTAAAAATGCAGAGTGAATCTTCATGGAGAAGATCAATCATGTCTGTGTACGTCAAAACATGTTGCTGAAAGCTCAACTGTGTTTTTTGTATTAAGCACTGAATTTAGGAGTGAATTGATTTTGTTCGTCTTATTGCTGTTATTTGACACTACACTGTTAGTTTGCTAACAGTGTAGTGTCATAATGCCTTGAAATTGTGTAAATGATGCGGGGATGCCTTTTGTTATGAATGCGGTGAGTTTACCGTAAAATAAAATAGAAAAAATCATTACACCTTTAATTAAAAAAGCATATCGTTTGTACTTTCAGTTTAAAATTGGTGATCAGGATAAGACGGAGACTCCTCATATAGTATGCACTAATTGTTCTGTTTATTTAAGATGATGGCTGAAAGGTTCACGAAAGCTTTGCCATTTGGTGTACCTGTGGTTTGGTAACCAAAGGACCATGTACCCGACTGTTACTTTTGTTTAACTAGTGTGTCTGGAATTCCCTAAAAGTCTAAACGTACTGTAATATATACTTCATCGCAATCTCCAATCAGGCCTGTACCTCACAATGAAATTATTCCAGTTCCTGAGCCTCTTGTGAATGTATGTTTTGAAAGCAGCGATGAAAAATCAGACACTACTAAAGAAGACAACAATGTTTTTGATTTTGAATTATCTTCCAATAAGCCACATCTTGTATATCACAAAGGTGAATTAAATGACTTAGTTTAGGGATTTAAATTTATCAAAAAATCAAACTGAACTGTTAGTATCAAGACTGCAAGTTCGGAATTTACTTTAAAAAAATGCAAAAATTTCGGGCTTTCGAAGCGGACAAAAAGAACTTTCTCAGTACTTTATTGATGAAAATAAGTTGGTTTATTGCACAAATATTGATGACCTTACGTAGTACTTAGGACAAGTTCATAAACCTGAGGACTGGTGCCTTTTCATAGACACGACCAAGTATAGTTTAAAAGTGGTTCTACTACATTCGGTAACAAATTTCATTCGATACCACTCGCTTATGGTATTAATTTGAAAGACATACGATGTGATGAATGACGTTCTTGAAAAAATAAATTATAAAAAACATAGCTGGAACATAAGGCGATTTGAAAGTTATAGCTCTTTTGTTAGGCATGCGGTTAGGCTATACTAACTAAATACATTTGTTTTTTTTTCGAATGGGACAGCCGAGCTAGGGATAAACATTATGTTACGAAAGAGTGGAAGAAACGAGACAACTTAACTCCGTATGAGAAAAATATTTCTTAATGATCCCTTAGTTGTACCCAAAAAAATATTTTTACCTCCTCTCCATTTCAAGCTAGATTTAATGAAACATTCTGAAAAAACGATGAAAAAGGATAGTTCCGGATTTGTATACATCAGGCAGAAATTTCCGGATGTAAGTGAAGAAAAAATTAAAGAAGGAATATTTGCTGGTCCTCAAATAAGAGAGGTGGTCAAAGATGACGTGTTTAATTCAATGTTAAATAATGTAGAAAGTGCAGCTTGCGCTTCATTTAAAGCGCATTCTCGTCAAATAATAATCCGACAATTACCACGATATTGTTAATAAACTTCTTACTTCATACAGAGCTATGGGATATAATATGACTTTGAAAATACATTTTTTCACTCGCATCTAGATTTTTACCCGGACACCCTCGGAGACGTAAGTGACGAATACGGTTAACGTTTCCACGAAACATTTCGGTGATGGAAAGTCTCTGTAAAGGGAAATGGAATACTAAAATGCTACCCGATTACTGCAGGATGTGCCTAACGCTATTTATAAAAGAAAAGCATCAGAAAATTATTCTAACACAGGATGCCATGCAAAATTAATTTTTACAGATTTTAACTATATTTTACCTTCATTGTTTTGGAGCCTAATTTATTTAAAACTAAATGTGATAGAAAATATTTTTTTACATATCTGTAATGTACGCAAAAAAGCAATTCAAGAAATACTATTACACTTAGAGAAACATTAAAAATCTTTTTTTGTCTATCGGTGTATTTAATAACATAAAAATCGTTGTTATGAAGTATATACCAAGCGAATCTTATTATTTCAAAATGTTAATCAAATCATATGTAAAAAATGGAACGGGTGTTAACGAACAACCTTTTCTTTGACCAAAATTGATCGATAGAGTATTTATTTTATTTTTCCATTTTAATGGCGTTATCGTTATATAAATTTTGAATTACAGCAATCAAATGTAAAGAAATACCGTAGCCTTTTACTATTCTTCAGAATAAATTTCTAATGGACCTAATCAAAACCTTTTTGTTGTTTTATTTCTAAATAATTTGTAGCACTACAAAATCATTATCAATTGTTAATACTAAACTCTTACTAAACCCACTCTGTCCTCAGATAATTTCACCTCTGATACTATCATTAATACAAAAGTAATTATTTTTAAATAAATTTTATAATGCACTGAGAAATATCTAAAAAAAATAAAATTTTACTGTTTAAAAAATCAAGTTTTATTAATTTTCTATACAAAAAATAATTAAATAAGATAGTATAAAAGTATTCAAATAGATCGTTGAAGGGGGTTATTTTGTAAGACTTCTGCAAATAAATGATTAGTTACAGTTATGCCACCTTTTATTGATAATATAGAAACCAGAATAATGTAGACCAATCGATAATAAGTAAAATGTATATTACTTCTAACCCCTTCCCACAAAAATGTATCATGCCGCTCAGTATTCATTTACATCGGGCTATGACAGTTGATTCTGTTTTTTAATTTTTCTTTTTTGACATTAAAAAGATAATAAATTGTAACTTTTTCATAGAAACTACAGAGATTCAATAAAAAAAACTACTTATAAAATCATTTCAAATTATAACAAGTAACAAATTTGTCATAAAACAAATTTTTTCTGAAATGTAGGAAACTGCAGAAAAAATGCGTATTTCTACTGTCTTTTGTATTTCAAATTAATCTGCTTTAAGTATAGAATAAAATATATGAATAAATAAAGACTCAATCAGCAAAATTTTAAAGAAATTAAATCAATATTTTTTTACAATGATATGAGATGCATAATTCCTGGCAGTCAGAAATGAAGTCATTGCTCTATCAATACCATTTTACATCCTCATCTCAGTCCGTATAAAGCTAACAAAAATTAGATATTAATTAAATCTTTATAAAAATATAGAAACTGAATAAATAATGTAAATTAGGTAACAAATGTATTAATTTTAATCAAAATTTATTAATTATTCAAAATAAGTATTATTTTTAGATGAAAATATGTAGGAAAAGTTAGTAATTGCACAAAAAATATTGTTATTTTTGGACTTGTTTTCCTTTATTTCTATTTCATATCTAGTTTTTAAGAAATAGAAAAAAATAATTTTATTTTTCAAAAACTTTATGAAAACTGCTTGAAGATATTAAAAATATATTATCTATATAAAAATAAACATATTAATCTTAACATTACAGTTTTTGAGAAAAATTCAACTCTGAAATTTTTCAAGCAAGTGATTAGGTCTATCCAAAAAAGGTAATAGCGTTTAGGCGCAAATTTTTAATAAAATCATATAACCTGCTTGTTCAAATTCAATTTTTTCATCGATTTAAGTTTGATACCAGTAAATTTTATCAACATAATAATTACTTAAAATAGATCTAGATCTCTGTAATCAGAGATAAATTATTATAATTTTTATTCAAATTATTTTTATTTGCGTCTCTATATTAAAATAATATGCGAACCACATTTAAACAACAATAGAATAAAAAAGGAAACCCCTTCAATAATAAAAAAAAACTTTAGAAACATATTATGTGTACATATTCCTGTAATAGTTTGTGTGTGTGTGTGTGTGTGTGTGTGTGTTTGTGTGTGTGTGTGTGTGTGTGTGTGTGTGTGTGTGTGTGTGTGTGTGTGTGTGTGTGTGTGTGTGTGTGTGTGTGTGTGTGTGTGTGTGTGTGTGTGTGTGTGTGTGTGAGCGCACGTAAAACAAAATATACTGAAAGAAATTAAAGAATGTTTAAGAGCAAAATAAAATTTAAAAAAAAACTATTTGTCAAACCAGTTATAACAATTTTAGAAATGTAGACTTATCTGGATAAGTTATTCGAATACAGTAATGTAGATATTTTTAAGTTAAATAAAATAAAAAACTACCATTCAATATTTAAATTAAGAAACCATTATAAAAAAAGATTATATTCTGAAGCAATTATATTGCTTGTATATTCCAAATAAGATAGCACAAATAGAATAATCTTCAGATCTGAATTTGAAAAATGATCTTTTCTGCAACAGGTATTTATAAAAAATTAAACTGCTCAATGTACATCCGGCAAATAAAAATAATTTACATAATTAATTTAATGATAAAAATGTATCCTTAAAGATATCAGAATTTAAGTTACGGTTTGTTAAATGAACTAAAAAAATTGAATAAAAAATTGAATGTGCTTATTTCCTTATAGAATTCTCTCTTATTATCAAATTTCATAGATTAATATTTTAGATTACTTATATCGTAATTTAAAAAGGTCTTTTGTGAATAAATAACATTAATAATTTTTATATTTCTTTATTCTCTTTATAAATTAATGTCTGAAGATTATTTTCAATGATTATTCAATGGAGAAGAGATGCAAAGTCTGATAGTTCTCTCAAACTTACTGGGCTACTTCAAACCAAAACCTTAGGGTGAAATGCAGGGAAGATATGATTCAAGACTCTTCGATTTGTGAAATGGCAATTTCCAGTCTGCTAATTTTATTTTTAATTTTTATAAATAAATAAATTTTAAGATAACTAATCTATATATATATATATATATATATATATAAAAGGCAATGTTCGTATGAGTGTCGCTATAGATTAAAAAACTACTGGACCATTTTACGTGCGATTTTTTGCAAAATGAACCGCGTTGTCTGGAGAAGGTATAAAGCTATCGAAGGTATAATATAGAAGGTATAAATTCTCGATCTGACCAGTAGAAAAAAGTTAGGGGTATTTTGAACCGACTACTGTGTTTAGAGAGTAGTATGAATTAAACCCGATCGGTAGTACTGTCGTTTTCTTCATTATTTTTATGTTTAGCCTCTGGAACCACATAAGGTATTATCTCAGAGGATGAATGAGGATAATATGTATAAGTGTAAACGAGGTGTAGTCTTGTACTGTCCCGGGTCGACCATTCCAACCACCAAAGAAAGTCGGTATCCACGATCTAGTATTCAAATCCGTATAAAAGTAACTATCTTTACTAGGATTTGAACCATAGAACTCTCGACTTAGAAATCAGCTGATTTGCGAAGACGCGTTCATCACTAGTCCAACCCGGTGGTCAGTGTTGTTGTTTTGACAACTGGATTTATTTACATTCTGACTTTTATAAAGTCAAAGATTAAATTTTGTGAAGTACTGTCATTTTTGAAAGTTTCTTAATATTAATTGTGATGATTTTGCACCCATATCTCTTTCCGTTAAAAAGTTATTTTCTACCGATTACTGTGTTTAGTGAGTGGTTTGAATTAAATCCGATAGGTAGTGCTGTTGTTTTGGCAATTAGATTTATTTACATTTTGATTTTTATAAAGTGAAAGGGTAAATTTTGTGAAATTATATCTTCAGTTTTTTAATGTTTTATCAAACTTTCATTTGTGCTCATTTAATTTAAATATATAAATATATATATATATATCAAATCTAGCAGTAGCGAAGCATTGCCGGGTCTCAGCTAGTGAACGTATAAGACTGAAAGCATAATTTTTTTTTTATTCATACATAATACTCCATTGGAGTTCTTGACCATATCAGATAAGAATTCACACGTAACTTAGATCAATTATAATGTAATAATTATATATTATAATATAATTATATATATATATATATATATACAATTATAATTATAATATAATAAATGAGGAATGATTTATATTTATATTTAATTAGTGAATCATTTTAGCAGATTAGGAAATAACTTAATAATAATAGTAATTTTAAGTTTGCATATTAGATATATAAAAAAAAATTATGGTCAAAATTCAAACTTTTACTCGTAATTACGTTATAACATACTCTTTTTTAGGTAAATTTCATAAGAAATCTACCTTTTGTATTGAGTGCCATGATTCGACTTCCGGAAAATATCGATATATTTTCGCGTTTCACGTCCTCCGGACCCCAAAACCACCGTCAGTTCAAAAGTTTATATATATATTTCACTTTCTTGTGGACACGTTAACGTTTTTTCTTTATTTTCCTGTTTAGCCTCTGGGAATCACGGTCAGGTATTACTTTTAAACACGCAAGTAATCCTCTGTATTAGAGGATGATATACGTATGAATGTAAATTACCTGTAGTGTTGTGCAGTCTCAGTTCGATCATTCCTGAGAAGTGTGGTTAATTGAAACCCGACCATCAAGAACACCGTATCCACGATCTAGTATTCAAATTCGTATAAAAGTAACTACGTTTACTTGGACTCGAACGCTGGAATTCTCAACTTCCAAATCAGCTTATTTGGGAAGACGCGTTCACCACTAGACCAACCCGGTGGTGGGTTGTGGACACGATAACTGCCGTAATTTTTCGCCAATCACTTTAAAAATGATACATGAAATATAACGACCCAAAATCTCGGTCGAGTTCGTTAATGTGCAAAATCGGATCATGTGGGGTGGAAATGGAGAGGGGCTTTTTCGAATAAACAAAATATAGTTATAACTTTCTTATTAAGTAAAATATCGAATTATTTTAAGGTTCCTACTATTCTTTGGATAAAGACCTAAAACTTATCTAAGTATTTTTTTTTATATCACCAACCATTGGCCAAGGGGGTGGAAAAATGAGGTTTCGAAGACAAAAAATAAATCATACCTCCCCAAAGGCACAGTGTAGAATCGGTTTAAAGTGGTTCTTATTCCTCTAAACATTACCTAAAAACTGTGTCTGAAACAATTTTTGATATGTCCAACCCTTGCGGCAAGGGATGACCAAAGTTTTGCTGGAATTGTAAGAAGATGAGGCTTGTCGTATGCGAAATATGTGAAACTTTTCTCACATGCAAATATTGTCATATTGAGTAAATTTGAAGTTTTTGTTAACTTTAAGGTGGAAATCTTTTTTATACCCTACTTAGCACTAGTGAAATCTACGTCCGCCTTCCAGCGTGCCGAAAGGGAATTTTTATTATTGAACTTCTGTTGTACTATAAATGTTTTTATTTATATTTTTTTTTTTTATATTCAATTTATATTTTTTTGTCATAATTTGTTTTAATCACAATAGATATTAATTGTATTTATTAGTTACGGTGTAATTGGAGGAATCTCTGTTTAGTAATATTTTGAATTTAATGATTCCCATCTGATCATATTTATTTGTTACTAGCATCCTCGTCGCGGCCTCGCTGCGCTATTTCATTACTTGCGTTTTCAGTCGCGGTAAAGAGATGTTTAGCCCATCAATGTTCCCTTCCCATTTAGCCAGGGGCCTCAGTCCCAACCCTCTGCGTTAATTTTTTTAAATTTAAAAACACAGACCATTATTTTCAATCACGTTCAGTATAAATTGAATCGCCGAAGGTAAAAAAAAGAAAATTAATAGTAAATTAATATTGACGTGCCGACCTCCTTGGTAGCGTTTCAGCCTTTCATTCAGATGTCCCGGGTTCGAATACCGGTCAGGCATGGCATATTCACACACTACAACAATTGTCATTCTCTACCTCTGAAGCAATACCAGTAGTCCCAAAGGTTAAATAAAAAAAATTAAATTTTTTATTTTCGTAATATTGTCCGTTTCCCTAGTTTCTAAAAGTTACAAAAACGTAAATAATAATATTTATATAGAAGATAAAACGTCTATAATCTAAAAATAACAATGCGTCCAAAACGACAAAATATTGGTCAACATATAACTGTCTGAGGAATTTCATATTGACATAGACAACGATCGATGTAGAAAATCACATTCGATATGGATAATATCTTTCAATATATACAACGACATTAAATTTAGTAAATGAAGTTTTAAGTTATTCATTTAAATGTTTTTCCACAACAGCTAACGATTGTTTAATAATCGAAATGACACTCTAGTTTTAGATTTTTAAGTAAATTTAAATTTCTTGTAAACGGATTTTTAGGGGCTTTATTTTTTCCAATTTATTTCAATATCGTTCAGGATACCTCTTTTTTAAAGACCAATCATATCCTAAACAAGTTACATCAAAAATATTTAAGTAAATTACTTAATTTTGTTTTTTTTTTTTTTTTAATTAAACAAATGTTATAGTTCAGCGATATGAGCAATAGTGCACGTTGCCCGTATTCAATCATATTATTTATTAATGTAATACCAGGTTACAAAGTACAGTACAGTGACATGTTGTCAACAGTACTCTGCAGAGATGCCAAGTTGGAGATGAGTTCTCAGTTTGACATATAAGTGTAAATGTACCGGTAAATGTTTTTTTCTTGAACAGACTCATGCCATTCAATCTTGAGACGTGTGGTTAATTGAAACCCAACCACCATTGAACACCGGTATCCACAGCCTAGCATTCAAATCCATATAAATAAAAGTAACTGTCTTTAAAATGGACTCAAACCTTAGAACTCTCAACTTTGAAAATCAGTTGATTTTGCGATGATGAATTTAATCACTAGAGTAATCCGGCTGATTAGCCTATTTGTAAATGAAATTAAAAAAAAACGTTTATTTAAAATTATCAATTTGACATAAATATGGTTTAATTGGACTGAAAAATACCGTATTATATTTTTAATTGCGTTCCAACAGTTGTATCGAAAAATTATTTTTTTTTTATATATTGTGAATTAAAAAATCAGAAATAATTGAAACAGGTTTTTTTAAGTAACTTTCCATAAATAATGAGAGACAATTATGTTTTTTCTGTACTTCTTTCTACATTACTATACATGGATTAATTCCTCATTTTTATAAAGCATGTAAACAGTTTTACAAAGGTATATCCTAAACAAATATAATGGTTAGACTGTACTTTTAATTTCTATGAAATCAAATTTCAAGAATTTAAGAAATAAAAAAAATTAATGGTTATTGAATAGAGATTGTAAGGTCTCTACAATTAAAGTAAACTTTTTAAAATTGGAATAATTTGTGAAGTACTAAGAATTATTGAAAAGAATATCAGACACTTTTAGCTCCTCCGGAATGCATAGTTAAAATATTAAGAAATTATTATATAAATTTACCCGTACAACTTAAATTTGCCTTGATTCTGAGAGAACAGAATTACTTTTTAAAATTTTTATATTCAAGGTTATTTATATTACAGTCTATAACAAGTAATATACAAATGAGGTGACTACAAGTTGCACGTAAATCTCTCCGGAGATGATTCTACAGCAAAATATAAGAAACAAATTTCATATAAACATAAAAGCGATTTGTTAGCGAGTTTCGGCTGGTAAAACATTTAGCCCTCCTTTCTGCTCCTTCTGTGAAATTAAACCGTACTAAAATACATGGGGTAAATTTGATGCTCCCTTATGGTTTTTGATATAACAGACTGAATAAAGGTAATCCCAGACTTCTTTCTCACTTAGGTTTTAAGAAAAATAAGGAAAAACACGAAAAGGTTTTACCGGAAAACACATATTTTTTAGGTGTGGAATAAAATAAATTTGTTAATTTACCAATAAACAAATAAAAATTTCTAATTAACTTTGTGGAGAATTTAATGCTCAGAAAATTTACCGTAAATAAGTCTATTAAAATTAAACACTGTATTTATCCCAGTGGAATCACTTTGTATTTTATATTGATCGATATATAATAAATTGTATAGATCACGTCAGCAATGACTAGCATGAGGATAAAAAGTGACTGTTCCTTCGTTTGGATGGATTCTTAGTGAAACCATGATCAGCGTCATAAAATACATAAATATTACACACCAAAAAGCTCTTGAATAAAACGAACAAGTACAAAAAAATTACAATTAAAAATAATTATTATTTCAGCACATAATAATATTCACCTTAAATGAAGATGCTTCTTTCTTGTATTTTAATTAGTAACATTTAAAAAATAATCAGGCTCTTTTCAAAAATACTGGCTATTTAAAAGAATAACTTAATTTTATTTTAAATAAACTGGAAACATTTTTCACACGGTTCCGTAACTTGTATAATTGGTGAAAGAAGCATAATAAGTTCTTGTAAACCGGAATGTAATACTGCTTTTAAAAAAAAAAATTGATGTTTAATTTAATAAAAGTGAATATTGTAATTTTTTTTAGCAATAAATAACAATTATTTTTATCATACGTAACACACAAGTAAATATAACGGTATAAATAAGTTAAAATATTTAATTTATTCAATACCGTTCTAAATGATTTATATTAATTGATATTAAACAATAATCTGAAAGCTCATTTTTGTATCTTGTTAAGATATATTTCAGGCGTGAAAGTACGTAAAAATAATAAATATTTGATTATTACAAACTTAGTATTTTATTAAAATGAGTTAAAACAAAACAGAATGAATGGTTTCTTTTATTACAGAGCTAATCAATTTGAACGTACCAGAAGGATGTATCATGAAACAAGTCACCGAGAAATTTCACATTATGGGAACGTAAAAAGTTGGATTATTATTATTAGCCAGAATAATATCCACGCGATTGTCAAATTATTATATAAAACAACACATATTTAAATAATAAGCTAAGTTTCATCGATTACTTTTTTACATACGCGACTATTATAATTAGCAAAACTGAGGACTGGTTAAAAGATGTTTTTATCAGATTAATAAGGTCATTACAATTATACGGTAATTACGGCCTACGCCGTCTTTCGCATCGAGATTACAAGGACTCATCACGACCAATCATCATTTTTCAAGACTCAACTAACTTACTATTCATAGAACCACTCCATTCCTTCTCAAACGCTGTATTTCCCAATCTCCTCGCTGAGACGGATTCCGCGCAGACGTTTTTTTTGGCTAACAGTCATCCCACATTCAATGCATGCTTATACCACCTTAATCTATTAGCTTAAATGCTATCTACATTATCGATAGTCATCTCCATTCTTATTCGTCTTACATCATATCTAATTCCATCCACAAGTGTCTCATTAAAAAGAACTTCTCCCACATTCATAATCCATTCGTACTTTTCATGCATCTATTGAATGATTATATAACTGGTTCTCAAACTTTTTATCATAAGACCTTCTTTTTCAATGTCATAGTAGTCAACTGTCTCGCTATCCGCCAGTTATTTTTCTGGAAATAATTATTTTTACTGCTAATTTGAAGTTTGTATTTTTTGTTCTGTCAGTTATTTTTTATACGATTTGAAAAACTAAATTATTTTAAAAAATGAAAAATTATTTTCAGGTTCAAAATTTGCTTAGATTAGATATTTTTTAGCATGTAAAGATTTTTTAATTTATCATATTTAATAGAAGTATCAGGACAATTTAATTTTATAGGAATAGTTTTCTTATAATAATCTAGAAGACAAATAACTTTAAAACGTTTGTATGTTTTCTTTAACGTAGAGATAATCAAGTATTTTTATAAAATGAATGATTCATAATTCTGATTAACTTTTATCAAATGTTTTCATTGCATGAAACAGAATATTTATTGAAACTTTCTGTTTTTTACTTCCTTGTACGAAGTAAAGGAAGGACTGTAATCGCAAAAAATTTCGGTGTTCAGATTTCAACGGAAATATCCATTTTGAACATCCCTGAATTCATATTGACTAGTAATACACAGTACATGTGTACGTACGTATATACGTATTTATCTCACATAATTCAAATACGATTAGACGTAGGATGTTGAAATTTTGGATTTAAGACTGCTGTAACATCTACTTGTGAACCTCCCCTTTTGATTCCAAACTACTGAACTAAAAGTGTCCAAAAAAGCCAAAATCCAAAAAAATTTGGGTTTTTTACTTTTTCTTAACTACAGTAATAAGCCTAATTGAGAGCTTTTCAACGATTTTTATAAGTGGTACTTATTTTCATTGGTTCCAGAGTTATAGCCAAATGAAATTTTAATTAATAAAATATTCGGATCTTAGAAGAGGAAGACATCGGTTCGAATCACACTTCATCTCCTTTTTTTTGTTTCTTTCTTTTTTAATTTTTTTTTAAATTTAAATATATTTATTTATTAATAATAATTATCCCGTGATTGTAAAAATCTTTTTACAATAACTAATAATTCAATAATAACAATAAAAAAAATATATGAAAAAATCAAAAGTTATTAGTGAAATAAAATTTTATATACTTTTAAAAATGTGTAATAGGCATTATTAAATTAGTGCATATGTAATAGATTTGGTGAAAGGAACATCTGATTACTTAATATTAATTGAAAAATGTAATTTAGAATCATATTATTTTTGGTTTTTCTAGTTTATTTATTTTTTGCTTAATTTTATTTAATTATTCTGGAAGTTCTTTTTTATTTTATATACATTAAAGTTAACTACAGAGTGATTGAAAAATAGACCTTGACAAGAACAACATATATCGGGCATATATGCCCGATCTTTAATAAATTGCAAAAAATTCTTATCTTTTAGTTCATTACTCCTCTGATATTGTAGGAAAATATTCTCCCTAAGTCAGAGTTGATCGTCATTTCATTTATTTTTTTTTTATTGCCAATCATTTAATTGCTCTTTGGTTTGATATGATTCTTCGGATCATAAATTGTGTGCACGTTCTCTATTTTAAAAAATTTTCTCTCTCTTTATATCATCATCCTCTTTTAATATTTTTATTCTTCCCTGGTCTTAACGTTTTCTTCTTCTTTAAATTTATCATCTTCTCTTAATCTTATTTTTATTTTCTTGATTTTAACATTATATAATCTAGTAATACGAATAATAATGCGACTTTTACTGTATTCTAATATTTCATGTAAGATTGTTGAACTGATAATTGTATAAACATTTAATATTAATAAAAACTAATATTTCAGCAATTGTGTAACTGTCCACTTCATTGAATAATTGGAGGATCTTATCTCACTTTCAAATGAAATAAGTTTAAAT
The DNA here is from genome assembly GCF_047948215.1 of Lycorma delicatula. NCBI lineage: Eukaryota > Metazoa > Arthropoda > Insecta > Hemiptera > Fulgoridae > Lycorma > Lycorma delicatula. Next base: position 189,689,617 of record NC_134457.1, on the reverse strand, counting down.
GAAGGGCTGCAAAAAATGTGTATACGTAAACTAATAGGCGTACAAGGAAGTCACGCGGTGTCTAAATCAGATTTTTTTTATACATTTTAACATTTAATTACTCTATCATTAAAAAAAAAGTTCCTGTTTATGAAAATTTAAAATTAGATTTTGATGAATAGAAAAAACTACTTTGGTTTTACTTTTAAAGGGTACAACATTAATTTTCTCATAAATACTGTATTCTATTGTTTAAATTCAATTCGCAGACAACACAAAGATTCATCTTTAAAAAGTACGATTAAATCAGAAACCAAGATATTTATTGTGTTAAATTTTTTAGTAAAATTTTCGAAAAACCCTAATGAAGTATAAATACATAACTGAATAGAAGAATACATTTTTTTTACATGAATCTAGAACTGGACTTTGTTGCCTTAACAATGGAAGTATACTAAAATAAGTCACAAAAAAAGCGATTGTCTTTTTTCCGTACAGAAGAATGCAGAAAAAATGCAAAGAATTTGCTGAACCGAGTGCAAAGATGGACACACAGTAGTGTTCCAAATTGTCAGTAACTAAGTCAAGATTTATTGTTTTTTCTAGAAAGCTAGACGGGTGTAAGAAAACGGTCAAACTATAGTTTCGTGAAGATGATATAAATAAAACAAACAAGATTAACTTCTACGTGTAACTTTAGATGGAAAGCTGATTTTGTCGAGTCACATTCAATACAATAAGGCTGAATCTCCAAGGAGAACTAACGTTGTTTTACTCTTACCATACTATAACTGGCATGTTGACAAACACCTCATTCTGAATACATATAGAAGCATTGTATTGTCAAAGCTGGAATACGGGTCTATCCACTGTGACTCTTTGAGAGAAACAATTAAGGGCTTACTAGACTCGTTGCACAATACCTGCATTCGAATACCCATCGGGACATTTGCCACTACCCCTATACTAAGTTTATTAACGGAATCCAATTAACTTCCATTATATTACAGGAGGAAATAACAGGTTATCAAATACACGGTCATCCTGACCCCACAGAGGAAGACACCCTCTATGTGACGGTTTCGGTAGCCACGCCACCCCCTCCGTACCCTGATAGGCTTTACCGGAGGTCATTTTCAAACCTCGGCGATAGGCATCTCTCAGCCCTGTTCTTGCCTCTGTCAGGATGCCACATGTGACATGCCCATCGGTGTACTACTACGTACTGGATAAAGCTTTAAAAGCAAAACTCAAGTCAAAGTCTTTAACAAGACTGAATAGACAACTAGAAGGAATTGAAATCACAACTACCGTCCCGAAATAGGAAAAATTAACAAGAAACAATAACAAAACATAAAACCAAAAACAACAGCAAAAACATAAAACATAAGGCGAGACAAAACAAAACGCAGGATAAGGCAAATCCAAGCGGAACCCTAAACCCCTTCAGCAATCCTTTCCCTTGCCAAGTAAATGATGAAATTCTCAACGATCGCTCACTCGGCTCCAATTTACACAGGGATCGAACGCCGACCCGATAATATCAAGCCGGCAAATAGCCTCCATGCGCATTAGCTCGTACTTAAGACATACATAAAAATAACGCTGTTGCTTCTCAGACGCAAATCAAATCTATCGGTTTCACGCTTGCAATCACCAAGATTGCCTCCCGTGAAATCGTGCGGTAACCACCTGTGACCGTTAACAATATAAGGCGTTGTGCTCTTAATAATATATCCCCATAGCTCTTGAATTTTATCCTGTTCGCCCAAACAGGTGCCTCATATATTATAATAGCCTGGCACACGCTCTTATACAGGATGTTCATGGTCTTGAAGTTAACATTTATATCAGGATTGACCACATGTGTATTCCAGAGAAGGCACTACTGGACTTCTACGCGACGTACTGAAGATACTTCTTGAACTGCACTTTCTCATCAAGAAACACCCAGAGGTATTTTTGAATCTAAACATACTTGGTACGCTGGCCTGACATCGAAACACGTACTTGCCGACTCACTGCCAAACGGCCTTTTTAGTAGCATCATCGTGGTTTTCTCCCGGTTGATCGTCATCTTATGTTGATGACCCAACAGCTCAAGTATCCTGCAAGCTTGAATGACTCGGAGTTCAACCACCCCCCGCAAGCATCCTTCGACCAGCAGGAACCCATTGTCAGCATAAGCCACGATACCACCCGCTGGATAATCTCAGCCGTAAGAGAGAATCAAACTCTATCACCCACAACAAAGAACCTGTCCCCACTACCTGGGGACATCCCTTTGACAGCGTCTTGCCAACCTCACGGAGCAGCAGGTTCCGATGACTTTGCATAACCTGCAAATCACTCACAGTACATTCTCTCTTCTGGAGTTGGTAAATAGCAGAGGGCCACCGCTGATTATTAAATGCCCCAGAAATTTACACAAGAAGAAAAACCTGGCAGTTCACTGGACAAAACATATGGATACTGCAACAAAACAACATCCAACCCTATACGTAAAACAATCTCACCAAGCTCAGTCTGGACAATATGAGCACCCTGTGCATTTAATTTCCCAATTTTAACCATCGAACTGATAATGAATTGTAATGCATGTCAACATTTAAAGCATCGCTGAACATCTAAGTACTCCTTGATCCTACAAGAAAAGGGATCAATCAACAGCCTGCCCTCAGCAATGAAGCGTTTCGAGAGATCAGGACTCACCTTAAGTACTCCGCCTCGCGCCTACCCATTTTAAATAGCAATCGACATTCAGCCTTAAAAGCCGCTTCTGCCATTTGAATATTTTCCTCTGTAATGAGAGTCATTAACTCTTCCTCTGACAAACGCCGATCGATTTCATAAACTATGACCCTGGAACGCCTCTTCCTCTTAGGGGCGACTTTTATGTCGGATTTACCAACCTTAGTGAGTTAGAGATAACTTTCGCTGTCTCTTTGTCATCATCGATGACAACTAACCCCTTTTTGGTCTCGCTTACGTTACGAATTTTCAGGTTCGACTTCTTCCGACGTAAGATGACCTGGAATTCGTCCTTCATTTCTTTGCCTGTTTTCGCTGTTACTCCTTCCTTAAGATTTACGAAAAGAATTTCCGGCTGCTTTCGGGACAGACTGGCCTTCCATATCTCCTTCAATATTTCTACGTAACGTTTACGCTGTTGTGGGACAAGAACAGGAACAGAAACAGTCTCCTTTTGTTCAATATGTTGAACACTTGTATATGTGCACTTGAATCTGTTCAAGTGCATCTATACAAATAAAAAGCTACTATGCCTTTTATTCAGATTTAATCTTTCTTGTAATTAAAGAAAAGAGCTATTTATTCGATTCACTGATTATAATCGTAGTACAAAACAGTCTGCACTGCATTCATATAGAGAATTAGAAATTTGAAATATTAAAAAAATTATAGTCCTTTATTTCCATGTCTCCTGTAAGGAATTCACTCTAGTATTATTCCCTATATATGAAACTTTTGGATAATTTTTTTTTTACCTGTTTTATTTTCCATATGCGACAAAACACTTTTTGTGTAGTCATTTAGATTATTGTTATATCAATTCGCTTGGGATGAAATAATACTCATTTAGAAGACAAAATTAGAAAACAACATATAAGAGGCTACAGCAATTCTTCAGATACATTATGTTTAGTGCATTTATTTATGTAAACCCAACCATGGTACATCGTACACAAGACTTTACGTTACATAAATTTTCCACAATTAATATAAGTCAATTGAATCGATACAGTAAGAAAGTAAAGGACAAGATACAGAGAATCATTTGACAAAACGAAAAATTCTAGCTTATCTGATAAAGCTTTATTTAGTTGGTATCCGTAAATCAATTTATTGTACGTGAAATGATACTTCACGTACAGTGTTGTATACAACCAAGTAGTGTGATATATACAACGTAGATTCTTAGTCCAGGGTAGTCGTTAATTCGAACCGAAGAACAAATAGAGGCCAATAGTGAAAAAACTGATAGCGTTAAATTCAAAGTATTAATTTAAATTACACTATGTAAACTTACGATAGTCGCTTTAATATTGGAGGGACAGGTAGAAGGAAAAAATTGCGTAGGCAGGCCACGTTTGGAATATGTAAAACAAATTGTTAGGGATGTAGGATGTAGAGGGTATACTGAAATAAAACGACTAGCACTAGATAGGGAATCTTGGAGAGCTGCATCAAACCAGTCAAATGACTGAAGACAAAAAAAAAACTTACGATTAAACAATTGCACTTGTATTACTATAAAAAGGTAATCTTTTCACATACTAATTTAATATGTAATTACATATAATATATACGTACTTTTTACATATTACATAATTATTAGTAGTCACTATTAGTTTTGTAGACAAGGCGCCATATTTTTATTTCATCATTTAAGAAATCTTTAAGCGGTTTTTGTTACTGATTATATTTAAGTTGTTAAGAAATTTAGAATTTTATAAAAAATAATTGAATAAATTTTGTTTAACTCTCGTATACTTGTCATCAATGATATATTGTTAATTTATGTAGAATTAAATTTTACTTCTTGTAAATGGAAGCCGATTCAACCAGTTAGTCTATTGTACTAACTCATAACAAAATCGTTTTATAACCAATACATAAGCATTTAGACGTTCCACGCAATTAAAATAGTTTAGGGATCAAAGGAACTCGACAGGCGTTCGCAAAATTTGGAAATTGGGCTTGATGAATAGCGGCTGCTGAAGGTCAGACAGGATATTTCGGCGGGCTTTCATCCTGGACCTTGAATGCGACAAGCCTCGTTGTAGTATATATATATTATATGTTTAGGATTGTTGTGATAGCCCTACTTGAATTGCAAATTAGGCCATGTATGTGTGTTGTAGCCTACTATTAGATACAATACCATACAAAAACTGGTTTCGTTCAATTCAGATGCGACACCAGATCGCGTGCCTCTTATTATTCAGCAACCTATCTCCAACATTCTTGTAGTTTATATAATTGTTGTAAAAGGAAAATATTTTAAAGATAATTTTCAGAAAGTTCTTTATTCATGAATATATCATTTTTACAGCTACAGTTTACTAATACAGCTTTAGTATACTAATAATACATATATATCCACAAATAGAAAAAAGGATTTCCTTAATCTATAGTATAAATTTGGTTTTAATATTATTTAATATTCTATGAGCAATTATTTTAATACTTTCAGATTAATTGAGGGGTCACTATTATTGAAATACCTTACATTAAACGATAATCTAATGAGTCATTCTTCTAATTAAATTAATTCATTAATGATTCTTTTCAACGCTTTTATCCACCTATTTCTTTCTCCCTTGATTCACGACGCTGGTTATTAACAAGGGTAGCTTTTCTAACTTCTTTACTAATACAGTAATAAAATTTATAAAAGTAAATTTTCCTCCTTCATTAAAATTGTTAAATACTTAGTTTCTTATAAGAAATTAATGTCATAACCCAAGGCTTAATTTCTTATCTGACTTTTTATAGAAATCATTCTTTAAACTTACATGCTACACTCAAAGTAGTAGCCTATGTTAGCCTTATTAGCAAAATCTTTCCTGTTAGAAAGATAAGAATAAAATTTCCCACAATCCTCTTTACTTAGCCTAATAAACTAAAAATTAGAATGCAAAACCTAACGAAATTGGTTTCGTTATTTAGCCCACCAAAAGATATCTTCATCCGCATACCACTGGCTGTATGGTGAATATCATAACAATAACAGACGGAGTAACCTCGATTGGTATTTCTTATACTGTGATAAAATGGTGCAGTTGTATGTAACATAGGGATATTTGGTGTAAAAAAAAAAACTATGTACTAAGAATACCTTAATATAATTTTAGATAGATAAGAATACAAGTTGATTTCAAATTTCCCCTCTTAAGAAAGGTTGACCGGCTGAAAAAACTCAGTTTCTTATTGCCACTCACCCGTATTTTCTTGCGTTAATGTCATACTTTTCTCTGATTAATTCCGGTTATTTTTATTTTTTAAAACACCAAGTTAGGTCACCATTTGTCATTGATTCTGATTGTTTATAATTTGACCTAAACGATTACATACTATATAAATTCTAATCATACTTAGTGAATTGTAGGTTTTCATATTTCACGATCTTTATCAATTTCATAATTATTTTTTAAACATTTTTAAATTAGATAATTCTAAACATCTAATTAAACTTTGCAATTAAAATTTACAGTAAAATACAAATTCTGGTTCCTTTTCCTTTTCAGACCAAATGGACAGTACAGTACTATTAAACAAAACCATATTATGTCACCGCATATCAATTTTAATGCGTTTCTAAGCGTTAAAAATAATCATATTGCACAAAAACGACTTGTAGAAGGAGACGAGCCTGGTGTAATGGAAAATGACACTGATCTGCTGATGATTTCTGTTATTAAGTAAAAAAATGTGTTCGCGAGGAAGAGAGTGTTGATTAACACAAAAACTCGAAACTCCTTCTTTAGTATTAGTATTTTTTTTATTTAATATTTCGTTATTAATTTTTTTTTATTTTATAATTTCTAATATTTTTCTATTTCTTAAACTTTTAATGATTATTATTGTTGATTTATGGAGATAAATTGGGGATAAATGGATTGTCTTAATTTCACCTTTGAATATGAAAAATAAAATAAAATATGTTTCTATTTCATGCTTTCTATCTGAAAAAGCGTGCATTATGTAAATTAGTCATGATGACGTTTTATGTATCTTAGAATAAACATAAAACTTCTTTATTTCATAATTGATATAATTACATTCTGTTACAGTAGAATTTATTAATATAATTTCTTCTGACAGAATTATTAAGATAAACAATTTTTAAAAACTGTGTTTATTTTATATTTTATAAGGACAATATTTATGTATTTTAATGCTGAAAGCATCTAATAATTCGTGCGTTCGCGCGTGCACACAGAGAGAGAGAAAGAGAGAGACAGCTTGAGAGAGAAGGGGGAGATAGACAAAGGTGTGATCTTTATTTTTCTGAGGTAATTTAAGATTCATAAAACTTAATTTTTCTTTTAACCAAGAATTATTATATTTTTTTACGTCGACTCGTTTCGTTCTTTCTCATTGAACATCTGTTGGACTGGATTTCGAGAAAGAACAAGACAATATTGAATAAAGGAACCCGAGAAAGTAAAACTAAATTACGAAATTTTTTGTGAATGCAAAATAATAAATACATAAATTATATTTATACTTATATGAAGCAGCCCAGTGAAATCATAAAATTTTCTTAAAACAGTGGTGTATTAAAACAGCCTAAGATGTGAGATAAGATCTACCGCAAATAAGTTAATCTAATGTACCACTCCTTTTTACATCATTCTTATTTATTAACTATTATTTGAATAAAATATTATATCTCGTATATCGTTATTCATCACACGAATTATATTTGCATCGTACAAGACAGCTGACGTTTTATGTACGCTTAACTAAGACAAAATGAGTTTTCATAATTTTTTATGTATTCTATTTTCATATTAATACATTTTAAGGTATCAATTCTAACATTATTTATCAATTTAGTATAGAAGGTCTACCAAGGAAATTATGTGAACATGATATACCACTAACTGGATTTATTCGGTCACCCGTATCCCGTCTTAGAAACCCGTGCGCGCACACACGCACACACACACGCGCGCGCATATATATATATATACAAAAACACGTAAACATGAACACCCACATACTTAGAAATATGTTCGACACATAATTTCCATCACAATGTGCATATATTTAACTGAAAGAAAATATACGTTCAATTTAAATACAGCACTGAACGGATAATGCCTTCAAAATATTCCTTGTTTCATTTTAACTTGACACGATTTTTTTTTTCTTATTACACAAACTACAGTTTACTCTGAATAAATAATTCAGGAAGTCACATTAAGTAACTTATCTTTATATCATTCACATGACATGAAACACCAACTATTGATATACACCTGATAAGTTTTAAATTCTTTTTTACAACTGTAATGTATATTAAAGTCATGTATTGAAAAAATTGAATAATTTCTGATATAAAAAAATGATCATTACGTAAAATATGTTATTATATTTTAAAATAAGGTAAATAGATAATTATCTATTAGACACTGTAAGATCTATACTATTATATAAAGAAGAAAAGGGTTTTTTTTTGTTCGGGATAAAGAAAAAACTACTCCATCAAACGCAACCAAATTTATACCCATGTTTCTTGGCATAACAAAGAAGATTTTTAAATCTATTTCATGTCGGAAAATTAATATATATATATATATATATGTGTGTGTGTGTGTGTGTGTGTGTGTTTGTGTGTGTGTGTGTGTGTGTGCCGGTTGAAGCACAAACTTTAATGAATTGAATTAATGAACTGTGAACTGTGAATCTCTATCACTGTGTGAACTGGGTTTGAACTGAATGATTCGAATTGATCGAATGAATAATATTACAAAAATAATAGAATTAAATTTATATTAAAGAAAGTAATATTAAATAAATTTAAAAAAAATCTATTTAACAATAATGGGCTTCGCGTGGGGACTGCGTGTGAAGCTAGAGTGGTGAGGCATGCGAACACCTTTTGGGCGGCTAGACCAATCATCACCATCAACCGGTTACAAACAGGGTGTCCCTGCGGCGCTGTTTTGGGAGGTGCAGTGGGGTGCTGTCATAATATCTCTGCAAACACTTATCCGATTTTCAAAATTCAAGCGGATTATTTGTTAGTAGGTTGTAGGCTAACTTTGGTATGCATCACTCTCTCTTACTCTCTCTCTGACTGTTGATCTAACAAATCGCGGTTATTCGGAAATGTTATAACTTCGATACCAATCTTTCGATTTTGAAAATTCCAAACGGCGTATTTGGTAATATATATATCTTCAGAGAGTAATCCTAAGGAGTTCTTATCAATTTGTTGGAGATCTCTTTTAAGTAACTGTTTTGTAAATGCAACACACAGATAATTTTAATATAATTAAGTTAAAAAACGTTACAGTATATATTAAATTAATAAACCTTTCTTTCAAAAAAACTTTATCAATATATTTATATCACATGTTTATATCCCATGAAACTGTGTTTCTTTGATCAATTGACACTTGGTAACATCGGACCTCTTTGTAATAATATATATAATTATTTAATATTTTACAAATATTTCTAAGTACTCTAATGAAGTTGCACAGTAGGATATCCATCCATAGTAAACGGAATATTTAGTTAATGTAGTGAATATATAGTTAATATTTTGTTTTTAATTTCTAGTTTTGAAAATATAAAAATTTAGATTGAAATCCTACCACAATCTATTTATTTATTTATTTTTTTTCATTAAATGATCAAAAAGAATTTTAGTAAATAATGTAATGTATTAATAATATTTTTTTTTCCATTTAAACAAAACTATTCGAAACGTCAATTGACAAAATATAGCATGTAATTACTGCCAACAGGAATATCACACATGAGCAGAGGCGATGTTCTACTTTATATCTCTTGAAATAGAGGTAGTTAAATATCACAAAAAATGATTTATATTTCTTATTCATATACGTTCACTGTTCCTTCAAGAAAGTATTTGAAACAGTTCCTCCTCAAAAGATCCGTGAAATAAGATAGTCCAAACTGGTTATTTATATATATTATATTTTATATAATATATTTGCAGTTTGTCCATTTTTTTATTTTTTGTACCGTAGATTTGGTCTTATTTTCTCATAATAAAATAAATAACTTATCTTATTTTCCATTATTACAGTAGTACCTTAATTATTAATTAAGCGTAAATATTTTAACAAAAATGTATAATAATTCAGAACTACAACTTACATATCAATGTTAATCTCATTAAATTCCCATTAACTGACTGTTACTTAAATATTTTAAATATTGTCTTGATCTATTTTTGATATATTAATTTAAGATATTAATGTAGGCTATTTAACTACATATACAATGTAAGGTGTAAATAAATTGTTCCTTCTATAAAATAGGTTAAGGTGTAAGCTGATATATTACAATACCATTTAATACCTAGCCACGTGTTCTTTAAATATAATTTGATGTGTTTAAAAAAAAGGTCAAATAAGAGTTTCTTTTAACGTGGTTTGTTTTAAGGTTTTTCTAACCTGGATTTCAAAGAATGTTCTATAATTACCGTGTTTTAAAAACTATTTAGGATCGGTGTGTTTATATACATCTACATAAATATATTACGTTTGTGCGTAAGTGTTTATATATATATATATATATATATATATATATATATATATATATATATATATATATATATATATGTGTGTGTGTATTTTATATATGAGAGTGTGTATGTATGCGCCCGCGCGCGTGAGAGCGTGTATGTGATCGTAAATTTTCAAATCTGCTGTATATTTCTTTCCACCTAAGACTACTTAGAAATTTATCGTATTTTTTGTTGTTAGTAATAAAGAATAACGTTATGACTAATATTCTGCATCTCCGTAATATTTTGTCTCAACTTCTGTATAAGAAACTATACCCTACTTAGCACGCTATGTCTTTACAGATCACTTGAAAAAATAAATAAAAATAAAAAACTGAGTTTATCTTAATTTTATTTCCAATCACTTGAAAATTTAATAAAAATGGTCTTAATTATTAGCTAAAATGTAATGTAGAAAGGTAAAAAGCTGCTTTTTAATCTAAGTTAACTTTAAGTCCAAGTACAACACTAAATAAAATCTAAAAATACGCTCTAATATTTTTTTTTCTTTTTCCCTCTCCCCCAACCACTAGACTCTAAGTTATCAACCGTTTTCCAGTTACAGCCATTTTTCAGAATAGCTATTTCAATATTTTTAACAATTAAAACTTAAGTATTTTTAATTTGATAAGATGGATAAGAAATTATGAATTGTAATGTAAAACAACTATTATTATACCTTGCATAAACTGATATTTGTAAAAAAAAGGTGTTTATTTATTTCTAACAGAACTTTAATTATTTTTACCTTGGATGAAATAATATTTGTAAATAAAAATGTGCTTAATTATTTCGATCAGAGACGTGTTGTAACAGCGAACAAATTTTCTAATGAACAGAGGTGTACAACATAATGCTCTATTTTATTATGTTAGATACATTACTTTTCCCCGTGTGTCCTAGTTATGAAATAATTATTTTCATTTTTGAAGATTTTTCATTAATATTCACATTAAAAAAAGATGATACCATAATTATTTCCTGAAAAAAAAATGTGAGTAAAGAAAATAATGTTCTAGATTTACACTAAGCTGATTGGAAAATAAAAGACCAGACGCAATTTTTTTATATAATTATGAATCATGTTATAAGCTTAAAATTCTTCAGTAAAAATTAATCCTGCCAAGAATTAATTAATTATTTGGATCTAATCATTGTAATTAATCATCTTAAACTGATACAATCTTTTAGATTATTACATCAATCAATGATTTTATGATGAATAAAATAATACAAACAATGCATAACGATACTGTTTAACTAAGTAAATATTTATCTGTCTATATATGTATATAAACTACTTTATCCTTAATCAGTTTTGAACTCTGGACATTTATGTACGTAAGTGCATTTTATATATATATATATATATATATACTATAGGAGGGATTAGGTTCTGAATCTGGCTATAATCAATATACATCTCACCCCAGGTAGGGCTACCCCGATGAAGAAGGGATGAAATGTGAGGAAAAAAGATGGATAATACGAAAAAGGCAACAAACAGAGAAAAAATATGCTTGTCCAAAGAAGGATTTCAAGAACATTCCAGATAAATATTCCATTTCGCTCTCATTTTCTCTTTAAGTTATTGCATCTTTATCCAGGATGGAGCAGAAATCATTATTAATTAACGGATTTTGTGATTCACCATGGAAGGAAAAATATTTAATACTGATTATTTTATTCACCTGCACCACGCAAATGGTTTGACTGATTTTAACAAAATTGACATCAAACTTGATCTAGTGAGTGATGTTTCTGAACTATATTCTTAAAATACAAGATGGGAAATAGGTGTTGCTTTTTTGTTCAATATGAGAAAGAAGTTAATAGAAATCTATAATTTCTCAGACGAAATGGTTTGCAGGTAGAAAGTTCAATAGTTTAGGAAGTAGCATATAGTTCAGTTAAATAAAAGGAAAGAAAACACAACATAATGTATTGATATTAAACAATATCGGTATGTTGTTGCCGGATTCATTAAAATCTTTAGAGCTATCGTTTTGCCGGCGAAAAAATTAAAAATATTTTCTTTCTTAAGTATTAATTTAAATACTTAAATTATATATCTACCATATAACTTAACACAATAAAAGCATATAAATTAAAGTAACAAAAAGGAACAAAGCAATCAGCCGTAGGCTAATTTTTGATTTTTTTTCAGAAGTTTTGTAACTTAATCCAATCGAATTTAATTAAAGACTAAATCTAAAAATGACTCGATGATCTCCTTATTCTTGAGCTTTAATCAAGTTTGAAAGGTTAATTTTAAAACTATCTATTTAAATAGAAGTTTTTTAATTTTCCTAAACATTTTTTTAATGATTTGTAACTCTATTATCTCAGAACCGATACCCTGTTATTACAGAGTACCTTTGTTATTGATATTGCTGCCAGAAAAAAACTATATTGGCGACAGCAACCTATCGCAATCATTTAAAAATAAATACATATGCACAATCACGAAGTGTGCTAGAATTTCGCCGGAAATAGTCCGCAGAACTGGACGGCACGACGAAATCAACGAACTATGTTTACAGTTCTAAATATGACCAGCTTAACAGTGAAATTAAAATCGGAAAAAATAAAAAAATAAACATGAAAGCATTATATTTCAGTTCAATTAGATTTGTAATAAAGAAGAAGAATACTTTCAAAAAATACCTCGAATTTTGTTAGACAACGATTTTTATTCCATTTGATGAACCGCAGGACTCGAATGTGTTTCTTTTTTTAAAGGTGACTTTACGATCGCGCCGCTAGGTATCAGTGTTTAATAGTAATAGGTGATGTACAAAAACTTGATAATGTACTTGAGATAGTAAAATCTAAAATAAAATATACTACAGCTTGTATAGTTTTGTTCTAGAAAGGCAATAAATTTTAATAATAAATCCATAAGATAGCAATCAGTAATTCATAAAAAAAGATAAAAGAATAATCTAACAAAACGCAGTCATATCCAAAAAAATTACAATGAAATTGTAAACCATACGGTAGGAGTCTTGCAGATATCATTTCTTCTGCTCAAAAAACAAACCATTTTGTAATACAAATAAAAATGATTTTAACAAAACGATACTGATGTCAAAAAAGGTAAGACACTACATTTCTATTTTCAAAATCTGTTATTAATTTAGAATTTTGTTTAAAAAAATAATCCATTTAAAATATACGTAATAGAAAATATATATACAATAATATTAATAAAAAATGTTTAAGCGTTCCATGTAATAAGCAAAAAATAGAAAAAAAATTGTTTCAAAACTCTTATCGGTCCGATTTCATTTATATGTAATATGTATCACATTTAGAGAAATAATACAATTCATATGATTATTTGTTGTTTAATAAATGAAATCGGGCCGGTAACAGTTTTCTAAAAAGGTTTTATTTTTTTCGTATTATACGGAACGCTTAAACATTGTTTATTACTATTATTGTATATATATTGTCTATTACATAAATTTAACATGTATTTTTTTAAACAAAATTCTAAATTAATAACAGATTTTGATAATAGAAATGTAATGTTTTACTTTTTTTAATATCATTATCGTTTTGTTAAAAACAATTTTATTTATATTACAGAAATTTTTGTTTTTTGAGCGGAAGAAATGATATCTGCGAGACTCATACCGTACGGTTTTCTATTTCATTGTAATTTTTGAATACTATATACTCAGCTAAGGCAAGAAATATGTAAATTCTTTTAAAATTTAAGAGTGTATTTAAATATAATTTTGATTTGATTTATCATTGTATAATAAAATTTAAAAATAAACTTAAATTATTTTATATTTTAAACAAATCGTTGCTCCTAATTGAAGTCTATGTATTACATGTTCATTTATTTGTTTCAGCCGCTAAATATTTTTATATCAGTTACAATGTTTGAGTCGATTTTTAAAATCGGCGTAAAATTTATTTAATAATTACAAAACAGAAAATAAAATTATTTTAATTTTGTTTATTAAAATATGATAGTAAATATTATCTGATTACTTCATAACTTATATCTATATATAAAAAATAACATGTCGTAAATGACTCATTATCAGCGCCTAGAAAAAGCTGGTGTGGATAAATTGATGAAAGTTTGTATACATCTTATAGTGTAAGTGCACATAAATTGAAATTCCGCGTTTAAATGGTTAAAATTAATTTTGGATTTTATTTTGAAACCCGACTATTTTTTTAATTTCTCATAACATATGAAGATATCAACTTGGTATTTGGTCTTTGTAATTTCCATGTGAATATCTAAAAATTATCTTTAAAATTTTTCGAAATTCTGTTTGGATAGTGGTGAAGAAAGTTCAATATAAAATTTGAACAATGATTGAAAATTTTCCCCATATCCGGCTATACTAAACGATATATTAAACAGATGTGGGTTTGCAATCAGATAATTATCTAAAAACCATTTTAGGGTTTTTTGAATTTCCTTTTTGTTAACGGGTGCAACCGTGTAAGGCGCGGCAGCTCAATATAAAAAAAATAAAAAAGAGAAGTACGGTAACCTCCTTACTAGCTCACTGTCGGTTAACTCTAAGAACCGGAAAAAATACATTTTTACCCGTACAAAGAATGGTAATCAGCTATAACTAATATTTTTTAAGATGAAGGCTGACTGTTTTGAAACCGCATTCTTCAGATCATTCAAAGTTTCGGGTCCTGTATTTACCTCTGAAGAAATTACAATATTTTTTTTTTATAGAAAAAAATATTTTAATATTTTTTTTTATAGAAAGGAATTATTGATATTTTTTTTTATAAATTACACAGGCTTTAATGTCTATTTATCGTTAATATTTTTACAAGCACGAGTGTAATTAATACAGAAGGTCCAGGAGGCAGGCCCCTGGTTAGACGAGAAGAGCGAACGAAGAGACCCCAACCTGCTAAATATTCTTTTTTTTTAATCTCTGGAACCACCGTTCGGTATTGCTTCACAGGATGAGATGAAATGGAAATTTGTAGTGTGTGAAAATACCATGCCTGACCGGGACTCGAACCAAGGACTTGCGTATGAAAGACCGATACGCGCCTCTCGCGCCAACGAGGCCGATTGCTAAATACCCTTTGACCACGATGGGAAATGCAAGTAACCATATAACGCTTGCGAAGCTGTGACGAGGACACTAGTATTATTGTGTATGCGTAATACTACTATACTGGTAAAACTTTTTTTATTACAAGAGGTAGGTACTTCATAATACATGTAAAGGATCATAAAAAGTGTAAAATTTATGTAAAAGTGTTAAGAAAAATTGATAATTAACTTTTATGACTATCCTTACTAGTGAATATGTTCATAGCCGAGGCTCTTTTTAACAATAGAGACTCGGTTTAAAATTATTATTTAATAAAATACTTATTTCATTAAATAATTCTTTATTTTATTAAATTATTATTTAATCAAATAATATTATAAATTTAAATTATAAATTAAATTATAAGTAATAATATAATTTCAATTATTTTAAATTAGCTTAAATTTTTATCAGTTATAAAAATTACCCCTAAAAATCCCTAATAAACAGACTGCTGGAAATATTTAAAAAATTATAAATAATACTGTATATTTAAATAAAGGTTTATAGATAAAAAAAGTTAAAATGTGTAGCAAGGTATTGTGAGAACGTCGATCTCCGTTGCGGAGTGGTTTGACTCCGCTTTTCTCCCAGAGGTCCCGAGTTCGATTACAGATCTGGCATGGCATGGCATTATCATAATCTTCAAAATTTTCTATTTTATATTCCCACGGCACAAGCTTCGAGCTTTATTGGAGAATTAGTAACAAAAACATTATAAATAAAATAAAAGACTGAACGAAATAATTGAAACTTGTTCGATACCTATAGATAATTTATTTGAATCGGATACGTAACAATTTGTGTTAAATCTAACTGCTTTTCAAAACTTGTACAGAAAGTATTTTTATCGAACTATCAATCAAATTTTTATTTTAAAAATAAGTAATTTACAGTAGACATTTTGTTTAGAAATATTGTATTACGAGCTTTATAATAACTTAGAAAATCCCAAACGTACCCTTCTTTTTATTCGTACCGAATGCTGATATCTTAGTTTACGCCAATTATGCAATAATTAAAATAGAAAATAACTAATAGTGATGGAATTTTAATCGGTAATAGATACGGTATAATTTTAGAGAATATTATAGATCTTCTGAAGACAGTTAACGAATGTTTTTTGTCATGATGATGTATTAATTCATGTAACTTTATTTATGACAGTTCAAATACCTCTCTACCTCCAAAGATATTGAAACTACACTTTACCGAAAAATTTATGTAATTATTTTGAATTATTTTAATATAAATATGCCGATAATATTCTATAATGTGACCGATGATTTTTCATAGATGATGAAGGTAAATCGTGTTGTATTCTGTTTTGGTGAGTATCGCACTGAAAAGTGTTCATTAGGCGTAGAGGTAATGACCGAGACCTGAATAAAACGGTTCATGGCTCATTTCCACCAAGGGGAAGACCAGGCCAACACACAAATTCCGGTTTTTTAGTAATCTGGAAGCCTACCTGGAGAGGAGAGCTGCTGCGTGATATTTCGTTCCAGACCTCATTCATGGCCCTTATTGAATGAGCGAGCGAGCAGGCGGTAGGCAGGCAGCGGTCGTAGTGAATAGAGCTGGAGTGAGAGAGAGAAAAAACGATTAACCGTGGGGAAGGGAAAGAGATGGTACGGCCTACGGTAGACATCTGCTATAGCGACGCATCATTAACCAACCAGGCTTTACAAAAACTAGACCCTGGCCGGCTGAACTGTCATATCCTCTGGGCCATGTCATTCCTCAACCTCCCAGGGTTGTATCGTAGAATAGAGGATGTGAAAGATAAACACTGGCAACACACGAGCTATGAAACAGAATATTCTACCTTCATCGCATTTCTTAATACTGTATTTTCAAATCAAGAATTAATTTATCCCTTACCACATGGATACTTTCAAGTCAAGTATATATAACGTGTATTCTAACGTATTTCCTTTCTGTAAGAATTACTATAATTTTATCGCATAAGGTATAATACTTTAAACTCATAAATTTCATTGTTTAAAATTTAATTTTTCAATCAAATTAAATTGTTTGTTTCAATAGTAGAAATTTATCCTTTTGTTTAGCTAGAAGTTGGCTTGTGTAATGTATTAAATACATGTAATTCGCAAAACTGAAAAATTTCGTAAAATTCTCTCCAGTATGGTTAATCATATATATCAATGATATTTTTTTTTAATACTTTATTTTATAGCTTGCCGGTCGGGACTCCGTCCCCCCGTAGACGAACATATCCCTTTTGACGAACGTTATCCCTTCTTCTTTTCCGATCATGACAATACTAACACACTTCTGTCATAGCGCTAATATATTCCATGATCGGCTTATTTAATCTGTACATTATAGCTAAAGCTAATTCTATCCTTATTTGACCACGGCAGCTATACAGTGACATCAATATGAATTCGTGAGAAATTTAACTGCAATTCGTGTTGAAAAATTTATTGCAGTTCGAGTCTGAACTTAGCGCTTCTCTGGGTCAGCAGCTAACCGAGAATCAATCACTTCAGCTCTTTCAGAGAATATTTTAGTCTTTAGCACACTGAATAATAAGAATGGATACTTCTGTTTCATGATGGCATATTTTTTTAACATTTGATATTCCAATATTGACAGTCAAAATAAACAATCAAAATCCATACAAGTTCGCTAAATCTGATAATTTGAGCTAATAATAATTATAATAACTTAATAATAATCGTATAATAAAATATTTAAAGATATATTGAGCCGGCCTCCGTGACGCGAGTAGTAGCATCGCAGCCTTTAACCCAGAGGTCCTGGGTTCGAATCCCGGTCAGGCATGGAATTCTTCATACGTTACAAATTTCCATTTGGGCCAAATGACTACAACAGTAGGCGCCCGCACATCACATTAAAAAAAGTATATAGATCTAAATTCAATGATTTTTTCTTTTACATTTGTAACAGAGATGTAGTGAAATAAAAGGATTATTTTTTTTCTGTAATGACTGTCTTATCTTAATCCCAGTTCAGAATATCGTGATAATTCTAATTGGAGACAATGACCAAGCCTGTAAAGTATAAATCTGCAAAGTTATATAAAAATCTGACCAGAAGCTTTTGCGGTTATGAGCGCACAGGGACTTTTTTATAATTTTATTATTTGTATAGATAATAATCTATTGTTTTTCTAAAAATTTTCAAACAATCCACTCATGAATCAAAGATTCTCTTTTATCTAAGATCTACATAATACTACTTCAGGATAAAATTAAATGAACTGTTTTTATTCCACTAGTTATATATATATTTTACAAAAATTTACTGAGATCTAAATTGAATGTTACTATTTTTATACATATTTTAATTAATTCTAGAATTCAGTTAATTTTGTAATGTATCTTATCTATTTTAGATTTGATGTACTGAAATATATACGAAGAATGGATCTTAACTAATTTTGTTTCCAGAAAATTTTAATTTAGAATTATCATATGGAATTAATTTTCATTATTTATATTTTATCTCAATTGGATGATTCTGAAAATAATTAATAAATTAGAATTTTATGAGATACAGAATGATTTTTAGGTTGTTTTCTAAACAAAATTCAATTTTTCTCTGTTATTATTATATAATAATTTTTAACATTTATTACATTTTCATGTACGACACTAACTTTGAAGAAAGATTAACAAATATCAGAAAACGCATTAATTTACTTAGAATCAAAATAAAATCCTTCAGAAAAACCTTTGTATTGACTTAGTACAAATCTACAAAGTAATAAAAAATAGCGTTTTTTTTTCTATTTTACAGACTCCTTTTCTATCTAGGGTTGATATTATATGAGTCGGTTTTATCGGGCCCTTTCTAACATCCAGGTAGAAGTAAAATATATTTATGATGCTACGTCATTGTAGGGTATAAAAAGTGCTGTAATTGCCTTCCTGATTTAGTTTTATCCTAAACCGGTCTTAAAAATCATTCCATTCTGAAATTAATCAAGCTATCTATTTTCAACATTATCCTGTAATTACTAAATCTTAAAACTTCTGTATTCTTTGTCGTTCTAAATTTTATTTTCTAAATTATGTGCCAAATTTATATCATCTGAGGCGCAAGCAGTTTCAATTAGACAATAATGATATTCTATGCAGATTATCTGATAACCAATGTGTTTCACTTACAGGGCTAAATATCATTTTATGAATTACTTTAATCCTGTGATTAGTTTATCCTTACTTTTGTAATAATCTGAGGAAATTGCAATGATAAACAAATGTTTATTGAACATCTATAATAAAATATGTTTTTTATCATAATTTCATTAGTTACTTTATTTACGACAACTATGAATTCTTCTTCCTGAAAAATATATCTTTTGTATTGTTTGCTGTTCTTGTTTTCGTTTACGGATATTAATTTGACCGATTATAGCGAGGTCTCTATTTTACTATTACTATTTTTATTTTTTTTATTTAAACACCCCCAAGGCAACCGGTTCTCGTGGTTTAGCAAAACACAGTCACCTCGGAATGTCGTGGCAGCAGTCTCTGCTCACCCTAGCTGGTCCCCTCCTGGGGCTTTCCCACCGAGGTCTCCCCAACTTCACTGGGACACACCGACCTCCTCTTCCGGATAGCCGATATGTTCTTCCGCTAAGGAGATACCCATCCCGTCACTACTCTAACAGTTCCAGATGTGCGTTTCGCACATCCTTCACTTCGCAAACCACTCATACCTTGAGGGTTCTTTATGCCATCACCGGGGAATCCCGACTCTACGCTTGAATGTGGGCGGATCCGAATACCCGAGGTCTCTAAGTATACTTGGCCATCTCTTCGTTTTTTTACTCACTTGTGAGATACATGTGTAGGGTTTATCTGTATGGTTTAGCAGCCCAATGATAATGATCAAACAGCTTGATGACTTTCCAATGAAAAAACCTGTTCTTGAATTATGAAAAGAAGTACATTCATTAGGAGAAGAAAATAGGGCTTGAAATAAAACAAAATATTGGAAAATGGTTACCTTACCTTTTTCCCGACTTGTAAGGTTTTTTTACAGAAATATGAAACTTAGTAATAAATACCTTCTTTACTCAGGCTATTGATAGCAGAAATTCTATTCATAGAGTTGCTTATTTAACCTCATCTCCAGTTTTAGGGATTACGTCACTAAGTCCAGACTCGGTTCATAAAACGAATACAAGTCATTCACTGTAATGACATTATTAAACCCAGATATTTTAATACGGTTTGTGTTCAAACATTGAAATGCATGCAGTGGAATAAATATAAGTTTATAATTTATTTTTTACTATTTTGCGTTGTACTTTATTTCATTAGATAATATGTTAATTCTGGTATTAATCTAATTTTTCTTATATTTATGAATACATAATTAATAATTTTTTGAATCAGCATTTATCAATCTACTATATCTAAATGATTTTACTAGTATACTCTAAAAAAAAAAAAAAATCTGAGTGAACACTACATGACTTCCTTATACGCCTATTAAATTACATATACACATTTTTAAAAGTACATAAAATTTTATTTCATTAATAACTTCTGATATTTTTTCATATATTGGTTTTTTTTTATTGTTAATATAAAATTATTTAATGTAATATTTTTTTTTATAATCAGAGGTTAATAATTATTAATAAATCAATATATTTAAATTTAAAAAAATAGTAAAAAAAGTGGAAATGAAGTCGGATTTGAACCGTTGTGCCTTCCTCTTGTCAGATCCAAATATTTTATTAATTAATATTTTATTTGGCTATAACTCTGTAACTGATGAAAATAATTACCACTTAAGATATATCGTTGGAAATTTCTCAATGAGGGCTTATTACTGCAGTTAAGAAAAAGCCCAAAATTAAAAAAAAATTGGATTTTGGGCTTTTTGGGAAACGTTTGGTTCAGTCGAGTGCAATCAAAAGAGAAAGTGCACAACTAGATGTTACAACAGTCCTAAATGCAAAATATCAACATTCTACAGCTAATCATTTATGCGAGATAGATACATACATACATACATACATACATACATACATACATACAAACATACATACATACATACATACAAACATACATACATACATACATACATACGTACGTACGTACAAACGTCACGCCGAAACTAGTAAAAATGGATTCAGGGATGATCAAAATGGGTATTTCCGTTGAAATCTGTAAACCGAAATTTTTCGCGATTACAATACTTCCTTGTAATACAAAGACGTAATAAAAATGATTTTTATTACTTTAATATTTTGTGATATAAAAGATTCATTTACGCATTCTGTGGTTTATTTATAGCATACGGCTTTAAACTCTCATCAAATCACTTCTATCTAAGCATAAAAATTTAACATATAAATTTAACGTAATAGATAAAAAAATACCATAACTTCTATTATGGTAAAAATTTATTTATTTTTCATTTGTTTATATAATATGGAAGTGAAGCTTGGACAATCAGAGTATCTGAGAAGAAAAGATTAGAAATGTGGTGCTATAGGAGAATGTTAAAAATCAGATGGGTGGATAAAGTGACAAATGAAGAGGTATTGCGGCAAATAAATGAAGAAAGAAGCATTTGGAAAAATATAGTTAAAAGAAGAGACAAACTTATAGGCCACATACTAAGGCATCCTGGAATCTTGGAGAGCTGCATCAAACCAGTCAAATGACTGAAGACAAAAAAAATGTATATATAATAGCTTATTAATAAGATAAATGTTCAAAACTAAAAGTTAATCGTTGCAAAATATTTTTATTTTTATTTTTTAGGTAACAAAGAATAAATAATACTTTTTTTACAAAATTGATTATTGATTTTAATCTAAATTATGATTGTAAATAAATTAACAATGGTTGTAAAGAAAAAAAATAAAAATAAAATAATCTCGTTATTACCAAGCTATATGGAGGTGATATCAAAGGAAAGAGATAAGATAGAAGGTCAGAGCAATGTTTAAAAGAGAAGAGCTCGTTACGAGTAGCGCAAAGGTCACAACCATTCCGGGTCGGATGATTTCACCAAATTGGAAATAGCTTTGCTGCCGTTGAGAAATAGTGCACAGGGTTAATAGTGCCAACCAACATCCCTTTTGTGATCCTATATAATCTCCACTACTTCTCTAACCACGTAAATAGACATTCTCTTTTTACAGCTGGAAAAATAATCACCAATTTTCCAGAAAAGTATCAAAATATTCAGTAGAACATGGAGAGAAATAACGCATATTTATATATTTCTATTGATGCATAAGTTTAATTATATGAAGAAAAATCTCCTAAAAGAAATAAACTCTTTTTATGGAATTTAATGTCAGTGTAGTTTGAAATAAATCTTAAGAGAAAAAACCATATATTGAAAGTTCTAGGGTATTATACGTTTTCTTACTTGTAAGAATATATTTTATCAAAAATCTAACGATCCTCTCTGTTTCAGCTGCGCTTAATTAAGACAAATTAATGATTTTCTCTTCCGCCCTAGATTTGAAAAAATGTAGATTTTATTCTTCTACATTTGTTGGTCTCAGTAACTGACCTAATATGAAAGATCATTGATAGAAAGAAAGAGATTATTCAAGTTGAAAATACAAATAAATGAACATTCAAAAATAAAAAACCGTTTGATATGTTAATCTTTCTTTCTAAAACAATAAGTGATAAAATTAAAACTTTTCAAAAATCCACGAAGCCGTTTTGAAGAAACATATCTACTGCAGCCCCTCCTGGCAGCTTATAACCGTAAAGCTAATCTAAGAACCTGCTCTGAGGTGATACCTACGTTAGATAATGCAATAATTCCTCAAAATCGGCCCAGCCGTTTTAGATAAACACATCTACTGCAGCGTTCCCTGATGGCGTAAAGTATGTCTAAGAACCTGCTCTGATGAAATATCTATATAATGAAAAATCCGCATCGAAATGGTTCCAGTAGTTTTTGAGGAAGATGGTAACAGACACACACACAAAACCTCTTACCTCAACGCATATACCATCTTCGTTCCGTCGTGGTTAATTTGATCTGTTAGCAAATTATAAACAGTTAAAATAATAGGCATATATATACTAGGCAAACAATAGACGGTTAACTATTTGTCTATTCCTGAGTTGATACACTCCACTATTATTGTAATGCCATTGTCTTCAATCAGTGCTTATAATTTCTGCCCAAGACACTGACTTTTTCACTGGTTCCATCAGTGAGCCGACCGATTATAAAAGAACTATTTATTAGTTTTTTTTCATACGATTGGAAGTCTCTGACAGACGGTACATATTTTTACAAATATTGACTAATGAGCACCCAAACAGATAAAGCCTGATGTTATAAATAGCATATAGCATACAACCGACTGGATTCTGTGCCAACATATATCATAAAATTCATGCATCTTTTATTTGAGCGGCCGTTGACCAATTTGATTTCAGGAAATAAGATCATACTCTTTTAATTTTGAAGTAAAACTTATATTTATTTAATTTACATATTTTATAAAATTAATTAGCCGCGAAAGGTTTATGACTCAACTTAATTTTATAAGGTTCTAAATTCTATTTGAAGTGTTAATTTGCACCCCTTACTTGTATTTTGGATATCGAGTTAATTGGACAATTATAATTGAATCTCTCTATTTTTTATAGAATCTGCTACTTCACCTTGGCCACCAATTTAATATAAAAAATCACGGAAAATTGATTTATAGTGTCTTCACTAGTTGAAGTTGCTAACTTCAACTGTTGCTCGAATCGAAAGGCATTTATTTCTTCTATTTAAAAATTTCCCGCTAAAACTCAGTGGCAATTAGAGTCTATGTTAACCCTCCATCTTTTATTTGGTTTTATCTAGATTTGAATTAACCGCTTCGTAACAATGTTATCAATTAAACCCTAACAATCAATATTCAATACGACAGAATAATCAGAATTAAAAAAAAAGAACAATCGAATTTCAACTAAGAATAATGAGTTCTTTAAAGTGGAAAATTTCTTGTTGCACTTATTTAGATCAAATACTAAATGTTTGCTAGATTTCAGAATTTTTATTTATCCATAAGTACTATTTCTAGCGGGAATAAGAGGACCAGGCATTCTTATTGAATGATATTTTACAGTAATTATGACAATTTAACCCTTCAAAAAAAAAAAAAAAAAAAAAAATTATTTTTTGTAGGATTGCACGACATATATTTAAGTCAGTACTGGGTTTTACAGGGTTATTCATTTCATAACTACTCTAATGAAATGGGCTGTTCCTTAGAATTTTTTTATAGATAGTTCTTTAATGTTACGGTATACCAAAGATAAATGATGTTTTTAATTTTGAAATAACGAATCATTGAAAATACAATCGTCACCTGTTATTTTAATTTTTTCTCCTGCGTTCAGTAGGAGTCAATTGATCATCTGTACGGTACACTGGATTGTACAACAGTCGAAGCCGCTTTGAAATACTACAGTAATGAGTTTCAAACGGACGAGTTGTTTTGTAATGGAGATTTGTGTTCGTTAAGATAAAGATTCTGTTTGACACGGTCGTATGGTAACTGTTACATTACGAGTGAAGGAAAATGTCATTGTATGGTCGAGTTGAAGCATGACATTCTTTCGGAAAGGCATCGACGCGTTAGACGCGTGAGAGCGGAAGCGACGATTGTCCTGTGGTTTCCGGCAAGCGAGAACTTTCTTCCTTTGGCCGACACCTGAGCCCACTTCTTTGTCAACTAACCTGTACTTTATTCTGGAATCCATCGTTCAATTCAGTAATCCGCGCTTCCTGCATAAACAATTTTACATTTGGTAATGTTCTTTCGTTTAAAATGTTTTGACAGGCTTTTAAAATAATATTAACGATGTTATAATAACACGTTTACAAAAAAGAATTTTTAAATATATTCTTAAACATAATTTACTCTTTTTCACGTTTTATTGACAAGCTGAAAACTTTATAAAGGATTAGCTGTCGATAACAGTTATAAATGAAATTTACCTTTTACAACATTTTCGCATAAAATGATACAACGAATGGACGTTTTAGCATAATAATAAACAACATATTATAATGACAGTTTTAGAATACAAACATCAATAGCCTTATTTAGATAAAACCGTAATTCCCACTGACAAAACATATGGAATCCATATCTATTTATAAAAAATTCAGGACTACGCCCTTGGGATGGTAGCAGAATTTTGAACTAATAAAAATAATAATAATAATAATAAAAATATTGATAATATAATATTTAATATAATGTTCTGTTTGTAATTTATTATTATTATTATTTTATTTTTACTTTCGTATTCACTGCAAAGAATAAATCAGAAATTAAAACTTTTTAAAAAGATTTTTAAAAAATCTTAAAATATGGCATTATATTAAAAATAACGAATAATATCTTTGCGTTTTCTTCTTACTAACATTTTAATTTTTAAAATGACGTGAAAATAATTACAACAGCTGCCGGTCAGTTACAATGTGACTGACAGTACTAAATTAATACATCTTTTCCTCTTTTTTTTTTAACCTCCGAGACCATCGTTAGGTATTACTTCAGAGTATGAGATGAATGACAATTTTTCTAGCATGAGAAAATGTCATGTCTCACCGGGATTCGAACCCGGGACCTCCGGATGAAAGGCCGAGACGCTACCAATCGCACCATGGAGGCCGGCAAAAAATACATAAAGTTAATACATCTACGTAATTGAAAATTACTTTTTTATTAATAAAATATGGTATTTAATAAAAAATAAATTAAATCAGACAATTTTCTTTCCTTCAAGTTATAAAACAAACCTTACTCAAATATGTCAGTAGATTTATGAAAACCTACTACGAGAGGATGTAGAAATAGACAAAGAAACTGATCTATGTTTAAATGTGATTTCCCTCACTTAAGAAAGAATTTTCCGTCTTTGATCAGAAATAAATAGTAAATAAACACAACTATGATCAGTAACTTCATATTTTCCACAGTAAAAACAACAAAGCCATTAGGATCAGCTGTCCTCGTCTTACGTGTTTGGATCACATAATTGATTCTAATTATTTAATACTATAATTAGAATTTTTCAAACAATTCAATTGTTTTTATAGTTTTTTTTTCAGAAATAGTACAACTGAATTGTAATAAATCCAAAACAGTTCAATCATACTGAATATTATAATCTTCAAAATTTGAACTTCCATTAATTAATATTATCTGTCTAGACTCAAGGAAGTAATTTATGATTAACGTTTAAAAAAGTATCCTTTAATTAGTTAAAATAATCAGTATCTTTCGATTTATGGCTACACTTATTTACAATTCGGATTTTATGGCAAGACGAATTTGTGTGTACTTGATTAGTATAGTACTATGTACTACTGCCTGACCTATTAAAAAATTTTTCAGTCGCCTGAAAGTAGAAAAATCATAAAACGATGTTAAATATATTTTGTTGCGTGAATAAAAATAGCAAATTTATTTTAGATTACAGTAATTTTAACAAAAAAGTTATTAAAGAACGTATCGTCATTTAAAAATGCGTTGCCTTTTTTATTGCTCATAAAACATTTTCTTAAATTTTGATAAATAAAATAGAAACGATTCAAAAACTGTAATTCATGAGTTCAATTACCGGAAAAATATTTTCCACCGATTATTACGCTGATATCATCTTTCACTTAAAATACATCTCTAAATACATGCCTGAGGTAGTAATAAAAAAAATTCTATAAGTTGTACAGAAATTACATCGTTTAAAATGAACGAGAAGCATAGACGGTAAAATGTTTTGCATGTGATGTTTATTATAAAATATTCCCATTCGTGCGTAGATATAATTTTTATTGTACATATAACCTACCTGTAAGAACATTTAATTTACATTATGTGCGATAGATACAACTAAATTATTTTATTTGATATAAAAATATTTTTTTTTAGTATAATTTACTACAATGTTACTATTATATCTTTCAAATCTAAAATATAAATGTTACGTATTAAGTATTTTCTATGTATTTTTTATAATAGTTCCAACGAAAAGAATCTTAACTAGGACATGAGATTAAAGATTAAAAAGAAAAATTCTATTTCTATATTCTATATTTAATATTAAACATAGTTTAATAATAATAACAATAATAGAGAAATTTTAACTATAGAATCTTAACAAGTCTTTTAAAATACGTTGTAACTTTTAAAAGAAAAATATCCCATAGTCTATTATTTGCTAGAAAACGCAAAAAAAATTCAATAATTTTAGTTATTTATTTTCATTAAGAATGAAAATAAATTACTTAAGCAAATTTTCTTCTCAGCAGGTTAACAAGGCCAAATTTTTAAAGTTATTTTACACATGCAACCATTTTACCTATCAAATTTTAAAATGAAATGTATAAATGTTTAAATAAACTCATTTTCAAAATTAAACTTTTTTAACAGTAGGAGGTGACTCCCTGGTGATCAAAAAGTTCAATAAGAGTTGAACAGGATTAGAAGTGAAAAAAATGTACAAAATCAAATTAGTTTTACATCTTGATTTCTGTAACGGAGTTGAATTTAGTTTAGAATTTTTTTTAATATATCAGATACATTTATCCATCAACATAATGTAGAAAAATCTGATGTGGACAACACATGACTTCCTTATACGCCTAATAAATTACATTTACATATTTTTTTTAAATGAAAAGTACATAAAATTTTATTTCATTAAAAACTTCCGATATTTATTCTTTTTTTTTTTTATTGAATTATTTATATTCATCGTAAAATTTTGTTTACATTGAGAGGTTAATAACTATTAATAAATCAATATATTTAAATTAAAGAAAAAAGTCAAAAAAAAAAAAAAGAGATGAAGTCTGATTCGAACCGATGTGACTTCCCCTAAGATAAAAATATTTCATTAGTAAAATTTTATTTAGCTATTACTCTGGAACCAATGAAAATAAGTACCACTTATGACATATCGTTGAAAAGCTCTCAATGAGGACTTATTACTGCAGTTAAGACAAAGTTGAGACACTTTTGGTTCAGTCGATTGCAATCAAAAGGGGACATGCACAATTATACGTTATAACAGTCCTAAATCCAAAATTTCAACATCCTGCGGGTAATCGTTTCTGAGTTATGTGAGATACATACGTACGTACAGATGTCACATCAAAACTAGTCAAAATGGATCAGGGATGGTAAAAATGGATATTTCCGTTGAAATCTGGAAACCGAAATTTTTCGCGATCCCAATAATTCCTTTACTTCGTACAAAGAAATAATTAACTTGAATTCTTAACTATAAACTTAAGAATGCCATATATATACATATGTCATACATACAAAAAGGTATATATATTCTAAAAACATTGGTTTATTTTATACTTTTATAGTAACTTGAAAATTATTTTTAATCTTTCCAAACATTGCTCTAAGTAAAAAATAAATCTTATATCCTAAGATAATTGTAAAATTAATTCCTGTTTGGATTTTTTATTAAATTATTTAAGTAAGAAGTGTTTCATTAAACAGCCATTAAAATATTACATCAGTTATTCACTTTTTTATAAATTATTACATAATAACCATTTTTCAGTTTTCTGGGAAAAGAGCTCATGATACAATAAAATTATCTACAAACGTTTTGAATCTGCTATGTAAGAGTTTTCATTTCACAATGTACAAAATTCTTCCAAAAAATTAACAATTACGTTAATGTCTACATATACCATCAAAAGATAATTTAAACACAGTGAAACTTCCCGTAACGGACACTTCCCAATAACGGACTCCTCTTTATGCTGGACACTTTTAGATTCGCCGGCAGTTTTATACTGGTATTAATGGACAAATTACTTCTCAATAACGGACCGTCTAAATAACCAACGCGAGATATAAAAACTGTTCAATCAGTTCTGAAAAACAAACAGCAGGAATAAAAATGTAAATTTCCTTGTTTTATTATAGTTCACCACTAGACCAACCCGGTGGGTTGAGATTCGTCATCAGTTGCTGTACATGTGTATACTGTACAGTGAACACGTGTAATTTTTTTTTTACGTAAAAATAATTTTTTATTGTGGTACATTTTTTATACATACGTTCATTTTAGTGTATTTTATAAAAATCTATACTACCATTATTACTGCAAATTAAAATATTTCAAAATCGTAAACGCTTGACATTAAAAGAAAAACAGCAGTTATAAATATCTACGAAAAAGAAAAACTCATTGTGTATGATATGGCAAAACGTATTGAGGTCGGGAAAACTCAGATAAGCGATATCTAAAAAGCAAAATTGATATCCTAAAGTCATGGACTGAAAATGACAATCGATTAAGCAAACGTGCAGTCCTATAATCCCAGACATAGCGGTTGATAATTTGACTTATGAGTGGTTTTGTTGGGCTCTTGCTAATAATTGATTATTGTTTTGTTCCGGTCTCTGGAACTTTGAAACACAAGAAAGCTCTAGAAATTGCTGAAGAACTAATATACGGTGAGTTTAAAGCATCAGCGTTTTTTTTTTAGATAAATCCCGAATTATTCATAACGTTTCATATAATAATGTTTGTGATAATACTGGTGCTGTAGATGAAAATTTGGTGTCTGAGTAGAAGGAAATTCTCTAAAAGTATTTAATTTTATTCTCTTATTTTATTGGTCGATTACAATAGTACTTTTTTTTATTCAAATATGAACTTAAGAGGACAGCGTTTTATTTTCAGAAAAACAAAAAAAAAGACTTCAGTTTACAATGTCGAATTAATTAGCAAATAATTTGTTTTCTTAATTTTAATATACATGAAATAAATAAACAATGCTGTTCCATTCAAGATGTTTTTTTTTTTTTTTTTTTTTACAATAACCTAACAAAATTCTATATTCCTATTTTTCTGAATAGCAGACGCATCTAAAAATATAACGGACAGATTTTTGTTCCCGATCCATATCCGATATTGGGAAGTTTTACTGTTATTGCAAACTATTTGGTTTTTTTTGTGACTACTATTCAGTTAGGAATATCTTCACGCGTGTTCTTTCTTTTTAATAAGAGGTTGCCTTTTTGTTAAAAGATACATATTCAAGAGTAATAATGGATTAAGAAAGTTTTAGATTTATTTATAGAGTTTGTGTTTAGTGATGCAAAAATTTATTATTTTGAAAAAAAAAATAGTTTTTTAAGACAATATTTAGATTTCCGTAAATTCCTCTAAGAAATATGAAATGCTAAAAAAAATTTTCTATCTTGCTATTACTTTTCTCTTTATTTCGCTCTCTCCACCTTTTTTGACTTCTCTGATACAAACATTTTTTCTCTTTTTTTTTTTTCTGCGCCATTTTCATTTATTTATTTTAGAAATTATTCTAAATATTTGTATTCTAAATATTTATATTTATTCATAATTTTTCTAAATAATGTGAGAAATTTATTTTATTTTAGAATGTTAAAATACTTTGTTTTTTATTAACTTAACTTAACACGCAACATAAATTCTACGTTTATATTCGAGTATATGGCATGATATTTACTTGGATAAAAAAATTTCTCTATCTATCCGAGATTCGAACTCATATCTTTCCTGGCAAACCAGTTATGTGAACCAACCAGTCCGTCAAGAGGTTTTGCCTTGTTCATTTTAAGCATAGACTCCTATTAGATGTTTAACCTTTTTAACTTCCTTTCCCTTACCAAATCAATTTAAAGAAAGACATTTCATATCACAGCAATATATGTCTTTTTTGAAAAATTTTCTTTACAAAATTTTCACTTCAGTTAATTCATTTAGAAAGTGTTAATTTCGAAATTTATCAAGCAATCTCGATTTTTCACATATTTTTCCGTTTCACACATTTAAAAAAACGATATTCTTTGTCTTTATTCGTTTCCATACTCCAAATTTTATCGGTAAAAATACATTCCGTAAAAATAAACTAATTCTTATTTTTAAATCAGTATACCTAAATTTTATTTAATTTTTTTTATTAATAGGCCTCTTTTCTACACAAATTTTTCGGTTTCTTCAACTAATCTCTCTTTTATTCGTCCACCGTTTATAATTTTTCTACCATCTTTAATAAAATAATTTGCAATAAAACGAAATCGTCAAATTATACGATAGATTATAGATTAGTAATGTAATAATTTTAATATATTACTAAATAGTGGATAACAATAATTTTTTACACTAAATGGCTTAGAAATTGAATTTTAAGTAACTTTTTTAATAATTTTTGCAATTGCAGTCTGATTTTATTAAGTTTTATATTTATTCCTTATATTTACTCCACTGCGGTATGAGCAAGAGGCTTTTTTGTTTTTGTCTAAATTAAGGCTTAAGATATTAACAAGTTTGTTTAACAGTCTAATAAGAATTTACAAAGAATAAGAAATTTTTCTTCAGTTTACTAGTGTTAGACTCGGAGTTCGCGCTTGAACCGGTAAACAGTTGTCAAGATTAAGGTGTAGGACAAAAAGTGAAAATGTCAGAAGAAGCCTAAACGAAGGCAAAAGGTGTGTAGAAATCTCTGAAGGAAATGTTTATCGAGACATTTGTATCGGTGGCATCCTAACAGAAGCCTAGCTGATGATTGCGATATGTAATCAGTGTCTGAGGGTCAATCAGTGTCTGGGGGTCTGAAGGTCAATAATCTATCCCTGGTCATCAGGGATAGGAACAGAGGGGGAGGCAACCGGTGTGACCACAAGGTGAAGTATTCATCCTAGGCAGTCATAATTTACGTACTGCATTACAGAAAAAACAAAGATGTAATTATATAGCTTTTATTACCTTAATATTGGTCATAATTTAAAAATACCACCTAAAATAAAGTATAATTATTCAATCAAATACTATTAGCAATTTTGTAAATAACTGTTACTCCTAAATTATAAGTTAACTTATTTTAAACATAGTGATAAAATGTAATTCAAATAACAAATTACACTAAAGAAGGCATTATGTAATACGATTGATGAAAAAACCGGTTTTTGTTGAGATTAAAAACTTCGCTCATGACTTCAAGTAAATTATCTTAAATGTTGTGCAGAATTCTATTTAAATCATCGATTAAAGAAATGAGTACTCTATCAAAGTTAGTGAAAACTTTTTCTTAAATAATTTCCACATGATTTCATAATAAATATCATAAACAAATCTCTATTTCGTAATAGACAGTTTAAAATATTTTATAATAGAAATATTTATTCTTTATACATAATAACACACTTTTTTATAATAACTGCACTGCGCTCTCAGCGCAGTGCACTTTTTATGCAGTTAAAAAAGTAAAAAATCCAAATTTTTCGGATTTTGGGCTTTTTTGGACACTTTTGGTCCAGTCAATTGCAATGAAAAGGGGAGGTGCACAATTATATGTTACAACAGTCCTAAATCAAAAATTTCATCATTCTACGGCTAATCGTTTTTGAGTTATGCGAGATACATACGTACGTACGTCACGCCGAAACTAGTCAAAATGGATTCAGCGATAATTAAAATGAATATTTCCGTTGAAATCTGAAATTTTTCGTGATCGTAATACTTCCTTTACTTCGTACAAGAAAGTAAAAACAAAGTTACCAGTATGCATAAGTATGATATATCTTTTATCTCGCTATGTTGTATTATACATTAAAAAAAAATTAGTATTTTATAAAAAAATAATTTCCTTCATTTAA
Source organism: Lycorma delicatula (assembly GCF_047948215.1). Lineage (NCBI taxonomy): Eukaryota > Metazoa > Arthropoda > Insecta > Hemiptera > Fulgoridae > Lycorma > Lycorma delicatula. The sequence continues at coordinate 189,656,574 of NC_134457.1, read as the reverse complement.
GCTACACCTAACTCCAAATTGTTATTTTATAATTTTTAAAAGAACATAACATTTTATTTCACTAATAATTATTTTCATTTCTTCTTTTTATTATCATTGAATTATTATTTAATGTAAAACGTTTTTCACAATCACGAGTTAATAATTATTAAATCAATATATTTAAATTAAAAAAATAAAAGTTAAAAAATAAATTAAAAAATAGTTAAAAAAAAAAAGGAGATGAAGTCTGATTCGAATTGATGTGCCTTCACTTTAAGATCCAAATATTTCATTAATTAAAATTTTAATTCTAATTTTGATTGCAATCAAAAAGGGAGGTACACCACTAGATGTTACAACAGTGCTAAACCCAAAATTTCAACATCTTACGGCTAATCATTTTTGAGTTACGCAAGACACATGCGCACATACATACATTCGTACGTACAGTCGTTAAGCTGAAACTAGTAAAAATGGATTCATGGATGATGATATTTCCGTTTAAATATGAAAACCAAAATGTTTTGCGATCATAATACTTCCTTTGCTTCATAAAAGTAAGTAAAAAAGTTAAAAAAAAAGAAAAAAGGAGATGAAATTTGAAGACCGAAATATTTCGCGATGACAATACTTCCTTTACTTCAAGTAAATATTTACTCTTATATATCGCAATTATATGTGTAACTTATGGTAATGGTTGATTTAAGGGTTACTTCGGCTTTGGATCTGCCCGATAAACACATAAGATCACATCGAACTACAGGGACCTACTAATTAAGACTTAAAGCCGTATATGAAATGATGTAAACATTAGTAAATCTGTAGAATCAGATTTACTGGTTATTCATGTTATAATATATAATCTTACAATTAATCTTAGATAAATATTTAGTTCTTTCAGCTGTTGAAATAATACTAATAAATCCTTGACAACAAAATTCTTTTCAGATAAAATTTTTTCTTTCGGCATCTTCCACAAATAATTGATCACTCTGAAATAAAAACTGTAAAAATAAAGATTAATTAACTGTGTGTCATGTCTATGGTAAAAATAATTTTACCATGGATATGACTTGTAGTTATTTAATTTATTTGTTATACTCGAATGACTTTGAAAATTGTCATCCATTCTCATCGTTGCTGTACACGTTTTTGACAGAACTGAAAATATTAAATTTTAGTAAGCGATCTTATCTATTAAGAAGTTGTATAAGAATCCATTTATTTGTTTTACAAACACACACCCATATCGAACTGTAAACTTTTCTCACCTATACGAAAGATATCCTTTTTCTATGTTACATGGAGAGCCTAGTGTAATATGTAATAAAAGCAAACTGGAATGACCATCTACGAGAACAATGAATACTGCTTTTTATAAGTTTTCTTAAAGCAATGCACTTAGACGTTAAGTTAAATAACTGTTTTTATCACAAACATGTTTTGATAGAAAGAATTAATGTTATAGCAAGTTTTTCTAAGAGTTCTAGAAAAAAAATAATTACTCGTTTTATGAGTATTATAGTTTGTTTTGAAGAATTTTTCAATTTATTTTTTTATACAATAAAGATCATTAAAACTGAATTCGTAGTCAGGGTAAGAACAGGTATGTTCGTAGAAAGAATTCCTGACATGTTTTGAAAACCAGGCTAGAATTTGTCATCGTTGTTAGTAATTTTTTCTTTTGAAAAGTTCTGTTGTGTTGTTTGCCAGGGTTCGACGCACCCCTGCAGTAGCTGTAGCTCTTCAAAGGGCAGAATGTAGTGCTTGCTTTTGTCGAAGTGGGGCGGGGCAGCAAACAACACAAACGAAACCATTTAGTGGGATCCTTCATTAGAGCTCACCGCGGGGGTGAATTGTCCGGCGTCGTATAAATTTATTGAACCTTGCCTAGCGAGTGCCGCGTCTCTCCCTTGATAACATCTGCGAAAGCGTAACTCACAATGATGTAGAGATCCCCTCTATACCCTTCTGTACTCAATACTTCTCCAGTTTCTCTATTTAATATCGCAGCTCCTGATTTTTATGATCTGCCTATGTTGTTTACAGCGTCCCACAGATGCGAATTATTTTCCTGCATACATAGTACATTTCCACGACGGGAGATCATTCTATACTTAAAAAAGTCCTATTTGCTGACAAATCTGTTTTATATTCACTCATATCTGCTGAAGCGTAATTTTTTTTTTTAAATATAAGTGTTTGTTCTTGAAATTCATCTCTATACAACTGATTTTGCAAACCTTCATTTAAAAATTTGAATGTTTATATTTCTCAAGATTTATGATAGTAAAACTTAACATTTTAAAAATTTAGAGTTTACAAATAAAAATAGCTATGGAAGCTCTGAAGAAATGTCCTTCTTGTATTGTAGAATTCTAAAAATACAATTGTTAATAACACTATGGTTAAATTTTTCTCAATGAATCCATACAAAAAAAAATGAACTCAAAAACATATGAAAAGTTAAGAAATATGCTTTTTTAATTCAGAAATAAGTAAAATTAGACAGGTTAATTGTTACTGAAAAACTGTTTTTAAATGGTTTTGGATATTCTGAAAAAGAAAGGAAAAAAGGTATTAATTGAGTGGAAGGGTTTCCTCTTTCATGGATAACGTCTTCCTCTATCGATAATGCTTAAAATATGACGCAAAATTGCGAAAAACGTTGCTGAATAATTCTTAAAATTTAATATCTATTTACCAAAAGCTCTGGGTTCTAATAATGACAAATATTTATAGAATAATCAAAAGAGGTTTTTGGTCTCATTAAAATCATTTTAACGCAGAATAATTATAATTTTATTTGTTGATGTAATCGCAGTGGGTAATATTAAATGTAAAAGAATTATTAAAAAATCTTACTATAATATCTGACCTTGAATTTCCTGGTAATGCACCGAACCAGGACGACGTCCTGGGTCCTCTCAGTGGAGGTCGTCTATGTCCAGCAGGTACGCGCGGCCAACTGGAAATTGCGGCCAATCCACTGGAAAAACTTCATACTCTGCTTAACGCACTGGGCTTTTTTTATTTTTCTGTCATCTGAAACATGACACTGGTTAGTTTTGTTTATTAAAAAAAAAATTAATAAATATAAAAACAAAACCCGAATGACTAGGCGTGTTTTATTAATAAAAAATAAAAATATTAAATAGCGTTGTTAAGTTAAAAAGAGTGGAAAAATATAATAGAAAATGAAGGTTTTTTATAATGTAAACGTGCCCTTCAGTAATATAAGTATGTAAGAGAATAGCAAAATTGTTAATCTGTATCCTAGGGATTCTCATTTCATAATTTCATCACTTTAAAGTACATAATTCAAAATAACATTAGTTGAACAATTGTTAGTGGCTTTTTTTTCAACTATTGCGAGAAAAATTTCTTACCATTTCTCTCATTTTTCTTGTTTCTTCTTAGTTATATTTTGATTCTCTAACAACATGACTTGCACAGTTTCACTTATGCTCTTTTGCTGTTTATTTCACTTAAATTTTGTTGTTACATTACCAACTTATTACTAAGAGCTGTAAGTAGTAGAGTCAGATTGATTTTATTCTTCATTTTCATTGCAGATGCGTTTTGAAATTACTAAAATGATTTTCACCAACCACTTTTGAACAGTAAAACAATTAAAACATATTTACAACATTTTTAAGAATAATTTTTAATTTAGGATATTTTAGAAGGGTAAATTTTGTTTAGTTCTAATTTAAGGCACTTATATTTTCAGAGAGAATATCGTAAACAAATTAAAAATGAGTTATTAATAACTAAAAAATAATGGAACATGTTTTTATATAACCTAACGTTTATTCTTTAATTCTACATCAGTAATAAAATGTTTTGCTTGATAATTTTATTCATTTATTTGTTTATTATCACTAATTTATCAGATTCCGATTCAATTCTATCAACTTAATTTCAGTAAACTTTTATTAACTTTTAAACATCAATAAACTTTTAATATTAAGTTATTTCCAATGTCTAAAAAATTTATTTAGGCCTATGTCTTATTTATGCTAATATTTGCACAACTGCAAAAACCTTTACTCTCAAAATACTTTTCCAGAATAACAGTTCCTGAATGCCGTAATATAAATTATTCTAATTTTTTTTAATGAGATTTTCTTAGATGTTTCCTCCTGCTAAAATTCGATTTAAAAGTTCTTCACTTCAAACATTTTTTTACATCATCTAATTTTCTGCGGTTTGTTTTTCTTTTGTACTTAATTGCATTTAATAAACTGAAATTTGAAACTATCTAATTGCTTATTCTTCCAGGTTTCCTACACGTATTACATTTAAATAAGCGTATACGTGTATATACTGCATAAATATATTATCTGTTATATTTTTTAATTTGTCATTGATACTGTTGAAAATTATATATACTAAAAATTATATAACAATGCTCACTGTAATAATTTCGCACATTTTATGTTGTAACATTCCTGCTCAAAAAATATACTTCATTTTATTTATTTTGTCTGAATTTTATTTTTGAGTTAAAAAGCTTAATTGTTAAAGAGAGACAATAATTTCCTACAGATCTTTACTTTTTTTCATTTTTATATTTTTAAGTTTTTTTTTAGGTTTTTTTTGATACTAAATTTTGTCGGGATGACGGATAAAATTTTAATCTATATATATATATATTACATTTATTTATGTTATTTTGATCTTTTTTTTTATTTTAAGATTAAGATATGTTATGGATAACAGTGTTGTAGATCTGGAGAGTTCTTATTGATAGATTTGTTTTTCTGTGAGGTAGGTTTTACAGTTTAGGGTCTGTTCAAATTTAAAATTTTACATGACCTTTCTTTTTTACATTTTATTATTTTCTTTTGTTTTTAACCACAGACAGATATAATAGAAGTTTGTTCCCTTATCTTTATATAACATAATAAAAAATACAATGTTATTATGTGAATATCAAATATGTAATAGCAAAAATATAAATTAAATAAAAATCTACAGCCCTGAGGTAGATAATCCCCACGTCCGGAACACAACATCTATGTTCCACGTCCAGGGCGGCAACAGCTGTACCTTTGTACATCACATATAGCTGGCTAACGGGGTTCCGAGTAAATTCCTCGGTTATGCCTTGTTAAGTTTGACCTGGTTCCAACCTCAGGTCACTAAACGGACTGGAATTTTGGCTACCTGCAGGAAATGTAATAACAAACGATTTTGGAAATGGATTCATACCACTCTTAGAGCTGGCGATGTGGCGGCCAGGGTCAATGTTATTGCAGGTGTAACGGAGACCCTTCCGTTGTCCACATGCCCCCTGCGATGGCAAGCATGTAGCAATGGTGTCCATGTATGTCGGTGCATGGGAGCTCTGAAAGCTTCGGTGAGTAGGAGCCTGGAGTCAGTGCAGAGACTGCGCATCCGCTCTCTGCCAGGACATATGCCGGTTCCACCGGAGTACCGGATAGGACCTCCAAGGTTAGTAGCCCTGGAGTGGGGGTGTACCCCGGCGGCTAGCCTTGCTACAGAAGGGATCCACTGTTCATGAATATTGAACATTCAAACGTGGCAGAGGGTGCACGTAAACACCCTCGTTTAGAAACCTCCGATTCGCCGCAAGCGAAGAGGAAAAAAAGTAAAGAATCTGATAGGATAAAGAAAGATGCTGATAGGATCAGTAAAGAATTAAAGAAAAGTCTATTTGGCTATAGCGCACCAAAGCCAAGATTTTTAATTATTACAAGGGAGAATGGAAACTTTCAAAAAGTTAGTCCATTCCTTATCGCAAGAGAAGTTACAAATTGTGCTGGTGGTCCTGTCAAGGATATTCGTAAAACTTTTAATGGATTGCATGTCGAAACCATCAACGACTTGCAAAGCCAGAAAGTTTTGGCGTTGAAGAAGATCGGTGAATTTGCGGTTTCTGTCCAACCGCATAGCACACTGAACTCATCCAGAGGAGTTGTTGTTTGTCGCGATCTTCTTAATTGTACAGAAGAAGAAATTGTACAAGAAATGTCGAGTCAGGGAGTAACTCAATGTCGCAGACTTACTATGAGAAGAAATGGTGAGATTCTTCCTTCGGCCTCGCATGTTTTGACATTTAATAGGCCGAATCTTCCTGAAAAGGTACGAACTGGCATCCATCGGCTTGATGTACGAGCTTTCATCCCGCAGCCGATGAGATGTTTTAAGTGTCAACGATTCGGACACACAGCAGCAAGATGTGAAGCGCAGGAAATATGTATATGTGGAGAGAAAACACATGAGGGTTACCCATGTAAAGACCCTCCAACCTGCGTTAACTGTAAAGGGCATCACAATTGTCGTTCAAGAAACTGCCCTACATATAAATTAGAAACAGCAATTCAGGAAGTTAAAACGCTTCAGAAGGTAAGCTATCCTGAAGCAAAGAAGATTGTTAATAAGCGTACACCACGACCATCGACTTCTTATGCAGAAGCAGCGGCTGCCCCTTCCACATCTAAAATTAATGTGGAGCAGTTGCTTAACACGATGGCACCAAGTCTTGCGACGATGATTGAAAGAATCATTGATTCAAAGATTGAGTCGACTCATCAGAGAAAACAAAGTAAAGATGAGAAGGCTCATCCCCGGACTGACGCCGTTGACATGAGAGACACACCAGCGCCGTTTAAAAAACCAGCTAAATCTGCGATTGTAAAGTCACCAACTTGTGTAAGAATTAAAAATCTTGATTTATCTGACAAAGAGAAACAGATCGCTCCGTCGTGTAGTCACAAATCCAAAGAAATTGTGACAAAAAACCTGAATCTGCGGAAACAGAGGTGCAAGTTATTATAGAAAAAGCACCAGGCGCAGATGAAATAAAACCTGTACCAATAGAGCCTCCCAAAGCGCAAAGACCAGCTTCGGTGAGAGCATCTATTTCAGCCGGACCCAGTACTGCAGTAGAGATAGAGTCCGGCTCTTCTGCCGCGGAGACATCATCGCACATTAATTTAGATTCTTTAGCAAAGATGCTAACAGCGCCGGCGAAAGTTTCATCAACTGACGTCAGCCGAAGAACGTCACTGGCATCCGAAATAGAGGAAGACGATGCCATGTCTGAGGCCTCAGATACGCTGTCATCAGAGGTTGAGGCTGTCAGAAGAATGGAGACGTAAAAAAGGATGGCCGAAAGGAAAGCCTAGAAAGTAATTTTATTGGATCAGAAGTTATAAGAAAAGTAAAATTTTGATCATTTTTTTGACACATGAAAATGTGAAATTTTGAACCCCTTTTTTTATTTTTTATTATTTTTTTTTTTGAAGTGGGATGGGGCTAATGACCAAAGTAGTCGATGCCCCTAAAAACCTCAAAAAAAAAAAAAAAAAAAAAATCTACAAATAGAAATAAAACATAAATTCTGGAGCTTAGCAAAATATCTGTTAAGGATGGCTGGCGAGATTAGTACGAGGAGGTCTCGCTGTGAGGAATTATTACTTTGCCCAATTGTCAAGATTCTTCAAAATAAATCCATAGGTTTTTTTTTTATGAAATAACAACTTTAAATAGAACAGTAAACGAAACAGTAACTCTGAAACAGCCAAGAAACAATAAGCGCGAGAACCAAGCCGCAAAACCGGATCATCATAATGGGCCATCAAAAGATTAAGCACATGGAGCCTTTTTCGTCTCCTAACGTCCTCGTTGTTGCCTAGCAGATTCAAAGCGAAATGATTTATATGCTTATCCAACTTGGACACATATCTTGAAACTTCCTTTCGAACGTATGGAATGCCTACGAAATCGAGGATCTCAGTATTCCTCGCGAACCACGGCGCGTGGATTGTGTTCCGTAGAAGTTTGTTCTGAAACGGTTAAATGACCTCCACGTTACTGTTACTGACCCTTCCCCCGAGTTCAATCTCGTACGTCCACATCAGTTTCAAGAAAGCCTTGTAGAGCAGAACCTTGTCGAACAAAGAAAATTGTGATCTCTTACCCAACATCTTCTTAATAACGTAAAGCAACTTCCTTTTCTCCCTAACATGATCCCTCCACGTCAAACGGCGATCAAGGTAAAATCCCAGGTACAATTCCGCACTGACTTGAGGTATCCTTTTTTTCCTGTTTAGCCTCCAAGAATCACCGTCAGGTATTACTTCAGAGGATGAATGAGGATGGTATGTAAGTGAGTATGTGTAAGTGAAGTTTAGTCTTGTAATGAATGGTCAGGTCGACCATTCATGAGATGTGTTGTTAATTGAAACCCAACCACCAAAGAACACCGGTATCCACGATCTAGTATTCAAATCCGTATAAAAGTAACTGGCTTTACTAGGATTTGAACGTTGGAACTCTCGACTTCGAAATCAGTTGATTTACGAAGACGCATTCACCACTATACCAACCCGATAGGTTCACTTGAGGTATCCTGACACCGTTTATCCGAACCTCAGGGCAATCTTCCCTTGTGAATGCTACCTCTTATTTGATAAAATTTTATTAATTAGTTCAACTCAATTTTTATTCACTTACGGTTTCAGTACATTATTAAGTACCCAAATCATTGTTTTATTTCTTTTGAATCTATTTTCTCTAATTATTTCCTGTACTCTTATAATTTTTTTTTTTTTTTTTTTGTTTAATGCGTAAGATTATCTTTGCGTAATAACATATTCGTGATTAATCCCACAGTATATAAACTTAACAATCATGGTTATAAGTATATGCTTTTTTTATTTTTTTAAATAACTATCAAAATTTATAAAGTTTTTTTTAATAATTAAAGTTATTTTTGCGTTATTTCTTTAAATAATTGTGCCACACAATTAACTGTCATCTCAGTTACTGTTTCTGGAATCTCGTTAAATTTCAGATCAACCAGTTCTGAGACAGCTGTTATTTTTTTCCCAATTACCAAAGAAATTAATTACGTCCATTCAAATAATTCAGACAAAAAGTAATTAAAAATTTAAATAGTAACTCGAATCTGGTTTTTCAGCTGTATAAATCAGCAATAATAACTGCCGGTGATAACGCTCAGTACTTGCGCACTCAGTTAGTCTGAAATTACGGTTATGTTTTAATGTATGAGTTTAAGATATTTGCTGTGAGATTTTGAAAAAACCTGTACGACCAACTTTACTAGCTGAACTTCAGCAAGTAATCTTTTTCAGTTTTCTGAGGCAGATGTCCAAAATCTTGTCTGATGAATGGTTGGCCATAGACTAACCAATGGGAATTATAAAATTGTAACTGCCTATTCTAAAATAAAATTATTATGATGTTCTGAGGCAGTATATTCATTATATTTTAACAAAACGTTCAAAGCATGTGCATTCAACTTTAGTTAAATGTAAATAATTAATAAAATCCATAAATGGATTTAAAGCTGGTTCTTGCAGCGTTATAATACAGCTGTCATGACAGCTGATTGGCGATATAACTGTCCACATAATGCGCAATTCATTTGTAAACTTCACAGTCTGCATTAAAAATTAAGACAGCTTATTAAAGGAAATATCTGAATTCCTATGAAATGACACTTAAGAGAGATGTATTTAAATAATGTGACCTATATTTTACCTTACTGGAGGCTAGTAAAATATATAAATATTATATTAGATAAACAAATTATTAAATTTGTAATTTATAAATATCTTAATTAAGTTTGTTAAAGCCATTTAAATAAATTGAATCTAAAACATTTTAGTTTTATTGAATTCTGTTTATAACATTATAATCGCATACAAAAGAATAAAGAACTATTATATAATATTAAGTAAACACAATAACGAAATGTTTGAAAAGCTTTACTTTATAATTTAAAGATTATTTAATTATTGCTATTAATAATAATAATAAATTAAAGTACTTATAAAGTAATTTTTTTATTTATCCTTTCTACCAGCATTTTCTAATTCCCTTTTCTAAGTATCCTTTAATCAAGTTCTTTCTTCCATCTCTTGTGGAATTAGACTACATCTCCCATACCACATCACTCCAATTTTTTTAATCACTGAGTACACCCATTTCACTTTTGGTTTACCGCTTAGATATATACTGAACCTAAATGAGTAACGCTTTAAATATTAAAAAACCATTATATATATATATATATATATATATATATATATATAAAATATATATATATATATATAAAATATATATGTACTTAAATATTTTTGACTCTATCTCTTCTATGCAGCCTTTGAATAAAACGGTAGCCCATATCTGAATAAAATTCTGAATTAACTCAAAAAGTACTTAGATAAGAAATTATAATAAATAATTTATGGAGGTTTGTACTTTCAGATTTTCTGAAATTTCTATACTTTTAAGCAAAAAGATACAAAATGTTCACTCATACACCAAAAATTAACAGGAATCTGTGGAGCGAATTTCAGCTTTACAAATATACGAATGCAAAAAAATGATGATTGTATAAATTAGCTAGACAACTTCCATCAGTTCTCAAAAAAGTGTATGACTTATTTTTAAGGATTATTTCACACTGAAAGCAAGATACATTTTTTAATTGCGTGAGAAAAGAGTAGACTCAATATTTCATGAAAAATATTTTAAGTTTCAAAACGAAAAATTAATTTTAAATGTAAAATTAACTAATTTAATAAATTTTTAGCAATTTAATAAAATAAATTCTTTTTTTAAATTCTATTAATTAAGTCAAAATACTTAAATAAGATAATTTAGAATATATTTAACTCACTAATGCTTGGCCCTAATGAAACAGAATTTTTTTTTCATCGTATTAGATGTTTAAGATGTAATTCAATTTGGGCTATTCATCGGCCCAATTATTCTAATTTCACTCATTCAGTTATTACTAAATTAAAATCAGAATAAAAAATTTTAATGTCAATAAAAAATACAGAATAGTTCAATTTACGAAAAATTTTAAACGTTATTTGTTAAAATTTATTGGTATGACAGTTTATTTATCTTTTATAGAAATTTAATAAAAACATTTTCTATTCACTGATGAAGAAAGAGTTTGTATCTTCGACACAAATGAAAGGACAGCCATCGATCGGGTGTAAAATATGTATGTGAGTATATATACAAACATATGTGTATAGATACAACAAAACAATGTTTTAAAACCAGAAATCTCAAAAACTAGAGGTAAAGTGTATGTTCACTGTCCTTCATTTTGTAAAAAAAAAAATACAAATAAACTACAAAAAAGTTTTAAGTTTCCTATTCAAATTCCAATAACCGGCTACAAGTGCTCCTTCCTGTATTAGAAACCTGTGTCACTAACCACACTTCCTGTGCGTAGTTACCATAACAAAGGTTTCATTTACTCTACGTGTAATTTTTTATCACAGTAACCTAACACTCATTCATTCCTTAAAACTCCATCTGTTAATGAGGTCGCCGGCTTCTTTTGCAAATATTTTTAATGTGGTTACCGATTCATTATTATTCCTAGAATCCTTCTTAAGCGGAATTTTATTATTTTATGGACAATATATGTATATTATTATCTCACTGAAATAATTTCTGCAGGATTCCAGAAAAAGAAATAAAATAACCATAATAATTTTATTGTAAGTCTATTTTCATTGAAAAAATGTCTGAGTAATTGCCACATATCACGTTTATAAATAAAAGATAAAAAGACACCACAGTAACTTCAATAACGAACGTCAATAACCTACAACATGTTACCTTGACTGTAAATAGTTTTCTATTCTTTAAATGCAAGGTTATTTTTTTTATACACTCGTATAATACAAAATCGGTCTGCTAAATCCATTAAAAGTAATTATTTTTGTTGCCATGATATTGTGTTTGTCTACGTTAAAATGTGTTAGTTAATAATTCCTTAACTCATATACAACTCTCATAATTTCATAAAATTATTGTTTTAGCAGAATCGTTGTGATTACCTAATTCTTCTCTTTTTTAATACAAATAGAGCCAAATTTATAAATAAGATAACAGTAACAGGGTTTGTTATTTTCTCTTGTTTTCTTGTTTATTCGTATATAATAGAGTTATATTTTTGTATTACTAAATCTAGAATCGGTTTTGAGGTCAAGATCTGAGTGAGTGTAGAAGTGCTGGTAGCGCTCTCAGTTTTCACACTTCCGTTGAGTCCAAACTTTATGTTTCGTTGTTTATTTTCGTTAGTAGTTGTTTCGTTTGTTGTTTTGAGTTGTTTCGTTCGTGTTTTTTTTTCTTGCGTTTTTCATTCTAGTTCGTTTGTTTAAGTTAGTTCCGTTTAGATTAGTTTGCTTTGCGGGCTACATTTGTTAGCCATGATTTTATATACCGTTAGTTTATTTCATTTAATTTAACGTTCTGTTTGCGTTTACTAGCGTTTTGTTGTTGTTTAAACCAATTATGGCGTTTTTATTTATTTAATTTTTTTTTTTATAAATTAGACTACCCTTGTTAAGGACGACTTACCTTAGCAACACAGCTGTTATACTACTGTTAAGTTTGTTGTTTACATTCAAGATATAGAAGTTCTATAGTCGAACTATCTTGATTAGTTTCAGGTTAAATTATTTTATACAGTTTACGTTATTTGTTATGAACTCTGACCGATCCCGATCGGTCCGACGGTACGCCCCCACTGCCCATGGTGATAGTGATTCTGACAGTGCGGCAAGCACCGAACGTGAAGTTCATCGGCGGTCAGTTGATAGGCACCTAGAGGCTGCTAGAAGGAAAATGGTGCAGGTGGATGTGTCTGGGAGTCGCCAGAAACGAGCTGCGGCCCAGCACATGGAACTAGTGAACATCCCCTCCCGGCTGTTTCTACTGTTTCGGTAGGAACAACATCAAAAAGGCGGCTGCGGCTCTCCCCTCCGAGCGGAGGAGCAAAAGAAACCTAGGGCAGCAACTGTGAAACTGTGAGCTCTTCCGTAGTTAGGCGGGGGGGGGGGGCGACCTGGCCGGGATTCTAGTGGACCGGTCCCGATGGAGGAGACAACAAAGACGGTCTCCAGTATAGAAGAGGATCCACTGACAAAGAGTGCTCATTTGGCGGTCGGGGCTGCAGGACCAGTAGCAAAATATGAGTCCCATCGTCTTTGCTTGTGGAGGGCCTAAAGTTGGAACAGCCCCATCCATGAGGGGTGGGCCGCTTAGATGTACCACTTTAGTTGATTGGACAGGGACTCCACTGGGTCTTCAACAGGAGGGGGCAAAATTAGACCTTAGTCCCGTTGAGAGGATCCCTTGGGGTCCCCTCATTAGAGGTATGGAGTATAATTAAAAGACCAGGTCCCGGCTACCTGGGTGGAACTTTAGTTCCGACAAGGTAGTTTGAGACGATGGCACCCTCTGGAACTGAGTAAATGCTTAATTGCGAATGCAGCTTCGACGGGGGGATAAACTATTGATGTATTCAAAAAATCTAAAATTACGTTATTTTTTACCATTATATAGAAACGGAAATTGTTTTTCTAAATTTATCCATTTTAATATATATGGCATTGGCATGAATAAATTTGAATAATTTTATGCAGTATATCGCAAATGTATTTTTACAACAAAATGCCTATCACTATCGGCAGTATGAAATAATATTATATTATTTATGAATAATATAATAGAAAATAATTAATATAATAATAACAACATGCTATTATTATAGATCTTCTATCTTTTAATTCCATGTTTGTATCAAGGTACCAAATTGATTTAATGATGTGCAAGATAAATTTTCATTCCGTCTGCTGTTTTGTAACATTTTCATCACCCAGTAGGATTTGTATAAGATTCTAAAAATAATCAGATTTTTGGCTCTTACCTGATGAATAAATTTTTATTTTAATGTTTCTAATTAGAGGACCAATTAAAAGAGAAAAATTATATAAGGAAAATAAACTACAACTGCTCCAAATAATTACAGTTGATGTTTGTTTTTTTTCACTGTAGATTGTTATGATCAGAGTTTCATCTGTACCCATTAAAACTTTTTCAAAGGAATCAAAAAAATATTTAACTACAAACTTAAAATTTAAAAAGCTTTTTCAGAAGAAGATATTTCAGAAAAATATTTTTAAAAAACTAATTTTGATAACCTCTTAATTCAATTTATTAATATTCATATCACTGAAAACAGAAATCACTGATTAGATATAGAAACAAGTACAACAGGAATAATTTAGGTTGGCCGGTGCATTACGTAATTCCTGAAAGTTAAAATCAGCGTCGATAGGATTTTTACTTTTGTAGAATAATTACTGTTTCTTTTATTACTGAAAATTCATTACAGGTTGCAGAGTGATCGCTGATTTCATACTGGAAAATCTGGTTAATGAATAGTTAAAAAAATAACATCGATTGAGCGGAGTTAGGTATGTCATTCACTCGATCTGATAGCTTTAATTTATGCACCGTAACGAAGTCGAAATAGCTGGAGTAAGTAGTGTATGAGCAGGCTTTTAATAAGAATTATCGGCTAACCTACATCATTTCAGCTGTATTAGTAGTATATTGTAAGAATTCCTGTACTGACACATATACTTCATACATGTAAATTGGAACCATGCATCATGTATGTACTGGCACTAAGAGATGCTTACAAATTCAGTGACTGATGTAGTAAACAGATTTAATAGTATATTACTTGGCTTTTGGGTCTGATGACATTATTAATTAATTTAATTAATCATCATTAATAATATTAACCAATTATAATCGATGTCTCGTAAAAAAGTGTTCCGGCACTGAATATCTTCTTTTTTCTGTTTAGCCTCCGGGAATTTCCGTTCAGGTATTACTTCAAAGAATGAATGAGGATGATATGTATCAGTGTAAATTAAGTATAGTCTTATACAGTCTCAATTCGATCATTGCTGAGATGTGTGGTTAACTGAAATCCAACCACCAAAGAACACCGGTAACCACGATCTAGTATTCAAATCCGTATAAAAGTAACGCCACTGAATATCTTGTCAGTCTAATTCTTTACTTTTTCGTTTAGAAATACCACTAATTCTATTCTCAAACAGTACATCTATTTGAGAACAGAACGATGTTCTCATGGATTAGTCGCGTTGCTCTGCCAATTTTTCCTTTCTATTAACGTTTTCTACAAACTGTTGTTAAGCAATGTCTGTACAAATTTTATTTTTTAATTTCAATTTTTTGTTAATTCTCTCGTATTGCTTTTAAAATATATTTACAATACTTTTTGGCGTTATTATAACCTATTGTACTTATAAATTAAAAAATTTATTATTAATGCAATTAGAGTACATTTGAACCCTTTACGATCAAAGATTTTTATTTCAATTAAAACAAGATGAAGTTTTTTTTTGGCACATCTGCTCTAGTCAATGTCTGTTGCATAGCATAAATTTTATTTAAATAATCTTTCGAATAAATTTTTTATATTGCTTCAGTAGAATAGCTTTAGAAAGGAAATTCATGTAAAAAAATTTACCCGAAATTATAATCTACACTAATCGGGAAAACAGTTGGCGTAAAAATATAAAAATACTATCATATAATTATTATTCTTATATATTATTTTTAATGAGCGAAATGTCAATGTTATCTTTAATATTAATTTGTTGAAATTCCCTTTATCTTTCAGTTACAATATGTAAAATTTCATTTTCTTAATAATAAAATAAATACATTATAACTAAAGTATAAAATAGTTTAACGTATTAGAATTCAACATTGAACATTTCGCCTGTTGATTATGCAATCTGCGTTACATGTCAGTTTGCTTATCTACTACCCAACCCCTACTAGATATTATCCCAGTTTGTTTCGCTATATAATACAATTAAACCATGTTTTATTAATTAATGTAATGATTACTGTGGAAAGCATTGTTGAATGTGTTTATTATTACATAAAACTGTATTTTATTTAAAAGAGTGATCTTAAAAAACTGATTATGTTTTATATTTAAAACAAAATTGGTAACAAGAAAGTTAGATCACTCTACAATCTAGTTTTTTTAATATCGTTTTGTTAATATTTAAATTAATTTTCTTAATTACATCATGGCATAATTATTAGTTGCAACAGACATACAGTCAATTTACTTATTTTTTTAAATTGTTTTTTATAATAGTATTAACTGTAATATAAAAAAAAACTATTAACATTAAATTAATATAATTGAAATCCCTTATTTATTAGAAACAGTTAAATTTTGTGTCACGTGAGACAACAGTTTATTTATTGCAACATGACAAACTTAATTTATTTATGCTACATAAATATTTATCTCAAATTTCACTAAATATTTATCGATATTCAAATTCTGGTCCTTTTAAGATAGTTTATTCTCAGTTGTATGGAATTATAATTTATGAGGTCTAAGATGTTTTTTTTTTAAAAATGTTACTATATTTAAACATTCAAATATATCTTTTTCTTCTCTAATTTAATGAAATATTTAAATAAACTTCGTTATCTAAGCTTCTCCTAGATATTTCCAATTATGGTGGTTGGTAACACATCATTCAAATTTATTTCGTTATCACAATTTTTAATTTTTTTCCCAGATCTACCTTTTCCTATCATTCTTAAAATATTATCAAAAATTAACAAAATTGTTTTAAAAACAAGTTGATGATGGAATACAACACATGTAAATATAAAAATAATAAATATCTTTTTATTAATTTATTCTTTTTTTTTTTTTAGTTTTCGGTAGGGTATATCTGCAACATATCCCTAGCTACATTACAAATGCTGTATTATTGTGATTGAACATTAAAATATATTACTATTAATAGTGAAATTCCTAATTTATATATTATTTTTCCAACCCTAGCAGAATAATAGTGTCTCAGTTTTTCGTTTAATCAGACTTGGTATTTTTCATTCGTTAAAAAGTTTTTATTTGCAGATTCTATACAGACGCTTGAAGTTGATTTGTCAATTAAAAAAAAATATGTAAGAAAAATTCTTTCAGTTAATGAGCTTAAACCCACCGGTTTGATCTAGTAATGAACGCGTCTTCCCAAAGCAGCTGATTTGGAAGTCGAGAGTTCCAGCGTTCAAGTCCAGTTAAAGGCAGTTACTTTTATACGGATTTAAATACTAAATCGTGGATATCGGTGTTCTTTGGTGGTTGGGTTTCAATTAACCACACATCTCAGGAATAGTAGACCTGAGACTGTACAAGACTGCACTTCAGTTACACTCATACATATCATCATCATTCATCTTCTGAAGTAATATCTGAACGATCAATCCTGGAGGCTAAACAGAAAAAAAAGAAGTTAATGAGGTTAATAACATATCGCTTTGTGAATAATATTTAAATTAATACTCTAAATTACATCATGGCATATTTATTTTCTATTACCTATTTAATTTATATTAACAGTTAAGTATTGCCAGTAAATTCCTTAAAACAATTTATATATATATATATATATATATATATATATATATATATATATAAGCGAGCGAGCGCGTGTGTACCAAACCGTGTTTAATGGGGGTAGTGCCTACTATTTCCAAAATCAGAATTACACACAATTGAATAACATTAGCAGAACGTATAAATATACACCAGCATATCTAAACCATCAACGCTTATTCTCAATCCCAAGTGCCGCTGATTGAAAAATTCGAGAAATATCTTCCTATTTAAATTGTAGGTTTCAGAATACTACTCAAGAAAACCCTTACCGCAATCCATTATTAATATTTTAAACTATAAATTTATAAATTCTATTGATTTTTTTTTTTTTATTTCATGCAAAGTTTTATTTACAAAAAATATTAGAAATTAGTTAATAAATTAAATGGCTTAATTGAGATAGTTCCCAGTGAAACCTTTCAAAAACAATCCATGTATATTTGTATCTATTTATATAATACGAGATTACAAAGTAACAAGTCACAGTGACATGATTTTAAAAGTACTCTTTGGCATCTGCACGTAGTCTGTAGTGTAAATGTAAATTTACCGGTAATGTATATCCTTGTACAGACTCAGGACGACCACTCCGGAGATTTGTGATTAATTGAACCCCGACCACAAAATAACAACGGTATCCACGATCTAGTATCCAAATTCCTATAAAAGTAAATTACCTTTACTAGGATGAGTATCTTAGAACTCTCGACTTCGAAAACATCTGATTTACGATGACGAGTCAAACTCCTATACCAAACCTGTGAGGTTTATGCACACACTGTTTTTATTATGTAAATAAAGATATACATTATAATATGAAAAATATATCATACAGAAATAGTAAAAAACAGTACTCTTTAAAATGAACACAACAAAACAAAATCAACAATTCTGAAAATATAGTGATGAGACGAAAGACAACAATCTTGTTTGGAAGAAATTCTTAAATTAAACAACATTATCTCCTAGATCCAGAACGTGGAGAAGTTTCAAGCGTCTAATACCTTCAGTATATTACCTAGAAAGTTCACAGCAAGATGGTTTCATGGTTGTTAAGTCATAATTTATACTTCAGTCTAACCGTTGAATTTCTTCATCAACGTACGGCAACCCCAGATATCCATGGTTCTAGCTGTTCCCCAAAGTTGGACACCGTAAGTTCATACCGATTTCAGAAGTACATTGTACAATAACTATTTGTTTGAAAATGAAATAGACACCTTCCCCCTAATAACCAACACATCTGTTTAAATTTAACTTCAAACCTAAATAGTTTACGTGGTCAGCATGGGGGATAAAAATTCCATCAAGATGGGTGGGCAGTCTTCTTTCCTCATTGTAATTGTTACATGGCTAGATTTCGCCGGATTAATTTTAAGTTTCACTTAGTTAACCTCCCGTTGATTTGATTCAATTCAGACAGTAATTTTTGTGTGGCTAGTGCTGGGTCGTCGTCGACCGCCAAGATTGCCGTGTCATCAGCAAACGAGACAACAGCGACATCATCGCAAGATGGAAGATCCGCAGTGAAGATAGAGTATAAAATCGGTCCAGAACTGAGCCTTGAGTTTTTTTTACTGAATGGCAAAAAACTCAGATAATTCTTGACTATGTTTAATCTGGAAGAAAAGACCACCCAGATATCTACTCAGAAATAGGTAAAATAGATGAAGTTCAACACTAATTATAAGGTAAACCAGGTAACCAGACCTTATCGAAGGCCTGCTTGCTGGACTGCCAAAAACGCTGCTGAACATTGTATTTTTCCCCTAAACACCTGATGGTGATATTAGAATTCTGTGCGTTTGTTCTATAGTTGAATGACCCTTTCGAAAGACAGATTAATGCTCAGGAATAATATGTTCCTCCTCAAAAAAAACTTCAACCTTCGAAGAAGGCTTGTTTATTATCACCCCTTATGTTATGGGGCTGAAAGACCGTTCTTAGATACTCAGCAAATAAGTCAGCCATTTGGCCGTCGCTTCCAGCCCACAGTCCATTTCATTTTCTCGATTTTTAATATATAATACAACTATTATCTCTTGAAGGCTTTAAAGAGAACGAGTAACAGGCTTATAGGCCTGTACGAAGTCACTTCATGCACGGGCTTACCCGATTTTGGAATCACTATTTTCTGTAACACTTTCCACTCAGATGGAAAATAAGTCGTGGGAAGGATGCCATTAAATAATTACGTTATGTATAAGATTGCCTTAAATAGTAACTAAATCAAAACCTGATGCTTTTTTTAAATTCTGGGCGTTGTTGATTCCGTGCATAATTTCTATCGATGAAAGAGAAATTAATTGTTTTATAGGAAAATACAGAGGAACCGGGCTATTTTAGTATTCAAGTATTTCTTGTTTATTATCACCCCTTATGTTATGGGGCTGAAAGACCGTTCTTAGATACTCAGCAAATAAGTCAGCCATTTGGCCGTCGCTTCTAGCCCACAGTCCATTTCATTTTCTCGATTTTTAATATATAATACAACTATTATAAGTGCAGCTAACAAACGCTACTTATCGCCAAAACAACAGCTATTGTATAATTTTTCATTTTGTTCTACTATAGATTTTTTTCACTGTCAACTTAAAACGTTTCTTGTACTTCTTAAACTTAGAAGTTTTCTTCTTCCTTTCCAAATCTATTACCTCTTCTTCACTCGATTCTAAACTATTCCTTCGATTCGCCTGCGAATACAAAGGCTCCCAGGACGACGGTTTTAACGTGGATCCTCTGCCACGGATGTTGTGGATGTTGAATAATCCATAGCCTATATTTTCGCCAGTCGACATGTCTCAAGGTGCGGGCGGAGAGACGGATGGGCGTGCCCCGGATCATAGATCCTCCCTGGGTTCTCCCTGTCCGCCACCACTTATAGATTTAACTCAGATCGAGGAGTAAGTTACTGCCTGACCCGCGATACCGACATCCTAGGGCTTGCATGTAGCAGTAAGGGTTCCGATACCCTTACCCATGGGATAATCTCTGCCAAAGGCCGAAGCAACTGATTCACACTGGATGGCGCAAAACTTCGGCAGAACAAGATTCCAGCAGCCCATCCTCAACCCGGCTCCACAACCAGGAAGAGGGATGAGCACTCTCCCCGTCCGCACACCGCCCAGCATCGGTAAAAAAGATCACGGTCATGCCTACCAGCCCCGCTGCAAGCAGCGAAATTATTACTAATTAGTACTTTTGTGTTTTAGACTTGTATTCTTTATATGTGTGTAGCAAATTATACTATTTAATATGGTATACATTGTATAATACAGATATTCTATTTATAGTATGACCTGGTTATATGGAAGATGTACAGCAGCGAACAAATTAATCCGAAAATTGAGAATTTTTGTTCTGTTGTAGAAAATTTTCATTCTGTGGCAGACAGCTTGCTGTTTGGTGTTTCAGGTTATATTGTTAGTTTACATACAAACAGAATTAGTGGTTTTTGTGCTTTTATAATTCATTGTGAATTAGTTTTTGTAGACCTTGTGAGTTTCGGTTAAAAGTTTTTTATTCGTTTCTAGTTAATATAATGGATATAACCCTACAAAAGCGGTCAAAAAATTGTTGCTCTGTCACAACACACAAATAAGATGATTGCCAGTGAGTGTAGTGTGGGATTAGGTACTGTAAATGAAATCGTGAAGAGGTTTAGAAAACACGTTCCATCTCTCCAAAGAGAAAAGGAAAATGTGGACGGAAAAAGAAAACCACGCTGCACAGGATTGATTACTATTAAGAAAAAGCATAATTATTCCACGATTGTCAGCTGGTGACCTTAATAGGGACTTGAGAGCCAGTGGAATTAATGTTTCTGATATGACAGTTTGTAGAAGATTGTTGGCAGTGGGAAGGATTGCTCGGGAAACTAAAAAGAAGCACTTACTGACACAGATTATGAAGACAAAAAGACTTCATTGTGTAAAGGAAAATAAAGAATGGACTATTCAGATACGGAAAAAAGCTATTTTTTTTAGATGATACTCATTTCTTTGCCCAAGGGGAGAAAGTAGCCTACATTCGTAAGTCAGAAAATGAGAAGACTACCACGCCAGGAAACCTGCAACAAGCTCCCAAACACCCAGCCAAAAAGATGTTTTGGGGTTGTTTTACACATGAAGGGTCAGGACTATTTATGCCTGTGGATGGGATGATGAAATCCAACCAATACATTAACGTATGCCAAAAAAAAAATAGTCCCACTTATGCAGAGGAACTTGGAAATCGTTTTCCAATAGGACCTCGCACCATGTCACACGACAAACAAAGCAAAAGAGTTCTTCAAAAACCAAAAACTTTGAGTGCTCTCGTGGCTAGGGAACTCCTCCGACCTGAATCCTATTGAAAACTTATGGGCAATACTAAGAAGAAAAGTTGGGAAAATGAATTATAGCACAAAAACTCACCTTATTAGTGCAGTGATACAGGTTTGGTTTCGAGATGAAGAAATCAAAAATCATTGTTCTACCTTAGTAGAATCAATGACAAAGAGGATTAATGAGACAATAAAAAACAAAGGACACCTAAACTATTAAATTTGAAAAAGTTTGACTATTAAATATTTTTTTCTTTTAAAAATAAAATCTTCTGTTAAAATACTTTCTTCGGATTAATTTTTTCGCCGCTGTAGGTCCTGACTTTGTTTCAATTACGTAAAAACTCACTTCAACTCGTCCCCTGAAGTTCTACATTTGTTCATTTACCCCATTTTTGGGATTTTTTTTTTAATTTTCCCGTAAAATTTAGTGTTAGTTTTTAAATGTCAACCAGCACCCAGCTATTAATGTTATTTAGTTTTTAATAAAATTAGTTTTTATTAAGTCAGTTCAGTAGGCTATAACTGTGTTAAGATTGTTCCTAAAATATTCAGATTGACTGGTAATACCCTATTTGTAATTTATTATGATTTTCCGCCACATTATAATTACAACAGAATAAATAATAACAATACAACCTTAAAATTATTGAAGTATTGGATATTTATAGGCAGCTAAGAATGAATTGACTATATTTTATATGTAATATGACTTATAGCGATTTTTGTGGTATACAATATTATTTATCTATTTCTTTTCCTAATCAATTTGTATGTTTCTTATTTTTATTACAAGAAATAAAAACGTATTTATATAGAAAAAATAATTTTCATTTACTAGTTTACTTTTAAGTACTGCTAGATAAGAAATAACGGAAATGTGATACGTTATCTGAAATAACATATTTACTTGATAAATGAAACGAAATAACAGTAAATTGTTAATAATATTGACTGCATTAATTTTTTAGAAAATTATTGACTAAATTTTTTAGGTTAAATCAACATACCAAAAAAACTTTTAAATATGTATATTAAAGCAACCAAGGAATTTACTTTTAAAGCTGTTTTAAGTGTTATTTACAAGCTGGCTCTATATGGGCATAAACTCACATTATATGAGTGTAAAATATAATAATAAATAAAATTATCCGTGTTCTGTGCTCATAACTTATATAGAGCATGCCACTTATCTGTCTAACTCTTGTTGAGATCTTTTTTTTATTATCTTAGTGGCATTGTTTTATGTGATAATAAATATTTTTACACTGATGTTTCAGATCCTATTTTGTTAAAGCAATCAAGTCGAGTTACCTTGAAGATAAGGAAAAGGTAGTTTACCGATTAGCCGGTTGGTTTTTGTCTGAAGCATCACGTCGACATAGATGGAAAAACAGGTGAGGTTATTAGCGTACTTTACTTGAGAATCGTGCTGTGTAGAGCTTCGTTAGGCACGTAAGAGTTGAACCCTACAATTTGTCTTAGAATTTTTGATTGAATTGTCTTTTTTTATCTGACGATTTTAATGCATCTTACATTATGCTTAACTGTACGTACAAATGAATTTTTTTTAAATGTAATTTTTTATTTCATAATGAAGGTATATTGATAACAATTAGAAATTACTTATATCTGTTAGGTAATTTATTTTTATTAAAATTACATCGATCAGCTTTATTTTTAGAAACGTCGTAAAACTGGAGGGGAATGACGGATGTGATTGATTTGTTTTCCTGGATGAATATAAATTTTACGCCTTTATATTTGCCATTTACTAAATGCGGAAATATTAATGATCATTTAAAAAATAACCAGCCAGTTTTAATGATAGTTTAATAGAGAAAATCTAAGATATCCCTCTAAAATCAGCAAAATATCATTTTTTAGAACTATTTAAAGGATAACTGTAAAATATAAATAGTAAAAAATTGTATGATATAAAATAAAATAAAATTTGGAAATTATGTAATAATTTCTTATATTTTTGCAAACAGAACATCCTAAAGGCTGGTTGAATCCTAACCAAATAAGACAGTATTTAGTTACATATTAATCTGCAGTGCGTTCGGAAAGTTGCTGTTCACTGGAATTATAAAAGTGTAATGACGAAACTTTCTTAATTATTACTTTATATTTTTATTTCATTATTTATAGATACGGATAATACAATAATTGGAATATTTTATAAAAGGTATTAAAAATGACCTCCTCCAACATCAATACAAAACTGCACACGTTTCAATTTATTTTCAGACCCTTAAACCAGCTTATGTACAAGAATATCTCGTACCTATGCCGCTACTTTTAGTTCGTCAAACGTGCATGGTCTGTTGCGAAATACTGCTTGTTTCTTTACCTCCCGCAGAAAGTAATCTGGGGAAGTCAGGTAGGGTGATCGTGCAGGCCACAAACCCCTCGAAATGAACCGTTCAACAAAGACATTTCGTACAAAACTCATTGACCGGTTAGCTGAAGTCTCTGTGGCTCCACCTTGTTGGAACCAACCGTGTTTGATTTCCACTTATGTTAACTGACTAATGAAGCTTGTTAAAACAACACAATAGCGATCACTATTAATTGTATTTTTTTTAAATTGGACCCACAATGCGCGTTCAACTTCACCGACCAAGACTCCAATTTTCGCTTCGTGTAAAAATTGTTCGTGTAATTCATGAGGGTTAATTGTCGACATCTACCATGTATTTTGGGAATTAATATATCCTCCCAGATGAAACCACGCTTCATCTGTAAATAAAAACGTAATGTCGATGATACCTACGGAATTTTGGTCAATAAAACGTTTAAACTTTTGGCAACAATTCAGTTTGGTATGATTTTTGATCAGTTGATTTCAGTTCTTGATCACACATTACTTTGTAAAGGAAATGTTTCAGTTCTTTTCTTACAGCTTTATGTGCGGTAGCAAGTCCGCACATATAACATCATCTTGCTGTTATGCTAACTTACGCATTGACTTTCGGCCATAGCATCCGAAATATCAAGCAGCTTCTGTTCATTTAGTTTAGATGGTCTTACATTTCGATCAGTGTCTTCAACAGAGCGTGCTGCCCGAAAATCTTGGATAAGAGTTCGAACTGCATTGCGATGAGAAGTATTTAGAAAGTTTTCAGAAAATTTGTGCTTCAGCTAAACCAGTATACTTCTGACCTTCGCGAAAGACGTTTCCAAAGATAAAAATGAATTCCTCTACCCAAATAACCATACGTTACTCGCAACTATTAATTCCGATAAACGAAACGAAGCACGTTCAATCACATATCAACAACTGGTTTATTATTGAGCAACTGGTTTATTATTGAGCAATGCCCAACGAACCCAGAGAGCAACCAACCTAACGATGAAAGAACAGAATGCACCACATAATTATGTGGTGCATTCTGTTCTTTCACAGTATACTGCACAGCGACTTTCTGAACGCATTGTATAATTACATAGAACTAAGCTCTTCCATGATATAACATCATATTGCCTTGAAGATTTAATTTTAGCCACTCTTTTTCTACTGATGGCATGGTAAATAACAGTGCAATAAAATTTCTAAAGAAAAAGGTCAATAAAGAGAAAATGCTACGCAGTATTCGCCATACAAGGCAAACAACTACTCAGATGAATATTCAAAGACCCTCCAGCTAGTAATTTACATCCCTCCCATAAACAGTCGGTAAGTCGTAATATCTTTACCAAAAATGGTAAAAGTGTACATTAGGCATTAACGACATCGGGTGGTCAAAAAAAGATGCACTGTAACAAGTTTCCCTAAATGCTAAATATCTCCTACATGCTAAATAATTATCCGAAACAAATTTAATTTCCTAAGGAAAACCATCGACTATTCCCAAAATTGTCTGGTATATGGAAGTATCCAACTGAAATATAAACAAATCAAGTAGATCACCATTAAAGGACAACTGGAATTTAACTAAACAATAATAAAAAATTATACATCTTTTTTGTAACAGCCAGGTGACATAAATCTGCAAAGAGTTATTGTGGACTCCAAATAGAATTTTAAGTTCATTTAATTTTCTTTCTACTAAGTCCGTTCCAATTGTTAACATTAATTAATTATGAATTTTTCTTTGCTATTTGAATGCAGTTATTTTTATATTATTCATAATGAGTCATGAAAGAATATTTAATATTATTAATAATTTAACAACACTTATTTTCTATCAAGATTACAAAATTCCCTTCAACTTCAAATGTAAGATATTAAAAATCCTTTTAGTAAAAAATATACCTAGTCGTACAGTACTTTTTTGAAGGCCAGAGATTGTTTTTATTATCTACAGATAAGATAATATTTTTAGGAATTTTTTCTTGCTTGTAAAACTGATTTTGAGTAAAAATATTCAAGCATTTATGAAATCTATCATCTAAACAATAAAAATCGGCTTTTGTTTCATTTCATAATTTTGGTTGTACCAGCTTCTACCT
The DNA here is from genome assembly GCF_047948215.1 of Lycorma delicatula. Classification (NCBI taxonomy): domain Eukaryota; kingdom Metazoa; phylum Arthropoda; class Insecta; order Hemiptera; family Fulgoridae; genus Lycorma; species Lycorma delicatula. The sequence goes on along the minus strand of NC_134457.1, from coordinate 189,630,478 downwards.
CTTCCAGGAATTGACATGTTACTATCAAGTTTTTTTATTAAATTCATTTAATATTAAATCATAACCTAAGGGTTTTTTTTTACCGACCCCCGGAGCCGGATCCACAACTAAACATAAACTCACCTCCGAGGGATGCCACAGCCTCTAACTACAACGTCGGGAACAAAGTTCCCGCCAGATAGCCGGGACTCGGTCTTTGAGGCGCCATGCCTCTAATGAGAGGACCCCCAAAAGATCCCCCCACTGGAACTCGGTCTTTATGCCTTGCCTCTAACGGCACACCCTAAGAGGATCACTCACCGGAACTAGGTCTTACTTTCCCCCCAACGGTACTGCAAGGGAGTCCCCAACCGATCATGGTAAGCGGGAGACCGAGGCCTCCCACGCCTTCCCGGATTGAGCTGTTCCTCAGAGATACCATGATGTTCCTACGAAGAAGCAGTTTCAGATGCCAGATGTGGGCACTTCTGCCGCCCCTACCTGCCAGGGCCGTAGAAGAACCCTCAACCTTTTCGGCAATATCGTTGCTAAGTTGGTCCGCCTCGCCACTGTCCGTCCGAACCCGTAGGTGGAGGTCCTCCCTTGGCCCTGACGGACGCAGAGGACTCCGGTTTCCCCTGGTGAAACTTCCCCTTTCACCGAGTGGAGGAGATCTGCAAAGGTCAGCACCTCCGCCTTCACCACAACTGTAGTAGTCGGCGGACCCGCGGGTCACTTCTTACCTACCAGCATCGATGATGGTGATGCTGTGTCAGATAAACGAGAAGGCGTTTCCCCATCCTTCTCCCTGCCTACTCCACGGACCGCGGTAAGATTGTCCGACCCGCCCTTGTGAACCACAGAAGCATACCCGCTGATCTTGTCCATTTTCTAACACCTGTGGGATGGACCTGTAAGTAGCAGAGGCCACCCCACGATCCCTTGCAGCAGAATCGATGACCAGAGCGTAATCGGTCCGCCCAAGTACGACCTCACAGCTGTTATCCTCTTCGAAGAGGTCCCAAGTAGTCGACTACAAAAGGAGGACCTGATCAGGCTTCAATCTGCCAGCTGTGGCCAAGTCCCTTAGCCACGGAGCTTTCCGAAGCACTGTCATATGATGAAATTGTTCAATTTCAACCGCCATGTCGACAATCCAGGCAGAGCCAACTCCTTCGTCCAAATTGTCTGTACTATCATCAAGGGTGGAGGACCGGAAGATGTCCTTGGACCAGCCCCTGAAGACCAGCCGTCCTCAGGGACCAAGATCGGCATCAGCGACCCCCATCTTCGATCGCCCGCTGCGATCAAGTCGTATCTCGTCCCAATCCCCCATCCGGAGTTTGAGTTGCCTCATCAGAGACAATTTGGTAAGTCACACTTGGCCGAACATGTTGTCGCCCCTGAAGTCCCTCTTCTAGCCGGCCTAAAACTTCCTCAAAAGACTCTAACATTCGAATGCCATGGGCCATGTCTCAGGAGCACTTCTTAATCTCGATCTTAGTTGTCGAGTGTTGTCGGACCATCACATTCAGCTCCCTCACATTACGAAAGGGAAGCCTCATATTGTGGACAAAACAAGTCTTCTGTTTCACTAGAGCCGAGTCTGTACTTATTACACGCCGTTGTCCTGCAGATCCTTCTTCCCCATAACGGAAATTTTCATCGACGACTCGTATCTTTGCAAGTCAAAGGCCTTCTCCGCCGAGTATAGGGAACTGCAATCGGCCTGAGACTTTTTCTTCCCCTCAGAGGCCGGGGGAAAACCACGTAGCCGACGCTTCCCTTCATGCTTAGTCGACCCCTGTCCATCATCCTGGTCATCACCCGACTCTGTCAGGAGAAACAGAAAATCTATTTCGTAGTCCCTAGCGGACGTACCAGTCAACAACTCTCTTCTGGCGCCGAACCGAAGCCTCTCCAGTTTTCCTCGACTTACTTCTTGAAAATAAGCCCGAATCTCCGCTATAACCATCTCTTCAATACTTTCACCACCAGAGCAGTCATACAGAACTTCCTTCATGGTGACCCCAGATCCCTCCCGCCAGCAGTATCTCCAATCCGTAACAGGAGATTATCGCTCCTCATCAATCGGGACGTCGCCCTCAAGTCCGCCTGGATCTGCCATTAATTATAATTCAAATATATATCAAGTAATATATACACGTTATAAAAAAAAAGTAAATAAAATTAATCTTATAAAATTCCACTTAATAAGCTGGTAGAGATCTAAACTGTCTTTAATTAAATCAATACTGCGTAACCAAGCAAACAGTACTTGGTTACGGTAGGTAAAAAGTTTTTCATGAACACGTAATGAGATTTAAAAAAATTTTGTATATATAAATGCAATATAGTAGTATTTAATTCAGTTATTTATATTTCAGTTATTTCCATGTTTTCGAAGTTTATTTGGCATTCACACTATTGTATATCTTTTATAAATCTTTCTTTTTCTATTTTATGGATTTTATGTTACTTAAGTAAATGAATAAATTTTACTTAAAGTATTACATTTACTATATATTAAATTTACTTAAAGTAAAATAGTTAATAAGTGTATTGTTAAAAACATAAATTAGATTATCTGTATTTAGTTATTTTCTAATTTGAACTTGTGTGCACGTTTTACGAATAAATGTGAATAAATGTAAATGAAGGACGGAAGTATCTGTGTCAATTTTTAAAATAAATTTTTATAGATTAAAAAAATAAATAAATAAATGATATTTTACATTCCAACTTGAAAAAATTATCGTAAAAAGCATTGCAGCCTTTAGAATCACATGTGTTTGCTGGGTGTATTCTGCTAGATCTCTGTTAACGGCACACTACAGGCTTCGCATACTAGTTTATATATTTATTTTATAGCTATATTCATACTTTTAATACCAGACGCTAGCATAAAATAATTCTTATTAATTTTATTAGATTTTTTTTGCTTTACTTAACCGGGTTTATTTCATTAAATTAATTATTTTTTTAGATTAGAATCACTAAATTACTCATATATCGGAATTGTCGTTTTTGCACAAAATTTTGGATTTCAACCAAATTATGAATTTCAGGAGATAATATTTTTGTTTCAAAAAAGCAAACTAAATTTTTTTGTAACGTACTTTCAGTATTTTCTTTTGGTATCTATTTATTTGTCTTCATTTAATCAATTAATTTGATCTGCAAAGCTTTCTCTAACAGGATTAAATTCTAAAAAACCAGAATACTATATTATCTTTTTAATATTCTATTATATACAGTATATAAATATGATGAGGAAATGTAAATTTCATAAAGTCAGTCACTTGACAAGTGACATCCTTCACCGAAATCACTTCAAAACATATCACTGGTTATTGCGTGACGAGGAGGACAGTAGATTGCTGATAGTTTCAGAGGTCCTAACCAGTCCAAGATCTCAATCAAGGTCGCCTGAATGTGAGCGGTGCTGAACGTAAATAGCTGATTGTGCCGTAGCCTATTTCTTACCACAAAGCAGTACCCCCTCGCATCCTTCCATCAGAGTGGTTGGTTGTGTATACAGAACAACCCCTAATTCTCAAATATTTCCTATCAGTAAAATGAGTTTCCGAAATAAGAACGACATCTAGAAGCTCTCAGAAGGTCAGCGTCTCCTGTTCCTCCCTGCGGTTCATTATACCATTAATGTTCCATATATCAGTCTCAGGTAATTCCTCATCAACAACATTTAGAAATCATCTTCGTCATCAGACCCAGGAGGTTCCCAATCTGTTAAACCAAGAAATCAATGTTATTCTCAAATGTATTCAGCGTAACCGAAGCCTTATTATCGATTCCCACCACTGCCTCAGCGAAGGACCTGGGATGCGGATTCCAGTGAATATTGCCAGTGTTACAGTTATTATTATCTTTATTGCTACTGCCCCATTGACCTAAAGACGAGTGATCATGGCCTAGGTCGTACAATTAGCCTCTCAGACCCTCACCTTGCCGTAGCGTGCTTCGGAGCATAACTCATCCTCCTCTTCTCTTTCCTTTCAAGCATCTCCTTATTTGCTTACGAAAAACAATTTTTACTTTCTGGAACGAATTAAATAAAGTATTGTGATCGCAAAAAAATTCGATTTTCAGATTTCAACGTAAATATTTATTTTGACCATCCCTGAATCCATTTTGACTAGTCTGTACGTACGTATATCTCTCATAACTGAAAAAATATTAGCCGTAGGATGTTGAAATTTTGGATTTAGAAGTGTTGTAACATCTAGTTGTGCATCTTCCCTTTTGATTGCAATCGACTGAAACAAAAGTGTCCAAAAAAGCCTAAAATCCCCCAAAAATTGGATTTTGAACTTTTTCTTAACTGCAGAAATATGCCCTCATTTAGAGCTTTTCAACGGTATATCATAAGTGGTACTTATTTTCATTGGTTCCAGAGTTATAAGGGAATAAAATTTTAATAATGAAATATTAAGATCTTACAAGGGGAAGGCGCATAGGTTCGAATCCGACTTCATTTTCACTTTTTTTTTAATTTAAATATATTGATTTACTAATAATTATTAATCTGACTGTAAACAATTTTTTACAATAAATAATAACTTAATAACAATAAAAAAAAAGTGAAAAAATATCAGAAGTTATTAATGACATAAAATTTTATATACTTTTAAAAATGTGTATATGTAATTTAATAGGTGTACAAGGAAGTCATGTGGGGTCCACATCAATTTTTTTTTAAACATTAAGCGTGATCTTACTATATTAGAATAATTTTATTTCCAAAAACTGTTTTACCTTTTACACATTCTCAAAAACGATTAGCCGTAGAATATTGAAATTTTGTATTTAGGACTTTGTAACATCTACTTCTGCACCTCCCTTTTTGATTGAAATCAACATTTAGAATAATTGATTATTGGTAATAACTATGTATATTAAAGAACTGAAGGATCGTATCTCACTTTCAAATGAAATAAGTTTAAATGAAGTGCAACAAAAAATGTGTATACATAATTTAATAGGCGTATAAGGAAGTCATGTGGTGTCCTCATCAGATTTTTTTATATATATGCACACGTTACATTTTAATTAATCAAGTGAACAGAAATGAAAAACTAAGTTCTAATCAAATCTAATGTTGGAAAATAGTATGTGAGTATTGATCGAGAACTCCTTTATACTGCTGACGAAAATTTTCGTTTTTGTAAATTTTACATGACAAAGATTAGAACAAAGTTTTCTCACTTTTATAGGAATATTTTCTGAATTTTTGAGAGGAACCGTTATTTGGTTAGTTTTCATTGGGAATAAATTTTAATTATAAGATTCAGAAGAAAGAAATCTTTTTTACTTTTGAAAGAAAATTTCATCGACTGTTCCCTACCGCCAAGTAGGTAATGAGCTGTTCATTCGGAGGAACACCAAATAATTCAGCTGATCTTAAAACTGAAAAATTTATTTCAGAAATAACTCATATTTGTACGAAATTTTTTATCGTTTCTACCACTCTCTTTCCGTTTAGCTGGCCCTCTCAAGGTCATTCACTAAGTTTTCATCCCCTCCACCAGTCAAATAATTGTATTAATATTATATATCAAAATCTCATTAAACAAAAAAAAAAAATTCAGAAGGGATTGGTAACCCAAGTTTTATTGTAATATTTTATACATATTTCTTACATATAATCAAAAAATTGTAATTATTATAATGTTACAAAGTCTGACCCGAATCGGTGTGAATATTTTGAATAGGAGTTAATAGAAGAAGAAAAAACAGATATTCTATTTTATTTACTACATAAAGAAGATAATTTATGAAAACAAAAATATTTTTTTTTGATAATACTCTGTCAAGGAGCATTTGTCATTAGATCGAATTTTCAAGTGCTGATTAGTTAGATGAGACAAGCACTATTACTTTGTAGGTCTGCACCAGAGTAAAGATGTCATATATTATTTCGGGTAAAGTAAAGGGTTGTTGTGAGAAGTGGTTTGACCTGTCCCGTGACTGCTTCTTAAACAGGTTTACGAATGGTTGGATGAATGTATTTATATACATGCATAAAAAGGAAGAAGAGAAGAACGAGGGGAAAGCCTTTTAAAAAGGATTTTACCCTGATCACAGCATCATAGGTTCTACTATTCAATTTTTATCATCTAAGCTTAAACGACCTAAATACATTACAGGTGCCTGGATTTTTCAATTCAATGGTCTATTTGATACCTAAAACGCTGTTCTCTCTTCGGTTACTGCTATTTTTGATAAACACAATTTCAATACATAACAGGAAGTAATTTTATCGGATCGGATTGATGGAATAGAAAATGTTCAACAGAAAAGAACAATTTCTTATTCATAAAATAAAATTGAAATACTTTAACCCCGTCTGCTATTTCAGATTACCAAATATCTAAAACAACTTCACTAAATTTATATGATTATACGTGATTATATAACATATAATATAAATATATACTATATAATATTATAGTATAAATACTAATACAAAAACAAATTTTTAGTAGTCGAAAATTGAATTATTATTTAATCTTAAATTTAATTGACTTGAAACATTTACCTTTAAGGAATAGTTTTAAAATATATTAACAATAAAAAAATTGTACAAAATAAATTATTTTCTTAACCCAAAATATTCTCTATTGTTTCTTATTCGAAACGTGATTGGAAAAAAATTAAATAATCTGATAAAGATTTCAAGAATATTTTTTTTAAGAAGATTAAAAGAAGAGAGAATTATACAGTACAATCTAGTATAATTATAAAATATGTTGATTTTCGAATTTTAATTCATCCAGAGTTAATTAACTTTATTTTAGATGATAGTGGAAAGAGTAACAATTCTAAAGATAAGATCGGAATATACTGTATTATGCACTAAACCGTGTAATTGAATTTAATAGATTTGTTGAGATAAAAATAATTGTCCTAAAAAATAAAAGAGATTATAGAATTCATCTATTCAAACGCATAACTTATTTATTTATTTTTAATACCCACTTTAAAAATTCAGATGATATTTTTTGCTGTTATTTTATTGGCTGACTATTAATAGATAGACTATTAGCCTAGTTGTGGTTCAAAAATTTGTCTTTTACAAACTTAGTGCAATGAAATTTGAGACAATGCCGTAAATTGAAACGATTAGCAAATTATATCATTAACATAAATATCTAATGCAAACATAAGTAGTTGTAAATTTACTTTTATCTGACCCGAATTTTACAGGATGAGAAGAAAGGGCTTTTACACCAATTAAATTAAAAATATAATTAATTTTCCTCTAACCTAATTTCATACACAAACTGACACCAAAAAAATAAATGGAGATTAATAAATATATTCAACCTTATAGTTCATTAGTTGCGACTTCTTTTCATATTCAACTGATTTCCTTTTGTACTTTTTTTTTTTAATTATTCACCATATAAGCTCAAAGCTTGTGCTTGGTAATATGGAATGGAAATTCTGCAGAGGTCAAAAAAAGAGCCGTACATTAACTTTCCAGAGGAAAGACTGAGAACCTATCCCTACGTTACGGGCATGTTATAGATGAAATGTTTTAACTATGCATAACACGGGGGCTCTGCAAAGGTAAAATAATTCATCTAATCGTATGTTATGGTGATCTGCTAGTAAGTTTTATTTATATATTTTTTTTAACGTTTTAATAAAAATCTGATGTCGTTACCACGCCTATTAAATTACCTACATATATATTTTTTTTTAATGGAACGTACATAAAATTTTATTTTATTAATAACTACTGATATTTTTTCATAATTTTTTTTTACCCTTATTATTGAATTATTATTTATGGTAATTTTTTTACAATCAGAGGTTAATAATTATTAATAAATCAATATATTTAAATGTAAAAAAAAAGAATATGAAGTCTGATTCGAACCGATGTGCTTTCCCTTTTAAGATCCAAATATTTCATTAATTAAAAGTTTATTTGGCTATAACTCTGGAACCAACAAAATAATGACCACTTATCTATCATATATCGTTGAAAATCTCTCAAGCAGGGCATATTACTACAGTTAAAAAATAGTCCAAAATCCAATTTTTGGGGGATTTTGGGCTTTCTTTGGACACTTTTGGTTCAGTCGATTGGAATTAAAAGGGGAGGCACACAATTAGAGTCTACAACACTTCTAAATCCAAAATTTCAACATTCTACTACACATCATTTTTTGAGTTATGCGAGATAGGTACATACGTATGTACGTATAAACGTCACGCCGAAACTAATCAAAATTTATTCAGGGATGGTAAAAATGGATATTTTCGTTGAAATCTGAAAACCGAAATTTTTCGCGATCTCAGTACTTCCTTTACTTCGTACAAGGAAGTAAAAAGGTACATAATTCTTATTATCATTTTGAATACAATTTTATTTTTTTTATTTTTCTCGTTATCACAGCGTATCACAGGGTTATTACAGAGTAATTTTATGTAGCTAGGTGTCATATGTCAATCTATTTTAAAACTGCTCGATTAGTTTTTTGCGTACATTTTCTTTTTTTTTTTGTATCCAGATATAATTCTTTTGTCTCTTATGAACTGCGTTTTTCTTACGTGTTGCTTTAATTTGTAAGTGTATATAGGTAGATACACTATACAAATTAAATATAGATTTAAAATATACTTAAATTAAATGTAGATTTAAAAAAAAAATTTATAAAAAATTGTAAAATACAATAATCACTAAAAATTGACAAATAATATTTTCTGAATTCTGCAAAATAAAGTTTTTGAAATCAAATCATAAAAGATTAAAAAGTAAGTAAAGTTTGGCAGTTGTTTTAAATTTATGCCGACTTGAAATTAAAGTGCTGAAAAGTACAATTTCTTATATTTAATGTGTCATTTTAAAAAATAAAACTATTTAATATTTCTTTTCCTTTTTTGTTTAATAAAAATTTATCAAAGACCTTGACCAAAATCACTAAAACAATCTTTAATCATATTTTTCCTTCAGGCAAATTACAATGAGTAATATTATTAAAAACTTCGCTAAGTGTGCACGTGTATTCACATTCTTTTAATTTATATTACACACAAAGGTTTTCAGGAAAACTACAGTAGCTTCGTTTAAACCCAAAGCCATCACTTTTTTATGTACTTTCCGTAAATTAAATGGGTCATTGGAAAACAACATTCATCTAAACTGACTCGCCCAGACATGCTTGTTTTTAAATAATAATAATAACAATAGGTAATTTTAAAAGCTGTTTAAGAAAGAATGTGATATACAGATAGAATGTAATAAGAGATTTTTAGAGTTCCTATTTACATTTAATCTGAATTTGGTTTAAATATTTTTATTTCATTAGTATTTAAGTTATTTCTGCTTGAGAATATTAATCTTTAATCTTGAATTATTTTTGCAACCAATTATAAAGAAATTTTAATATAATAAATTTATGATGGTAGAAAAAACTTACATCATTTTTACTTAGTAAATGAACAAAAAATAGAATTAAAAATATTTTCACGTTAAAGTAAGATAATAAACCGTATATACATGTTATAAGATAAAACATATTTTATTTTATGTCATTTTTTTCTTATAATTTTTTGCATTGTAGAGATTAACAATGACAAATTAGTTATATATTTATTTATTTATTTATTTTATTTATTTTCTTTAGTATTTTGATTTTTCTATAATTTAAATGCCCCGAAAATGTTACTTAGCTTATGTTTCATTACACATGATTTTATTAAATGTTTTTGCCAACTGTAACTAAATAAAGTTCATTAATTTAGCTGCTAAAAACAACAAAAACTTTTACAACGAAAAGCTTCAAAATCCCGAAAAGTTTTAGATATTTCCTGAGTTTTGATTTTTTAACACAATTCTAACCGCAATGTTTTTCTTTTTTATCCCGAAAACACAAATATAATTTTAAACAAATAGTTCATATAAAGAAGTATAAAACGTTCAAAAAGTATATAAATCGTTCGTACGAATGAATCGTTATTTCGCAGCGTGCAGCCGCCCGGTGCATTTTGGTCCGCTCTGCACCAATAGCAGCTAAAATAAAAATGTGACCACAGATATCAAACAAACAAATAAACTCATGCACCATCCTTTTTTAAGGAAAGAAAATAAGAATAAAAATTAATTATAACAAATAAATTTAAAAAGTTGTTTTTTTATACTCCTAAAAGTAATAATAATTTTTTTTTACATAATTTTTTTTTAGTAAATTAAACTAAAACTTTTTTTAAACTCATTCTAGGATTATATGTAAAAATCTTGATACTTAAGTAGGAAAATAGTTCAGAATATCAGCCAAATAATCAGAAAATAATTCTTAAAGACATATGTTTTGTGCTTTTATATTTTGTAATTAGTAAATAAATCTTACTCATCCATGTTGAAAATTCTTTCATTAAAAAAATCTTTGCAAATTAATGATAATATATTTTGATTCACCAAAATTACTGCAATCATTAAGCAATCCTCATAGAGAGGCTTACTAAAGGACACGCTAAATAATTACAGTCATCAGTCAAGTATAACAAGCATTCTAGGCTGAACGTATTGAAGAAACAGGGATGTGAAGTGGTTTCCTTCTTCATCGAGCCGAATGTACAATTGCCTATCATTATTCAAGCCACCGAAATTCCCACTATATTCAGCTCTAATAAATGATACTTTTACTTTGTTCATTATAGGAGTTGACTATATATTGAGAATAACTTGAAAATAACCCTAATCTAAATGGTACCTGTTGTACCTCAAGAGCTTTACATAGGTCACAGTTTTAAAAGATTGGCGTAAACAATGTAAAGTAACAGATTAAGTACCTCTTACTGAAGTTAAAGTTTTATGGGTATTATACACTAATAAACCTAGTAGAGAAATAATTACCATGACTGAACGCTGAACTATTAACTGAATTTTATCTTTAAAAAATTAAGTTTTAAAATAGGTATCTTTTTTTGGTTTATGAACCAAAAAACCTCCATGTAAGATTGAAATATATTAATCATTACGTGTTTTCAATATGTATTATGGAAGGTTAATAAGCCTTCCAGACTTCTTTTCCTAGCACTACTGATTGGTTTATGTAAAAATATATAAATTGATGATACTCTTTTTATAAACTCTAATTTAGTAATATGATCTCAATATTGAGTAAAAATGATTTTTAACAACCTGTAAGCTCAAAATTTTTAAGTATAAATCAGGTAGAAGAAGAGCTTATAAAGTTTACACTACCTAAATGATTCTCCATGACGTATAATTTGTTCATTTTAAAACATTAGTTCACTGTGGCCTTACAATGAAAATTTGCATACGCCCTATATTGAAACCTCATATTTCCAGATAGAATAAATTCTGATTGATCGGAACTTTATAATCTTGTATATAATGTTCCGAAATTTATCACCTATATGTTTTAATAATCTTTATTGTAATACTTTCTTCTGAAAACCGTAATAGGTCATAGTGTTTTATTTAAGTACGTTTTTTTAGTGAACATTGTTTCTTTATTTTATAATAAAAGATAAATATGCGAAGTATTTTGTAAAAAATTATGAACAAACTAGAAAGAGAAAGACTAAGCTTGCAAGATTAATTGACTAAGTTTATTTTTTGAGAAAGAAAAATTTCATTGTTTTAAATGAATGGAAAAAAAAATACTTCTAATGTGAATTAAGTTATACATTTAAAAAAAATAATGTATACGTGATGTTCAGCGCATTTACATCTTTATTTTATAAAAGAATATAAAAATGTTATAAAAATTATCCTGGAACAATAGTACTATAAAAGATTCGTATGAATTGCCAATGAATCCTTGACATATTTGTTGTTGTATAGGTTAATAGTTGCAAAAAGAATATCGTATACAACTTAGCTATGTATAAAACTGTCCTTGGTAAATAAAAAAGCCTATTACGAGATAGACTTTTAAAAAATAATTTTCTACCCTTTTTCATAATAATAGATATTAAGAAATGTTCAACTTGTCAGTTTATAAAGGAATTATTTTTTATAATTTCTTATTTTTTTTAACACATTGAATATATAGACAGAAAGTCCGTAATGTATACATGAAGTTAAAAAAAAAATGATCTCGCAAATAGAAATGGACAGCTGTAGAAATCGTGACAGATTTCTTAGTTTCCTTCGAGAGAAGAGTTCTTTTATTTTTATATTTGATCCATGTCTGTTTCCAATCTGTAAGTCTTTAAGCCTGTTTGTTGTTATTCATCGTGCCTTGCATAATTTTTTGTTTAGTATAAAATAAAATTCATTTCGCAATCGTTTCTATCTCGCTTATTTAGTTCATATTTATAACGGTGTATTCCATTTAGGATTATATTTATAACATGAAAAATATTATTAAAAGATAAACATAACGCAACAAATATTACATCCAGCTTTTTTTTTTTCATCTTTATGATGACCGTAAAAACTCAAATTATTTATGTATTTAAATAGTGTCTAAACTTAAGACTTTCTTAAGTTAAAAGTAAATATAAAAATATATATATTTCCGCTTTCTAACGTTTGATATATTTTATTTTTATCTGTTTAAAAGGTGAATTATATCTCAATGTCTCTAATAATTTAATTTTTCCATGTTAACAATAAATAGATTTTAATGACACGAAGTAATCTGTAAAAATATATCCACAAGATTTCATTGTTTGCTATTACGTGAAACTGATTTATAAAACCCTATATGGAATCCAGACACTGGATAAATTTTGAAAATAAAACAAATGCTATTATTATACATCTTAAACTGGAAGGGGTTTTAAACTCCTTCAAATCAAACTCAAAAAACATCTAACGATTTAGATATTTAACATTTGATAAACTGAGTTGTCGTAAAAACACGAAATTTATATAATTTCGTTAGGCTGTAAAGTTTTACTAGTATGAAGAGAAATAATTCATGGTTTGATATAAATTATTTATAGCACTCTTTTAATTTGATTACTAACAATAGATTTTATATTACAGGATGATATTTTCATTTAGCTCATAAATCTACAGTTATTTCTTTAATAACATCATAACAACCTCTACATCGGTGGTAAATTTTACGAAGTAGATAAATGACTATACGGATAATTGTTGAGATCCATCGTTCGACTTCTAAGAAGGATTTTGTAATGAAATAAGGCAACAGTCTTTCTTGCGAGGTATGATATATCATTTATCATTCAAATCACTGATAACGTATTCCATAGCTCAAAAAGAAAATTAATATAAAAACCCCGATCTAGGGGTTCGTAGTTCTGTAGTTATGATGTTTGTTTTTTACACAAACTAGTTTCGTAATATTTTATACTGACAGAGTAGATTATTTTGAACATAAACTACGTGTATACCTAAATGTGTACACATTTTTTTATGTACTTTTTAGTAGAACTAAAAAAATAATTTCACATTTCTTTATTTATTCCTTGATTCCTTCATTTCCTTCTTTCTTCCTTCCTTTCATTTCTTCGTTTATCGTAAACATTAACGGTAATAGATTTCTATTTATGTTCAGTTTAAAAACATTTAACTGGTTATTTTCCAACAGGTTTACAAAGAGATTACTGAATGCTTAAAACTTTAATGTACGTAAAAAAGTGTACAGGCTATTGCAGACTGATTTATATGAGAAAAGATATAAGTTACAGCACAGACGTAGTGTAAACTAGTTAGGATAAGATAAAGGTAGTTTATTGCAAAAACAAGAGTTATGTGTAGGTAATTTACACGTTTGTGAGATAATAAAAAATAATCATAATAATGAAAGTTGTTATATTGAGTAGCTTAGAGATGAAAGTAATGTACTGATAAAAAAAAAATTTGTTGTCAAAAGGAAAGAAAACGTTTGCACTAAATAGTATATGATATTTGTATCTGATATTTTTAATTTATTTAGTGACTGTAATCGTGCTTCTTTTAGGTTTTTGTTCAGTTTGTCAGAATAAGCCGCTATAATTTTTTTTCAAATTGAATGCTAAGCCTAACACAGTCATTTTTTATGGATGTTACTTTATTTTATACCACATCTTCCTGGAATAATTTGAAAGTATTCTCGCTGAAATAAAAAATAAAGTAACCTGGTCAAACAAAAAAGTGAATTACAAAAGCTAAAAAAATAATGTAACTTAATATTGCTTGAACTATTTATACTTCTATCTTATCAGTTTAATAATACTAGAAAATGAGTGATTTCTTCATCTTCATTTTTCCCTGCTTTGTATAATATTAAGTTAAATAAGAAAATATTGCATTTCTCGTGGCTTTCCCGCAGTTTTAATAGAGTTAAAACTAGTAATAAAATAACAGAAAACCATTGATTTTTTTATTAATGGAAATACGTTTACTATAATGAAAATATAAATAATAGAATAAAAATATACATTTAGAAAGAAATTATTTATGCAAAATAAGTTATCTTATAAATATATATATATATATAAAGCCGAAAGTTTATTTGTGTGTCTTGTTTGTTTATTTGTATGTTCTAGCACCACGCTAGAACAACCAACCGATTGCTTTCAAATTTGCACAACACTTTCCCGTTATCCCAGAGAAGGTTTTCAGCCACAGACCAAGATCCTAGCTCCCTTGGTGGTGAAGTTATAAATTAAAAATATTCATTAAAAAAGAAAAATATGAATAGTTCATAATTAAAAATTAAATATCGTCTGCCACCATGGCAACAGAAATAAGTTGTGAAAATCTCCTTGTCAAAGATGTGTTTACTTTTCTTACCGTAATTACTACTATTCTGTCTTATGTAATCTATTTTTTTTCAGGTTTCTATAAAGCCTGAACACTTTAATTGTTATTTATCAGTATTATTCTCACAACCACGGGGGTAAGAAATACTGCGGGGGTACTGGCTAGATAGGAGTGACGAGGGAAGCGAGCACTGTGGATGTCCTGGAGGCGGGTTTATCTGACTAGTCAGTAATGGCAAGCGAAGCGAGTTCTACGCGCCTGGGAGCCCTTGGGTCGTGGTCCCGGGAGCCCTTGGGTCGGCTCCTGGGTTCGCCTCCGCCGACCTAATCCACGGGGGTTCAGGGGATGGAGCCCCGACTGGCTCATTTTAATTTTTTATATTTCGTTATTAAAAGTATAAATAGTTCAAGCAAAAAGTTACATTATTTTTCTAGATTTCATAATTCATATTTTTGGTTGCCCCGTATTATTTTAATTTAGTTATTATATAATTTTACAAATCCTAATTTGACCTAAGAATTTCTGAAAGAATAATTTGCTTATTAAACCTAAGTATCAACTTTTGGGCTCTTATTATTTTAATGCCTTAAGGCTTGTTACGTATTAAGCAATCGGTTACCGGAGATCAAGTTGAGAAGGTCATATTGGCTAATCAGTATTTGTCAGTATTGCGTAAACCAGTTAAAGAGTGGACGTCGAAGAAGTGATGTAGTTATTAACAGATATTTACATAATAAAAACAAAAATAAGATATAACCGTGCATTCCTTATTGGAAGAACGTCGAAAAAAAATGTTTACAAGGCATATAATATGAAGATAATTTTTTTACATTTTTTAAGAATTTCTTAAAAATCATTTAATGATTTAAAATATTGAGATCATCAATAAATGGCATCAACATAAACTTTAGATCTTTATTTCTCTTGAAGAAAAATAACGCAACCAGCTGGTGTTTTGTGCGTTACTCATGTTTTCTTGATAGCCGGAAACTTGTTTTTTGCAGAGAACAAGTGCGTGCGCATACACCCATATTAACCTCTGATTTTAGTGGTTGTAGTAAACTTGGTTGCCATAGTGCGTAACGAGCCTTTCAATAAACCCCAACAATACATAGACCAATATTTTTTTTCATTTGTTAATCCAGTGCCTTTCTTAACTACTTTATCATAAGCAATTTAATATTCAAAAAATTATATGGAATATTTTATTATTTTTCATAATAATTTTAGATAACTTGTAGGTCTGCGTACATATATTAAATCATATTGATCTAATAATAAGAAACATAAAATTATGTAGCTTTTGTTTTTATTCACGGTCCATTAAAAATAGTTCGTAATGTTTATCAACACTTGCACGCGCATAAGAACAGACTTTAACTTGCACAGCAATATGCGCAGCTTCAATTTTCAAGGTTTTTTTATTCAGTTTAAAATAAACATATATTTTTCAAACGTGTTATTTTAGATTATAACATATGTTTGCGTAATATTGGGTATATTACTTATCTATTACGACTTAGTTTTCGTTGCATATTTTTTAAAATTTGATAACCAACCTTTTGAAACGTATAAAATGTGTTAATCGATCGCAGAATTACCGTTATACACTTGTTGCACCTATTTAACTGAAATAGTCATTTACGACAGCCAATTTGTAAATAGTGAAGTCCAATTATGTGTGAAATAATAATTAACAATCGAAATGTTTATATGTGGGAAAATTTATATTTGTTAGTTTTAAATTATATTATCCACGAGCCTACTAGTACGGTATGTATGAAAGATCATATAACATATTACGCTCGATATGCGACTAAATGTGACTTAAAAAAACAATGCTGAGTAATTGAGTTAGTTCATAGCTTATTTACGTGTGTAATGAAACTTACAGACATTTAGATTATTCCGTTTTGTTTGATGTATCGGAACATTAATTTGCACACGTTGGCTCTACGACGTCAAAAACGTGATAATAACAAGCGTCAAGAAAGAAATTACCAGCAACTTCGTTTATAAAAGCATATGAACCGTGTTTTTGCTTAATAGTGTGACGTCACTATATAGTCTGCAGACGGAGGATGTGTAACCTTCAACAAAAAGTATTGAGCTGGCACAATAACTTATAAAAAAGAAAACTATTTTTTTACTTAACTTTCCAATTTGTTTCAGTGACGTTTTTTCAATTATTATTTTATTCTATGAAATAATCGCCTATTTTGAAGTTAGAAATTTCAATACTACGTCAACTTACGTAATTTCATTAAATTTAAATAGTAGTATTACTTATCTGAAAGTATTTGAATGAAAATATAAATAAAAAGTAAAAGATCGTTATCAGAAGTTTAATGCAAAATACTTGGAAATAAAAATTACTTTAATTTCTAAATTAATTTAGTAGAAGATTACATTATCCAAATTAAAACTTTCAAGTGAACAGTGAGAAAATGAATGCTATCAATAATACATTTAAGTTACAATACTCTAATACAGCGAGCTTCGAAATTACGTCATGTGAATAGCAAGGTAGCATTACCTGTTGCAGACGATAACATTTTGGGTGCAATATCGGATCACTATCAAGGAAGAAGAGCTTCGATGTTATAGATGTTGGGAGGCCGGCCACGTGGTGTAGCAATGCTCAGGCACTGATCGTTCTGGCCTGTGCTTTAAATGTATTAGGCCGGGTCATAGGAGGGAACCGTATTCAGAGGTAGCACTGTGCTGTATGTGAAGCTGAGGGCCACAGAACCAGAAGTTGCCGAATAGCAAAGTAGAGTTTTGCTTTTCGAAACCAGCGGAGTCGGAGATGGAAATCTGTTGGGCAATGGTCCGAAGAGCGCTGTAGAAACTGCGGAAGATCGGGACACCCTGGAATAATTGATCTAAGAGAAGCCCTCAGTTAGAGACCGGTGATCGAGGAGGTGAAGGACAGCCTCCTGCGGAGTTGTCGTCCGTCCGCGCTTGCGTGGATGAGCGGTGGTGATGACGCACAGGGACTCTGGATCCCCTGAGCTCAAAAGCACCTCCCGGGGCTGAGTTAATGCTTAACTGCAGGTCCGGCCCCGGGAGGGGAGTTGGTGAGATTGGTTGGGAGTAGGTTTAGTCAGTAGGACGCAGACATACACACGCACTCTTAGAAACACGTTGCCCGTTAGCAAGCTGCTAGCAAGCCCGACATTATATTCGTAAATGGGGTTCCTCGGACTCACCGGGGGAAAAAAAGGCCATAACATTTTAAAAAGTCAATTTACATATAAAAAGCAGCCAGCAGGCTTAGTAAGATTTTTTATTTATATAAAATATTGAAATACTTTATAGCTAATAAAAACTTCTTGTGAAGTTCAAGTTCTTTACAGAACTGTTAATTATGTGACACTTTATCAAAAAATTAAAATTTTTATATGTTGTGGCTTATTTCAAAACAAGGTTTTTATTTATTAATAGAAGACGAAAGTACTAGTAGGTGGTTAAGATTTCAGTATTTATTAAGTGTCCTGCATTTTGAAACTGAATATAAATAACATTTCTTGATTTTTTGTAGCTAATCTTATACTGAAGAATCTAATTATTTTCCAAAGATAATTTGAGAGAACAATTAGCTCATTTTAGTGCGTCACGGTTTACAAATACTAAAAACAAATTTATAATAGTATATAATAAAATGTGTACATTATTACTTCTCGTTTCTTTAAACCTTCTGGGTTAGATTACACTTTTATCATACTCATTTTTAATAAAGTTTTTATAAGTAATCGGTTTCGGCTGTATTTAAAATTTGGAAACTTTTTTAGTTATAATTGGATTCAGTCAAATTAAATTTTACAGTTGAAGTATTTTATCCATTATAGTTGTATTTCCTGTTAGAGAGAGATAGAATATAGTTAGATAATAGAAAGAGAGATAAAGCGAGTGAAATGGAATGAACGATGAGAGAGTGAGAGATAGTGTGGCATTAATCAATCCAGACAAGTCATATGACCATGGTTGTGTGTATACGTGATGTATACAAGCACATCAGTCAGTCAGTAGTTGATTCGCTATCAAGCTCTGATATTAGGTTATGTATTATTATTATTGTAATTATTATATAGAACTATCACCCACGTGGCCTTGCCGTTTATCTATAGGATTAGTAAACAAAGACGAACCGTTATATCATATCAGCCAGTAGCTTCGACTGATAACGTAATTTCAATCACCTCTTCTTTTTTTATTTATAACAAAACCCTATTGGTGAATCACTGCAACCGCCTCTCGCTGCCTGAGGGGATGCGTATAAGTGAGAGTGCGTGCGCTTTCACGTCCATTTACACAATCGGTCAAGATGTAATTTATTCATCGTATTAAACTGCTGCTCCAGTATGATGTAACTTTGTTATTTATTATGTATAATTAAAAAAGTCTATAAATTATATTATTTTGTTTATATTAAAACAGTACATAGAATTTCTTTAGATTATAGTTCTGTCGTCCGTGAGCGCGCGCGCGTTGTGTGTGTGTGTGTGTGTGTGGTGTGTGTGTGTGTTGTGTAAGTAGTTGCAGGACTGCAAGAGCGCGTGCACGAATTATTTTGATCAACTTAATTACTACAATTAAAAAATTTATTTGTATATTTTAAAAACTAAAAATTCCCTACCTAATTCACTCTTATTAGTCTCTTATGAATACTTACACATTTAAAATGGATTTAATCATCTTTGAGCGGACAGATTTATTCTAAATTTAACTCCTAACAAATTTTAATATTTTCACCAACATTGTAGAATTTAAATGAACAGCAGTAGCGGCTCGTAGCTAAAATTAGTGGGGTGTTTCTCTAGAAAAATATTTTTTCTGCGCCTTTTCAAGGTCATGGTTAAAGTTTTCTGTAAAATAAAAGTATCGAAAAAAAATGAGTCAAACAGAATAGCTGGAAGCAGGATAATAATCTAATTCTACATTTTATCACATTCAACAATATGGTACACGGTTTTTAATCACGATGTGTTTAAAAAACCGTGTTCGATTTAACCGAATAAAGAATAAAATGTCAATACAAATAATACTTTTTAGTATTATTAGATAATAACTTAATAAAATGTCCGCTTAAAAACACTGTAGTCCATGGTGCTTAATTTAAATTTCCATGTCCACAGAATCAAATGCATAATTATTTTTACTAATTATCTTCCCTTTCGCCCTTCTAGCGTGTTTTTGGACAAATTTGGCAATCAAAGAGCCCTTGCTTTTCCGCAATCTTCTGATCGCTACTGAAAAAACAACTAAACCGTTTTCAGATTCCTTCCACCGACTAAACTAGAAAAGGGAACGAACAAGGAACGTTCCATACATACGCGGAGTAAAATAAAAACTCCACCCGCACGCCATGGTCGGCACTGCGGGAGAGACAGTGCTCTCTTCATCTTGTAGCTTCCTATGTGCGCATGCGCACAACAGCCAAACAAATCATATTACGTATAAGTTAATTTAAAATTTTAATATAAAAAATGTTTTTTTTTTGTTGAAAATGCGTTGTTATAATTCTGTAAATTGGCCGCTACACAATTACTTTTCTTTTTCAAGCAAGAAAACCACTAACATTAAAAACATTTATCTTTTGCTGTTTATAAGCATTATATTAACACCATTATTACGAATCTGGGTTAGTGCATTTACAAAATATGTCTGATAACAACTGCACGCTAACAAAATAAAAAAATTGAAAATTTTATAGTTAATACAAGTGTTTTTGGGGTACAGGATTTATTTTGATTGTAACAACTTTGAGTAATCAAAATTTTTCGTAATTTCTAAATAAAAATCAGTTATCTTTTCATAATTTTATGAGATATAAAAAGCTAAGTAATGCAAGTAAGTAAGCAAGTAATGAAGACTTGTATAGTTTGATTATATTCTCAGATAAACTCTTCTTAAATTATAATTTGTGGGGAAATGTACTTCAAAAATCGTACCCTACCATCTACTCCACCAACTAGCTGAAACTAAAGATAAAACTTTTATTGATTCCTGTTTCTAGCAATGATTTAATAAATTAGCAATTTATAATTTGGAAAAGAAAATTTTTTTAAGTTAAACTCTGGGATTTTTATGGCTACTTAATTGCTAAAATCTAATTATTCTAACTATTCTTGGATTGCTAAAATCTAATTATTCTTTTAGAATGAACGGATAATAGAAATTCAAATTTCTCAATCTGAACATCATTAAATTTATCAGTTCACCGGAAAATAAGCTAAAAAAAAAAAAGCAAAACAAATATTAATATTTGTAAGGAAAAAATAGTCATTTACAAACAAAGCACTCAAGGTGTTATTTTTCTAACAATTTAATTTTATTATTTAATTTTTTGTTTAATTTGTAAAATGATGAATTGCCAACAATAAAATTGTTAGTATTTTCTCTTTAAATATATCTGTTTTGTGCGGTTTTTTTCTTACATATTAATATAATTTACATTCTATTCTTGTGTCCTATATAAAGTAAAAATATTTATATTTCATCGGGGCTGTACATACAAACTTTCATCGCTTTCTGATAGTTGTAGTAACCGCTAAAATAAAAATTATCAATTTTTTTTAAAATGAAAACTTAATAAATTTTGTGAATAATTTTTAACGATTAAATTTAAATGTTACTGGAAATGAAAGATATGTATTACTATTTTCCAGAAATACATTTTGAGGCGATTAGAAGATAATTTAAAAATTAAATATAATTAAAAATGGTAATCAAAGATTTGATTTTGGTCTCATTTGGGAAGAGGTTTCTCTTGACAAGCACCATTACCGTTATTTGAACTTCTTTTTCTAGACAAAAAGTAAAAATGCTTTTGTAACATACGAGTACATATCATTAGTAAGAATTGGATAGCAGTACAGGATCTATCTACTATACAATGATGTAACTTAGTTCATGATCTGATGACGATTAGATAACAATATAAATCTAATAATAGGTAAAAGTTATTAATTACTTCAGTTGCTTAAAAATAATATGCTGTACTACTTTATTAGAACACATTACTACATTAACACAATAGATTTTTATTTTTTCTGTTTAGCCTCCGGAAATTACAGTTCAGATATTACTTCAGAGGATGAATGAGGATGATATGCATGACTGTAGTCTTGTACAGTCTCAGTTCGACCATTCCTGAGATGTGTGGTTAATTGAAACCGAACTACCAAAGAACACCGATATTCACGATTTAGTATTCAAATCCTTATAAAAGTAACTGCCTTTACAGGACTTGAACGCTGGAATTCTCGACTTCCAAATGCTGATTTGGGAAGAAGCGTTCACTACTAGATCAACCAGGTGGGTTAACGCAACAGATCTAAATGTATATAGCTTAACAAAAGTTGCAAATTATTATTTTTTTTTACAGCTATGTATAATTTCACAGAGCTAAATGTATTAGCGTAATTATTAATTCTGTTAAATTTACTACTAAATACGTATACGTAGTTAAAATGAGTTATTACTAAATTACTAACTCAGGCGTGGTCAACAGTTTTTGCCTCCAGACCTAATTGGAAAGAAAACTATTTTCACTGGGAAGGAAATATTAAAATTAAAAAAAGTTAAATATAAAAAGGATTCATTTAAGTAAACAAAATTTTATTATGGAATTTGTTGTACTCTTATTTAGATTTACTAAAGAAAACGTTTGTTCACAAACTGTAGATTATTATTATTATTATTATTAGTTTGAGCTGAAGATTATTATATATTTCTTGGCAAGTTTTTTTTTAAATTTCCGTATTTTCCATTATTCAACTGCTTATAAAAAAATAATATTGAAAAATTTTTCGCGGGCCGGATCTTGGGCGCGTAATGAATTTACGCGGGCCATACCTGAACTAATATGTTGGTCATGCCTGAACTAACTACTAAAAGTATTTTTTTTTTTTATTTCTTTTTATTGGTGACATTCTTCTACGCTCGTTAGAACCGTATCCGAGTTATTTTGAACCGCGTTTTAGCGAGTTCGTAGTTTAATTCTTAATTAATTCCATGCAAAGATAAGGATGCAACGGTTACGTTATTTTTACCCTATTACTACACTGACTGCCGGCCTCCTTGACGAGACTGGTAGCGTCTCAGCCTTTCATCCGGAGGTCCCGGGTTCGAATCCCGGCCAGGCATGGTATTTTCACACACGCTACAAATCATCGTCTCTTCCTCTGAAGCATTGAAGTAATACATAACGGTGGTGTCCCTGAAATAAAAAAAAAGAAAGGTATATTATACTTACTGCAGTTGTACGCATATACAAAATACATTATATTTTCAAAATCAGTAATAATAAATACTGTAAAATGAGTGGTAACAGTAAATATTTAACATCTCTGCGATTTGCTTAGAAGAGGAGTTAAATGGTTTTATACAACCGGTAGTATATGCTACAGAGGTTCTCGTACTGGAAGTTGTAAGTGAGAAAAATTATAACTGTATTAATTTGTTATTGATCAGAGAGGTCAAAATAGTTGTTTATCGTTTGAAAACAAATGTTACATAATTTACGTTGATTTAAATATAATCAAAAGGATAAAATAAACGTTTTGCGAGTTTATTTTTTAGTGTATTATTATATTAGTCGTTATCTTTGTTGACAAAATTTGTTCAATGTTATTGTGTAATAATTATAGTAAACATAATTACTATCGCTAATGTAGCTAGAGTGCAGTAATAACCTTTTATCAAGAATAATCCTATGAAGTATCGCGGCATTTTATCTTTGGCGTTGAATCTGAAGGTTAAAATTCGCCTCATAATAATAACAAAAAATGGAGATTGTCGAATTTTATTTCCCAAATACATTTCTGTTTACCTACATCATTTCATTTCGTTACAGAAATCAAAGAAAAAACTAAAGAAAAACAAATTATAAGTACTCTAATTTTATTACTTTTAACCTAATCCAATTGAACTCGTAAAGAAAAATTCTAAGATTATCCTCATTTAAATGACTAACTTAATTTTTTTCTTTTCGAGCTTAAGTTAAATATTTACAGACTAAACGGTTTTATTATGGATAGATTTCCCATTCACGAATGGCTAATTTTTAAATTAAAATTATTGGTACGTGCGTTTTGATGAAATGAATAAGAATATTCAGAACGGATATGGTAAGAAAAAAACTACTTTACGATTTGAAATAATATTTAAGAATAAAAATATATTAATTATTTTGTGCCAGTGAAGATAATTTACGTAACTTTAAAAAAATAATTTTCTTGTGTTTCGTCTTACAAGCAGTATACCCTATAGAAGCAATAATAGTTATGTTATAACGTGGTTGTTATATTATTTTCTTATTCGCATAAGTTAATGTTCTCTGGTCGGTTTAAAGCATTTTTTTTAAATTTTATTATGTCCTTGTCGAAATACCTTTTAATGTATTTCCATGATTTACGTTTTAATTTTTACATTTAACAATTACTGTACGCATTATTTTTTTTTATAAAACATACATAATTAACGTAACAATTATTAAAAAAACATAATTGATAACAATTATCAGTGAGTGCTCCTAACTCAAACGTTTATTTTCAGCATAGTTGATACATGATGACAATTGACCGTTTTTCTTTTTTTCCTGGTTTTAGTCTCCGGGAATTACCGTTCAAGTATTATTTCAGAGGATGATATGTATGAGTATAAATGAAGCCTTGTACAGTCTCAGTTCCACCATTCCTGAGATGTATGGTTAATTGAAACCCAACCACCAAAGAACACCGGTATCCACGATCTAGTATTCAAATCCGTATAAAAGTAAGTGCCTTTACTAGGACTTGAACATTGGAACTCTCGACATCCAAATCAGTTGTTTGGGAAGACGCGTTCACCACTAGACCAACCCGGTGGGTGATGACAATTGATCTTTCTTTCTTTCCTGTTTAGCTTCCGGTAATTACCGTTTCAGATAATACTTCAGAGGATGAATGAGGATGATATGTATGAGTGTAAATGAAGTGTAATCTTGTACAGTCTCAGTTCGACCAATTTTGAGATGTGTGGTTAATTGAAACCCAACCACCAAAGAACACCGCTTCCACAATCTAGTATTCAAATCTGTGTAAAAATAACTGACTTTACTAGGAGATGACAATTGGTTTAAGAACCCCCAAACAAACGAGGATTCCGTAACATTAATGTCGATATAATACGATATAATTTTATTCTTTGTCTTTTAATGAGGAAGGCAGTTCGAATTAGAAATATTTTTAAAATAATTTTTCTTTCTTTATTTTTTTTTTGAAGCCAAATTTCAATATTGAAATGCATCATTTATAATGAACGCGGTTGAAAAATAAGATAAAATCATCCTTGATTGTCGTGTTACCCTTGTTATGAAGCTGGTAAATAAATTTCAAACTCAATTGCAAAAATATAACATGGTTATTTTTTTTATACTATCCGTTACAAAAATGTAATAAGAACACACATTCATATTTACATATTTCCGCTACCAAACTTAAAACTGTGGTGTATCTTGTAAACGATTTATTTATTTTTTATTAATCAGATGAATTTATAAATTTTTACTACAAACTGTGAAGGTCTTTACTGTTGTTAGAGTTATTTTGATACTAAATGAATGTTTTGACAGTGATACTGTGAGTTTTAAAACAAGTTAAGTGTTAAAATAACTCTTGTAAGACAGAAAAGACCTTCAATAGCAAATGTTACGTTATGAATTAACATTAACATGCATCAAATTAATCTATAAAATAAACAAATCCTTGTGTAAATAATAAAAAAATTACGGTCGTAATATTATATATCTTTAAATTAATGTATGTGTGAGTGTGTTGTGTGCGCGCGTGTGTATTTTACTTGGTGTACTACTCTTTTATACTGTACCCTTTAAGATGTTTTTCCGCATAGTTTGTATCAGATTATTATTATTATTAGGTGCTAATAATTCGATCTAAACTGATTGTATTACATAAAAAACTATATATATTTTACACACATATATATATATATATACAAAATACATATAATATTTATTTTGTGTGTGTGCATGTGTGCGATAATTATAATGAGTAAAGTTTTGTTCAGGCAGGAATGACATATGTTTTATGCGGAAGAAATAGCGCGGCGGTATTATGTGTTTACATAGTGCATTCTTACTATCGGCATTGGACTTAAAACATTCATCCACTGCATTTGTAAGCAAGTATGTAACCTACAGTCACGGCCATCTTCATTACCTCAAAGTAGTAATAACAATTACGATGATGATAATAAAAATAATAGCCATATTAATGATTACTATATTAGTCATCGTAATTTATCAGAACATCTGTTATGGCATATTAAGTTTAATTATAATAAAAAAAAAAGGTTCAATAAGTAATGGTTAATCTTATAATTTTCTTCAAAATAATCTATTTCAGTATTCAGTTGAAAGTATTTTATCACATTAAAATTAAATATATATTAGCTCAAAATCAGTTGACTTGTTGAAAATTGTTTGGGTAACTACAATTTTTAATGTTTTGTTGATCTCTTAACGTCATTTTGCTTTCTAATCAATAATAATAAAATTAATAATAGGAAAATCAAAAAGTAAGTTTCATACCTTTCCCCCCCCTTCGCTCCCCGACCGGATATCCATTTAAGTATACTCAGTCGGGGAGAGTGTCCTTTTACTCTAAGGGAGCGTCCCCCGGACAACCGGTTGTACCCCGGCACGGCAGGTTAGCTCCCCCGGTCTCGGATCTTTAATTTTATTTTATTCGCCTGCCTCTAATCCCCTGCCTCGAAGACGCGGTATGACTACGCCACCCCCCATATCCTCAGCAGGGAACCTGGTCTCAGTCATTATGTCTTTGCCTCTAATCAGCGGCACCGACTCCACTAAGCGCCGAGGCACCCGCAGGAGCGGCACCGCCAACCGGGACTCGGTCTTTTATTTGTCCCACACTCCCCAGGAGTTCCCCCCCTTCTCAGGAACCCGCACACCACGGCGTGTCCCTCCACGGAGGGACTGTCCTTTCTACCCTAATTTCATAAACCCCTTCTTCTGTCCTCTTCTTCCTTGGTGCGTAAGATTTCCCCGGCAAACCTACGGAACCAATCCCAGTTATCGTCACTATAGACAATCCAATTTAAGAGGTTTTCAGGTGTAAGTCCTAGTTTCATACCTGTCTGTCCTTTGTCATCTCCCGACAATTTTGTCGTTCTTTTATTATTTATTTATTATTATTCCTATGTTTACGTTGCAACCTGTTCAACTAGTGAACAATAAGCAACCCCCTCATGGCCCAATGAGATGAGGATGATATACGTATACAAGTAAAATAGTCTTGTACAGATTCAAGTCTACTAGTCCTGAGATATGTGGTTAATTGATAGAGGATGCACCGATATTAACTGTCGAGTACTCAGATCCATATATAAGCAACTAAACTTTATTAGGATTTGAACCTCAGAACCTCTGGTTTCAGAAATCATCTAATAAACAACTGATTTGCGACGATGAGCTAACCAATAGACCAGCCTAGAAGCTTTTTATTTTTATTTTTTGAGTAGGATTTTATAAAATCCAGAAATGCATATAAGGAATACATGTCCGACATAACAATTAATAATATAAGAGTTATATTTGTTTCATACAGCGGTAACGGTTGAAAAAATTATGATGTGGACATCACATGACCTTTTTGTAGGACTATTAAATTACATATACACATTTTTAAAATACATAAAATTTTATTAAATTAATAACTTCTAATATAATTTCGTATTTTGTTTTTTTTTTTATTGTTAGTATTGAATTATTATTTATTGTATTTTTTTTTACAATCAGAGGTTAATAATTATTAACAAATCAATATATTTAAAATAAAAAAAGGAGATGAAATCGTATTTGAACCGATGTGTCTTCCTCTTCTAAGATCCAAAAACTTCATTAATTAACATTTGATTTAGCTATAACTCTGGAACGAAAGCAATTAAGTACCACTATGATACATCGTTGAAAAGCTCTCAATGAGGGCTTATTACTGCAGTTAAGAAAAAGTCCAAAATCCAAACCTTTTGGATTTTGGGCTTTTTTGGACACTTTTGGTCTATTCGATTGCAATCAAAAGGGGTGATGCACAATTAGATGTTACAACAGTTCTAAATCAAAAATTTCAACATTCTAAGTCTAATCGTTTTTGAGTTATGCGAGATACATACGCACATACGTACGTATGTACGGCGTATAGACGTCACGCCGAAACTAGTCAAAATGGATTCAGGATGATCAAAATGGATGTTTCTGTTGAAATCTGAAAATGAGAACATCATTACTCAAAAGCGAAAGTAAATACAAGTATGTCTCGTACTTAGCTTGCTTTCTTTCATACTACACCTGTAAGATAGTTTGGGATAGATAATGTAAAGCAAAACTCAATATAATAAATGTAATCGGTCCTACAATTTCGTTATATGTTTGCCTAAATCAATACCTAACAGCCTATAATCAGGGGTTCAGTTTCTCAGCAACTTATCAAAACCTGAAAACTAGATATTTCGTTCCATAGCCAAGATATGGCTCAGTATTTCAATACCAGCTGTTGAAAAATGTTGGCTTGTAAACCAGACGAAAAAGGAATACCAAAACTATTTTATATATACATATATATATATATTGCTTTATTTTTTTCTAGAATGATGATTTTGCTGCAAAATGTTGACATATTTGTTGTTTATTATTTATTATAATTTTTAATTTAAACTTTATTGATGAAATTTTCTTAGCTTGCAAGAAGAATCAATCCCGGAAATATTGTATATCAACCGCAAAATGTGTTATTGAAGCAGTTAAGAGGTAAACAAATTATAAAATACTGAAGTGGAAAGCAAATTTAATAGAGCAGTTTAAAGGAAGTATTTTTAAATTAACATTTCTTTTTTTGCCTACAATAAATGGTAATTATTAATAAAGGAAAACAAAATGTATTGTGATTATTCATGTTTAACATATTTGGTTATACTTACAATGAACTAATTGCCGGCTTGCTGAATTTAATTAACATTTAATAAAGAACTACATTGACCTGTTATTTGTCCACATTAAATTGGGTCAGGTTAAGCATATATTTGCAATAAACGACCTGTGTTCAATAACCTGTAAACAATGGAATGACCGGTTCAAAGTTTAATAATTTATACGTTTATTTTTATTAAGAGGCATTATAGTAGAATATAAATCGCATGATGCGATTTTTTTCTATAGGTAAATAGGCTGTCCCTATTTTCTGGAAGAAAGTAATACTATAATTATTTTAGCTCCACTTGTATTCCAGTATTCGAGGATGAGCGCTTACCTTTCCACACTGAAGGTCTTCATCTCAATTCCCCCCGATGGAGAAGAACACCCGCCTTGAGATATGTCTGGTTCCCAGACCACACCCACCGTTCCTAGCCATCAGTGGCTTAATCAGGCTGAAGTTCTTCATCATAACCTCCGTAGGGGACGACACCCACCTTGTAACGATTCCGATCGCCACACCAACCCCCCGTTCCTAGCCCTGATGGGCTTTAACGGGAGTTGTCTTTCGCCCTCTAACTTTTTACTTTCATAGTAATAAGCCAGGCCTCGTTGGGATGTCGCCGATGTAAATGCCTCGGTAGACATTTACATCGGTGATTTTGAAACTCAGCTTCTGCCTGCGCTGCAAGCCTCTTCGGGACATCTTGAATCCTACATCGATACCCTCTAACTAGCTAACCGAGTTCGCGAGTGCACGAATCCCGCGCCTAGTTCTACAACTTTATAGAGCCAATTCGTGTAAATATCTTAGATTCGAAGCAATAGAAATAAGTGACATACCACCAGAAATGTTTCTCGCAACAACGAAATTTAATCCTAGTTCCCTTAGTGAACTACATTTCAGTTCATACCCCTGATTTTGTTACAACGGACTCCGGTCTGGTCTACAAGGGAGAGGCGGACAGACCTCCTACTCCCACTCAGCTCCATCGCAGAGTCCCGCGTGACATTTACTTTCACTTACTACCATCGTCGAGATGCCGCTACACATCATGGCTTCATGGGAATCCATGCCCTCGGCAGTGCAGTCGCCATCCCGCCAACAGTGATGTTTGCTCATTCAAAAGTGCCCTCGTCAAAACGACGGTATACCTCCCGGTAGCATGGTTACCCATACCCTTGGCAGTGCAGACGTCGTTCTGCCGACAACTAACATTAGTAATAATCACCACAGTTTCTAACTGACCATGGTTCGATGCCAACACGCCTACCTCCGGCTAATCAACTGTCCAGGCAGACCCTAGTCAGCCGGGGTGCTTCACTACTTATATCCCCTAAGTTGTCCAGCTAAGAGCGAGGAAACGAAGGAAACCAGCCACAATAGTCCATTCTCTGCAAGTCTTCCAGTTGACTCGCAGATCTAGAAAGGAATTTACCCTCTCCAGTTTCCTGACAACTCTGGTACGTTCAGCCGCGTACCGGGGACAAACATAGAGGACACGGTTCACACTATCATCAACCCTACAGTCCAGGCACAAGCCCAAATCAGCCAAACCAAACCTAGCCAATCTATTCCTAAATGCACCATGTCCTGAGAGAAGTTGAGTTATGTATCGGTTGGGAGAAACCCACCTAATAGCTCGCAACTCCTTAACATTTGGAAATATACCATGCTTGTATTGACCTGTAGAAGATTCGTTCCACCTAGTCTGCCAAGAGTAAAATCTTGGTCTTCAATCTCTAGCATACGCCCAGAAAGAAGAAGGCCAGCCTTCTTAGAAACATACCGCTTGCTACGTTTCGTAGCTAGAATATCAATGCGTTTTATGCCGGCGATTACGGATACTGCCTCTCTCGAGACAATCTGTAGCCTCCGACGACAGCTAACAATAGAACACTTGGGCTCGTAATAAGATGTCCCTATAACATGGGAATTGAAACGATGAACTCAGACGGGCGCAGCGTACAACATTATGGCCTCGCAGATACGTTTGTAAAGAATGTGCATGGTACAGTCCTCTTATTCCTCTAATTCAATCCCCAATCATGATGGATCACTCTACTCTTTTTATTTTTACCAAAGGCATCTATAGCTTTCCTTGCAACAAACTGAAGGTGCTCCCTGAATTGAAGCCTCTCATCAAGGATGACACCCAGATATTTCTGAACGGTGACAAATTTAATCGGGAGGCCGTCCATCACGACCCGCGGTTGACGGGTAGCGGGTAGACGACCTGTAAGAACCATCATAGTGGTTTTCTCCGCACTGAAAACCATCTTATGCTGAAGACTCCATAACGTTAGTACCCTGCATGGCTGTGTCGCTCTGAGTTCTATCTCAGCACGCGAGTTGCCCTCGACCAGCAGCAACTCATCGTCGGCATAAGCCATGATGGCTGAAGGTCTTCAGTTCGAATCAAGCCAAACCATCTGGGCATTGCATTTAATAACAGATTCAAGTGGATATATCTCCGGAGCAGCATTTTGATACACGCCATCCTGACCTGGCGATTCCAGAATATATTAAGCATCTTTAGCCCAAGTATACATTCAATATAAACGAAAGATGCAGATTTCTACCTCAATTTTACAAAAGCTACACAATACAGACCGAGACTTCTGGAATATCAATTAAATCAAACAACTAACGACCTTATTAAAAATTTATTTTCGTAAAGGAGTCAATCTTAAATCTTAAAGTAACACTTACTTCCCGCTCAAATTAGTAAAATAGTGAAAAATTTAAAAGCATTTATATGCTTGTACTTATACGACGATGTATGTAACTACTACATAGTATAAATGATGACGATTAGTATATTCAGTGGCTTATGCAGAATTTTGTTAAGAGGGATCATTATTAAACTTGTTTTCAATTGACATCGGTATTTTAAATTTTGTGTATTATTAATTATTGTATCATTATTTAATGAAGTATAATCTTGTACAGTCTCAGTTCGACCATTCCTGAGATGTGTGGTTAATTGAAACCCAACCACCAAAGAACACCGGTATCCACGATCTAGTATTTAAATCCTAGTAAAAAAGTAACTAGTAAATCTAGTATAAAAGTAACTGCCTTTACTAGGACTTGCTGAACTCTCATCAGCTGATTTGGGAAGACGCGTTCAACACTAAACCAACCCGGTGGGTTATTCATAAATACCCTAATAAAATCTTCTATAACATATATGTTTTCACAGCCTTAGGCTACAATTTTTTTTTTTAACAACTTTTGACTGCACTGACACGTAACCACCTGAAAAACGGTAGTAACAATCAGTAGTAACAAATACATTCACTAGTCGCGCTAGTTGTGTGAGAGTCTTTCAAAAATAGTGTTGGGTAGCGGTCTCATTATGGGTTCGATTTTATGTTGCTCACTTTGTAAATTCGTGAATAGATGTAAATTCGCTTTTTGAAAAATTGTGTAGTTTTTGCCCAACAATATACGTAGACGTAATGAGAGCTAAATGATTGTGGATTAAGAAAAATATCTTCATGGTTGGATTGTTTCCCTTCTCTTAAATGCACCAGCGAATCAGTTTTCATAATATACCTCTTTTAACACATGCTGCGACAACTCATAGTTTAAAGTCATAGCTAAATAGCAGAAGTTTATTAAGAACTTATAGTCATCAATAAAGAGAAACTTTGAATTCCCAAAAATTGTTCAAGAAAAGTTTGTGAATGAAAATAGATAAACTAAAATGTAGTATTGTTTCATATGCAACACGTATGAATACATGTGTATTCAGATATGCTATTTTGATAATTTCAATATATTTATTTAAAGAACATTAGATATACTCTTCATATTTATTTTTCTTTTATAAAATACAAATTTATTTAAAAACGTATTATTTGTGCCTATAAATATTCATTAATAGATATTTTTTATTAATATAAAGTTGAGATTTGCGGTTATAAACGGAGTCGCAAATTGGTGATGTATTACTAATACACTGATAGAACCGACAGCAGTAGAATTACTCGTATTTTTTTCAGTTCTAATTCTCATAAATTTTACAAACATATAATTAGAGTAGGTTTGTCATCAATTGCGCGTTAAGTAATATAATACTACGCATTAACAGTTCATTTAAATTCTGCGGTTAAAGTCAATGCTCCGTAAAAATAAATCTACCCTTCTGAATAATTTTATTCTTATCTAAATTGTTTTGTGTTTTCTTTTATTATAAAGAAAAGATATCAACAAAAGGTTTATCAGTTATTTTTAAAAACGATTTAATTAGTTTTGATTAATTACAATTCTGATAATTGTTTAATTTACGTTTTTTTGCGAAATTTACACTTATCAGTATTTTTTTATAAACATTTCACTGGATTAACATTGGAGAGGTCAAAAGATCAAATTTGAGTCATTCTTCTGGAGCGGAAAATTTTCTATTCGTTGCCTTAAGACCGGTCTGTGTAAGACGTAGCAAACCGAACTCATATGAACTCATGTTTATATTTTTTTAAGATGATTAAATTCACCAGAGAAGTTTAAATTTTGTGCGGGGTATAAATACATTTGTTCTTGATAATGTATTTAAATAACATAAACAATATATATCCTAAGATTTAGGCGGTTAAGCAATCATTAATACTTGTTCGTTTCGTCTTGTGAACCGACATTATTTTAATGTCCGTAGGATCTTATGATCGGGTCGTTCACTAGAAAGACTCTCGTTTGTTGAGTTGTAATTTTAAGTTCCAATTTTAATTAATATTTAAGAGACAAATGACTGAATAGTTATTGTTTATTCAATGACAATGAAACTAACGATACTTTCAACATAATCCCCGGTTACAATTACTCATGTATCCCATCTTTTTGTAAGCTTTCTTATTCCAGTAGTAAAGAATTGTCCACCTTGGTATAAAATCCAATCTTAAAGTGTTCACTGTTGTCGAACGTGGTGCCTAAAAAGTGTTTGTGATGACCAAACATAAAGAAATCAGATGGTGAAAAATCGGAATTGTAAGGTTATTGTGGAAACATTACTCACTAAATTTCTGAATAGATTCCCGTGTTTTTTTTTTTTAGCGGTATGAGAGTGCTGATTATTACGCGAAAGAATTACTTCTTTTGATAGAGAACCAGGACTTTACTTCTAATTTCTGGTATCACTTTATTTTCTAGCAGGCCAAAATAATATTCACTGTTGATTGTACTTTGTTTTTCCAAATAATCGCAATAAATCGGATCTTTATAATCCCAGAATGCCGTTATCACTTCACCGGCTGAACTGTAGGATTTGAATTTTTCCTAACGGATGGTTTTCATTTTGTGCTGTGCGTTCGAGATTCTGGCTCAAAATTACGAATCCAAGTTTTATCATAAATAACTATGCGATCTAAGAAAGTACTACCTTCCGCCAGAAAAAGTTTTTTAAGTTCCGTTCAAATGTGAATTCAGATGTTTTTATTATTCTGAAATGACTTGTCTCGGAACCCACTTCGAACATTTTTTGGGGTAATTCATGGATAATGGAATGAAAGTGTTAATACTCGCGCTACAAATTGTAGTATATTCTATTAAATTAATCGTATCTTTTGGCCTTTCGCGCAAAATACGCTTGATGAATGAAAGGAACAGAGGTATATTTCGTAATACACAAATAAAAAACAAATATAGATTTATTACAACTGTTATTTTCTGTTCCTTGTTTTATACTACATAGATGAAATTAAAGTTGTTAAAAGATATATATATATATATATATATATATATATGTGTGTGTGTGTGTGTGTGTGTGTGTGTGTGTGTATAAGCTCTTAAAACTTAATAAACCTCAATTTAAGCTTAATCCCTCTATCTTGGGTAGTTTTCATTAAATGCAAAGGCCTTTAACGTAGCAATGTTTTCACAAAAAGTTACTCGTTAAAGAAAATGTATAAAAAGAAAACTAATAAAAAATGTGACAAAAAATAATAAATAAGAAATTACGGGTTAAATCTGGGAGAAAAATTCTTTTATGCAAAATTAAAACAAAAAAATCGTTTAAAATTTTAAGTTGACTTAACTTATTTTTAATTTTTTAAGTTCCAAACGAAAATAGATGAATTATTTTAGAGATTTTATATAACTGTATTTAAATATTATTTCACCTCTTTACTTTGTTAAAAATTTAAGTAAATCTAAAGCAAATCACAAATCGTAGGTTCGTGAATCGAAAATTTCTCAATCTATCTAAAAAAAAAGTGTCGTTCATTTATTTTATAGGCCGTTTGTCAAAAATTATATATATCAGGAAGTTATTGGATACATAATCATGTCGCGTGTATCTAGTGGGTTTTTTACACGTAATTCACGACCATGAATATATTATAAAAACGTTAGCTATAAAAGTAAAATAAAAAAGGCAAAATAGCAGTTGTTAACATTCATTGCTTGCCTGACCTGCCCAGACTACACCACAGTTTTATTTGACCAAACACCATTTCAGTTAGTCTAGACATAATGTTGTAATCTTAAAACTGTCGCGGCTGTAAACTCGTTATATGTACGGTTGAATGTGGTATAAAAGTTCTTTCGCTTGCCGTGATTTGTTTTCATCTCAAGGCTGTTGAACCACAGTTTCTGCCCCTAAACTTTATGTCTTCTGACAATTTAAATTAACTTCTTTTTTTCAACATAATTTTACATCTAAAAAATTCATAAATTTTATTTACTACAACGTTTATAGGCCGTATCCAATTTGTTCGTATTTTAAAAATGCGTTAGTCGCTCTTTTTTTTAGTACTTTGGAGAATTAAAATAAAATTATTAAAACGTAAACTAACTAACAGTAAATTGATTTTTTCAGTGCGTAAAGAAATATTTCAAGAGGTTCTGAACTCCTTCAGTTTTTACTTGATTCCTTTCAATACCACTTCTATTAAACCGTTCCTTTTAATTGTACCTCGTAGCAATTTTTCTGCATCTACAACTCAAGAACTTCTTAATCCTATAGGTTACTTTATTCGCCTTCACTATTATACCGTATGTCAGAAAAAGAACTCCGTGATTTTAAATTAAATTTATTTTATTAATAAACAATTGCAAATTTATGTGGATTATTACATGAAAGTACAAAGTCTAACGTCTTTTGTTTTACCTCTTAATAAGCACCATTTACAGCAATGTAGACGTCAAACCGTTAATCTACGTCGTTCGATACTCTGGCGAGCATGTCATCAGGAATCGCTTCTACAGTTGCTGTTATTCTTTGGCGTTGGTGGTGATGATTTTTTATTGGTATACGATGTCTTTTACGTAACCCCAAAAGAATAAATCCATCGGTGTCAGATCGAGACGTCGAGTTCGCCAAGAGATGAAAGCTTCTCTTTCTATCAAGCCTTCTCGGAACCTGTAGTTGAGCGTGGTCTGCACAACTTCTGCTTGATGTGGAGCGGTTCCAGTTTGATAAAAGATTAAGGCCTCAAAGTTTTTTAATATGTCTCAGTATATTATGTCCGTATTTGTTCATGAAAAAAACATGATCCAAATATTCTATTAAGCTTGACACCACACCAATATTCACATTTGGACATTTGTCGACTAATTTCACCGATTCATGTGGATTTTCTGAACCCTAAAAATACGAAAATTATCTTTATGAACGTAAAATGTTGCTTCATTAGAAAATAAAATGCAGTGCAGGTAGAAGTCATCAGCAGAAATGAAGTCTAAAATGGTCGTTACAAATTGATCCTCTTTGCGTCTTATCGTTAGGTTTAATTTCATGGAGTAGCTGCATTTTATAAGCACACAGTTTTAATTGCTTGAAAATAACATCATGTACAGAACTTTTAGGAACGTTTAGTTAACGAATAAAACAAACTGAACTTTTTGGACTTCGTTGGAACGACAGTCGAATTTTTATGTAATTTTGGCACTTGAGTTAAGCCTACTTGGTGAGTGTCCTTTCAAAACGCTTCCGGTTTCCAAAAACTGTTCACACCTACGTATGTTTTTGTCTCTAAGAGAATTTCCAAGATAGACTCGCGTAAAATTTCATTGTATGATAGTCTCTGATTTTGTTTCTCCGAACCACTAAGCAGACTGTGTTTTCTCTTGTGATAATGTCTTAGTACTGAAGCCCGGGCTCATAACAGTTTGACTTTTACAACAGTCTAACGTAGCTGCTATTTGAAGGAAAATGTGTGAAGTTAATTGTTGTCCCTTCAGGATTATTCATAAAACGCTATTGAGTGCTCCAAAATAAAATCTATATTTGTTTTTGAAATCCCGGAGTTCTTTTTCGAACAGTCTACAACTTAACGCCTCTTCCCATTTTCCTTATACCGTACTTCGATTTACCGCGATTCGTATACGCGATTCAAACTCTAACCCAATTCGTTTTTATACTGCAGCATTTTATGGGAACCTTATTTAAATTGTAAATCCACTTTTATGGATTATATTAAAACATTGGCAATAAACCTAGATGATTAGTGATTTTTAGTTTTAATACGATTATTTTTTTTTTAATAGTATAATAAATATGTTTTACTTTGCTAATAAACCAATTAATTCTGAGGGAAGAAATTGGTCGTCCATCCTAAATCTTGGTACAATATACCTCTCTATTGCTATCTAGGTTTTATATTGTGGTCCATAACGGTTGCTAGCATCTTCGATGTAATGTAATAAAAACAATTTTTTTTTTATTGAGTTTCTTAGAAATTATTAGCCATTTTTTGTCTTCTCCTTTCATTTTTTCTAAATATTTTTACCGTTTTAGTATTGTATCAACTTTTATTGAACGTTATCCGTTTTCTGTCTACTATTCCAAAATAAACGAAGTTTTTTACGAATATATTAAATGACATTAATTATTAAGACATTTATAAGTTACAATTTATAAAGCAGGGCTGTTACAGTATGAAATTTCCTTATAAATATATCTGTTTATAAACACGTTCATGCTTTTGTAACGCTGAAATTACATGAATCTACCCAAGGACGAATACAATAATCATCTCTTCTGGAGCAGTGTTTCACGGTTCGACATTTTACATCTGCGAGATACTTTTTATGTTTTAAGTGAATAAATTAGCTTATGTGGACCTATAAAATTAGACAAGTGATGCAGATTATTGTCGTTCTGTTAAAAAAGATTCAAATTTGGATTGTACACTGTTTGCTCGTCAATCTTCCAATACTACTATCAAAGGTGGAATGAGATTGTCTTCTGTAATAACTGTAAATTATAGTTTTTTTATTCTATAAGAATATAAAAAATAATTATATGCGTACAATGATGTCATAAAAATTCGTATATTATACTGTAGTACAGATAACTGGTAATGTTGCTTTAATTAAATGGGTAGTCAATAAAATAGATAATATTTATAATACTCTTTACTTCTACCCTTCTTTAAAAATGTTTCTGCTGGTTACTCATACCAAAATACAAGGTAGTAAATGTAAATTTTTAATTTATTCTCAAAATCAATAAGTTATCTTACTAACATTTCAATAAAATCACACTTTTTTTTATTACGGTCCTTTTCCTGAATGCAACCCTTACATCAACCACAGAGAAAACGACAGATACATCCCCTTTTTTATACTTATTCAAATAAATTGAAATACTGAAAAGAAATTCTAAAGTTAATTCTGGTAGATGATGTGTAAATTATTTTATATACACATAATATAATAAATGCTGTTCGGCAGCATTAATATTAGACCTATAATTATATATTGGACAAGCATCTGCTTCTGGCATACGCAATAGGGAATATATGTACTGTATAGTCAGGCAGCTGTGTAAACATTTTCTGTAAGAAGGGTAAAGCCGGAGTAGGGGGGAGTGAGTAGGAAAAAGAGATGTTACACATATCAGGATCAGATGCGTGCAATATCACCCCACCTTTTCTTATTTACCAGATGTGAATACTTGTATGAATAACATGCACTGTACTCTATATAAAACCTTATATATATATATATATATATATATATATATAAGTGTGAGAACTTCTCCGCCCCCTTTTATCAATTCCATAACCGTCACAATTAGTATATTGTACATTAGAAAGCGTTCATTGAAATTAAATTTGTTGAAATTAATAAATATATTAAATCCTGGAAGTATCAATTTCACATACAAATAGATGTAATTTAATACATATAAAATTAATTATTTGCAAAAACATAGAATCTCAATTAATTTAAATGCTTTTAAATTTTTTAGCGCGAAAATTCAATTCATAATTTGAAGTAAAGCGAAGGTCGAGCAAGTACGTGTAGTCAAAAATTGTATTACTAAGGGTGTGACTACAAAAAAAACTGGGCACCATATATTATTTACAATGATTTTTTGTACCTTAAAAACTTCATGCTACGGAAAAAGGTTTAAAAGGTTTAATTCTAAATAACTTCTCTATTAATCTAAATAATTCTTATTTATTACTGATTTTTTGTTTCAAAACCTCAAAAATAACTTACAGTTAGTTATTCTTCATATCCTATAAACTTTTTTTTTCCTGTTTAGCCTCCAGGAATTACCGTTGAGGTATTACTTTAGTGGATAAATGAAGATGAGTGTAAATGAGGAGTGTAGTCTTGAACAGTCTCAGTTCGACCATTCCTGACATGTGTGGTTAATTGAAACCCAACCACCAAAGAACACCTGTATCCGTTCTAGTATTCAGATCCGTATAAAAGTAACTGCCTTTACTAATACTTGAACGCTGGAATTCTCGACTTCCAAATCAGCTGATTTGGGAAGTCGCGTTCACCACTAGACCAATCCTGTGGGTCATATGCTATAAACTGAGTTGTAAATAATGTTTTGTATTATCTTCGCCCTATTTGGGCGATTTTTTGATCGAGTTCTTCGGTAATTGGTAATCTTTCAATAAACAATTTTTTCCACAAGGAATATAAAAAGAAAAAACTGGTACCTGGGTATTGATCAACATACCAAGTATTAATTATCAAGTAGAAAAATGTGATTAGTAATTAAAAATTGTCATTTTCATCACTGCTGAAGTGTCATTTGGAAATAAAATGTAATTATTACATATTTCTTGCAAAAGTAGACAATGTGAAGAAATCTCACAAGAAAATAAACAGCTGTTGTCTAGTTTTATTTGCAGTAGATAACAATTATAAACTCTTGTTATAACAATGTTTGTTATACTCGTGCACATGAGCAGTTCTTTCCTGTTTGCAGTAATGTAAAAATATTTTTTTTTTTTTCAAATATCATTTCGTCCTTTTTAGTTTATATATATATATATATATATAGATTTACTCCTCATATTTTTTAATTCTTTTTATCATAAAAGTTTTTTTAGATAAAAATTGATCTTTTTATTTCTTCTTTATAGAATAATTTTTTTTTACTGAAATAGACTTCATATAACATGACTATAACTGGAAAACTGTCTGTCACTAAGGCTGCAATTATAAAAGAAAACTAGGCTCTGTATATTTTTGTTTAAAACTATTTAAGTTTCTATTCAATATTATTCATTACATCATTATTACATTAATAATATAATCATATTATCATAAAAAATTTGCCGTAAAATATTTTTATTTTTTCTTAGATTCAAATAATTATTACTTAATCTGCTTGGTTTAGTGTAACTTAACAGATAGACATATTTTTTTAAAAAAAAGTCCTTGTCAATGGTATTTTGTTTGATTTTTCTTATGATTTTTAAAGGAAATTATAGAAATTAGATTAAATTTTATTAGTTTACAAAATAGTGATAAGCAAATTAAAATCAGCCTAAATATTTTTTCTTTATTATAAAGCGAATTATTATTATGGTATATACGTATATTGATGGTAGGAATGCGTTAAAATTTCTCTGTGAAGTAACAGTCTCTTTGCCTATTTGTAAAATGTTAATAATCGAGTCGTTACAG
Source organism: Lycorma delicatula (assembly GCF_047948215.1). Lineage (NCBI taxonomy): Eukaryota > Metazoa > Arthropoda > Insecta > Hemiptera > Fulgoridae > Lycorma > Lycorma delicatula. The sequence goes on along the minus strand of NC_134457.1, from coordinate 189,589,897 downwards.
AACTTAGAGATAACACAGAGTAACTTAGTTACTCTAATTTTGGTTTTAAGTATAACATTTTCTGTATTATCCAGATTTGTAGCAGATAAGTATCCCTTAATTGTGTATTAAATGTTCTTAAAAGCCCAGAATTTAAATAAGCATTTAATGGTATATCATCTACAACAGTAAACACGGATTTGAATATAGAAAAAAATTATTACTTACATAATAAACTAGCAATTGAATAATTGAGATCAAAGGTCGGGAAAATTATTGTTACTGAGATTCAAAATGGTCACTTTATAATTGTTTTCATAATTTCATAATTCTCTCTTTCATGGAGAGAATTGATTCCAATTAAGACTGGAATCAATTAAATAAATTGAATTAATCGATTTGTCGGAAATATATATCGTATTAGCTAGCTTACGTCGGTTTGAGGTTGTCTATATCATTTCAGTCTAGTATCCCTTACATTGAAATTATGTTTTCTTAACACGGTGAATTCATCGATTTCAATTGATCTTTATCATAATCCATTGAAGATAAATGTCGTTTTGTTTAGTTATCAAATAAATCCAGTTTTAAATTTTAATGATAATTGACAAGTACTTTTCTTATCTTGTGCTATTCATTAACCAAGAGAAATGAAATGTTTCAGATAGAACAGGAAGTATATCGTATTTATGAAGTAATATATAAATATTTGTACTCAAATGTGTACCTGTACACAACAAACATCATTCATAATTATTAGGGCGTGCCAAAGATGTATTATGACTATTTTTTTTATTTTTTTTATAACCATTATAATACATCTTTCCTAATGACAACACTACAATATTTATCTAAATATATATGTATATGTCTGTATTACTAACAAAATATCTTAACTAAAATCATTGTCTATTTCTGCACTAACTATAGTATGTAAATTTATTCGTTGTCTGACAGATGCGGTCAATGACACTTACAGTCGGGTAAGGTATGAATTTGCGGCATTCTTAGTCGAGCAATAAAAATTCATGCAGAAAAATAATTTTTTAAATAAAGATTACATGGCCTGTATTAATATTAAGAATATGAAAATAAATTTTACAATTTATTTTACATAAACCTCAAGAGTATTCTATTCTCAACATTCGGTGTTAGTTAACAACGAAATAGAACTCCTGATTTTAGCTGTCAAAATTTTGTAAAATATTTACTGATCGATCATCTTACTACAATGAAATCACAGTATACTGTAGATTGATTAATCTTTTCTTTTTTTTCTAGCAATAAACGTTTTTTAAATATTTTACTAAACGATAATAGACCAATATCAAGTTTGCAAGTACAAATTATAAGCTCCTCCTTCTATAAAATAATTCCAAATATATGTAAAAATTGATATTTTTGTACTCCAGACATCGGGTGTTCATATCATAACGGAAAAAAAATTTCCGTTATGATATGAACAGTTTTGCCGGAATATATAATAATTTAACTACATATAAATTTGAATTTATGATTAAAAAGAAAGAAAATGTTACCAAAAAAATTATGTTTTGCATTAATCTACAAGATTACATATGTTCTGATTTAAACTGAACAGTAAGTTTAATAATACAACTAAGTGAACAATAAGAACAAATGAGAAAAATTAAGCATTGCCTGCCTGTAATCCCTAGGGCGGGATATCCAAGCCGGACTATGTCGTTCTTGGACTCCACACCAGAAGCCGGGACTCGGTCTTGACGCCAATGCCTTTAGTGAGAGTACCCCATGAAAGGCACTCGCACCGAATTTTGGTATTTTTTGCGAAGGGATTAGGGAGTCCCAGTGCCACATCACTACCTATCTGGTTATGTTATAACTTGTAAAATTCATACATAATTACTATATCATCAGCAAATCGTAGCATCTTAATTTTTTCACCTTGAACTGTTCCTCAAGATCTAAATTGTTCTTTAACATCATTAGCTGCTAGTTCTATGTAAAGATTAAAAAGTAACGGGAATAGGGAACACCTTGTCAGACTCCCTTTTTATTACTGTTTCTTTCTTATGCTCTTCGATTATAACTGTTGCAGTTTGGTTCCTGTAAATGTTAGCAATTATTCTTCTATCTCTGTATTTGAACCCTAATTTTTTTAAAATGCTGAACATTTTATTCCAGTCTACGTTATTGAATGCCTTTTCTAGGTCTATAAACGCCAAATATGTTGGTTTGTTTTTCTTTAATCTTCCTTCTACAATTAATTTGAGCGATAAAATTGCTTTCCTTGTCCCTTTACTATTCCTGAAACCAATTTGGTCTTCTCCTAACTCTTCTTCCACTCTCCTACGAATTCTTCTGTAGACAATTCTAGTAAGATTTTTTATGCTTGAGTAGTTAAGTTAATTGTTCTATATTCTTCACATTTTTCTGCTTCTGCGTTCTTTGGTATCATGACAATAACACTCGTTTTAAAGTCTGACGGAACTTCACCTTTTTCGTAAATATTATTCAGAAGTTTGTACAATTTATCTATCGCTTCCTCAACTGCGCAGCAATTCTGCAGGTATCCCGTCTATCCCAGGAACCTTTCTGCCATTCAGATCCTTTAATGCTCTATTGAATTCAGATCTCAGTATTGTATCTCCCCTTTCATCTTCTTCGACTTCCTCTTCTTCCTCTGTAACACCAGTTTCCAGTTCATTTCCTCCGTATAACATTTCAATATATTCCAAAGGTAAATTTCAAAATATACCTTTTCTTTCGTATTATAAATCGGTTTACCATCCTTATTTAATACATTATTAGATTTTAACTTACGTACCACAAAATTCTCCTTAACTTTCCTGTATGCTCCGTCTATTTTACCAATGATCATTTCTCTTTCCACTTCTGAACACTTTTCTTTAATTCACTCTATTTCGTTAATTTGCACTTCCCTTTTTATAGTATTTCTTAATTGCCTTAGTTCCTTTTACTAACTTTGTCACTAGCATTCTTATACTTTCTACGTTCATCCATCAGCTGCAATATATCCTCTGATATCCAAGGTTTTCTACCAGTTCTCTTTGTTCCGCCTAAGTTCACTTCTGCTGATTTAAGAATTTCCTTTTTAACATTATCACATTCCTCTTCTATATCTTCTACCTTATCTTTTTTTACTCAGACCTCTTGTGACTTTTTGACCTCTTTGTTGTGACCTCCTCTTCTTCAAGCTTCTCTAAATTTCACATTTCTTTAGGTTTTAAACACCAATCTATATTTCATTATCATTAAATTATGATCGCTATCAATGTCTGCTCCTGAGTATGTTTTGTAGTCGACGAGTTGATTTCTAAATATTTACTTATCCATGATATAATCTATATGATACCTTGCAGTATCGCCCGGAGTTTTCTGTATATATGCTTCTAGTGTGATTTTTAAACTGGGTGTTGGCGATTACTAAATTAATTACTTAAATTATACTTTGTGCAAAACTAAATAAGTCGGTTTCCTCTTTCATTCTTTTTGCCTAGCCCGTATTATTTCCTTTCCTGCATTTTCCAATGCTTGCATTCAAATTTTCACCCCTTTTATATGTTTAATTGCTTCGTCAGTTTCTTCATATACACGCTTTACCTCATCATCATCGTGAGCACTTGTAGGCATACAATCATTGTCAGTTTAGGTTTTGATTTTATCTGTATTACAATTATTCTATCGCTAAGCTTTTTGAAATACTCGTACTTTACTCTCTTCCCTATGAAGACACATAGAAAGGACAGCCTATTCTTGTTCGTAACGAAATCTACTCCTGTCTGCCCTTTATTTGGTGCTGAGTTAATTATTTTAAATTCACCTGACCATAAGTCGATTTCCTCTTTCACCCGGAGATCCGAACGGGAGACTAGTTTACCTCCGGAATGTTTTACCACCAAGGAAGGCGGCTCCATCTTTGTTACGTAAAAATGTAGAGAGCTACATTTTCATGGAAAAAAAACAGATGTAGTTTTCTATTTCTTTTAGCTGCGTAGTACTCAGAAGATTGATTGATGTTGATATGTCCATTTAAGTTCTCCTGACCTGCGCCCTTAACAACTACTGAAAGAGCTGCTACCCTCTTTCGGGAATCATTCCTTTGTCTGGCTCTCAAAAGATACCTCTCGATATGGTTGCACCTTCGGTACAGCTACTCTTATCACTAAGCACTCAAGCCTTCTCATCATCGACAAAGTCTCATGATTCATAGAGGGAGTATATATATATATATATATATATATATACTAGCGGACCCGACAGACGTTGTCCTGACGTGGCATTGTTCTGTAATAAATGCACAACACATAAATAACTTATTTAAGTTAAAATTAGCAGGAATGTGGACGAAATTTCATTAATATGACTATTAGTATGACTATTACCAGTTTGTGATTGTTGTATTATTGTAATGGGTTTATTGATTAATTATGTGTAGTATGGCTAATATTTATTTTCACTAAATATTGAGATGTCTGACGAAACTCGAAATATCGTAAATAATTAGTGTAATTAATAAATTTTGGTACATACGTATTAACGCCACCGCAGCTACAGCTTTATTTAAAAACAAAGTAGTCAATCGAATTTCGGTGGAAAATGGGCCGATATAGAGTATAACATAGATTCAAAACAGTCTCTTTATTAATTTTAATAATGGTTATTTATATTTATTTATTTTATAAATATAATTTAACCAAACTAAACCTACGCTCGCTTCGCTCGCTAACCTTGACTAATTAACAGGAGTGTTTTGATTATTTAAATAATAAATAATTGCAATAATTACTGAATTTATTAAATAAATACTCAAAAAATTACGGTATTAATTAGTCAAGGTTAGCGAGCGTAGGTTAAGTTTGGTTAAATTATATTTATAAAATAAATAAATATAAATAACCATTTATTAAAATTAATAAAGAGACTGTTCATTTTCCACCGAAATCCGATTGACTACTTTGTTTTTAAATAAAGCTGTAGCTGCGGAGGCGTTAATACGTAAGTGCCTAAATTTTCATCCACGTTACTTCTAATTTTCACTTAAGATCATTTTAAAAAGTACCTCCTGCATTTTTTTTTTTAATTTAATAATTTTGAAGTTTCATAACCATGTGATAGCTTAATTAATCAATTAATAAAAAATTAAAGCACTGTAAAAAAAGCAACGTTAAAATTTTAGTAGAAAATTTTATCATTCTTTATTTTAACATGTGTTTTAACAAATTTTAGATAATTTTAAATTAAAAACAATTTTAGAAAAGTTTTTATAAAATTAATAGGCTACAAAAATTAACTTCAATTTTTTAAATATCCTTTAAACTATAATTATTATACGTAAATTATATTTTAATTTTATAAATGTTATAATTTATTTTACAAAATGACATTTTTATTTTCAAAGAACCGTTCAATACTTCATAAGTTGCATAGTATCAAATGAGAACTGACAATTTTAATTTGTACGTTAAGTTGATTGTTATTGAATGCAGGTGTATACATCATTAAAATTCATGAAAAATCATGTAAAATACTCACGTCAATACTGCATCTTACAAATTTGCACAATGTATATTTTTTAATTACACTTTAAAACGTTATTTAAATAAATAATATTCTCAATAAGCGCGCAATTCTAGCAGACTCGGCAATGCTTCGCTATTGCTAGATTTGAGTATACATACAAATTAAATGAACACAATTGAAAGTTTCATAAAACCTTAAAAACAATGAACATTAGGAACTTCACAAAATTTAACCTTTCACTTTATAAAAGTCAAAAGGTAAATAAATCCAATTGTCAGAACAGCACTACCTATCGGATTTAATTCAAACTACTCTCTAAACACAGTAGACTGTTAAAAATACGAATTTTAATGTAATTACAACATTAAGCTACGACGCAAGTAACTGATATGCGAAAAAGCAACAAAATAAAAAAATTTCCTAGAATGTCCGATCGCACTACCAACTACCAGTTCTGACTGTTATGCCAAAAATTAAAAAAAAATTCTAAAACGCGATCGTAGCGCTGCCTACCGGATTTATTTGTGAACCTTAACCAACGCAAGATTAACAACACATAAATAAATTAAAAAAACATTTTCTATCGGATCAAATTATGAATCTAAACCATTCTCGAATCAACTTAATCACACACACAAAATTTCATCAAAATCAGTCCAGCCGTTTAGGAGTTCAGTGACATACACACGCACAGAATAAATATATATATAAAGATGTAACTGAATATTCTCAGTTATACAGTGTCATAAACATTCAGAACATGATCTACTAGTAAAAATAATGGAAAAAGTTCATACAAACATAGGTCTGGAAAAGCTTTGTTTTCAAGTTACAGCTTGCGAAAGATTTCGCCCTGATTTCAGCTCTTTTAAGAAAAAAAGCCCTATTGTAATTTTTGTGACCCAAATTAAGATGTAAGGGTGTCGTTTCTTATGTAATTTGAGCGGGGATATAGGATAAAATAGGTCTCAGAACTAATTCTACACTACTATTATTATTATTACTACTACTACTACTACTACTACTACTACTACTACTACTACTACTACTACTACTACTACTACTACTACTACTACTACTACTACTACTACTACTACTACTACTACTACTACAATACTCTAGTAGTTTTTAAGATATCCGACGTAAAACACAAGATTCGATGTCGAAATTAAGTTTTTTTTTGCAGGATATGTCCCGAAGGTTCTTCGTGGGACACTCTGCGTATGCATATTAACAAATCTTATAATCTTCCTTCATATATCTGAATAGCATAGATTACCAAAACAGTAAATGAAATCGAAATGCATTTTTAGGTTTTTACATATTTTTGTTTTTAGAAACAATGTTGAACACTTGGATTTTCGAAGTAAAAATATTTTTCAAAGAGAATTATATTAAGATGAATAAACGGCTGTTTTTTTATATTTTTAAATTGTATAGTTTTTATTCTACATTGTATGACACAATAGAGTTTATTATATTCTAAATAAAATCCATACCACTGGATGACGTGAATAAAGATAAGAATTATCTTAAAGAGAGGTCTTACCAAAAAAAAGGGTTCTTTTTTAAGATGTAAGAAAAACTTTTTGTAAGAGTTACAGTTTGCTAAATCTTATAAGAGAAGTCTTGAAAACCTCAAGACATGACAGGTAATATTAGATAAGTCTTAAAATGCTGAATCTTTTATGACGACTTTTGCAATATCATCACAAACATTTAAATACGTGTTTACGCATGCTTATATCTATCAATCTACATTATGCAGACTACTGAATGTGTTGCGTGTTATTTTACACTGTAATAGTTAAGGTAATATTTCCAGCTAAGAAAAAGAATATATATAACCGCAGGAGAAAAGGATGAGTTTTGTATTATTATTGAAGGTGAACAAAGATATTTTTAACATATACACTGTAAAAAAATCATCGAAAGAAAAGAAAAAATGTGGAGAGAAGTTAGAAATAAATACTTAAAACAATTAGGCATTCAATTTCGGTTGAAAAATTAAAAAAAAAAAATATTTGTTCCAGAACAAGAAAAATAACTTTAAAAAAAAATCCGCGGAAGCAAAGAAATTAAATTAAAAGATTGGGAGAATGAACTTTTTGACAATTAGAAAAAGACGTGTTAACGAGAACAGTGTTCATGAAAATTCCTAACGCTCTTAATACAGGTGTATCACTTTTTTTATCTGATAGCACAAAAAACTTAGAAAAAAATTGAAAAAATTAAGAAAATGGAAATACCAAAACGAAAACTCTTAGAAAAAAACTATCAGATATATGAACTAGAAATCAAACAAAAAATAATCAACTACGCAACTGAAAAGAGCTGCAAAACATGGAAAATGAATCTAATAATAATTTTCTTTCTTCATCGTCTTCTAATGTGAAAGCAGTTTTTGTTTTGCAAATAATTCTTCTGTGGACTCAAACTCTTCATCTGCTCCATTCTAAAAACCGTGATCGGATTCCTCTTCTAAAAAATTATTCACGAGAAAGAAATTAATTTTTTCCAAAACTAAGAACTGGCTTACATCTCTCTACATTAATTTACTTCTACTCCCAAGATGGTTTTGCTTTCCGATGTTTATAAACGCTGCCAATTCTTTGCATTAAGTGAATGTAACACGACACTTAAAAATTAGTAAGATTTCTCTTAATACGAGTATAACACTTGACTGTAGTCATTGACTCTTTAAGGCATTGCTTAAAAAATATTTTTTTGTGTAGTAATAAAAGACAACACATGGAAAAAAACAAGGCATATCTTATTCTCTTTTAGACAGTCTTAAACCTCTAATAAAACGTAACTTTTATTCACTAATATCCCAGTTTTATCGTAAAAAGAGCTTAGATTAAGAGATAACACAGCATCAAGTGGGAAATCTGGACCGAACTTTCTGTGCATTATCTTAAATATTTTTCGTTCAGCCACAAAATTACAATTAGTTTTTTTTTATTATTTACCGTATGAATAAAATATTATATACTCAAAATCAGGTTCATAAGATTATGAGTCTTATGAATTTTTAATCTGTAATCAAGCAGTATTTCGGTGAACAATGCTAAAATTATCGATATATTTGGAACTGATTGGCCTCCTAACTTCTGGATTGACTCATACCAAGCTTCCGGTTTCAGTCCAGGACATGGATTTTGCTTTTACATTCTAAATTTTATTTACTTATCTTCGTTAATAAAATATGTATCCTCGTTCACTGTAAGTTGGAGGACAAAATGAAATAACCTATAAAATACATATTGGTACTTATTTTGTTTAGTAAATTAAATTAAAAAATATTGATTTGCATAAAGTAGATGTATTGAAGTGAATTTCACGTCGACTTAGTCAATAATTGTTAATTTTATACTATTTTATGGCAAGAAAGAAAGAAAATGTTTGATGACAATGATTTTTGTTGTTAATAAGAAAAAATGTAGTATTAAATACAACATTTGTTCTGCAATATATATTTTTAATGTTTCGTTTTTTAATGTTAACCCAGATAATCATAAAAAGTGTGGGTTTTATAATTATGTAGAGAATTTAAACATAAAATCAATGTTTATATGAATTTAGTTGATTAATTTTCAACCATAACTGTTTTTGTATGTTTTTATATATTTCAATGCTACCGCACACTATAACCAAGAAAGAATGTAATGTTTGGTTTTCTTTCTACTGGTAATGTTTGGTTTACTCGTTTTCAATACGGTCAAGTCATTCAAGGTTGAAATCTTACAGTCCACCAAAACATTTTTAAACTTTATTTACGAAATTGGCCGTAGATGTCGTAATAATAGTAATTGTAGTGGCAGCAATAACAATAATAGTAATAATAATGCACAGTGTTTTACACTACTATTAATACCAACGTAGTATTATTCCGTGGTATCAACGTAGTAGTATTTGTGATGACTATGCATAATGCATTAGCTAGTCCTAACTCCTTCAGCGTTGGCAGAAATTCAATGTCACTAACAACAGCAACAACCAGCATGTGTTCGACCATTTTATTTATATATATATATATATATATACAAATGACATTTTAATTCTTGACAGGTATTATAGTACGGTAAATTAAAAAAGATATTTATAACATATTTATTATTTATTCAGTTACTTAAAATAAAATGTATTGTTTTATTTAATAATGTATTTAAATAAATATGTTTATTACATCGTTGGCAGACTTATGGATGGATGTAAAAATTATTTCACTGTATTTACTTTGAACAGTTTACTTTAACTGTTATTATACATCTTCTAAAATATTACAAGTTGACATTTCTCATTTTAAGATAAATATTATTATTCCTAATTTGATGCATGCGAAATAATTTCTGAATGTTGCTACATACTGTTGGGAAATTCTCAAAGACAAAAAAGGTAATTTTTTTATTTTTATTTACTTTTTACTTTTTTTTTGTGAAGACAAAAATCGTGAATGTTGTTATCAATTGAACAACAAATCATTCAATGGCGCATTATAGATTAACTAAAATAGATAATTAGCATACGAAATGTTGAAAAACAAATGTCATAAGTAGTGCTACTAACAGTACAAATTAGCACTACTATTACATCTCAACAATGAACAAAAACATAGGAAATAGCCATAAAAGTAATCATCATCGAACGTTTAAAATTAAAAATAAACTGAAATTTCAAAACAGATAATCTGTATAAATAAAAATGTAAATGTTCATTTGTTCAAAATCTTAAATCTGCGAATCAGATTTTGCATTGAGAAATTGAATTATAATATCTTTTACTTACTAACAACTGATTGTATTTATTTTTAATTCAACAACGCTAGAATTGTTTGAATACTATATTTATTACTTGCTATACTCTTTTTTAACGTAAATTACACTTTATACACATTTCTGTAATGAAATCACGTTTTATTGATAATTATACTTTGAATTGAGATTTTTAAATTAAAATTTGAATTTAATATTTTTAAGAGTACATGATATTAAAATCTAACTAAAGTTTGTCGGTAAACAGCTGAAATGTTCTTTAATTTCAAATTTAAATAAAAAATTCTGTGCTACTTACTACACAAAAGAATAAAAAGATTTATTTTTTGTATAATATGCAATTTGGTACAATAAAATTAAAAATAAACAATAATATTGCATCTTAAGTGTGACATTATATTGAGATATCATTTGATTGCGAAATGAGACATCAAAAGATGTCTCATAGGAATAATGGATAACTGACTGAGACATCATTTGATGTCTGATGGCAGTCAACCTGATATGACCAAAACAGTCGATGCCTTAACGCCAAAAAAAGTTGGAAATATTGGACAACTGTAGATCAATCTTAACTTTTAAAGTGAAATTTTTTTATTTGTCGTGTAATATGTTTTCAATAGTTTACAACAGGTTGGTTTATTATACAATTTATTATGTAGATGTACCAGTTACATGTACATACATTTAAATCTAAATTTTTCGACTACCCTTTTGTAACCAAATTTATTGGCTAGATCGTTTCCTCTGAGAAGTATAAATTTATAGTTAATTATGGATAAGTTTGTTGAATTCTGCTAAGCAAAGAAAATTCAGTCTAATTAATAACAGCATTTCACAGTGTATAATAAAGATCTGTACATCTGAATCTTGTCATTATCAACATCACCAAAGCTTCACCGACATGATTTGCTCCAATAATCCATTTCTTATATGTTTTCCTTAAAGTTTAGTACTGAAGAAATACATTTTCACTGTACTTAAGTGATTCATTCAGTTCTTTTTTTTTTTTGTTATAGAGGTGGAAACACCCGGGGACCGAAGCAGTGCCAGACTCGCTAAGAGGTTCCGCAAGATGTTATTAAGTGTGTATGTGTTCCTGCGCACTACCGACTAAACCTCCACCCCTGGATTTCCGCCGCTCCTGGGAACCGCTTTACAGCATTACAAAGCAGTTCAGATGAACTGAATTTATTGTTCTATTTCGTCTAATTTGTTAAAATTCTATTACGCTATTTTAAAATATAAAGTTAGAAAGTGTTATCTAGCCGAACATTATGGATATGTTTCCTCATCTACCGCACAAAATAAACCAGATGTAAATTCTATTCAGTGCAATATTAAATGTATTCACATTTTCATTCAGGTAGATTAAATCTGAGATAAAACTGATTAAAATTTGTAATATTTCAAAATAAATAATGTAATATTAAAAAACTTTTAAATAAAAAACACTGAAATAAATTAAGATTTCAGTTTTTATTATTCACTAATGATTACAGGAAGTGTAACTAATTAATTGTTTATCTAGAGAACAGTATTCATTTTTTGTTTAAACTACCTAACACAGACATAATTTTGGCTGTAACACACTCAAAGTACTGGAATACAAGATGCAGTAGGCAGAATTTATTTCTCCGAGAGTATGATTTTTCATTAGCAGGCCAGTACATGTGTTGAACAGAATACTGGTATCACACCTAGGGCTCAAGATTTGTTTAATTCTTAAATCTTATCTTAAGGTGTTTTCAAATACATTCGGCTCGGTGAAGTTGATAATGGAAAACCTTTTAATTTCTTACTTTATTTTGTAAACTACCTGGCTGTAATTTTAAGAATGGCTATGCCAATTGCGAGAGTGAATTTTATTCCATGTAGGGTTTTATTAACAACCTTGTAAGTTAAGACATTATTAAAACTGTGAATTTCAAATATCTGAAATTAATTTTTAAATATTTCAGTTTATTGTATCTTTACATACACCTTATGAAGTTAGTTTTTGTAATCTTATAAATAAGCAGAACACGAAATCGTTTTCTTATGCACTAACACAGCCATAGAACTTTTCATTATAAGTTAGCTACTTTTGGTTGCCAGGCTGACCTCTGTTCAGAGAAGTCGATATCAGAAAAATATTGATTTTGGAACTTTTATGGGGGGTGTAGCCCGTTCTAACCTCTTTATAGGCTTATTAAAACTGTCATATCTTACCTGTCATTCAGTGTGGAATACCAATAAGACGTTGCCCCAGAGCTGGCTTATAACGTGAAAGAAACAAGAAGCCTGTAGGGTAAACAACACCAAAACCGGTACTCTTGTCCTTGAGTTGTTCTTTCTCATCCTACTACCTGCTCGTAGTCACAATTAAGTATTTCCTTCCAACGTTTTACGCTTTCATAGTTTATTTTGAAACATTGTGGAACCGGAAACGATAAGAATGGGGTTTAATTTTCTTGTTATCTTTCGATGTAAATACTTTACACACATTTTTAATGAAAGTAAAATTAAATTAATGGCAAATAAAAAACTTATGAAGCAAGTGACTGAAACCGAACTGAAGATTTACACTAAAATTTGCATAACAAAGTGAAGTTTCTGAAAACTTGAATGATCACATTCGCATGTTTGTGTGTATGTGTGTGTTTTACGGTTTGATTTTGTATATACTTCAGATTATCTTTCTTTATATCTTAGCCGGAAATAAGTAAAATAATTTGAAAGAGAAAATTTAATAAATAATATGAATTTCATTTATAGTACACTGAAAAGTGATATTTTTAACACTGAAAATGATTTGTGTGTATATATATATATATATATGTATTAATTACACAAAAAGTTCTTTAGATTATTGGATCTGCGAAAGGTTTAAAAATCACAACCTGTAGTAGAAATGTGTTTTTATTACTCTTAAATAAAAGATTCCATGTAACGAAATATACAAGCAATTTTTAGATCAATGTATACAAAATACAATAAAAACAACAACAATAATTTAATAACAAAAATAACAGTATTTTTGTTATTTGTAGCAGACTGTACAGCTGAGAATTGGTTTGAATATTTGGTGAGCCAGTAGAAAATATCTTGACGCAATATTAAAGTGAAGGTCACTTCATAAATCTAAACGATAATAGTTACATCTTTATAAATCCTATTCCATAATTGCGCAATTCTGCACAAGACCAGCTTTTCGTTTCCGATCGTCTAATTATTTCGCAGTCAGAAACACACTGATTTTAAGAGTACAACGCACTACATACGTTCGAGACCTCACACATTGGCATCAAATTTCAACTCACAACTGTGACTCACTGCTTAAACGAGTATGAAAAATACTTCACAACATCTCAAATTGAAACTATTTTGTCATAACCGTAACTCAAGAGCGACTCAAAAAATCTTCAACAAATTTTCACTTGCATAAATTCAGATACACAATTGTACAACATATTTAAACTTAAAATAAGCTGTTTTAATAGTTTTAAAGATTTTCAAGACACAAAATTTTATACATAGGCCTATTTATATAAACATATATATATATATATATACATATAAAATTAAAAGGGAACCCGAATTTTAGTGGATGGTATTTTTTATATCTCAAAACGTAAAGAAAATTCATTTTCATCCCCCCCCCCCCCCAATCCCATCATGCGATCGAAAGTAATACCGTACTTTTCTTTGAAAAGTCAGTAAAAATTTTTGCACTTTTGCTTCCAAAACTATACATAAAATATCCGTTCTTATTTTTTTACAGCTCTAAATATTCCACGTTCTAGATCTATTTATGGAATAATTTGGAATAAATGGTTAAATCATTTTAAATCATCAAAATTAGTTAAAATAATTTTTCTAAAGCTAATGTCTTTAATTTTTGTACAAACGTTTATAGAATAGAACGAAAAATGATAATGGACTGCATTTATAATATACTAGTATTATAGATCACAATACAGTCTATCTTAATAAGTTTAAATTTCCCCAAGGATTAAGTAATTACCTTTCAAAGTGTTGTTGAAATCTACGTTATCCAAACACGAAGAAATCACTAATGTAATGTACAATTTGTTTATACGGTCATTGATGAATGATCATTTCCAATTTAATTAAGCCTACATTTAACATTTTTTCTAAGCATGACCTTTTTTCTAAAGTATGATTAAGTAAAATTAAAGTTTAAAGAAAAAATATCTGTAAGATAATCGTTGTACTACTATTCTTTGATCGATTGTAATATTTCTCTCGAAATGGCAATTACATTTGGCAAAGTAGTGGTATACAGTTTATTACATTACTGAAGAGACGTGAGTGTTGGGTATTATAATTTTTCCTTTACCCTGTGAAATGAAAGCGTCAGACTGCGTGCCTATAGCCACGTCGTGATAAAATTTATGATCGTACTGAATACGGCTTAACAAATTCAAGGCCGTATGTTTAAAGGCTTCTAAATGGTATCTTGTATCTGTAATAATCAGTGTTCTATACCGCGAAGGATGCTAATAAAACTAAACCACAGTCTACTAATTTCTTAAAAAAAAAAAAAACACTTGGAAAGTAACATATTTATGTTCGTAAAATAATATAATATTTTTGTACGTGCTTATATGTACATTAAAATTACGTCTGTTGGGTATTTCTAATACCTATTTAAATATTAAAAAAGCAATCTGTTAATAATTTGCGAAAGAATACTTGTTAATTACTGAACAGTAGTTTAAAATGTTTAGGCTTTATTTCAACTGAAGTTTATTATTGATTTTTACGTATTGTTTCACATGATGTTTTTCCCCTACTGATGAAACCATCACTGATCGATATCAATTCTTCTATCTTGCTAATCAATTTTTATGCAAAAGTAACAGTGCATCATTTATTGAATGTGCACTGAATGTTGAAGGAAATAAGGATAAAAAACCCATTCAAAAAAATGAATTATACGACGTTGTTTTGTGTACAGATTCCAAGGAAGAAGTGAAGTAAACGGTAATTAGAACAGGAAAAGAACCTAAAGAATTGTGAAATTGACTAGGATCAAAATGCTGTAGTGTAAAATCTCAAAAAAATGCATCTGTTGTACGTATTAAATATACAAATTAAAACACTTTAAATCTAATTTTAAGCAGTAGTAGTAATAATAATAATAAATAATAATAAGAATAATGAGTGCATTTTATGGTCAGTAAAATACAAAAATATGTACTTAAATGTTTCTTACTTGGTTAAACTTCTTGAAAAATTCTTCTTCTTTGCTCTGTCGTCTCCCTTTCATTACTTGGCGTTCTAGAAATTTTACACAGGCTCTCAATTCTGCTAACGGACTTCCTTCACTACTTTCTTGCATAAAGTTTTGCATGATTACAAAAATCTATTCCAAAAAAAACTATTACAGTTACAGCTGTTCGGTTTGTGGCAAAAGAAAGAAAAAAATTATCATGTTTTATTTACTATTTCAATAAACTTCAATATACGCGGTTTTTGTCACTTATAGAATGTCCACTCGATAATCAATTTCACGCCATCTGTTGTTCACCATATCTTCGGAAACACTAGCAACAACTTCAGTTATTCTCCGTCTCAATGTGTTTAGATCAGGTACGAGTGCTGTATGGACTATGTCCCTAACAAAATCCCAGAGGATAAAGTCTAAGGGAGTTATGTCTGGTGATCGTGCTGACCAGGGAGTGGGACCGTCGCGCCCAATCCAGCTGCCATGAAATGATTCATTCAGAAAATCACGAACTAACTATCACCAATGTGGGGATTCGCCATCCTGCTGGTAAACCACATAAGATTGCAAGTCATTTAGTTTAGGGCAAAATGTGGCAGCATATCCAGGTAAATGTTAGCTGTTATTGATTGATCAATGAAAAAGAAGGGACATTTACTTTAGGGGAATCTCTAATTTTTTCCCTGGTAAAGTACGGATTTTTGAGCTCCAAATTCTCACATTATTTAATCGGTGATTTCTACTAGTGATACCACAACACATACTGCGCTTTCTCCTGGATTATTTTATAAAAAATTGATTACAGTGCCCTTACTCTGCCTCTACCTGCAACTAATCAATATTAAAAAAAAACATGATAATTTTTCCTTTCTCTTGCCACAAACCGCACAAATGTAACTGTTTACGGTTAGACGACTTACGCCAGTAATAAAATTTTGTTATTTTGCAAAAAATAATAAAGAAACATAAATTAGTGTACCTTATAAACAGTATTCTGGGTCGTTAATCCAGGTATAATGTTACATGAATTATACCGTTATATTTCTGTTTTAATAAAACTGCCCCGATTAACTGATGGTCCTATTAAGTGAACTTCACTGTAATGAATAATTACCCGTTCTTGGTAAAATTATTTATTTTAGATTTACTATTAACGTAAATTTATTCATTTATTTAATAGTATTTTTACTCTTAATTATGCTTTTAACGTAAAAGTTAGCCGTCGCAACTTTGGTCCTCTACAACATTAACTATTTATTCTATTTGCATTTCATCAGTACAATTCCTACTTGTTTTTCCAAATCATTATTTTAACTAGAACATCTTTTCCTGCTCTAGGAAACTATTCTCGTTTTGGCGATGTACACCGAAAATCGAATAAGGTTATGAAGATTTTATTCGAAGATATATTTTCTCCTATAATCATTATGTTACATATGTGTCATTACTGATATTTCAACTTTTACATAAAACAATCTGTTTTAAGAAAAATTCACTTCATGGTATATAGTTACACAACTAATTATATAGTTGCTGAACCTTCTTTTGTTAAAAACGTGCATGAAGCATGCATATAATTTATTTTTCCTCTGGTTTTGAGTGAAATATATATAATTCTTGAAAATTATTCGCCCCGGTTAATAACTTTCATGGACATACGCCTACATGTTAATTATTATACGTATATTTTTTATGCTACTGTAAGGATAAATTTTTAAATAATTACCAACTCTTAGTCTTAATTCTTGCTGATAACTTTATGTATTTTATTTTTCTTGCTCATTCAGCGTAAATTTTTATTAATAAGTAGTATTTTATTTTATTCATCCACCGCAAAATTAGTTTTACTATTATTTTAATGTATAATTACGTATAAGTAAATTGTTTCGCTTTGGTTTCAGTCAATATTATTATAATAAAACACACACTGCACTGTATTCAGCCGCCATCGGGTTAGTTGTGTGTATAATAATAAATGTATATAATAGACCTGTAACATAAAAACAAGTCAGACAAAATGGCCGAAAGGAGAAGTAAGGGTGTAATAAAATTGTTAGGCTGGAAATAACAGACTCGCAATAAAAATGTCGTGAGATGGATTTCGTTTGTATATTATGGCTGTAGGTCTAATTCGACCAGACCGGTATATAGCGAAGGCTTAATTAGCGCGATTTAGGTGCTGCATGTGTGCTTAAAGTTCAGAGGAGGTACAGACTACAACGAATGAAGTTTAACGTGCGTTGCAGCTGCTGACAATTACAGTTATTCCCCTACCTGCCAATCAGTGATGCTTTACCGCGGTAAATAATGCGTTTCCCCTCTTTAACTGAGTGGTTTCAATTGTACCCGTGGTAGAAACTGAAAATTAAAATAAACAATTCATTTTATTTTCATTCATTTAGTACTTAGAATTGCCTTTTATAAGTAAATATCTTTATTGTTATATTATATCCAGCAATTTTCGGTAATAAAACTTTATGTTACAATTCATCATTACAAATTAATTAAACTGTGTCTAGAGGTTCTAGAAATGTTTAATTAATACTTTCTTATGCATTCATTTCATAATCATAAAAGAACAAGAAAAAAGCTAAAACAAATATTTAAACACAAATATAAAAAAAAAAATGGAAATACGTTATAATAATAATTCATTACAAAATGATGGATGTTGAAATGTTTTAACATTAAATAAAATATTTTTTGTATAGTGGAAAATGAATTGCTTAGCTGTGAGAAATACCAAGCCTGGCTCGATATTTGTAACCTACTACTAGATGAAAGGCAGAGAATTCACCGCTCAGCCAAGGAAGTCAGAGGAGCGGTTACCGACTCCCATAGGAAATAAATAATGTGTATGATTTCAAATTTTAATATTAACATAAAGTGATGCAATGATAAAATATAACGCGCAAAAATGAAAATGAATTTCAATAAATTCATTTACTTAATGATAAACAACTGTAAAGGTATATAATATGGTCCTATTTATGATGATAAATTATTATAACAGTTAAATATTTTATTAGTTAGTTGAAAAAAGCAATATTTTAACAAAATGAAATACATTGGATGAAAAAAATCAAATGAAATACTGAACTGAGATTAGGATTCAGGTAAATAAATAAGTCACAAGAAATACAGTATATAATTATAATATAAAAAATAACAACTTAAGTCACAGACGAACTCTTCATCATACATGAACGCGCGCGCACACACACACACACACACGTGCGTGCGCGTGTATACACGTAGAAGACAGCTGCAATGGATAGAATGGCATTCTGTTGAATATTAACCTTTTTTTTACATACACACACACACACACACATATATATATATATATTTCCCTATAATAGGATCAATCTCCTAAATTACAATATGCCATTAACTGGATTATAGTTTATTCAGAAGCTGATACCAAATCCAAATACATCTTTATTTTAATGGAAAGTTTTTAAAGGTTAATTATGTGCAGTCCGTTAGATATAAACTTGATTTTACCTATTATCTCAGCTTATTAGCATCTTATTTTCAAGTTGTTTTGTTAAAAAAGAATTTTAAAAATCAGAATGAAATTATTGCTTGTTATACTATGTTTATTGAAATTTTTAAAAACAATTTTTGTATCATGTACTTCTTTTTACTCTCTTTCTTTACGTTTCGATACATTTAAGAGTTACAATCTCATGTTGATATTTCATTTACAGGGCAGTTGATTAGGCATAATGAAAATATATCGATAGCGTACCCATTTAAATCCAGTTAAAAGTAACTGAACTCTTCATTCCATTTGAACCTGGGTTATGTAGTATCATAAAAATATTACTGTGATAAAATGTGAAGGACGATGTTGCTAACCGTGACCCTACATGTAGGTAGCTTCAATATCAGTAAAATATCTAACCGATAAAAATGCCTTGCAGATATCTTCATTCGAGTTTAAAATATCTATTAATTTAACAAAATTTGATTGTTGTTCGTCAAGTGAAACTTCATATCAAATTTGTCAAATCTTGGGTAATATCCATCAGATGATATAACTCTTTTCTTAAATAGCCTTGATTCTTTGAATAACTTTCACTTCCCTTCTCAAAACCTCTCGATAATTTTCCATTAATCTATCTGTATTTCATTTTTTCGTAACTTTCCATAAAATTTTAACTCTACGTTTTAAAAAAGGTTTGATTTAGTTTGATGTACTTCTATTTCCGGGTTCGTGATTTGATTTTGATAATGAAAATATTTTCACGAGAAGTATATACGTATTAATATTATAGGAAAAAAATGTTTACGGTTCCATTACATTCCTAGACTTCTTTCCTATAAAATGAGAAGATTTGATAACAAAACAATTTAACAAAATAATTTCTTAATAAAAATGAAAAGATATTTTGAGACACAAACATCTACCTTGTTTTATGCATGGTGATTGTCAAACTGAATGTAAAACTGTTGTTAAGATAATAGTTACTATATCTTTTCTGCTAAGATCACTATAGTTTTTTTTGTGTAGTACTGCTTACCTTTCTTAGCTTCATTCTTTTATCTCTTGTGACGCGTTTCGGAACTACTCCATTGTCAAAACTTATTGTACTGATACTTTATATTTCTGTTAATCTTTATCTAGCATTTAGTCTACGCCCCTCCCCGTATTGACGTCATGCCTTTTCTGACCTTCTTCTGGTTTACTTGTAATTAATGGTTATACTTATCTTTTAATTTTATTTATCTATTTCTTGCTTTCAATAAACTGAGGTTCTTGAAAAGGATATCCGCTTGATTATTGATTTGTTCATTTATGACGTTTTATTGTTACTTTCTAATTTAATGATTTCTAGATTTTTTAAAAATGTTTATTCTTCTTCTTTTAACATATCTGTGAATTAATTTGGTTGATTCTTCCATTTACATTTGGGTATATCCTTCTTTTATTTAATACGTTGCATAATTAGAATATTTTTTTATTATTTTTGAACGATCATGTGATCATTATATCTTAATTTTTATGTTCTTCTCGTTTGTTCAAGGTATATTTTTGCATTTACGCTTGCAAAGATTAAAAAAAATATAAAATATCAGTACAATAAGTTTTGACAATGAAGTGGTTGCGAAACGCGTCAACAAGAGATAAAAGAATGAAGCTAAGAAAGGTAAAGCACTACTAAGCTTTACTAGGTAAAGTACTACTTCGGTTTCTACTAAGGTAGAAACCGAATGTAAAATCACCAAGAATTCGGTGATAGTAGCTACTCTTGAGTAATGCAAACTGACTTTCTTAACATATGATAAGTGTTTTAAAATAAATAAAAAAAAGAATTAGCAGCAAGAAAAAAGTAAACGATCTATAATTTTCGCACAATAGAAACAAGAATATTATAAAATGAAATTCGTGACATTATTGACACATCACTTTATAGATATTAGAAAAGAAACACTTGAAATTATACACTCAGAAGTTTAAAGCTAGATGATTTACCTAATTTATTAGCATCGAATACCTAGATTAAAGTGTTATACAAGATTATCATAAAAGAATGGTGCGGTTTCAGTAATTCATAGGAAAATTGTAGGGAAATTTCTAGATGTTATATTGGTATCCCTGAAAGCCTCCAACCCAAAGATTTGTTTATCAGCAGTTGTAACCACAACGTCAGTTCTTGTATTGTTGTTGCGGTGAGTTTAGCGAGTTTCTATGTTCTCGGATAAAGACAAAGCAAAGTGTGTTTTATTGATACCTGAATTAAAATCCGTAATTTTAGTTCGACGTGAATTCGGAAGAGATACGCCACACAAAAATAACATAACACGTCGGTTCAAACGGCTTGAAGAAACCGGATCAGTTAAGAAACAGAAATCAACCGGCAGACCAAGTGTACCGGACGAAACGGTTTGATCTAATTAGACAATCGGCAATTAGAAGTCCTGGGAAGTCCATTTCCCGTCGAAGCGTCGAATTAGGTATTCCAAAATCAACAGTTCACATATTTTTACGTAAAAAACGAAATTACACGCTTATAAAATCCAGATACTAGAGGAATTTAAACCCGATGGTGTAAAACGTTACAATTTCGCTGTTGAAAGGTCGGACAGAATAAGTAAAAACGAATCGTTTTTAGATCATTTAATTTTTACAGACGAAGCTACATTCCATGTGAATGGATGCGTTAACAGACACAATTCACGAATATGGGGCTCTGAAAACCCACACGCAATTATCGAAAAACAACGCGGTTCGCCTGAAGTTAATGTTTGGTGTGGTGCGATGAAAAATCATGTTATAGGGCCTTTCTTCTTTGCTGAAAAACAATTAATGGAGTCGCGTATCTTGACATGTTAACCGATTATTGCTTTCCTCAGCCGGATGAACTCGAAAACATTCATCGACTTCATTTCCAACAAGATGGTGCTCCCCCGCACTTCAATGCATCGGTCGCGGAAGCTTTGATCGAAAAATTTGATCGATGGATAGGCCAGCAAGGACCAATACTTTCGCTTCCAAGGAGTTCAGACCTGACACCTTGCGACTTTTTCTTGTGGAGGTACATCAAAAGCGTTGTTTATACACAAAAAATTCGCGACCTAAACCGCTTAAAAACAGGATTAATGAAGCAATGACAACCATTAACGAAAATATGTTAACCAATGTTTGGAGAGAAGTTGAGTATCGTTTGGACATTTGTCGAGCGACTAAGGGCGCACATATTGAAATTTATTAATTATGTAAAAAAATGTTTGAGACGACAAATTTGAAAAATAAAAAACATAAACTGTAAGTAATTCTGTTTTAATTTAAACCATGTTCAAAACCGCACCATTCTTTTATGATAACTCTGTATTTTAACTGGCATTTGTTAATTATAGACCACAAAATATCTTGTGAATTTTCTTCTGATCAGAAGGTTCTGTTTTGCAAGCTCCATATCTACTGTCAAATTTTAGGATCGGAATATTTACAGGAGTGGAACTCTTTTGGATCAAAACTTTTTTAAAAAGTTTAGAGTTCATAGTATAATGGAAGAGTGGAGAGGGGGAGACTAATTAATAGATAATGGAATTCGCTCGCTAGTTAACCACGTACTATTTACTTCGTACATGTACATAAACATACATAAAAAATTACTACATTATTTTTTTTTGGATTTCTACCACCGATTTGATCATCATAATAAACAAGACTAGCCCTTCCGCTCTATTCCCGTCAGAACCCTTCTGTCGCTTTACATAACAATGACTCTTCAATACAACAAAGCCCCTCCTCTTTACTCGGGTATGACACGAACACTAGCATGCTGGCTGCAGTCCAGGGTGCTCGGCCGTGACTATCCGTCCATGCGAGTGTTTGTTTATTTTGTTGTTTATACGTACATCAGCCTCTTCAACCCAGTGGCCTTACAACAAGGAAGTGTGTTTTTAACATAAAATGTCTTTAACCATTCGTGTAGATTTTCCCTTAAGAGTTCGATTTGGCTCTTTTGCCAAAATATACTTTTTAAAAGTCCAGATACCCTGTATCCCGGCACAGCTTAATGTATATATATATACATATATATCTGTGTGTGTGATATCTTAAAGAAAAAGCTACCGATAACCTGACAGTCAATAAAATGTATTATACATAATTCTTTAATTTGTGTGTTAAATATAGCTGTTATGTTTTTTGATTCATAAAAATTCATATAATACAGTTATACAATACGCCAAATAAATTCCTTTGACATACTTCTGAAACAAAACCATGTCACCTTTTTTTTTTTTTTTTGTTAGATAATACCATTATCAATTTGATAATGGTATTATCTAACAAAAAAAATATAATATTATAAGCACATTACTTTTTAAAGTAATGTGCTTATAAATATCTTCATAATTATCCTGTAACAGTTCGGTTACAACTTAGGATAAATTAAAAATATTTTATTTTTCTTTGTTTCTGTTGTGAATCTATTTGCCGATGAAATGTATGATGTGTTTTTCTTTTTAATGTAGTGCTAGAAAAATTATTTTATTTGTAGTAAACGTAATTTGTAAAACTCCTTTCACTGCCATTAGTAAATAAACATTTCATTTTTTTCCACGGATATATATACGATATAAATATATATATTTCACGATACGATATATATTTTCTTCGAATATTACTTAATAAATTTATTTAATATACACTTATTTATATTTGTATGTGTGTTTTATTTTATAGACAACTAAAAACTTCAATGTTATAAATGTGTAAAATATATTATTTGTATTTGTCTTTACACAATGTAGGTTCATTTTACGTTAGGATGACCAAATAAGGTATGAAAAATACATTAACGACAACCGTTTACAAAAATATTTTTTTTTATCAACTAAATTAAATTTTTTGACGAATTTGTAACCCAGCGAAAGTAAATTATGAATGGGTATAAATACGTATTCAAAGTAATTTATTAATGACGCTCATATGTACAGTAAATGAATGAATGAGATTCTCATTGATTTTATCTATTAACTAACAAAAGTACTGCCAAGAGAACGGCGCCATAAAAAAAAATAATAAAAAAAACAAGAGATCATGTATTCATTGAAATTCTTAAAACGTAAACAAATGTGATTTTTTAACTAATAACTGTTCGCCTTTCTACCTGTATATGAATGAAGATTTTTAATAAAGATCTTTAAATCGAACGATATTTAACACAGAACTCTTGACTTTTAATAAAAAAAATTGTAGGCTATTGAATAGTGGTATAATAGAATCCTACTGAGTTTGAGAATAGTCAATCATAAGTGGTTCTAGAAATATTGGTGAAATGTGCTTATAAGTTTTTTAGGTAGATTTCATAAGAAAACTACCTACTGCAATAGGTACCATGATTCGACTTTCCGAAAATTTCGACATCTTCTTGTTTCATATCCCCCAGACCCCAAAAACAACCGTCAACTCAAAAGTTTATGTGTATATATATATAATATCACTTTTTTGTGGACACGATAACTGCCGTAAATTTGCTCCAATCACTTTCAAATTATTCCTTAAAAATAACTCTTCTCAAAATCTCGGTCAGGTTCGTTAATGGTCAAAATCGGTATATGAAGGTGGAAATGGGAGGGGGGGGGCTTTTTCGAAAAAATAAAATATTGGTATAACTTTCTGATTATGTAAAATATCGAATTAGTTTAAAGTTCCTATATATCACCAAACATTGGCACAGGGGTGGAAAAAATGGCGTTTCGAAGAAAAAAAAATCATACCTCCCTTAATAGGCAGAGTATCGAATCGGTTTGAAGTGGTCGTTAGTCCTCAAAACATTACCTAAAAGGTTTGTCTGAAACAATTTTTGACATGACCAACATTTACAGCAAGGGATGACCAAAATATTGCTGGAATTGTAAGAAGATTGGGTTTGTCGTCTGCTAAACTTTTTTTGTATGCGAAACTTTTTTTTCACATCCAACTATTGTCGTATTTAGTAAATTTGAAGTTTTTCTTAACTTTAAAGTGGAAATCCGTTTTATTCCCAACGTATTACCGGTGATATCTACTTCCACCTTTCGGAGGGCTGAAAGGGATTTCTTAAATTGTAATTTCATTATTAAAAAAATAATGATGTTTAAAATTTAAAGTCCTAGTGAAGTAACGTTTTTAGATAAAAATTAATTTTAAATACAGGACACTTTTTACGAACTGATTATTTTAAAGATTAAAAACCATTCTAAGTTGGTTTTTATAACAATAAATAATCTGATGTAAACAACACATGACTTCCTTGTACGCCTATTAATTTAATTTACACATTTTTTTCAAATGAAAAGTACATAAAATTTTATTTCGTTAAAAACTTCCGATATTTTTTCATATTTTTAGGTAGATTTATAAGAAAGATACCTATTGTAATGGGTACCATGATTCGACTTCCGGAAAATCTCGACATATTCGCGTTTCACATCCCCCAAACCACAAAACCACCGTCAGCTCAAAGGTTTATATATACATATATATATATATATATATATATATATATATATATATATATATTTCACTTTTTTGTGGACACGATAACTGCCGTAATTTTGCATCAATCACTTTCAAATTGTTCGTTAAAAATAACTCGTCCCAAAATCTCGGTCGAGTTTGTTAACAACCAAAATCAAACCATGGAACTGAAATGGGGGGCTTTATCGAAAAAAACAAACTATAACATTCTTATTAAGTAAACTATCGAATTCGTTTAAAGTTCCTACTATTATTTGGATAAAGGGCTAAAACTTACATAAATGTTTTAAATCACCAAAGATTGGTCCAGGGGGTTGAAAAAATTGGGTTTCGAAGAAAGAAAACATCCTACTTTCCCTTAAAGCATCGAATCAGTTCAAAGTGGTCGTCAGTCCTTTAAACATTACCTAAAACTTCTGTCTGAAACAAATTTTGATATGGGCAACCCTTACGGAAAGGGCTGACCAAAATATTGCTGGAATTGTAAGAAGATGGGGCTTGTATGCTAAACATGTAAAACATTTTTCACATGCACCATTACATATTGAGTAAATTTGTAGTTTTTCTTAACTTTAATGTGGAAGTCTTTTTAATCCCCTTCTTGGCACTGGTGAAATCTACCTCCGCTTTCCGGCGTGCCGAAAGGGAATTTTTAATATATATTTAGAGTATTTTTAACTAGTTAATATAGACTTAATAACAATTCTCAGTTTTCTTTTTTTTCATTTAATTTTGTTTAAAGATCGCCATGTAAACAATTTTATATAAAACAAAACTTATGTTTTTATTTGACTGCTGCAAATAGCATCTTTTTTTAAGTTTAGTAAACCACTGCCAAGGTTATAATCAAGTGAGTTGAAAATTAAACAAGACATATCAAGGCCCTTTTACTTATCTGGTTATTAAATAACATATTATACGTATTATGAATTTTATCAAAAAACTGCCTTTAATTTAATGTTAATTGAAATTTATTAAAATGGACAATTATCTTATTAATTGTGTATTTCGTCGTAAAACTTCCAAATAATTAATATATTTTTAATTTAATTTTATACATAATATATTAAAATGACGAATGTTTTGTTGATAATTTCAAAGTCAAAAGAATAAGAGGATTTCTAATATTCTGAAGAAAAATATTTTTAAATTTCCTCTTTCTTTTTTTAATCTTTTTATTACTTTCATTTGTTAAAAAAGAATTAATATTTCTCTCTCATCTTCAACAAAGTATTACTAATAAAAAAACAAATATCAAATACACAAAATTTGTGGACAACCAAACGAATTATTAACTGGTTTAAAGGTAGAAAGATCATTTTTGAAACAGCTGGATTGAATAATTTAATTTTACCTCGATTGAAGTTATATAGATTTAAACACCTTTACAATGAGAAAATTACATTTTATTACGGAGGTTTACTTTTTACCATACTTAAACGTTAACACACTTAACTGTTTTATAGCGCAGACTAGATGGTTCCGTTATAAAACTAAACTTTCCATTCAAATATTCAGCTCTTACGTAATACACCAACTGACACATCCTTACCCCTTATGTTGCATTTCGTAATAAGTCCCTGAAACCCTATTAAGTACAGTACGTTATTTATGAACTAACTATAAAAATATTGAGTTATTTTATTAGCCTGTCTACAATTAGCATATTATTACATTTATAATTTTTGAAGATACATCAGGAAATTCTGATTTATACATAGACACGGTCGCGCGCGCGCACACACACACACACACATATATATATATATATATATATATATACATATACATACCCATACTGAGATTATGTGATTCATTACTCACTTTTGTAATGGTGGCTATGAAAGAAGACCACGTACTCGGACTACTTTTATCCCTTATGACTCAGAAGAGTAGAAGATTTAAAAATTTTGATGTATAAGTAACCCTTTTTATGATTATTAGGGTGATAGTAGAAATTCAAAATCCGGAAATGTTTCTTACAATTTACGTAATTAATTTATTCTCTTGTATAAAATTAAACTATTTTTAATTTATTTGTTATTTTTCCTTTGTAACTGCAAAAATTAAATCATTTAATGACATTTTGTAATGATGTAAAGGAATTTCCTAATTATATCTTAAACTGATTTTTATTTTTTTTATTATTGCTTTTTTCTATATATGTATAAAATAATAGGACGTGGGTTGAAAATAAAAAGAAACATAATAGCCATAGAAAACGCAAGAAACTCCTTAACCCTTCAGTTACCAGGTATCCACCTGGGAATATTATTGATATTTTAACACTCTTTTGTATCGTTTTAACTTCGAAAAAGTTATATAAATTTAACTATTTTCAAAATCTGAAACATAACTTAAAATAAGCCCGTGATTAAGGTACCTACCGACTACAATTACAGCATATTTTTTTAAGACAAAACTAATTTTTTCTCTCGCTTTCTTGTATTAGGATTTTTACCATCGTTTGTTTATAATTGCATCAACGATAATAGTTATTTGTGACTTAAATAAAACTAAATGATCAAAAATAATTAGACAATAAATACCAACCATTGGATAACAAACTGAAACAAGAATAAGAAATGGGTAATAATTATTGGAACATCACCACTAGCCTACTTTCACTGCGCACACAGTATTTCGTAATGGATCTGAAGTAAGCAAAACCGCTAAATTAAGTTCTTCATCCCCACTAACCCAGAGAAACTGCAACAGTTTTTTATGTATTTCTTCCGGTTGAGTAAGGCCTTCACGTCTGAATCTGGTTAAACTGTCGTCGAATAGACGCGAACATTATCCACCGGGTTGGTCTAGTGATGAATGCATCTTCGCAAATCAGCTGATTTGGAATTCAAGAGTTCCAGCGTTCAAGTCCTAGTAAAGGCAGTTATTTTTATACGGATTAGAATCCTAGATCGTGGATGCTGGTGTTCTTTGGTGGTTGGGTTTCAGTTTACCACACACATCAGAAATGTTCGACCTGAGACTGTAAAAGACTACACTTCACTTAATCATACTCATCATATCATCCTCTGAAGTAATATCTGCGGAAATTCCCGGAGGCTAAACAGGAAGAAGGAAGACCCGAACATTGTGCAGTCTATTAAAGAGTGGTTTACAGACCATTTCAAATTGCGCACTTCACAGTTCTGCTAAGGAAAGCCAATAAATGGACGTGGGGTTGCTTTGAGTGCCCAATTCGCAGCCGAGTTATGATGACTTGATATCTTCTGTTGTTTGGATAAAAGGATTCTCGAAGACGTTCTCCCAGATGCCATGTCAGGCTGTGGAAGGACTCAGCAGCTAGAAAATATTTCACTGAGTACGTAGTGTGACACGGACTGACTTCTTGAAGTCGCTCTTACAAGTTCATTAAGATTTAACTCACTAATATAATGTAATAAGCTGTGTATTAAATGTGTTAATGGAATGTAATAAGCGTTACTTGTATGGAACGGTGTTTCTTACACTGTAAGATTTTAAAATACTAATTTTTCTTTTGTAGTCGCAAAAATGGAATTTCCTAATAATATATCATGATTTTTATTTATTTATTATTACATTTTTCTATATCCTTATTAAATGATAATTTATGAAATAATACATGTGTTTTCAATCAATGTTGCTGGTTAAAAATGTCCATGTTGCTGTTTTAAAATACACAATTTAGACTGCAGATTGGGAAGTCTTAGAATAATGTATGTCTACACTAATTCGGAGGTTATAACAAAATTTTATAAAAAAATATAAAAACTCAAATAATATTTTATGTATATATTTTTATAACCTCTCAATATTTTTTATAAGTTACGAAATTGTGTTTCTAAAACACTTATTTATATATAATCGTTTTTGATTTTTCTAAGCTTCAAAATTCCATTGTATTTTCTTCAATTTCAGTTGTTAAATTGTGTAAATATTACTACATTATTTACACAAACAAAAGTTATATAGAAGACACTACTTTTACTGATTTAATCTTTATCTACTCTCATCGGAGAAAAAAGATAAGTAAAGTTTATTAAAATGTATATTTTTAATATTTACCCTTCTGAAATCATAAAATGTTACTGAGTAACTGAAAAATTCAGTTTCTCAATAAAAAAAGTTTTCTATTTTATTTTTATTAAAAAAATAATATTTATTTAAAAAATAATTATAATTTGTTTGATTTAAATGACTTACTATATTTTCACGGAGGTTAGACATAATAGAAATTTACTCTCATGATTTTTTAATATATTCAAACGTAACGTTAGAAGAAATAAATCAAACATATTTAGAAGGTATAAGCTCAGAATGGTAATATGGAAATTTGCAGAAAGTTCTCCTATCTGCGACTAAAAATATAAAAATTTGCGGAAAGTTCTATCTGCGACTGAGGTCATCCAAATCAACGTATCTAACATGTTGTTGAGGGAGCACTTTATCATAATGTCGCTAGCTAAAAATTCGTAGGCGTGCGTGAATGAGTAACTCTATGAGCAATAAATATACGAAGATAAACGAAAATAAAGTTTATACGGATAAATAAAAAGAAAATAGCCTACCTCCCTGGCTGAGCAGGTAGCGTCTTGGCATTTCGTGCGGAGGTCCCGGGTTCGGCATCTTT
Organism: Lycorma delicatula; assembly: GCF_047948215.1. Taxonomy (NCBI): domain Eukaryota; kingdom Metazoa; phylum Arthropoda; class Insecta; order Hemiptera; family Fulgoridae; genus Lycorma; species Lycorma delicatula. The sequence continues at coordinate 189,559,790 of NC_134457.1, read as the reverse complement.
TCATACGCTACCAATTTCTATCGGGCTAATGATCATACCCACTGATGCACGCTTTTTCATAACAAAAAAGGAAAAAAAAAAAAAAACAAGTAGATGCAACAAAATATTAAATTATTTTGTAAACTAGCCGAAAAAAAAGGAAAAGAAGGGGTCATTACCGCAATCTCCGGCGTAACTTTGAATTTAAAAAAATAAAATCGTTGGAAACATATTTTTTGTTATTTTCTTATTTTTTTCATTAAAGAAATTTGGTTTTATATTGCATTTTGTTTGTAATTTATTTGTTATATGGTTCTTCTTATAAATGTTATACTGTATTATTAAAAACAAACACTTCAGCACAAATTAAATATTTGTGAATTTTAAAAATATTTTACTAACCAGCTTAAACCCTTTTTTGAGAAAATAAAAATAATTTTTTTCATTGTAAAAAAAATATTTTATACTTCGCACAGATTACAGCAGTATTTTGCAATTTTTTTGTATGCAAAATATATTTGTTTCATTATATTACCAAGAGAAAGGAAAATATGTGTAGGTCTTTATTTCATCAAAAAAACCTGTTGATAAGAATCATTAAATTCTTTCGATCTTTTCTTTTTTTTTACTTTTAAGGCCGCAAAGAACCATTTTAGTCAGAATACTTCAATTCTTTTTGCCGATCTTTTGGCCTTTAAGTTCATAGCTATTACTTTCTCCCAATATTTAGTCATTCTTAATGATCTTGCTTTACGATCTTCTTCTGAATAAACCCTTTTTGTATAATTAAAAGTTCTTACTTTAAAGTTGGTATTCGAATCTTTAATAACAAATTTTAATTTTTCGGATTTATTAAGTAAATCTTCGTAAGTTAAATTTAATTCTTGCGTGTCTTCTTTAATTTCTTTGATCGATAATGGCGGATTTTTTAAAGACCAACATTGATCGATAATTCTCTTAGTAATTCCTATCCTGCGGTAATCTTAACAAGTGTGCACAAAAAGAAATTCGCTTCTTTTTCATAGTATCAATAAGGATTCCAAGTTTTCGTACAGAAATTTATTAGGCAATAATCTGTACTAATATTCGTGTTTATATATTTTTTTGTTTTTGCAGGTTCTAAGAATCCTGCGTTCAACTTTAAGCAAAGGTTCAGTCCTATTTTTGTGATTTAATCTAAATAAAGACTCGCTCGCGTAAGTAATTACTAGTTTAACCACAGTTTTGTAATGTCTTTCGATCTTATATTATTAGAATAACAAGAGACTCTCGTTTAGATGTAAAAAAATTTTATAATTTTTTTGTATATTCTGTATTTAATCTCCGTTACTCCAATAAAAAAATAGATAAAATAATATTGCTGAATTTTCTCTTCATTACCGTACACCTTGAAATTAAAAATTTTCACCACCGATAAAATTGAAAATTAATATTGTGTCTTACTTATTCTGTAAATTAATTTCGTTAATTTTTTCCTTAATTGAAGAACACAATTTTTTTTTAAATCTATACTTATTCGTTCCACTAGATAAAATTCTTTTGATAAAAATTAAACTATTTTAATTCTCTTTTTTGAGATGAAATGGCAACTTTGCAGTGTGTAAAAATGCCACACTTGACCGGGACTCGAACCCAGGAATCTCCTCAAATAGAAGGCTGAGACGCTATCACACGCCCCATTCAGGCATTCGTGTATAAGATAAATTCAAAATAAATGTAAAATAAAATATAAAAATAAATTAAATAAATAAATTTTATTCGATATAAAATATTTAAAAACATGAAAACGGTAATCTTGTGCGTTTTGAATCTAATAAATTATTTTTTTTGGTGGTGTTCTTGGGTGGTTGGGTTTCAATTAACAACATATCTCAGGAATGGTTGAACTGAGACTGTACAAGACTACACTTCATTTATACCCATACATATCATCCTCATTCATTCACTGAAGTATTATCTGAAAGGTAATTACCGGAGGCTAAACAGGAAAAAGAAAAAAAAGGAAATTATTTTTTTTAACTTACCTCTGAGATTATGATCGAACGTAATTTTATCTAATCCTTATAGCATTTCACTTACAGAAAATTAAATAAATAAAAAACTTTCAAATCGTTTGGTTAGAAACAGCAAAAAGCCAACGGGACACTTATTTTTAACGGGACACTTATGGGTATGACTACGTAACATTCTGACAAAGGCTGAAACCGTTTTACACTGATAAGATCTCATTTAGGGAAAAAATTCAAATAAATGAGTCGAAGAGTCAGAAATTTATTGTTTTTAAAAATAATTATTTTTAATATTCAAGGATTGGAATTACTTTATGAATTTAAAAAAGAAACATTTTTCATTGATTTTCATAACAAAATTATTATTATTATTTTTTTTATAAACTTAAAAACATGTAAAATGTTCATTAAATCCGTTCTACTTTGAAAAATGACATCTCCTCAATGTATCATTGCACGTCATCTTATTTTTATTCAAAGATTTCAAGGAATTGACCCCTTTAATTATCAAGTTACTTCACGAAGCTTAATTATTTTAGGTTAAACAATAATTGAAACAAAATGTGAATCTAATACATATACATAAATAACATGTTTGTAGATGTGTGATTGACAGAACTGCATTCTGTTAAATCAAATTTAACAATTCTTGAAATAATAAAACCTTTTGCAAGTTTATATTTGCATACGTGTTCACATTACCCCACCACGTCTTCGCAAATCAGCTGATTTCGAAGTCGTGAGTTCCAGCTTTCAAGTCCTAGTAGAGACAGTTATTTTATACGGATTTGAGTACTAGATCGTGGAGCTCGGTGTTCTTTGGTGGTTGGGTTTCAATTAACCACCCATCTCAGAAATGGTGGACCTGAGACTGTACAAGACTACACTTTACTTACACTCATACATATCATCGTCTGAAGTAATACCTGGTTATTCCCGAAGGTTAAACAGGGAAAAAATGTTAACATTATAATATATTTGCATAAGCAAGTATTTTCAAGTTTAACCAATTTTTTAAATAAATTTTATTTGCATAAATACAATGGCTTTGTATCAACAAAAAACTAAACTTTTTGTCAGTAATAGTAACACGTTTTAAGAGTTTTCAATTGTTGTCCTCAATGGTTCCCGAGTGGAATCATGCTTGTAGAAGAAAATACAACTGCTTATATTATACTCTTCTGAATTTAAATACAAATACTAATGAGACGTTCTTTTAATGCACATATCCTCACCAGACTATTTATGCACAATTGCAAGTTAAAAACAACATACAATACCCAACTCGTGCATATAATAGGTTAGACAGTTGTAGAAGAAATCTTAAGCACATATATCTTATCGTTAAAAATAAAACATAATTAATAAAGTCATTACACTCGATAGTGTAATCAATGCGCATTTCAACTGCATTTCATCAGATATTTATAATTATTATATTTAAATAAAGTTCAGGAAAAAATACGAAATCTTAATTGGGAATATTTTTTTTTGTCTTCAGTCATTAGACTGGTTTTATGCAGCTCCCCAAGATTCCCTATCTAGTGCTAGTCGTTTCATTTCGGAATACCCCTACATCGTACATCCCTAAAAATTTGTTTTACATATTCCAAACGTTACCTACCTGCACAATGTTTTCCTTCTACCTGTCACTCCAATATTAAAGCGACTATTCCAGGATCCCTTAATATGTGGCCTATAAGTCTGTCTCTTCTTTTAACTATGTTCTTCCAAATGCTTCTTTGTTCATCGATTTGACGCAACACCTCTTCATTTGTCACTTTATCCACCCGTCTGATTTTTAACATTCCCCTACAGCACCACATTTAAAAAGCTTCTAATCTTTTCTTCTCAGGTACTCCGATCGTCCAAGTTTCACTTCTATATAAAACTACGCTCCAAACATATACTTTCAAAAATCTTTTCCTGACGTTTAAATTAATTTTTGATGTAAACAAATTATATTTCTGACTGAAGGCTCGTTTTGCCTGTGCTATTCGGCATTTTACATCGCTCCTGCTTCGTCCATCTTTAGTAATTCTACTTCCCAAATAACAAAATTCTTCTTCCTCCGTAATCTTTTCTCTTCCAATTTTTACATTCAGAGGTCCATTTTCGTTATTTCTACTACAATTCATAACTTTCGTTTTTCTCTTGTTTATGTCCAAACGGTAAACGGGAATATATGACTTTCTTAAAAATACGTATTCTAGAATTTTTTTCAAATCACTAAAATGATAAGATATTTAGAAAATAAAAATTACCGTAGTATAATTTGTCATATTTGTTAATATTAACTACACACTTGAACTATAAATAAATTTACTTCAACAGAATGCTATTATAAACTTCTATGCAACAATAGAACACTGCTTTTAAGTACTTACACATCTAAAACAATTACTTCCTAATTTCTATTCGGAATTTATAATTTTCCGTTAGTAAGGAGTTTTTATTTATACAGGAAATATAAATCTATAATGAATTTTTTTTTGTTTTGTTTTTTTAATTTAACATAAATTTTTCTATTAAGAGTATTATCATAAACGTATCTAACACAAAAGCTCACTTTTAGTAACTAATTCTAACTCAAATAATAGATTACATTTCAGTGGACATTAATTTCCACTCAATTTGAATCGTGCTTATATATGCTGCCGTTTTTTTTTTGTAGCATAGTAAGCCTTCATAAATAATTAAAAAACTATCTACCAACATTAAACGAACTCCCTTTTCATCATCAACTTTACGGTTACAAATGGGTACTTTAAGTATTCATAGGATGTAAATAATTCAGCTTTATTTAGGGTTAATAGCAATATGATACGATACCGGCATTCCAATCCAGCTCACGACTGATGGCAAAATCCGCTTTACGAATTATTAATAAAAAAAAAAAAAAAAAATTCAAAAACCAACAAAAAAGACCTGCTTGTTTTCATTGTATGTTCTGCTGCATTGTCCTGCTGACATTGAATATTCGAAAAAGAGAAATTAAACACACATCAGTATGAAAGGAATGCATTATAATGTAGACTAACTTGTACTAGTATAGAGTTTTACACTTTGAAAAGCAAAGAAGATCTTGTTTTTGAGAAGAGGATCGTGGTATATCGGTGTCGGAATTAAGCTTTTGTAAACCTACCGCTTTACAAATTATACTAGAAGGTTCTTTATTTCGCCATACTGACATCTTAAATGAATTATCCCGCAGTTTAAAATATTAAAATTAAGTTAAAAATGTTTAATTTGTTATAAAATTATTTGATTAGTCTACGGAAACGTATGATTTATATTTATACGCAATATACTGCTAGTTTCACATATATAATAAATATAATAAACAGTCTTACTAGAAAGGACTATTTATTAAAAATTTTATTACATAGATTAATACAACCGAGGAAAAGCATCTGATTACAAAACCATATCACAAAGATCAGCTCTCAGATTACTGAATTTTTCAGAAAAAAAATTTGGAAAAAAAATTCGCATATCACCACTTTTATTTATTGCGTAACGATAAAATAATATAAATAACTTCTTTTTTTTACTTCAAACTGGGAGTTAGAGGTAGGCAAGGAAATCAAGATCCTACCGGAGGGTCTGCCTGTCATACCGAACTTAAAGCCAGTAGACGGGTGGGCTCGTTAGAGTAAAGGGACACTCCCCCGGGCCGTACTCTTATGCTTCACGTGGATCCGGCCTTGGGGAGAAGGAGAAAAAGATTTAAAAAAAACTTCTTTGTAATATAATTTAAACTGATACATTAAAAAAATTATTTTGGTCACGCTGAGGTAAAAACTAATTAATCAAAACTGAAGGGAAATCAAAACGGCTTCAAGTTAATTATTTCGGGTTGGTTTAAGGTTACCACAGATCAATTTGGAATTGTTGAATTTTATAAACCTTCTACAGAAATTCAGAGATATTAAATTTCATAATAAAAGTAAAAAATGTTAAACTTGAATTCTATTTTTTCTACAAACCATTATTAATTAAAATTTTGTATACATTGTAAAACGATACAAATAAATTATCTAAAATTATAGTAAATGTATAATTTCATAATAGATATTAAAAAAATGTTTGTATCCTACATTATTTTAATATATTTTCTTTATATAAGTTTGTTGGTTACTTTGTTTTAACAAATTAGCTTTCTGATTCTCTGCAACGCGCTCAATTAAACTCGATTCTTCTGTGTGCTCCTTAACTAGAAATATGGTATCTAATGCACTTTTTGCCTCCCTTGCTGTAATCGTTAAAGGAGACACATATTTCTCTTCCAAATAATAATTTCCACCGTTGTTAGTGGATCTTGGCACACACATTTCAATTGCACACACTATTAATGAATAGCACACTTATTTCAGCACCTGCGTCGAACTTCACACACTATTCAAATGTAATTTAAGAAAGAAAGCTCAAGTTCGCTTTATATTTTAAAGGCAAGGATTTCATTCTAGTAAAACCACACTGATCGAGTAATTTTTGGCTTACGAAAGTCGGTAGTTAGTCAGAGCCATCAACAGTCAAGTAGTCTTTGTTTAAATCAGTAACTTTTAAACTTTAACAAGAGTCTTATTTTTTTGTTGAGAAAAGGCATTTGTAAAATAACAATCTCATCAGCGATACGAAAATTTTTGGGAAAATAATTTTCCAATATAGAATAACCATATAGATAACCAACGTTATCACATTTTGTATGTTTCATTATTGATGGCTTCGCTCTCACCGTGTAAAATAATTTTTTAATCTGACTAAAACTGATAAAACAATTTTAAAGATCAGAAAGTAGGTTACACCAAAAATCATACATATCAATATTACACAGTTAAAAAAATTACATAGGATTGGAATACTAGGATTTTCTAACATATTCAGAAAATCTAATATGACATTAGATGTTTCAAGTTGTAGAAACGTCTTGTTTCAAGACTAGAAAACGAGCTTTAATCCACCGGGTTGGTCTAGTGGTGGACGCGTCTTCCCAAATCCACTGATATGAAAGTCGAGAGTTCTAGCGCTCAAGTCCTAGTAAAGACAGTTACTTTTACACGGATTTGAATACTAGATTGTAGAAACCGGTGTTCTTTGGTGGTTGGGCTTCAATTAACCACACATCTCAGAAATGGTCAAACTGAGACTATACAAGGCTACACTTCATTTACACTCATACATATCATCCTCTGAAGTACTATGTGAACGGTAATTCCCGGAGGCTAAACATAAAAAGAAAGAGAGAAAACGAGCTTTATATGATTTTAAGTCTTAGAAAATTTCGACATAAAGAACCAAAATCTTATAATTACTCCCGAGTTCGAATATCGAGTTGTCACACTTAAATTAAGAAATTTAAACTCATCTATAAATATACACGGGAAAATATATTCACTTATAGTTAGGGAGAATTTCGATTTAACTGGGTTCGATTTATAGTATTGCTACTTCAGCATAAAATCTTCTACTGTTTTCTCTACACTAACTTGGCTAGTTTTATATTCTTTTAGCAGTTTTTAGACTACAAAGTTGACACGGTACTAGAGAAGTTATATATTCTCCAGATTTTTCACCAATTAACAAAATTGTTTAATCGCTTACTAATGCTATAAAATAGTCTGATCTATAAGGAAGTGATTTTAAATTAATCATAAAAGCCCGAAAAAATTTCATTGCATGAATTTTATTCGTCTTCCTATAAACAAAGGTATCTGATCAAAATAGACAATGAAAAGCCTTCCATGAAAAGTTTCTAAGACAGGTCACATAGTACTAATTTAGAAAGCAAGAAAGAAATCCTATAAAAATTACAAAAATATTTCAAAGAACATAAAAACAGGTAGGCATTGTGAGATCAGCAAAATATTCATAAAAACACTCATGGGACCTGGATGATTTCACATCACCTCTTTTTGTAATATTTCTTCATAAAGAATTCGCTACTTCGTTCTTTTTACGTTCAGACAACTTAGCTGAAGTATAATTTTTTATTTTATATAGGACATATACAATTCATATACAATGACATAATTAGAGTTCACGCTTTTCTTTTTAGTTATACAAAAATAGAAAACTTTTTCAAAGTAATTCTCTTGAAAACAAACTTATTATTTCCTTTTCAGTACGAATTGTTTTTTTTTTTTTTTGAAGAAAAGCATATTTAATTTTTTTTCTCCTTTTTAGTCATAATTAAATGGAATTAGCAAATTTTATTTACGTTAGTTATATTATATATATATATATATATATATACAGAATGTTTCTAAAGTGGTGGGCTGCTATACATTTTCGGATCTAATTTTAAAAGTTTATTACAAGACGCTCATCAAATATTAATGTGATTCGTCTATCCGAAATTAAAATATCAATTTTGATATAAAAATAACAAAATGGCGGACAGTGGAAGAACGAAGGAAAAATTACCAAGTTTCCTAAGGATATTTTTTATTTAGTTTTACAAGTGCAATCCGAAAACGTATAGACAGCCCACCATTTCAGAAACTCTATAATTAATGTTTGGGTATATGCAAATGTTTTATAAACATATACGTATATATATATTTTTTTTCCGACTATTTTTTTTTTTTAATTGTATAAGTATTTAAACCGACAAATAAGTTTTTATTTTTAGTTGTTTTAATTATTAGCAAACAAAAAAATATTTATATTCAGTTTTATTCTATATTATAAACTCTATCGTTTTCTGTTTAGCCTCCGGAACCAAAAGTAAGATACTAAGGAATACCTTAGTACTTTACTTTAGAGGATGAGTTAGTATATTTATGAATGTAAATAAGTGTAGTCTTGTACAGTCTCAGGTTGACTATTTCTGATGTGTTTGGTTAATTGAAACCCAACCACCAAAGAACACCGGTATCCACGACCTAATATTGAAATCCATATAAAAGTAACTGCCTTTACTAGGATTTGAACCTTAGAACTCTCGACTTCGAAATCAGCTGATTTCGAAGTTCAGTATCCTAAATAGCTCCCAGAGCTTATCTAACAGCGTGAGCGGACTAATCGCGGTCCCATACACCACCGACTTACGTGTCCCAACCGCTCACTTGTCATATATTTATTAAAATGGGTAGGCGCACCCCATCAACTACCAAAAATATATATGACATCCATAAATTACAATTTAATTCGTCAAGGCTGCAATTTTCTGCCACGCCTAGGTCGCTGAATGCCAGCAAGTATCTGTCCGCCATATTAAAACGCTTGGAGCCCTAATTCGTTGGTGGTCAGCCATATATCTCAAGGTTAGCTTCCCACAGCAGTAACACACTGCTGAAGGAAAGACTGTTAACACAAGAGTCTTTCCCTTAAGTAAACTACTGATGTCGGTTGAACATAGCAACCGCATCAAGGAACTCCCACACATCCGACAATGCGGCTCTCGCCACATTGACTCGCCGCTTGTGAGTGGGCAATTTTCCCCTTGACCTCTAAATTCCAGGGTGGCCCGGTCTCTGGCCCCCCAAGAGCAGGGCAGTCAAACATCAGGTGTTCATTTGACTGGACCTCCCCTCAGGTGCACAGCTCATCAGCTGCCAGGCGGAACCGAAACAGATATTGGTTAAAATTAACATGGTTGGTTAGCACCACCCGTTGCTCTTATAAACGAACTCAAGGTATACCATCCCCCCAGATCCCATATAAACTTGTACAGGGATCTTCCCTTAATCGTAGTGTCCCATTCCAACTGCCATGCTTCCATCGCGAGGCTCTGCAGCCTCTTCCACAGGCGGGAGATGGGCAACTGAACGAAATTTTGATCCGGTGCATTGTGGCCACCCTTCCGTTCCAGTACTGACCCGGCTCGAAACCGCATCCCAAATATCTCGGCCTCCTGGCCTCTTTGCAATCTCCACATGGCTGCCCGAACTTTCACCACTGAATCGATTGGGAGAGCCAATCGATTCAGTGGCTCTCCCAACTCTCCCACTCTCCCGCCTCGAGTGGTAGCCTCGTAGGAGGTTGTTTTAAAAACATCAGTGCATACAATTAAGGCTCTGCGTTGATCCGGACAAGAATTTACTATTAGATCGTTGAAAAGAATACCAAATAAAAACCTGGTTACGTTCTAAATTTGTTAATTATATCAATACGTTCTAGCAAAAGAAATAGCAACGAGGGTTACTTTCTTAGATATAGATAAACTCGTAAAAATAAAGACGAAAGTCATATGCTTCAGCCTGTTAAAGAACAGACTGTACCAATAAATTGTGGCCCAGATTTCATTTTATTATTTTATATTATATATCTTTACATTTAAAAATCGTCCATTGTAGAGAATGAAGGAAAGAAATTTTTTCTATTAATTGCATGGCTGATCTGATGCAATTTTCTATCACTCTTGTTCATTATATCGATCTTTTAATCTCAGAATATTTGTGACTGTATTTTCAATTATTCATTCTGATCTTTACCTTTCCAAATAGTTTTTATTCTTCATATTACCTATTCCTTTACCAAATTAACTAAGTTTACGTCTTAGTGTGTGATCTACAAACTGAGTATTTCTTCTTCTGGTGAAATTTTTCCTCATAGATTTAAAAAAAGGTTTTTGAATGTAACGGTGCTTTTATTTCTTTGTTTAAATAATTTTTCTGAGAATATAATTTGTTATTATAAATTTTTCACAAAAGAACCAATCATTACCAAATGAAACGCCAACATTTTAAGTTTAATACAATTCTTGTCATATTAACTAAAAATGTGAAAACTACAGCATAAAAAGGAATACTTAGTAGCAGACAGGTGCTAGGTCCGTACAAGGTCACAGCGCATAAATATTCCTTTATTGAATCCTTTTATCTATGTAGGTACAATTGTTCATGTTGTTCGTTCCATTGTTAATATGTAAGTAATATTGGCATGCTATATTGTTGTTTGTGAAAAATAATTTACTTTTAACAATTTTATATAATTTCATCATTCAATTTTTTCTATAGTAAATCGTTCAAAAATCATCCTTAACAATTTATTGCAAAGAAAATAAAGTAGTTAAATTTTATCGCGATCTATGAAATAAATTTGGTAACCATATATAAAAAAAATTTAAAAGAAGGAAGTGTTTGCAACATCACGTCACCATTTTAAAATTAGGTATTCCCTGATATTTAAGCCACATGATACGCTCAAGGCTTTCATATATATATATATATATATATATATATATATATATATATATATATATATATAGAGTAGCGCACAGAATGATCCAACATTTGGTTTTTGTTAAAAAATACTTATTTAAATGACAATAAAAAATAGTAAAATACAACATATATAATATACACTTGGAGATTATGTTCTGCTTGTTACATGTTCAATATGACCACCATTACGTCTAGAAACTTCTTCGACACAAACTACTATGTTATTCGTTACTCGACGACACATATCCTCGATTATCTCGTTGCACGCCTCAATGATCAGCATTTGTAGTTCCATCACTGTACGAGAATGGTTAGAGAAACGTTTTTCCTTTAGAAATTCCCAAACAATATAATCACACGGATTCAAATCAGGACTATTCGGGGACCAGTTCTGTCCACACGCAAAGTGGGATTAGGAAATCGGTTTGAAAAATTTCATGCAGAAAGTCTAAAACAGCATTAGTTATGTGCGGTCTGGTTCCATCTTGCATGAACCACTCGTTTTCTAATTGATACTCTTTGCAAGAAGCTGAGGAAAAAAATTATTACGCAACATGTTTAGATAATGTTCACTGTTCACCGTCTCTTCAAGAAAGAAATTTTTGGAGCGTTATGCAGCTTTGCCATGAAGCGTATGTGGCTTTTCAGAAGCCCAAAAATGCTCATATTTTTTATTAACAACCCCGTCTAGATTAAAGTGTGCCTTACTCGAAAACCAAATATTGTTCAACAATACGTCTTGATTCACAGCCCGTTCAGCAAATGCCATTCTTTGATGTTTGTTGTCAGCCGTTAATTTAGACAACACTGTTATTTTGTACGGATACAAATGCAAATCATTTTTTTAAATTCGCTGCACAGATTGCCTAGAAATCCCAAATCGTGCTGCTGCTTTTCTTGTTGATTCACCCGGGCTATTCAGCAACGTTGTTCTGGCAGCTTCCACACTGTGAAGAACGAACGTCGGCAGGTCGTTTGCGCTTATTTTCAGATACTGATCATTATTAAATTGTTCGTAAACTCTATTGTTTTAAATGAGGGCGACAATGAAGCTTGAAAATGCTCATGAAACTGTCTTTGTGTAAGCACCACACTTTTCTTTTCATTAAAGACCGTTTAATTCAGTTCCATCTTGGAACGATGCACAAATAGCTCACTCGGAAAAAGAAGAAATTAATATTCATGAACTGCTGTCACTTCTGCCAACATAAAACACATAAATATTTTTTTATTTACCAAAAAAACTATTGCCGAGACAAATGTTGGTTCATTTCGTGCGCCATTATTTATAACACTTGACTGAAATTTACAAAGAAGTTAACAGCTTTATGTATTTACTAATGATTTTTTGCAAGGATATAGACAAAAATAACCACGATTAATTTATTAAATTAAATTAAACAAAATTAAAAGATAATTGTAAACCAAGATATTACATAAAGAAAAATAACCCTAAGAAGATGAAGTTTTCAATTTCTTTACTTTTATTTTCAACATGAAAAATCTTCACATTTATTACACAGATGTCTTTTTTTCTTAATAAAAGGCCTTAAAAAAATAAAAATTTACGTAAATCATAACAAGGAAAAATTTAATTTGTAAAAGAACAAAAAAAACATGTGTATCATTTGCCTACATGAAACTACCTAGAAGTTCCACAAGCATCAGACACCCCCGAGCCTTCCAGAAAATCTATAGAACCTAAGGTTTTAAAAATCTTAATGGAAGATATGGTATTTGCCTCTTCATAAATTTTGCTAATGGACATCTGATATCCTTTATGATTTAGATTTTATTTCCAAACAAATATTAGGAGAGTCTCTTGATTAGCGACATGCTAAATAGATTTCTAAAAATCATGTCTAAGTTTATGAAATTTGTGGTGTAAATCTTAGGTATTTCTTTTATTGATATTGCGTATGATTTGTTGTGATTATTTCTTATTAAAATGTTTATTTGAAGTTGTCCATATTCATTTTATTTTTCCATTTACAGTCTGATAATTTTACAAAATATTTTTCGTTTTTAACTGGAGACATTTTTAGTAAATTGTAGGTTTTTTTTATTATTACTCTGTAATCCTAATTTGTTCCCTTCCTTAATTCAGTTAACAGATCCAATAAATTTTTAAAGATATAAGATTCGCCACCAAGCAAGGAGAAGGTATCATGTTAGATATGTATGAAATCGTATTGGAGTTCTGCAAAAAAAAAGCAGACTTCTGAACATTTATTAAATTTTACGAAATTCAATTTTTTCACTTTTTCATGTTATTATACGGGATAAATTCAAATCGTATAACTGCTTAATAACGAAGTTTTGTAACTTTAAACTGTTTAAGGAAAGGTTACTGAAGCCGTAGAATGTCATATAATTTTGACTAAGTTAATTAATTTATTCCTTACAATAAATTAATTACGAACGAAAAAGAGAAAGAAGAAATAGGATTATAAACGAAATTCTAGTAATATAAGACTTGCCTTCTGTAAGCACCGAATGACTTCTACTAATGATAAAAAAATAGCATACCACTAATTACGTTAAAGGAAATATATAACCTAACATTTAAAATTTAATAAGAGTTATTATAAAATTATTCATTTAACAAATAATAATGTCTTTTATTAGCAATAACTTTATGAATGAAAAATTAATTTAAATTATATAATGAACCTTTCACTCTATGATGTTTGAGGTAATAAAGCAATATTAAGATTGATTTCTTTACCTTTGAGCCAGCCAGTTATTATATAATTTATGATTAACATTTAATTATAATTGTAAGAAAAATTAATAAATGTGAGTGATTAGAAATCACGTGACGATAATTAATCGTGCATAATATATTCGATTCTGGAATTATAAATTGATGTAATTCGAACATTTAAATATAAATCATGATGAAACATAAACCGATATACTGAAAATTCTTCAGTTTAGAACGTTTTAATGAGAAAAAGTTTATAAATAGAATGAAATATCTAAACATTACATTAAATAACATGATACACAACTAATTTTCCATGACCTTTTGTGTAACATTTAGTTATATTAATTTGGATTTAGCCACGTTAACTTATAATAGAGAATTTCATCATCGCTTGCTTCAAAATTTTCAATATAAATTTTTTAAATATTTGGTTTTTACTTTATATAATTTTTATCTTGCATAGCATTATAGCGCTTCATACTATTTACTTATATTTTTATGTTATGGTTTTGACAAACATAACTGGACATAATAGGACAAACATGACATTGAAGTAACAAGTCTATTTTCAATATGTCCTGTCACAGCCAAGTAGTAATCCTTACCTGGCTGGGTTCGCGTATTATCTTTTCCTATAGAGTTGTAAAGACATCTAAAGTGTTGAAAAAAATATAAATATGTTAGTGTTTTTGCGGAATACGTACGTCTTGATGAAGTATATAGACCTAGACCAATAGTGTACCTTCTAAGGCATAAAATTGTTAACATTAATATTTGAATTCCATATAACGAAAACTTATATATTAAACTCTTTTACGAAAACGTTTTTAGATTTTTCAGCTTCTGTAAACCGAAATTAATTTTTTTTTTAATTTTTTATGTACAAAATTTCTTCCTTCATTTTTTTTCTTTAAATAAATCTTCTCAACAATCTAGATCAGCGTTTCTCAACCGTTGGTTTTCATTTAAAAGTTTCCCCATACGTGGATCTATGTTAGAAACACACAAAAAAATTGTTTTCAACTGATAAAAGACGATTCCTATATTTATTTTTTAGCGTAACCATACGAAAAATCCTTTTCAAACAGATAAAACGTGGCGAAAGGGATTAATATTTTTAATGCTTCTGTAACTAAATTTCCATATTCACTTTTTTCCACCCTACCCCCCGGGCCGGATCCACAATAAAGCAAAGCACAACTCAGGGAGTTGTCTACTCAAACGGGCCTCCCCGTCGGCCGGTCATAAATCTAGTCCGACAGATCAGCCCGCCGGTTAGATCTTTTCATTGCCCGCCTCTAACCCTTAGGGCGGGGTATCCAAGCCCGACTATATCGTTCCTGGATTCCACCCCAGAAGCCGGGACTCGGTCTTGACGCTAATGTCTCTAGTGAGAGCATCCTGTGTAGGCACGCACACCGGGTCTCGGTCTTTTTCGCGAAGGGATGAGAGAATCCCAGTGTCTCACTTGGACGAGCAAGCCAAAACGTATCTATGTATTCAGATGCGTACGTATATAAACGTATTTATATGTGAATTGTAGATGTAACGTTTTATCAGCAGATATTTGGATGAGCTGGTCGCGAATGTTAATGATAACTTAGCAGCTGCAACAACGTTTTCACTAAATGTATTCAATACTCATCTCATCGAGAAATCATTTTTATTTTACGGAAAATACTCCGTCAACAGAAGTTTTAGCTCATGCAAATGCATCTTTATGCTAGCCGAACTGTGGTGAATAACAGTGTCTTCTTCATCCAAATTTTTTTCGATATAGTGGGAAATGACTGGAAGCGTATCAAAGTTTTCCTTTGAAGGCGAATTATTCAAATATTAAGCTTCTTAATCAAAGCATGAATTTTGCAATCATTAATAAAATGTTTTTATTACGTCCTTATAAATTCAAATTCAAATTGTTTAAATGCAAAATACATCAGCTAAGTAAGCCAACTGCATTTACTCATTATTCTGTGAAACATTGAGAATGGCGTTTGTTTATCCAGGAAAAATATTATTAATTCATCTCGCATTTCCAATAACCGGGTTAATACTTTCACCCTTGACAACCATCTGACTTTTGCATGAAAAGGAGAGATTTTTTCTTTTCGCCCATTTAATCGTATAGTTTAGCAAACAGCCTATTCTGTAATGGTTGACTTTTATTAGAATTAACCATTTTTACAGCTTTATAAAAATCTTTTTGAGTTTTTTCCGGCATATTTTTTGTGGAAAGAGTATGTCTGTGAAGGAAGTAGTGCGTCCATTCCGTTCTTGGTATAAGACGATCTTTTAATTTTTACATAATCCACTGTTCTTTCCTATTATCGCCTTTGCACCATCACTACATACTGCAATACATTTCGTCCAGCCTATGTTTTAGTTTATAGTAGCTTCATAAGAAACATCAAAAAGATGTCCTGTTACATGACCAGGTATTGATTTGCAAAATAATATATTTTCTTTGATCTGTCTCTATCGCATTTATATCTCGCAAAACATAATAATTAAGAAATGTTTGCCACATTTGTTGATTCATGAAATTGAATACTAAAAATTTTTACTTGAACTCACCTCCTGAATTACCTAATCGCGAACATCGGCAATTGCATAATATGAGGTTTTCTGTGATTGTATGTGGTTTGGACATCTTAGCTACTTTTAATGCTACAAGATAAGATGCTTCAAGTGTACTTTTGTCAATGTTGCTAGATTTACAAATAGAAGCGTGTTGATTTATAAAAGTATGGAATTTTCTTCGAAAAATTCCAAGGATTTGCTTTTATGATTCGGATTTTTAGTCTCCAAGTGTCGAATTAATTTTTATGGCTTCATGCTTTCATCGGAGAGGACTTGAAAGCAAACAACGCACTGTGGGCTTAGGCAAAACCATAATTTAAATGTCATTATATAGTCTTGTCTTTTTACCAATCGATTCACTGGATAAAATGGCTTACTTTGTTTTTTTCACAAATTTATTCATTTTGCATAAGAATCTAATTTTAAAAAAATCAGTTACACCACTTGAACGCACTTTAAAAACCCAAAATCTCAATTATTATAATTTTCAATGAAACTACGCTCTTAAAAACTTAAATAAAGGTACCGAACGCACGCTTCGCATTCGAAACTAACCTGAGGTTCTGCACTCCCTTACGCCTCTTTTATATTGCTGAGAGTATGATGTATTCAAATATCATATGCAGGTTCGAACGTGACGCTCTCACAGCGAATATTATGAAAGCAGACCAAATTATATGGAGCACGTACACATCAAGTTAGAACCTGTAAATTGCACATGTTTGTACACTTCATACATGCATGTTCATATCTGTCGCTACCAATGCAGATAAATAGTTTTAACTCAGCTTTCATTCGGTTGTGATTGGAGAGGTTGCGAAGTATTCATTATTTATTTTTTTTACTTTTTGGGAGTCGTGGAGCTAAAAAGGTTGAAAATCACTGATCTAGATTATCATAAAAAATACTTTCATAAAATTTTGCTTTTTTGGTTTTTTTAATGTTTAAGTTATTTGCTAAATCTGTCCGTTCATCCACTGTCCCCAAATGTACATTAATGTACGTACGTATGTGAGTATATGGGAGCTTAAAATATTCTCAATGTTTTTTCATTATAAATGTTGTTACACACTTGGCTGGTCTTGTAATTGAAATTTGACTGGAAACTAAAATTACAGTTTCGTTGAAAGTGGTAAGTTTTACCCGACTTGTTAATAGGTAAGCTGTTTGAAGCGTTCTAAGTAGCTTTTATAAAATAATAGAATAATTGCATTGAAACAAGTTTTTTTTTAATTTTCATTGTTCCTACTTCACAGAAACGTATATCGTCAGAAATTAAAGTATCTATATTTCATTCTCTGTTCAACAATAATGGTAATTAGTAATATAACTTTTGACTTATTTGGAGATATCAATTTATAAATTTTTAAATTTTATTTTACCTGATACTCAAGTTTTCTTTGCATATACACGCAACGCAAAAGACATGCTAGCTCTAGCTCAAATATATTTTTACGAACCTACTTACTGATAACGGGTTTCAAGCAACCTTAATAGATTTAATATGTTAGGTGTGCGTTGTGATTCACTTTGTTTAGAGTACACTGTAAGGAAGTGTTAATTCATTATTAATTGATATTTTGATGTGTAGCTCCCGTTTCACTTGAAGTTCCGTAGCCGTTGAAGTGAGACAGATGTTGGTCCGGTACATTTATTAACACATACACGCCTTTTGAAAACAATTCATTGTCAAAGGATGGGTTATTGAAGAAATTAATTACAATTTATTCACTTAAATTATATGATACAATATAACTGGTTTAAAAAAACAGTTAAAATATAAAAAACCGAAGTACGCCTACTTTTACAGTTTTTTTGTTTTTTTTTAAATTAAGTTACATACATTTTTAAAAATATTGGTTACAATATTCACATTAGTTATTAATGTTAATATAATTTAATATTTCAATATAAATTCAGTATTCTAATAATAATACATCACTAATTAGCAATGATTGTAAAAATTTGATGTGGATACCACATGACTTCCTTGTACGTCTATTAAATTATATACATACATTTTTAAAAGTACATAAAATTTTATTTCACTAATAGCTTTTGATTTTTTTTTCATATTTTTTATATTGTTATTATTCATTTATTATTTATTGTAAAAAAATGTACAATCAAAGGTTAAAAATTATTAATAAATCAATACATTTAATATAAAAAAAAGGAAGTGAAGTCGGATTCGAAACGATGTGTCTTCCCCTTGGAAGATCCAAACATTTCATTAATTAAAATTTTATTTGGCTATAACTCTGGAACTAATCAAAATAAGTACCAATTATGATTTATTGTTGAAAATCTCTCAATGAGGCTTATTACTGCAGTTAAGAAAAATACCAAAATCCAATTTTTTTTTAGTTTGGCTTTTTTGGACACTTTTGGTTCAGCCGATTGCAGTCAAAAGGGGAGATGCACAACTAGATGTTACAACAGTCCTAAATCCAAAATGTCAACTTTCTACGGCTAATCGTTTTTGAGTTATGCGAGATACAGTACGTACATACAGACGTCACGACTAAACTAGACAAAATGGATTCAGGGATTGTCAAACTGGATATTTCCATTGAAATTTTAAAACCGAAATTTTTCGCAATTATAATACTTCCTTGTACTATAGTGTAAAAATTAATCAATTATTTTAAAATTTAATTTGAAATAAATTTAATCGGTCGTTATTTTAAAATTTAAATGCTGAATCTATTAAAATTCACTACAATTTAGAAATTTTAACCACTTTTGAGCAAAAATTAGTTCAGAATCATTTATCCTTGGGTTCTTTGTTTTTTATTTTGAACCGCTTCCCTCGAACTCTAATATAATGCTATTCTATTAATTAGACTTAATGGAACACCACATCGTTTGACCTCAGCCTCTTCATCTAACATGTTATTATATGTAAATTTAAAATTTTCCCTACGATGTATATTTTACCCACATTTTTGTAGATCAGCCATTGTTTTTACAGAGTCTAGATAGGCAATAAAAATTTAATTAAAATTTAACTCAGTTTAGTGGTTGATATTAAATGGATGGAATACGATGAACTAATAACACATAATTTTTTATTTATTTGGAGTAACAACATGGCAGTAAAAGAGAACAAGTCCATATAATAACACATAAACGTAATTGACCATATCCAAAGAAAAAAAGGGAATGGACAATTGTCACGCGTTTCACCTGTGTGGTATAGTACTAGTAATAATTATAATGTGTCCTACAATTTATATATATATATTTTGAAAGAAAATAATCTCTGTAAAAATAATAGTAGCTACTTTCTTAAATGTATAATAATACTTAACTTATAATAAATATTAAGGTTACGAAAAGTAAAATAATAAAGTAATGTAAAAGAAAAATAATAAATTAATTATTAGATCATTAATTAATTAACTTTATTCCTTTTATTTGTAAAAGAATGGTCATCAGCTTCTTCGATCATTATCCCGATGGAAATTGGTAGCGAATGAAAAAATGTCATGCCTGACCGGGTTTCGAACTCGGGGCACCGCATGAAATGCAGATACGCTGCTAACTCAGCCATGGAGGTCGACAAATAATTACTGGTAGTCTAATTAAATATTTGTTGTTCGTAGTGTTTTTTTTTTTTTAGATTCTGATTAATTATTATTACAGTGGTTTATATGCATTGCATATTAAAATATAATCGGTTAAAGAATAGCTGCTTAATAGTTTAATTCATTTTTCTATATATGAGTAAAGTTAGCTGCCACGTAACGGCAGTTTGAATGATCAGCCCGCACGTCACTGTGTACTATTATTCTCTGAAACGTTGGCACACCGTGATTAGTCATCTCTTAGTAGCATAACCATGATGAAGATTGGGTAGTAATCGTCGCCACTCCAAACTCGCAATTAATTGGCGGCGACTTTAATGTTTTACCGAATAATTATATCAAAGCAATTCGCCCTGCCCGTAGTTCAGCTGATATTCAATATATAACATGATCAATGTTAATATTTTTAATAAGAACTATAGCTGTGATGGAAACTATGCAGTGCAAGGCATTTCCGTATATTAAAAAAAAAAACAAAAAAACAAAAAAACAATTATGAAAAAAAGATCTATTAGCTTATTTTCAGTAAGTACAGAAAATATTACTATTGATATGATATAGTGATTGAAAATAAGGAACCTTTGTGATGAAATGTTTATCTGGGGTAAACAACAAAGACCAAACATGTTCACGTTTATTAAAGTTAAGAGAATTTTATGCATATCTGTGCAGTATGTTTTTTACGTTTTTGTGCTCTAAACAATAATTTTTTTTTCGTTAATTTTATCAAACTTCAGTTGCACACTACTACAACTAGGTTTATGGCCTGTAATCTGATTACAGTCGGTTCACGGAAAGCCAGGCCAAAGAAGAAAGAAGACCGCAGAAGAAGAAAAAGAATGAAGAACCACCACGGGCTGGAGTCCGACCGACCGAGCTCAGCCGAGATGCAGCACGAATGTCATGCAGAATGAGGAAGTCCCCTAACTTCTCCTTACCAATTACCTTCTTTTACTAACTTACAATTTTACTTCAGCCAGCATATGCAACTCTCTCCGGAGAAGGGAGCGTATTGCTTCCTCCAAACACTAGGGCCCCGGAAAACGTATTCCTGTTAGTTCGAAAGGCGCTAGCATTGAAAGGACTTCAGCGGATGGACTGAAAGGGAATTAAGCCGGGAGTACGAGACTCATATGCGCCTAATCTCTCACGATCAGCCCCGGTTAATTAGTTCGCATTAGCCTAAAGGACCGGAACGCAAAAACCAACTTCGTCCGTAAATAAAACATAAAAATCTATAACCGCCACTAAATAAATAATGACCCGACCGATAAAAGAAAGACACAGCAGCAAGGGACATTTGTCCGGGTTCTGCGATTAGTAGGGAGATAATTAACTTCCGCTACCCTTGCGTTCCCTTCCATACTACAACTAAGTCGAGATTAGTCAGGGTTACAATATATATATTTTACACTTAAGACAGTCAGTTTTTCCCAGAGATAAGCAGGGTAATTATGTAGTTCTTGCTTTTTTTAGTTGACTTAAAGTATTTGCAATATTTATATTTAGAAAGTTTAATTTTAATTATAGGAAAGTAATGAAATGTAGTAGAAATAACAAAGATGGACCACTGAATGTGAAAATAGGAGGAGAAAAGATTATGGAGGTAGAAGAATTTTGTTATTTGGGAAGTAAAATTACTAAAGATGGACGAAGCAGGAGCGATATAAAATGCCGAATAGCACAAGCTAAACGAGCCTTCAGTAAGAAATATAATTTGTTTACATCAAAAATTAATTTAAATCTCAGGAAAAGATTTTTGAAAGTGTATGTTTGGAGTGTCGCTTTATATGGAAGTGAAACTTGGACGATCGGAGTACCTGAGAAGAAAAGATTAGAAGCTTTTGAAATGTGGTGCTATAGGAGAATGTTAAAAATCAGATGGGTGGATAAAGTGACAAATGAAGAGGTATTGCGGCAAATAGATGAAGAAAGAAGGATTTGGAAAAATATAGTTAAAAGAAGAGACAGACTTATAGGCCACATACTAAGGCATCCTGGAATAGTCGCTTTAATATTGGAAGGACAGGTAGAAGGGAAAAATTGTGTAGGCAGGCCACGTTTGGAGTATGTAAAACTAATTGTTGGGGATGTAGGATGTAGAGGGTATACTGAAATGAAACGACTAGCACTAGATAGGGAATCTTGGAGAGCTGCATCAAACCAGTCAAATGACTGAAGACAAAAAAAAAAAATTTTAATTGTGATTTATAGTAAATTAGTGTTTTATATTAAGTAAAGAGTTTAATAAAGTTTTTGAGAATGCGAAATTGCATAGACAAATTTCGTAATATATAAAAAATTCTGAGTCGACTAGGATTGAATTACAGATTTACCGGCCTTATAAATGAAAAGCTGAGACTCAACTACTCAGCTACGGAGGTCGATATCAGAGTCCGAGGTATAGAGAGGTCGGTTCTACATCCAGCATGAACGTTATTGCGCTTGACCTGGAATAACCGTGGACAAAAATAAAAAATAAAAAAAAAACTAGTGGAGGTAATGCTCAGTGCGTCCAATAATCTGCTGCAGAGTATCAACACAGTAATTCAGATGTAAACAACAAATCTTTACTTTTCTAAAAATTTCCTTAAATTCACGCTCATCTTCTCAATTGTTCGTATCATTTCCTTCTTAACCGATGTTCTCTTCTTGATAATTTAACCCCTGATTTCCGAACTAATCGTCCTTTTAAAACAAATATTACATTAGCGCCATTCTTCCAAAAAGTTTTGAAATACGAATAAAAATTTTAACTCATATAATCTTACAACGATGCATTATTTTAAAGAAAATTAGTTTTCCTGAGAATTTTTTCATTATTATTTTGATGTGTTTTTTGCTATTCGTACAGAAATATGCATGAATGTTTTTTTTTTCTAAATTAGGCGTAAATATAATTATTTATGAATTAAATAATATAAAAATATTTGTATTTACCGTTTTCAACATGTATGTGCACATGTATTTGTATATTAACTGAAGTAATGTGAGTGTCTGCCAATTTCGTCTGTATTTTCTTCAAATTATGTTGTAATATTTATTTTATGGAATTCGAAATCGGTTTGTACTGCTTAAACTACATGAGTAGGCAGAATACTTATGATGGGGTAATGAGTACAACAAAGAAATCAACAACTACACATTAATGATATTTTAAATTACAAGAGTAGCTGTTTAAAATTTACTCAAGCAAAAGAAATAGCAATAGTAGTAATAGAAATTTACTCACATTTAAAAGGAAATATGCTGAACTATGGCATTTCTCAATTTATTTTGCCTCAGATGTTTTGTCTTATTTAGTTGCATTATGTCGTTACATTACCTTACGTACTACTGATGATACGAATTCTTTACTTCAAGTACGCTTATTTTTTTCTCTTATGTCAAATACTTTAAATTTAATTTTTTTGTTTAAATATAATATAATAGTACGATTGTTTGCAACAAACTTCTAGAGTTGTAACTACGAAATATTAAATCCGACAAGAAAATTGTTGCAGTACATATATTTAAGCCAAATTTTCATCACATATATCTGTAAGTATTATTCAGATTCTTATTCAAACTATTACTATTCACTGTAATTTTCATCACATGATTATCTGGGCCGCCAGGTTCCTTGTATCATGTTAATTTCCATTCTTATCTACTTCTAGTTAACCTTTGAATGGTTCTCGTTTCCTTTACCATCTACAATCATAATTGTTTATAACCGATCTCTCTTCGACCTTCAACTAAACTTTCAAGATGCGTTTTAATTAATCCTACTCCTCTTTTTATAATATCCTAGCCTGTTACCTATTCTACTTTAAATTATTCTAAGCAGGTATTCTCTTTCACTCATATCATTATTTCATTATCAGTCTGTGAGAATCCACTTAATTCTTTTAAATTTCCTTTATGACTACATTTGGAATGCCTACTATCTTTTTTTCATTTGTTTTACCCATATTTCATATCAATATAGATATAATTTTAACGTTACAATTCACAAAATGCCTCTTTAAATCTAAACTTCATATAATAATATGTAATCATTATTATACTTCTTAATAACAATATTAATTATTAACGGTCTCGTAATAATAATAGGATAATTAATTCTTAATTTATATTTGTTGCCACTCAAGCAACAAACGGTGCTTTCGGAAAGTCACTGTGTAGTATGCTTCAGAATTATTTGTTGCATTCTGTTCTTTGACGTTAGGTTGGTTGCCTGTGAGTTCGTTGGGCGTTGCTCAGTAATAAACCAAGACGTCAGTTATTTAGCTGTGATTAATCGTGCTTCGTTTCTCGTTGAACACTTCTTTCGTTAAGATAGCAAATATACTGATTTAATGAAGCTCAAATTTTCTGCAAAGGTTTGCAAATACTCCTGTTTCTCATCCCAACAAGCAGCTTAAACTCTTCCGAAGTATTCTGGGCAACAGGCTCTGTTGAAGTTGCCGATACAAGTGAAAGACCACCTAAACTAAAAAACAGAAGTTGTTTGATATTTCGGATTATGGCCGAAAGTTCATCATAGTCAATGCTGATGTTAGTACGCTGATGTTTAAACGTTTTATTGAAGGAAATTCCGTAGATATTCTCGACATTACGTTTTTTTGCAATTGAGACTTGGTTTCATCTGGGAGGAATCGCATCTGAGAGAATCACAATCTTGTGATTAATTCACAAAATGCACGAGTGTGGTCGAAAACAAACCCCCATGAATTATTCGAACAATCTTTACTCGAACCGAAAATTGGAGTCTGGGTCGGTGTAAGTAGAATGCGCAATGTGAATCCAATTTTTATTGGAAAATACATTTAATAGTGATCATTATTGTGCTGTTTTAACAAATTTCATTACTCAGTGGACTGAAGTGGAAGTCAATCACGGTCGGTTCCAACAAGATGGCTCCACAGCGCATACAGCTAACATTTTACGAAATGTCTTTGGTAAACGAATCATTTGAAGGGTTTGTGGCCTGCACGATCGCCCGATCTGACTCCCCCAGATTACTTCCTATGGGGGTGCAGCGAAACGAGCAGTGTATCTCAACAGACCATATACGATTGACCAACTAAAAACCACAATAACGGAATACGCGCGAAACATTTCAGTACGTCATCTAGTTAAAGTGTTTGAAAATAAATTTAAACGTTAATAGTTTATTAATTTAAACGTTAATTTAAACGTTAAACGTAAATAGCTTGTTGTACTGATGTTGGAGGTCATTTCCAACACCGTTTATAAACTACTTCAGTTATTGTAATATCCGTTTCTATAAAATAACGAAAAAATACAAAGTATTAATTAAGAAAGTTTTTCGTCATTACACTTCCATAATTCCAGTGCAGCAACTTTCCAAACGCTCTGTACTTTTAAGCACGCTAAATTTGTGTTTAATAGGTTTTCAGTATAATTTCTAATCAAAAAAATCAGAAAAAAATGTAAATTTGTAAAATATTTTTATTAAAGTATAGAAATATTAGTAATATTCGTTTTTTTTATAAAACGAAACAATATATCGGATAAATGTTGAAATTTATGTACGACGTGAGAGCTCATGTACTGGAGAAGATGAATCAGATTGACCAGAAATTCAAGCGTACATATTGGTTAATAAGTAGAAATTCTCAATTTTATCTCTTTAACTAGAACTTTCCATATAAGACCTTCTTGAAACTGACATGGACATACGGGATTCAGCTCTGGGGGACGACTAGTGACAGCAATATTAAAGTGATCCAAAGACCACAGAACAAGATATTGAGGAAAGTGACCCAATCGCCTTGGTTCGTCAGGAATTTTGAAATAATTAAATACCTGAGGATCCCGTACGTTCAGGATGATATTGACCATTTCAGTTCTAAATGCATGGTTAGACTAAACAGACATGTAAGCCCCTTGCTTTGATCCTGATAGACAACTGTGATGACATTAGCGATTGAGATGAGTTCATGTGCTGGAACTTAGTAAAGAAGATACTCTACTATGATACTCTTACTTGAAGATATTCTACTTTCATGGGTTTTTTCGGTACTTTTTTACTTTGTGTATTTGTTTTTTATCGTTACTATTTTTTTATTACTTTATCGTTACCAATTTATTGTTATGGTTTAAATGCTATTACTGTATGCCGTATCCTTGCTTTGCATTTACCGATATTCGCTTATTTTATCAACTTTCTATTTATGTCTGTGTTTAATTTTTCATTTGATCTTTTATTTCCCTGTGTTCATATATACATGAGGATCTTCTATTACTTGATAAAAACAACGCGTGCGAACTGAATGTGTTGGACAGATGCGGTCCATAGATTCGACAAGTTATAAAACCCAGTGATGATAGTTCTTATGACATAATGAGTGTTTACTGGATCTTAGTTGTTAATATACATTTACTGAATATGAGAGCGTGGGGCGTGCTCTGATATACAACGACTTTATAATTAAAGCTCCCCATGCTTTTCTTTTTTGTTATGCATAAGTAGAAGATGTTTTAAAAAGTAATTTTTTAAAGTAATTTTCTTGAAAATAAGATTTTTTTACTTTTTAGTACGACTTTTTTTATTTTTTATTTTTTACTTCCTTGTACGAAGTAAAGGAAGTGATCGCAAAAAAATCGGTTTTCAGATTTCAACGGCAATATTCATTTTGTAATCCCTGAATTCATTTTGACTAGTTTCGGCGTGACGTCTGAACGTACTTACGAATGTGTCTCGCATAACTAAAAAACGATTAGCCGTAGGATGATGAAATTTTGGATTTAGGACTGTGGTAGCATCTAACTGTGCACCTCCCTTTTTTTTATTGCAATCGAATGAATCAAAAGTGTCCAAAAAATCCCAAAATCAAAAAAAAACTGGATTTTGGACTATTTCTTCACTGCAGTAATAAGCCTTCATTGAAATCTTTTCAATGTTATATCATAAGTTGTAGATATTTTCATTGGTTCCAGAGTTATAGACAGATAAAATTTGAATAAATGAAATATTTGTATCTTACAAGGGGAAGAAGGTACATCGGTTCGAATCCGACTTCGTCTCCTATTTTTAATTTTTTTTTTTTTTTTTTTTTTTTAATTTAAATATATTGATTTATTAATTAATATTAATATTAATTAATTTATTAACCACGATAGTAAAAAAATTTACAATAAATAATAATTCAATAATAATAATTTTAAAAAAACAATTAAAAAATATTAGAAGTTATTAATAAAATAAAATTTTATATACTTTTCATTTAAAAATAAAAAAAATGTGTTTATATAATTTTATAGGCGTATAAGGGAGTCATGTGTTGTCCACATCAGATCTTTTTTTTAAGAAAAGCATTTTTTTAGAATTTTTTTATTTTCTACTTTTTAGTTACAATTTAATGAAATCGTCAAATTTTTCATTGGTTTTGTTTTATATATATATATATATATATATATATGTTTTTTTGGACATATGCATGTATGTACATGTAATTACACAGGTACATGCATATACATATAATGTTTTATTTATTTTTCTAATTAAAAATATGTGGGATATTAATTAACAGCGAGATATATTTATAAAACATTGAACATATACATAACTTTATTTTGTACTTAAATACAATTTTCTATTTACATTTTATTTTTCATACGGTCTATCTCCGTATAAATAATATGGAGTGGTTATAAATATGGAGTTTTATTCTACATTAAACCTGAAGAATTAGTTTCCATTATTATAATTATATATTTTTTTTTATTGTTATTATTACAAGTTAAAGAAAAACACATATTAATGCCATATTACGCCCCATTTAACAGTATAGATGGAAACACTTCTAGTGCAGGAAATTTCTTTTAATGCACTGACATACGTATTCTTTTAAACAGTTTAAAAGCCTTAAACAGTGATTTGAATATCTACTGATTTTTTTATAACTAAATATTTCCTTTATATTTTCCCAAGAAAAAAACAAAATGTTTAGATGGGAAAACGCGTAAATTTATTAATTACAAGCTGATTAAATGCATAATGCAGTATTTGTGATTCAGTTTATTTACGTACATCTAGTACTACATTTTTCATTATGTAACTTTTTTTTATTGCTTTTGTTAATTGATATATTTAAAGTACGAAACGAATTTTTATTTAACATTTAATTTACGAATTCTATTATAATTTAACTTTCAGTAATATATAAATGCAATTTATACTTTTTATTTTAATTTTAAACGTGTTTCTAACAGGTTCAGTATACTGTTTTCTAGGCAGAAATCTTTCTGATTTAAAATTCAACTATGTAAAATTCCTTAATTCTTTAATAATGTATACTTCACAAATTCGTTTTATACTCATAAAATTTCAAGTTTTTCAGTTTATTTGTGTGAGTTTTTAACACAGTAGTTTAATGTTGAAATGCGTCGAGATTTTTTTTTATTTTTTTGTTTTACAACTCATAATTTGTTAAAAACGAGACCTGAAATAGAATTTGAATAAGAGTTTGTATATCTATGTTTCATTTCAGGTAAAAACCCAACTTATATAGTTTAGAATAATAAATGCGTTATTCTGGGTATTTTTATTTGCTTTACACATAAAATAAAAATGAATTTTAGTATTTTTATATTTATTAATTAGTTAATTGATGAAAATAATATGTTATTTAATTTTAAGCACGAAATTTTGAGTTTTCTTTTAATAAAATTTCATTACATAAAATCTGTTCTCTAAAAATCTAGTTGATCTTGGATATCTGATATTTCCTTTTTAGTTTATGATTCAGTGAATTTTTCAACAACACGTTTCGCTATCCGGTGTAGCTAATCTAATTTCTTCGATAATCACCGATGTTATTTGTATCACTTAAAATCCTTCTAATTCTACTGTTGTGACTTTATTATGTATCCGAAACTCTTCGCTACACATTACTTACAATAGAAACTATGATTACATAATTCTTTGTTTTACTTTGTTTCTGGACTTATCGTGAAATCATGACACCTATTGTCTCATTATTTATTTTATTTTATTAATAATACTAATAAACACCTCTCTAGTTATTGTGAAAATGAAAATCAAACTGGTGTTATGGTCCTAAACAATCCGGTTTCTTGCTACCACTTTCTTGGTGACTGTAACAATTATATTCTATAAAAACGAATTGGCCAGTTATAACAACGAAATGATGGAAGGCTGCCTGATGAGAGGCTAAGTCATTCATAAAAATTACATCTTCATTCTTAAAAATAGCATTCCTTGATGTGCTTACTAAGGAAATCACAAGTAATGTGACTTTCGACGAGTAATGTGATCGGCATAACATATCACATCTATACTCTGTTTAAAGCTTGGACTGATCGTATAAGGAACATCGTTACTCTCAGAAAAATTAATGTGAATGTTGTCTCTTAAATCTCTAGTTCTTTATATGCTTTATAAGCATAAAATATAGGAGATAAATACTTAAAGTGACAAAATTAATGTCCAATGACCTAGTAAGAAACAATAATTCTTTTCAAACTCTGAAGGGAAAAACAAGGTTAATATTGTTAATGGAAATACACAATACAGTGCAATTTGCTGGTTCATCACCTCTACCCATTTTCACAGGACATAATATACCTGAATCTAAGAACTAAAGAAGGATATCAAGGACTAAAACAATGATCTGGGAAATTGTATCCTCTTAAAATTTAAATTTTATATTAATAAATTAAAAACTCTTAAATATTTTTGGACCTAAGATACTGAAAAATAAAATTTTTATTGCCCCGATAAAATTCCAACGGTTTAACAACCTGAGTTTTCATAGATCGCAGAATTCAAACTGCTAGACACTACCGCCTAGTGAAAAAAAATCAGTCAATTCTTTGGAATTAAGTTAAGAAAAAAACTTCGCAGCTTGTATGATCTTGATAAGAATTTTTATATGTACATCAATATATCAGGGAATAAAAAATTTTCATTTGATCCTACCCGCTGTCAACTATGGATAAATAACTAAAATGCCATTCAAAGTATTAAACTGAATCAAGATAAATTGATCGCAGTATTTTAAATTTAATTCATTCCAATAAAAAAAAAGTTCTGAAGCCTTTTTTGTTAACTTTCCGTGCTTTTATTCCGTAGTTATACCAGATGCTATCGATGAAAAATGTCAAGACATTTAATGATCGATCGATGAATCAACATCAGTCGTAAATTGTGAATTATTTTTATCTTTAGAATTCGTATGTTACTTGTTTAATATCGGTGTTTTTCCCCGTTCCCTTACCACTGCGAAGAATATGAGATATATATTTTTATTCAAATCAAAATTATTATAAAATATAGATACGTTAAAATTGAAAAAACCTGTCATAATAATTAGTTCATTGCTACTTCATGTTAAATACAGTACCATATTATCTAATAAATTCACGATCTTTAATCTAATAATTTACATAATTAAACTAATTATTGTAATTAAAATAATTAAAGAAATTTTTTTCTTAAATAATATCTAAAGAATCGTTTTTTTAATATATTCCTTTTCTGTTTGAAGGTCAATGTAATTTATCTGATAAGTTAACATATCGCTAATTATATTGTTATTAATATTATTAAAAACAAAAATATACTTCGTAATTGTATTATAAGAATATTTGCATTTATTCGTCTGGTTGATTGTAAATTTGATTTTTAAGGCAAATTAATGCAAGATACTAAAAAATGATTAAAGAAAAACAGGATGTTTTAAGATATACTTTTATTTGATAAATTTATTTTATATTAATTTTTAACCTTCTTTTTTTAATATTAATTGCATCCTTCATGATTTTAATCGTTAACCGAATGCGTGAAGTATGGCATACTTTTTTACGGATAAAGGTATATCTGAGGTTTGTTTTTTATATGTAATATGATGTACACAAAGCGAAATAATTATTCATTTTAAATTTTACACATATTATCTACTGTAGTATCAATCAATATATTTTAATGTGAATGAAAGGACTGCCTATAATTCTATAAATAATACTGTAAGGCAGTCCAGCCTAATCTTATAGAAACTTTGGGAATAACATCCAAACTAAACCGAATCTTAGAAAGGGTCCAGTATTATTTATAACTGCTTAAAAAAAAGATTGTAAACCAACTTTTTATTATTTAAAAAAAACTGTAATAAATTACTTATTCTTGAAACTACGAGAACATTATTCGAACAATAATAATAATGCGTAATGTTAATAAAAATTAATCATTAAAACATTGCCAGAAGTCCTTTTTTCTTCATAACTCTTTCACACTTTTTTTAATTTATGTTATAAAATTACTTTGATACTGAAATACAGTGTTAAAATAACATAGTTCCGTGTAAACCAATTTCTCAACCCTGAGCTCAAAATAACCATTTAAAAGAAAAAGCTACCGTACTGAAACTAACCAGTGGTAAAATTTAGAAAGTATTCCCGGGGACCTTAAGATCCTCTAATTTATTAATACTATTGTTCTTATTTTTGGGTTTTTATTATTATTAAGTTTCTGTAACATTTAAAAAATCCCTTTCGGCATGCCGGAAGGCGGAGATAGATTTCACCGGTGTTAAGTGGGGATAAAAAAGATTTCCTTCTTAAAGTTAAGAAAAACTTCAAATTTACTCAATACGACAATGGTTATATGTGAAAAAAAATTTCACATGTTTACCATACGACAAGCCCTATCTTCTTATAATTCTAGTAATATTTTGGTCTCCCTTGCCGTAAGGGTTGATCATATCAAAAATTGTTTCAGACAAAAGTTTTAGGTAATGTTTACAGGACTAATGACCACTTTAACCGATTCAATGTTGTGCCTTTTAAGGGAGGTATGATTGTTTTGTCTTCGAAACCCCATTTTTTCCAGCCCCTGGGCCAATGGTTGGTGATATAAAACAGGTTTACTTAAATAAGTTTCAGGCCCTTATTCAAAGAATAGTAGGTACTTTAAACAAACTCGATATTTTACTTAATCAGAAAGTAATAGCGATATTTTGTTTTTTCGGAAAAGCCCCCCCCCCTCATTACCACCCCCATGGTCCGTTTTTGCCCATTAACAAATTCGATTGAGATTTTGTATCGTTGTACTTTATGTATCGATTTGAAAGTGATTGGCGCAAAATCACGGTAGTCATCGCGTCCAGAAGAAAGTAAAATATTTATATAGATATAAATAAATTAATTCCCCTACTGTCGGGAGTTAGACACGCCGGAGCACGTGATATTTCAGTGCCCGTGGTAGGACGAGGAACGCCGGGACTGTGCTGCTGTAACTGGGCATCTCGAGGTAGCGACCATCGTTGGAACGATATTACGCAGTCCGGTGGACTTCGACAATGTGACGGGTTTTTTTTCGGGAATACTTCAAATGAAATATCGGGAATCGAAGGGGTGAGTAACAGCTCCGTACGAAGCTGCCGTTCATCCATGTTTGCACGGGTAGGCGGTGGTGATAAAGTGCGGGGACACTCAAGCCCCTGAGCTAAAAGATAGTCTCGGTAGGTCCGCCCCTTCGGAGGTGTCACCGTTAGAGGCGAACCACAAAGGACCGGATCCCGGTTGCTGGGTGATGGAGGCCGGGAACGGGATAGACGGGCCTGGCGTTTCCCTCATCTGGCGGCTAGAGGCAAAGGCATCTCCCCGAACCGTGTTCATGCTTAATAACACCTGTAAATGAAAAGTTTATAACAAAAAAATAATAATATGCCTAAATTTAAAGCTTTTTTCTTTTATTTTAAAGCTGGATCGCGAAGTAAAGTATTGACAACTTTATAATGGCAAAATTTTAATCTTTGTAATGCAAATAATAAAATAGGATAAAACCTATTTTAAAGGTTAATTAAAAAACAAACAAAAAATTAAGCAATTATCATTGACTGATATAACCTTAGTAATTATTTTTTAATTACATTCTACAAACTTATTTGAGACAAAATAACTCTAAAAAGTTTTTATTTCTTCAAACCTTTTAATAAATATTAAATTTACAAAATATATGTATCCATTAAAATTGAGTAACTGAAATTAATCTTAAGAAAAAATAATTTTTTTGTCTTGTATATTTCTATACTCTCCCTTCCCTAACTTCCCATTTGAATAGAATTTAGAATTATTATCCGGTATAGATAATTAATATGTATGAGACTTTTTGCGTTCTGTGTGAATTGTGAAATAAAACAGAGAATTATAGTTGACATATAATAAAATTATCTAAAACCGTACTCCATTTTAACTATACTGACGCAGGACCTGTAATTGGGAAAGTCGACTGTCTGCCTCACCTATAACTCTAAATTAGTTAAAATGCTTTTTTCTGTTAAAATACGACAATATTGTAATTAACTGTATTTATACGATTAACTAAGTAATCCTGTAAAGTAGATGAACGAGACCATGTTTTTCCCATGTCACTCGATTAATTCCTTGGTTCACGATCAAAGTATATAATAAAGTATAAACATTTTTATAAAATAAAGTAATCCCTAAAGGATTAGCCGGATGACACGTGATAAATGCTACATCTTCAAATAATTTATTACATTGTAATAGTAGGTACGTGTTATTTTTATTGATTATAATGCGTGTGAATATATGTAATTATATAGATATTATAAACTTTTAGTATTTCACTTGGAGCAAGTGACGAGTTGTTTACATTGACTGGCAAAGCAGGTGGTCGAATCTTCCATCCATGGTAGGCTACCTCAATTAGCTTGAGGCAACAATGTGATTACAATCTAAGTACGTACATTCTTTGAACAGTGTATTCCTATTAGGCCCAGGGTCATACTTGTTCAAGTCGGTTAGTAATTATAAATAATGAAGTGTCTAATTAAAATTTTTGCAAAAGCAAAAGCTAAAAAAATATATTTATCCAGATATGAACATCAGTAGCATTCTAGCTTAGACTTAAACTGGTAACTAAGATATGTAATTGATTATTAAGAATCTTATCAGCTCTAAGAAAAGGAATTGCAGCGATTGAAATCTTTAAAAAAAAAGTTGTCCTCTTTTCCGTGTCAGAATTAAAAGTTCAAGACTTTCTATTTTTGACGATTTTGTTACTGAAATCCCTTGTTTCTAAGCCAACTCCTTTGTCCAATTCTAATTAGACTTTACATAAATTACCCTCTACACCACACGTATGATGGATGGATTTTTTTCACTTCCATTTACCATGATAATATAATTCAGATGGCTGATGTAATTATCATCAAAGCTTTAGAAATGAAGCAATGTATTTACTTATTCTTACTTTAAGCAAGTAAAGTGTGGGATAGTATAAAAACATAATCCTTTTGAACGGTGAGTAAAGATATTTAATTCTATATCAATTTTCCTGCTATATTTCTCACTTGATTTTCATAAACCTTTTTTCATTACATGCAAAGTGTAAGAATATGTATTTGTTTCATTAATCTATTTAAATAATTCGCAGATTTGAAGTAGTTTTATAAGCCTTTGTAGTTACAAATTACAAACGGCTATTTGCAGCTGTTTAATA
The DNA here is from genome assembly GCF_047948215.1 of Lycorma delicatula. Lineage (NCBI taxonomy): Eukaryota > Metazoa > Arthropoda > Insecta > Hemiptera > Fulgoridae > Lycorma > Lycorma delicatula. The sequence continues at coordinate 189,525,255 of NC_134457.1, read as the reverse complement.
CTGGTTTACCGGATCTAACTGAAATAAAAGGTTTTTGATTCTTGAGATGATATTGATCAAAGTCTTTCAAAACTGGTAGAAAAGCTTACGCTATAGAGTATCATTGTAAAATAAATCCATTTTTTTCTATTAAAAAGCTTATAAAACAATTTATATTATATAACTTAGTCATGCTTTTGAGTCGGGGGTTATATTTCAGTATTATTCCAATTATTATTAAACTCAAGAGAGTACTTCCTTAAAGTATCAATGGGAATAGGGTTTAAAGGGGTTTATAATAGAGTACTGTGGAAGGGGGTGAGAAGGAGAATACATGTCAATGAATGAACGAGAGGGAGGGAATAGGGAATCAGCGGTTACTCATTGTACGTTGCAGAAGGCAAGAAGTGAAGTAGGCGCATTTCATACAACTTCTTCTTCATCATCGTTGTAGAGTAGGCGTGTATACGAACGCGATACCAGAAGCTTTTGAACCGATATTTAAAGATACCCGGTAGGTGGGATCAGTAGATATGTTTGTAACTGTCACTGCGACTGCGAGGGTAGACTAATAACAGTTTGGCGGATAGCCAGGGGTCTCCCGCACCCCACGTCCGGTATAACCCTTGTAAACTCTCCCCTTTCCCTTGACAAACCGACCAACCCTGAGGCTTAATGGACGCCCTTAATAAGTGGCCTGCACAGCTGGCTCCCACGTATTTATTGATTTACGTACGTGCCGGTATCATACTGTTGTAATTACTTACGCGGTATCTCTTCGAATGCATTAATAACAGTCATATTCACACAATTATTAATCGGTATTTAAATAAAATTTTACTTTATGAAATTGATGTAGCAAATATTTATTTATTCCTTATGTATTTAATTAGGTGGATAAATACAAATATATTTTTTAATTTTAATTTATGTCCGTTATTTTATAGTTCAACAAGTTATTTCTCAATTTAATTAAAAATTTAACTGTGAAAATGTATAATGTTTTGATAAATTATGTTTAAAAATTCATATTAAAATTTGAGATGAAATTAAATAAAAGTATTTAAGTGCACAAAATAAATGGAACCAGAAAGAGTTGATATTTTAACTTTTTTAAGTGAAATTTCTTTTTCATTTGTTTTAAGAAATCATGATCTTCTCAGAATTCTTCCCAATATTTTTACAAACGTTCAGTTTTTTCGAATACATAAAACTTGGCAAACCAATAATCGATTTCAAATAATTCTAAGTATTGTCTTGTATCAAAAACCAAATTTCCATTTGGAGGTGTCATTTAGAAAATATATTTCATTTAAAGCCTAAACCTGTATTTAGATTTCATTTAAAATACTATAAGTTCGAGATCGAGTTGGCTGTAGCCTTTCTTCAAATTATATATTGGTTGCTTCATTAAAATACACTTTTTTTTCTTTTTCGGTTTAGCCTCCGGAACCACCGTAAGGTATATGAATGAATATAAATGAAGTGTAGTCTTGTACAGTCTCTGGTCAACCATTCCTGATATGTGTGATTAATTGAAACCTAACCACCGAAGAAAACCGGTATTCACAATCTAGTATTCAAATCCGTATAAAAGTAAGTCTTTACTAGGATTTGAACTTTAGAACTCTCGACTTCGAAACACGTGGCATTTCTCTTCCAAAATTAGGATAGGTAGAAATTCTAAAGTAATTAGCCCTTCCATCTAATATACTGTCTAGACTAATGCCTCCCCCTGCCAAATACAGCATGAATTATTTAAAGATGAAAAATATATGTCCCAACATAAGTTTCAAACTCTTCGTTAATCTACTTTTTTTTAGAGATATTTTTTACATTTATCAGTCTCAAACTGTCAAAAGATTGATGAAACGATGCATAAATAGAAATTGTCATCCTTAATATTTATATAATTTAGTCGACGATAATCAAATTACATGTTTTAATGATATAGATCAGTTTAAAAGATCACGTTTTAAACGTGTTTTGTGAAATAAAAACCGACCGTCGCTTTGATTAATAATATTTAATTAATATTTTTTAGTTATATAATGATAAAATTTTTAAAGTATTTTATAGCTATTAAAATTTTGATTTTAACAGCGTTAGTTATCGTATAAGCCCCTTAGCTGACCAAATCTGGATATCAATCAGTGCTTATTACGTGATGGTAACGCACAGTACCAATAACTCTTGTTATTGGTACCGTGCAATATTACATCGTTATATTAATTATTCTGTTCAATTTAGATACTTTAAAAAGATCTTACCAGATTATGCTGTTTTCATTGTGAAAACTTTAACGAAAAAGTCAAAAAGCCTTATTTTCAATTTCTTCCCTAACCATACTTTTAAAGTGCTTACATACATTTAAAATTTATTTATAATTTTATTCCAACCACCTTATTAGAATGATTCGCTTATTTTTTTTATTATTAGGGAGGTATTTATTATTAACTACTCTTAAATGTTTTCTAAAGTACTGAAAAAATATATTGGACAGTATTTTACAGAATATATTGTAAAAACGCGAGAGAAGGGTTTGTCAGACTACTGTTTATTTATTTCATGATTATTTGCGAACTATTGTATTCAAATTATCTAGCTTGGTATTTTTGTTAAATAACCAGTTTAATTTTCTGGTACGTTTATTTATTTTTTTCTTTTTAAACGTTATTAAATGTATATTTGTTTTTTATGTGTACATAACCGACGACATAAAAGCCGCAAAACGTTATTTTTTCTTAAAAGCCCGTATATATAGAAAGTGGTTGGTTGTTCTTCTAATTGTATGTAACACAAGGTCTTCTACTACACGAATTATTTCATGGTGGCTCATAAAAATAATTTGTGACAATTGAATGAATAAAAAGTACGAGCAGTGTTTAAAGAAATTAATAAAATAAATAAATAAAAAGCGTTTTGTGTGTGTGTGTGTGTGTGTGTGTGAGTGTGAGTGTGTGAGTGTGTGTGTGTGTGTGTGTGTGTGTGTGTGTGTGTGTGTGTGTGTGTGTGTGTGTGTGTGTGTGTGTGTGTGTGTGTGTGTGTGTGTGTGTGTGTGTGTAAACCACATTTACTTATTTATACTGTTGGATGATATTAAAGATTGTATTACTCTTAACTAATAATCAATACCGGATCATAATTAAAATAAATTGTATTATTCATTAACACTACGTCATCTACATTAAACAGCAAAAAATAGAAGAAAACCAATAAAATGATCGCTGTTGCATTCTTTAACTGTAATAATTTAACTGTTAATTAAAATAAAATAGTAATAATAATAAACTACTATTTATTTTTTCTACAACTTATACGTAGGTTTAATTTACTGGTTTTATTAAACTACGGAAATTACTCCCTTTTTATTAAACAAGTGTTTTTTGTTTTTTTATTATATCCTTTACAGATTGATTTTTTTCTTTTATTAGTATCTTCATAATTAATTAAATATAACTTTAATTGGCGCTTGTATGTGTTAATATATCTGTTTTTATTGGTGAGTTCGATCAGAATTGACATTTTTCTGTTTATTAATTTTTTTCGTCATATTGAATGTTTTTACCCTCTATTACGTTCTATTCTAATCTTTAAGCGTAAACATAAATGCAATCCTAGGTCCTCAGGCACGTCCTTGCAACCCTCACTTCAAGGGCCACTAAATTTTTTCCCTTTTCCTATTGTTTATATTTAGCTATTGCAATTTTCTTCAAATTTTTAAAAAAATTTTTCTAATTTTTAGAAAAATACTTATCAGATTTTTTTTATCTCAGTGAATGCTCTCCTTGGTTGGACGGGTCTGCTTACACCGTCTAATCTATTTAATAATGTTAATTTTTAATAGCATAACTTTTTAACATCTGATTTATTATGTTTACTTACGATAATGCTTAATAATCTATAGTTATAAGATAATTATTTCAGTAGGCACATCATATTACAGGAGAATGTAGAGAAAATTTTCTGACCTTGGCACCTTCATTTCAACTGTTTCAATTTTTCAGAAAAATAGACCGTAATGTCTTGAAACTGCATGTTTTGTTACACTTTCATCATATTCCGGTCAGCTTTTAAACAGGCACCCAAATCAGGGTTTCAAAATGTTCGAAACTAATACCAGTTAGTCTCAACCAGAATGTTGGTTTTAGTCGTATTCTATAATGAGAAATTATTACACCAAACTTTCACAGAATGCAAGCTTATGCAGTTCTTTAGTAAAAATATAGAAAAACAAAATTTTAAAAAATTTCTTTAACCTAAATGTAATATTGACCAGAGGATTAGACATTTTTTCTTTATTTTTTACGTAAAAACATTATGTTACTGAAGATCAACTTTTTAAAAATCAGGAAAAAAGTGGTTCAATTATGTTTTCAACATATAATAATTATTAAAAAAAAGAAGGAACGTTTTTTAATAACGTAAGCATTCCTTTATAAATAATATTATATAATTAATATTATAACAATCAAAAATTATAATGCGTGTAACAAATTTCAAGATTAATAAGTAACATTTTCTTTCTGGCTCATGAATTAGTTTCGTATTTATCTTTTTATTTTCAATAAAATTCTTTTTTAATTAACTCAAAACGAAAACATAGAACTTATAATAAATATTAAAAATATAAAATACGACTGCCAAAAAAATCATTGCTGACAAACATTGCTCTTTAATATAGATTAATTACTAATACAGGACAATTAAAGAGCGTACAGGTGAAAATTTTGTATATAGTATAATTTTTTTAATTTATTTAAATATATATATAGTTTATGACATTCCCGGTAACGCAAGGGTTCCAACTCGAGGTCATACATCTAAATCGGTTCAGCCGTTGAACTGCTACGGTGGAAGAAACATACATACACCCTAAATACAGAGTGACCCATATAAAACGCAACCCAACCTTATATTGGTAGGTATTGAAATAATAAAAAGGCATCTGTAAATGTAAATGTAATTTTTATTATTACCATCCATTACCTTACTTTTAGAGTAAATGTTGGAAGTGGCCGCCCATTTTCTTGAACACAATTTCAATTCTTTTTACAGCGTTTCTTGCAACTTTTTTTAAAGTTTGTGGCTGGATATTTAATACAGCTTGTTCAATATTGACTTTCAATTGTTCAAGTGTTCGTGGTTTGTTGCTGTAGGCTTTTTCTTTGAGGTAACCCCATAGAAAAAAAAAATCCGCCGCAGTCAAATCTGGAGATCTTGGTGGCCACAAGCCTCGACCGATAACACGATTACCAAAGAATTCCTCGACGAAATCAGAAGTTGAACCTGCGTAGTGCGATGTCGCACCGTCATGTTGTAGCCAGCAGTGTCTGTCTTCCTCTTCCAAGAGTGCGATGAACTGAAATAAAATATCCTGATATCGTTCTGCATTAATAGTGTACTCAAGAAAAATAGGACCGATTATTTTCTTCCGCGATATCGCGCACCACACGCCCAACTTCTGCCGGTGTAATTGTTTTTCGTGATAAACGTTGGAATTTTCAGCACTCCAAATTCTACTGTTTTGGCTGTTTACGTAGCCATCCAAATAAAACCGTGCTTCATCTGTGAAATATAACGAATACATAACATTAATTCCCTCACGCAGAAATCGACGGGATGTTGACAATATTGTAGCCGTTTTTCTTTGTCGGGCTCAAGAAGTTGATGAACCGTTTGAATGCGATAAGGTCATAATTGTAATTGTTTGGTCGCCCGATGAACAGTAGATTTAGACAAATTAATTTCAGCAGACAAACGTCTGATCGATTTATTTGGCGAGGCGAGTAATCGGTCTTTGATTTCAGTGACTGTATCTGTATTCAACACTGACGCAGATCTTTTGTGTTCCTTGTTATTAACAGAACTAACCTAAACCTTGTTATTACCAGGTTAATAACCTTGTTATTAACAGAAACCTAAATTTTGCAACTAACCTTAATACTGTTGTTTTGTTAGGAGCTGGTTTATCTGGGTACTTATGGCGAAACAAATCTTGCATTGGAACCACTGATTTCGTACTGAAGAACGGCTCAGCAATGAAAATACGTTCATCTAGCGAAAACACCATCTTGTCTCTAGCGATACACTGAACGTTATGATTGCATTGTTGTTACTATCGGTAGTGTTCTACTGCGTCGCCGCGATGTTCAGTTGTTGGACGACTCCATTTCCGTAACGAGTAGGGGAGTAAGCTTAACTTTTGAAATTTCATGGATGAGTGATTGATGGTTTGCGTTTTATATGGGACACTCTGTATATTACACTTTTTTTGGGCAGTCGTGTAAATATTTAAAAAAAATAGAATACAACCTTGAAATGATAAATTTAAATTGTCTGAATTTTTCAAAATACAAGTGAGAAACTACAGATCTCTTAGCTAGTTCACAATCTAGAGAAATATACATCCATTAGACAGCCCGTACTTTACTTTTAAACAAAGTAAAACGTTTTTAACAGATTAAAATCTACCCTTTGAAAACCAAAATGTTTTAGGAAACGAACTGTGAAATCCTCGAAGATTAAGTGTCGATAAAATTTTCGGTAATGATCAACACATGATCGAACTACGATGACACAGCGTGTGTATGTACCGTATGTCAAGTAGCCAAGGAACGTTCTTGGACTAAATCTTTTGTTCAATGTACCTCACAATGCAGAATACAATGGTACTAAAATTCATCGTTTTATTGTATTATTCTTAGCTGCCCCTACAATAACAAAAAGTAGTCCGCTTGCTTCTCTAGTTATCCATCTCTAGCCTACAATTAGCTTCTCAGTAAGTCACTTCAGTAGATGAAATCAACTGTGTAGTACTATTTTTTGTGACTAATTAACGGAGACAGACTCTTGGCTTTCCGTGCGTTGGTTGGTAGTTCCAAATCTAATCAAACAAGTAAAATTTTAAACTAACAGCTCCTCAACACACTCCCAGGTTGCCATTCTGTTATTTGGATAACTAAAGACTTTCCGGAATACTATACGAATCAAAAGACATTTTCCGTTTTATTCAGATGTTTTCATAGAATTCAAATATAACTCGTTTATATTTTCTTGTTACGTAAAAGGAATTAAATAAAAAATGTAAGTTTTATTCCAGTAATCATATTAATATTGCCGAGAGAAAAACCAAAAGTTCATCAAAAAAAAAATTCCAAGACTGAAATAAAATTATAGGTTCAAAAGGAGTGGTAGTAAATTCTTTTTTAAGAACGTTTGAAAGGTTTCCTATGAAAGAAAACAAAATTAAAGCGGTAAGATGTAGAACTAGCCTAAAACCTTCCTTTAATGCTATTTGCTATTAAGTGTTTCCTTACTCCACAAACTCCTCCTTCTGGGGTAGAAATTCCTTTCAGGGGTAACTTTAGTAAGGTCAGACTGAATAGACAAGATAACTGTCAAGTACTAGCCTGGTTTACAATCTCAGGCGGTATAAACTCCAAACAAAAGTATATTTAAACTAATTATCATATTTTGTTCACTAAAAATAAAAACTACTTGGAATTCTACTTAGTTGATGTTTAAGAATGAAAATAAAAGTATACCTATCATTAGAAATCTTTAAACAATATAATTTAATAGAATAAATTTCAAAAACCTTTTTCGTTAATAATCTAATGTATTTAATATTTCCCTTACATTCATTAATATTTTAAGTATTTATTAATAAAAAAAAAAAAAAAAAAAAAAAAAAAAAAAAAAACACCTTTTATTAATTCATTTACATAACTGCGATAAGTTTCTTCTTGTTTGATAATTACCTTTACATTTTAAAAATTATTGTAAAAACAATAAGCAAGATTCCAGTGTATTGTTTACTTACTTGCTTACCGAAGTTAAACTGATATTTTGTTTACATTTCAAGTCTACTTATGTTTTTATAACTGAAAATTTCTTTTCAGTTTTACTCAGGTAATTTTTTTTCTTATAACAGTACACTACTTGATATTTGCAGAATCGCTGCAGTGTTTTTAATTTTTCTTATTATTTTCTTACAATTAAAAATGTTCACCTCAAGTGGTAACAATATTTAGAAAGCATTATTTACCACAAGAATGAGTAATTTATTTTTTAATTTAAATACTATCATAATCTTTCTTATAACTATGTATGTGTAGGGGTGTATTAATGACAATAATTAGGCTGTTTTGTAGGAATATAATGTTTAACTACATAGACGTTCTACGTAATGAACAGATTGAAGGTATCATTAGTAGGTTTAATGTCTCCTACATTTCAATGGGCTCTAGCCAATTGAAATGGGCTATGGTAACATATATATGTTATAGTAACATATATCAGCACGCCTCTGTGCTGATATGTTACTGTATATTCGGCAATATATATAAGAAAAGAGAAAGAGAAACCACCTTATTCCTCAATCTCCTTAGTAAACCTTGTATAAAACGCTTATTATTTGGGATGTTTGAAACTGACTTTTGGAATGACTTCCTAAAAAATAATGACTACGGCACCTTATGTACGTACAATAAAAATTTAATTTAGTTAATATAGACTGTACTCTGTATTTCAGAACTGATAAATATTTTATTAAAACATTCGTAAGTGATTAAAAGCTTGGTCATTTTAAAAGTATAATGCTAATCGTACAATACTAATTTTTTAATAAGAAAATAGAAGTTCTCTTAGTAATAAATAACTACTACAACTACTACTATTACTATTAGTAATAGTAGTTCTCTTAGTATTAGTAATAAAATCTTTACTTGAACATTTGGAAATTACCTCATTTCATCATTAAAAATTCAAATTACCCAAAATCTTTGAGAAGTCTATGTATCGCACATGCATGCTTGAGATGCTGCATCGCTACATCTAGTAGCTAACTTAGTAATTACATAATTGAAATAATACACGTTCAAACATAAGTCATCATCTGAAGACTTAAGAAGTCCTTACCAATACTGCGTAGTATAGCTAGGTTTAGCTGTTCACTAAATCTTGACGGCCCTGGTGGTAGATAAAAAGCCAAGAATTATGAATTTGGTACTAAATCTAAAAAAAAATAAAAAATTAGGATTTAAAATTTACCGTATGTATATAAACAGGAACAATTTTTGTAACTGAACTTCTGTATTATTGCATTAAAATAGACATTGAAAAGGAAAAATTACTCCCGCTAGAATTTTTTTCGGGAGAATGATGTTAAGCACTTCATTATTTTACCTTAAGGGACCAATAACTCTATTTTACAAATAGAGACCAAAAACGTTTTTTTTGTTTTTTTTAAATAAGTTTTAAAATGTGATTTTTATGGGGGAGGAAAATAAAGAAGCCTTTTACAAAGAATATAAAAATATAGTTCTTTTATTTTCGTTTATTTACAATAAAAATTTAAGTTTAAGCTTCGTGAAATTTTCACGTTTTCGAAAAAGTTGATTTTTACTAGCGATTTTCTAGAAATGAATAGGACATTCAACCTAAGACGGAAAACATCAAAAGCTTATACAATTACCATTCATATTTCTTTCATCCGTGAATATAATATTTTTCTGGTCTTGGTGCTTAACCTTTATAAATTGCTAACGTTTGTAAAATTAAAATCTTTAAAAATTCATTTAATTAAAAATTACTTAGATCATTTTTTTTAGATCTTTAATGCTTAAAAAACAACATAGAAAAGATATTATTGTAGTACAACTTAGTTATATATTGTTTTCAGCCAAAAATAAGCTTTTTTTGTGAAATACTACTAGAATTTCTTAACGATTATTTTTTTTTAAATCAGGGGAAAATAACTTGTGAAGCACATACCAATTATAACAAGGTTCCTTTACAATATGAGACTTTTTTTATCCATTTATTTCAATAATGGCGAGTTTACAAAAAATTCCGCTAATAATTGTTTCAAATACGAGAATATAATTTTTTTTAAATACATTTTACAAACGAAACATTATTAAATTATGATTACTTTTCTGATTGGTTAGAGTAATTCGATATTTTTGATCCTCTTAAAAAGGATTTTATAAGTCATTATAAACAGGTAATTTTTTAAGAATTTTAAAAAAGTAATCTACTTTTTTTCTGTGATTAATGTAAAAAATGTAATCAGTTTGAAAAAAAAATGTTATGGGTAGTCTATCAACTTGATAAAAAAAATTTTTTATCTTCAGTTACGGAACGAAACGGAACGCAAGGGTGGCGGGAGTTTATTTTCTCCATACAGATCGCAAAACCTGAACAAGTCCCTTGCTGCTGTGTCTTTCTTTACCGGAAGGATTATTGGTTATTTAGTAGCGGTTATAAATATTCATATTTTATTTATGGAGTTGGATTTGGTGATTTGCGTTCCTATCCTATGGATCAGCGTGAAAATTATTTACCCGGGCTGATCGTGGCAAACTAAACTTTATGACCCTCGTACCCCCGGCGTGATCCCCCTTATGACAGTCGGTGAAGTCCTTTCGGTGTTAGCGCCTTTCGGGCTAGCAGGAATACGCCTACCAAGGCCAAAGTTGTTTTGGAGGAAGCAATGCGCCCCCTTCTCTGGAGGGAGTTTCATGTGCTGTCTGCTTCAATGTACTTTTTTCTAAGATGCAAACTTGATCAGATCATTTTGAAAGTTACATAAAAGATTTTGTTTTCACTCTGAAAAAAAAAACTGTAAATTTAAAAATTAACGTATAGATTATACGAATTTTTCAGTCTTACTATCGTAAATACATGGAAATTTTCTTTAAAAATCTCTGCGTAGAGTATTTTTCTTCCATTTATTTATGAAAAAATTAAATAAAATTAAGACAAAACGACCCCGCTGTATGGAATTGAGCAATATTCGTGATTTTCTATATCTTTTATTTCTTGGCTAATTTCTGTAAAACATTTAGTATGGTAGACATTAATTAACTATTTCATGAGGAATAACCTTTTTGTTTGTACATTTTATTAGCGTCTGTATTTTAGAGGTAAGAACACTTCTTACCATTCAAATTTTGTACAAAAGTCACTTCCACTTTATATGAACCATTTATCACAAAGGAGTGGATCCTTCGTGATTTCTCAGTATGTCTCAGCAAATCATAAAAATGCGCTTAACCATATAGTTCATACAAAAAAAAAAACATAAGAAACCGTTTTAGTGCTCTATGTCAAATTAATCATTAGGGAAACACAATATGAGCGGTACATTAATAAGATCAACGTTTGTATAAATTACCTTTTATTCATTACATAGTTTTTTTGCAAATCATTAAAATTATTTGCATAAAAATTGAATTGGTCCGAGGACAAGATCTAAGAGGACACACCTTCACAAGGAAGGATGAACGTTCCGAGTGGTACTTTATTTTACCTTTTTAGCCTCCGGGAACCACCGTAAGGTATTACTTCACAGGATGAATGAGGATGATATGTAAAAATATAATTGTAGTCTTGTAAAGTCTCAGGTACAGTCCGAGTAATACTCAAACACCTACATTATTCAATTCCTATGGAAAATCGTATAGGGAGGACATGAGAGCCATAGGGACAGCATCCAAAGTTTTGTTTACGCCAGACCTCGAGTGACGAAAGAGCCTCTGCCAGCCTTCTTTATGAACCTTGAACCGCACGGTAACCACAGGAAGTTCTTCGGCCTTAAGTATATTGCAAACTGTAATGTCCGCTTCGAAACACCATGGAGGTCTCCTGAGATTGCATAATAGACAAAACGTCAGCAATACTGGCATAATAAGAATAATTGCACGATTAAAAGATTTGTTTTATTAACAATTTAACTCTTGTGTTGATCATTATTCCTTTTTGCTCTGTTTCACTACTTGTTAGTGATTTATGTGTATTTTATTAAGGACTTTGTGTGGTTTGTTAGTTATATTTTATTCGTCGTACTTTTAATCGTATTATTCTTTGTTCAAACTTTAATTGTATTGCCTTGGAAGGTATCACTGGATACCTCTCTTTCATGTCATGTTGCTTTTATACAATATACTTATAGTTTCGTTATTCTTAAAACTAATGAAAGCTTAGAAAATTCTTTCTCCTTTTAAATTTATAGTACAGGGAAGTCAAAACCAAAAGAATTATAATTTCATGAACTTTAAAGATTTATTATGTTTTTTTTCGATAAAATCAATATTTCTACTAGAAAAAAAAACTAATATTTTGATCCATTATTAGCGTTCTCCATGTTTTACAGGTAGTTAGATCTTTAAAGATTATCAGATTGTTACATAATTTTCCGGGGAAAAATGGAGGGTAACCTTTTTCCCTAATACTCTGATCTGTCATCTCTTTAACAAGAGAAATTGAATATTCTGCTTTATTCATACTCAGAAAATCTTTCATTTATATATTTAAAAAAATTAGTGTTGGTAATTATATATATATATATATATTTCGAATAATAATAAATTAATTGACTAATTGTTGATGCGACTATAATTAAAAGAATGACAAAAAAATTTAAAAACAGAAATTAATTTATTCATATCTCCCTCTAGTTAACCATTGACAAATCTCTATATTAATTAACCAGAGTCATTGTTTAAAACTGGTCCGAATAATGTAGATTCTATTTATGAAAGGTATTTATGTTTTAGTCAAGGTAAAATCTTATAATTTACAAAGCTTTTTTGATTCTTTTTTTAAAAAGTACAAATATTTCTTTAATAGTTAGCATAATTTCATTGAAAATAATATTCATGCTTTTAATGACTGCTCTTGATTCAAGAGAGACTTAAATATATTTATAGAATAAATTATGCAGATATACGTAAGTATAATGGCTTCATGGTAATTAGAACGTTAAATTCACCAAAACAACTTCCAAAAAAAGTTTTACTCTTTGACTGTATCGTTTCCTTGATGATAATCTACACAGAAAGGAAATTTTACAGTTCCTATCTAACAACATCGTTTTCTTAGACTAATTTCTTCTCCTAAATATATATTTTTTTAAATTTTCATCCTTTAGTCACATTTTTTTTTTCATCTACGATATCTGTACTTACTATCTTTTAAATTAATTACTCGTTTAAAATAAAATACCATACTTTATATACCTGGAGCTAAGAACTGTCGTAAACAATTGAGGGAATTGTCGAAGCTTTTTAATATGACCAACTCACATTAATGGTGAAAAATAAATATAAGTATTAAAAGTAGAAATGTGTGCATGTTTTTAATTGATTTTTTGAGTAAACAAAATAAAAGATCGTATACATTGCAAACAGAGATACGTAAAATTATGACTGGCTAAAATTCTTTCCATTGTAATATGGGAAAAAGTAATAATTTGGACCTGAAAATACTCGTATAAATCGAAAAATCAAACAATTACAGATTTATTGAATCGACAGTCTTGTATTTCATTCATAAATGTGATTCATCTTAGTTTAAAAATAATACAGTTATGACCGACTGACATATGTTAAGGAATGTTGAACATAAAATTACGCCCTGCTGGTAAACATTTTATTAGTCCACTGACTTTCTCACCAGGATTTCGCAATAGCATTGGTAAACGAAGTTTGAAACCGTGACCGTGAGTGATAATGTGGTTACATTCGACGTAACTTCCAATAAATATGATTACTTAGTTATCAACCGCGTTCATTTAGCGGTTTCTTCATTCGTTTCAATTTGCGCAGTAACGAAATGTAGGTCATGGTTTTTGGGAGGGGGGATTCCCGTAGGCATAGCAGTTGTCGGCTCGCTATGCAGGCGGGCGAGAAGGCGCAACAGCTGGTTCTTTTTCGATTTCGACTCGTGTGGGAAATTTTTTTAACGACCGAAGGAGGCTGCGACTGCCTACAGCTGTCTATCAGTGCACTCAACACATGCCTTGTTCTAGCAACATTACCAACGCTGCATCACCTCCTGCCCTGCCTCCTGGCTCCTCTAATTGCTGGCGGTTAATAATACATTTTAAATGCATTCCTTCCTGTGTTAGCATTACAGAAGTCTACTTCGGTTATAATGTCAAACAAACCCATCGTTTGTTCGTTTGTTTAGCCGATCATTTCCTCATAACAAACGTCTCTTTACAACCTCTTACCTCGTTCATTTTACAGCACTTCCTCCTAACAGTCCCTTTTCCATAATATCTGAACAGAATGGAAGTTTATTGTAATATGTTTAACTTCTAATAGCCATATTTCTTCCTCAAAACTCTTTCAGATAGCTTGGATATCTTTTCCTTATTCTGAAATTTTAATGACATCGTATAACTTATACGAATGAATTCTCTAAAGATAAATAGAAGACCAATAAATATCTGTTTATAAATAGAAGATAAATAGAATAAACTACCGCACATGGAGTGTTTTTCAGTTGGCTCCTTCTTTAGTTGGTTTCTTTCATTGTTCTATAAGATAATTTTGCTAGTTCAGGTTGTCATTCCAAGAAAAGGGCCTAGCTGACCAATTATTAAATAGTCCAGGTAAGACCCCTAACACCTATAAACATTGGAAATGTAAACAATTAAAATCAAATTACATGTAGTCCTGTATCTTACGAAAGATTAAATAAGAATATATGTAAGGTCAAGTAAGATTTAAACTCCTTAAATATATTTAAACTTGGTTCCACAGTACTATAGTACAACTGTCGAAACAGAAAATTAACAGGTAACGATTCTACTAATTTCCTACTACTACTAATTACAAATGTAATTTCGACCTTACAGTGTAAAATATTCAGTTTTTATTTTGGATTATTTGGTGAATAATCAAAAATGAAAAAGAAACAATCATATAGAAAAAAGAAAGATAACATGAAGAAATACATCTCAAAAACGACAAGAAGATGAATATGAAATGGAAGAAAATGTTAAAACCAAGGAAAGAATAAAAAGATTAATAGAGGATGTATGTAAAGGAGAAAAAATTTGAAAACTAGAGAACGTGAACACAAATTAAGATCAGAAAAATTATATCAGACCAAAGAGCGATAAAATGACTGGTAACAAAACACAAATAGACGAAATAATGAACTAACTTAAGGAACGAAAAATGAACTATCTCCAACTTAGGGAGAATATTTTCCGAAAATATCACAGGAGTAATGAACTAAAATATAAGAATTTTTTTCAATTTATTAAAGATCGGGCATGTATGCTTCAGTGTATATGTTGTTCTTGTGAGGGTTTATTTTTCAGTCATTCTGCAGTTAACTTTAATATAGATAAAATTAAACAGAAATTAAACTAGAAAATCGAAAAATAATTCGATTCTAAATTATAATTTTCAATTAATATTAAATAATCAGATGTTTCACCAACTAGATTATATATACACATGTTTAATAATGCTATTAAATTACATATACACATTTTTAAAAGTACATAAAATTTTATTTCACTAATAATTTCTGATTTTTTCAATGTTTTTTTATTGTTATTATCGAACAATTATTTACTGTAAAAAATTTTTACAATCAGAGGTTAATAATTATTAATAAATCAATATATTTAAATTAAAGAAAATTAAGAAAGAAAAGAAAAAGGAGATGAAGTTTGATTCGAACCGATGTGCCTTCCCCTTGTAAGATCCAAATATTTCATTAATTAAAATTTCATTTGGCTATAACTCTAAAACAGATGAAAATAAGTATCACTTCTGATATATCGTTGAAAATCTCTCAATGAGGGCTTATTACTACAGTTAATAAAAAATGCAAATTCCTAATTTGGTTTGATTCTGGGCTTTTTTGGACACTTTTGGTCCAGTCGATTGCAAACAAAAGGGGAGGTGCAAAACTATACATTACAACAATTCTAAATCTAAAAGTTCAACATTCTACGGCTAATCGTTTTTTAGTTATGCGAGATACATATATACGTACAAACGTCACGCCGAAACTAGTCAAAATGGATTCAGGGATGATCAAAATGGATATTTCCGTTGAAATCTGAGAACCGAAATTTTTCGAGATCACATACTTCCTTTTACTTCGTACAAGAAAGTAAAGTAATAAATAAATAACCAAAACAAAATGAACAATTCGTACTAAAAAACAAAAAATTTTTTTTTTCAACAAAATTATTGTAATTTATTTCAACAAAAGGGTAAAGCGGGGCGCATTGGAATTGTAAAGTGGTTGTATATGAGAGCGCGCCCTACGCTTTTGTTTGTCATGCATTAATAGAAAATGTTTTTAAATGTAATTTTCCTGAAAGTCATTTTTTAAAAGTAATTTTCTTGAAAACAAGATTATTTTTTACTTTTTAGTACGAATTGTTTTGTTCATTTTTTTTTTTTTTTTTTTTGAAAACTAGTTTTAATTTTTTTCATACTGAGGTTGAATTGGACAATCGTTTTATTTCTGACACGAGAAGTATGAAATGTCCAAATTTTTTTTTGTTCGAGTACTCAATTTTTTTTCTATAGAACAGGTAAGATGATTAATGTAATGTTAATTATGTTTTTTAACAGATGCGTTTACACTTACCCTGTTAGATAACTTAACATTTTATCATCACTGTAATGAAGTGATATTTCTCTTTTCGTTGTTACATTGCCTAAAGGAAATTTTACCCGTAGTAACGATAAAATAATATATTTTTACTTCTTTTGTGTGTTATGTTATAAAGAAAGAATTTATTATTATTACTTTATGTGGGTCATAATAGTCACCTGCTCTTTTTACGTAAATGTTGATATAACGTAACATCAACTAATTGAATAAACTGAAAATTAATAAGATGCCATTAGAGAAAAACGTTTTTTTTTATTATTTTAATTGAGTGATTATTATGCTAATTTATTGGTGTAACAGTTATTAAGTCAATATTAACTAACTATAAAAAATTGTACGATTAAAATTGTACGTTATTATTGTTCAGTTTATTTTTTTATCTATAGTCGTGTAATAATATTATTTTACTTGCCTTTTTTATACAACTTATATCTAAAATAGACAAGAAGAATGGCAGTTAACTTTATTTTTACTGTAATTATTAATTAAATTACTATATTTTATTACTTTTACTTTAATTTTTCTTCTAGCACTTATAAATTTTCGAACTTAAAGTTGCGTCCTTAAATAAAATTAAAATACGTGCGTTGATACTAATGGACTTGGTAAAATTATTTCTAAAAAGAAAACCTAATACCGCTTGTGTAATGCATGAGAAACACATTAAAATGAATATTTTTTCTAACAACCAATCAAATTCAAAACATATTTTATTAGTGCATAAAAATACATCTATAAACTGTATTTTAAAATAATTTTAAATTTATCATCAATAATAATACAACCATTTTAAATGTAAAAAAAGTATACAAATATTTTAATAAAGTATTTCAGAACTGTTTTTTGGTATCTGGCTGCACAGGCGTTCTTATGTGTAGCCAGATTCGAGACTGGCGCCTCACAATACTATATAAAAGGAAGGCGGGTAATCATTTGTTTTCCATGTTTCACTAGTGATTGTTTTATTGGGAACAAATAGTTATAAATAAAATGAATTCAATGTTATCATCAATAATTAAGATCATTTTAAAATTAAATGAGTATAACGTACCATACATTATGGTATGGTACGTTACATACAACGTACCATACGTAACGGTAACGTACCATACATTATGGTATGGTACGTTACCATGTAATGGTTAAACTTCATTAACCATGTAATGGTTAATGAAGTTAATAAAGGTAGAAATTTATCTCATCTCTAAAGAGATTTATCTCAATAGAGAAAAATTTCTGTTAACCATTATTAAAAGAAAAAATAATGAGAATAATACACAAGTTCTTATAACCTAAATATAAAAAAGCGGCAAAGAATCGCAAAAATATATCCCGTTGAAGCTTGGAAAGGTTATGAAATTCAGGCTATCGTACGATTCTTCCTCGGTAGCCAGAGGGATTCAGCCCACCGGGTTGGTCTAGTGGTGAAAGCGTCTTTCCAAATCAGCTGATTTGGAAGTCGAGAGTTCCACCGTTCAAGTTCTAGTAAAGTCAGTTATTTTTACACTGATTTGAATACTAGATACCGGTGTTCTTTGGTGGTTGGGTTTCAATTAGCCACACATCTCAGTAATGGGTAGAACTGAGGCTGCACAAGACTACACTTCATTTACACTCATACATATCATCTTCATCCATCCTCTGAAGTATTATCTGAACGGTAATTACCGGAGGCTAAGCAGGAAAAAAAAAGAAAAAAGCCAGAGGGATTCACCTTCCATGTAATATAGAGAACTACTACTTACGAGAAAACTTAAATAGAATATTAAAGAAAACAAAGAAAAAAATTGTTCTCATTGAGATACGGAACACATGGTGACAGAGTATCTCTCTACCCCTTGACCAATTGCAACCAGAATTAAATGTCATTAAACTAACAAAAAAGATCCATAAAATTAGGCTTATTTTCCCCCTGATTAAATTGCACAAATACATAACCAAAATGACATACTAATATAATGAAATCATCTAATTATTAAAGGAATGCAACCTTGAGTTCAGAAACGATAAAAAGGAAAAGGGTTTTTTACATCCAATACTTTAAGATAATTAAATAAGACAAAACGTTATCAGAATGTATTTTTAATACTTAAGAAACACTGAATTATGTGGAAAAATTACCTACCCTTTGAGTAAAATTTTGAGTTAGCTGATCTATAAGTACCGTATCTACCTTCCCATTAGTCAAACATTATACACAAAAATCATTGTGCCAAATTTCACCAAATTCGGTTCATCCGCTCTGAAGATATCGACTAAAACCCAGTTGAACGTACATAAATACTTTCGTACATCCATTCAGAAATTATTAATGATAAAATTGTGTTTTTTTGCATAGAGGAAATCAAGAAACTCCAATATTTACAAAAACCTCGAATTACAAAAATTTGAATAGATTAACAAACCTTTCCTTGTATAATATCCTGCGCAGATACGCAGTATAAATATATACATGGTAAAGGAAAAATTAATATTTATTCTTCGTATAACTTCGTCATCAAATTGATAGAAGAAATTAATTTTTAACTGTTGTTAATTTCCAAAATATAATTTTTACGTGTTTCAATTTTATGATGATCAACGGTGTGTGTTTAATTAAAATAAATTTCCGGAAATTTATATTGTATACCCTGTGCAGGTATGAAATTAAAATTTGCAATGTTGCCCAAATTCTGTTTTTGATACTTTTTACTAGATATAAGATGATTTAGATCTTTCTGTTAATGAATTGTGGTAATTTTGTTTAAAACGTTAAGCATCATTTAATTAACAAAATTTGAATTAGTTTTAAAAAATATATATATTTTTAATTTGTTAAGTAAGTATGTAAAGAAATGTAATTTTTAATAATTACTCTGGAGACGAATTTTAAAAAATTTATAAAAGTTTTACCTTAATATTTGTTTTATATAAAAATGTTTAATTTTACTCCTGTTTAAAACTTCAGAAAATTTAAAAAATAAGTTTAAAGACAAAAGGAATCTGTAGAGAGCATTGTCATAATCAGAATAACAGTAAACTATGTAACTAATTTGCAATTATTCCCCCCCACTCGCAAAATATCTCTCACACTCTCTCTCTCTCTCTCTCTCTCTCTCTCTCTCTCTCTCGCTCTCTCTCTCTTACTCACACACACACACACACACACACACACACACACACACACACACACACACACACACACACACACACACACACACACACACACACACACACACACACACACACACACACACACAGAGAGAGAGAGAGAGAGAGAGAGAGAGAGAGAGAGAGAGAGAGAGAGAGAGAGAGAGAGAGAGAGAGAGAGAGAGAGAGAGAACACATAACAATAAGTGATTACCTTATAAATATTTATTATTAATTTATGATTAAAACACAAATAAAAATCTGATGTGACTTCTTTGTACGCCTATTAAATGACATAATCACATTTTTTGCTGCATTTCATTTAAACTTTTCTCATTTGAAAGTGAGATACGATAATCCAATTCTTTAATAAAATGTACAGTTACACAATTGCATTTTGGTGCACACCATATTGCATCACATTTTTTTGTGGTGAGATAACTATGTGTCCTTAACGATGGACACATAGATTCGAATTCGACTTCATATATATATATATATATATATGTCGGAGAATAAAGTACAGTGGAGTATCTTCCAACAAAACGATGAGAATATTCTTTAGAATATCTGTATTTTTTGTAGTTTTAAGAAATGTACTATTACTAGTAATATTTTGTAAAATAAGGTTTAAATTGTTTTATTGCGGTAAGCTGAGGCCTAGGTAGGCACATGGTTGTCAACGTAGTCGGGATCCCAGGACGATAGGGGTATCATAAAATTAATAAGGAAAAGGAAATATGCAGTAGGTATATTATTTGAGAATATTGAGAAAAGGTAGTCTTGCTTTGGAACCCAGATCGAACAGACGTCCTGGTGGTCGCGAATTCGTTATTTCCCTGAGCCTCGGTCTATCGCAAGTTGTTTTAATATTATTTGAATTCTAAATTGAATTAATCTTATATTGTAATTCGTGTGCTACTGAGTTATTGATAAGTGATAATTATCATTTGTAATTATTTCATTGTACGAGTTATCTACTCATTTTTATTAATTGAACTTTATTATAATCTTATATATTCTCCACTTGTAATAATAAAAATGAGTGAAACACAAAACGTTGAATCCCTGACAAATCTCTTCGCCTCTCCGACATATATATATATATATATTTCTTTTTTTAATTAAATATATTGATTAAATCAAATATAAATATTATAATATAAATTATAATTATATCTTAAATAAATATTATTGATTTATTAGTACTTCATACAAGGAAGAATTGTCGCGAAAAGTTTCGGTTTTTAGATTTCAACGGAAATATCTCTTTTTACCATCCACTTTGACTAGTTTCGGCGTGACGTCTGTACGTACGTATGTATGTATCACACATAACTCAAAAGAAATTAGCCGTAGGATGTTGAAAGTTTGGACTTTATGTTAACTGCAGTAATAAGCTCTAATTCACAGCTTTTCAACGATATATCATAAGCGGTACTTATTTTCACTGGTTCCAGTGTTATAGCCAAATAAAATTTTATTTAATGAAATATGTTGATCTTACTCGAGGATGGGACATCGGTTCGAATTCGAAAATCCAATTTTTTGGATTTTGTACTGTTTTGGACACGTTTGGACCAGTCGATTGCAATCAAAAAGGAAGGTGCACAAATAGATGTTACAACAGTCCTAAATAAAAAATTTCAACTTTCTATGGCTTATCGTTTTTTAGTTATGCAAGATACATACGTACTTACAGACGTCACGCCGAAACTAGTCAAGATGGATTCAGGGATGGTAAAAAGGAACATTTCCGTAAAATCTGAAAACCGAAATATATCTTGGAGAAACTTGAAAGCAGTTCATTTGAAAAATAATATAAAGAAAAATAATACATCATTAATATCGGTGCACGTAGTCGTTATTAAGACTTAAAAAATAATCTGTTAAAAAGATTCATATGATAAACTGATGAAAAAATGTACATATATATATTTTATATATTTTTTTGAACAAATTTGTAATGTTTTTTAGTAGAATTTTCTTTTGAACATATAGGCAGTTAAAATAGTAAATCTATTAGTGCAATAAATTAGGGTTATACATAAATAAATTTCTGTTTTGTCTAATTAAGACAAAATACACCAAATCCGCGGATTACACCAAATCCGCCTTATGTATCCAACTGTTGTGTTTTCCATCGAACCCTTGCCACTTTACAAATAGCCTATCGCCTTTTCTTCGTAAGACTTTCTCGACTAAATACACATTATTTGTAACGTTAGTTTTAGTGAGCTCTTCAGCGTAAAATTTACCGCTCACCACCTCACCGTGAACATCGATCAACGTGTAAGTACACGGACGCGTATTATCATGTACCTTATGTACGATAAATATTTCATTCGTCCAATTCGGTAGATATCCTTTGGCGAATGTCTTTTTAAATTTGCTTATACGCACTCGATCACCGACATTGTATTTCGGTAAAGTAGGTTTTCGATAGAGTACCGTATTTAACCGCTGTAAAACAGCGGCTTGGTTTCGCTTATTTACATCTTTCGGTTTCATTCCGATAGTACGATGACTAGTGTTGTTGTATTTTGCAATAAGTTTCGGTAGTAATTCTAACCACCTGTAGGTTCCTTGTTGGGTAAATTTTTCCCACATCATCGTTTTCAGTGTTCGATTAAACCGTTCGACTATTGACGCTTTTTTATCCGAATGTGTGGAATAGTGATTTATATTGTACGACTGTAATAGTCGTTTAACCGACGGATTGTAGAACTCTTTACCCAAATCGGTTTGAAAATGTCGCATCTTGTGTTTATCCAATATGGGTTTGAGGGCTTTAGCGATCTCCGTACCGGTTTTGGTTTTAACCGGTACGGCAAATGCTAGTTTAGAAAAACAATTTATCATCGTCAGTATGTAACGGTAACCTTTGTTCGATTTAGCATACGGTATCATCTCAACAAGGTCAGCTTGATATAGGTCTGAAATACCTTTAAGTTCAACGCGTCTTGTGGGGTAGTTTCGACGCGCCTGTCGATGGAGCTCTTTAGCTATTGACGCCTTGTACATATTACTTCATGCATGCAGTCCAGTTTATCTACTTTTGAACCACAATAACTATTTAACTAAATCCAGGTGGTACCGGAAGCTTTGTATATATATATATATATATATATATATATATATATATATATATAAAATTAAGTGAATAATCCTTATTTTACTTCTACGCTTTTCACACTGAAACAATTTTTATACACTCACATAGAAACAAAATTAAAATAAGAACGTTATGCTTGATAAAGAAATGAGGAGTGAGGTGACTTCCCTCTGTATTCATCCGTGAGCCGAATATTATGTTACTTCCAAGATTTCTCAGAACCTTTTAGACAGATGTTATAAATCAACCCATGAATGCCTCTTTTTGTCGAAAAATAATGCAATATTCACTTTGAGTCTATAATGTGTGGAAATTAGGGAAACAAGGATATGGTTAGTTATAATAAAAATGCATTTTTATGAATTCATTTTTTCTTTAAACAAACAAATTATGAATGAAATAAAGAAAAAGATTTTATTGAAAAATTTGGAATATTAGGGTTGAACTGTTGACTAAAGATTGAAATGTTAATAATGTTTTAATAGTACATATAAAGCATATGAAGAACTATAATATATTTTATATTTTCCTCTCTCAAATTCGTTTTATTACAGAGTATTGAAGAAAATGTAATTATTAGCAGATGTGATTATAGTTGCCGTAAGTTATACATTTTTAGTTCCATATTTTCATATTAACAAAAATTACGAAGGATATTAAAATAAAACAACTAGTCCTCCTTTTCATTCTATCATATTATGAGAGGTACCGGTATCCAAATGCTTTTTAGACCCTTACAAAAACCATTAATCATATCTCCCATATTCTATTTCTCTTTAATAAAAAACCAGATATAATACATTTTGTTTATTATAAGATGTACGTTACTAAAATTAATCCTTGAAAACAATGAAAAAAAATCTCTTTCTATTGAACGGTATAAGTTATGTAGCCTGTATAGATATAATCTTCTCTAGACTCAAACATAACGGTAAGTGAATCACTTTTCTTAATCATCAAGGATAATGCTCTCTATAAGAAGGTGTTTATTTGTTACTCAAGGTTACTGATTTAAAGTTGATCACATCTAAATAAAAGTAGTCTTTAACTACTTTATATTTAACTATTTTATAAAAATGCTTTTGATGAATAAAGAATATTTATTTACCGAACAATGTGAAATACTGTATATTCCATATGTACAATTTATCTTTTCAGAGATGTAAAAATAATTGTTTAATTCAAGGAAAATGGAAGTATAACATATTGGTTAAAAAATTCTGTTTATTTAAGATTATTAATTACATTTGGCAAGCTGTATGTGATTTATAAGATGTCATTTAATTTAATTCTAAAATCAATTACTTTAACAGTATAATGTAAAGAAATGTAACGAGGATTGACGAAATAAAAAACTTTTAAATATTTAATAAGAAGAATATTATATCAAAATTAACAGAAATGTATATAAATATACCGAATAATAAAATGCACAATACGTCAAGTTTTAATAAATTCATTAATTCGTAGTACCGTAGTTTAAAAATTCAAAATAAACATTTTTATGAATTGTAATGCTTTTAACAGTAGAAAGACATACATCGTTGGAAAACTAGAAAGGAAACAGGAAGAAAATAAATTACAGATCGTTAATAAATCGTTTATCAACTAACGTATGAAACTTGGCATTGTAATATATCAAATTATAAGTAGACTAAGTTCGAGATGAAATTATATGAAAACTGAAAGGTTTGTGGCAAAATATTACAAAAAGAACTAGATGAGCTATATATTATGCTATTGTATTTTACCGATTTGTTTGTAGAGCTAAAACGCAGCTGATAACGATGACTAACATTAGAATGAAGTTGGAAGTAATTTAGGATGACGTTAGTATTGAAGATCAAGTGATTCTTACAGGACGGAAAAGAATGGAGAATAACAATAAGTAGTCAAATAACTACAGTGTAACCTACAAATAACAAGCTCGTTTGTAACAATAACTTTGTTATAACGAGCACAATTCCGGGATTTGTTTGGTTTTCTATCTCATTAATGATAAATTACTTGCTTTTAACGAGGTATCGACGTATCATAAACTTGGTATTACGAACATTTTCAATTTTTTAAATACTGTAATTCAAAAAAGGTTAAATAACAACCTAATAATCTCAAAGCAAGGGAAATTCCATTTCGTCATTTACGATTTATACGTAAAGACATTTTATCTTAGACTTAATAATCCTAACTTTAGATCAGGTCTGAAGGGTGAACAAAAGGTTTGTAACAGGACGTTGAACAGTAGGTACAATTCAAGTACGTACAGTACAAATTCCATTGCAGTATTACAAAAGCTGGTAGTTATTTTAATTACTCGGGTTTTTCTGCATATAAAATTTCAGGAAAGACTGAGGCCAATCAATGATCCGTCAAAACCGCCCAAACATGTTCATCGAATTCTATAGCACACTTAAACGATTTAAGTGAAAGTCTGATGAAGGACATAGTTAAAGATAAATTTTACCTGTCCTAACATCACTGGTAAATTCAGTAGTCATAATTTTCAGTTAGAATCAGTTGAACAAACAGTATTGCGTTAACGTGATCGATCGGATACCCAGTAGCCAAATACAGTACAGTAATAATGCAGTGGACTCTATTAACTCCGGTTCATTTGTAATGAACAATGACGGGCGTCAAAAGGAAACAACTGTCCGTGGGTGATAAAATCCAAATTATCCAAGAACTGGAACGAGGCCTATCAAATTCAGATGTTTGTAAAAAACATGGAATTTCTTCATCCATAGTTTCAACAGTATGGAAGAGTCGCAAGAAACTTACGAGCGCTTTTGAAAAAATCACAGGCAAGCAAAAGTTATATCAGACTATATGATATAGTCGACTTAGATAGCTCGCTTTTATCATTGTTTAAAGTGAAAATGTACCTATCAGTGGTCCGGTTTTAACAATGCAGGCTAAAAAATTCGCTATAAATCTCGGCTACGCAGATTTCGTTTGTAGCAGCGGTTGGTTATCCGTATTAAAAATAGACATCAGATTATTAGTCCATAATACAAAACACATCGATATTTTATTTTAAAACAGCATCTTCTTAGGTATACTGTATATTTTTTGTATTATAATAATACATTTTGTATTATAAAAAATTTACGGTTACGAGGTGGCAACTCGGAAGAACCGAGCGTTCGGCTGTAAGGTGGTGCATATTTTATCGGCCCCTTGAATTTCGTTATAACCAAGTTTTACTATATTAACAAATTTAAACGAAAAAAAAATCAAATTCAGCCCTTAATTATTCTCATTTACACTCATTTAAATTATATGGTTTGCTGTTAAATTATTGGTCAAAATAA
Source organism: Lycorma delicatula (assembly GCF_047948215.1). Taxonomy (NCBI): domain Eukaryota; kingdom Metazoa; phylum Arthropoda; class Insecta; order Hemiptera; family Fulgoridae; genus Lycorma; species Lycorma delicatula. The sequence goes on along the minus strand of NC_134457.1, from coordinate 189,499,278 downwards.
GGGATGCTGGGAACTGGACGCGTTCCTTGTGTTTCTTAATCTTCTAAACACCGATTACATAGATTCGTGCAAGGTAAAGTGATGGGTATGAAACAGGTTACGTGCTTTTCGTTAGTGGAAAAGTGAGATATCTCCTTCTGAGTGAAAGCAGTGTATATAAAATCCACTTTCTTTCCTACAGAGAGGTATTATTAGCTCTGTGAATAATGAAGTACATTATACAACGGTAAACAGAGTGAGGATGACGTTAGTAGAGATAATTATAAGCTACATTTTGGAGGGATTGACATATTGATATCATTGTAAATAATCCTTTCTGAAGAAAGAAACGTGAAAATACCTCATGAATTTCCTTATTAAGCTTAACACTGGGTATCTGTTATTCTTATGACTGAATCCTAATAGATATATCACTTTTGTAATTTTATCTTCTATCAGTAATCTATAACCGTTAGGTTATGAATTCTGATATTTTCTATTGACTGTAAGTCCTCTAAAATAATATCCATTATTGGACAGGGTGAGATGGCCTACAAAAAATTATCATTATAACCGAAAACGTTTGAAGTCCAAGTGATTAACTGCAAAATAAAAATTCGTTCCTCTCTAACCACCCGAGCACAGATTTTATTCTACTTGATTTAAAACTGATTTTTTTTATTATAACGACACAGCAAATTTACAATCTGTTCAGCAAGATAATTGAACAATAAGTAAATAGGATTTATTTGAGCTGACAAGTAGTCAGACCCAGCGGGTAGTGACTTGATAACAACGAAACGAAATAGAAGAGAGCACTCCGTACAGTCAGACCATAAAGTCACCTAATTGAAACGATATGGCAAACCAAGAATACTGTTCCTCAGCAATTTTGAAAATCACTGACCGTATTATCCAATAAATTGACTGCTAAATAATTCGGGTGCCGATCCAAACGATTTTGATAACGTAGGCTGACCAGAGAGATTTCCTGCCAAACGGTTCGCAACTTAAGATAATTATACATTGGCTATTGCTTATGTACGAGGATATGTGTAGCATTTTTTGTAGTGTTTTTGTCTGGTAGCGTTCAAGTATGTCAATATTGAAATTGCACGCCGTACCCCACAATTCAAACCCGTAAGTCCAAACAGGCTTCAAAACTGATTTATAAATCAATATTTACTTTCCACTGAAAGCCGAGATCTATGTCCTGTCAACCAGTACATGTTTTTAAACTTGAAAGTTTAAAAACCTACCTTAAAACCAAACCTTAAACTTGAAAGTTTAAAAACGTGGCGGAAAAGTTTTCCATCTATTTCCAATAGATTTGTTGTTTCGCCCATGTATGTCGTCGGTCAAGATGTAAACCTAAATATTTACAGTCCTGAGATCTCGGAATCGGAATATTGATGAAAGTAGCAGGAGGACAGAGTTCTCTACGAAGGGTGATCGTGACGTGCTTTGATTTTGTTTCGTTAATTTTTATTTTCTAAAATGTAAGCCACGATTCGAGGAAAGTGATATAATCTTGAATAAAACGAAACGCAGCAGCCGGATCGTCGTGGACAGCAAGAATTACAATATCGTCAGCAAACGTTGCAACTGTGGTATCTGCCGTAATTGCCAAGTCGCCGTAAACAGAACATAAAAGATATGGTCCAAGAACACTTCCTTGAAGAATTCTTGATTGAATAAGGAATAATTCCGTCAAAGCCTCTCCGTGTTTGAAATTTACTATGAGTATAAATTTATTTCGTCAACTCATTTTCACAATATATCATTATTCCCATCGATATCCAAACTATAAAATTGTTGGAATATTTTTTTCAATGATTTCCCAGTTTACCGTATCCAGTATAATTATACAATTACATCAACCATTCGTTCGTAAATGGGCATAGCACGATTTTTATTTTATTTAACGCCATTCTTTCCTTGTTTTAAAAAAATGTTCCACGTGTAAATATACTACTGTATGTTTTTAAGAGTGGAAAATACGTTTAATAACAGACAGGAAGCAATAAATTACTAAAGCAGATTTTATTTGATGATAGGCCGAGTTTCTTCTGTAATATATGCAATCGATCATTTTATACTATACAATTGTGTACAATTATTAATTGTTTAAAATATTTAGGTATTTTACTAAACAAAACTGTTAAATTAAAAGATTTAACCTTCGGGATTTCTCAAGGTACAATATCTCAAATTGGAAGATACTTTATCCTCTCACTTGCACACACTCACTCTTCCTCACTCTCTCTCTCTTTCTTTCAGTGAGTACGTTTTATTATTACCGGTTTGATAACTAATTTTATTGTTAAATTTTATGCTTTTCCATAAAATGTTAAGCTTTTAATACATGAGCGCGAATAATATTCAGATTATTTACATTTTCATTATAACTACTACGTTCACTGAATACTACTTCCTTTCAAAATACATTTCGTCATTAAATATGACTCCCCTCTCAAATATTGAATAGAATTAATTATATTTGTAGCAGGATTATGATTTTATAGTGTTAAAATTTTCGAAGAGGAGATTCATTCAGTCGAAGGAAAGAGAGGGTTTATTGTTGAATCGCACTGTATGGGGTTCCTACTGAATACTGAAAGCACAACAATGGTTCTGGGTGTGCCCCGCTATGTTGTAGATTGCTTAGAGTACAGAGGGACCTAAGCCGTGCTTTGTCAACGTCAAGGGTTGCTCCATTGGTCACAATTCAGAGCTCTGTAAGCATTGAAGCTGTACAATTCTTAATATCGGTATACGGCTGTTCCTTCTTACATTATCAGTTGACGTTTTCAGTATCCCTTAATTTTACGAGCTGTTTGTATTTCATTTCAAAAAAAAAAGAAAATTCCTAGAAATCATGGAACGTTTATTTATTACTAAGTATTCAACAGAATATTTTTTGTTAGTTTAGAAATTAAAAGGATACAAAAAAAATTGCATTTTACGACTGCAAAAGACTTGTTTGTTATTTAAGATAATAGTTTGAAAACATTTCTTATGCTGATGTATAAAATAATTTTCCGCTGTTATTCGACGGGGAGTGGATGTGCAAAGCTTTTTTAATTTTTTCAGTATATACGCAATTTCTTAGGAAAATAGAGAAAATATAAAAAAAAGAATATGAAAATTGATTACGATGAACAAATTTAAATTCTGAAACTTAATGTAGTATTAAATTAATGTAGGTCGAAAATTCAAATTTATAGTGACGAAAGCTTACTTAAAAATTAATTTTACGCTTACTCAGTTTTGTTAATATTCTTCCTTAATAAAGAAACTAATATACTAAAATTCTTTTATACGCATATATTTTAAACTGGATTAACAATGCCAATATACAAGGACAAAGTATGCATAAAACAACTATTTAAATCTAACGCTATCAGTTTGCCCTATTGTTTTCAAATAATGACAAGAAGATAGTTTTCAAAGCAGTAATCTGATTTTCCTTGAACTATGCCTACAGTGTTGAGTCATTCTTGTGGATAGTAAAGTATAAGTACGTAGACAGGTTATCTTGAGGCCAAATTGAATTATATTAAAATTAAACTGTTTTCAAGGTCATTGTTTAATATTGTGACTTTGCCAATTGTAACTATTGTGATAAGTTTTTTGTTTGTAAAAAAAAAAACAACTGGTAATTAAGTCATAACATAAACTAACTTCCTGATTATTACCTACTGCGTATCTTGAAAAATATTTTAGTAATAGACCAGTAAAAAGTGCGTACTTATAAAACTTATTCTTTTAAGATATTTTGAAAATATTTCAGTAGATAGCAATAATTAACGTAACGGATGGTCCAACACTAGTCGGTTGTTATACAGTCATTAGAATATCGGGACAGATGTTTAAATTAACTTAAATATACCCTTCCCCATACTGAAATATACCACAGCTTTAGTATTGAAATTTTTTCGTATATAAAATAATATCTACAGATCTTACTTCTGTCTTCTTTTTTCTCAACTGAGAAAAAAATTTTCGGTTTTTGGACAGATAGTTTTTATATTTAAATGACTTCTAAATAACAACCGGCTAATTCAAAAATCTTCCATTCTACATTTGTTTTTATAACTTTAATTTACTATCCTCCAAAGTAACAAGTCTCAAGTCCTTTAAACGATTTTCAAATAATTACGACTTTTTATCTAACTTTTTTCATAAAAGAAAACATTTATAATTTAATAGTCGTTTGTCTTAAGTATGGCATCATTAGAGTTGTTGCAACTGTACAAATTAAAATCTAGCATTTTTAATTCTCGATCAAGACTGTTTTGAATCAAGTGAATCTCCGCAAAAAATTCAAAAGCAAGGGTAAAAACGAAAAAAAAACAACATACGTGGAATATTTATAGAAACGGTTAAGCTTCTTACGAAAAGTCGTGACTTTTCGTTCACTAAAAAAACACAGTAACATGACAACCAGTAGTATCACTTTATTATGGATTTTTCTTTATATTAAAGCTATTTTCATTATTAAATATTCATTAATTGACATGTTTATATGTTTTTACTCTTTTCCCGGTACGCAAATAAAACCGCTATTTTCGTCTACATTTCATCAGGTGGCGTAAGCTACCAGGATTCAGAAAATTCTAGGATACGTATCAAAAGTTTATTATGTAAAAATTATTTTTTAAACTATATACATAAATATAATACTTATAGAATATGAATTGGATTTGAGTATCCCTCAAAAAACAATTATTTGCTTCGAATCCGAAAAAAATTGTATGCAACGAAACTGAATAATATCATTTGCTACTCTCAAAGTTTTTTAAAACAAAACGTTTTGCTTCAAATGCAGAGAAAACATATTTAATAAATTAAGTCTTGAAAAAACTTGAAAAATATTACAAAAATTCACTCACCTCAGGGCTGTTTCAAGATATAACAAACAGCTTTTTTAGAAAAAGACATGAAATGAGAAACAAGCAAGCTAATAAATGGTTATAAGCAACAACTATTTAAGTAACACTTATTGCTATTTATTATTTTGTAATTAAAACAGAGTGATGGAGGTGGATCTATTATGAAAACATAAATTAACTAGTAATCAGAGCCGTGGCATGAAAAAATATATCGGGCCCTGAAAAGTTGCTGTAATTTATATCTTTCATAAAATCCAGAATACATAAGTATTACATGATGGTAGTCCTATCAGGGAAAGAGACATGGGTCCTTCTTTTGTGTGTTACTACTACTTAAAAATTATTTTTTCTTTTTCAGTTTTTTTTTTAGTTTTTATTGTTTCTTTTCATGAATTATTTATATTATGCAATTGTTTTTAAATCAGTTTTACACACTGAAAGATTTCTTTATGTAGATTGATTTTTGTAAAGATTTTGTCTGAATCTGGATGCTATTTCTCTTGATCCATGACAATTTGAACTTTTCAATCATCTAACATCTTCAGGAGAAAGAGATAAGTAAAGGATTACAGGATAAGTAAAAAAATTCTAAAAAGAAGCTTTTACTAAAAGTGTATATTAATGTTTCACTGAGGAATCTTAAATAAATAAAAACTGTTTCTTATGTTTAGGGTGTGTCATTCTTAAAGGAAAAGACAAACTATAATATAGTTCTGAAAAGATCTGATTTCTTATATATCTATAGCATAAGCAAATTAAAAAATGGTAAACAATTTGATTTCTACTCATTTGGCTGGAATCTCAATCTCAGCAGAATTGGTAGAGGTTAGTGGTGGTGTGGAGAAATAAATGCATAAAATTTACGAAGGTCATTTAATTTATAAGTAGAATCAGGAAACTGTCGACCATTAAAGACAATTTTTAGAAAAACTGCTACAACTTTATGAAGATCTACAGTGTGTTATACAAAGGTATGAAGCATTTTCCAAAGAGGACCCTGATGGCAGTTTCTCGTGATCTGGTGTTCTGTCAGGTGGCAGGTCCCATATGTACACTCTTTCTTGTTCAATTCTATCTTAAGAGAAAGAGAAATCCTTTGTTATCATGTAGTTTCCAAATTTGCCTCATCTATTAACTTAATCCTTCTTCCTCACTTCCTTTCTCCTTCTACTGACCATTTCAATGCAGTTATCATGAATCCACTCCTCTAAACAATTGTCCTAACCAGTTTCATTTTCTTTTGTGTTCTTCCTGCATAAATCCCTTTTCTTCTTTAATCCTGTCCATTATTCTTCATTTCTCACTTACCATCCATCTTACATTTTCCTTCCTTCCATATCCACTTCTCAAAAGCCTCACTTCAGTTCCTTTCCTTTTTCCTTATCATCTGTGCTTCACTCCTATACAACAAGACATTCCTCTTTAATGGAGTATTAGATATTTATAAATAAAATATCTAAACCAAACTTTTAAGATTCGAATAGTTCTAATTTTCTGTTTAGATTGTCCATAATTATTACTACTTTCCATCCTCCATTACAACTTTTATTGATTTAATCATTCCTTTCCTCTCATGATGCATCTCAGCCAGAAGTTACATTTCCTACTCATTACATCATCATTCATTTTGTCTGCCCTTTTAAAATTCTACAGTCCCCTCCATGATCATATTTCAAATGCATCCTGCTTTTTTCTCTATTTCTTACTGTTTCAGTTCACCTAGATACAAATACATTCTATATGTCACTTTTCAAGATGCTTCTTCAACACTAATTCCATCTTACTACTTAATAACTGTTTTTTTCTGAAATGCTTCCTTAGCTAGTCTTGTTTTCATTTAATTTTCAGATAACTATGGATTTTATTTGTGCAGTTCTTCCTTTTTTTATCAGAACATTTATATATTTTCTCCTATCCTGATTATTTTAATTTTTCATCTGTTAGCTTCCTTTCCTAAAAAAAAACAATTTCATCTGCTGAACATCTATTCTCCTTCCTCCTGACTTATTCACTCATCTTCTTCTAAGAATTTTTGATTATATCTTCAACTAACATTAAACAAAGTTGGTGATAGGTAGCACTTTTGCTTTACTCCTTTTTTTAGATCAAATTACCCATTTTGATATCCTTTATTTTCATGGCTTTTTTCAGATTCAGGAACAATACTTTAATTAATATTCTGTCTTTCCAGTCTAATCTTTATTTTCTTAATACTTCCATTAGTTTATCTCTTTTGACACAGTCCTGATAAATTCATAAGTTAACAGCTCTGGGTGAAGTTAACATGTGTATTATTAACTTTACTTTTCCTTCCCATTTCATTTCACTTACTCCAATTATAACCAATTTATTTAATTTCATTTCCCTTTTTAAATTATCTAACTTGCCATTTGCAGAAGTATTCTTAAATTCTATGTTCCCCTACTCATACCTTTTTTCCATCTCTTGTTGACATTTTTACAAAAAGAAGACTGTACCATGATGCTCAAAATCATGACGGAAAAATCATTGGACATTGCTTAATATTCAAACTGCCTTCCGCCTGTATATCAGTATAATCAGCCTGTATAATTATATATATATATATATATATATATATATATATATATATATATATATCAAGTATAATGTATATTACATATTATAATTATAACATATTTACCCTGTAATCTAATACAGGTTAATCATTTAATTTAATAGTAGCTTTTTTTAACATAGAAAACTGTTCTCCAAACACAGAAAACGATGCTCTGAAGCTAGTATTAACATAAGAAACAGACCTTCTATAAATTTCTTCTTAGTCTGGATTCTATCCTTTAACCTGTCTGGCTTGCGAGGCTGTAACAGTAGCTAAGCTACTGCCAACACACCTCTCATGATCAATAGAGCACATAAGTTCCACCATATACATCAAGTTCCTATAATTCCAGTAAACAGGGAGTATAAGTAACACTACTTACTTATTCCCTGGTAGGAAAAATGAATTCAGAACTAAAACTCACTCTGTTTCTAAATTTTCTCCCAGAAACAGTAGTAGTCTCTCTTACAAACCATAATTTTGTTAGTGAATCAAACAATAACTTCATAAAAAATCACAATGTAAAATTCTCTGCTCTCCACTGTTTAAACTGTATGGTTCCTGAATTTTAAGTGAACATTGATAGTTTCAAACATAGAAGCATATATTTTTATCGACATATTAATTTGTTCACTTGTTTATTAATAGTGAATACTATAAGGTTTCATGTTAAAAGTTTTTTTTTTTTTTTTATTATTCCTACGTGTATGTTGCAACCTGTTCAAATCGTGAACAACAGCAACCCCTCCCACGATCCAGTGAGATGAGGATGATATGTATGATAAGTAAATGAGGTGTTGAATTGTATAGATTCAGACCGACATTCCCAAGATTGGTTAATTGAATCCCAACCACACTGGTATCAACTCTATAGAATTCAAATCCATATAAAATCAACTAACTTTAACCAGGATTTCAAACTCAGAACCTTCAACTTCGAAAATCAGCTGTTAAACAAGTGATTTTGCAATGAAAAGTTACAACTAGACCAATCCGATGGGCTAAAATAAAAAATTTTTATTTGAATGGAAATTTTCTTATACCACTTCCTTATTTATTTTTAATTAAATTATTACAGATCCTTATCAGATTAATGTATTACACATACATACATGTATTAAGTCTCTTACTATAGAAAATATATCTCAGAACAACTGTCAGTATGCCTTAAGTCAGAATTAGAATTTTTCATTTTAATTAATATCTTGTTTTATGTAAATACAAATTCGAATAGTACAATACATTTTATTCACTTATAAGTGTTTACTATGTGAAATTTCTAGCATTATGAGACTCAAATCTATTCAAAATTCATTCTTACCTACCTTGTACTGAATCAGAAGAAATTGAAGACATGAAATGTAGTGCTTCTCTATAACACTTTCTGATCTATTGTATCACACATTTTTTTCAGTTTTTCAAGGAAATTGAATTGGAAATATTTTAAAACTTAACAATAGATCCTTATGCAATTGATCGATCTCTTTTGTTAATAATAAGACAAATTACTGCTTAAATTTTAAAGTTGAAATATCTTGAACGTAATTTATAATCTTAATTATAATAATAACTTCTTGCAAATTGCTCGACCCAGACAAGTTTTATTATTGTTATTAGGAATTTCTTTACAGCCTTTCAACCCAGGAGACCAGTTTCAGCATCTGTAGCGCATTTATTTCGTTTGTACTCTTTTTTTCCACAACCGACGAAATGTTGATGGTGTAACAGTCTAACGACTATGTTATAAATAATTTTGATTTATAGCTAATAACAACAGAAAGTCTTTACTTCTTTAGACAAGTACAGAAATAGCATGATAACAAATTAAGAAAGCCCTGACACAATAGGATCAATCTTTATATGGAAAAACACATTTTAAGCTAAATATTAAATAAATATGATAATTTTCAATGTTCTAATTTTTTTTTAAACAATTGTAAACTTTATTGAGGCAATAGTAATATAAAAATTAATGTAGGGCTTTGTTGAAAGGCGGCACACTGCAAATAGATTAAAGATAATTTTATAAATTACTTTAGTGAGAACAAACATTAATTATTTTTTCTAATTAATAAAAGAAAAAAAATTAATTGTTTATTAATCCTTTGCTTCTAGAGCTTTTTTGTTTTTTCTTGATAAATAAATCTTTTTTAATTAAAATTAAAAAGAAATAATTCTCGTTCTTATTATCATTATGAAAATTACCTATAACAATTTTTACAGCTCAGTAAGTTTTTAATTTAGTCTAAGTAGCATGAAAATTATTACTGTAAATGTCGGAAAAGTTGAAGATTTGTACTTAAGCTGAAGATTTGTAGACTTACCATCAAGAAGGTTCAAGTACTATCGTCATCATATATTACAGGGTAACTACTATCGTTAGATTATAAATTAATTACCGATAAATTCGGAATTGTAAATTTTTTTAATAATCCCGAAGAAATATGAAATTAAATCAAACTGAAGACCAGTGGTACGTGAAGCCAGTTGATGTCATCTAACACACCACTGTAGGACTGGCCAAAAGTAATTTGTATTTTATTTTATGCTCTACACACACATGGATCATTCGTAATTAAATTTACTTGACACAACTCCTTTTATTAAAAGCCCCAGTCTAGCTTATTAATTTTATGATATAATCATCTGGTAACATTTGTTTCGGTAGAATGTTGGATAAAAAACATTTTAAGACGTATCTTTTGACGCGGAAGTAATAAAGTTTTATATTATATATTATCTTAACTCCGTAAATGTTTGCAAAATCTTCTTTACTTACATTTTTATTATTCGTTTCCTTTGCATTTGTCTAAATTAATTTCAAAAAGAAAATTCAATAAATGAATCAGGAAATGTCATGCGAGTGAATTATATAAATATAAAATAATTGAAAGAAACATTTAAATATTGCTTGAGGAAAAACCTCAAGTAATAAGCAGTACTAATGACGGTATAATTTACATTTCTTGTATAATTTACCATTTTTTTGTTCAGGAGGATCGATGTAGTCCTTGAAGTTCTGCCTCATATTAAAGTACGGTTTACTTTCTAACAGATATTGTGTAAGCACAATATTTGCATAAACATGTGATCATTTGAACTGTTAGTAAGCAAGACAGGGGGTGTGGTATGGGCAGATGGACAAGCCAGGTGTATCGCAGGTGAAGCGCCACCTGCCGACGGCTTGCGTAACTGAGGGCTCTGGAGTTCATAAGGAATTGCTACAGTAGTTAACATCGCCACCACTGCAATCTTGTTCACCTGCCTCACAAAGTTTGAATGTAGAAATTCGTTATCGCGTGCCTTAATTCAGAAATGTTATCTTGATGAAATCACCGGCAATTTAATTATTTATCTAACACCACTCGTAAAACTGTTCGTGACTCTATTAAAACGTCTGATAAACCGCGAATTCGTTTAATTTTGTTTACAGATATATGTTTGAGGTGATGAAATTCGTGTATACTTAATGATCGAGTCTGAGTAGGATATTTTTTTCGTTGTTATTTCCTCGTGTAAGCTGTTGTAACCATTATTTCTTTCTAGCTTTGTCGATCGCTGTACTTACAATTTATTTCCATTTTTATTCATTATATCTTAAACTCAATTTTACTGGTTCAATTCATTCGCCAAAAATCAATACTTTTTTACTTCGATGAAACTGTATTTAATTTTTTATTTATTTTACATCTATGAGTATCTTATGCGTTTGACCTACGTGGGTCGTTAGCCCTTCAACAGAGCTAGCGCATGAGGATCTTGTCCTCTCAAGGCTGCTTAGCCAATTTGATTTTAATAAGGATTACTCACCTCGATTCAATATAATATATTTGTACGTGATTGGCAGTTTCTTCACGAAATGTTGATATTGGTATATTGAAAGGATATGTTTAACCGTAAATAATTATGTAGAAAATCTTTCGTATCTAGTTCTTGAACTCTCGGGATGATCCATTATTACATTTTTTCCAATAAAATAATTTTTATTATATTGCCAACTCCATTTATACTGATATTTATGGAGGATCAAAAGAAACATAAATCAAATAAGAAGGTATTCGTTCACCGAAGTATTAAATTTTCAATTCGTAAATCATTGTAAACAAAACTCCTATTTATTTTCTTCTAATTTAATTAATTAATCACGTATTTGTCACATTCCCACCTTTAAGGGCAACATTCCATCATCTCCACACCACGTCACTTTTTTCCTGAGTAATTAAATTTCAAACTTAACGAAATACTCAACTCACCAATAAAATAAATATTTTCATCTTCCTTTCATACACCATTCTCTTTTTATATTCGATTTTTAAATATACTCTAGCAATGTGAGTGGAAATTTACGTCAATAAATATTTTTTTAAATAAAATTTCAATTAAATTAAATTTGAGTGCCTAAATGTGTTGCCTAAATGGCAGAAAGGCTCCTGGAATAGACGGAATACCTGTAGAATTACTGCGCAGTGCAGGTGAGGAAGCGATTGATAGATTATACAAACTGGTGTGTAATATTTATGAAAAAGGGGAATTTCCGTCAGACTTCAAAAAAAGTTTTATAGTTATGATACCAAAGAAAGCAGGGGCAGATAAATGTGAAGAATACAGAACAATTAGTTTAACTAGTCATGCATCAAAAATCTTAACTAGAATTTTATACAGAAGAATTGAGAGGAGAGTGGAAGAAGTGTTAGGAGAAGACCAATTTGGTTTCAGGAAAAGTATAGGGACAAGGGAAGCAATTTTAGGCCTCAGATTAATAGTAGAAGGAAGATTAAAGAAAAACAAACCAACATACTTGGCATTTATAGACCTAGAAAAGGCTTTCGATAACGTAGATTGGAATAAAATGTTCAGCATTTTAAAAAAATTAGGGTTCAAATACAGAGATAGAAGAACAATTGCTAACATGTATAGGAACCAAACAGCAACAATAACAATTGAAGAACATAAGAAAGAAGCCCTAATAAGAAAGGGAGTCCGACAAGGATGTTCCCTATCTCCGTTACTTTTTAATCTTTACATGGAACTAGCAGTTAATGATGTTAAAGAACAATTTAGATTCGGAGTAACAGTACAAGGTGAAAAGATAAAGATGCTACGATTTGCTGATGATATAGTAATTCTAGCCGAGAGTAAAAAGGATTTAGAAGAAACAATGAACGGCATAGATGAAGTCCTACGCAAGAACTATCGCATGAAAATAAACAAGAACAAAACAAAAGTAATGAAATGTAGTAGAAATAACAAAGATGGACCACTGAATGTGAAAATAGGAGGAGAAAAGATTATGGAGGTAGAAGAATTTTGTTATTTGGGAAGTAGAATTACTAAAGATGGACGAAGCAGGAGCGATATAAAATGCCGAATAGCACAAGCTAAACGAGCCTTCAGTAAGAAATATAATTTGTTTACATCAAAAATTAATTTAAATGTCAGGAAAAGATTTTTGAAAGTGTATGTTTGGAGTGTCGCTTTATATGGAAGTGAAACTTGGACGATCGGAGTATCTGAGAAGAAAAGATTAGAAGCTTTTGAAATGTGGTGCTATAGGAGAATGTTAAAAATCAGATGGGTGGATAAAGTGACAAATGAAGAGGTATTGCGGCAAATAGATGAAGAAAGAAGCATTTGGAAGAATATAGTTAAAAGAAGAGACAGACTTATAGGCCACATACTAAGGCATCCTGGAATAGTCGCTTTAATATTGGAAGGACAGGTAGAAGGGAAAAATTGTGTAGGCAGGCCACGTTTGGAGTATGTAAAACAAATTGTTGAGGATGTAGGATGTAGAGGGTATACTGAAATGAAACGACTAGCACTAGATAGGGAATCTTGGAGAGCTGCATCAAACCAGTCAAATGACTGAAGACAAAAAAAAAAAAAAAATGTGTTGTACAAACATAATGTTTCTTTCAATTATTGCAAAAATAAATAAATAAAACTAAAATAAAATGATTAAAAAAAATCATAGATACGTTAATTTACTTACCGAAATTCCTGCTCGTTATTTTTTATATCGCGTTTAAATAATTTTTACTATATATAATACCAAACCCTTTCTTAATATAATGCCTATTTCCTTTTCTTAATCTTTTAATCTTTCGATATGGGTGCTCTAATCTTTTGCATTATGGGCTCTCTTACATGTGAAATGTCACATCTCCTATATTTTCTAATCTACGTAATAGTTTCTAATAACGTCCTCTGAGTTGTAACTTAAAGAGAATCAGTAAGCAGCTAATTTTACATCAGTAATAATTTACCGAAGATAATCAAGCTCAACTTATACCTTATTTTCTAATAGAATGACTGAAAAATCATGTTACATTAATTTGGATAAAAATCTAGAAAAATTTTAAATAATTTGTTCGTTTTCATAACAGAGTTTTTCATCCAGTTTTTTTTATTTATGCTTAACTATATTGGTTGTATGATTAGTGAACATATTTACTTCATAGTAAATTTCCTTATATAATTGACAAACGTTAAGATATTAATTTTAATTTACCAAATATGTTATACAGTAAAAATATGTTCATGAATGCATGTTTTTTATGTTAAACTAATATAATTAGACGAAGAGTAATGGCAAATAAAATTATAGTTAAGATAAAAATGATTCTTCCATAAAATATTACAGATAAATTAATACTAGTGGCGGCTTGCGTATAGGAACTGTGGAACTACAGCATCCCCTATTTCCACTTGATATTATCGATAACATTTAATACAATGAGTCGTTTTTTCTTTAATTCTTTCTTTACACTTCTACAATATATAATCCTTAAGCTTAATGTCAATAGCCATCCCCCAGTTTATGAAAAAGATACAAAAATCTTTCTAAGGAACTGTGCGTTTCACAGTTCCAGCGGCGTGGTGTTTGGCTGTTGTATACATATGCACATAGGAAGATGCAGCGAGGCTGCCAGGGAGAGAGAGAGAGAGCACTATCGCTCCCGCAGTGCTGACCCTGACGTGCTGGTGGAAAATAGTTTTTTTTTACTCCGCGTGTGTTGTACTTAAAACCGTGTATCATATTCTTGAATGTGATAAAGTGTAGAATTAGATTACTATCCTGCTTCCAGCTATTCTATTTGATTCATTTCTTTTTTTTTTGAAAACAAGAAAGATGGATTTCATTTTTAAATGAATAAATCAAGCTTGAACTGTAATAATTTAGGCTAAAGTAAGTAAAAAATGTTTGATTTTGTTCTTTTAGGATTTTATCAAGTTTCTGAATAAAATTTCTTTTTATACATGTTTGTTTCCTTTCATAATTTTAAAACAAAGGAAAAAAAATTTCTGAAACAGCAACCCTACTAATTTTAGCTACGAGCCGCCACTACAGAATTATTTGTATAATAATTTATGAAAATTGGCCGTTATTTTAAAAAACAAACTAGCTATTTGTCGTAGTTTTCTTTAAATTAACATAAGTTCGAGTCACTATTATAAGTTTTTTTTCTGCATTTGCCTATCGATTAAAAATATATCGTTACTTGTGAGCCAGTTAGACATTTCATAGTTAGATATCTTTTAATCCCTCTTTCAAGAGATTTTTTGTAAAAAGAAAAGTAGTATAAGTAATTTTCGTACATAAATTACGAAAAATATACATTAAGTTAACCGCATAGGATTTATTAAAAATCTATTTATATATTTTAATCGATTTATGTATTTTTTAAGATATTTTAATCAAAATAGGTTATTTATTAATGTTTTAATTTATGTTTATCCACATAAATATAAAGGTATTTATTTAAATTAGAAATTAGGGTATTATTGTACTTTTGAATACATTAGAATATAAATTTTAAAAAAATATATTTTTCTAATAATGAATTCATCATTCATATGCGACTTCTTTACATTACCCTACGTTTGAAAAACCTATAATAAATTTTGTAAATTTTATACAAATGGTTGGAAATGAGAGTTTAGAATCCTTTGGAGAATTTACTCGTATAAATTAAACTACAATTTTTTTTATTACCTATTATTATTTTATATAATTTAAATTTGATTTTTCCAAAAATTCGCTTAATTTTGCAAATTTTTCCTTTCATGATAAACTATAAACCTGGAACAATATTCAGGTATTCGTTTTACACAATATACTCATAAATAATGAAGACTTTGTGAAATTTCATTTATATATGATTATTTTACATGCCAGTATCAGAATAATTGATTAATACGAAAAAATTGTCAGACCTCAAGGTGAGCTTATATTTTAGGAACTTTAAAAAAGATAACGTAATTTTCATCTACTGGACTGAGAAGAAAGAGATCGGGAGCATATTGTCATATTTGATACCAACGTTCTTGGTTTTATCGATTTGGTTAAAGTAATAGTTTTATAATAATTGGTCAATCATTTCTAAAGTTACCGTCATGAAATTAATTTTTTTTTAATATGGCCAAATAAAAAAAAATGGATAATTATTGATTAGTAGAAATTTAATTTTTACAACAAAAAAAATTATTAACCTAGAATTAATTCAATTCAATATTATTTTCAATTTGACATAAAATTAATTTAAAGAACGCAAATAAGGATTTAATTTTTATTATTCTTTCATAAATTGGAGCCTAGATGTTTAGTTAGCGTTAGTATTAGAAACGTTCTTCCAGTTTCGTTGAATTATTTATTTTTAATTTGATTTTTTGAGTGTCAATTTCGAAAGGATTGGTAATATTTAAATAACAAGACTACGTTCTACATTCACTTATACATAAACAAAGTGAATTTTAAATACTTTTAGTTTTTTCCGTACAGTTCTAAAACGCGTGCCGTTAATGAAATGACCGAAGTAGAAGATGTTTACATTAGTTTAAAATTGAAAAGCCATTTGTTCATAAGTTCTCATCCATTATCGAGTCCCGTTGACAAGCTGTTATTCTTATCTTCTCGTGTTGAAAATATTTTGTTACATTAGTAATAGCTATGATAATAGTGGCTTATTAATATAAAAAAAAGGAAAAAATGTGATAAGCAGATGCGCCGAACGGAAGACAGTTATTCCTACCGTTTCTATTGTTTATTCAAAGAACCGTTGTAAACATTATGCGTCATCACATCAACGAACTGGAGTCACCTTGGGAAATTGAAATACACATTTCTTTATGTCTCCGTTTTGTTTCTCTTAAGAATTAGAATACTTATATGCTTAGTTACATCATTAAAAGTTATTTTTAAGAACGAAAAGTATCGTTAAAAATAATAATAATAAACTGTATATCTAAATATTTTAAATAAATATTAAACTATATCGGACTAATAAATTTATCAGTAAAAAGTAATTTAGACTTCACCGGCTCAGTAGTTTGTTGCGATAGACTTATAGATTATTGTGTTGTAAAATGGAAATATAATTGTAAATAATCTGCGTCCTAAAGAAAAATAACTATTAAATCGTAGATGACGTTATATTATTGTAAATAAAAATAAAAAAGTGATTAAATATTTCAAATCTTTACTGGCTACGTAAAACTTTCACAGGAAATGGATTAATCAAAGCTCTATTTTAATGGGAGCAGTCTACAGTAGGAACTTATAGTCTATTTCGTGATCGTTGCAGTAGCTACCTCTTAGCAACATAATTTATTTCGGTAGAAATTTTTATTTTATATACGAATTCATTCCCTGATAATTATATTATTTATTAAATGTTTCCTTCCTCAGCTTAGCAAAATGAATATGTTTGTGTTTCATTGTTTCCTAAAACAGCTTATTACTTGAAATAAATTGCCGATAAGCGGAAAACGAAATGAAATGAAATTACATTACGAGAATGATTGATTAATAAAATGAGACTATCATATATTGTTCAGTACAACTGCAAAAAACTTATTAAGTGAATTAACGGGGCCTTAAATGAATTACATTAAAGTGATTACCAAGATAATCATCAAGATAAATGTTTCCCAAAAACAGATAAATTATTTATTTTTAGTTAATCATTTTTTATAATTTTTTATAAAAAATAAATTTTTGACTTTTTTTACATTAAAAGAATATTGATATCATGCTAATAGAAGTTTACTGCGACAGAAAAATTTGTTTCCCAAAAACATTTTTTCAGTGATATTTTATCACTGTTGCTTCCTTTTCTAGAAATGTACACTTTTATTTGCTGATAGTGCACATCCAATGCATGTTCATTCTTGTTTTTGAACTTATAAATATTATATAAATCCAAATCGAATCCCAACATAATTTTTAGTCATTTCTATTGTTGAAACCAACCTTTAAAATAAGAAAAGTGATAAAAATTAGTTAGCTCAAGAAGGGTCTTGATCGAAATTAGAAGTAAAAAATATATATGTTCTACTCAATAACCTCATTATATTTGATAAATTAATTTTTGTTGTTAAATTTCTATAAAATTCCTTACATTTAGCAACACAGAAAAGCGATTACTTTAATGTATAGATTCAGAAACAAGAAAAATACCTGCCACCCAGCTCTAACATATGAAATAAAAATGTTAAAAATTGGAATTATGAAAGATCTATTCGCTATGAAAGATTATCCTTTCATTTTTCTACAACTAGCTGCGCTCCGCTCATTCCCAGTTTCCCTACCTGCTAAAAAAAAAGTTATTTTTCGCTAGAAGAAAGAGTAAAGCTCAAAATCGTTTTTAACCAAAAATGATTTTAATTCACTGAATTTAAATATTTTCTGCAGAACTAGTTTTTCTTCTTAAGACGCAGAAAATAGAGAAAATTTCAAGGTATAGTCTAATCTAAAGTTTTTGTTACCGTAAAAAACCAATATCTGGAAAATGTCGATATTCTCCGGTGAATGTCGACATATACCAAATACGTCGGTGAAAGACCGAAATATTTGCTTATTCAAACCTTTCCCGTTATATGTCGAGAAACATAGAAAAGCTCTGGTGGGGATCGAAACGATAACTAAAAAATAAAAATAAAAAATTATGCAGTACCAATCTCGAAGGTAAGTAGATTACGATAAACCCTCTTAAAAAAGGAAGTTTTAATTTAGGGCAAACATAACCTACGCTCGCTAACCTCGTCTTGTTAAAGTTAAATATACCAATTATATATGTTATTCATCAACACACTGAAGGAAAGTAATCATATTCATCACATTTATAAAAAAAAATTGATCAAATTTTCAGTATTTTATAAATTGAAAGGGCCAGTCAGGATATACAGAATATGTTATAACTGCATGCAAGAACGATAATGACACAAATAAATGGTCGGATGGTGTGCCCTTTGTTCAATTTTTTTATAAAAAAAAATTATTTAACTTTCACCATCAGTGCATCCTGAATGGGGTGAATTTGATTAATCGCTTTCAATGTTAAAGAATAACATATGTAATTTGTATATTTAACATTAATAGACGAGGTTAGAATGCGAAGCGAGCGTAGGTTACGTTTGGCTTAATTGTAAACTTCCTTTTTTTATTAGGGTTGGTCGTAATCTATTTACCTCAGAAATTGGTATTTGGTGATTTTTATTCTAGCTATCGTTTCGATCCCCGCCAGAATCTATCTGTGTTTGTTGACATATACCAGCGAAGGTCGGAGTGTATAAAAATATAAGCAAATATTTCGTTCTTTCACTGACGTATTTGGTATGTGTCGACGTTCAACAAAGAATTCTGTCATTCTCTAATTTCGATCTTTCACGGTAACATTTAAATTATTTTAAGTAGAGGTATCCTGTTCTAATACTTTTGTCTTATAACAATTTGAAGACTCTTCTATAATGAATTTCATTACACAGAATCAGCCATTTTTAGACTGACAGCACCAAATATTTTTAATAATCAAAATTGTTTCTTTACCGTAATAAGATGAGAAACTTAGAATTTTTAATATATATACACACACACGGGGTGTGGCTATTAAATAACGAGACTAATTCTACTGCAGAAGAACTGCGCATAACCCACCGGGATGGTGTAGTAGTGAACGCGTCTTCCCAAATCAGCTGATTTGGAAGTCGAGAGTTCCAGCGTTCAAGTCCTAGTAAAGCCAGTTATTTTTACACGGATTTGAGTACTAGATCGTGGATACCGGTGTTCTTTGGTGGTTGGGTTTCAATTAACC
This sequence comes from Lycorma delicatula, assembly GCF_047948215.1. Taxonomy (NCBI): domain Eukaryota; kingdom Metazoa; phylum Arthropoda; class Insecta; order Hemiptera; family Fulgoridae; genus Lycorma; species Lycorma delicatula. The sequence goes on along the minus strand of NC_134457.1, from coordinate 189,479,734 downwards.
AGACATCTCAGAAATGGTCGAACTGAGAATGTACAAGACTACACTTCATTTACACTCATACATATCATCCTCATTCATCCTCTGAAGTATTATCTAAACGGTAGTGTTTCCGGAGGGTAAACAGGAAAAGAGAGAGAGAGAAGAATTGCGCATACACCAAATTCGTAGACCGACAGCTGTGTAGCGTGAAGCCTTCTTTTACGATTGTTGCCACTCTAGTTTCTGTAGAAATATTAGTCTGGCCGTGACCTTCGTTTGGGTAACATCTGGTTTTTTGTTTTGCCGAAAAAATTATGTTTTATTAGAACAAAGAATTGTCGTGAAATTTCATATGAAACTTGGAAAAACCGCTACTGAAACTTATCTTTTATTAAGAAAAAAGTATATGGCAATTTTTTTTTATCACTTGCGCGGGTTTTTGAGTGGTTTAAGCGTTTCCAATATGGCCGAGAAGACGTTGAAGATGATGTTCGCCCGGGTCGCTCTTCCACGCCAAAAAGGGATAAAATTATTGAAAAAATTGGTAATCTGATCCTATTTGTTAATTATTCTTATCGGTTAACTATTCTTATCTTTATTCAAGGTCTTTGCTCAACTCCATGAAAAAATAAGAAAAATACGACCTGAATTGTGAAAGAACAAGTCATGAGTTCTTCATCAGGACAACAAACCGGCTCACACGGTATTGTCTGTCAAGACGTTCCTAGCCAAGTATAACATCCCAATGTTAGATCATCCGCCTTATTCGCCTGACCTAGCACCAAGTGCTTTTATCTGTTCCCTAAGGTTAAATCTGCATTAAAAGGAACAAGATTTCAGACCGTTGAAGCTGTGAAAGAAAAAGCGGCACGCTTCATGAAAGAGCTCACAGAAGAAGACTTCCAGCACTGTTTCGAATAATGGAAAATTCCCATGGAGCGTTGTAGCGATAGAGAAGGGGTGTATATTGAAGAGGATAATAACTAAATATGTATAAATTTAAAATAAAATATTTTACAGCATTAGACTCGTATTTTAATAGCAGCCACACGTCGTGTATATATATATATATATAGAGCACTATAATGTTACAGTGCATATTACAATGTTACTGTTCCTGAAGCCTCACTTCCTTGAAGCTTAGGTTCTACAAATTTTAATGTGTATTTCCTGAATTAAATGTACGTCTGTTCTTTTTGACTATACACCATAAGATAATTTTACCTTATCGAAAATAAACTTCCATTCTTTATTTACCTAGTTCATTGTAGTTTTAAATTCTCTCATTTATTTTACACTACACTTTATCTCTTCCATATTTTGTTGAACCCTTCTCTGTTCATGTAAAAATCCTTTGTTTCTTATATCTTTATCGGGAACAGTTACTAGGGAAGAGTAAATTTAATTTAACTACTTAATAGTAGTAGTATGAAGGATGTTTATATAACAAGCTAGCTCAAATTAACTATATAATTTTGCAATAACATAACTTAAATAATCTTATGAAAAAACAGATCAGGCTAATATATCTTCATAATTATAATGAATGTAAAAAACAAAACAAAAAAGCTAATTATGGAAATGTTTTAAAACCTGTATGTAAGTCGGAAGTTATTAGCATAACTGTTCAGAACGGAAATACCTTCCTGCTAGTAACATCTACCCGTCGTTGTTTGGCTACCTTAACTAAAAATTTAAGGATACAAATTTAATTTTTTAACTGATAAAAATATACATAGAAATAGAAAAATTATTAAAAACATGCAAGCATTACTATAAGTTATCAAATGTTATAAATGTTGAATGTTATTCCTCGTATGTTGTTAAATTAGAAAGTAAAATAAAAGAAAAAAACGTTTTTTATGCATATACAGTATTTAAATAGGACTAAATAAAAAACATACTGACCTGCCACCAGATGAACAAATGAAAAAATGATTGATGAAGTGTTTGTTGTAAGTATAATTTCCTCCCATTCTTTATATATATTTTTTTCATTCTTTTTAACAGTCTGTTGAATTTACTAAATTCCTTCATTAATAGAAAAAAAGTTAGATATTAACTTATAATAAACAGTCTGATTGGAAAATAATTTAATTTGCATGAACAATTTATAAAATGATCGTAATACTTTACATGATTAATCATACAATATTATTTTTTTGTTATCTTTTATTAGAATTAAAAATTTTAAAAACCCCAAGAAGCCGTTTAGACTAAAAATATCTACTGCAGCGCCCCCTGGCGGCTTTTAGCCGTAAAACTAATCTAAACACCTGCTCTGAGGTGAGCTATATAATGCCAACATTGCTTCAAAACCGGCCCAACCGTTTTAGAGAATCATCCACTGCAGCGCCCCCTGGTGGCCTATAACCATAAAATATATCTAAGAACCTGTTTTGAAGTGATACCTATGTAATGCAAATAACCGCAAAAAATCAGTCCAGCAGTTTTTGAGGAAAATGGTAACAAACATACTCATATATGGCGTTTGGCGTCTTGCCCCAAACGCATAATACCGTTTCCATTCCGTCGGAGGTAATAAGCAAAAGTTTATTTTTCTTGATTTAACGAAACTGTTTAAACGGATAGTTTAACATAAAAATTCCATAATTTTCCTTATGGAATAAAAGCAGCAGCTAATATAGAATGAAATTGTTTTAAGAAATTACATTTTATAAAATATCATTAAGTCAAATTAAATAATCTTATTTTTTAATATAAAAATCGTTTTAATGATTTTGTATTATATCTATTCGAAATCACAAATTATTATAAAGAAATTTAAAAAGTTTATAATCATCTATGTTAGAATAAATTTTCGTATTTCCCGTTATTTTACTTAATATAAAATGAGATGCATAATAAGCATTTGAATGTTTCTACAAATCTATAAATGACTACTTGATTGAACTTTTTTTACATTAGTTGAATGTTCAGAGATATTGTAGTGTACGTAAAATTTAGTGGCATTTTCTCTTGCACAAATATACTCATTATACATTGCACCCAATATCTTCCTACAACACACCGTAAGAGGGCAGAGTATTTATCAATGATTCGAAAGTCAGACGATGGTAACAAAAAGAAATCCTTTTTCACTAAATTTTCGGCAGGAAGAGTAAATTTTCTGTGTTTCTTTACTATCGTTGTTGAATACACATTGTCGATTAACAGCTACGCAGATTAAAGAAAATTTAAATCAGTAATCTTATTTTTAATTCAATGAAATAAAACGGAATTTTTATATTTTTTTGTAAATGTAAACACTAAAAAAATGATCTCACCCAAAAAATGATTAATTTTCAAAACATGATCGCAACCATGGAACTATAAACCAATAAAAATCTTGGGGTAAAAATACTTACCCAATTTTTGTCAATCTAAAATAAATCTTAACATATTAGATCGGAGACGGTAATTTATGCCATTACCCATCAGTTCTCAAAAAATTATTACTAAATACTTAAGCTTTTGTTACAATTTTTTAATATCTTTGTAAGTGAAAATTATCAGATATAGAATAAATTTTTTTTTAATAAATTTAGTTTTATAAATAATCATTGAAACAGATTAAATAATTTTATTTTTTAATATCAAAATTCAGTCAGTATCTGTTACTACAAGTAAAAGTAACATCGATTCCTATGGTTACTGAAAGTTGCTTTTTTTCATTAAGCTAAATGTATTACTTATTAATTCACTTCATGACGTAATGTTAAATATTTAATAACTTACACATTTCTTAATTAAATTTACCCTTTTTTACTCATTAATACATTAACATTCGATTTATATCTTTTAAAAATTTCTTTATTACAATCAATTTGAAGTTACGTATTACTATAAAGAAATTAAAAAAAAACTTCGATTATAATCATATAACATGTCAGTATAAATTTTTGTATCTACTTTTATTTTACTTATAACTATAAAGTGATATGCGTAACAGGCATTTGAATGTTTCTACAAACGATCAAACAATAACGAACTCACACGATGTAAATTCAAGTTTGTTAATAACATTTCAAACAGCTGCTGCTAATCTCGAGTCGCTTTGATTCTTATAAGACATGAAAAGATAACATTTTGCTTTAGAAAGGGGTTATTAGAGCGAGGAGTTGCCATATTTTACAAAGGTGGCCCAAACCGCTCCTTATAATTACAAGTTGGGAGGCCGAAGTATGTTAGATGGACGGACAATAAGACAAATTACTGTATAGTGTGAGAATAATTTGATCGTACTTAACAGCTAACGTGTCATTATCTTTAGTAATGTCAGGATTCTTCGGCTTCTCACTATCACCTCATAAGCTATAGAAAGAACTTTAACTGGCGCCGCACAAGGTAAAATCAACTAGATAAAATACAAAAAAAAACCTTCAAAGAATTCACATTTTTTAACCACGTCATCTTTTCATTTGTAAATAATTTATGAACTTAATACAATTTAGTTTTATTATTGATCGTTTCTGATAAAAATCATTTGTTTTTATTATAATTTTTTATTTACACTTATGGTAAGCGAAAGTCATGATTATATAGCTATCTTAATTTCTGAAATTTACTTTTTTAACTGAAATCGTCAGTAACATAGAACAGTTTAACACAAATAATGATATCAAACAAACCGTGCAAAATATTTTAATAAATAATTTTCTGTGCAAAATAAAATTAAATGTATAACAAAGACTATAATATAGTCTTATAAATATATCTTCATAGTTATGTTATCGAAACTGTAAAAGATTATGAAATTTAAAACAAATTTGGAATTTTCTACAAAAAAAAACTTGAATAATCCGTTTTGATATGTAGGATAATATTTATTAAAAAAAACGAAAAATCAACCTTTAAAACGATTCTGTGGATGAATTATGGTTTGCCCTTATCGAAACTTAAGCCTGTTCTTTAGTATTTAGTATCTGTAGAGAACGGTTTTACAGTATACAATTAGGCTGATAAAACATCATATATCAGTAACGTGATTTCCATATTTTGGGTAAAGTTGTGATGTGAGGGTAGATGTATTTTCCTAGAAGAGCCTTCAAGCTCTCTTTTGGGTGAAGTTTTTTATTTTTCTTTAAAGGTAGATCGTTTGTTCTCGTTATCCACTCTCCAGTGCAAAGGATCTCTGGTAAAGATATGGAAACTCGTAAGTTACTACTCCTTAGTAATTGTTTAGCATGGAGATCTTCCTATTGGCCGATTGGGACTGTACAGAAACAGAAAAATAACTGTACAGAAACGATACAAGGCCAATGGCCTTGTATCGTATTTATAAATTCCTAATTTCATTCAAATTATTATTAAAAAAAAATTAACAAAATGTTTATCCCTGTACCAATTGTAAGAAAAATCAATGTTTTAAATTTTATTGTTATTATATCATTCCTGTGCTCTCTAAGGTGTTTGAAAAGCTTTTTGAAAAGAAGCAGTTCGTGGTCGATCAAATTTCGCCTCAGTAATTTGAGTTTAGGGAGCAACATGCAGCTATGGAGCAGGCGAACAGGATTGTTCATTATAAATCATGCTTTAGACGAGAAACAGTACTGTTCAGCAGTTTTCCTCGATGTCAATCAAGCTTTTGACGAGGTGTTAACATCGTTTGACATGTATGTTGTATAATATACATGTAGTTGCACTATAAACTGAAAAACGTTTCTATGTAGTGCTTAAATCTTATTTAGAATACAGGTTAAACATGATGAGGTTTTAACGGATTTGTTCCTTATTCAATCAGCGATACCTCAAGAAGCGTTTTCGGACCCATCTTGTATGTTCTGTTTACGGCGACCTGCTAATTACGACAGATAACACAGTTGCAACGTTTGCTGATGATACTGCAATTCTCGCTGTCCACAAAGATCTGACTACTGCGTTTAGTTTTATTCAAGATCATATCACTCTCCTCTAGTCGTGGCTTACATGTTGGAAAATAAAAATAAACGAAACAAAATTAAAGCACGTCACGTTTACCTTCGTAGGAAACACTGTCTTGTTTCTATCTTCAATGTTCCGATTCCGAGATCTCAGGAATGTAAAATATTTGGTTCTTCATCTTCACCGACGACTTATTTGGGCGAAACATATCAAATCTAAACGGAATCACTTAGATCTTAAGTAAAAATGTACTGGTTGATAGGAAATAGATCTCAGCTTTCAGTAGAAAGCAAATTATTGATTTATAAATCAGTTTTGAAGCCTGTTTGGACACTGTTTAGCCTGTTTGAATTGTGAGGTATGGCATACAGTTCCAGTATTTAATGCTACCAGACAAAAACACTGCGAAAAATGCTAAAGATACTCTGGAACATAAGCAATAGCCTCATTTATGATGTTAAGTTGCGAATCGTTAGGCAGGAAATCTCTCTGATCAGCCTACGGTATCAAAATCGTTTGGATCGGCACCCGAATTATTTGGCGGCGAATTTATTGGAAACACGGTTAGTGATTTTTCAAGATTGGTGAGAAAAACCAAGATTTTTCTTGGTTTGTCTCATCGTTTCAATTAGATGACTATTGTCTGGCTGTACGGAGTGCTATTCTATTTCATTACTTTCGTTCCGTTGCTATCGTTAAGTCACCAGCCGCTGGGTCTGTAATTACTTAATGTTAGTTCAAATATAGATCTTATTTACTTATTTTCTATGAAGAGATTGTAAAGTTGCTATGTCGTTATAATAAAAAAAAGAAAATTATATCATCAGTTACTAAAAACATGCACATGTTGCTACTATAAATTGATGAAAAACAAGTGGTTGTATAACTATACTAATTAGCTACACTAATAAATCACCTATATAATACCAAAACAAAGGTAATTGTTAAAAGTAAAAAGACTGGTATAGATGACAATATCACCTACACGAATTGTCTTGCTCTAAGCCTGAAAATCTCCGTTTTATTGCTATGTACCTGAAACTTTAAAAATCTAAAACTTTATTATTCTTTAATATTAATGTAAACATAATTTTAATTTAAATAATTTCATTTTTTTATTCTTTCTATTCATTTCCCATTAATATTTTGTTTTCAATTCTACTTAATATTTTTCTTTCCAATTCTATCACAAAAAATCTTGAATCTGCAAAAATAATATTTCATATTATATAAATATATTATATTTTTAATTTTATTATCCTCATTATAGGCTAATTTGCTGAAGATATAAATTTAAATCAGTTCTTTAATAGAGAACAATATAATTTTGATATATTTTTAGGTAAATATCATTATTTTCTATAAATAGATAACTGTTTTTTTATACATCGCTTTGCTTTGCAAGAAATAAGTCACCTATCATCGTTTCATAAAAAATTAATTTCATTTCATTGTCGTATAATTTTAGATATCTATTAAATATTATTAATAAACAGTCTTATAATTAAATAAAATAATATATCCTCTTTAAATCAAGTGGTAGAAGAAAAATTCAATGGATCGCCGTTTTGCCACTTTAACTACATTATTTCCGAACTCTCTTCTGTATTAAAATCATAACGTTTTTGTGGATGCTCCGTAAGATTGTAATAATCTTTATTAATGTACGATTTGTAAATTTAATGTTTTTTTTTCTGCTTATAGCTGTAAATTTTCTTAAGTAGTGAAAGACGCATCCAACAAAGTTTATTATACAATTTATTTCTTTTTTTTTTCTTAAATCTAACCGCAGATGAGATTGTGATTACTAAAAATGATTTTGCACATCTGTTCTTCCTAATTAGTTTGAATAAGAAAATGTTTAATAAATCAACTTAAGATGTTCATTGTCGTAAAATTTTCTAACGTTTATTTCTAGTGTTGTATATTGAACAATATATGGATGCAGGATATTGTTTAAAGATCAATATATTTTACTTAAGAATGATAATTTATTATATGCGGTCAAACTTAAAACGATAAATATTTGAGAGAATAAAATATTTATTGTCGCTTTTATTTTTTTATTTTATTTAGTACCGCTTTATTTTCTAAGAAATGGGAATTTTTTTTAAAATTATTTATCACGATGTCGCGGTTATTTCTTAGACCGGAAGATGGCAGGTAAGTCGTTCGTTTCAGGTACGACTTATACTGAAAATGTCAAGGACGCGCCTGGGTAAGGTTATCAAACTCCTAACTCGGCAATGATACAATCAAACTAACCGCACAGGCACGTATTATACATTAGTGCATAGTCACCGTGCGAGCATCAAAATCTAAATAGGGTAGTTGAACAATTACTAAAATAATCGTTTTTTTTTTAAGTATAAAATCACAGTAATTAAAATAATAAAATTAGATGTAATCACAGTCCCGCAGAGTTAGTTTATGTTTTTAAAGAAGCTTAGTCACACGATAACAAAAGGGTTATAACAGTTTTTGTCAGCTGATTATAAAAATAAAAAAGTAAAATAAGAAATCCAAACTGTGAGTCACCGATATGCAAATTTTTAACTTGTTTATCGTTCGAATTAACATTTATTTTACGCTTTACACATTTATTTTGCAGTTACAACTGATCGCCTCAAAAATTAAAGAATAATTTTACGATGTGTAGATAAGCAAATTATAATTTATTTATAAAATAAGGAACATCACTTGATTTCTTCCATTATTACCGGATTAAATTTTATATGTGTCTAGTTTGAGGATAGGTATCTCAGAAATGGATGTCAGATGCCCTAAAGTTATAAAAGTTTCAGATTTTACTTGAGAGAATTGTTTGCTGAATTCGGGAAAAAAGATTTAATGCTACAATAGTGAAGATATTACTTTAGTTGATTTTATTCTTGAAATTCATTAACAGATTATTTCGCTTTCTGAAGCATTACTTGATTATAAATCAATTTACAAAATCTAAAATCACTAAAAGTAATAAGTTTCCATTTCTAATGCTTTTCACAGTAACATGAAATTTCCGCAACAGCAATTCCTAAAGTTATTGAAGTTGTAACTACAAAGGTATACTTTCTTGTACTTTTTAAGAATACAATTTTATAAATAAAATTTTATTTGAGGTTATGCCGAGCAGATTTTAGGTAGATTTCATAAGAAATATTCGGTACCATGATTCGACAGCCGAAAAATTTCGACATATCCTTGCGTTTCACATCCCCTAGACCCTAAAACCACCGTCAGTTTATATAAAAGTTTATATACGAGTATTATATATATAGTACGACTATTATACATATATATATATATATATATATATATATATATATATATATATATATATGTATTACTATAATATACATATTACTTAAATATATATATATATATTTCACTCTCTTGTGGACACGATAACTGCCGTAATTTTGCGCCAATCATTTTAAAATTGATACATAAAATATAACGACCTAAACTGTCGGTCGAGTTCGTTAATGGGCAAAATCAGACCATCGGGGTGGAAATGGGAGGGGTTCGAGAAAAAAAGCTAAAACTCTCTTAAGTAAAATATCAAACTCGTTTAAAGTTCCTACCATTCTTTGGATAAGGACCTAAAACTTATTTAAGTAAAGGTTTTTGATATCACCAACCATTGGTCCAGGGGGTGGAAAAAATGAGGTTTGGAAGACAAAAAAAATCATATCTCCCTTAATAGGCAGAGTATCAAATCGGATTAAAGTGGTCGTTAGTCCTCTAAACATTACCTAGAACTTTTGTCTGAAACAATTTTTGATATGACCAACCTTTACGGCAAGGGATGACAAAAAATTTGCTGGAATTGTAAGAAGGTGAGGCTTATCGTATGCTGCTAAACATGTGAAACTTTTTTAATGTGTAGCCACTGTCGTATTGAGAAAATTTGAATTGTTTCTTAACTTTAAGGTGGAAATCATTTTTATCCCCTATTTACCCTTTCGGAACGCCGGAAGGCGTGGAGAAAGGGATTTTTTTTGTTACTATTTAAGATATATTATTTCTTAGTGGTCATAGCAGGATATCTTAACGATGGTAAAATCTTTTTTGTCTATAAAAATAAACGGAAAATATAGAAGTCTATTGGCGACCGAGGAGCCCATCCTACAGGTCCTCTGCGACCAATCCAATGATCTGGAAAGATTTCATCCAGCCAGTGACGTACAGCTCTTGAGTAGCGTCATGAGGGGCTCCGCCTTGCTTGAACCATTTAGGACTCTCTTCAGTGATATTCAGTGGAAGCATCAGTCAATCTCTAAGCATTTACAGATACTTTTCTCCGTCCACAATTTCTTCAAAAAAAGAACGGACCAATGATACACGAACAGTGTGATGTGGCATCTATCCAGATGCCACATCACACCGTAACCAGATCAAACCCGTTATGTATGGAGGGATCTTATTAACGAGGGTTCTGCTGTGACCAATAAAGCAGATTTTGTCAGTTGACTTCACCTTTGACGTAAAAATTAGCCTCATCGGAAAACAATACAGAGGATAGGATGTACGCGTTCCACTTAATCCTGTGTTGCAGGAGTTGGAGCTTGAACAGGTGAAATTTTTCCTTCCTCAGGATATCGTGGATGGTGGATCAAGGAACTTTCAGTTCCAGGCCGATTCGACTTCTTTAGACTGCCGTAAACCTTGGGATTCATAGCTACTTGAATTGCGTCATCAGTCCTTCCCGATCGGGGTAAATCGGCAACAATATCCGTCCCTTTAAACTTGTCAAGTAATCTTCCCACAGTGCTGTGTGATACTGGTTGGCGTTCAAGATGACGTCGATTAAACTCATTACTAACATCACGATGTGAGTAACCTTCACCGCCACACCACAGGATGATTTTCACACGTTCCTCCAGCGACAGCATCATTACCTGCAACCAGACAAAACAAAACTAAAATATTAGAATTTCGCTTCTGTTGCGGGATTTTTCGGACATCTGTGACTCAAAGAAAGCATTCTTTCTAAATTCCCGTGGAAATAATGTCCTTAATTGAGAAAAAATATTCTTTTTTAGAAGACTTGGAATCTTGTTATCAGTTATTTGCAGTTTATTTAATATTTCAATATTTAATATTCTTCTCTCTAAGTTTTAATTTAATTAAATTTGTTATTGACATTTAATGCAAAAACTTTTAGTACTCCCTTCTGTACTAATGAATGAAATGGTACCTACTATGTATAATAAAAAAATTAATTTCTTCAATTTAGACTACTCAGTTAATCTCATCCAGAAACATCTTATTTTCAAAATGTATCGAACTATTAATAGACATTGGTCTTAATTTTCAACTTTATTATCGATTAGAACGGGTAATACCTAATAATATAAACATGTTAGTGTCAGATTCCAGCTGGATGTTGAACATGTTTTCTTTTTTTAATGAATGAAAGTTATCTTTTGTTAAATATTTTTTCAGCTGCAGGTATTACGTTATTAATTAGACATTAAAAAATTCTCTCGAACAACAACCAAAAAGGGTGCTGTAATTTTATATTTGTGTTCGATATCTATCCATAACAGATTTTATGAATTTCTGTTTCAATTCTTATACCGGTATTAAAGAATGACCCGCCTATATAATGCATGTACAAATCCTAAAGTTCTTTAAAGATATCTCATGCTCCAAAAAATACTCAAGTAGAAAGTTCAATTTATTTGAAACTAATAACGGGGACTAAATGATTTCCGCATGTTAATGAAATTGTCTATACCTAGAAATAATGTTTTTTGTTACTTTTCTCAAAATAGCTGCTTAATTTTTTTTTATTTTAATTATAGAAAAACAAGAAATAAAATTTTTAATTACTTAGTTTAATTATTTTAAATTAAATTATTTTATCCGGTTGAACTAAAACGATTATAAAAATAATTAAATAGATTACGGTACGTGATAAGTTAGAAACCAGTTGGAGGACAACATTCATAATTCATTTGATGCTGTCATTTTTTAACATTAAAAAAATAGTTTTATTTTGTCTGCGACTTAGCGTTTCATAATAATATAATTTATTTTCAAAACAAAAATAAAATAACTATATATTATAATATCATTATTTAGTTATTCTATATATACAAACTTTCTCTTTATTATATTTTGAATATTAATGAAAAGTTGGATCAGTATAATGTGTTGATTTTGATTGGGATTGTTTGGAAACAAAATTAATACATGTTTTATTAATTAAATAGTAATAATAATAAAATAATTAATTTGCTTTACCACATCGTATGATAGAGAAGTAGGATTATGCATTTATGAATAGTCAAAATAGACATTCGCATTCCGATATTCTCCCCTGCTCAGTTTACAAATGCATCGTATAATATATATTATAATAATTCTGACCGATGAACGTAAGCTTTCTAAACCGATCGAAATTCTGTTTACAATTGTACAATGATGTGTAAACCCCTCTTCTATTCCCTCCGGATGAGAGTAGAACCACCATTTAATTTTCACTTGTTCTAATGTGCATAATTTAAACATATTCCTAATAACGTTGTATTGCATGTGCATTCATACATATGCACTTGCACTTACGAATGCACTACACCCTTCAGAAACGGGCGTTTTCACTTTTATAATTTACACGAAAAAATATCAATTTGTTGAGAGATCGGGAATCGTTTGATTTGTGATAATACCAGTTCATGATTTTGCGTGAAGAGCTCGAAAGATGGGCCATAAAACATTTCATTTACCATTCTTATTTCAATGAAAAAAGGCTACGAGACAAACAAAGAAGACTAAGCAATTATTCGATGAGTGATAAAATTTAAGACTAAATCCTGAAAAAATGTTTCCTATCAACTAAGAAAGTCGAACCACTGCTGAATTATCCCTAAGAATAAAAACCAGATTCAAGCCAATAGATCAACTGGAAACGAAGAAGATACTCAATCTCTTCAAACAGGTGTGTTCCTGTTAAAAAAAATTTAGTCAAATGAAACTTAAACACGTCTCAAAAAGAAATGAACAAGTAATTTTTTTTAAATATATAAAAACTTGTTAAAACTACTTACGTATTTCAAGCAAGAAGATTTATAGCTGATCAAAACAAATAGAATTGCCTCAATAAAGTACCGGGCTAAGATAATTAAAGATAGAATTGTTCAACAACTAGTATAATTACAATCGACTTCACAAGTGGAGCCATAAGCAAGTCTTTTGACAAAAAGCACGTGATAAGTAATCACGTAACAAATAATTCTCAAAAATAGTTACAAGTAACTTAAAGTCTAATATGGAATTTCAAGTCCAGTCTTAATTTTTTTTCTCCGGGACCACCGTTAGGTATCGCTTCAGAGGATGGAGATGAATGTTTTTTGTAACGTTTGCGTGTGAAAGTGCCATTCCTGACCGGGATTCGAACCCGGAACCTCCGGATGAAAGGCCGAGACGCTACCACTCGCGCCACGGAGGCCGGCAGTCTTAAATCTTAAAAAAATTTATCTCAACACCTCATAGTTCACAGAAACCAAACATTAATAATAAAGAATAAAAATAAAAAACAAAAGCAATACCACTAGAAGTTACAATACCAACTTTGGCGTTGTCAAATTTCAAACTTTTATGCAGTAGTAGTCCGTAAGTCGAGTACATGGAGACGTTTCAACCGTCGAACGTCCCTGCTATTATCGAGTAGATTAATTGCAAAGTGGTTGACATAATTTTTTAGTCTCTGCTGGTATTTAACAGTACGCTGCCGTGCAACCTCACGAACCAATGGATGTTCTAGATAATCGTGAATTTCATTATTCCGCATGAACCATGGTGCTTCTGTAATAGCCCTCGTTACTTTGTTCTGGAAGCGTTGTTTAATTTCTATGTTACTAGTATTTGGGATCTCGGGGATGTGAAACGCGAAGATATGTTGAAATTTTCCGGAAGTCAAATCATGGTACCTACAATAAGTAGCTTTCTTATGAAATCTACCTAAAATTAGTAAAAATTGGACCTCATTTTCTGGATAAATTGGAAAATTAGTTCCAGAAAATCCAGAATTTATTAAATCAATAGTTTTAAATTGTTAAACTTTTCACACACTTTAAACGTACATGAATTCAATCGCATAGTTATGGAAACCATAAACATTATGGTCATACGAATCTTCCGGTACAAATAATTTTTTGTAAATAAACTAGCAAACCCAGCAATGCATCACTATTGCTAGATTTGAGTGTGTGTATAGATTAAATGAACAGAATTGAAATTTTGATAAAACATTAACAAAATTAACATTACGGTACTTCACAAAATTTAACCTTTCGCTTTTTCCCTTTTACCCTTTCGCCCCTTCCCTTTCCCACCATTGTCCTTGTCATTTTCCCCATTTCCTTTTCCTATATTCCATTTCACTTTCCCAATTTCTCCTTTATATTTCCCTCATATCCTCCTTTTCCACCCCTTACCCTTTCCTTCCCCACTTCTCTTTCTCTTATTTCCTCTTCCGCTTTCCTCTTTCCCCTCACCACCTTTTCTTTTTTCTTCTTTCCCCATTTTATTTCCTTTTCCCGTTTTCCCCCTTTTTCTTTTTTTCCTTCTTCCCTTTTTACCTTATTCTATTTTCCTTTTTCCCTATTTCTCTTTTCCGATTTTTCCCTTTCTCCCTTTCCCCCGCGCGTAATTCGGTCCAGTAGTTTTTTAGTCTATAGTGGACACACACATCGGAAACATTGACATGGAATCGTATATAGTATAGCGTGCCTTGCCCATCAGATACTGCTGTTTTTCAAAAAAAGCATGTTTTTACCTGTTACAGGTGTGACATCTTAGGCATATAAATAGTAGGTATATAAAAACACGCGCGTATTCGAATGCAACGTTGTGTCAAAATTTCAAAGAAATCAGTGAAGAACTTTCGGAGATTTAAGATTTTGAACAAACGAACATTCACATTTCTATTTATATAAATTAATATTTTTTACTATCAATAATACTTTTCTTTCCGAGTGATTTAATTTCTACAGTCAATGTACGTAACTGAGACATTAGGGTTAAATATATTTTAATAGAATAAAGGAATTTTATGGAGTAGATTAATTTTTCTAAATATGATGATTTTTTTTTTTAAATTGGAGGACACGTGATTTCCCACACCCATGAGTAACTTGGATACAGTTGAATTGTCGGTTCTGTGGGTAGTAAAAAATAAGCAGTGGTTGTTTATTCGAGAATATACTCCTACATTAGACTAAGATTACAGAAAATATTTACAAACAATAGAACAAATTATCAAGCAACTTAAATGTCGCCAACACATCACTTTCTCCCTTTAAAAATCTGTTTCAGTGTCTATATATATATATATATATATATATATACAATGAAATGAAACTTCACTCTTAGCTCTTAGTTCGTGAGTAAAATACAATATCGAAAATCCTAAAAGTGGTGCTGGCACGTTATTACCCCAATTTAAAAAGCTGTAATCTAATAATTAAACAAGCTGCAGTAGTTATTTTCTCTTCATTGCTCCTTACATGGACTAATTGTCTTTAATACTTGATCTAAAATCTATTTTTCAACAAATTTTATTGGATATTTTTAACGTTTAATTTTTTTTTTAAATTGCTAAATTTTAAAGATCATTTACTGTAACTCTCACATATTTTTCTAACACGCACTGGTCGAAATTACATTTTATATTGAAGTTAATAGAAATGGGAGGCATTTAAAAAACGCTAAAATATTATTGCAGTGAATGCTTAATTCCGTAATAAGTTAGTCCTGCTCCTTTATCACGTTTATTAACCATTATTTCCTATAGAGTATTTACAAAATACATTTTTTTGTTTCTGCTTTTTATTTACATAATTTTTTTTTTATTCATTTGTTTAATTTTTACATAATCTTTGTTTATATAAATAATATACTTTTTTAAAGTGTGTATACGCTACATATTTTTACAAATGACAGATTTCTCTTACATTTCTAATGTAGCGTTTCTCAACCTGGAGGTCACGATGATGTGAAATGGGGGATCGCAAAATTAACTCACAACCTTACACGTAAACAATAATGAAATCCTTTTATGAGAAAAAAAAATCATTTATTATAAAACTTTTTTACATTTATATGAACACATGTAAATAAAATAAATTAATAACATCTCATTAATTGGTTGCTAAATTTTTCATTTAAAAAATTCTCCATATGTGGATCATGATTGAAACACACAAAAACAAATTATTTTCAAGTAACAAAAAAGATTCCTACATTTAATTTTTAGCGCAACCGTAGATGAAAAATCCTTTCACGGATGTTGACGTGTCGAAAGGGATTAATATTTTCAACTCTTCTCTGACTAAACTTCCATAATCACTTATGACAAGCAAGCCAAAACGTATCTAAATCTTCAGATGTGAATTGTAGTTGTAACTTTTTATCAGCAGATATTTCGATGAGCTGGTCGTGAATTTCAACTGGTAAATTAGCAACTACAATAACTTTTTCACGAAATGGATTCAGTACCCATCTCTTCGAGGAATCACTTTTATATTCCGGAATATATTCGGCCTACTAAATCTGTTTTATTCTTCGAACAGGACGTTTTCTCAGCAAATATTATGCCAAATATAATATTAATATTAAACTAAATTACAAGGAACGCGTACATATCAACCTATAAATTTTTTATGTTTACACGCTTCATAAATGCATGTTCCTACCCCTCGATACCAACGTAGCCAAATAATTTTAACTAGGTTTCATTGGAGTGGATTTGAGGGATCGCAAAATATTCATTATTAATTTTAATATTACTTTTTGGCGTCTTCGAGCTAAAAAGGTTGACAATCATTGCTCTAATATTATCACCTGATGATGCAGAATTGTTACTATGTATAATCACAAAAGCCATCTGTCGATACCGTCATATAAAAGGGAAGCAGTAAAGCGACAATATCACCAAATTCAAAATTTTAGTTTATTTATATAGCAATTATTGATTAAAAACTATTCAACATAAAATAGAATATCTTTGAAGATTTACTTTATAATACTAATGCCAGGAATCAAACAGCAACAGTAATAATTAAAGAACATAAGAAAGAAGCCGTAATAAAAAAGGGAGTCCGATAAGGAAGTTCTCTATCCCCTTTACTTTTTAATCTTTATATAGAACTAGCAGATAATGATGTTAAGAACAATTTAGACCCGGAGTAACAGTACAAGGTGAATAGATAAAGATGGTACGATTTGCTGATGATATAGTAATTCTAGCTGAGAGAAAAAAAAGATTTAGAAGAATCAATTAACGACATGGATGAAGTCTTACACAAGAATTACCGCATGAAAATAAACAAGAACAAAACGAAGTAATGAGATATAGTAAAAATAATGTAGATAAACCATTGAATATAAAGATAGGAAGAGAAAAGGTTACGGAGATAGAAGAATTTTGTTTTTTTGGGAAGTAGAATTACTAAAGGTGGACGAAGCAGGAGCGATATAAAATGCCAAATAGCAAGGCGAAATGAGCCTTCATTCAGAAATATAATTTGTTTACATCAAAAATTAATTTAAACGTCAGGAAAGCATTTTTTAAAATATATGTTTGAAGTGTAGCTTTATATGAAAGTAAAACTTGGACGATCGGAGTATCTGAGGAGAAAAGATTAGAAGCTGTTGAAATGTGGTGCTATGAGAATGTTAAAAATCAGATGGGTAGATAAAGTGACAAATGAAGAGCTGTTGCGGCAAATTGATGAAGAGAGAAGCATTTGGAAAAATATAGTTAAAGAAGATTGATTGATTGATTGATTTGCATGGCATTTGACCCGCCACCACGCCCATTCGGTTTCCCTAAAGCATAAGACCGAACGTCTGTGCCACAAACGGCTACTGAGCCTCGAATCAGTTTAGTGTCCAGTGTCCTAACTAGCTCCTAGAGCTAACCTAATTGCGTGAGCAAACTAAGCATGATGCACCACTTGCTTCGTGTCCCACCACTCACTTGTCATATATTCTAAAATGGGTAGGCACACCCCGTCAACTACTAAAATATATATTACATTCAATAAATTAAATTTATCACGTCAAGACAGCAATTCACTGCCACGCTAGGTTGCTGAATGCCAGTAAGTACCTCTCCACCAATATTAAAGCGCTTGGAGCTTTAATTAAGTGATAGCCAGCCATAACTCTCGGGTAGGTTCCCACACCAGTGAGGTAGGAGCCTTTCCCTTAAATAAACTACTGATGCCGGTTGAGCAAAGCAACGGCATCCAGGAACACCCACACTGTCCGACAATGCGGCTCACACCACACTGACACGCCGCTTATGAGTGGCCAATTTTTCCCTTACTCTAAGTTACAGGGTGGCCTGAGTTCTGGCCCCCCCAAGAGCTGGGTAGTCGAATATCATATGTTCGTTCGACTGAACCTCCCCGCAGACGCACAGCTCATCAACTGCCAGGCGGAACCGAAATAAATATTGGTTCTAGTTCGCGTGGTTGGAGAGCACCTGGACACCCGTTGCCCTTAAAAACGAAGGAGAGGTATACCATCCCCCCAAGTCCTGTATAAATCTATACAAGGACCTTCCCTGAGTCGTGGTGTGTCATTCTTGCTGCCATACATCCATCGCGAGGCTGTAAAGCCTCCTCCTCAGGCGGAAGAGAGGCAACTGAATGAAATTTAGAACCGGTACATTGTGATAATGGTTCCGCTCCGAAATAGGCCCGGCTCGAAACCGCATGCCAAATACCCCGGCCTCCCTGCCTCTTCGCAACTTCCACGTGGCCGCCAGAACTTTCACCACTAAATCGATTGGGAGAGCCTTTCCCAATACGGTGGTAGCCTCGTAGGAGAAAGCCTCGTGGTTGTTTTAAAAACACCATTGCATACTGTTAATGCTCTGCTCTTGCCACTCCTTAAATTCAGAATAAGTGCTCTATTTCTGTCCAACCTATGCGCCCGAACGGACGCAGCAAAAGAGGCCATACTTTCGAAGACACCTCGGTACACCGTCTACAAATGACGGCCTGACAGCCCGTAATCCTTCCGAGCAATCCTCCTAAGCTTGTACATCACAGATATCCGCCGCTACTTGCCTAATGTGGTTGCTAAACAGCGACTTCTCATCAAACAAAACACCTAGGTACTTATGAACTCTAACTCGGCTGATCACACAGCCTTTATACTTAATGTGCGGGTTACGACTGTACGATAATTTGTCTCACCCTTGAGAAGCATAAACTTCGTCTTGGGCTCAGAAATCGTTATATTTAGCATGTCCATCCAGCCCTCTGCGATCGACAAAGCTGCCTGTGCCCGGTCTTCTAGCTGCGGTCGTGAATTACCACGAACTAACAGGAGATAGGAGAGTTAAAAGAAGAGACAGACTTATAGGCCATGTATTAAGGCATCCTGGAATAATCGCTTTAATATTGTAAGGACAGGTAGAAGGGAAGAATTGTGCAGGCAGTCAACGTTTGGAATATGTAAAACAAATTTTTAGGGATGTAGGATGTAGGGGGTATACCGAAAAGAAACGACTAGCACTAGATAGAAAATCTTGGACAGCTGCATCAAACCAGTCAAATGAGTAAAGACAAAAAAAATACTAATCCAAATGGGATATTCATTGTGTAACATTAGTTAGTAGTTAAGTTCTTTGTGGACGGTCTTAACATTTTACCAGTCATCAATTTCAAACCTTTTAAAATTATTTATTATTTTTAAGTCAATGCATTATCTTCCTTAATTTACCCAACATATTTTTTAATAACATCTTAAGTAAAAAATACAAAGTACAAAAATTAAAATGACTAACTGTAATTATTATACATTTATTATAACAGCGTATAGGTTAAAAGCAGGTGTTGGTAACATATGTCAAGGTCTATTAGTAAAACAACATACGTAACGTAATATAATTCTTTGCTATAGGACAGACAATAACAAGAGTTTCGGGCACAGCGCAGAACAACCGCTCAGTTATGGTTAGCTAGGGGAAAATAATGGCTGTTTAAGGCACGTTTAATGGCGGTTTACAGTAGGCGTTTACGAAAGAGAGCTGCATTTGGTGCTGGTCATGCTGTTTTGCAAGGTTGGATATGTATGAGACGTTTTAAGACGCAGTTTTATTACCGACTATACTAAAACAGTCAAAAGCATTTTACCCTGCTTCCATTTTTTTTTTCAATTCATTCGGTAAATATGTAAGTTAAAGCGGTTAAAAAATAAATATAAATTATTTATGTAAAATCTAAAACAAGTATATTAGTGTAAAATTGAATTTATACTACATCATATCAATTATAAATGAAAATAAATATTTTTGACATTTTAAAAGCTAGAAAACTTTCGTAAACTTTTAAAATAGAACTGAAATGTCTCTGAAATTAATTAAGACATGTTTTTAATATTTATAGTTACAAAAGCATATTACCGAGACACATTTTATGTTGGATAAGTGGTAAAAATCAGTATTCCATCGTTGTTGATTGTTTATTATTATTTCTCTTATGTCACCTTTAATATTCTCTCCTTACAAAAATAAATTTTTATTTCCCAAGAATTTTTTCTTTCTTAAATATCATCCTTATAGAAATATTTTGCTTACTATTTTCACGTTTTCAATAATTTCATTCTACTATGAATAACTATTAAAATTCTACTATGAATAACTATAAAACTAATAAAGAGTTTTAATCGGCTGAATTTAGATGAGAAAAAATATATACCTGCATTTAACCAAGAACTTTTTATATATTAGAACTATGAGCTATTCCTTTCGCAACAGTACATGTTAGAGTGAAAATAATTTCTTATTTCAAAAGTTTTTAACTTTTAAAAACGAATACAAATTATGTATAAAAAAAATTCACAGAATAAAATAAAATAATATTCAATAATGATGAAGATGATGTATAATTTTCTGATAATTGCAAATATTTATGAATTGACATCAGAAACAATGAGTAATTGATGTACTGTCATACTTCTAAAATAATGTATTTTGTTATTTTCTCCTCCCAGTGAGGCAACGAAAAAGAGATAGTTACAATTGAATTTGCAACTGTAAATAAGTTAACAGAGTTTTTATACAATTAACTTTATCTTCAAAAGATTTTTAGCGTGTTTTTTCCATCTTAACCGTATAAAATGCCACTTGTATATTGTCTTCTTATTAACTCAGATTCTGTTTGTGTTCAAAAATCCGTACCCAAAAACCGAACAGTTAATAACACATGAAAACCAATATCAAATGACATTATTTTAAAAAATAATGAATTTATGTTTCTTTAAAAATCTTTCTAAACGTAATTTTTTGATAGAAGGAAGAGAGAACAATAAAGTGTAAGGAAAGGGATATAAGAACGTATTCTAGTATCATATTACTGTAGAGTACTTCGCGACGTCCGTTGCAGAATAATTAAAATTCTGTTCAGAGAAAACGCACAATTGCCTGCATGCCTTTTAGCGTGTGGGAATGAATGTAATAATTTTATCTATATAATCAAGGTTTCCGCAAATCATTTGTAAACATGATTGTACACCAGAACATGAAGTTGGAAGCCTCAATATCATAGTATTTATATAAATTGAGCATAATTATCATAGCTGTTGGGTTTAGCAAATTTTCATATATTTTGGTCTGCATAACGTGATTAACTTAATGGATACTGTAGCATCTAATAAGAGCAAGCAAAAAAGTACGTATCCCTTTTAAGAAGAATTCTTTCTAAATGTGTGTAGTTATTTCAAATAATTCAATTTTTTTTTTCTTTTACGTTGTATGATTTTAATAAATGTTCAAAAATGGATATACGTGTGAGGAGTTTGGCTATAAAAGTAAGAAAAGTATACAGTTTTCCGATATCCGTATCCTAACAAATAGTACGTTCTAGTAACTGGTATATTTTATATTATGTATTATATATCAAAATTTTAAATGTTCAGTTGACGCACAGGATGGATATGAATTGCTACTGGCTTCTTGCTACCTACGGCACACTACCGAGGTGGCGCACTAATCACTGTATTGAATTATTAGAGTAGATCTACAATTCATCTGTGGATTTACGCTTATCTAAACTTTAAATGGAGGCCTGGCGTTTCCCTTGTCTGGCGAATAGAAGCAAAGGCTCCTTCCGGAACCGTGTTCATGCTTAATTGGGGTTCTGGTTCCGGGTGGTAGGGGAAAAAATCCTTTAAATGTATAGTATTTTATAATTCTATTTCAAGTTAAAAAACACAATCCCTCGTACGTGAATCATTTGATTATTTTCGTACTTTCAGTAAGTTATTCATTATTACACTGGAAATTCAGGAAACAAATATAAATTTTTTATAATTTTTTTTTTTTATTCTTTCCCGGAATTTATTCTTGGAAGAAACATATCACTTCTAAGCGGAAGCAGTTAGATCTCAAGTTTAAACATATGTACTGGCTGATAAGACATAGATCTCGACTTTCACCAGAAAGAAAATTATTGATTTATAAATCCGTTTTGAAACCTGTTTGGACTTACGAGCTTGAATTGTGGGGTACAGCGTGCAACTCCAGTATTGACATACTTGAACGCGCTACCAAACAAAAACACTGCGGAAAATGCTCAACATACCCTGGTTCATAAGTAATAGCCTTATATAATTGCCTGATATAAAGCCGAAATAAAATCGGATGAACCTTTGCGCATATGTGTTGCGTAGCGTCTCTGGTATGGCCTTCAATCACGTCACTTCGTTTAGTTCTGAACACGCAGTTAGCGTAACTATGTAAGTACTTGTTACAAATAATTTTTTTTTTATTTTCACTGTGGTTTTAATTTCGTGACCGATCGGACCTTGAAAAATATAATCCTCGTATAATGATCTTAAGTTGCGAACCGTAGGGCAGGAAATCTTTCTGGTCAGCCTACGGTATCAAAATCGTTTGGATCGGCAACAGAATTATTTGGCGGTCAATTTATTAGATACACGATCAGTTTTTCCGGATTGTGAGGAACAATATTCTTGGTTTGCCTTATCGTTTCAATTAGGTAATTTCATGGCCTGGCTGTACTGAGTGCTCTTCTATTTCATTATTAAATCACAAGCCGCTGGATCAGTGGCAACTTAATGTTAGTTCAAATATATTTTATTTACTTATTATTGTTCAATTATCTAGCTGAACATATTGTAAAGTTGCTGTGTCGTTATAATAATAAAAAAAAAATTCTTTCGCGTAGTGGTATTACATTAATTTACCAGATTATTTTTAATTTATTTTTAGTAGGTACATATTACTTGTTTTTACCTTATGGATTGCAGGAAAAAGGTCCTAAATTCATTACTGCAAATAAATTCCCTGATAATTTCATTTTCTTTGTACAGGCTGTAAAAAGCATAATTTTCATAATTTATCGCACGTAATATCACAAAAAAGATGTCTAGTAAGACATTAATTTTTACATTTTAAGAATGAAATATCTAAAGATGACACTGAAAAAGGATCAGTCCATTCTTGACAAGCCGAAAAATGATGATGGTAGTAGTTCATCAGATGATGAAATAATTCAAGAGAAATGCTTTTGTATTACTCGTTCCAGCAGTATTGATGTTTGCTGAAAGCCATGTTATTCTAATCAGAAATTGCTGATATTCATGTTCATAAGTAATAAGCTATTACTTATGATAATCAAACTTCATTAAACATGTTTTCAGAAGTTATCATTGTTTAACAAGCAAATCTACAAACGTATTCTAAATAAAAATACTTAATTAGAATAGTCAGATAACATTTTCTCAAAGAAAGAATTTACATCTTATACTAAAAATCGTTTTGATAGTCAATCTAAGAGAATTTTATGGGTGCTTATGTACAAGAATTTATAAGACATAAATACAGTAAAAACATTTTTAAATTAGTTCTGCACGGAAAATATTTACAATTCTCATTTCAAATACAATTTACAGTAGTGTATATAGTAGTAAAATATGAATTGCAGTTTACTCTATTTCTGATTAATATTATTATTACTTATTTCTATTATTAACATATTTTTTCTGTGCATGAATGATTGTTATAACTAATTGTGTTAAGTTGGAGATAACTGTAAGGGAATATTGAAGTATTGTGAATGACGCTTTAGCTGAAAATTTCCATTACCTGGCAACACCGGACCTGGAAGGACCGGATATTGGATATTTTACTGTACTATGTTTATGTAAATTAATAGTCGTTACATATCGCTAACTGAAAGGCCTACTTATCGCTGTATCAAATTAATGCCGTAAACAGGCCTATAATATAAATCTGTGGGATGAATTTCAGTTTGTCGGTTCAACATAAAATATTTCGAATAAACTAAAACCGCACAAAAAAGTTCATGTTTCGGTCACGGCCTAGATTATAACAACGGCCGTATAAATGTATTTCAAATTGCCGGTTTGGTCTGGACGAGTGCTCCATTCGTTTTGCTCAGTGATCGTATATCAAAGTTTATAGCTGTCGACTCCGACCATTGCCAGACGATAGACGACCTTCTCTTTTATTCTTATTTAGTTATTATTATTATTATTATTTTACAACGTTAAATCACTTGTATGAAATATTTAAAGAAAATAATCTTCTGAGTAGAGAATCGAGTAAAAATCTAAATTAGCCTTAACATTTTCTATGCAGTTTGTAAGTTTTCTATGCAATAAATGAGTATTTAAATCCATCATTAAGCTATGAATATAGCTTATTCACACAATTTACTAAGTGAGAATTAGAAGTTAATTTTTATTACAAAAAAGATATTTTTTAATAAAAAAAAATTCCCAATTACATTATCTTTATTGTAATTACTCACCGTGTATTAAAAGCCATTTATCATACAGTTCTGCATATTATATAATCACATGTTAGAAACTATTTTCATCAAAATACATATAACAATGTACATTGTTAAATAAAATGTGAGGAAGAAAAGGGCAATCCAATTTACTTAATAAATTTTATAAATAATTCTGAAGTGATAGTTTTATTCTAAATAATGTGAAAAGAAAATTTTAACCAAGAAAGTTTGCTTAAATCCCAAAAATGTTGTTAGAAATAATTTGGATAGAAGAAGCATTTTTCCTTCACTGAGTCCTGGACTCTAGTACTTTTAGAAACAACTCAAATTCATTAAAATATACGCAGTTCAGTATTTATGGAGTAACAGTTTATAAAGTGATCAGAAGTTTATTACAAAGCAAACATACGAAATATTTCTGAATACTATTTGGAAGAAGCATTTTATAAATGTTTGTCTACTGTGAAACTATGAATTAAAAGCGCATTTCGATTTTTAACATTAGTATTTATAACGCAATTAGTAAAAAAGTGAGGAAGAAAAAAAAAAGCTCGCCTGTAATTAATTACTATTTTACGATTATTTTACTGATTTTAATCGTAAAATAATCAAAATTCTCAATCGAATTCTATTTTTATTCAGTGAAAATGTTATTTAAGCTTTTTTTATATGCAAACATAACTTTATGTAAGTAACATTAATATTCAGAAATATTTCGTATGTTTGCTTTGTAATAAACTTCTGATCACTTTATAAACTGTTACTCCTTAAATACTGGACTGCGTATATTTTAATGAATTTAAGTTCTTTCTAAAAGTACTAGAGTTCAGGACTCAATGAAGGAAAAACCCTTTTGTTCACCTACCCGTGGTAGAGAGGGGACAACTATTGTGTGGGCTAACGATCAGCAAATACAATCAGCTGAGAACCAGAGAGACCGAGCAACTCCCGTGATAAGAAGATTCCTTCCGCTAAGCGCCGACAGCCTCAGGGGTGGAGAAGCGGGTGAAAGCAAATCACTCTTTTGCCTTTGGAGCCGGAAATGACTTCTGTAGGAGGATGAGCATAGTGGCTAAGGCATAGAAAACATAAGGCAACAGGAAACCAACGCCAGCTTAGTAAAGATCTTCCATGCATCAGCAAATATGATGGAGACTTCTTCAGTTAAATTTCCCGGAGGTAAACTATTCCCCCAGTCGGATCTCCGGAAGGAGAGAGCTAAAGAGGAATATCATAAAAAGAGGATGAGAAAAGAGATGAAGGTAGCAACAACATGGAATGCCCGAACACTGCTCCAGGTAGGGAAACTTACAAATGAGAAACTGAAGATGGAGAGAATGAGGTCGATGCTCTTTGTGTAGTGGAGACGAGATGGTACAACCCTGAAGATCTCTAGAGCGGAGACCGTAGACTCAATTACACGGGAAGTAAAGAGTACCAAGGTGGAATAGGATTAATACAAACAAAGAATCTAGGACGAAACGAAAAGGGATACCTGCAATATAACGAAAAACTGGTTCTCTGAGAAAGTGGTAGAGAAAGTCTACGAGGATATTGAAGAAGAGATTATAAAATGGGTGAAAGGAGACGAAAGCATGATAATTATGGGAGATTGGAATGCGTTAGTGGGTGAGAGGGAGGTAAGAAATGGAGTGGTCGAAAACTGCGGCTTGGGAATAAAAAACGACAGAGGTGACAGACTGACTGAATTTTATACACAACACAAATTGACAATAGCAAATACAATGTGCGATTACGACAAGAGAAGACAGTATACACGGAAGATACCCGGAGACATCGGCCAATACCAAATCGATTTCATATTGGTCAAACAAGATTCAGAAATGAATTTCGATAGTGCAGAAGTCGTCCTGGGGCAAATTAATGTGGAAATTAAGATCTAAGGGATAAAAATAGATATGCTAAGAATTGCAGACGATATAGCCGTCATTACAGATAACGAGGAAGACATAAACAAATCGGACGAGATTTTCACCGAGTATAACCCAATAAATAAAGCAAAAATGAAAGTTATGGTTTATGGAGGAGAGGATACAGGGGCACAGGTGCAGCTGAAGAATTAAACCATAAAACAAGTAACGAAATTTATATACTTAGGCAGTATCATAACACCAGATGGCAGAAGCAAAAGAGATATAAAAACATAAGTATGGCATTATCGTAAGTACACTGTTGTAGTATGACATTTAGTAAAAGAAAGATCTACTGTGTTCCAATACCATCAGTACGGAAGCACTGAAGCGGTTACTCAAAACATATATCTGAAGTTTAGCATTGTACGGGAGTGAAAGTTGGACGGTTGGAATCTCCGAAAGAAAGAACCTTGAAGCGTTTGAAATGTGGTGCTTCAGGCGATTTTAAAAATAAGACGAACAAAGTAACTAATGAGGTAGTGTTCGAGCGGATAAACAGAAATGATCTCTATGAAAAAATCTTACAAGAAGAAGAGATCTACTGGACATCCGCTGAAACATAAGGGATTCTGATAACAATTATTGATGGTACGCGACTTCCGAGGAAAGGAATGCTGGAATATATCAGGCAGATCATAAATGACATGAACTGCTAAAGCTATCAACAACTCAAGAAAAGCACAGGACTGAAGACTTTGGAAGCTCGCTGCAAACCAGTCTACGGATTTATGAATAACGTTCTTCTCTATCTATGAGAAAAAGCTGAAAATAATGTTTTAGAGTGACTGTATTATTTTGTTTAATACAGTATTAATGAATAAAAATTATTTTTTCTTTCAGGAACACATTTTTTCTGGTTAATAAGGTTTAAAACAAAAATAATTCCTTTTTCAGAGAAAAAAAATCTAAATTTCATAACGTGAGAAACAAAATGTTTTTTCAACCCAGTTTATTATGTCGTATGTATTCTTACTACTACTACTACTACTACTTCAAGTTGCATAACGTAAAAGGTGTGACTATTATGAATTTTATTATACAGATCAACAATTCCTATGAGTGATGAGCGTGCTTAATTTTGACGTGTGGTAAAAAACCGGAAGCACCCGTGTAAGGGTAGATATAAAATCAAGGGGGAGAATGTAAAAAAAAAAATTAAATATCCAACCGCCAACTTGTAAGGCAAGCTATTAAAGAGAAGGGATGCATTACATATAAAGGGGAAAGCTCAGAGAAGTCCTCCTTCACTCGATTGCAATTCCTTCTAAGGGCTGGTTGCCTATTGTTCAGGAACAAAACTGGACGAAGCAAGGGATGGCCCTGTGGTGATAACTCCGTCGTAGATAAGTTCAAAAAGGTACGACAGTATATGGTCCCTGTGTTGGTAAGGTACCCTACTACCTGGAGCTTGTTCTTACAAAACTCCGTAGTATGTATAAAAAATAAAATACTGTTAGTCGACCGGTGAATAGAGCAGTCTTTCCCATCAGTAACCATCAATCAGAAACCCTAAACTGAAATAGCCTTTGCTTTCACCCCACTGAATATCGTTCAAAAAGGAAAAATAAAAATGTAATTACCCGAACAAAATTTCTTCTCTATAGAATGCCATATAATATCTTCTACTAAGTGACTCACAATAATACTTTTACCATTTTTAATACTATTTACTTTTAAAAGTTGAATAATAAAATAGCACAGTAAAATTAAATTACGTTCCACGCTTCAAGCATCTCAAAAAACAGTAAATAAATTATTCATATGGAGAAGATAATATGAAAATTTCCGTTAAATGTATGTACCACTACGGTGGTTTTTCAACTTACCAAGTATTTTGTGAATAATACATATCCAGTTACGAAAAAAGTATATAAACACAGATTTTATAAAACGCATTCAAAAGTTAAACTTAAACCCAATAAACTGTTCTATAAATTTCTGTTTCTTGAAGTTTTCCTTTTCCCTGTTTACCCTCCGGTAAAGATAATACTCACCGTTCAGATAATACTTCAGAGGGTGAATGAGGATATTATGTATGAGTGTAAATGAAGTGTAGTCTTATACAGTCTCAGTTTGACCATTCCTGAGATATGTGATTATTGAAATCCAACCACCAAAGAATACCGGTATCCACGATCTAGTATTCAAATCCGTGTACAAATAACTGACTTTACTAGGGCTTGTACGCTCGAACTCTCTATTTCCAAATCGGCTGATTTGGGAAGACGCGTTCATCATTAGACCAAACAGTGCGTTATATCTTGAAATCTACGCTAATTGAAGTCCATGCGAAGACTACGTTCTCTTGAAATCTCCGAATTAAAATCAAACAGCTATTACCATTTATAACTTCAATTTACGGGCGACTTCAGAATGTCAAATTTTGTATTTTTTTTTTGGACGGAAAACGTTTTAACGTTATCGTCGCCCGGGAAAACGAAAATATAAAAAATAAAATTTAAACAGCAAAAATTAAAACAAAAAAAATAATTACTAGACTAGAATTAAAAAACAAAATTAAAACTTCAATTAAATATTAAAAACAAAAAACAAAATATTGAACAAAAAATATACAACTACTATCACAGCTAACATTATAAAAATTAATTAAAATTACTATCACAGAAGAAGAAAAAACTATGTATATATGAAACTAAAATAAAAATATAAATACGAAATTAAAATTTAACTCTAAAGAAAGGAGATAGTAAAAGGCTCCTTCTCGGATAACAGTAAAACTAATAATTTAACCTACAAATCTTAATCTTAACCCTATTAAAGGATATGTAAAATATTTACACGTTCGAAAAATAAAAACAACCGTTCCAAAACTTCCTTATCATTGCCCAGGATTTGACGAATGTTCCTAGCAATTTAAATTTACGACGCAACGCAAATTTTGTTGAATTGAATATAGTATTGTTAGTTAATTTTTTGAATTAAGTTTTCTTTCTATTTTTTTCTTAATTTTAATTATTATTGTTTAGATTTATTGTATTTAATATATAAATAAGTAGATCTACTAAAAATCCGCCCGCAAGAAAAAAAAAATATTCCAAAAACCGCCAATGGTAAGAAACTGTATCTTAATGAAAGTATCAAAACAAATTCAGAGAAATGTCGTTAAATAATTACGATCACAAGTTATGTACACTATCTGGAATGGAGAAATATATGTTACTGTTTTACTACAAGTTTTCTTGACGTTGCAACTGATGTTTTTTAGGTGAGCATGAAATTATTTTGAACATCAGAACGAATTCTTGCTATCGGTCAGTACACTGTAACAACAATTCTTTAAAACTTCTACGTGACCGTGTAATCTTTATTTAAGAAATTCTCCCCAGATATAATTTACAAAAAAATTGCTACCGGATCGCCAGAAGAAAAATCAAATGGGCAAAATAAATTTTTTTTTAATATTTCTGAAAACACTAATTAAATACTACTAAATTTCTTTACTAAAACAAAATATTTATTTTTAAAATAAAAATAAAACGTTTATTTAACTTATTGAAAAATAATGAATAATGTAACTTTACAAAGATTATTGAAACCATTTGTGTAGGATAAAATATAATCTTATTTTTTACACACAAATATAGGTTTTCATCAATCATTAAAACTACATTCAATAGGCTCGTTTTAGAAACCTTTGCCATCATGCTTTAAAATAAATGGACGTATTAGTTACATCATTTGTGAGAAATTCGAACTAAAATAAAGTTAGATAGTCATTGTCTGACGTTACCTCAACCAATTTTTTTTAAATATTAAGAAACCATATATATAAAACAAGTCACTAATTAACACTTTGAACTTCATTTTTTAATCTTCAAGCATATTAAAGAGATGAGTAGTGGTTTCCCCGTTATTTTCTTCATTGAAACAAAGTATACCGTTGCATAACATCATGACAGGCCAAGCGACATAACCCACCGGGTTGGTTTAGTGGTTAACGCGTCTTCCCAAATCAGCTGATTTGGAAGTCGAGAGTTCCAGCGTTCAAGTCCTAGTAAAGCCAGTTATTTTTACACGGATTTGAATACTAGATCGTGGATACCGGTGTTCTTTGGTGGGGTTGGGTTTCAATTAACCACATCTCAGGAATGGTCGAACTGAGAATGTACAAGACTACACTTCATTCACACTCATACATACCATCCTCATTCATCCTCTGAAGTATTATCTAAACGGTAGTTACCGGAGGCTAAACAGTAAAAAGAAAGAAAAAGGTCAAACGACATGGAGGTAATATTCAGACTCACAAGAGATATTTCTTTCTATTCACCAGAAGGACTGGTATTGTAACAAACATCATTACTCTCAGAGAAAGTAATACAGATTATTACTACTTATATATCAACCTTTACATACCTCACAGTTATATGATAAACTAGAATAGATAATGCAAAGCAACAGTATATTTCTATAATGAAAGAATGAGTTATATGTACTACTTCAAGTCAGAAGGGGAGCAATTAGAAGTCAAATTTTAAGCAGAAATCTTTTTTGCATTTTTTCCTAGTTTTATTTCGGTTGCCAAAATCTTGTTATCTTATCAATATAAGATTTATATTTTGGCAACCGAACTTATAAAAGCATATAGAATTTCTATCGTGATAAAACTACATAAAAGTTAATGATTACAGAAATGGATTGTTTATTATACACAATAAATCAACGTTATTCTAAATGTAAAATATATGTATGATTCATAATTAAAAATAAACAAATTACAAAAACAGCTAGTGTAGGTTACTAAATATAGAATAAATAAATAAATCATGAAGAAGCAATTTCCTAATTTAAAATAAACATTTTTTTATGAGAAATACACTAGAAACCACGAATAACGAGCTTGCTTGTAACGATAACTTAGTAGTAACAAGAAAAATTCCGGGATTTTTTTGAATTTCTATTTCATTAATGATAAATTAACTCTATTACGATCGTTTTCATTTTTTTAAATACTGTAATTCAAAAAAGTTAAATAACCACCAAATAATCTCAACACAAGGGAAATTCCATTTCTACATTAACGTAATATACATTTACGATTTATACGAATTGTGACATTTTATCTTAGGCTTGTCCAGTTCAGGTCTGAAAGGTAAACAAAAGGTTTATAACAGGACGTTGTACAGTACGTACAATTCAAGTCCCACTGCGGTATTACAAAGGCTAATAGTTACAATATTTTAATTACTCGAGTTTGCAAAATTCTAGGAAAGACTGGGACGAAATAAAGACCAGTCAAAACCGCCCAAACAGGTTCACCGAAGTCTATCGCAGCATATTTTAATTGATTTAAGTGAAAGTCTGAAAAGGGACGTGGTTAAAGATAAATTTTACCTGTCCTAGCACCATTGGTAAATTCAGTAGTGATAATTTTCAGTTTAAAAATACAGTACTATACCGTAGAATCAGTTAAACAAACAGTATTGCGTCAACGTGATAGATCGGATACCCAGTAGCCAAATACAGTACAGTAGTATTGTAGTCGCGTCAGTTAATGCGTTTTCATTTTCGTACTTCTTGCTAAAAAAAAAAAAACTATACAGTTATTTTTTAAAATTGTACTCTATTAACTCCGGTTCATTTATAATGAACGAAGTCGGTCGTCAAAAGGAAACAACTGTCCGTGAGTGTTAAAATCCAAATTATCCAAGAACTGGAACGAGTCCTATCAAATTCAGATGTTTTCAAAAAACATAGACTTTCTTCATCCACAGTTTCAACAGTATGGAAGAATCGCGAGAAACTTACGAGTGCTTTTAAAAGAAATCACACGCAAGGAAAAACTCAACCTATATGACAAAAACGACTTCGATAGCGCCTCGTATCCTGGTTTAAAGTGAAAAGAAGTAAAAATGTACCTATCAGTGTTCCAGTTTTAAAAATACAGACTAAAAAATTCGCTGTGAATCTCAGCTACGCACATTTTGTTTGTAGCAACGGGTTGTTAGCCACTTCAAAAACAGACGTCAGATTATTAGTCTATAATACAAAACACATCGATATTTTATTTTAAAACAACTTCTTCTTACGTATATAGTATATTTTTTGTATTATAATACATAATGACGGCATAAAAATTTACGATTACAAGATGGTTCTTAAAATTACCGACAATGAATGAATATATTTTATCAAAGCCGTAATGAATATATTTTCATTTTATCAAGAGCTGTAATGAATATATTTTATCGGCCCCTTGAATCGCATTATAACCAAGTTTTACTGTACTATTATTATTTCTGTTTAGGAATTTACTCAAACGAATTCTATTATGGATGAAATGGTCACACAAAAACTTTTTTTTTTTAAGATTTGCAGAATAAGTGTTTAGAGTAACAAGTTCGCATACTCAGACCAGCACTTTCAGCAATTCAGACGATTTGTATAATTTTTCAGATTAGTCTTTGAACATCTTAAGATTCCATAAATTAAATACAGTTTAAATGAAAGTAGAATTTTTATTAATTTACGTATAGTAACATTTGTTATAGTTTTATAAGATCATTTATTTGACCAAAATTATTTTTAGATAAATCTAAAGTATGATAAAGTTCTAAATGGAGTTAACCTATTTTTTATTGACATGGGACTTCTCAGACATCTTCTTCGATGAGCTCTGTTCTGTACTTTCGAATTTCCCAGGATCTCTCTACAACATTCTAATCTCTCCCTTCTTTCCTCATCTATAAATACCCTTTTCATGTGCGTCGTTTGTCAGTTTTTGGACTAAATCTTATTTTCTTGTCCTGTAGTTTCTTGAAGTTTTTTATCTTATTTTATAAATCTTCCAGAGTTATTCCCATTTCCTCCATATCCTTTCCTACTTTCTTGATCCATCCTATTCTTTGCTTCCGATTTCATAGCTTCTCTACAATTCTTATTATTAATCTGGTTTCTGATGTCCCCATGCATGATACGCCCAAAGAAACAGATCTTACTTACTTACTTACTTATACTATACATACTTATACATACTTACTTATGTATATTTCTTCTTTTTTTCTGTTTAGCCTCCGGAACCACCGTAAGGTATTAAATTAGAGGATCAATGTTCATGATATATATGAATGTAAATGAAGTTTAGTCTTGTACAGTCTCAGATCGACCAATCCTGCGATGTGTGGTTAACTGAAATCTAACCACCAAAGAACACCGGTATCCACGATCTAGTACTCAAATCCGTATAAAAGTAAATGTCTTTATTAGGATTTGAACCTTAGAACTCTCGCCTTCTAAAGCATCTGATTTACGATGACGAGTTCACCACTATACTAGACTAAACCGTTACGTATAGTATCTGTAAAGGGTTCTAACTCCCTGTAAAATCTTCATTTGGCACAATCTACCAGTGTCCCTCTTTGGTGTTTCTAGTTTATACACGTTCTTGCTATTCTCTCCACTTTAGGATCTTGTCAATTCTGTTCCTCTGAGTAACCTTGAAGATATATATATATATATTTGTAATGATATATTTCAAGCATGCACTTCAGTATTAAGTTACGACCGTTTGTCCCTCCATTACATTAAAAAGTTACATTAAATTAACAAATATTTTCCTCTTTTGTTCAGTTTTTTTTAAAATAATAATTAATAGTTTATTTAGTTTTTTTAATAGTTAATAATTAATTTTACTTTTTAGGAGAATTTAATTTAATAAAATACGCTTAAAATAGTACAGTATGTACTAAAGAGAGTATGATGGGTATTATTAAAATTTATAAATAATTTAAATTTTACACTACGTTTGAGAGGAATATTTCTGTTTTTTATTCAGCAGCCTATATCTCCGTTCCACTTGAACTTTTTTATAAACTTCTTTCTGATGTTTATTACTTTATACCACATATACTCGTAAATTAAACTGTAAAAAGTTTAAATTTTCTGGAGTTAAATCCTGAAAATTATACTGCGATAATAAAATGTTTACCAGAAATGATTAAGGTAATTAAATAAATAATTACCAGGACATAATTTTTTCCGATTAAGTGCAAGCAGTATTATAAAATATTTACTATTTTATAAGCCCTTTGATATTGAGTTGGACAATTCCTTTAAATACATAAAATATGCTTTTCTTTGGTGAATAAATATTATTCTGTTTCTTTTACAAATATGTGAAATCCTTTTGACTCCTTACAATGTTAAAAAGTGCTACTTCAGAGCTTAAAATTATATTACACAAATTTTTACTCTGTCCCGAAGTACGTCACGAATATTTCTTAATACCAAAAATGACAATAAGTCTGTAAGTCATATAAATCTAATGTTCGTTAAGTTTTTAAATTCTGAATAATTTTTTATTACAACTCATTTCTTAAATAATATTCCTTGCACCCTACGAAACAAGATAACCGAACTCAATATTGGTATCTGATAACTAATGTTAGGTTTTACTGAAATATATAGATATTTAATTAAACCTGTGTCTGGTTTAATATTTATCACACGCTATAACATTTTTTTTTCATCGTAATTATTATTATTAAATATAATTAATTAGTGATTTATACAAAGTTCATTTATACTTCCTTGTACGACGTAAAGCAAGTTTTGTGATCGAGAAAAATTTCGATTTTCAGATTTCAACGGAAATACCCATTTTGACCATCCCTGAATCCATTTAGACTAGTTTTGGCGTGACGTCTGTACTTCCTTTTGTATCTCGCATAACTCAAAAAGGATGGCTAATCCTTTTTGGATGGCTAATCCAAAATTTCAACATCCTACGGCTAGTAGGATGTTGAAATTTTGGATTTAGGACTCTTGTAACATCTAGTTGTCCACCTCCCCTTTTGATTGCAATCAACAAAAGTCTCCAAAAAAACCCAAAAATCAAAAATATTTGGATTTTGGACTTTTTCTTAACTGCAGTAATAAGTCCTCATTGAGAGCTTTTCAACGATATTATCATAAGTGGTACTTATTTTCATTGGTTCCAGAATTATAGCTAAATGGAATTTTAATTAATGATATATTTGGATCTTACAAGGGAAAGGCACACCGGTTCGAATCAGACTTCATTTCCTTTTTTCACTTTTTTTAATTTAAATATATTAATTTATTAATAATTATTAACCTCTGATTGTAAAAAAATGTTTGCGATAAATAATAATCCAACAATAACAATAAAAAAAATATCAGAAGTTATGAATGAAATAGAATTTTAAGTACTTTTCAAAATATAACGACTGTTTTAGAAAAAATACGAAAAGAAAAACCGGCAAGTTACTCAATCGCTAAGAGCAACATCTATTTAGAGTAAGATTATTTTCTTATTTATTCTATTGTAATTGATCACTCGCCCCGTGGCGAGTGAATCTTTTTCATTTTTATCAGTTTTTTTCGGATTCGGGACAAACAATTGTTTTTTGAGGGATATCTTCACAGTGTAAGTGTTTTTCGAGGGGTTTGTATTATTCACCATTTTTTTATTTCTTAATTTTTTTTCATAAGGAAATTCACTAACACTTTTACAATGAGCTAAAAGTAAATTTTACAATAGCTAAAAGTAAGTAGAGATGGGCAGGCCATGTGACAAGAATGGAACCGAGGAGATGGACAAAAAGAATTCTCGAATGACGACCATTTGATGGCAGGAGTGAGAGAGAGGGATTGGGAGAGAGAAAAATTGAGGGTGACCGGTGAAGGTATGGATGCATGATGTTGAGAGAGTGGAACGAAGAAACTGGATGAGGGTGGCAAAAAATTGTGAGGAATGGCAAAATCATGAAGAAGCCTAAGCTTCAAACTCACCGTTAAGAATAAGGCCTCTAATACAAAGAAAAAATAAATCGGTAATTAACTTTACTCAGAACAGTTCAGTTTTATTTTTTAATTTATTTATGTAAAAGTCTGAATTTTAACATTTTCCAATTAATTATTTTTTTTTAACTACCAAATAATAACATAATTAATTATTTTGGAATTGGGGTTGGTGGTGGGTTAAGTGAAGTACCTTTTACGAAAACAAATTTCTGTTTTAATTTACAAAAATATATTTTTAATTTCGTACTAAGTTGGGCAATATTTTTGGTGATAGAATTTATAATCACCCATTAAGGACGATTACACGGAAAACCTAAATTTTGTTGATCAATAAAAATTAATTACAATTCTCATTAATATTTAACAATGGCTAATGAAAACTGGAAAGTAAACAAATAAAATCCTTTGTAGTTATTTAAATTATTTTTTGTTTAATTGTTAAAAGTAACTAACTATAACATCAGTAGTAAAAACTTATGTATTGATCTGGTCGACTTAAGAACACAAAAGTAATAGAAATACTCGTATTCCATCGTGAGGCAACAGAGAGATAATCTTTAACATTATTGCTTTTATTTATTTGTTATTGTTACCGTTTCTTAACTTAATATCTTTGTTTATTTTTTTAATGGTTTTTGTTTATAATACGTTGTTCAGTTTCATTACATTAACAAATTTGAAAAGACAAGTTTACGCCAAGTACAAAGAGAAAATCCTTCTCGCTGAGTTGGTTTATTTTATTACTAAACCACTCAGTACGTTCCCTTCGATTATTAAAGCGTCTTTCGGTAATAATTACGAGCATAATTTTATTCAGAAAAATATTTAATGGTTAATATATTATATAAGCATATCTAGTTACGGCATAATTTATTTATTCCTTTTATTATTAAACCTAATATTAATAATAGACTAGCATTTAAAATGTACTAATAACTATTAATTGCCAGTGAATAAGTGTGATATATATATATATATATATATATATATCTCAATACACCTGCTTATAGATCAATTTGTTTCACTAACTCTTCCATGAATTTTTCTTTCGTGGCTGTACCAAGTGAATAAGTTAACGAGACGTCATTTCGTTGAATGGTTGTACCATTTATCTAACACGCACACCCCGGTATATGAGCATTCTTATCACGATGGTGAACATGTACGCCAAGACTGCTGGAGAATCAATCAAAATTGTTTATAAATTTAAAAAAAATTACATTAACAGACATTACTCCATACGCAGTTTTGCAGATTAATACTAATGAGATCTCTACTCATATGAACTGATTTCTATTCTTACTACTAGAAAGCTATTTATCAACGGTATGACTCATATTATTATTATTGTTGTTATTAATTTTTATGCAAATTATAAACAAAATAGCCAGCGTTCTCCCGTCGTGGCTTCGCGACGGCTTCGATATTTTAGGTAGATTTCATAAGAAAGCTGCCTATTGTAAGGGTACCATGATTCGACTTCCAGAAAATGTCGACATATCTTCGCGTTTCACATCCCCCAGACCCCAAAAACCATCGTCAGCTCAAAAGTTTATATATACATTTATATATATATCACTTCTTGTAGACACGATAACTGCAGTAATTTTGCACCAATCACTTTCAAATTGACACATAACGACTCAAAATCTCGGTTGAGTTCGTTAATAGGAAAAATCGAACTGTGGGGGTGGAAATGAGGGCCTTTTCCGAAAAAAAATTCGCTATAACTTTTTTATTAAGTAAAATATCGAATTCCTTTAAAGTTCCTACTATTCTTTGAATAAGGGCCTAAAACGTATCTAATTAAAGCTTTTTGATATCACCAATCATTGGCCCACGGGGTGAATAAAATAGGGTTTCGAAGACAAAAAAAATCATACCTCCCTTAATATATATTGTATCAAATCGGTTTAAAGTGGTCGTTAGTCCTCTAAACATTAGCTAAAACTTTTTTTTTTGTTGAACAATTTTTGATACGGCAAGGGATGGCCAAAATGTTGCTGGAATTGTAAGAAGCTGGGGCTTGTCGTATGCTAAATATGTGAATCTCTTTTTCGCGTGCAACCATTGTCGTATTGAGTAAATTGAATTTTTTCTTAACTTTTTTATCACCTAATTAGCACCGGTGAAATCTACCTCCGCCTTCTGGCTTGCCGAAAGGGATTTTGTTTAATAACAAACTTATCTATTTATTTATAAATAAAAATTATTTAATCAAGAGTAGTACTGTTTTTAAATTTTCATTAAATCCCGAAAAAACGATAAATAAAAATTTTTATTAAAAATATAGAAGTAATATACGATAAACAGGGAATTACTGCCCAACCCTTTAATAAAATAAAACAAAAAGAGAAAGTTAAAGAAACTGAACAATCTTTGTCAGACAAATTCATCTTATAATGATTTGAAAGAATCCTATATAAACTGATAAGGAAAAGCCCAATAAAGACAAAAATATGTATTACAATCCCCAGTCTAGCATCCCCGTCGCGCTACATGGTTACATGCGTTTTCCGTCGCGGTTAAGGATAAACAAGGAATTACTGCCCAACCCTTTAATAAAATAAAACAAAAAGAGAAAGTAAAAGAAACTGAACAATCTTTGTCAGACAAATTCATCTTATAATGATTTGAAAGAATCCTATATAAACTGATAAGGAAAAGCCCAATAAAGACAAAAATATGTATTACAATCCCCAGTCTAGCATCCCCGTCGCGCTACATGGTTACATGCGTTTTCCGTCGCGGTTAAGGATAAACAGGGAATTACTGCCCAACCCTTTAATAAAATAAAACAAAAAGAGAAATTAAAAGAAACTGAACAATCTTTGTCAGACAAATTCATCTTATAATGATTTGAAAGAATCCTATATAAATTGATAAGGAAAAGCCCAATAAAGACAAAAATATGTATTACAATCCCCAGTCTAGCATCCCCGTCGCGCTACATGGTTACATGCGTTTTCCGTCGCGGTTAAGGAATATTTAGTCGGTCATAGCTCGCTTCGCTCGCCCTTCTCGTCTATCCAGAGGGCTCTGTCCCTTGGACTTCGCTGTGTTCATTAAACACATGCTTGTCAGAATAACAATGATAAATGAAGATTAAAGTCTGTTCAATTTATAAAAAAAAATCAGTGTACTTTAATATATTCAGAACAACAGTTTGGTCAGTACAGGACCCGAAACTTTGAGTGATCTAAAAATGTGGATTTCAAAAACAGTCAGTCAACATTTTAAAAATGTTTGTTATAACTGGTTACCCGAACTTCGTACAGATACAAATGTATTTTTCCCGGTTCTTAGGGTTACTTGACAAACACCACTAGGAGGTAACCGTATTTCGTTTCTCTTTTTTTTTAATTTATATTTTTTTAGCTAAGTAAGCGGAGAGGGAGGTGCAGCCAGTCACGATGCACATACAGTTGCAGTGGCTGTCTTAGTTGATCCGCTGCGCCGACATCGTCGCACCCGTTAAAAAATCGAAATTAAAGAAAACGCGAAAATAGTTTTTAGATATTTTTCTGAAGAGTGTTTGCAAGCCCCATTATAATGTAAATATTTCGTTTAGTATAGTCGGAAATGGAGAAAATTTGCAATCATTATTCAATTTTTTTTTACCTTTCTTCACCCTATTAAGATCGAATTTCGAAAAATCAAGATATTTGTTTTTAGATATTTACGTGAAGCCCACCGAACTGGTTTGGTGGTTAACTTGTCATCACAAATCATGATTCGAAGTCGAGAATTCTAAGGTTCAAATCCTAGTAAAGACACTTGCTTTTATACGGATTTGAATACAAGATCGTTGATACCAGGGTTTTTTGGTGGTTGGGTTTCAGTTAACCACACATCTCAGGAATGGTCGACCAGAGACTGTACAAGATTACACTTCATTTACATTTATACATATCATCCTCATGTATCCTATGTATATCTTATGGTGGTTGCGAAGGCTAAACAGAAAAAAGAGATATTTACGTGAAAATTATACAAACCAATAATCAAGTTGGTATCTTCACGTATTAACGAGAAATTAAAAAAATAGTAAATTTCATCATTACTTCATTTTAACACTCTAAACTGGGAATTTCAATAAGTCCTTACTTAGTTGCACTTTCATCGTAAGAAAAACATGTTTACAAATTTTCATCAATTTACCTTTTGTAGTTTTTGCTGGGTGTTGATGAATTACTCAGTCATTTGGGTAAGTAGCTTTACAGTTACAGATAATTTTTTATTATTATTAAGAGTAATCAGCATATCTTACAGTAATATTTAAATCGGATTTACTTCAAAATTAACAAATATTTTTAGGTAGATATTGTTCTTCTACCCACCATACCTAAAATTTTAAACGTTTAAAATCATTAAATTAAGAAAATAATGTTTGAAATAAAATAACTGGGCTATTATTTTTATTAATAACTGAACAGTTATGTTTGTTACATAAAAAGTAACTTGAAAGAAAAAAGATCCTTCTATTACAGTAAACTTTGTGGCTTACAATAGATCAAAAAAAAAGTTAAGCTGTTAGTATTTTGCAAATAATAAACAAGTTTTTTTTTTACTTCCGCAAAACCTTACTGTATTTTGAATCGCATCTAAAGTATGTCATAACAAAACCTTGACTTACTTTCTCTTTTTATATTTTCCGTATATAAAATTTCAGCAGTAGATTTAAAAATAACATGGATGAATCGTTTGTTTTTTTCAAAAACATCTTATTTACTAAAAACAACATATAAATAATCTAGTTTTTTTTTATTTTGCAAAAGAATTATAATCTTATCTTATGAGTAATAATCTGTAGTTGAAATTCACTTGTCTCATCGGCTTGAGTGTTTGTTTTTAAAGGTATTCCAAGTTCAATTGAAACGATTTAAACTAAAGTTAACTTGATTATTTTTTTATTCAAATAAAATTTTAAGTAAATAATTTTTATGTAACCTACTTCCAGTTTTTAAACGTATCAAAAAAGCTGGAAAAGTGTTACGTGACTTTCTTTCCTATTAAAAATAAAAATTAAAAGCGTTAGTCAAAAAAAAAAAAAACGAAAAAAACAGAATACATATTTTTTAGAAGTGGGGAATAGATTTTACAAAAAATATTCATATATAGGTTAAGCTTAATAAATTTGCTTAAGTAAAGTGTTTCTAAATCTAAGACTAAAATAAGAAAAATAAAATTTTCAAAAACTTTTTTCCATTTTAAGATCTGGGTCTATAATTTTTTAAATATAGTTTTTCTTGATAGCTCTACATATGAAATATAAACTTTCAAGAAATTTTTGAAAAATATTTAAATCGAACAGTGGTAAAACAAAAAAACGTATATTTCAATTTTAAGAGGTGGGGGTTGACTTTTTTAAAAAAAGGATTTTGTTTTATGTATGCAATGTAGGTAATAAATTTTCCAGAGTAAATTTTTCTAGATTATCTTTGAAGAACCAACCGGTTTGGTCTAGTAGACTTCCCAAATCAGCTGATTTGGAAGTCGAGAGTTCCAACGTTCAAGTCTTAGTAAAGTCAGTTATTTCTACACGGACTTGAATACTTAGATCTTGGATACTCATGTTCTTTGGTGGTTGGATTTCAATTAACCGTACATCTCAGGAATGGTCGATCTGAGACTGTACAAGACTACATTTACACACTCATACATATCTACCTCATTCATCCTCTGAAGTATTATCTGAAAGGTAATTACCGGAGGCTAAACAGGAAAAAGAAAAGATTACCTCTGAAGAAAATCGAAATTGTTTTTTTTCACAATACAATCCACCCCCTGAAAAAAGTTTGGAAAAAAAAATATAAATATAAATTAAGTAAAATGTCTTACATAGAAAAAACCCCCATATGTAGAAATATTTGAGCCAAATCTGAAAAAAATCGGTTCCATCAGTCCTGAGATATATGGTTAAAAGCAGTGCGACACATATACATACTAAGTAGATACAAACATGTATACATTAATTTTTAATCTAAATTAACTAGTTGGATCCTAAAACCAAAAATCCTCTTTTTGACATGATCACCGTAATTTATCTTTAATATAGCTGCTCTACCTCTACCCACCGGGTTGGTCTAGTGGTGAACGCGTCTTCCCAAATCAGCTGATTTGGAAGTCGAGAGTTCCAGCGTTCAAGTCCTAGTAAAGCCACCTATTTTTACACGGACTTGAATATTAGATCGTGGATACCGGTATTCTTTGGTGGTTGGGTTTCAATTAACCACACATCTCAGGTATGGTCGAACTGAGAATGTACAAGACTACACTTTATTTACACTCATACATATCATCCTCATTCATCCTCTGAAGTATTATCTAAACGGTAGTTGCCGGAGGCTAAACAGGAAAAAGAAAAAGCAAGCTGCTCTAGCTCTATTGGCCGGGAAAGTAATACAAAACACCTCGTTATATAAGATAGTCTTTTAGAGTTCCCTACCAAATCATCGACTTCAGAAAAAATAATAACCAATGAAAACTGAGAGCGTCTTCAAAAAAAAATCCTATTAATTTCCAAGTATTTTCCTTTTGTTTACTTTGTACGAAGTAAAGGAAATTTTGTGATCGCGAAAAATTTCGATTTTCAACTTTCAACGGAAATATCCATTTTGACCATTCATGAATCCATTTTGACTAGTTTCGACGTGACGTCTGTACGTACGTACCTATCTCGCATAACTATAAAACGGATAGACGTAGAACGTCGAAATTTTGGATATAGGTCTGTTGCAACATCTAGTTGTGCTCCTCCCCTTTTGATTGCAATCGATTGGAACAAAATTGTCCAAAAAAAGCCCAAAATAAAAAAAAATTGGATTTTGGACTTTCTTAACTGCAGTAATAAGCCCTCATTGTGAGCTTTTCAGCGATATATCATAACTAGTACTTATTTTCATTAGTTCCAGAGTTATAGCCAAATAGAATTTTAATCATAAAAATATTTGGATCTTTCAAGAGGTAGGCACATCGGTTCGAATCCGACTTCATTTTCGACTTTTTTTTTAATTTAAATATATTGATTTATTAATAATTATTAACATCTGATTGTAAACATTTTTTTACTGGTAATAATAAATCAATAATAACAATAAAA
This sequence comes from Lycorma delicatula, assembly GCF_047948215.1. Taxonomy (NCBI): domain Eukaryota; kingdom Metazoa; phylum Arthropoda; class Insecta; order Hemiptera; family Fulgoridae; genus Lycorma; species Lycorma delicatula. Next base: position 189,436,244 of record NC_134457.1, on the reverse strand, counting down.
AAAAAATTATGAAAAAATCAGAAGTTATTAATGAAATAATTTTTTTTGTATTTTTCATTTTAATTCAAAAAAATTTACAGAGATTAATAATTAATTATAGATAAATCAATATATTTAAATTAAAAAAAAGTTAAAAAAATGTATGTATATGAAGTCGGATTCGATTGATGCGTGCATGGTTACAGTTCCGATACGTTCTAACTTACACCAGATAACTAACTACTTGAGCTAACTAATTAAATTGTAGGGAAATCACCCCACAGAGTTGTAATTTTAACATCTTCCGTGAATTGATCATCTACGTTAGGGATTTGATCAAATCATTTTCATCATCTCCCGGCGATATATAGATTGCAGACAAATGATTGCAGCATTCTTCCAAATTTCACCAATATTTTCCTTTATATTTTATCATTTGTGTTGATTAAAAAGTTCTTGTTATTTTATATTGAGATACTTCGTTTCGTTTTATTCAATCGTTTTATTTCATTTTCACTCCTTTTACGATTATTTTATTGTGTGTGTACTTTCACTTATAGTAAGGATTTCATGTGTGATTTTTTTTTTACATTAAAAATTATTTTTTGCATTTCAGTAGACTATTTTATTGAACTAAACGGAGAATATTTTTAAATTTACTTTTTTTCTTAAAAATGCAGATTTATTAGGTTAGCTTATTCAGTTTTTTTAGTTTTTTTATGATAATATAGTTTTAAATCTTTTAAATATAGAACCAGTCTCATTCTTCCAGGGTTTTTTTTCTCTTATTGTACAACGTACACAAACAGGTAAAAATTCCATGTAGTGTAGCGTCAAAATTTTTGAATTATAATAAAAAAAATATATTTAAAAAATAGCTATATATTAAACATTTTTAAGTTACTTGTCAGGTTGCTACATAAATTTCACAGAAGTTTATTTCTTTGAAGAAAGTGTTAATTTTATTATTAATATTGAAAGTAATAAAATTATTAATTTTTTCCTAAATTTCTCACAAGTATAAGTAATATAGCATAAAATACCATCCCACTAAATTATTTTATAAATAGATTTTCTATCGATACACGTTTCTTTATTGAAGCATTTCATAATTAAGTTTTTTCGACTTTACCCTAGATAACTCGAAAACACCTTAAATTTTTAATTATTTATTAAACACTATTATTGTACCTATTAACTATAATATTTTATTTAAAAATTAATTTTAAATACATCAATCTTTTGCTACGTGTTCTCAAACAATTTTTCAGTTTCTACTAACATTTATAAACGAATCAAGGTATTTTTAACGTCTCACCTATCTAAGCACGTTAACTGTTCTCTCACACTTTGTATTTCTCTCTCACTCACTATCTCTCTTTTTGTTTATGTATTTCTTTCTGTGTTTATATATATATATATATATATATATATATATATATATATATATATATATATATATACATGTATGGATGGATGTACATGACAGTATAAGGACCATCAATTAGATTACTCATACTAATTTTACTCTAGATCTGTACCAAAATTCCATCTTATCTGTCATAAGATATTTCCATGAAAAATAAAAAATTGAATTTCGTTTTCAGCCAGGAGAAAAAACTACTCGGTATTAAAAAACTAAAAGCTCAAAGTCTAAGCTAAGGAAATAAAAATCTAAATTAAAAAATCCAGGTTTACTGTACTAGAAACTTATGAGTAAGCTCATTTATCGATTTTAATTTGTTAAAAGTTCTTCTTTCTAGTTAATTTTATTGGAAAAAATTAGTATGTTAATATTTTTGAAAGTGCCAAGTTTTTCGATTTCCTTTTGTAAACAGGAAAATCTAATGTTCTAATTGTTATTATAGTTTTTTTTTTTTTTTTAACTTCTCCCCTGGGCCGGATCCTGCAGTTAAGTATAACACAGCCCAGGAGAGAGTCCTATATTCTAACGGGCCTCCCAGTCGCGGCCCGCTGGTCGGTCGGATCTTACTTTGCAGCCGCCTCAAATCGCCATAGTAGGATTCACCAGGCCAGGCTATGCCGTCCCTGGATTCCCACTCTGGGAGACGGGACTCGGTCTTTATTCCAACATCTCTAACGGGGACACCCCGAGTGGAGCACCCCCGCAGGTACTCACTCGTGCAAGCACGAGCGAACGGCAGCTCCGCAGAGGGCTGCCCTCATCCCCAAGTCCCCCCATCCTTCTCCTAAAGAACCCTCTTCACGAACCCTGCGATGTTATCAAAATTCTTGGAGCTCCGCAACACGGTGGCGATGATGTTCTCCACGCTGAGTGTCCGGTAATCGCTGAGCAAGCTAGGCGGTATTCATCCCACTGCAGGCACCACAACACAATGTGTGCCGGGGTATCCGGGTCGCCACAGTAAGAGCAATAACTGTAATTGTTATTATAGTTGAATTTTATTAACGTCACACCTACAGTTTTTATTTGTTAGATTCATTAAACAACAGAAACAAAATCGTCCGGAAACAACCAGTTACCTCAGTAATTTACAAATCTCTTCAAAATTATGTTTATTTGTTTATCGTGTTAAATATAATAGGTTTAAAGATTATACTCAGATGGGTAAAATAAAGAAAAACTGACAGTTCAGCTAGAATAATATAAAATATATTATATAAATATATGATTTATTTTTCTAAATCCTTAAAAGTTGCATTTTAAGACTTTTTTTCAAAAAGGTATGAATGTGAGATAGTGTGGATGAAATAATTTAATATTAAACAGATCATTTATACGATTTCTATTACAATAACTTCATTGAGATACAATAACAAACGCAATAATTTTATTATTTAGATAAAAATTGTTTTGACATCATAATAAGTCGTAAATCATAAATGGAAAAATATGAAAACATAAATGTATAAATTCGTCCTATATATTATGCAGAACGCAGCCTTGATTAACTATAGAGTGAAAAACAACAGGTATCAAGGTCTGTTATACGCGAAACAGCTGCCATAAATTATTATTTCTAACCACCACTGTCACCGTCTGAATCGCTTGTGCGAAAACGGGTTCAGTTACCTTAAAACCTATGACAGGATCAGGTTTCAATTCAAACTGCAATTTTTCGTTTTACTATTTTTCCTATTTAAAAGCATCTATTGTTTTTCTTAATTACAAAATATTTTTGACAGTTACGTAAAAATTTTAAAAGTTTTACATGTAATTTCTTTTAACAACCAAGATTTCTCTTTTAATTCATTAAATTGTGTTATGTGAAATGGAAAAATATTTTAGTTAGATAGTTTCACAGGTTCTAAAAAAAAAGTACTGTAATTTTTTTTAGTAGGAACAGGTTAAAGAATAGCTCTGTTGATAATGTTGAGAATGTTAATATATTTATCTTTATAACCCGATACTCTTCATGCATAGAGAAAGGAATCCCACATACAGAAACTAAAATTAAATTTTGACGTATTGTTTTACTTCCTAAGCCTGCTAGCTTATGAGGAGACTCGACTTTATAGTAGACTTACAGCGGTTAAAAGCCGGCGGTTGTGGTTTTGATTAAGTCATTCCTTGTGTATCGTCGTTATTAAATAAAACAGCTCCAGCAAGCTCATCGTATAGTTACAGCCTTTGGTTCCAAGGATTAGTTTTTTAATTATTAAAGTACGAATAGTTGAATTGTTTTATCTAGAGAATAATCAAACATTTTTTAAGAATCAAATCTGAATGTTCAATTCTTTAACATAGAATAAGATTCCAAAAACGTGCCAGCAAGAATCAAAACATTACTTTGGTATTACATACTAAGGAAATACTTAATTCCTAAATGACAAAGTTTAAAGAATGTTCAAATACTATAATTATAGAAATTCGTGCTTATTTACGAAGCTAGGCTGATAAATTTTGCACACTAGCGTGCAACACGGGACAAAAGCTATTATCCAGTTGGGCGTGGCAACACATGATAGCTAAAATCCCCCTCTACAAACCTGCGACAATGCGTTGAAATCCGTTTACCGGTTTGCTTTGAGTAGCAATTAAAATGGAGTCGAGTATGGCCAATATTTCAAAACGGTTAAAACAGCGCGTAGTGATAGAATTTTTAACAGCAGAAAATGTGAATCCTAAGAATATTTTTCATCGTTTAAAAGCTGTTTACGATAGTAAAGATTGGTTTGTCTGGCATTTCTCCCCCCCCCCCCTTAGTTCGCCCTGGAGCATAAGACCGAATGTCCGTGCCACAAACTGCTACTGTGCCTCAATGGCGACCAACATCCTAAATTAGCTCCTAGAGTTTACCTAACTACATGAGCGGAATAAGACTGGTGCCCTAAACCACTCGCATGCGTGTCTCTCCGCTCACTTGTCATATATTACTAAAATGGGTAGGCGCACCCTGTCTACATAGTAAAATGTATGAATTGTCAATAAATAAAATTATTCCGTCAACGACACCAATTCGCTGCCACTCCTAGGTTGCTGAATGCCTGTCCACCATATTATAGCGCTTGGGACTATATTTGGCAGATGGTCAAATATATTTCTCGAGGGTAGCTCCCACAGCAAGCCGTAGGAGTCACATAACCCTTAAATTATTGATGCCGGTTGAACAAAGCAACGGTGTCAAAAAACACCCACACGGTCCGACAATGCGGTTCACACCACATTGACTTGCCGCTTATGAATGGCCAATTTTCCCCTTGACTCTAAGTTCCAGAGTGGTCTGAGTTCTGGTCCACCCCAAGAGCTGGGCAGTCGAACATCATGTGTTCGTTCGACTGGACTTCCCCGCAGACGCACAGATGTTCAGTTGCTAGGCGGAACCGAAACAAATCTTGGTTCAAATTCACATGGTAGGAAAGCACATGGGCTCCCGTTGCCCTTAAAAATGAACTAGAGGCGTACCATCCCCCAAGTCCTGCATGAAACTATACAAGGCCCTATCCTTAGTAGTGGCGTGCCATTCTTGCTGCCAAGCTTCCATCGCGAAGCTGTAAAGCCTCCTCCGCAGGCGGGAGATGGACAACTGTTCGAAATTTAGAACTGGTGCATTGCGATCACCGTTCCGCTCCGGTACAGGTCCGGCTTGAAACCTCATCCCAAATACCTAGGTCTACTACCTCTTCGCAATCTCCACATGGCCGCCCGAACTTTCACCACTAAATCGATCGGGAGAGCCTTTCCCAATACGGTGGTAGCATCGTAGGGGATGAGGTTGTTTTAAAAACACTAGTGCAAACGATTAAGACTGCGCTGGGCACTCCTTAAATTTTGAATAAGTGATCGATTTCTTTCCTACCTATACGCCCAAACAGATGCAGCATAAGAGGTCATTCGAAGACACCTCGGTACACCATAAACAAATGACAGCCCGCAATCCTTTCGAGCGGTAGTGAAACTGTTGACAGGAGTACTGTGAATAGGTGGGGGTTAAAATTTCGCGAATGTTAAGCTGGTAAAGCAACAATTGAGGATGCACCTCACAGCAGAAACCAGTTTCTGTGACTGACGAGAAACATCGAAAGAAGCTGGACGATTTGCTTCAAAGTGACCGGCGAATCACCCAGCAACGCATCGCTATTCAGTTAAGCATACCTAAATAACTAGTAGGCTATAATATCGAGAAACTGGGTTGCCGTAAAATCTGTGCACGACGGGTACCGCGCAAACTCTCTGATGGCTCTCCAAAAACTGAAGTTTGAGCCTACTCCGCATCCCACATACTCGCCGGATTTGTGCGGATCTGTGCGACTTCCACTTCTTCCTCATCTAAAAGGTAATCATTATACACCGACGATGAGGTGAAGGAAGCTGTGGCCACTTGGATCCGAGAAAGACGGCCAGAATTTTTCAGTGACGGAATGCAAAAAAACTTGTTACACGCTGGGAAAAGTTTATTAATGTAAACGAGGATTACATTGGAAAATAAATACCGCATTTTGTAGCTAAGGTATTGTACTTTTATTCATTTTTTTATTTCATTCACTATCTCTTTTCATTCCCATGCTACGTATACATGTGGAAAATTTATCAGCCGTACCTCGTATGTTGAAAGAATGTTGGGTCTATTGTATACATTTCTAAATATTCTATCCCTTCTTAAACCGATTACGGCTGTTGTCAATCAAGTTCCGCTACCTAGAAAAATCGATAAAATCTTTTATCGATTTCAATACCGATAAAATTATATTTTATTATTATCATATATTATTGTTATTATTACAAATAATTCGTTGTATAAATATTATTTGAATCTCACTCATAATCCTAAAATAAATAATCTTACAAAAATGATATTTTTTATCCTACCACGATATTTTTGTTTGTACTCATCACTTTTCCAAACAAATTCTACACCATTCACAGGGAAATAAAAATACTTTTACTGATTTTATGATAATAGCTATATGCTTAATTTTGTTACCCATAATGAAACATTTAAGCGGTCTTTAAACCAACTGCAATTATAACAGACTCAAGGAAAGTTATTTTTCCTCTTTATTAAGTCTCTTGAGAGACTACCACTGAGAGAACGTGAAAACCATCGGATTGGAGCTATTTGAATCATGCTTAGAAAGATCATTTTGTTTGTAATGTATTCAAATTGTGTGTAATTTAATCTTTTAGGTGTTATCCATATTGTTCAACTTGGTCAAACTTTATATCAAATATTTTTTGATATAAATTTTCAAATTATTTTTAACGTTTATGAATACGTGACTTGTTTCAACGAGGTAGTTTTCATAGTAATTTTGGTGATGAGTGAATTGTTTTCATTTTTTTTCTTTATCCTTCTAAAATATTCTACACAGGACAAACAGACGCGCCTTTTAAAAAATTTAACAAGATTGAAATAAATTTCATTGTCTACGGCTTACGTAAAATACCGAAACGGCCAATTTATGGGGAACTTCTTGGTAAGCTAATAAGCACTAGTTCTGTTTATTTTATTTCAAAATAAAAAAGCATTTATTTTAACTTAAATGAATTTCAGTTCTTGAAAAACTTAAACAGTTTCTTGAGGCGACTTAGTTATTGTAATAAAATTCTATAATTTGTACCTCATAATTTTGTTACTTAAAGTTTTATGTTTATTTTAATCAAATTAATAACGAGATGTAGATTTATTTAATTTGCTTTAAGTAGTCATCAGTAAAATTATTCTGAAGTATTTCAAGGTTTGACTGTACGTATGCTTATTTCAATGTCTGTTTTCCTCTTTTCTCATGTAAGGGAAAATACTAATATAATAAATGCACCATTATTAATAAGGTTATATATTTTTTGTCTACTCTGAGCATTAAAATAATTATGCTTAATTATTACTGTGTAATAATAAATTATATCGTATTTGTAGTATTTATCTTCTGATTATAAGTTTTTTTTATGAAAATATCTTTTGCTTACGTGACTATATAAAAAATTTCTATTAAAAAACAATCTCTGAATATGACTCATACATTTACATTTACGTACGTATGTTTACGTTTTATTTGATGTTATGGTTTAAAAACAGACATTACTGTTACATTTTTAATCTAAAACAACAAGAAAAATATTTAGGTTAAGTGGTATTTTTAAAATGCATTAAAATTAAATGAAATGAGACAACCCTTTGGATTAGTTTAAAAATAGTTACAATATTCCTTAACAACCCTTTTCAATCTGAAATATTCTGTTTCTTAACTCGGTTTGTTATTTTTGGAACTACCGTTATGATGATCGTTTAAGTTTGAACCATTGTATGTACGAGCAGAAGGAGTATTTCTCTTTTTTATCATAATAACATGTATTGTGTTTTGTAGCCGAGTGTTGATGTTCTATTAACAATTTGTCGTGGTTCATTCTAATGGCATTGTTTTAAAAAATGTTATAAAATAGATCTTCTGTGTTAAGAGTTTATTTCCACTTTTGTTCTTACTAATTATTATTAAACTAAGAATATATAATGTTCTTCTAGTATGTCCGAGACAAATGAATGATTCTTATATGTTTGGAATTTATTTATTTTATAAATATAATAACAATAATAACCTGTTGATAATTATTTATCTTTTATTATTATATTTTGGATTTGCGTGGTATTTTCTTTTTTAACTTTTACATTCATTTAATATAAATCTAATTACGATAATGGAAGTTAGTTTCGGCAGAATGCATTTTACTTAGTTTTTTAAAACTTAAAGATGAAAATTTTTTGAAAATAAACTAAAAATGGTAATATCATTTGTTTTAATTTTTTTGTTTAACCTCCGGATTCAGTGTTAGGTGATATTGCTTCAGAGAATGAGATGAATGATTTGTAGCGTGTGTGAAAATGCCATGCCTGACCGGAATTCAATCCCGGGACCTCCCGGGGTTGAATTATTATTTTGTATCAGCTGATTATCAAAACATCGAAAACAATGTTCGAAACCTGAAGTAGCTTGCCAATAAATCACTAGCTTTATCTTTCTTTTTAAAACTACGTGAGTAGTATTACTTCAAACTTTTCCCGGGAATAATTTTTAACGGAGCAATTTGTTGAACTTCGACTCTCATAAATTTTTTCTTAAGACTAAAAAAATTGTGACGTTCCTTTTTAAATGTTTGAATCCCTTCCCCCTGCAACCTTCTACGGAGGTTAGATATTGGATAAAACGGTAGTTAAGCCTAATTAAGCGATATAAAAGTTTTAATTGTTCAACTTCAATCTTTAAATTGTTAGGAGGGGTTAAAGTAAATTATAAATACACTATATTTTTCAAATGGTACAAATAATATTAATAAAATTAAAAAGACTACTAATATTCGCTTTTAAACTTATATAAACTACTTTTTATTTTTTGTAAATTATCTTAAGAATAATTTTCCATAAAGTGATAAATATTTTTTTTTTATTTCCTCTAATTTTTCCTTGGCATATTTTACAACCTCATGAATTCAATACAGGAATTAATTTTATAGGATGTACTTAAGGATTAATTTTATCTACCATATCAGCAAAATAAATTAATTTTATAGATGTTATTATTAATGGTATTTGAGAGTTCAATTCATTTAACATTGATATGTACACAAACAGTATAAAATGTTATGTAAAGGATTATTTTTACAAGATTTATTGATAAAAAAAGACAAGTTATAATTAAGAAATGGCAATTTTCCAACTGAAGTCACTTTTAAAAGAGCTTCCAATTAGTAATACTACCTTGTATCGATTGGGGAATTAAAAGAATGGAATGTAAGTTGTTAATAAATTATACGACCGAAACTAACAATTTTATATAGAGACAAAATTTAAACAGTCTGTAACCATTCTTTTAAATTTATAAAAGTTACATCATATTTCATTTTTTCAATGCTGTCATAAGAAAACCCAATTTTAACGGATTTTTCATTATCAAATAATGCGACAAATTATTTATATATTTATAATTATATTTATTATAATTATATTTATATATTTATTATTATTATTATACTTATAATTATTTATATTATTTTTTGCGACAAAAATTTATTGTATCTATTGTTGTGAATTTTCCGCAATATATGTGAATATGTTGTTTAAAATTATAACTAAAATGAAGAAAAAAGATGCAAATAATTGAAAAAATGTACAAAGTATTTATTCATATACCCGGATTCGTTGAAAAGTTATCGAATATAAAACAGAATCATTATTCAAACTTTTATGTGAAAAATACTTTTTTTTTGTTATGAAGGTAATAAAGTATGATGAATCAGCTTCTTCTATCTCGGTAGATAATTTATCATACTACTATAATTCTATACTCTATTTCATTATGTTCATTATATAAACATTTCTAAATCTCAGAAAAAACTATAAAAGTAGTAGACGTAGCTGTTCGTAACCCACCGGGTTGGTGTAATGGTAAACTCGTTATCGTAAATCAGCTGATTTCTAAGTCGAGAGTTCTAAGGTCCAAATCTTAATAAAGGCATTTACTTTTAGACGGATTTGAATACTAGATCGTGGATATCTGCGTTCTTTGGTGGTTGAGTTTCTATTAACCACACATCTCAGGAACGGTCGACCTCAGACTGTACAAGACTACACTTCATTTACATTCATACATATCATCCTCGTTCATACCTTACGGTGGTCTCCGGAGGCTAAATATAAAAAGAATGATAGCTGTTCATATGAAGAGAGGTTGGATTTTCCAAGTATGAGAAAAATGTTTTAGGAATATACATTCCTTATTTGATACTAAATCTAAAAACACAATATTTCCACGCAATGCCTTGTAAAAATACATTTTGCTTGACAATTACCGTTTTTAATCAATATTTACAACCAGCTCATTTTTCTAGTCTCTAGGATTTTGAAAATATTGATATTTAAATTAATTAAGAAAATAATCATTTATTATTTATCTTATAATAATTATCATTATTTATTTATTATAATATTATTATTTATCTTATAATAATAATTATAATCATCAGTAATATTTGATCGAGTAAGTAAAAACATGAATTTAAGTAAAAATTAGCATTTTAATAAATAAGCTGTCATAGTTTCATGTAGTGTTTTATGCAGTTTCAAGAAAATCCACAAGAATATTAATTAAAAAAATAATAATACATTTTCAGAAATGTAAATGTCATACTAATATTAAAAAATTATACTGCATAACATTTATTGGTTATTCAGTTTCAGGAAATGTTGGAAAATATTTCAGGAAATTCCTGAAACTTAATCCAGGAAATGTTGGTTGATTCGTTTTGAAGACATTGAAGCCTTCTTAATAGGTGGCACCAGATCTTCATTTTTCAAGGTTTCTCTTTTGCTATAACACCAAAAATAGATCATCTAATCCAAGCAGTGCCTTCTAAATTAGAAGATTATTTCTTCAGTTGAAAAATAAGACTGAGATGTAATTCAGCTAAATTTGATCCAAATTTTTTAAAATGTCATACAGACATGCGAGCAAACAAACAATTATGTCACAGTAACGAAAAATATCTTTATATAATAACAAAGGGTACAATTCGTAAATGTTATGGTACTGAAACGTTTGATTTTATATTATTACAGACCGTAAAAATGTGGCCCTCAACAACAGGCGACTAGTTCATAACAATTTTATGAAAAATACACATTCATTTCATTTTTTACATTGATAAGAAGCAGAACTTAACGTTTTCATTTCAAATAATTAGTTTTTTCTTGACTTAGATATTTAGCGACTTATTTTGTTTGCCAACGGATATGAGAAAGCAAGGATCACTTTCGTGCTGTCTGATTTTTATGGTTTAGGTTATATTTTTACCTGCTCATAATTTCTAATAACACAACAATAAAAGTAAAAGTGAAATGACAAACCAGAAAATCAAACCATCATTTAGAAATCAAACCAAAAATTTTAATACAAACAAAATGAACATTCGTTACACGAATTCGTCACATATCATATAGGAAGTGATAATATATTCCATTAAGAAATATAATAACAATGAGTACTTAATGTTAAAATAAAACGTAGGTCAGACTTTAAGTTAAAACAAATTTTAGGTAAAATAACACTTTTTTATTTCTTCTAAAAAGCAGTACTGGAACAGAATTTTTTTATTAAGAAAAACTATAATTCCACCTTGATATTCTACAGATTTTAGAATCGTTATTTAAAACCGTTAATTTCATAGAAAATTTGTTGATCTTTACTAGTTCAACATTGCTTAATGTTAGATATTATTATTTTATGTACTGAGATCTTGATTGGTGAGGTATTTATTGAAATTTCATTTGAATTTTATTAGGAAGAACTTATTTCTATCTTAAATAACCTTGCTCCGTCCGTCGGTACGTCACTTTTAACTAAAAAACCACTACATATTATTTTTAAAAACAAGAGATGTGACTATACTTTTGACTACGATCAGTATGTAATAAATCCACTCATTAGAAAATGCTCTTTAATTTGAATTCACTACAACTTAAATATGTATTGCCGATCATAAAAAATATTTTTCTCAGATAGAAGTTAAACAGGTTCAACAAATTAACTAGTGCTGTTCTTTGGATGTCTGGCGCCAGCCATTTTATAGCATAAAAAATAATGCTGTCGCTTCATAATATATTCTGTTTATTTTATATAACTGAAAGAACTTAATTTAATTTAATATTTATACAATTTACACTGTTCGCATAATCCAAAAAATATGTCAAATGTTTGTATATAGTAATTATTTAACCATAATTTTTACTTAAATATGCAATAAAAAGCTATACATAAATATCTAAAATAAATGTTTTTAGTTTTATATTTTATTCGAATGAAGAATTTTACCATCATATGCTATATATACAATTTAAATAACAATAAGTCGTAACCCATTAATACAGAACAGCTTAATATAAATCGTAACACTAATCACTTCTCAGAAAAGACTGTAATTTTTATTCTGATTACTTTCTCTTATTTTCTGTTTTGAAGGCAACAGAAAATAGGATTTCAGGTAATACAGAAATAGAATGAATTGATACAAACACAAAACGATTTTTTCTATAAATAAAATGTACAATCATGAAATTAGTTTTCGTTTGTTTCTCTTCTTTTTTTTACTTCCTTATACGAAGTAAAGAAATTATTGTAATCACGAAAAATTTAGATTTTCACATTTTAACGGAAATATCTATTTTGACAACCCAAAAATCCATTTTGACCAGTTTCGGTGTGACATCTGTACGTACGTACATATGTATCTCTTCTTTCTGACTTTTTCTTATGTACTTTTCATTTAAAAAAATGTGTTTATGTAATTTAATAGGCGTACAAGGAAGTCATGTTTTGCACACATCAGATTTTTTATTAAAATAACTTGTGTACGTACGATGTAACTAATTTTTTCGATTAAAATATTTAAACTAATTTTTCCGAAATTAAAGTATAGAGCCGAAATTTATAAACAGGTTGCTTTTCAGCTGAAATCCCACAGTATATGTACAGTACAACCTAAACCACTTATAAATAGAAGTGCTTTTAATGTTATCTAAATTAAAAAAAAAAAAACAAAAAAATTATCACTCGTAGGCTGAGAGTTTGCTATTTTTCATTACCAAAACATATTCATGTGACATATGTTTAGATATGATTATATATTATCGTTTTACTTTAAAATATGGTGTCGCATGTTATAGTTAATATTGAAAATAAAAAATTAAAATAAAATATTTGATAAATAGATAAACATAAATTATTTTCATTTTTGTAGTAAAGTTGTAATATACATAAAATTATTATTCCCAGGAGAAATTCATTAAAATTGTTCAGTGTTTTGTTTTAAATTTGGTCCATTACATTATGCGTTATTACGTCTTGTATTCGCATTTTACGACTTCATTCGTTTGTAGTGTTGTTATTAGACTGAGAAACTTGTTTTTTATTAATAGTCGTAATCCATTCCTTTAATACCAACCATTAAATTGAGTAGGATTTTTTCATTCATATTTTAATTAAACTTACCAAGACTGTAAAAATAATAATTAGTTTACGCTAACGTAGGACAAATACATAACGAGAGGAAAAGTTGCAAATAATTTTTAGCACAGAAGACGCTGAGTTCAAGTAACTAGGTATTTTTTACCAGTTCAAATATCAGCAAAATATTGCACAAGGGGGTGAAAACGGTTCAAATGGATATCAAACAAAGTTAAGATGAATGAGTCTGAATTAATTTCAACTCAACAGCGATTCAACTTGAAAATTTTAATAATTCTGTACGTTTGTAAATTAAATTTAAAAATATTAAATAGTACTTTTAAAGTCATTGCTACTTAACTTTTTATTACTTCAATGTGGAAAATAAATCAAGTATTATTTTTGTCATAATTAACTTAAACATATCTAACTTAATTGTATTTATAAAACATATTTAAGAAAATATATTTCATATTTTACACCGTACCGTAATTTTTCAGAAAACTTAATATTGCTTGCTATGACGTTTAAGTTGAATAGGTTATAATTATTTTCATAAACCAAAAAAAAAAAACATACTCTACTAGATAATATATATGGTAAATATGAGACAATACGATATGTAAGGGTATATAATAACTTTACATCTATTCCTTTAGAAGACAATAAGGAGTCCTACAACCGTAAGCAGTTGGTTACGGCCCGACAGCAGCGCGGCAGCTGCTCTTCTCAACTATCGCCGGTTTTACCAAGACTTAATACTTTCATATTAAGAGTTAGGGAAAAAATTCTAAGTAATCTTATTTGCAATTGACTTGAAGTTAATTTAGCACACTAAACATCCTTCCAATTTTCTGAAGTCTGATTTTACACGTTACCAATAGAACAGTAGTTCAGCCAACGTTGTGTACAGTATCTTCTCGTGTAAATATTTTTTAGAGATTCATGTTCTTTCTTTTTCTGTTTATCCACCGTAAGATATTACTCCAGAGGATGAATGAAGATTCATCCTCTTGAGACTTGTACAATCTCAGGTTGGCCATTTCTGAGATGTGTGGTTAATTGAAACCCAACAAACAAAAAACAACGGTATCCACGATCTAGTATATAAATCCGTATAAAAGTAACTGTCATTACTTGGATTTGAACCTTAAAACTCTTGCTTTGAAATCAGCTGATCTACGATGAGATACATGTTACGTAATATATTTTCTTTAAAGATTTATATTTACCTTCTAACTAAGCAGAATTTAGATTTTCTTTTATTTAATATAAAAGCCAAGCCAATATAAAAGCCTACCGAGAATAAAACACTCCAGTTATAAGAACTGAAGGATTTAAAATCTATTACCTCGATGTCACTATTACGCATCAAAGTTTAGAAAGCTCAGTTTACACACAGGATGGGGACGGACTGTTGAATTGGCAATTGAACTTTTGTTACGTATGACGTTTTCCATTGCGGTATATTGTTCCTTCTGTTATAAAATTAGCAATGTTAATACTCAGTCATTCCATGCAGAACTACTGCACATCTACTTGTGTTTATTTATAAAGTGACCATGAATATTAAGCTTTCTTCCGTTGGTCTAGCTGACTTCGATCTCGTATTATTGAATGAAATTGAATGGTCTGAAAGCTACATTCTTCAAAACTGGCAGGACTCATTTTCGAAAATTGAAAGAATATTTTAATGTGCCAAATTAAATTGCTTTATAAGAATAAAAGTGACCTTGCAGTCACTAATTGCAAATAAGATGAATAATATTTTTCCCCTTACGCTTAAAATAAAAGTGTACTACAACGGAGTCAGAGAACCACTCCGGAAGCGTATCTAGTGATATATCTAAAATGCTAAATCACAAGTTATAGCCATATAGCCAACTAGCATTTTTTTTTGTATATAAATGTACCCCACCAATCAGTAAACATTCTTGACTATCGTATGACTTGTTCAACTACCAGCCGACAGTCTCACAGCTCAAAATTATATACCTTTACTGGTCATAATACTTCTTCAGAAACTGCTAAGCAAACATTTTGAGAGTTCAATATAAATCAATTGGTTTTCCTACGATTCCTTGATAAATTTTAGGCAATACAATTTAGTTTACGAGTCTTGTTTCCTTAAAACTTCCATACGACAATCATTTGTGAGAAATTAGGGTCGACTTGCTTGTTATAGGTTCAATTCTACGTTTTTATTTTACAAACAATAAGTTAGTCCTAGCATAGAAGGTTAGTTGTTATGAATAGATTTTATTGTCTATAAAAATACCCATACTGCTGACCGTTATTTTTTTTCTAGAAAAGTTGTATTAACATTTATCGTATTTCCTTTTCGGGTAAGAGATTCATTACTATGAAAAACCTTTCTAGTATTGTCCAAATTACTGCAAAAATCAACAGAAATTTTATAACTTGTTTTTTCTTTCCCTTTTATTTACAAAGCGTACGTAAATTATTGGGAAGTAAATTTCCTCTAGGTCTATTTGGATAGCCCTATATGTAGTATCTTTACACTACATTATTTCTACGAGATTTTAGAAAGTTTCCTATATATATATATATATATTAGTTCACACTTGCACTTCTATAAACAGATAAATTCTTTTCTACATTATCATATTTAATAGCCACAAATCAAAAAATATATATATTTCGATAACGCCAGGATAATCCAAATCCATTCCACTATTACACTAGGACTAGCCAATGTACGAGCTTGTGACGTCATGACTATTACTACTCGGCCTGAAAATATCAACTCGGCGTATCAAATCGAAAATTTATTATCATATTGTACGCGGTAATAACTATCATATTTACTTTACTAATTATAAACAATACGCATTTAATTCTTTTATAACCTTTATTTGTACTAAATTATTCATTTTTTATAATAAAGAATAGCTTACTTGAATTTTCTTCATACATCTAATTGAAACCTCTAGCAAACTCACCACCCTCGCTAAACGAATCACTACAATTATCAAATTCATTCTCACTTTCACTATCAGGTCTACATCTATAATATAACGTTCTGTCATTTCATCTATGAGTGGTTCCAGTTTTTCACACTCTTTTTCAACATTTTTTTTACTTTTTCAGAATAGGGTTTCCAGTCATTTTCATTCATGGAATTAATTTTCTCCGTAGTTAATTTTTCATAATTTGTGAAAGAAAATGTTGTGTTAATACTTGCCACATGTCTTTTTACGGCTCACCATATCATTTCGATGAGATTCAAATCAGGATGGTGCGGTGGAGTCAGAACACGATGCCCAAGTTTTTTTCAAAAGTTCACGAAAGTGATATTTTTGAACTTTAGTTTTAAGTAACTTTACTAATTCATATAACTGTGGTTTCAGCATTTTTGAACCGTACGGAATATGGCTTTTCTCCAGCCAATCGGTCATACCTTTTCTTCTGGAGTTAGAATTTGGCGCTTTATCAATGCCTGTATTGTGATAAGGGGCGTTATTAACAACTATTACTGACATTGGTGGAAGATTTGGAATCAATTATTCAAGCGCCCATTTCATGAAATTGTCTGTATTTATGTTGTCATGGTAGTCGCCACTTTACGTACTGGCTTTCCAAATTAGTAATGCGTACGGAATAAAACCGATTTCTCCTCCAGCATGAATTACTATTAAACGATCACCTTTATTAATCGGCACATGAAAACCCTCAACAATACCATCAGACCACAACAATGTGAACAATACGAACTTAAAACGTACGTTTCATCCAAATAAACAATTGTACCATTGCTTTGTCTGTACTTAGCCATTGCCTTAAAATGATCAATTTTCTTCCACCTGATATCGGATTTCTCAATTAAAAGTTTTCTGTTATTTTCATTTTTACGTCATTTGAAGCCTAAATCTTACAAAATAAGAGGTAAAGTTGACTACGAATTACGGATCTAAATATAATCGTGACAAAGACATCATTTTTAACTGCATGAATAAATTTTTATTGGCCTGTACATAATACCAATCAGAGTATTAGTCATTGGTTAAGGAATTGTAATTGTTTACAATATGGAGTCATTAAGCATTTTTATACATGTAATCAACTCAAGTGGAAAGAATTGAACACACAACAACATAAATGTATTGTTTGAGCGCCCGTATTGTTTTTAAGTCGAAAAATGAAATAAAAATAATGTTTTGGAAAACAATAATATAATGAGATCTCAGTACGTGACGTCACAAGCTGGTAGATTCGCTGGGGCAACTATACAGATCCCTGCGTTTAGTAATAAACAACTCTACTGACAGAAAGAAGAAAATTAGCAAAGTCGTTTGCTCTCTTGGATCTTATACAAATTATATTCTTTATCTATTTTATCAATTTACCTTCTTTTTTTCTGAATTTATATATACCGTTTATTTATGTAGGAATAACAATTAAATTTTCATTCACATGTTTAAAATTTTAGTTTCAAAGAGAACTTTTTGGCACTATTGCAACATTCGAAAATGAAAATGTCAATACTGAACAATCCTGGTATCACTATTACTGGTTCAGAAATTCACTCTTCACGTTTGTATAAATTACCAATCTGTTTCAATCTCAAGAAGTTTTTAATTTGGTCTACCAAATTAAATTACGTCTATAATTTAATTTAAAAGAGAGAATCGAAATTTTAGGGATTTTGTTTATAGTTATGAGTAAAAAATTTATTAAAAAAGTAATATTTCTTCTGAAAAAGAAACTCTTTTGATTTATTTTTAAACAAATTGATAGGAAGATCTTCTAAATTGGCCTGTAATTTATTAGAAATTGCAACAAAGACATTATTAAGTTTCTTTCTCATTGGCTGAAGCGCTATGGACGCCAAATAATGATCCGACAGACCATTTTCGGAAACTAAGAAAACTCGTTTTGTATTTTTTTAGAAACCTTGAGAACAATGTTATTCAGTAATTAACACGGGAATGTACAACGTATATTAATTAAATACTATCACTAGTACACTTAATTGTATATAACTAACTTAAAATGTTAGATGAATTTTATTTTGGTAAACTTGTAAAGATAGCTGTTTGGGGATATTTTATTTTGTGGATGTGATAACAAAACTGTTGTTCTAATTGTAATTGAAAGGAGGTTCTATCCAGTAAGTATCTAGAGAAGCCAGTTCCCGTAACTTCAAAATATGGCCTGTTGAATAAAATGTTTTGATCAGAAATTTTAATATATCTATTCTGTACTTAATAATCATCTTCTTTTGTTTTGTGTTTAACTGAATAAATATTTTAATTAAAACTTGTTAATTTGGTATCCTTAAATTAAATACAAAAAACAATGTAACTCAAAAGCCGTTATGATGAAAGTATTTCAGAACTTATACGGAGCCCGTGAACCAAAGCTTTACATTAATTAATCTATTGTTTTTTTACAACGGTATATTATTGTCTATTAACAAAACATTAGTGGTAAGATATTTTTTATTTATCACTGACGATGTTCATGTGAGATCAGTTGGTTTTACGATGAAAAAAATTAATAATAATATTCTTTTTTCCATTTACTTCTGGAATAGTTGTTCCAAATCTTCAGTAATATCTGTTGAAAATAGATTGTATATAAGAATATTTTTAATCTACGAGTACATACCTGTTTAATTCAGCGATCATATCATCAGATGTAACGTGAAAGCATAATAGTCGTACTGATTTAATTTATTGCGATCAGCGAGTGGTATATGAAAAGAGGAATTACGTTAAATGAAATGACGAAGTATTATTTCTTCGGTTAGATATTATTGCTTGAGTCTAACCGAAAGTTTTTTTACATCTTGTACGAACAGTACACGCAGAACCGGTTACCAGAAGCTAGCGCACGCACGAGGCATAGAGCTACTTGTTGTCCGTTCACGGTCAACTTGAGCATGCAGCAAGCACTAAGCGAACAGAACAGCTGCTTATCTATCAAATCATCTCTTCCCACACTAAACTATAGTGTAGGTGGACAATCGAATTGCACAGTATAGAGCAACCAGTTGCTGTTGGTTCTCATTACTGATTTAACGATAGCACTTTACACCCTCTCTCAATTTTTTTCTATTTTTCTCTAAAATGACTGTTTTTTTCTTGTACTTACATTGATATCGTTATATTATCGTAATAATATCTGAATTTTTACTGATATTCATGATTATCATTTCAAAACCACAACATCGTAAAATAATTTTATAGACATTAATAAGCATATTCATTTCTCAAATTTTAATATTCTTTTGATCTGAAAATTTACCGAAAATGAGGAAAACGAAAATTTACCCAAAATGTAGAGAAAAGAATTGTGAAGAAATATAAGAATAAGAAGAAATAAGAAATATAAGAATAGCGAAGTGAGAGACTTCATGTGCTATAAACAGAGATTTTCCTGCGTACTTTTGCTGTATTTTTCATTATTTCGGTGGACAGTACATCGTAAAAATCGAGTGTAATTCAAAATTATGCATAAATTTGAACGATTAAAATCAATTTGATCATTGTTACTTGTTATATAAAGTTAGATATCTACTATTTACTTTGCATAGATATAATTTGATAACACGTACACTTTAGATCTGTGATTTAATAAACAAAACAATTAACATATTCCCGCTGGCTTTCATCGGTGTATTAAACCTCCTTGTTGAATTATTTTTTTTGTTTTTAACTCGCTTAAGTATACTAGTTATCAACATATGTCTTGGGATAAAAAAATGTTTGAAAAACCAGACCACGCACTAGTGCGTGGTGCGTACGGGAGACGAAAATGTACTGGATTTATACCGGTCGCGCTGACCACTCACTCTTACTTGTTCATGCGGGCAATTTATGTTAACTAATTTTCTAGTTTTTTAATTAGATAAAAATAACTTATTTCTTCGTTTTATGAAAAAAGAAAGATCTATATTTTCTGGATTTTATTTATAAAATGTCTGTTAAATTTACCTGCAATAAATCCTAATTTTATTTCGTATATCAATAATTGATTTTACTTTGTTATTTTACTTTTGTTTCAGTTAAATTAATCTGCAGTTTATCATCTGAACTTGTTTACGACCTGAAAATTAGTTTTTACGTAAATTCCTCTGAACATTTTAGAATAGATTTGACAAACAAGTAAAGTAAACGTTTTAAACTCGTAATGAAATATAATAATATACTGTATATTTTAACGTTTTTATTTAAAAGAATTATAATACAATTATAAATATTTATGTAACATACATTTTATTCTAAAGGATATAAATAATCGCTAAAAAGTATTAATTTAAAATGAAAAGTATAGAAATAAAAGTAATGCATAATAGTCTAATACTAACTGAAATACAAAAAATTTATTAACTAGATTTATTTATTATAAATCTGTTCTCATTCAAAAGTGATGAAAGTTCACGAAATTTTTAAATTCTATTAAATAAAGTGCACAATTAATGTGTCAACGAACGAACTGCACAGTAACAAAATATAAAGTTTCTGATGCGTTACCATACGATACTTTTTTTTTTTTACTGACCTTTTTTAACCACACCAGATCAACCGGTAAAACCTAAAAGACGTTACCTCGATTGACCTAATGTGACGCGGAGAAGACTCGAAGAAGATTAACCGCCACCTTCAGCACTGCCCGCCCTTCGGACAGTGCTGAACCCGGACAACTTCGGACAGTTGGGGTCCCAACTGTTTCCTTGGGGCAACACAACCTCCGCTTGTGGTTGTCGTGAAGCCCCTCCCCAGAAGGGCTACCCTCCTTGTCACTACTTCTAGTCAGGGTCCGAGTATGCCCCATGCATACCCCTGACCTTCGCGCGCCTGCCCCTCAAACCTCGAGGGTTTGAGGGGCAGGCGCGCATGATAAGAAGGTCTTCTTGCTATCATACGATACCTAGTCAACAGTAACATACTGACCCCCATCAGTAGAGATAGACTATCTCTACGAGATTATATCGCTGCATGTATTCATAGACCAGGCGCCTTCAAGTACTTAGCAATGAGTGTGTGAACAAACAGTACATCTACTTATCTCAGTAATATTTTCTACTATCAGATAGAAATTCCCTTTAGATCAGATCTTTACTCGTCATCCCCGTTTTCAACTTTATCTTAACGCTGATTGATCCTACTCCTAAACCAATGCTTGAATTTTTTAGGGCTGAGATTTCCCCTGAATTGTGTTGGGAGGAAAGTTTAATTGCGGTATGAGATTATTGGACTGTAATGTAGTAGACAAATATGAATTTTTTATTTAACTGCTTTAGATCAAGCTATCGAATTCTAAAAAGCATTCATCTTTTAAAAATGCATCTTAACAATTAACTTCAACAAAAGGCTTGGTCAGAACTCATTGGGCTTATAATTTACTTAATCTGCAGCAGTGAGTTGCAGATAAGCTTCAGTGAGCTGCATTCGCAACTACGAATAAACTACCCTTAAACAGGATTTATAATTTACAATCGAATATTAGTAATGTTAACCGATTAAAAAGGAAGAGATATAAACAAAGACAATCCAATATATCTAAAGATATATAGAAACAATCAACAAAAATCCGTATTATTTAATCGTAATTAATTCAATTATATCTACTGAAAGTAGATTCTACAGTGTGATCATTTTATCGCCCACATCCTGATACTATACACTATAATTTCACAACTATAATTCAGATACTAACATTTGATTTAATTCATGGAATATAGTTATGCAACTGGTAATGTCTTACAGCAAGAGTTGGAAATGACCACCATTTTCCTAAAGGCAGGTCCGAACGTCCGAACCCTTCGCACCATGTTCTTTGACACCCTTCGTAGAATATCGGTGCAAATAGAATTCATCTTTGCAGTAATGGTTCGCTCCAGGTCTTGTAGAGTATGTGGGTTTGCTCGATATACACGTCCTTTCAAAAAAAAAACCCAGAGAAAGAAGTATGATAACGATATGTCAGGGAACGAGGGGGCCACAAATCTTTTGAAATCATGCTATTTCCTCCAAAAATTCCATTGTGTTTTTGGGTGTATGGCACGTTGCAGGTAACAGTATCCATCAGGTTGGAGAAGAGCTACAAATTGCATAATTATATCCTGGTATGCCTGACTACCAAGGGTTTCGTAAAAAAAATTGGCCCACTAATCGTCGTCAGGAAATTGCAATTCAAACCCTTACCATCTGTAGGTGCAACGGCGATTCATGTAAGATGTAAGGATTTTGAGTTGACAGTATCTGTTGTTCTGACTACTGATGTTACCCCAAAGGTAAAATTACGCCTCGTCACTAAAAAACACATTATCCAGTATGCCCACCCCATTACTTTACAACTGGTTGGAAAGTAAACACTGGCAGTACCTTATTCTTTTAACAATGCCTGGGAATTTCAGTTCCTATACTCATTGAATTCGGTATGCATGTAGACCTAACTACTTTGTGGCCTTTTGTGCATTCCCGTACGGTATATCTGTCTGCGATGATAATTTACGCAAACTATTCCTTAGAGACTGTTCAAGTAATGCATGTAGTACACGATAAAATGATCGCACTGTACAAATCACATTTTAATGAATTAATTATGAACAAAGATATATACAAAAAAAGATATATATAAAGAATATTAACAAAGAGTGTATAATTTTGCTAAATAATAAAATTATTTTAATTTTTCTGATTTATTTCTTTCCCGTTACACCTTCTCCTGTGTTAAAAAAGGATGAAATCCTTTCGGTAAAGCTGAACTACGTTTACTTGTTAAATTAATATGCTGCTTCTCTGGGTTCAAAAAAAAATACATTAACGTACGCTTTTCCTAAAGGATACTAAAACTTTTATCCCGGTCATGGCGGAACTATGTCCTTCTAAACGACATACGTAAGAAACAAAGAAGATTTAAACTGAAAATTTAATTGCTAGGATTTTGTCTTCCAATATTATATATAGTTTTTATTTTATTTTAACCGGTAAATTTTACAAATATAATCAGATAGAAATTAGTGTTAAAAAAATGACATTGTAGATAAATCTTTAAGAATGGTTTAAAATTTTATAAATTAAATTTTTATTTTTAATTTTATCAGTCATAAAAATCTGTATATGTAAATTTATTGCAAATTACTATTTAAATTTTATTATTTTTTATATTTATCCTACAAACACTGTAGTAGGTTCCTTTTTAATAATTAAATAAAAGAAATATATACTCACCGTAGTTTTGCCTGAATATTTTTTTATAAAAGCAATCAGTACCGTGTTACCAGCATTGGCACGAGTAAGTTAAATATCTGTTACGAGTACGCTCGGTCAAATATATATGCGTTCACAGTTTTATCTGTATCTTTTTCATGAAAAATGATTCTGATTCTGACCATATCATTAACCCGATTGCAACAGGATAATAACATATAGATAACTGAACACAGCTTAGCGGTAAATCGGTAGCAAAATTACAACTTCTGTAGCAAGTCAGCTACAGATCCTTAACGAAATAAACTTTTATTTAAATGTGTATAAAAGAGTTTACTCTTCGGAAAAAAGCTGATATTGGAGAAAGCTGATATTACATTTTCAGCTTTAAAAAAAGCTGATATTACGTAGAAGCATCTTTAATTTTCAAATTAAGTCACATGGTGAGCAAAAATTCTCTACATAATTAATAAAATAACTTTTGTTAAACCTTGATAATTAAAAATAAGTTTCTAAATATGATTTTAATACAAACAAAGATATACACCGTAACCAGTGGCGGTTTTTAGGTAGAATTAGTGGGGTGCTGCTCAAGAAAATTTTTTTCTGAGCCTTTTCAAGGTCATGGTTAAAGTTTTCTGTAAAATAAAAGAACCGAAAAAATGAATTAAATAGAGTAACTGGAAGCAGGATAATAATCGAATTCTACACTTTATCACATTCAACAATATGGTAGACGGTTTTTAAGCACAATCTGCTTAAAAATCGTATTCGGTTTAACCGAATAAATAATGAAATGTCAGTACAGATAATATTTATTAGTATTATTTGATAATAACTTAATAAAATGTCCGCTTAAAAACACTGTAGTCCAATGGTGCTTAATTTAAATTTCTATGTGCACAGAAACAAATAAATAATTAGTTTTTATTGATTACCTTCTCTTTCGCCCTTCCAGCGTATTTTTGGACAGATTTGACAATCAAAGAGCCCTTGCTTTCCGTCATCTTCTGATGACTATTGAAAAAACAACTAAACCAGTTTCATATTCCTTCCACCGACTAAACTAGAAAAGGGAACGAACAAGGAACGTTCCAAACACCCGCTGAGTAAAAAAAAACTACCTTCCACCAGCACGCCAAGGTTGGCACTGTGTGAGCGACAGTACTCTCTCTCCCTCGTAGTTTCGCGTGCAGCTTCTTATGTGCGCATGCGCACAACAGCCGAACACCACCCCGCTGGAACTGTTAAGCGCACAATTCTATACAAAGATTTTTATATCTTTTTCATAAACTGGGATTGGCTTTTCTTTCTTTTTCCTGTTTAGCCTCCGGTAACTACCGTTTAGATAATTCTTCAGAAGATGAATGAGGATGATATGTATGAGTGTAAATGAAGTGTAGTCTTGTACATTCTCAGTTCGACCATTCCTGAGATGTGTGGTTAATTGAAACCCAACCACCAAAGAACACCGGTATCCACGATTTAGTATTCAAATCCATGTAAAAATATCTCGCTTTACTAGGACTTGAACGCTGTAACTTTCGACTTCCAAATCAGCTGATTTGGGAAGACGCGTTAACCACTAGACCAACCCGGTGGGTTAAACTGGGATTGGCTACTTACGTTAAGCTTAACGATTATAAATTGTATAAGTGTAATGAAAGAATTGAAGAAAAAAGT
Organism: Lycorma delicatula; assembly: GCF_047948215.1. Classification (NCBI taxonomy): domain Eukaryota; kingdom Metazoa; phylum Arthropoda; class Insecta; order Hemiptera; family Fulgoridae; genus Lycorma; species Lycorma delicatula. Next base: position 189,410,988 of record NC_134457.1, on the reverse strand, counting down.
CTCATTATATTAAATGTTGTCGATAATATCAAGTGGAAATAGGAGGTTCTGCAGTTCCACAGTGCCTATACACGTACCGCCATTGACCGTAATCCAACTTTGGTAATAATTACATTGTACAAGAAAGTATTTAATTTTGAATTGATAATGGATATACCAGAATTAAAGATAATGCTTTTGACAAACCTTATTAAAAGTGTAGTTTTCATCCGTGAAAAAAAAAACAGGATTAATATATGATATTTCTGACCTGATGTAGATTAAATCAAGGTTATGTTCTTTATAGAATTATTAAAAAGAAAACGAAATAGTCAAATTATTATTGAATAAATTGAAAGCATATTGAAAAAATTGATTTGAAAAACATCAATAACGCGTCAAATATCTGAGGTTTTTTTTTTTATTTTTTTTTACATATAAAATAATGTTATAATTCCGAGAACGTGAAGAAATTTATTTACTCTTTTGAAAGAAAAAGATGGAGCGTTTTAAAAATCTATATTTAAGTAATAAAAATCAATAAAAACATTGTAGTAAAGTGAAATGACATTCTCATGTGTGTATATGGAATATAGTTAAATTTATATTTATATTTTAACCGCACTTTTTTTTATGTAAGTATATTTTTATTTGCCGAAAGATAATAAATAATGTTATTTCACCTAAAAAAGATTTTTGCATGAAAACACTGTCGTAAATCAATATTCTATTTCTTTTTTTATTTGGTTTTTGACTAAAATTCTATATATATTTTTCTTTTTTGTTTCTGGAACATTAAGGGAAGGTAAATTCAAGGTAAATTGCCAGGGTCTTAATATTAAACATGAAGATATTCATTTATTAAAAAATTATCCCTCATAAATTAATAATAATAGTTATAAAAGAATCATTTTCTGTAACAAAGCTTTACATAATTATTAGTTACACGGTGAAGGCAAAACGAGCGTTATTTACTTTTTAAATTTGTGTTTTTATTGTTTTTATTTATTGTTCTTACACTCAGCAGCGCAATCGTTTAAAAGTAGTAGAAAATTTATAATTTTTTTATCTATGTATTAGAATAATAATAGTATTATTCAAACCTGCTTCAATCATATTGTTGATAGTGTTAAATTTGACTAGAAGGAAGGTTTAATGATATTATATCAATTAAACAAGGATATTACATTTCCATTTCTATAAAGGAAGATAATTAATATACCTGTATTATTATTACATGTCCTATTAATTTAACAGAGACCGCCGCCGTTCTCTAATAGTATATAATATCTTCCGTGTAAACCTGATGATTAAAATAATATCCTCTTTTGATTATTTTTATTTATTTTATCATCTTATTCACTTTCACTGTTTGGCTGTAATTAAAGATAAATAGTAACAATGAAGACAATCGATTCAGTGCTGGTGTTTAAAAAACTAATAGCTAAAAAAATTCTCTTATAAAAATAATAGTTGTTATTTTATTTCAAATGTAAATTTAATTTAACAAAATATTTTACTTGGTTTATGGGTAAGGGTACAGTTTGTAGATCTCTCAAAGGAAATGATTCATCCAAGCATTTGGCCTAATAATACGTTTTTACTTCTCATTTAGATACCGACCAGTATTTGCTGAAAAAAAGGATATTTCAATGATTTAAATAATAGTCTATTAACAGTTAAAATTATTTTAAACATGACTCTTTCCTTTCTTAGTATTTTTTTTTATATGCTCCTCTAAAATAAACTACTGATCTCTTATGGGGCCTCCCAAAAATTTCCTAAGAGTTGAATTACGATATTTAATTTCCCCAGAACGTAAATTCTATCTAAATTTAAAATCCTCTCCAATATTACATTATTATATTAATTCTGTAATATTTACTTCGAAAAATAATTAAAGACTAATAAGTAAAGAAATATTAAAAAAAAACTAATATTTTTGGATTTTCAGATGCTTATTGTTTACTGAATTTTAATCATTTGATTAATCTATATTATTCTTTTCTTTTTTTTCAGTAAATAAAAATTTTCTGCTAATTATGGAAATAATAAGTACAATAAAAAAAAAGTTTAATCTTTTATTTATTTTGCTTTTTCTATTTTAATACAAACAAACGTAAGACAAGAGCCATTGCATTGGAAGTGATTTTTTTTTTTTAATAATAACAACTCAATTTTTAATAAAAAAAAAAACAATAGATATTCTTGTGATATTAGTGTATCATTACTTATATTTTAAATAGGAATCTTTATAGATCAATTTAATAAAATTTACAACGAATAAACACGTAGACCTATTCGTATTAAAAAAAACATGTCTGATATTTTATTAATAATCCTTATTTTTTTAATAAAAATATACCTAGGAATTTTATTAGTATTTTAATATAAAAAATATTTAAAATACCAAATTTGTTTCTATTTTTTTACCGCTAGCAAAAAATTTATTCGTCCCTTGTCGAAATTGAATTCTGTTTAATATTTCTTTTGAAAGAAAAAATTAAAAACGCAAATAAACATTATATCAAATTAAATAAAACGAATTTATACCTAACTGGACCTTTTATCTAAATTTACAAGTCATAATGAAACCATATTTAATTTTTCTGAAAATTTTTAAAGTGAAAATCAAAGACGAATACGTGCTTTCAAAATTAGATCCAAAATTTCAGTATTCTTCTGCAACGCCTCACTCATTTAAATAATCACTGTTCTTTTATTTTCTTTTTCTTTTTTTTAAGTCAGTAATTCGTCGATGTAGAAAGCTACTCTTCATGAAAAAAATGGAATATATTTATTACATATGATTAAATGATTATTCAAGAAAAAATAAAACTGTACCTCAACCATAGGAAGGGTAATAGGAAGGTTACCCACACTTCTTAAACCGAGAATTTCATTTGCCCAACTGCAGACTTCTGCAGGCATATTCAAGACACAACATTATGAGACATAATTTAAGACATAACTTATGAGATATTGTTAAACAAATTGAAATAAAATAAATAGATTTCATCTTCATCATTATATAGTTATCTGATGATTATGGTGCAAGCAGATTCCATGCACCGTGTCTTTTATATTCTCCTCTAAGTAAGAGTAAGGAGTCAGATGCGAGGACAGAATAGCCTGAGAAAGTCCTAAATATTCCAGCTGCTAGGTAATGAATTAGACCGATGAGCCCGGGGGGATGGACAGCCTCCTGCGGAGCCACATTTCGTCAGCGTTTGCGTGGATCGGCTACGGTGATGCTGCACGAGGACTCTCAAACCCATGAGCCTGAAGGCTCCCTCCGGGGCTGAGAGTGCTTCATTGTGGCCCGGCACCGGTGGGGAGAAGTGATGAGATAGGAGTTTTAGTCGGTAGTGTGCAGGTATACGCTCTTAACAACATCTAGCGGAACCTGTGCGAGTCCGACACTGCCCCATTTATGAGGCGTGCGTAAATAGCACTTCTCCGACTCATCAATAAAAAAAAAAGTTGAGATTCATGTTTCTCAACAATTTTTTTCCACATAAGCTTGAACCTTGTGCGTGGGATATGGAAATGGAATTTTGTAGTGTATGGAAATTCCATGCCTAACCGGAATTCGAACCCGGGACCCCCGGATGAAAGACAGAACGCTACGGAGACCGGCACGAGTAGCACACCGGCCACTAGGTTAATCAAAATTTTATGATTTGAAAACATCTAATGGCAGTTTTTTATTTGTTAAAAAAAAGTATATATTAGAAGATGTAAGGAGGCTTGTCATTTGCTGTAAAGTTTCTCAGCTCCAGATTTGTATTTTCATCTAACCACAGGATAGAAAAGGAAGTCCTTGGTTGGACCATAACCACTTTCTAAACAAGTCACAAAAGTACGAAGAATCCCATATCTCTTATATTTTTGTTCTCAGATTGAATCAACACATCTAGCGAGTATTTAGCCGAAAATCAGAAATGCTATCGGTGATTAAGAGATGAAAGATAAAAAAAAGGGATAATATAAAAAGAGACCACCAGCAGTACCGCAAAACAAGACAAATAATTCCATCGAAAACGTAAGTACATAAAGTCCTTCCAGGCAACTGGTATTAGATATCTTGCCACAATAGTAGAAAATCAAACCATTTTTACCAAAAATGGAATTTGCAAATTACTGAATAAATAATTTACAGTGAATATTTCTCCAACAAATTTATTTTCCTTTCATGGGCAAAAAAATGCAGGCATCTAAAAATTCAGGCTTCTTTAAGGAAAAACTTATAAGACTCTTATCCTTTGGGTGGCGTGAGAAATATCCACTTGAATATCAAAATGTTCAGCCTCCACATTATTTTTTTTCTAGATACCTACCGAATACAATTAGTGCAACATTTTATTATTTAATTCCATCAATAAATCAATTTACAATCATTAAACGAGTATTTGTTTTACACAATAATTTTGAGTCAAGATATTAAAGTAATAATAAAGATATAAAGTTAGATAAGAGGAAAAGGTATTTTACATATATATTTCATTTACTACTTTTATATCTTCATTATCTATAAGTTGAGTTTTTAACATCACCAGTATTATTCTTCTCTCTCTTCTTCATTATTTATTATTATTATTGTTATTATTATTATTATCACGCTTCATATTCTTCTTCTGATCTAACTCTTCTTTGCCCTCTCTCTATCTTATAATCAGATTTCTCTGTCATAATCTGATGGTGTATCTCATATAAGATCAGATAAAAGCCCGTTATAATGCAGCTGTTAGTTATTCATTTCAGTTTGAAATTACAACTCCTCCCATTACAACCCAAAATAATGAAATTACCGAGCAGAATGATTCGCTGATTTATCCTCCGGCTTAGTTACCCCATTTTATTCTAGTAACGATTACTAAACTGAAATTTTAATAGGAAAATCAAAATACGTATAAACGATTCTTCACATTGCTTATTTCCCTTTCAATTCAGTTTTATTATCACCCGTTAATAGAAAATGTCTAATTATATATTTTTAATTTCCTCTTTTTATTTTGCAATATTTTTTAATGTTGGTATTTAGATATATTTGTTAATAATAAGCATTTAATTCTGTATTTCATTATGAATTATATTCATAAATAAGACGTTATATTCAGCATTTTATATTAATTACACGGCTTCAGATATAAATATTATTTGCATTTGTGATTTAATATAATGCATTTAAATCGCCTATCATTTAAAAAAGTACGCTGATAGAACGTCGTTGATATTAATCGACGCTGTTTCCATAATGAATATCGCTTGTACCTGACTTAACTGTATATTTTCAAGGATTCATTGCGGAATCACAATAATTACACGTTGCATAATATCGAAACCAAAGTTAACGTAATGACAATCGCTAATTAATGTCCTGTTCTATTCAGTTTTATGATTTAAACTATCGCTGTTAATGTCAAAGTCGTATTATCGACGACCCTCATATAATCTTATCAGAATTTTTCATTGAACAAGCGATGTGATTACCAATGAAACTTGACTTTTCAGTTTTATCGCTTTTTTTATTGTTTATTGCCCTTGCATCCAATTATAATCATTTTCAGCTACAAAATAAATTTAAACTAATTTTTACAAGTTGAATTTGAAAATAAATGTTGTTTTTAACTACAAAGTACTAAAATCTTATATAGAATTCATATTCTATCATTCGAATCTTTTAGCAAATAACCGTGGTAATCCAATATTATTCAGCATTAGTGTGATACTTAGAGAGATATGGCAGTTAGTAGGCAGAATTAGTTCTACTGAAAAAAAATTAATGCCTTACTAATTATACGAGTTTTTGTTCGCTTAAGATATATACTTTTCTTATTTGCTACTCGTTTATAAACTAAAATGGTGATTCAAAAAATCAAATTGATATTGAAATGGGAGCGATTCGAGTATTAATTCCAGTTGGTTACTTTCCTTAATAAGGTATTCTCTCAGATAACTATCAATATCTCTTTTATACCTTATTCTTATAGTTCAACTAAACTTGTTCGCCTCTACCGGTTTATATGAGACTGCAAATCCGTTATATTTTCGTATTCATTTCAGACATATATGATTCAATACTTGCACTATTTTTAGAATGTATTTATAATAAGATGAAAAGGAGTAAAGGATAATTTTACTTACTAATTATTACTGTATTTATTGTTAAAATCATTATTATATTTGGAATAAAAAAGAAAGAAAAATAATACTTATTTATGAACAGTATTACAAAAGAATAAAAGAACGTGGACCTAAGTAATCAGATGTAACTTAGCAGTATCTGTATTATATAGGTGCTTTTATCTTATTTTATATATGTAAATGATCTTATTTGATCTTCTATTCTCAGAATTATTAGTGAATATTTAAAATTAAAAATTTTTATATATTTGTGACGCAAATAGGTCATAGATTTATATTCCAGTTATATAAATTATTTTACCTCGTACGATAATTCTCTGATTTATACTGAGAGATGATGGTTTGAGTTTATAAAATTATCATGTAAACAATAAATCATTTCGATTTAGTTTCTTTTTTCAATAATTTTAATTAATTAAAAAAAAAACTTTTTTCATTTTTTGGTAACTTAAAAATAAATCAAACGATTATAGTTTTATTAACTGTGTATATTTATTATAAAGTTAACTGGTGACGTCGTTTATTTAAATTTGAATATAAAACTAATTATGTTGACATATCGAAACATTTTTATTATTAATTATTAAAATTTAAATTCTAAACTTTAAAAATATTCTCCATTCAAACGATAAAAATAGACGGGTATGATTACTGATAATATGCATATATTTTGGATACCATAAAGTAAAGATATTTCGTGACTTATCACGAGAAAAAGTCACTCGTAAAAATGGCAAGCCCATTTTTATGAGCATTCCATATCAAGCCTACTTTTTAAACTGAAAAGGAAAATATTATCCAATTACCTTTTTTTTTTTTTTTTTTTTTTTTTGGTCTTCAGTCATTTGACTGGTTTGATGCAGCTCTCCAAGATTCCCTATCTAGTGCTAGTCGTTTCATTTCAGTATACCCTCTACATCCTACATCCCCAACAATTTGTTTTACATACTCCAAACGTGGCCTGCCTACACAATTTTTCCCTTCTACCTGTCCTTCCAATATTAAAGCGACTATTCCAGGATGCCTTAGTATGTGGCCTATAAGTCTGTCTCTTCTTTTAAGTATATTTTTCCAAATGCTTCTTTCTTCATCTATTTGCCGCAATACCTCTTCATTTGTCACTTTATCCACCCATCTGATTTTTAACATTCTCCTATAGCACCACATTTCAAAAGCTTCTAATCTTTTCTTCTCAGATATTCCGATTGTCCAAGTTTCACTTCCATATAAAGCGACACTCCAAACATACACTTTCAAAAATCTTTTCTTGACATTTAAATTAATTTTTGATGTAAACAAATTATATTTCTTACTGAAGGCTCGTTTAGCTTGTGCTCTTCGGCATTTTATTTCGCTCCTGCTTCGTCCATCTTTAGTAATTCTACTTCCCAAATAACAAAATTCTTCTACCTCCATAATCTTTTCTCCTCCTATTTTCACATTCAGTGGTCCATCTTTGTTATTTCTACTACATTTCATTACTTTTGTTTTGTTCTTGTTTATTTTCATGCGATAGTTCTTGCGTAGGACTTCATCTAAGCCGTTCATTGTTTCTTCTAAATCCTTTTTACTCTCGGCTAGAATTACTATATCATCAGCAAATCGTAGCATCTATATCTTTTCACCTTGTACTGTTACTCCGAATCTAAATTGTTCTTTAACATCATTAACTGCTAGTTCCATGTAAAGATTAAAAAGTAACGAAGATAGGGAACATCCTTGTCGGACTCCCTTTCTTATTACGGCTTCTTTCTTATGTTCTTCAATTATTACTGTTGCTGTTTGGTTCCTGTACATGTTAGCAATTGTTCTTCTATCTGTGTATTTGAACCCAAATTTTTTTAAAATGCTGAACATTTTATTCCAGTCTACGTTATCGAAAGCCTTTTCTAGGTCTATAAACGCCAAGTATGTTGGTTTGTTTTTCTTTAATCTTCCTTCTACTATTAATCTGAGGCCTAAAATTGCTTCCCTTGTCCCTATACTTTTTCTGAAACCGAATTGGTCTTCTCCTAACACTTCTTCCACTCTCCTCTCAGTTCTTCTGTATAAAATTCTAGTTAAGATTTTTGATGCATGACTAGTTAAACTAATTGTTCTATATTCTTCACATTTATCTGCCCCTGCTTTCTTTGGTATCATAACTATAACACTTTTTTTGAAGTCTGATGGAAATTCCCCTTTTTCATAAATATTACACACCAGTTTGTATAATCTATCAATCGCTTCCTCACCTGCACTGCGCAGTAATTCTACAGGTATTCCGTCTATTCCAGGAGCCTTTCTGCCATTTAAATCTTTTAATGCTCTCTTAAATTCAGATCTCAGTATTGTTTCTCCCATTTCATCCTCCTCAACTTCCTCTTCTTCCTCTATAACACCATTTTCTAATTCATTTCCTCCGTATAACTCTTCAATATATTCCACCCATCTATCGATTTTACCTTTCGTATTATATATTGGTGTACCATCTTTGTTTAACACATTATTAGATTTTAATTTATGTACCCCAAAATTTTCCTTAACTTTCCTGTATGCTCCGTCTATTTTACCAATGTTCATTTCTCTTTCCACTTCTGAACACTTTTCTTTAATCCACTTTTCTTTCGCCAGTTTGCACTTCCTATTTATAGCATTTCTTAATTGCCGATAGTTCCTTTTACTTTCTTCATCATTAGCATTCTTATATTTTCTACGTTCATCCATCAGCTGCAATATATCGTCTGAAACCCAAGAATTACCTTTTACAATGAGCTAAATATACTGCTACATTTTAGCATTCCAAGATCAAATCAGTTAAAATGATATTCAGTCCTACAAGTGATCTTTTTTTTACTTTATCTACTACATTGCTCTTAGAGATACAAACTATTGAGTAGGCATTCGACATAACCTTAAAAATACTAACGGATATTATTAAGGAACAAATTAATTTTATCACCTTCTGTGGAAAATAATGCTTACATACATACATGTACTATGTAGAGGGAAATATAAGTTACGCGATAACTACTTCTTATACAGAGTTATTAATTTTGAATTCATATCTTTTGCATTGCTTATTATTAGCAAAAGCCTTCCTTGATGGCAAAGATAATATCATTTCAGGCCCTAACACCAACAATGCAGAATTCTTTAAACTTTTCAGTGAGGTTAGTGTGAAGTAGCTGACTATAATATTCAGTATACGGCTCTTGCAATATTAATCGTGAATGGTTAAAGCCTAAATTCATTGCGCTGTCTTAAAAACCCGGAGCTAAGTTGTGCGGCGATTGCAGAATGATAAGCCTTATGAGCCGCTTATTGAGACTTTTTCTGAAATTCATTCGTAAAAGGATATACGAGCTCTGTGAAGAACAAATATTTCCTTCACAGTTTGGATTTCGAAATTTAGTTAGCACACGAGACGCTCTTTTCAGCATACATTTATTATTTCAATGATGCAGAGAAAAACTGTGACATTTTTGCCTGTTTTATGTATTATCAGAAGCCCTTTTGTAGAGGCAGCATGAGAAGATGATTGAAATATTAAAAGGAATTGGCTTGGATGACAAAGATCTAGGAATTATCATCAATTTGTACTGGTATTAGACTGCTTCTGTGAGATTTGGGAGATGAGAATACGGATGTACATATCCAACGAGGTATAAAGCGTGTCTGTAAAATGTCTCCATTGCTATTTACCATCTATACAGAATATATCGTCAGTTAAGGATTGAAAGATGCGGTAATGAGAGTTGTTTTGAATGGACGATGAATAAAAAACATTCAGAATCCAAATGACATTGTGATTTTTGCAAATGGTTAGGACAGTTTACAGACCTCATCAGAATAACATTGACTGACCACGAATATGATCTTAACATTAATATAAATAAAACAAAATTTACGGTCAATAGCAAAAGATATATCCCTATCTGTCATTTTACAACTGACCAGAAACCCGTTGAAAGAGTACACATATCTTGGAACCATGGTTAATGACCAGTAGGATAATTGTAAGGAAGTGAAGTCTAAAATTGGAAAAGCCAAGGATGTGTTCAACAAAATCGGAGAACTATTTAAAAGCCACTAATCACAAAGATTCGACTTCTTTGCTGCTAAGTGTTCTCTGTTTTGTATTATAATGTTGAACCGTGGATACTGAAAGGGTCGCTCAGTAAAAAAAGCCTCTAAGACCTGGTTCTATCGAAAAATACTGAGAGTGCCGTGGATGGATCCTATCACAAACGCAGAGATCCTTCACAAGATAAAAAAGAATAAAGAAGTCTTGAACCCTGTGAAAACTAGAAAGCTCCAATACCTCATATTATAAGAAACGGAAGCAGATACCACCTAGTGCAGGAAATTCTATAGGGAAAGATTGTTTAGCTAGGAAATTCGTCTCCTACCTATACTTCTCGTTTCGGATATCTTTCCCTATACAATTTCCCTATAGTTACTTCATTCTTTAAATTATATTTTTAAGCTGTTCAGCCACAGAACCTTATTTTGCTAGAATATTCAAATTGCATCAAGAACATGGAGTGTATGAGAGGACCAGTATTTCTTAATTAATGAATAAAATAAAATAAATATTTTTATTTTCGGTCATTTATTTTTGTTTGTCATTATGTATCAAGTTTCACAAAAAAAAAAGAATATTTACCTTCTTCAACTGGCATCTAAAGACGTGAAGGCTGTTATTGAATGAATATTACGTCTATGATGACTTAAGTCTTGTCGGGAATGTAAGAATGAAATTCGGTCAGGGAAAATAAAATATGTTTGTCGGACTGCTAATAGAAATAATACTGCTTAATGTGATTTCAATAAAGAGATTACTGTCGACATTAAAGCGGACAGTCTTTTTAAGAGAAATTAAAAAAATGTTGTCCTGTTTATAGTAAAACAGAATTAATAATAAAAATTCTGTTACAATATTCCATCGTCTTTAATTCCTGATGAAGTATTTTTCTTTAATTGTTATTTATTTCTATTTCAAAAGAGGTAAAAAAAGGAATTAAAACAAAGGATTCATTAATGTATGTTTTCCTATATAATTTTGGTTTTACACAGAAAAAAGCGATCACTAGTATGCTGAATTTTCTTCCTTCTTCAACAGGCAGTGTTTTAAAAAATTTAGTCTAAGGCCTCTGAGAAGGGAGGGTCTGTTCTTGAATGGTTCTTATTAATACTCAGTAGGAGCGTAACATAAAAACATATTTCTAAAATAAACATGAGTTATGACATTCCTGTCTCTTTTATGCCATGTCGCCATGTCAAATGGTACTATTTAAACCTCCACATTCAGGTTAACTCAGATTTCTTTATCCATTATAGTTAGGCATTGGTTTTCATTTTAAAATTATTTAGTAATAAATTTGTTATTTTCATAACATTCTATAATAAGTTTAAAGTATAATTTTTACTACTTTTATTATGTGAAGTAATTTGCTGATCAAACAAGAAATTCAATAAATATTTTGCACACATTTTTTATCATTTTTTACAGTAATCTAAGTAAAAACTAACTTTGGTTATTGTGGTTTGGCTAACAAAAGAAACCGATTGAGTTTAAATTGTTAAATCTTTTAAAGATACTAGATTATGTACAAAATTAAAGACGGTTCTTTTCCACGTTATCTTAGAATTCGTTTAAATAAAGGAAATGATAAATTTAGAAAAATGAATTTAACACTCTATTTAATATATTTAGGGATTACAGAGATCGATATTTTCCATAAGATAAAAAAATACCAAATTATTCAGTATAAAAAACTTAGTTATCATTTATTAAAATCTGATTTTTTATTGTTTTCTTCGCCAAATTCATGTCGTTTCTTGAATTTTTCTTTAATTATTGTTTAATCTTTAACAAAAAAGCACAATTACAACACCGTTCCTACATTACATATCGAATAGAAATTATTTTTTCACAAAAAAAACGTAATTAAATTGAAATTAAATTTTCATTCACATTTATTTAAACAAAAATCCCTTTCGGCACCCCGGAAGACGTAAGTAGATTTCACCGGTGCTAATAAGGGATAAAAAAGATTTCCACCTTAAAATTAGGAAAACTTAAAATTTACACAAGACAATGGTTGCATGTGAAAAAAAGTTTCACATATTTAGCATACGACAAGCCCTATCTTCTTACAATTCCAGCAACATTTTGATTATCCCTTGCTGTAAGGATTGATCATATCAAAAATTGTTTCAGACAAAGGTTTCGGGTAATGTTTAGAAGACTAACGACTATAAACCGATTTGATGCTGTGCCTGTTAAGGGAAGTATGATTTTTTTCTGTTCAAAACCCCATTTTTGCGCCCCCTGGGCCAATGGTTGGTGATATCAAAAGACTTTATTGGATAAGTTCTAGGTCCTTATCCAAAGAATATTAGGAACTTTAAACGAGTTCGATACTTCACTTAATAAGAAAGTTATAGCGATTTTTTTTTTCGAAAAAGCCCTCCCCATTTCCACCCCCATGGTCCGATTTTGCCCATTAACGAACTCGACCAAGAGTCGATAGTTTTGGGTCGTTATATTTTATGTATCAATTTGAAAGTGACTGGCACAGAATTACGGCAATTATCATGTCCACAAGAAAAAAGTGAAATATATATACATAAACTTTTGAACTGTTTTGGGGTCTGGGGGATGTGAAATGTGAAGATATATCGAAATTTTGGAAGTAGAATCATGGTGCCTATTACAATAGGTAGTTTTCTTATGAAATCTACCTAAAAGTAATCCCTAATATTATTTTGCACTGCCTACACTTTTTTTGATGGGATTGAAGGTAAGTAATTTAATTTACTTCAGTGACTGAAGTAATAAAGATCGATCTCGGAAGCTTTAACAATTCTTTCTTTTGTGAAAAAATAGTTTTCTAAAACAGAGATTTCTGCGAAAATTTTATCTAAGTGAGCGAAAACAATTAATTTTAACAAAATAAATTACATTTTCCTGATAAGATACAATTTGCTATTCTGATTTGTTTATGATTCGCTTTATAACAGTAAAAAAAATGGAATATTGAATTTTTTATTTATTTTTTATTTCACTTTCCGTTGACCCATAAAATTTTATTTCATCAGTGAAATTCCTCTTCGAAAATGTGAAGAAAAGCTAAATAATCAATTGTTTCCTGACTATTACTAGTATTTTAACCTAACTCAACTTTTAATTTACGTAAATGGGAAAAAGAATTCTTGAAACATGGCTTATAAACTGCAAATATTTTCCAGTTTTTTACTTGTTAGTTTTTTTTTTTGTTTAAAATTTTACATAAATGTTATGTTAAACAAACGAAAATAATGTTCAGAAGATTCCAATCTTTTTAGATCGGGATGCTTACTTTAAAAATAATTTTGTATAATTAATTTTTTTTTCATATAATATATATATCATAAAACTGAAAATTTATATGAGAAAGTACAGAGTGAGCAACATAAAACCGAACCCATAATGAAACCGCTACCTAGTACTATTTATGAATGACTCTCACACAAGAAGCGCGACTAGTGGATGTATATGTTACTACCGATTGTTGCTGTCGTTTGTCAAATGGTTACGTGTCAGTGCAGTATTGTGTCAGTTTTGTTGCAGTGCAGAATTGTAAGTGTATTTGTGATTGTGTAAAATGCCTTATTCAATCCAGGAGAAAATAACTATAGTTGAGGCCTATATGCGTTTTGGATCGTTTGAAGAATCACGTCAAGTATTCGTTGAAAAGTATCCGAATTCCTGTATCCAATGAAGAGTAGCATATACGACTTGTTAAAAAATGGCGTACAACAAGTTCGGTTTCAAATGCAAAACGAACCTTCCGTTAGGACTTCACAGGTCACTGCCTATATTGAAAGGAGAATTACTGCTAGTCCAGAAGATGTCATTTTCGAAGAATTCTATGCGCAATTAACCGATAATGAAAAAGAATACAACTTCTTCTAACAAGATGGAGCAACGTGTCACACATCAAAAGATTCACTGAATCGCGTTCATGCATTTTTCACAAATGAACGAGCTCTCAGCAGAGTTTGGTGGCATCCACCTTCCACAGAGTTGTCTACTTGCGATTTTTTTTGGGGGCTACTTAAAGGAGAGAGTTTATACATCTAATCCCCACAATATTTATGAACTGAAGGTGAACATTCAACCGAATAATCAAAGCAATTAACAACACGTTTCGAGTTAGACGACTCTGAATATGGTTAGTCATAAAAGTGCATCGATGCCCAGGGTGGTCATTTTGAACATCTTTTGTAACAATAAGGTAAATAAATGCAACATTTAAATTACGTTTTATGTTTTTTTTATTTAATTTTTCCGTATAATTTATAAAATTTCATTCAAACATAACCTACTGAATCTGCAGCGGTTACGTTATGGGTTCAGTTTTTTGTTGCTCACTCTGTAGTTTCCATACGTATCTTTGGACTCGGTTATCAACTATTTACTTTTTTAAATCATATTATTCCCAAAGTTATCTACAAAATGACCAGAAATATGACGAAATATTTTCATATTTTAACTAATTATTTTTTGGAGGGTTTTTTTAAATTGATGAATACTTTGTCTTTGCAGCAAAGAGTGAAGGGATTACTTGCAATGTTGAATATCACCTCCACTTGAATATCTCCTCCAGCGGGTACGGCATCCTCGATAAGCAACAGTATAGTTCAGCTCAATGAAAAATGTAGACGTGCCTATTTTTGACTTATTCTCTATACTTAGGTTGACATGTTAACATTGTTATTCATTCTTTACAATGGCTATACCAGTTTTGGGAATGATTTTGGGTCGGGTCACTTCGACTGTTATTTTATCGTTAAAATACCTAACACATTTAATATATATATATATTTATTTATAAAGAGAGAGTTGTATTCATTTATGCAGAAATTTACAGAAATTTTTAATTATATTATTTAGATAGTATCATGGTTTAATTTGGGAGGTTAGAATTAAATATTTTGATTACCCATGTAAGTAAAATTAAGTTTAACATTTCAAAGTAGATCGAGTTACGGAGTTAAAATTAACAAATAACTATTTTGTTATCTAGTATTTAGTTTTGAAATGAGTTATAAAGAAATCTACATGATTAAAATGAGGCATATATAAGCCTACTGGTCCTTAAAAAGAAATTAAAAAAAAACAAAAAAATAAAAACAGCTATAAAAATAAATAATGTAGAATAAATTGGAATTGAAAAGGATCAATATTTAGTTCTGTAACTAAAAAATATCTTAAACCCTATAAATTTTCTTAATGCATTATTTTATTTCTTCTTATCTTCCTTTTAACTCTTAATGTTTCTTCGGTCGTAATTTGACAATTATAGCGGGACAATTGTGAGCTGGCAGCTCTGTGGGTTGTTAAAAAGATATAACAATAAACAATGTTACCCAAGGAACCCCCATTTCTTTACTTCATTCTGTTTTTATGTATTCCTTAAAACTGTTGCATCCACTGTTGTTCGTTTGAGATTTTCATTTTATAATATTATTCTTTTATAAAGTTGAATTTCATTGTTAAAGATACGACCATCAAATATAATACAAACACAACTGCTTTATATATAATAACAATATCAAAATCATAACACAAAAATATTTAAAGTCCAAAACCAGTTCATAAATATGACTTAATCTACTGTAAATATTACTATGTTACTGCTGATTATGAAGTTCTTAATTTTATTTATCCTTGATTGTACTTTTTGTTACGTTTATTTAATATAATTAACTATAAAGACTTCATAGAAACTTTTATTAACTTAAACACCATACTGTTTAAGTAATGAAATGTTTTCCCCGACAGATTGTCTCCTTTAACCACATTTTTTAGCAGAAAATAAAATCGAAAAGTTTCGACTAGTTTATTTAATTTTTTTAATGCAGTAATTGTCAACAGACATAATGAAAAAAATATTGAACCGACTGAACTCGGTACCAGTTAACTCAGCACAAGGTTTCTACAACCTAAATTTTTCATAATAAGAAATTGCACCATTACGTTAGACAGATTAAAATATTAGTGCAAGCCTTATAAATATAGTTTGCAGAAACACTTATGAGTAAAAAAAAATCTGTAGAGTGCTTTAAAATAAAAATTATATTAATATACTGATAAATAACTGGTTAAGTTGTTGATAAAAACTATAAACCTTGATTATTAATTAAAATAATATTCTACAAAACTTTTCTTCAACACCCGACCTATGCTCCATATATTTTACTACATTTATTATGCTGTAAAAATAACCAAAATCTATAAAAAAGACGTATCATTGTAATATTTATAAGCGTAAAATTTACCCTTTGGGTTGTTGATTTTTAAGTTAAAGACCTTTTTTTACCCTGCCTCCCAGAGTCAGACCGCAGTTCATAAACTCAACTCTGGTAAATGACATCGCCTCAAAACACCCGGGCAGCAATTTTGGACCCGGTTATGCCTTTCCCAATCCAATCAGCCGGGACTCGGTCTTTTTTACCGGGCCTAAAATGGAAACTCCAGAGGGATCCCCTCAATGGGACTACGATCTTAAAATGCCATGCCTTAAGGTAGGGGACCCCTAGAGGGATTCCCCCACCAAGACGACGATCTTCCACTGCCTGACTCAAATAGTGGTCCTCCTGGGGGATCGCCTACCGGGACTACGGTCTTCTCTTCCCCCCAACCGGTACCCGAAGGGAGTCTCCGTTCAATCATCAAAGGTGAGACATCTAAGCATCCCACCTGTAGCGAACGGGGCTGTCCCAGCGCTAAACCATTCGGCTCTTCAGAGTGCAAGCGCACGATCCTCATTTCTTAGCCAAAGTTCTTCAAACGGTCCACAATCGAGTGCCTTTGTGTGTTACAAGAAGAACATCTGGTCTTCTTCTGATAATCCTTTAAGGTAAAGACCGTAAACATCAACACCTTACCCATTACTTAGTACATAATACTTAGAGAAATTCTTCTCTTTATCTTCTTGCTTCACACATTACGAAAAACCCCTTGCGACTACAAATAAAAACATGTTTATTGAAGTCGTTAAAAAAAAGTCTTACAATTACGTGACTATTAAATAGGTTAATTGGTACTTTAAACCTGTTACTTCTTGACTTGTATGTCATATTAAGAAACGAATGAGATTATCATTCCGTTATTAAATAGACTTGAATCTACATCTTTTAAAGTTTGTTTAAAGCTTTTATGTTTCACATATTTTATCTCGTTGTTCCTGGCGTTATCAACCATGATAAGATTTCCAATTCATCAACATTAATATAATATAATTTTCAATAAAAAAAATTTAATTGTTTGTAGTATACCCTGCTCGTTCCTTTCAGTTAATACTCAGTAATATCATTTTCATACAGGCCGGTTGGAATTGCCAATAATTCACTAAGTTTTATTGCTAATCATCCTTTCTCCTGTTTAGCCTCCGGGAATCACGTCAGGTATTACTTCAGAGAATGAAAGAAGATGATATGTATGAGTGTAAGTGAAGTGTAGTCTCGTACAGTCTCAGGTCGACTATTTCTGAGATATGTGGTTAATTGAAACCCAACCACCAAAGAACACCGGTATCCATGATCTATTATTCAAATCCGTATAAAAGTAACTGCATTTACTAGGACTTGAAGACTGGAACTCTCGACTTCGAAATCAGCTGATTTGCGAAGAGGCGTTCACCACTATACCAACCCGGTGCATTCTTATTGCTGATCTGTTGGAATCTATCCTGCAATGTTTTAAGCATTCCACTGACGTAATTAGAGCTATCTAGTTTTTTGCGATCAAATTCATCCAAATATGGATAATAATGGAATTTTAAAGAAAGTCAACACGAAAACCTACTTCATATTCAGACCATCGAAGATAATTTTAGGCACCGTTGAATTTTTGCCATAAAGGGAATAATTATTTTTTTTAAAGTCAGACTCCTGCACGACAGTTTTAACTTACCATGGAAAGATCTCTGGAGAAGTATCAATACCTGAAATAACCCATTTAGTCATAATAAAAACCTAACTTTGCTTTCAGTTTTTTTACTAACTTTGGTTAAAATCATCAGTTGATGGAATAAAATTTCTCAACCTAGATTTTCGTATCCTAGATACATTTCAATATATAGATTAAACAACACATGTGAAATACAAAATGTATACTTTATACTGACCTACTTATACTGATCTCCCTTTGACCCCATATTGATATTACTTACTGTTGGTAAGTAGTACACAGTAATATAAGATCCTCGCTCATTTATACATGTTCGTTATCTTTTGAATAGGTTGAGATGGGATTCCTTTAATAATCGGAGATAAAAACTCCGTAACAAAAAACCTTGTTTACCGTATATAAAGGCTTTTAAAATAATCAGTAAACACAACATGAATCCATTTGTTAAATTATTTATTTTTCTATCAACTCTATCAAAATACAAATTAGTCTTCATTTGATTCTCCTTGCGGAATTCAGACTGTTCTTCACACAAAATAGTTTAAGCGATATTGCGCAGCCTAGAAGCTAACTTTTGGCATATCTATTCTTTACAAAGATCACGCCTCAATAATTCTCTCATTTGGATATGTTACCTTTTTGAATATAGGAATTATATTAGGCTTCTTACAGCTGTTAGCAACTGATATTCTCTTCCAAAATTATTAAGAATTTTTTTCCATGAAACTAATTAGCAAAGTTATTCATCTGAACAATGATATTATTCAATCCATAGTATTTTCCATTTTTTTTTTTTATTTCTTTATTACGTCTTCAAATTTTCTAAGATCAGTAGAGTAACAATACGTGAACCCATTAAGACAAAACCTACTTTATCCATTCGTATGGATAAAGTAGGTTTAACTACACTAACTACACTCTCTGAGTGTTACAAAAAAAAAGAATTAAAACAAATATTTAATACAATTACCGTATACTCGTATACCACGTATGTACCACATGCACCCATATAAGACGCACACCCAGGTTTGAGAAATTGGAAAAAAAATTTAAAATGACTTACATTTTTTTATTTTATTAGTTAAATCACCAAAAAAGACTGAACGTATAACAGCATTTTTTATTTGCATAATTTCAGTAAATCAGTTTATACGGTAAATATTTAATTAAAGCATAGAAATAGGTAATTACCTTAATTACTGTCAACAGTGTAGTGTATCCGTCATCCGTGAATTGAAACGATTTTTTAATCAAATAATTCATTCGGTGTGTCTAACGAAGCTGCAATAATCTACTCACAGATTAAAAATAGTTTCTTACTTTTAAAAGTTGATGTAGTTTTACTACCTCATCTGTTAATATTCATCATCTATTTAGCCCGATACACAAAAGTACATTTGATGTAGTTTAGTGTGTCGTGTTGGACATCCAATTTGATTATGTTTACGGGATTTGGTTTTAAATGATCCGTTTCCGCATATATCTAGAGGTTGAAGAATGTATGTCATTCCACCAGGAAACCTGGTCACGCTTTCTAGCAATCAGACTATGTTTCATATCATCGGTCGTATGACCCCCTAAAATTGTCCATTACAAGTATGAAAGGTTTTCATTATAAAACACCTAGTTCGACTCTCTCCGGCACAGGTATTCTTTCGGAATTTCCCCCAAAAATATTTTTGAACGATATATGACAAATCGTACATCAAATATCAATATCATAGTCGAACAAATCGTATATCAACATAATCTACGATCGCTAACCTATAATTAACGTTAAATATACAAATTATATACAACAATGATGAAATTTTTAATGTTGGCGATTAGAGTTTGTTGGATTCTTATTCATGTGAATTTCTATGGCGTCATCCACATAAGGATGAGGAAGATTTGTATAATTTGATACTAAAACTTATTAGTGAGTTTCATCCTGTAGTATAATTATCGTTTAAAATAAGTATTGTATTGTGTTTATAAAGTAATTGTAATTATGATTTTTAATAAATGTTATATTTAAAAATATATTATATGTATTTTTAATTATAATATCGTTTCTCCAAAATAACCTTATCTAATCCGTAAAATACATGCATTTTTAATGAATTATAATATTGCGCAAAATTACAAGTACAAATCGTTAAAAAAAAAATAGAATGGTTTTGAGG
Organism: Lycorma delicatula; assembly: GCF_047948215.1. Taxonomy (NCBI): domain Eukaryota; kingdom Metazoa; phylum Arthropoda; class Insecta; order Hemiptera; family Fulgoridae; genus Lycorma; species Lycorma delicatula. The sequence continues at coordinate 189,390,750 of NC_134457.1, read as the reverse complement.
CAGAAATTCCGAAAGAGTGCCACCCCGGACGTATTTAATCTAGTCCAACATTTAATCATTATTCATCCATTCCTTTTCTTGTGCTGATACAGCAGTACTGGATGGAAATTTTTTCACCTTAAGGTAGATGTTTTCTTTCAAAAATTACATGTGAGGTAATTTTTTCCCGTCCAAAAGTACTGTTAGTATCATAGAGTAAGATTATTTTTCATAACCAGCAGTTCATATTTGAACACTCTTTGCACCAAAACTTTCAATTGTTATGGTTGATGGCATTTCGAAAGCCACCGAGGACTGTACCGGATTCATAATTTGATCTATGAAATAACTATTCCTTTTTGTAAATTTATGACATATCACTGAAACTTTGTAATTTTATGTTCTTATCCTTCTGGCAGTCGCTGTGCTATTGTAGTTCTTATTCGAATAAAACATTTATGCCGGCAAAGAAATCGGCGTAACCAGTTTAAGTCTTTAAATTCATCCCCAAGATATTTCATTTACCGACGATTTTCAGGCATTTTGTCGGACCCATTTTTGTATAAATATAAACCTAAAACTAACGTACATTCCATATATGCTTTGCAAATGTTTTTTGCAACGCATTTTTCCTCCACTCACGAGTGCAGGATTCTTCAATATGGAACTTTCTGCCTGTAGCACAATTTCTATTCCTTTGCGTAAACAATAACACGTAAATTTTCTCCAACAGCGAATGAACGCAGTTTCTTTTTTCACTCATTTCAAAGTTCTACAGATTAGGAAACTTTTACGTACCTAATGGTCATTGACACAATGAAAACAATGATAAAATGTTTTCGTGTGAAATAAAAATAACTTATTAGAGAGAAAAATGCAAACTTCCAATAAGTCTGGCGCCAAGTAGTAGATAAAGAGTTTAATTTTCTACTATCGGTAATTACTCATATCCAATTTTTTTTTGTTTTATCTAAATAATTTTATTTCGCTAGTTGTATATAAGTTCGTAGTCAAAACAAAGCCATTTGTATTAATATCCTATACGAATTGATTATATAACAAATTAATATTAATGAATCAATGTGAAATCTTAAAATCAATTTTAATTTTTTAATTTTATTTTTGCAATCGACATACTGGCCAAAATGTTGTACGTAATAATGGGTGTATACGGTACTTTAATAATTATTACGAAGAAAGTTTTATGCCAGATTGCTTCAAATTTAAAATTTTTTAATTCAAATATTGATGAAGGTTAAGACGGATAAATACATAAGTCAAGTGTAAAAAGTTTACATGTGAAAGAATTTATATAGAACATCAAATCTATTTACATTGAAAATTTGATAATGTTATACTTTAATTTTTTCGAAAATATATTAGGCATAATTTTACACCTCAGATATCCGCGTCTTTTGAAAAACACTTTCAGATGTTTATAAAAGCATATCTTTTAAAGGTATTAAAAATTAAGTACAGATTTTTTCTGCTTAAAATATAATTTGGTTGAAAGGACATATCTCATCCAAAATGATGACAACTGAGGTAATCTTATTCTTCAATATTGAAAACAATTTCGTGATTTTGTGGTCAGAGATTATTTATGATCATATGGCTTTTACATATTTTATAGCTGTCCAGTCCAAAATGTTTGCGGTCAGAGGCTTCAGTTTAGTTAAAGGAAATTTTTACTTTACTGTTTACAAATTTAAAAAACCATCAAAATAAAAATATTGACATACAGTTGACGTGCAATAGGATTTTGCAGTTACTATCATACAATCTTAACCACATCACAAATTGAGGTTCTACCATAAATATTCTAAAAATTAATTTGAATTTGATTTAAGAAATTTTGGTTTAATATAAAGGAGTACCTAAATCACTGTCATACAACAGGGAGTGAGGGGGCGTGAGAGAGAGAGAGCTTGAGGGGGCAAATGTTTTACAAAATTGTTATGAATTTCAGAACATAAAAAAAGTATCATCTTTAAAAAAAAGACTAGCAGTACTTTTTATATTATCAATATTCAACAATTATGTTCTACCGACGCATTTATTAATAGACAAATACATGTCTTGCGTTTGCTACAGATTTTACTAGAGAATGTCTACCTGAACTGAAGAATGTTTTGCGAAAAAACTGTCAAGATTATAACAAAAATTATCTAATTGCTTATACTGCCTTAAATACGTAAGTAAATTAAAAATAATTTTTTTTAAATATTTGAAGTAAAATTTGGGTAAATGTTTGCCCGGTCTCTTTTTTGAATTATTTATGTGGAATGTTACGTTATATGCAACCTGAAAATATGAATCTATACTATATAGAATGAGGAACGGAATTGAAATTTATTCAATTAAAATATGTAACATTAAGTGAATGAAGAATTATTTCTCAGTTTAAAAGACTTGAATCGGTTTTAAACAGATCGACATATTTAATTAAATATTTAAATAAATTTATGGTATGTTGATTCGTACTGATTTTTTTCTTCGTTTCAATATTGAACACCGTGTCATTAAAATGAAAGTATAAAATTTCAATACACACATTATGGACTATATAGTTCAACACTGCACATTACTTGAATTTTAAGCATACATTACACAGTACTTATCAATAACGCGTCACCAGTACAGTATTTTTCTGACGTACTAACTTATTTTCAACACGTATCCCAGTGTGACAGTAAAGAATTTTTTTTACGTAATTAACTACTCGAAGTTATTCGTTTATTCTGTCTATCAGTTTTACTTATTTTATTTACATTTACTGTGTATTGTATAAATTTTATCTTTGTTTTAAGTTTTCCTCATTTGATTTAGAACAGTATGAAGGGAGGGTTTTTCCCTGATAAATGCTTTTCACAGCTATTAAGATACTAAACAGACTTTATTTTATACGAATAAAGAATAAGATTTATTGTTTTGTGAAGAAGAGTATATTTCAAATTATTAAAATAAGTTGTTTCTGCACAACTTATTGTAATCTTCTTTAATAGAATAACTGCCGAAGTTTTATCAAAATATTTTCTAAAAATGATTTTTAATATTCATATGAAGTTTTAACATCTTCTAATTTTACTTTATAATTAGATCTGTACTTTGAGACTTTGCTTCGATCAAATTTTTACCACGAATTTTTTTAATAAATATAAGGGCAAGGCAGTAGTTGATAGGGAGAGAGTAGTGTGTACGTTGATCGTCCTAACAAAAATGATGGAATCCGATTTAGGATGGTCGGACGGTCTTCCCCATTCGACTAGCCGACTTGGACAGACCACCTCCTAAACTTTCCTTCCTAGATCAGATAGTGTGTAGCCTAGTCGGGAGTCGGTTCCGATTTTAGTTTGTTTTCTTCAATTTAAAGTATTTATTACAATACAAACAACGCCCTAACATTATGCCAGAACATATTATATTGCTGTAAATTTTCTAACTCAAACAAAGAAGAATACTGTAATTGCAAAAAAAAACTTTTTTTGATGATTGAGAAACGTACACGATAAAAAATGGCACATTTTCTACGAACGGCTTTACCATTCTCAGCAATTCCATAAAACACTGTTCATTCATTCGCAAAAAAATTTGGAAATCGTCCGAGTTCAATTGTTTCAACAATATCGAATGGGAAAATGTCTTTCTTTCCTATAGCCGCTTTTCTGCTCAAAATTTCCTTTTTGATGGAGCTTTTGGAGGATCAACAATATTATAAGAGCAACCCTAATTTTTTCATTGTTCGACAAAAACGGTGCCATTACGAGGGTGTGATCAGGTCGGGAGTCTCAGTGGTACTAATGACGAGATCGGAAGAAAGAAATTGTAGTGTGGATAGTGATCTCCTTTCCTAAATTGGTGATTGGATCGGAAGGTGTCTAAGGGCCTATATTTTTTTTGTGTTTGTTCCTTGCTCCTCTGGGCCGACTCAAAAATCAAGTATACACTCAGAGAAGTGTCCTTGCGACTCTAATAAGCCTCCTCGCCTGCCGGGGATGTTCATTATAAAAACCAGAAAAGTTCTAAAAAATACATTTTTTTACTGCTTATACATTTTAGTACAGATTTTTAAGATGTTAATTTCGTATAAATAAATAAATAAATATATATATATATATATACATAAAAGTAACGACTAAATTTAACTAGCTTACATAGATCAAGTCCACAGTATATAATAATATAGGTCCCTAGTATAGGATAGAATAATTAAGTATGTGGCATACTTAATTATTCTATCATCTTCAAAAATTATTTGCAAATTTATACAGAATTAATAAAAAGATTATTATTATTATGATTATTAAAAATACAGATAAATCACAAACTAAAAAAATGATAGCAGGCAATACCGATGAAAATTGGAGGATACAATTAAAATTAAATGATATTCAAATTATCAACGCAAATATAAATATTCTAATAAAAGAGAGAGAGAAAAGAAATGAAAGAAAATTCAGAAATAAATTTAAAAAATAGTATAACCAAGGATTTACAATTTTGAATTGTAAAAAAATGGAAACAAACTTGAATGTTGTATAAATTATGAGTTTGGTTTATAGTTCTAAAGCCATCAGTAGCGTTTGTACGATCTACTTGAACTCACTGCACTTACAATATGTGACACGATATTTTTTTTATAATCTTCTATTACGTACGGAAAAGATAAGGAATTTTAAGCAATGAGAGAATGGATTTAACGGCAGGATCCGAATTTGGTATGAAAATTGATGTTGAACAAAGATAAGTTATAAGGATAGCTAGAGTAGATAGAAATTTGAACGTATGGTTGAAGAAAAAGAAATTTGAGCGGGTGAGATCATTTAAGTACTAAAGAAACATAAATAGCTGGAGTGGAAGCTATACTAAGAAAATAAGAGGTAAATTTACAGTGGAATATTATCATAACATTATCGCAGCATTTGGAAGGATTCAGATTGTAAACAGCGAGAAAGATAACTCTGAAATTAAGGGAATGATTCATAAAATGTTTTTTTATGAGTTCGGTTATGTATGGAGGGGTAATATGTATCATCTAGAAGAAGGAAAACAAATATCTTGAAAGTTTTGAATGTTTTTATGGAGAAAATAAAATAGAGTAAAGAGTAATCAATCAAGAAGACGAAAGATATTACAAAAAAATCATGGATTGGATTTATATTGGGTTGAGACTGTTTTCAGAGACTAATCGTAGAGAAGAAAATAAAAGGGAAAAGATGATGAGGAAGAAATATATTCGTGCGTTGTCGGACATGATGAGAGAAAGGAATTATCTTCAGTGGAAGAAGGAAGAACAAATAAACTGGAGAGCTAGTTTATATCTGTCTTAGGACAGTTTTACTATAGAAGAAAAAACTACGTAAGTTGAATGATACTTTTAGTAGAGTCTGGCTTCAGTCTTTCATGGGAGTACTTCCTGGTTAAGTATCGGGAAGTATCACACTCTAAAATTTCCACAATTAATCCTACTACTAGAGTGATATCAATAAAAATTCCACTAAACATCTCTTGCATTACTCCTGAAAAGAGAATAGAAAAGCAGGCGTAAAAATAAAGAAAGAAAACTTGTTGTTAATATGTATTTTTATATTGATAATACTCGCTGCATATTTCATGAACACGTTCTTTTAAAGTGCTGTTTCTCTTGCTAATCCTTAAAAAACTACCAAAAATAATTTTCCAAGCTACTACCTGGCTGAGGCAGATTAACTATCTCCCTCTGGTATTATGATATCAATTCCAATTAATGGATTACTCCCTCTATCAATCCTTACAGATCCATGGAACTGTGTCATAACAGTAGATTAAAAATAGAAGGACTGTCATCTTAATCGGTAGTCTCAGGTAATATTATTGCTAACTACAGAAACGAAAATTTCGAGGATTCTTACAATTAATTATTCAGAAGAGAATAAAGTCACACGATTTTCTTAAAATAAATTTAAACAATAATTATTATTACGCCACTTAACAGTACATAACTTGTGTATACGTATTTCAACCACATATGTTGGCCTTTATCGATACGCCCACACCACTCATGTAGGGCTTAACATAAACAGGATGCATTTAAATTTTTTTCTGTTTAAACTAAGGAATGATGACGACAAACGAAAAATTTATAGAGTTGCAGTTAAAATTTATGTTCATTAACTGCTTGTTATTCCGTAATATAAACAAAAAATATACATACAATTCACCTTAATAATCAATATATCAAACACGTACGTAGCGTCTATGCAAACTGTAATGTTATCACAAAAGTTGTTTATTTATTTCATTTTTCTCTTTTTTCAAATGAAATATGATTAATAGTTACTGTATTTCAATTTTTATTACTGTATGTTTTAGATGTATAAACTCAATGAAACCCATTTATAAAAAGAGTATTTTTTAATGATTTATATCAACATTTAATACAAGCAGTTCTTATGAAGCGAGTTAGATCACATTTTATGACCTCGTTTACATTTTTAAAAATATTATTATGAATTTTATGAATTCATTTTATTCATTAAAAAAAATAAATAAATAAAATATTGAAAAAAGACATAAATATGGATAGTAATGTCCAACAAGAACTAAAATTATAATTTATCAGTATTAATTTATCACTTTTTTAATATATTTCTGTATTCTATTTTTATTTGCTGAATATAAAATCAATAATGAATTATTGTTTTACAATTATATAACCAGAATAAAATTTATTTCATTAAAAAAAATTTTGTTTTTTTTCTAAAATTATTGGAATGTAAACTTTTTTTTTCAGGAAATGAACATTTATATAAAGTATAATTATAACTTATTAAAACATTTCTAGGGAACCCGTGATACTCCGCAGCATCAGAAAATAAACTATTTAAGCTATTATAGACAAATTACTTTGTGGTTCATAAGACTTCTTTCTAGCATTATATCTTTCTGAGATTGTGTGTGTCATCGTCCTTAGGTTTAAACTCACTTTCACATTTTCGAAAGATTTTGCGTGTGATAAGGCAATGTACGAATGTCCATGGTTAAAACTGGTACAGGTCCGTAAATCAGCTTATTTCAAAGTCAAGAGTTCCAACGTTCAAATCCTAGTAAAGGCAATTACTTTTATACGGAAAACTAGATAAAAAACTACTTGAATACTAGATCGTGGATGCCGGTGTTCTTTGGTGGTTGGGTTTCAGTTAACCACACATCTCAGAAATGGTCGACCTGAGACTGGTACAAGACTGATATTCACTTACACTCATATATATCATCCTCATTCACCCTCTGAAGTAATACCTGACGGTGATTACCGGAGGCTAAACAGCAAAAAAAATTGGTTTAGATAGGTAGATTTCTACTAAGTCAAGAATTTGTTCTTGCATCTTGTTGATAGTAATGAAAAATGCTAACCATATAGAAAATCTTTTAAAAGAAAATTGGTCAGTAGCGTCAGACGGTGTCAAATCTTTCTTTTTCTTGTTTAATCGCCGGTAATTACCGTTCAGATAATGCTTCGGAGGATGAATGAGGATGATATGTATGAGTGTAAATGAAGTGTAATCTTGTACAGTCTCAGTTCAACCATTCCTGAGATGTGTGGCTAATTGAAACCCAACCACCTAAGAACACCGGTATCCACGGTCTAGTATTCAAATACGTGTTAAAATAACTGTCTTTATAGGACTTGAACGCTGGCACTCTCGACTTCCAAATCAGCTGATGTGGGAAGACGCGTTCACCACTAAACCACCCCATGGGTGACGGCGTCAAATCTATTTGAGGCAAATCAACATTCACACCTGTTATAATTTCCACGTTCAAACGGTCGTCATATATTTTTCTGACTATCAGTCTCGTTCCATTCAATCATCCTACTTATTAACAATGCTTACTTGCAATGTTACTTTCTAACTTTAACTTCCTAAGTTTTTAAGTCAACATCTGGGGTGACAAACCACTCATTTCGAAGTGGTTAAAACTTCGGTGTGGTTCGAAGTGGTTAAAAATTCGGTGGGTAACTGCAACAGTTCATTCTCTTTCTCTGTTATCAATGTATGCTCATATAAGTTCTCGATTCTTCTAGAATAAGATCTGAAACCTTTCTGTTGATTTCCTCATAATGCTCATTTTTTTGTGCAAAATAGAACAGTCGAGAGATTTGAAATATCTGGGAAAGAGGAATAATTTCTGCCATATATTTCACTAACCATATCCATGCTTGAAATTAGGAAGGTAGACAAGTCAACCAAGTCTTTATCATTGGACTGGTATTCTCAATTTCTGATTTTTAAGGTAAAGTTCGCAAATTCACATTCATCAGTCTTGGCTAAAAAGTTTGAATACTATGAAAAAGGTCAAAAAATCGAAAATTTAATGGAGTTCTGAACCGTAGCAGCTCTTAATGCACGAGTTACAACAGATGGCACTTGTCGAAAATTTCGTCCTAATATGATAATCTTTCCACCAAATGGCATGAAATGGCACGTCAATACTCATTATATCTTTCAATATGTGATTTTCACAGATCAAAGATGCTTATTTGCCATGGGTATTTTATTCCAGATGATCAACAGGACAAATAAGTTGTAACAGTAAAGAAGCTGATGTTTCTTTACTGTTTACCTTTAAACTTGACAGAGACTGTTCATGTAAATTTAATGGTATTTTGAAGCCGTTCGACCATGAGGGAGCAACATTGCAGCAATTCCAATCCACGTTCCAAAAACAACTTGCTGTCCTAAGTGCAACTGTGGATTAAATACTGATACGCAAATGTTTTCCTGTAACCCCTGGACTATTTAAGAAATACGCATTGCTAACACTTGTGTCATTTTTGTGAATAAAAGTTAATTAGTGCATCCTCAGAAGAATTGCTATTGAAGTATACACTTTGAGAATCTGGCAAATGAACTGGCAAGAGAACTAATTACAGTGTGTGAATGTTTATGCATAGAGCATGCAAACGTCCTCCATGCAGTTTTAGTTGGACCAACATATCTGGCATTTAAGAATAAATTGATTTCATCATGATCAATCATTCATCCCCCCTATCACCTTGGGTTGTAACTTCCAAATTGAAGCAGTCATGACTTTTGTTCACATATTCATGTATGTTCTAGATAGAATGTTCACTTGAAGAGATTTCTACATTTATATGGGTGCGAAATTTAAGGAAAAGGAAAGGATTTTAGGGGAAAATGAACCGATTTCTTATTTCTATGCGATCTCCTTGATTAAGTTTAGGAAATAGTTCTACCATTATTTCGTATAAAATCTTAGAGCAATCACAGTCTGAAAGTTCTAATAATATATGAAATTGAAGTATCTGTTTGTTTGAAAATTGCTAGTAATTGGCTCTTGAATTACATCCTCTTTTAAAGTTTTTTAAGGTAGATATTATTTATCTGCTAAGTTTCAACTTTCACGTCCACAAAAATAATTTAAGCTTGACTGAAAGTAGAAAATTATGTGTAACATATAATCATATAAGACGATCAGTCGATAGATCGTGTTTTAATAAAATAGGGAATATCAAAAGGGAGGTTGAAGGAGAAATGAAGAGATGACAGAGGACATACGTTTGTAGGATCAATTGATGTAAAAAAATATGCAAAAATGAAAATAACGATTTTTAGGAACTGCAATAATTAATTAGTGGCTTGGGTTATTTAAATAATCCTAAGGATTAGGCAAAAAATAATAATTGTAGATCTATTTGGGTTAGTTAATAAATTAACATGTGTACTGAGTTTGTTTAAAAAAATTAAATCTTACTTTTAGAGAAATTTCGTTTTAACTGACATTGTCTATGATTATCTGCTTTGCATTATTCAGACAAAAGACTAAATTTTTACAAACTATGCAATACAAATCTAACTTTGTTTTTTTTTTTTGCTTTGGATAAGGAATTGGTAAAATATGGATGATTAGAGAATTAGAAAGCTTATCAGAAATTCCGATCTCTTTAGGGAAGTAATTCCCGGTCAGATGAGGCATTTTTCATAGCGTAACTATAAACTTTTACTTAATGAAACAATCAATCAGTATTGTGATCCGTTGCACATATGTACCTGATACACAAAACTGTTAATTTATTCAGGGGAATATGGATAAGCATGTTGAGAGAGGGGATAAATTGTTACACAAACTTTAATTGACTCTACAATAAATTTATATTTGACTTATATTTTGTAAAATGTTTATTTTAGGTTTATTTTTAAAGCAACGATTTTAATACACGAAAGACTTAAGTGTAGTATTATCAGTAGATTACAGGAAAATCTTTTGCCGGTTGTTTTAATAAGATTTATGATTTTATATTTATTAAAATGAACATTCATTCCACAGTTTCTTAAATTGATGACGTAGATTTGGGTATATAAATAGAATTTCTGATGAGCCTAAACACGATGATCTGTGGCAAAGATAGGCTACCTTTTGACAAGACAATGTAATGTTTATGAATAATATTACAATATATTAATTTTAATAATATATATTATTAGAAATTTATTAGTTGACAGTTTTCTCTCTTCGCGAACAAATGTTTTTCGTTTTTATTGCTGAAATTTCTGTCGTAAAAATAAAGGCTGTATTATTTCATAAATGTTCTGTTACCAAATAACTTTATGATAACCAGATGTCTTTTATACGGTGTTGTAATTTAGTATTTTAATTTTATTGCCCCGGACATCATTGAAACCGTGTATGATTCAAGTTATAAACGTTGACAAGTGGATTTAGAGGAGTCGATTCTTTACATCGATTAGATAGAATAATTGAATTATATCGGTCTAACATACTAAGACACTACGCTGTCAACGGAGAACTGCATTTATTTATGCGTCTGCAACGAGGATGAGGTCACAAGCTTGGCCATTGTGTTCGCTCGCAAGCGATTTTTATCGCATCCAGTCCGACGACGAGCGGTTTTTATTCAGGCTCGTCCTCGAAATACGTTTAAACAAATGCAAAATAGCGCGGTTGACAATGTAAGGAAACTGTTCTTTATACAGAACCGAACTATAACGTCTGTCACTGACCTCATTCAGAACATTTAGATGGAAATATATTTGGCGCGAATTGCGCAATTAAGTCTAATGTTTTGTTGTTACGAATAAATATAATTATTTACAACCTTTCTATTCATTTTGTCATTCTTAATTTTACACATTATATTATGCATTACCATCTCATTAAATAAATATACATACAGATAAATAAATCACGTTTCTTCAAGCTTAATTGTTTTTACAAAAATATATTTCAAATTTCTTCCTTACACACCACCATTTCGGGCAGTTGTCAGTGTACGAACTTCAACTATATACTCTAGAGATCGATTACCGGGAGTATTTTAAATTTTTTCATCTTTTTTCAAGTCACATTTATCACAATGTTAACAGTAATTTCAAATTGTTTGAAGGAACAAAAATAGAAACAAATACAAATACTGATTTCATATGAACTGTTATTAAACACTCGTTTATTACAGATGTTCTATCTTTTGTTTGACTGTGAGTACATTTCCTTAAAAGTAATACTATAACATAAAGAAAATTGTACGATATCAAAGTTTAATTATATTTAAAAAAACTTAAATCTTATGTTTAATCCTCTTACGTTTATACGTTATTCCTTTTTTATATACTTTAAATATTTTTATATACTAGCCGGTCGGGACTATGCACTCCCAGACCCCGCGGTTCAGGTGAACCTCGGAGACTATCCAGAGGCTTCCCGTGGCCTCGGGGCCTACCCCAGGGCCGCAGAGCTTTATTATTGGCTATCCAGAGGGCTCCGCCTCCTAGACCTACGCAGTGTTCGTTACCCTCATAATTGTGAGAATATTACTGATAAATAACAATTTTACCAGGATTTATAGAAAACTGAAAAAGAAACTAAATTACAAATGACAGAATAGGAGTAACTATTGTAACAAAGGTACACACACACACATCTTTGACAACGAAAAATTCATAACTTATTTCTGTTGTTATAATGACAGAAATATAGTAATGAAGTAAAAGAATTAATCTATTTTTATTTTCATTTAATGGATATCTTTTATTTACAAATTCCCCCGCAAGGGGAGTAGGGCCTTGACCTATGGGTTAAAAATCTTTCCTGGAATAACACGATTATATCCTGCACATTTGAAAATAATCGGTCGGTTGGTTCTTGCGTAACGCGAGAACAAAAAACCACAAAATTTTGACTTTATGTATAAGTTACCGCAGCAGTGACGGAAACGAAATTGTTGGAATAATATCGAAAAATGATAATTTTAAAACAAAACGATACTTTTGTTTTGCAATTCTAAATCTGATTTCTTATTATGAAATCTGATATATTATTTCTTCCTACTGCAAGGTTATACTTCACACTGATCAAATGGCGTTCCGATAAAATAATTATCATTGTAATAGTCATTCCTTCCGCACTCTTTTCATTATCGGTTACTGTTTTATTTCATCAGATAAAAGTTACTGAAATTCAATAAAATGATCGGGATAAATATTTTTAAAGTAAATACTAAGATTTGAATAAGTATGCCTGTAAAATTACCTACCTATTCGATATCGACTGCATCGGAGACAAGAACAAGATTCAAATGACCGTACTGTAAATTATATTTCTGCTAAAATAAGATAACAAAATCAAGCTGCTTATTGTTCTACACTCCATACTGTAAGCCAAATTTCATGAAGCCAAAACTACGTTCACTACAGAAATTTCTAAAATTAAGTGCTATTATATAAATAACCACGAATATGTTATCTAGTTGTTAATGATAATTAAATGATTTTAAAGAATCTTCTTGCTTAGACTGACGATACAGGCTCATCTTTAATGGAATCCCCATTAAAAAAAAAAAGAAAATTTCACACATTTCTTACGTAGTAGTCATACCAAATCTCAGTTCAAAGTGACGTAATGATATAAAAAAATATTCTTTTCAGCACGCCGGAAGGCGGAGGTAGATTTCACCGGTGCTAAACAGAGGAAAAAAGCAATTTCCACCTTAAAGTTAAGAAAAACTTCAAATTTACAAAATACGATAATGGTTGCATATGAAAAAAGTTTCACATGTTTAGCATACGATAAGCCCCATCTTACAATTCCAACAACATTCATCCTTTGCCATAAGGGTTGGTCATATGACAAATTTTTTCAAACAAAAGTTTTAGGTAATTTATCGAGGACTAAGGACCACTTTAAACCGATTCGATGTCGTGTCTATTAAGGAAGGTTTTTTTGTCTTTGAAACCCCATTTCTTCCATTCCCTGGGCCAATTGTTGGTGACATTAAAACCTTTACTTAGATAAGTTTTAGGTCCTTATCGAAAGAATAGTAGGAACTTAAACGAATTCTATATTTTACTTAATAAGAAAGTTACAGCGATATTTTGTTTTTTTTTTTGAAAAAGCCCCCATTTACACCCCTCATAATCCGATTTTGCCCATTAACGAACTCAATCGAGATTTTGAGTCGTTATATTTTATGTATCAATATGAAAGTGATTGGCGCAAAATTACCGTAGTTATCGTGTCCACAAGAAAGTGAAATATATATATATATATATACAAAACTGTATATATAAACTTTAAAACTGACGGTTGTTTTGAGGGTCTGGTGGATGTGAAACGCAAAGATATGTCGAAATTTTCCGGAAGTCGACTCATTGTACCCATTACACTAGGTAGCTTTCTTATGAAATTTATATAAAAGGTAGGTTAATCTGATTTATTTATAACAAATCTTCTGGAATTTATTTTATCACATTTCATTCCCGATTTTTTTTTCAAAAATTCGGATGAGTCTATAGAATAATATTACATAACTGTTTTGGACTGTTTTTAACCTAATTTCACTTTGTCATTCTGAAAGAAATGTTTAAAATATATCTAAATGGCCTAATAACAAATACAATTTCGGTATTCTTGGATGAAAATATCCCGTTAATTGGTAATTGTTTACAAATAGCTATTTTAGACATAAAGAGTTAAATTTTTAAATGAAAAAAGTATGGAATAATGTTTTTTGTAACCTGAAAAAGAAAGTGTTTGTACACCTTTTAAATTACATGAACACATTTTTTTAAAATGAAAAGTACATAAAATGTTATTTCATTAATAACTGTTGATATTTTTTATTTTTTTTTGTTATTGAAATATTATTCATCGCAGTTTTTTTTTTTACAGAGATTAATATTTATTAATAAATCAATATATTTAAATTAAAAAAAAAGTTAAAAAAAAGGAGATGAGTCTGGTTCAAACCGATGTGCCTTCCCCTTGTAAGATCCAAATATTTCATAAATTAAAATTTTATTTGGTTATAACCCTGGAACCAATGAAAATAAGTACCACTTATGATATACCGTTTAAAAGCTCTCGATGACGGTTTATTACTTCAGTTAAGAAAAAGTCAAAAATCCACATTTTTTGGATTTTGGGCTTTTTTGGACATTTTTGGTCAAGTCGATTACAATCAAAAGGGGAGGTGCACAATTAGATGTTACTACAATCCTAAATCCGAAATTTCAACATCCTACGTCTAATCGTTTTTGAGTTATACGATATACGTTCGTACGTACAGACATCAGGCCGAAAATAGTCAAAATGGATTCAAGGATTTCTATTGAAATGTGAAAACCGAGATTTTACGCGATCGCAATACTTCCTTTACTTTGTACAAGGAAGTAAAAAGAAATTGAAATGCTCTACAAAACCCTACTATATTGCATATATATTTTAAATAAAAACAGTAATAAAAAATGCAGATTGATTGAAAAATCACACTAATTACGTATTTAAGAAGAAAGAAATTCTACACGCTTTGAATTCCTAAACATTAAAAAAGTACAAAAATAAAATTCGGCAAAAATATTTATTTTATTAAAATTAAGAAAACATAATGAACTAAAACATAGCTTTATCAAATTACATTTTCATATCATTTTTTTTCAGAGTATAACATTAATTTTGGCACTTTGGCCGTTTGTTATTTGATATACTAAAAATACTGGAAGAATTTATCAGTTTATTAATTTATATCACATTTAATCATGTAACAGATATGACAATCTAAAATAAAAGGATACTAATTGAAGGTGTAAAGATAAATTTTTGTTTATAAGTGCGTTCATGGGTTAATATCTTCGTCAACAAAACAAGTAATACGTAGATAATGTGGTATCTACGTATTCAGCATTTATATTAACTATTATTATAAATATTTTATAAAATAGCCTAAATTAATCTTAAAATCGGTAGATTAGACTCCAATGAAAATATAAAAACAGATAACGTTAATCATGTGATTTCTGTAAATGAAAAAATACCTGTAAGTTGAATGGTAAATATCTTATGGATTCATTGAAATCAGCAAATACTCTTCATACTTCGTGTAATATTCTGGACATTTTAATACGAATACAATTGTTAATAAAATAAATAAATAAAAAATCATGCGCAGTTCTGCGCAAGAAGATCGACTTTTTGTTAATTTAATTTGGTTTTTATATCATTTTATTTTGGTATTATATTGCTAAAAATAGAAGCCCAGAAAAGAAAGGTCAACGTTCCAACTTGCAGCATCATAAAAAACCACGCTTCTAACTTGCTCCCCTCAAATTTTTTCGGCCTTAAATTGAGTGGAGCTCAAGAATGACTTAACCAATCTTCATCAAACATTCAAACGTACAATTTCAGATACACAATTAATCTACCTAATTTTCAATGAAATTGATTAATAGTTTTGGAGATTTTCGAGTCACAAATTGAGCATAACTCAAGAACAACTGAACCAATCTCCACATGCACAACTTCAGATAAACTAGAGCATATCTAAATTTCAATGAAATTGTTGGAATAGTTTTGGAGATTTTTGAGCAACAAAATTTTATACGTAGACCACGTATATGCATGGGTATAAGGAAACCCCAATTTAAGTAAATGGTATTTTCGTACTCCTCATACCTCAAAACATGAAGAAAATTTCACCACCCTACTCAAACCATGCGTCCGAAAGTAATACCGTACTTTCTTTGAAAAGTAGATAAAGATATTAAAAAATAAATAAATGCTTGGGATAATCAAAGCCAGTTATTTTAATAACGATACAAATTATCAGAACATTTGGGTTTTCATTTCCATAAATAATTATTTACACCTCTGTATGTATTTGTACCTTTGTTGATTTATTTACATATTTATCAGTCTTAATTTTATAATTTTTATATGATTTATGTTTTAGGTAAATTTTAAATATTATCTTGTTATACTGGACCAATTTATTGAGTTTTTATTACAGATTTAAATAAAACGTTGATAATTTCAACTGTAGATTTATTCTTTTACTTATCTATCTTTCTTAAAACGTAACCTGAATTTTATGTTGCTATTTGGATTGTATTTTATAATAATGGTATTAAATTAGCCTATTTTTAACAACTTTACACTAGGTATATATAAAGTATTATTTGTAATAATTTTTTTTTTGCAATTATGGTGGAGTTTTCTTGATGTAAAAAAAAAAAAAAACAACAAAATAAATATAGTTTATACAAGTACCTGCCTACCTTCGCATACTAAATTTGTTTTTGTATTTTGTTGCGTCATTTTAACTTAAATATAAAATTAATCCTATATATATATATATATATGCCCAATTCATTTATTTTGTTACTAAGTATAAAATTATTTTATTACACAGTTAATATTAATATCTCCTTAAAAAATTAGTATAGCATTGTTATCTTTAGATTAGAATGTTAAAATTCAAGCTTGGCATTTTCACATATTACAAAATCATCTCTCATTGTAAAAAAAAGATAAAATAAAATTTTAACCGCAAATAGGCACCTTCCTGTAGTTACATAAGTAAATAAATATAAAAATAAAATAACAAAATGCAATACGAGAATCGAAATTTAATATGTACAGAGGCCGCAAAAATCCACTAAGTTTCTTACAGGAGCATAATAATTAAAAGAAATTCGTTTTACGGTTTTAGTACTAACTCATTAATATGTTTTTATATGTCTAGTAATTGTTAGTTTAAAAGTTATTTACTAGGCATGAATGCTGTTGGAATAAAATAATCATTATAATGATTTAATAGTAAATTTCTTTTATTTTTATTTTACTTGTTACTTTATTAATTATTTACATGTGGTTTAATCAGAGTTGTATATCTTTAACATTCTTGTTGCTTCTCAACAGTTAATATAAAATTCAGAAATTTTTACAACTGTTCCTAATAGAGTTAATAAATATTTATAACATAAACCACTAAATTAAAAATATATATACGAATTAAATACGCGTTGGTGTCGGCGACAGCAGTTGATAATGGCAGGGGTCCAATAGAAGGCATCAGGAAGTCGTACCTCAGGCGATTAATTCCAAGGCTGGAAGTGAACCTAAGTCTGTGTTCAACGCTCTCCACTCTCCTTGAACCTACCGCCTACTGAACGACACCTGTGAGTACCTCTAGGCCTTTATCCACCTTCATTAAAACATACCGAATTACTTGTCTTTCCATCTCTACTACGAGACTAAAACAAATTTTAACGAAATTAAAATGTTATTCTAATGAAATTTTATTTCTATTATTTCAGATCAGATAAATCAGAGCAGATCATTTTCCTGCTCTGAAATAATAATTTCATTTTTAAATGCTGATTAAGAAAAATAAAAGCTAAAAACAGGTGTAAAAATTAGTAAGATTAGCGGATCCTCATTTGTTTAGAATTATTATTGCTGCTATGAAACTAGAAGGTTGAAGAGTTTTTAAATAAGAATGATTATAAATAAGTTCAACAATTTTGAATTATGTAATAACCTTAATTTAATATTTTTTTATACAGAGCGAGACAAAAGTATCAAATTCGATCAAAAACTTTAAAACCATTTCACATAAAATACGGTAACTTTCAGGATAAGGTATCGGTCATCCTTTGGTCGAGAAATAGAATTTCAACTCCTTCTTAGGAGGTAACCCAGAAATTGTAACTCAGATATTTTAAATGGTAACACACTTTGTGTGATACATCATTTTAAAATTCTCTTTAAGACAATAAAAATGGAATAGATAAAATGTTGGTACGATGTCTGAACCCAAAACATTGCGTTAAATATCTGGATAAATATTGGATTTTGAGAATTACTAAATTTATTAAGATCAAATAATAAAATTAAATAAAAATAAATTAAATTGAATTAAGTTAAAATTTAATCTAATTTAATAAGAAGTTCTTTAAAAAATTTTACATTTTTTAACAAAGAAATTGTTTTTGTTCCAATTTATTGAGTAATTGCCGACCTGCGTGGCGGGAGTGGTTACATCTCGGTCTTCCATCCGGAGGTCCTGGGTCCAATCCCGGTCAGGCACGGTATTTTTCATACGCTACATTTCCATATCCCACGCACAAGCTTCAAGCTTATGTGGCGATAACATCAAGCAAAAAAAAAAAAAAAATCACGTAATGATGCTGATCATTGTTGGTTTCTTACTATTGTTGCAAAAATGAAGCTTTCCTCATTGTTGGGTAATTTCATTTATAGTATTTCATTACTAAACTGTTAGTTTCTTATGAGAATTCACTGTGATCGGGTGGCTAATTGATTTTTTCTACCTTTACCGCATTTTTTTTTCTTGATGATATCGCCACATAAGCTTGAAGCTTGTGCGTGGGATATAGAAATGGAATTTTTGAAGCGTATGAAAAATGCTATGCCTGACCGGGATTCGAACCCGGGACCTCCGGATAAAAGGTTGAGACGCTACCGCTTCGCCATGGGGATCGGCTGTAAGCCACGTTTGTTATTTATATCTTTTTTATGATTGTTTTTTACGGAATTAATCTTTTCTATGCTACCTGCTAACATTAATATCAACATGTCACTTAAAGAAGAGGAGAGGGTTACACTTTTATGATGAGAGGCTTTTGTGATAGAGTTAGGACATATAATGAAGTTTGTGCGTTGTGTAATGCATAATTTAATAATAGTAACTCTATTTCAAAAGGTGCGGTGTCAAAAACTATCAAACGACTTGAAGAAACAGGAAGCATTAATAATAGGAGAAAACCAGGGAAGCCAAAATCTGCAACAAATCGTTTGCGATTATGCAAGAATTTATTGAGAATCCTCATTCCTCGACTCGAACATCACCACGAGAATTTTTCATTAGCCAATGTTCAGTGATTCGAACATTTGAAACCCTTCAAAATTATTTGGGTGCAAGAACTTAATGAAGATGACTACGATCGAAGATCGAAGATGCTGTGTGAAATTATGATGAACAATATTTGCGCAGATCCTAACTTATTAAACAACGTAGTTTTCAGTGATGAGGCCACATTTTTTTTTTAACGGCAGTGTAAATCGCCATAATTGTCGATACTGGACTGATATTAATCCACCCTGGTATCGTGAAGCACATACATAGTATCAAGTCAAATAATTGTATGGGCAGGTGTCGGGGGTAGACGATTAATAGGGCCTATATTTATTGATAGAAATTTAAACGCAGTAAAATATGAGGCTTTGCTTCTCGACCATATCATTCCAAACTTTCAAAACGTTGTTGACCCCAACTTCCAAGAGATTTTATTTCAACAAGATGGTGCCCCACCTCATTTCGGTTTTTAGGTGTGTGAAATTAAAGATGCATTTTTTCTTGGGCGATGGATTGGCCGAAGAGATTAGATAGGATGGCCGGCGAGATCACCTGACTTGTTACCATCGGAATACTACTTTCTATGGAGCCACTTAGAAAGTATCGTTTATCATAATAAGCCCTAAGATATCGATGATTTACAAAATAGAATTTGATAATCGGCACAAAATATCACTAGGGAATCGTTGAATAATGCATTATCATCCTTTTACAATCGTCTGGCATACTGTCAAATAAGAGAAGGAGGACATTTCTAACAATCATTAAAATGAAATGTAAATAAATAAGCAAACGTTATGCTCAATGAATAATCTTTTTTTAAATAAATTGATTCGATAATATCCATTTATTCATTTTTTTTAGATTTATTTATTTGCGATAGCAGTTCCTTAAATTATACCAGTGTAATATTTGTAAAATTCCAAATTTATCCCGCCATAATTTTGGGTACAAATTTTTATATTTTTTTATATCATTTTTGTTGTCTTAAAGAGATCTTTAAGATAATGTATCATACAAAGGGTATTACCACTTTAAATGAGTTGCAACTCCTGGGACAGAAGTGATTGAAATTCTACTTCACATCAAAAGGTAAAGTAGTTGACCGATAACTTATCCTGAAAGTTAGAGCATTCTATCTGGAACGGTTTTAAAGTTTTTAAGGGGTTTCCATACTTTTGACTCACTCTGTATATAATTTACTTCAAACTATTCACAAATATTATTAAAATTTATCTATTTTATGTAATAATTAAAACTTCTATCAATGACATTTTAAACATGATAACCTGATATGTAAGTCAGAAATTACGCAAACAGATTTCTAGAAATTCATAGATTGCCGAATAAAAAGTCTCTCTAAATATGAGCTCATTGGATCAAGGTTTATAAAAAAACTATATCTACATAGAAAGTAGAGTAATCGTTATAAAAAAAATTGGATAAACGAAAACATGAAATTTAAAATTAGTGTTTGTTTATTAACTAGGTGTTATTGTTTCTCCGGGGAGCTAATATTCAACATGCTTCTTAATTGTGTTTTTATAGTTTTTTACAACAATTGGACGTTTTTGTGTCACTTTGGTTTCAGTTTTTTGTTTGTCTTTGTTTTAAATAATTTAGTTTGTTCTGATTTTGTTTTTAATTTTCTGCTTTAAGTTTTTATTTTGTTTTGATTTTTGTTATTCTATTAGGTTTGTATACATATTTCCTGTTCTGTTTACCGGGCGTTTTTATTTAATTTTTAATTGTGTTTTTTTAAAAAAAGTACATCGTGTTCGGGCGAAGACAACGCCGAAGCATTTTCGCCCAGAAAAAGCCAAACAAAAAAAAATTCTCTATAAAATTTCAAACTATTCCTCATACTTAGATTCATGATACTTAGATGCCTCTTTTAAGCTATTAGAGACTTATCATTATTTCTGGCATTATGGCATTAATATTATGAAAATACCGTACAATATGTCTTCTTTTTCTAATTCTCTTTTCTATATTTTTTAATAACATTCTTGTTCTGTGCGGATTATTAAACGACCACTATCTGCGCACCAAATTGTTTATTTTGAAGCGTGAGACAAAAGGCCAAAGACAAAGACAAGTGATGCACGTAATAATTATTGGATTAATCAAAATTAAATAAAAGATAACTAATACTCACATTGATTAGGTACTATATTTTAAAATACTAGTGGTTCGGTATTACGAAATATTACCAATATATTATTTTTATGATAATTATTAAATTTTACTATTATATTGCATCATTATTTTAAATATATAAGAGTCAACGGATAAACCATTTTATGACAAGTGAAAAACGTCATTGTAGAAATTTACCTATTTAAAAACAAAAATGTTTTTGAAAGAAAAAATAATTTAAAACTCTTGTCAAAGCCGATTTCGCTAACTAGAATATCATTTTAATTTAGTTGATTTTTAAAGTAAATCTGCGTAACATATATTTTGTGATTATTTATTATTTTTGATAATACATAACTTTCTGATATATTTGTAATTATTCGTTGATTTCATAGTTTTAAAGTTACCATATATCAATAAAAAAAAAAAAAAAGAAGTAATGCATAATGATAAAAAATTTTAACTTTTTTACTTGTACGAAGTAAAAGAACTATTGTGATCGCGAAAAATTTCGGTTATCAGATTTCAACGGAAATATCCATTTTGATCATCTCTGAATAAATTTTGACTAGTTTCGGTGTGACATATGTGCGTTTATATCTCGCATAAGTCAAAAACGATTAGCCGTAGGATGTTGAAATTTTAGATTTAGGACTGTTGTAACATGTTGGTGTGCACCTCTCCTTTTGATTACAATCTACTGAACCAAAAGTGTCCAAAAAAGCCCAAAATCCAAAATAATTTGGATTTTGGACTTTTTCTTAAGTGCAGTAATCAGCTCTCATTGAGAGCTTTTCAACGAAATACCATAAGCGGTACTTATTTTCATTGGTTCCAGAGTTACAGCCAAATAAAATTTTAATTATTGAAATATTTTGATCTTACAAGGGGAAGACACATCGGTTCGAATTCGACTTCATTTCCTTTTTTTAATTTAATTATATTGATTTATTAATCAGATTATTAATGATTGTAAAAAATGTTTTACAATAAATAATAATTCAATAACAATAATAAGAAAAAACTATCACACGTTATTAGAGGATAAAATTTTATGTACTTTTAAAAATGTGTATATGTAATTTAATAGGCATACAATGAAGTTATGTGGTGACCACATCAGATTGTTTTTACACAGAATAAAAATTATCTGAACATCTCGCTTTTAATTTACGATGTATGAAAATTGGAATACATAAGATCCTGGACGCAAAATTAATGAGAGATTAAATGTAATAAAGAAAAGAAATTAAACAGCTATTGTCCAGGGTAGGCGAACTTGCATCAAGGTAAAAAAAATCCTACAATACTTAATTCTGACCAGAATTATGAAAAACGGCATTTCCGAAGTTATAATTTGACCATCAATGCCTTTCTAGTCCGGTGAACTCAATCATACAAAAATATTGAGTGAATTTATCAAATTTTGCATCATTCTGCATGTTATGTCATTATCATCTTCACTTAAGGATCGTTTAGCTTTTTATCTAATCTATTTTATATCATTTTTCTGCATTCTGGTAATGAAAAATACTTTTGGAGTATTTCGGAAAACTAATCGTAATTCTAATTTCAGTAAAATAATCATTATTAATTCGAATATACTAAATCTCATAACTACATATTTAATATCAGCTAGAGATAAAACTGGTTGTAATAATTATCGTAAACATAAAAAACCTGAAAGCTAATGATGCATTGTTATTTAAAAACAAAACGAAATAACTGTGGTTGAACGTTTAAAAGTTCAATATCAAAAATGTCCGTAGCGATGCAAAATGGGTTTCATGGAAAAAAAACACCTAGAGATTGGGTAGATGACTGATTAAATGATAATCTTTTTCTTGTAAATCTTTACTATGCTAGGAATAGTACATAAAATGTAGGAATATTTATTGATGGATATTGACAACTGGAAAACCTTTATGCTTATACAATGAATGGGTAATAAAATGCGGATCTATTATGATGAGTTTATATCCGTGTCTTCTGTGCTTATGATACGAGTAGACACTATTTTACTTGCAATTATCATCTCAATTAATTTAGTTTAATATTACGACTATGTATTTACTGCTGTAATATTACGGTTGTGTGATTGCACTTTTAGAGACTATATTGATCAACTAAATTATCTAAGCTTTTATCCTGTTACGAGTTACTTAATTGTATCGTATTTAAGTTAGTATCACTAACTTTTTTCTTCTCTGTCTTGTTACCTTATTATTTTAGCAAACTGAATACATAAAATCAATGAAAATTGGTGTTAATAGAAAATAAAAATACAAGATAGTCTATTTTTTATAAATACAATGATTCATATCATTATCTATGATAAAATATGCTATAAGTTTTGAAAATCCGAAATTGGTTGCAAAATATAGCATGTCCGAATAACCGTAATCTATTACATCTAGAGTGTACCTGATTCATGCAAAAGTTAACCTTCAGTAACAAACACCCCGTTTGAATTTTAAAAATCGGACGGTTATTTTCTGATATATTATAGAGCACCCCATTGTATCTCACAAAATTGTGCCCCATGGTCACCCCGTTTGTTAACAGTTGATAGTGATAATTGGTCTAGCCTTGACGAGGTGCTCGCATCTCCTCACCACTGTAGCCTCACAAGCAGTCCTCACGGGAAGTTCATTATTATTAAACAGAATTTTTTTTAATTTATTTAAAATTATTTTATTTTAATTAACATAAAATTAATTCTATTATTTTTGTAATATTATTCATTCGATTGACTCGAACTATTCAGTTCAAACCTAGCTCGAACAGTGCTAGAGACTTCGCAGTTCAATAATTCAATTCATTAAAGTTTGTGCTTCAACCGACAAATCTCCTCTTCAACATATATACTCATATATATATTTTATCGAGATTAAATTTATCTAAAACCTTCTCAGTAATGCCAACAAACATGGATAAAAATTTGGCTGCGATTGAACGAGTAGTTTTTTTGTTCACCTCGAACAAATAAAAACCCTCTTCTTCTTTATATATATATATATATATATATATATATATATATATATATATAGAGAGAGAGAGAGAGAGAGAGAGAGAGAGAACGGATTATATCCAACATAAAAAGCATGGAAAATGCTTAAAATATGCATGAAAAGTGTCAAAATATGCAACTTTAAATAATAAAAAAATGGTAATTTTTAGTTTTTTTATTTCAAAATCCGCATACAATTAGTAAGTAGTTTAATAAAATTTCGATAAATTCGATAATTAACAATTATTTCACATTTTGTTACTTTTATAAACATAAACAATCAGAGGTACTGTTCCGCGGCTGCTAAGTGCGCTCTAAGAGCCGTGCAGCCAATAGGTTTGGCCGGCTACAACGTAAGATTTCATTTATTAACAAGGTACCCTACCGAAAGATATTGTAAATATAGCGGAGAATGCATCATCTTTAAATTTTAAGGAAAATATGCAATAACCAGTAAGAATGTGCTTAATATGAAAATTCTCTCTCTCTCTATATATATATATATGTGTGTGTGTGTGTGTGTGTGTGTGCTTGCGTGCGCGCGTGCAAACACACACACTATGTATACGATAACTTCATAAAATTAGTGATGTTAAATTAATGTAACAATGTTTTTAAATAAAAATTAATGTTATATAACTAATTTTAGTGCAAATTCTTAAGTTTTTTTTTTTTATATGCTATATTCCGAAATATTAAAGGAAAGACTCCCATTCAATTATATCCAAGAATAGAAAAAAAAAATACTGACCTTTCGTGTAGTAAAAAAAGGAGAAAAAATCAAAACGAAATAGGATGGTGTATTGAGGAGCACTTGAGACAATTCTAAGAACAAATCTAAAATTGACTACTTGACTGATCTTTCTTCCATACAATCCAATTTTCTCTTTTATTGACTAGAAATGTTATATTCAAGTACGTTTTCTTGATTCTTTAAATGTTTTTAATAAAACTAAAATTAGTGTAAAAATAAACTCGTTATATCGTATTAGCGACAAATGTGCACGTGTACCGAATTAATTGAAGCAGAAAGATTTTATTTTATCCTCTGACGATTGAAATTATGTTTGATAATACGAAAAATAAATACATCAAAAAGTGGTTTTTATTATTTAGAGTGAATAAAAAATATTATATATCGGGGTAGCATCCGATTATATAATGTATAATTATTATTATATTTAATTTAGCACTTTCTTAAAACTGTTGAAAAAAAAAGTCTAAAAATGTAGTTGGATACTAGTAGTACCCGGAAAGCTGCTGTTGATCTTCAGTACCTAACACTACATTAAAATCTTTTAGTTCTTTAATAAGTGAATTCTTACTCTTATTTCCGGACGTGTTAGTCATTGCAATGTAATCTGTCTGAATGAGAAAGTACTTATATATTTTGCTCGTTTTTACTTTGACATCTTAATCAGTTTTTTTTTTTTGGATGTCTTTTTGATATTTTTTT
Source organism: Lycorma delicatula (assembly GCF_047948215.1). Classification (NCBI taxonomy): domain Eukaryota; kingdom Metazoa; phylum Arthropoda; class Insecta; order Hemiptera; family Fulgoridae; genus Lycorma; species Lycorma delicatula. Next base: position 189,364,995 of record NC_134457.1, on the reverse strand, counting down.
TAATTTCTCCCCATGTGAAATTATAAGAGTTCAGATGCATGAAAATATCTTTCCTAACTTAATCAACAATCAGATAATACTTGCATAATATTCCCAATAATTTCCATCTGATTATGATACATTAATTAATTAATATTGCCGAAGCAAACTTGCCTGCAAACAAGCATATATTTAATCGAGTAGGATTATATTCTCCTTCAGAGATCTTATATTTGGATTACAGGAATAGACAGACCTCGAAGATTTTCTTCTAAGGATCCAAGGTTACGTGTCACATCCACAATTATTACAACATATAAAACATTATATAAACCTAATAATTAATTCAGTCTTTCACATTAAAGCTCTTTTTTCCCCTTCACTCCTGTAAGTGGATATTCCTTTATATTCCTGCACTTAAACTGTGTAGGAATCGGCTAGTCCTTAAGCAGAGCAATAAATGATTTAGAGACAAAAGAAACTCAATGCTGAGCCGAAAATTCCGTTATCATTGGCGACTTACACCAATCCCGACAAAGCAACTCTCAGGGTTTGTTCAGTTTCTAATGAAATTTATTGTTCAAGTCATTAAACGAAATGTTATTGTAGTTCTAATCAAACTTATCATCACATTAGTGGAGAAATGAGGACTTAACAGCAATCTATGGACACTACAATATCACAGCAGCAAGTGTAGAAACGATAGCTGAAATTAATATTAAATGACTCCTTAACCCTTAAACATTTTCATTACTTTTGTTTCTGAAAATATGAGTTTTTTATGTGTATCGTGTTATTTATATTGTATTATGATTAAATATACAATTTTTATAGTTTTGTAATTAATATATAGTGTCATATGATTAATAAATAATGAGATTTTTACGTAATTTCTAAAATACGATACGCTGATCCTAATTTCATAAATCTGATCTTATCAGTAACCCAGTATAGTATTATCAGTATGGTATTGACAAAATACAATTTCTTGAAATCAGCCCTCGTTGTAATTATCATTTTGCCAGAAGTGACAGTAATTGATTGATTTATAGTCATAAAATCTCTAAGAATATTCTCTGAAAATTAAGTTAAATTTTCTTAATTTAGATTATATAACAAACATGGTTTACTAAGTACTTTTTTTTTTTTAATAAAAAAATGGTTGGAAGTCTGAGCAACAAACTTCTGCTTTTCTAGTCAAGAATCTACACAAGCTCGAATTCATCTCCATTAACCTTTTAGCTGTAACGTAAAGAATATCCATCAATTCATCTTTCTTTAAGTGACATGTTCAGTGATACAGCGTGTAAAATCAGTGTGGTGCTAGTCAAAATATATCCCTATGTTACTGTGGCGTTTTAACTATCACTAATTAGGGTGTGGAAATTCGTTATATAATTAATCTAAAGAAATTTGTAATTATACCGGAGTTATTTTTTCGTTCATTTATATATTTTGAAATCTCTCTTAAAATTAATTAGAAAATCATTATTTTTGATTATATTTTACTCATAAGGAAAGAATAATAGAGAGTACTCCATAATTAAAAGATAGGACACATCTGCTCCCGATCGTTACTGGACCAAGCATATCCTTAACTAACACCATCATCGGTATGATGTACACAGTTTTCACTACCAAGGACATCATCCTGAAAACATGTATTCAAAATGTAGACGAAAGAGTAACTAACACATAGCGATTCAGAGAAAATACGCAGCCATATACATATGCACTAGAGAACACACTCTCACATAAGAAAAAAAAATCACATCCAAAAATTCATTCCAACCCAGAAATTAATATATCTGATATCGATTTTAAAAAGAAACAAAATTTAAGAGTAAAGCAGATGTGTGATTACATAAATATCTACAAAAACTTGAAAAATTTTTTTATTACTGTTAGCCATAAAATAATAATTGTGTATCCTTATTAAAAGCAAAAGGTCTGATATAAAAAACTTAAAAGCCAAAAACTTATGATAAAACTTAAAGATAATAATGTGTACCTGATGATTTTTCTGTATCTTTACGCACAAAAAAAGATTCGAAGAAAAATATTTTTAATTTCTTAGAGCAAAGAATAAAATTAAAGTAGAGAAGGTTAATCTAAGGGAGTGACTCTGACCTCCAAACTGTTACGTCATCTAGCCATTTCATCATTGAATGATTGGTTAGTCATGATTGTTTTGTGTTTTCTTATCCAGGACGCGCAATTAAAACACGTTAATTAAAATTAAATCTAATAAACAGCGTCTTCTAAAAATAGTACTATATTCAAACTTGGGCTTCATTATTAATTAATTTAAACACAGCAGACTAAATTAAATGAACAGAATTTTAACTCAAGAATCAAGTAATAGAAATTAAATATTATTATGATTAAAAAGGTCAAACCATTTGTTTTTTTTTTTTGAATTTATCAGTAGGTTTATATAACGCTTCTAATTCGCAAATTGTTAAATCAAACTATTATATATAGATTTTAAAGTAGGTAGGTATATATATATATATATATATATATATATGTGTGTGTGTGTATATATATATATATATATATATATATATATATATATATATAATAATTACCTTCAGTATTTCCTTGATACGTGGTGTAATGATATGTAAAGATGGGAATGAAATCCAGTTTTGATTAAATGTTTGCGTTCCCGTATACAATATCTGTGAATGTAGTTTCTCATTTTCATTAAATATTTATGTTTAGTTATCACGTCGATCATTGCATTATCACCACAGGACGTATATCGTTATCGTAAAATTAATTGATACTGCTACATATCGAATTGTAACGAAAGAAATTTACATTGAACAGTATTTCATATTTTTTGAAGATAGTCTGTAGCACAATTTGCCGAAAATAAATTTTTAATAAATAATATTAATTTCCTTCAATAACAACTTTCTTTTTATAAAAAAAAATGCTGACAACAAAGTTGTAATACTTTCTTGGCATTGGTTATTTATTCTTATATAATGAAAAAATAATTATACATGAAAAAAGTTACCTAAGATTTCTTTTTTGGGGGTGGGGGTGAATTACGATTTTATAATGATATTATTATTAAAATTTTAAATAAACCCAAAAATGTGTTAAAGATTCAAAAAATTTTACTTTTTATATTTTTCTATTCCTACCTCCAAAATTACCTTTCAAGAATTTTTTTGAATCTTCTACGTTTCTACATTTCTACGTTTCTACGTTTTGAATCTTCTATGTTAAATGAAAGAAACTACAAAAAAAAAACCACTGAAAAATGTACAACCAAAAAGTTACCTAAGGTTTCGTTTTTGATGGTGGAAGGTGAATTATGATGAAAACTTATTGTAATATTGTTATTAGAATTTTAAATAAACCAAAAAAATATAAAATTCAAAATAATCGATATATTTAAACTTTGATCGGCTCCCCCACTCCCAAAATTGCCCCCAAAGTATTTTTTTGGCCATTCACACTACTACTATGCTTAGGAAGACAAAAAAAATCTATTAAATGATATGCAATTAATAAAAAGATTTGATTTGATATACAATAAGTGAAAAGTTTTGATTTGGTAACGTCTGCAAAATTTTGAGAAAATTGACCCCAAAATTTTACCAACAAATTGTCCCATATACACGAGTTTCAGTACAAAATTTTATCAAAATTGGTTTATTCAGTCAAAAATTATTAAGCTTCAAACACGCCAATACACTTGCTTAAGCATGAAATTACCCCCTCACTATTTTTTTGGTTTTGGGATCCCTGGGTCATGAAACGTCGAGAAATGCAAAAAAACTACTACTTCTATTAACTATTTTTTGATTGATTACCTACTAGCATATATTACAATTTCCTTCTAGCAGCAAAGCTCTAGAGCTATCTTACCAGGAAAGAAAAAAAAAATTGAAAGAAAGCCCTTACTGAAACCAGATTTCCCAAGGCGCCCTAAATCAAATTGTAACAAGTACACTTTGGGAAATAGCAAATAATGTTTTTCAAGGGTTAGTTAAAAATAATAAAATATATATTAAACCCCCCAAAAAATATAATTGAATATATTCTATGAAATTGAATTTAAAATGGAAATAAAGTTATGAAAATTATATAAGATTTCCCGGCACCCCTATGAGGAAGTCGCGGCTGCTCAGGGCACCGAGGCAGACACTTTCGAAACCACTGGTGTAGATAAACCACTGGTCTGAGAGTGATCATGATTTCTATGTTTCGTCACAAAACGATATAATGTTTCTTTTTATTTATTTTTTTTTTCTTAACAACTGTAAGTTCTTGTAACAATTAATTAACTTTTTTTTTAAATAGATCTAAATCTTTTTAACGGAGAAATTTTTTTTACATAGAACGTTTTGATCATAGTTTATATAACAACCTGTATTTGAACTCAATATACATGTATGTTTTTGAATGATAAATTAATTCACCACAGAAGCTTACAATGAAGTTTGTATAAAAAGCTTGGAATGTAAATTTGGAGCGTATGAAAATGCCATGCCTGACGGGGATTCGAACCTTGGATTTTGGGAAGAAAGGCCAAGGATAGAGCTTAAATCTCCGTCACGGAGATCGACGGTTTTGATGTAATTCATTAAAATACAAATTTAATAATGGTAATCATACATTTTCTCTCTATGAATTATAATTAGTTTAAAAGTGCATTCTAGCTTGCAGAAACGCGGCTTATAATCTTACTTCATAATGATTTTAATTTTTTTCAGTTTTGGGTGATTTTTTTTTAACTAAACGATGTATGAATAAATTAAACAAACGTAATAATTGTGAGTTAATTACGTGGGTTCAGAAGTTTATTAGATCTTCGTCGGTAAGAGTCCGCAGAACTGGACGGCACGGCGAATTCAACGAACTATAGTTCTAAACATGACCTAACCTAAAAGTGAAATGAAAATGGGGGAAAAATTAAAAAACAAGCGTGAAAACATTATATTTCAGTTCAATTAGATTTGTAATAAAGAATACTCTCAAAAAATACCTCGAATTTCGTTAGACAACGTTTTTTTGCTTCCATTTGATGAACCGTGGGACTCGAATACGTCACTTTTTCCTCTAAAAGGTGGGTTTACGAATCGCGCCGCTAGGTAGCAGTACTTGATAGTACTAGGTAGCGTATAAAAACTAGATAATGTACTTGAAATAATAACATTTTAAAGAAAATATACTATACAACTTGTTTAAATAGTAAATTCTCTTATGTAAATGGAAGTATTGAAGATGAAACAATATTTTTAATTCCCATCACGTTATTAGAAAAAAATAAAAGTGTTAGTTTACAAGAGAACTGCTAATAAAACACAAAAAACACGAACAGTAGGAAATTGTAGCAAATGTAGCAACAAAGATTTGTTACATAAAACAAATAAATTCGTTTGGTAAAATAGTTATTCTAAAATTAGAACTATTTAAACTAATTGATGGAGAAATAAGGAAAAGTTCACTTAATAATAATATTAAAAACCGTTTGTCCAGGGATAAAATAAAAATAGTTATATTTACAAAGTAATAAGTGCAATATTGCATTAAAGTTTTATTAAAAAAGGAAAAATATGGTATGAAGTGAATGACATGACTATCAACAAAATAAAAAGGCCGAGAAATTAAAAAATATATATTGTTTGTTCTAGAAAGGCAATAAATTTTAATAATAAATCCATAATATAACAATCAGTAATTCATAAAAAAATAATAAATAAATAAATAAAAGAATAATCTAACAAAACGCAATGATACCCCAAAAAAATTAGATTGAGATGTAAACTGTACGCTAACAGTCTCGCAAATACCATTTCTTCCGCTCAAAAAAAAATTCTGCAATATAAATAAAGCTGTTTTTAACAAAAATCGTTGTTTAATAAATGAAATCGAGCCTGTAAGAATTTTGTAACAAATCTTTCTATTTTTTGCTTATTATGTAGAAAGCTTAAACATTGTTTATTACCTATTATTATTATATATCTGTTGTCTATTACATATAACTAACATGTATTTTTTTAAACAAAATTCTAAATTAATAACAGATTTTGATAACAGAAATCTCTAGTGTCTTACTTTTTTTGATATCAGTATCATTTTGTTAAAAACAGTTCTATTTATATTACAGAAAGTTTTGTTTTTTGAGCGGAAGACATGAATCTGCGAGACTATTACCGTACGGTTTACAATTTCATTGTAATATTTTTGGATCGTAAATTACTAATTAAAATTTGATTTTTACTCACAATTACAATAAAAGTAGAATGGAATGATATTAGCCATTTGACAACAATCAAATCTAATAATGGCTGAAAAGTAATCTTCTTGAAAAACTAATCAGATTCTTTATATTTATGTACAGGTCCAAGGTAATGGATATGTATATAGATATGACTAAAATAAATGTCATGGTGATTATGCTATTTCGAAAAAATTAATTGTGGTTCTTGTCACCAAAGAATTAATTGACTGCGTATATAATATGCTATTTTTTTTTTTTTTTTTTTTTTTTTGAGATGTGCGGACATCGACTGCCGTGGTCATTTAGCGCAAATAAAAATATGTAACATATGAAAAATGCCATGTCTGACCGGGATTCAAACCGGGACCTCCGGGTGAAAGACTGAGACGCTACCACTCGCGCCACGGAGGCACGAGTTATACTTCCTCGTTAAACTTGATCATTGAATTTAACTTTTTATGTTGGTTTCTTATTTAATTTGATTTAATTAAGCATTTATTATTTTTCTACAGAAAAATATTGATGGACCAAAACACAGCTGTAGATTTTTCTTTTTTTTCCTTTTTTAAGTTCAGTTTTAAATTTCAAACCGGGACCTCCGGGTGAAAGACTGAGACGCTACCACTCGCGCCACGGAGGCACGAGTTATACTTCCTCGTTAAACTTGATCATTGAATTTAACTTTTTATGTTGGTTTCTTATTTAATTTGATTTAATTAAGCATTTATTATTTTTCTACAGAAAAATATTGATGGACCAAAACACAGCTGTAGATTTTTCTTTTTTTTCCTTTTTTAAGTTTTTGACTCTATATTAGTAGAACAACGTAACAATTAATTAGCTTTTAATATTAATTCGATGTGATATTAAAGTATAAAAATTAAATTAAAATAGCATAAGCAAAATTCTTTAATTAGCATACTCTCAGCAAAATGAAAATATATTTTATTCTGCAGATTAAAATCAGTTTAAAATGAATTTTAAAGGAGCTTAATGATTAAAAGATAGGCTAGTTCTTTTCATTATGGTTATTAGATATTTGTGATTAAATTAAATCCTCACACCTGTTTATTACTTCTAATCTCATGATCGGTTTTAAAGTACGCCAATTTGAAAATAATTTTAGCTGAATATAATATTACCAAATTTTTCCTTTCAATATTTATTTAAAATACCGATCAACAGGCTTGGGACCTATTTATTTCTATCAGGTCTGTTAATTTCTACCTCCCTCGATTCTTTTAGTCTATTAAGAACAGATTCAGAAATATGAAGCCTATTTTCTTTCTTAATCCGCAATATAATTTTTTCTCTAATTTTCTTGCGAGTTTATTTAAGCCTTAATTAGGATACTCCTATCGGCCTTTATTACTTTAATTTCACCCGGAAATCTTTTTTCTGTATATTGACACTTTATACCTTATTCATAATTATTATAAAATATGTCTTTTATTGTCCATCTAAAAAAGTATCTTTCATAGGTATTATTAAATATTTAACATCATATTATCATGCGTTTTTTCGTAAAAAACAAAAAGTCTACTTTTACCATATTCTGATTTGGCATTTTTTGGAGGGAAAAAGATAAAAAGTGCACTTTTATTTAATAATTTTGTTATATATGTAGTTAATTATAAAAATTTAGAATATTAACATATTATAAGAAATAATAAGCACTTGAAAATCAGGTACTATAAAACTACATAAAGGATTTTTACATTCATCGTTTGTAACTTAGCAGCATCAACAAACTGTCTTCCTGTGTTCAGAACAAACAGAGTTATGACATTTTGAGCATCAAAGTGCATACTTTTTGTCCTATTTAGCAGGGCAGAGTTTGCAGCGGCTTTGTCTGTCACTATATGCAGTGGTTGATGAAAGTGTTGTGGTACTCTCAGATGTACTGGAACTGCAGCTAACTCCTCTTCATTTAGTTTCAGGACTTCTTCCATTTTGTACCTCAAGTGTGTTTGAAGGTTTCTCCGTTGTAGTCTTCTCATAAATATGCGGGCGGTCGAACAAGCTTCTCACCTTGTACAGGAACAAGCTTCCTGTACAAGGTTGTACAGGAACTGAAGCCGATTGACTGCTGTCTGTTTTCTAGCAGCCTTGATGTAGGCATATACAATGTAGGCATTTATTCCGCTAGCATTCAGTATGCCATAACAATACATAGTGGCCATCGCTGTGTTCTTCTGCTACAGGAATATGTCTTACATAATTTCTCAAAAACCTTCTTTAGTGCAGCTGAAGTATTCAATTGACAGGGGATTTTTGTTTCACCTAAAGCTGCTCTATCACCCACGCATGACACCACAAAAACACTTTTACCTTTTTTTTGGTGAGTAAGACACAAGCTGCAATCAATTTATTGTGACTATTAAAGATAAAAATTGATGTCAAAAAATTACGTTGTTTCTAGGATGGGTGAAAATTCACCCAGAGAGTCTCCGTACAGTGCAACGTACAAAAAACTGGTAACCGTTCTCTACACTGCCATGCAGGGCATTGCCAATTAGGAGAATACCTAGAAGGAGAAAGTTATATACAATGTTGCAAACATATGACAGCCAAATTTCCATCAGCGTGGATGACTTTTCGCTCATTCTAGTAATTATGGGTTAAAGCTGAGTTGAAAATTACGACACTTTATTAAACAGCCCAATTCTGTAACTTAAAAACACTCCACTTATATTTTCGCCTGTATAGAATAGGCTATGTAATTTAAATATTTAAAATTGTTTCTGTTTCTACTAAAAAAAATAAAAGTTATTCAACTTTGTTTCAGGTTTTCAAGCTCTGTATAGGTTATCATGTGATGTACGTTTTATTCATGTAGTATAAATTTAATAACCACCTTTGGTCAATTGTTTCGCCTGTTTTCCAAACATTAACGATAAGAGCTTACAGTTCAACATAAAAAACTGTCGGCACAGGAAATCCTTCTTGATATTTATGAAGTTCAAAGACTTTGAGTGCCTAATTGTGTTTCAATTAAAGCAATAGGAAATAATGTTTTACGTTTTTTACAAGTGAAATAATTAGATAGTACGCTAAAAAAACCTTTTTTTTTTATATGTTTAAAAACTAATTTTTTCTCCATCATAACCAATAACAAAACCTGCATGGTAGAGGAAATAATGTTTTGTTTGTTAAAGAAGCGGTTAAATGTTCGCATTAAACTTAAAACATTGAAAATACCCTTTAATTGCAATGTAACAACAAATTAGGTTTACAAACTCGTACTTTATGTACGTACATTATTTTATTTATACTATCAGTTACACATAATTATACTTGTTAAGTACATGAACAGGAGGCCAGGTTTTATCCAATAATCATTTCAGTCTGACCTGAGACCGATGTGATTTTCGGTTACCAGACTGGGACACCGGTTATATTATTTTTATTGCAAAATATTATTTTACAATAAATTTGTTATTTTCATCGGACTAACTAATATAAAAGGCAACTTCATTGGTTCAAAAGATGTATGTTGCTTTCTAGGTTTACGTTTCTCTTTTCCATTTTTGAGCATACATTTTTTTAATAAATTTTTTTTTCTTCTAGTAATGTTTAAGTAATTGTACTTAGTGAAAGGCTAATTTTATATTTTTGTATAAAAATATTATAATGAGAAACACATGAATTTCAGAGAGAACGGAGCTCTCTGTAAATGTATTCAAACGCAGCAAAATTTTAATCTATGTTATTAAATTCAAGTTCCCAGTCTCGTTAGTAAATTCTAAGTTTCGGTATGCGTTCTTAGTGATCTAACCACAATAAATAAATAAAAATAATTTGCTCATTCTCTTTCATATAAAAAAGAAAGATGACATTAAAGAATGTTTATGAAGGGATATTACATTGCCCATTTATAAAAAGTGGCACATTTAAAACCTGCCCGTGAAAGTGCTTGTTTAGGTGGGTGTTTTTTTTCTTATATTCACCCCTCCCTGGGCCGGACCGGCAATTAAGCATAACTCAGTTCCGGGAGGTGTCATCGTCAACTCAACCTAACCAAGACCCACCCGAGTCTTGGTCATAACAGTTGCTTGCCTCTAACCGGGCCTCGATCTTAACAGCTCGAGGGCGACGGAGTCCTCGTGTCTATCATCGTTGCCCATCCCGACGAACGACAACTCCACAGGATTGGTGGGTGCTTAATCTAATGTATTGCAACTGATTATAAACATTCTTTTGTTACACAAGTTATTACGATATGACTAAATTTTATTAACACTGCATTAGTGCATCCTGACCCCGTAGGAGAAGACACCCTTCAGCACCTCCTCCGTTCCGAGCCCTTATGAGCTTTACCGGAGGTTATCCTCGAAACCTCGGCTTTTGACATATTCCAGTCCGCCTCGGCCAGGATGCCACCGATGCGAATGCCACGAGTGATATTCCCATCGGTGTACTACTAAGTAATGAACTCAAAACAATCTCACACATCTCACCGAGTCTTAAATAAGACTGAAAATACCTAACTAACAAAGGAATTGAACTACCTACCCGTAGATGGTAAAAGTGAGTTCAACGCAACACGAAACATAAAAATATTACATGGAACAATAACAACACAGAAACACACAACACAAACACAACATACTGAAACAAAACAAAACAAGTACAAGAACAACAAAAACATAATTTATAAAACAAAACCTCATCAAAAAAAGAATAAAAGAGAAATCCAAGCAGAGCTTTAGATTCCGACAGCAATCCTTTCCTTTGCTAAGAACACTACAAAACTCTCCACTATTGCCCATTTGGCCTGGCTCCTCCAGTTTACACGGAGATCCAAAGCTGACTCGATAAGATCAAGCCGACGGATGGTCTCCGTACTTATTAACTCGTATTTCGAATATTCATATAGAACATGGTAAGTGTCGTCCAATTGTCCACACTGAGGACACATCCCAGAATCTACCAGGCCGAATTTCTGAAGTCTGTCCTTAAAAGCACCCATGGCCGGAAAGAAATTTCGTCACATATTTATTAGGGTGCACCCAAGAGGCGTCCGCAAATCAACAACATTTGGAGAGAGATCATGCGGATAACACCTCCATCTGTCTCATCCCATTTGGCCTGCCACAAGGCATTGCCATGTTCAATTTCTCGAACTTTATCCGAAGTCAACTCACGGGACTTCTTAGCAACATACCGCTACTGCTTCTCAGACGTAATGAAGTCTATCGATTTCACGCCTGCAATCACCAGGACTGCATCCCGTGAAGTAGTACGATAACCACCCGTTACCGTTAGCAATATTAGGCGTTGAGCCGTCAATAATATGTCCCGATAACTTTTATATTTTAGCCTGTCCGCCCAAACAGGCGTCGCGTATAGCATAATAGTTTTGTATACGCCTTTATACAGAATGCTCATGGTCTTAAAGTTAAGACCCCAATCAGGATTGACCACACATCGAATACCGAAGAAGACATTGCAGGCCTTCTCCGCAACGTATTAAAGCTGCTTCTTAAATTGCAGTTTCTCATCTAGAAACACCCCGAGATACTTTTGAACCTGAACATACTTTATACACTGGCCTTACATCGAAACACGGACACGTCGACTCACTGCCAAATAGCCATTGAGGAGCATTATCGTGGACTTTCCTGGGCTAAACGTCATCTTGTGTTGATGACCCCACAGCTCAAGCATCCTGCAAGCCCGAGTGGCTCGGAGCTCAACGTCCCTCCGCGAGCTTCCTTCGACCAGCAGGAACCGATCGTCAGCATATGACACGATGCAACACCCGTTGGGCAACCTCAACCGCAGGAGAGAATCAAACTCCACCACCATAATGCACCCAACACGGTGCCATGGGGACATCCCAACCTCGCGGAGCAGCACATCCCAATGACTGAAGTAACTTTGCATAACTCACAATTCACTTACAGTACATTCTCTTTTTTGGAGTTGGTAAATAGCAGAAGACCACCATAAATTATTGAATGCTCTGGAAATGTCCAGGAAAATCCCCAGAACATATTCCGCCCCACTGGTTTTTACCACACTCATCATACGGAGTATGGCGTCTCCGTACCCTTTCCTGGACGAAACCCGTACTGATTTCCCCATCAACAATCTTTGCGAGGTTAACCTCTCACTTATACGCAGATACAGAACCTTTTCGAAAACCTTGCCAATAACTAGAAGTAACGTCAGAGGCTTATACGATAAACTAACAGCAGGATCCTTGTCACCACCTTTAAATAAAAAATTCATAATCGGTAGCACTCACTCAAGCCACCAGAAGTCTTATAAACAATCAATCGATGATCGTTCGAGCAATCATGAACCACTTTCCAATTACAAACATTGGCAATGATAAACCTACCAACGGTAACATCGATGTTCATTGCACCAAGCAATCGACGCCCATCTGCCATACCTACGTAGGTGGGCAACTCACCAGGTACGTTATATGCCTGTAGATCATGCTGGGCCAAAAACCCCTCCATTAATTCACGGCCAACATCGGTGAAACCGCTATGCTACAAGAGTGACAGCATTCACATCCGCACCTAAACGTATTGGACCGGTGCCACAGAATCGTAAGATTTTATCCTAGACCTGAAGATTACGATCAGGATACTGGAAATATGAATTAGCAACATACAGATAAAATTTCTGAACATCCACACGAACAAAGACATGATGATTATTCGAGAGCTGTCGAATAAAGATACAATCAAGTTTCCTACTGCACAAAACAGCGGACATGCTTTCAGAACCACAATAGAACCTCTTCCAATGAGAAAAACCTGGCAGATCACCGGACACAGTAAATGGATGCTGCAACAAAACACATTCCAAACCTCTACATAATGCAATCTCTCCAAACTTAAACTGAACAATATAAGCACCCTGAGCATTCAACTGACCAAATCTAATCATTAAATGAAATAGAATTATAGTACACTTCGAGAGCTCTCTGATAACACCCACAATCTTTACTGTTCACAGAGTGCTTATGATCCTTCCGAACAATTAATTAATACAAGTCGGACCCTCCGTCTTCTTTGGACACCCCTGACGCATGTGTCCTTCATCACCACAATGAGCACAAACTGCAGGATGTTCACAGAACTTAGCCCTGTGACCAAACCTGCAGCACTTAAAACAGCGCTGAACATCTAAATACTGCTTGAGAAGCAGTACACGAAGAGAAGTCTACAAACAACCTGCCCTCCGCAGTAAAGCTGCGGAAAAGTTTAGGACTAACCTCATATACCCCATGATAGCGCTCTGCCTTGCGTTAAATGTAGCCTCATCCATCTGAGTATTTTGCTCCGTAATGAAAGCCATTAATTCCACCTCATACAGCCGTCGATCTATGTCTTAAACAATATCAAATCAATCTCAACAAAAAAATTGAAGTTATGGTCGGATACCTCTTAGATACTTATCAGTCCATGAGGTATGAAAGTGCTTTATTGGTAGTTCGATTATTTTTGACGCTAGCTGAAATATTCACAATCAATTACGATCGACTATTCCATTATAAATATATCATTTTAATCTTCACTTTATTAATTCAATTTATTTTTTTTTTTAATATAATTTATGAAGTCATTAACGTTCACTGAACTGCTATCTGAAGTTTCTGTTCTTGTTTTATTCATACGGGAATTAGTTGTAAAAATTGCGATTGTCAAACGAGACATATAAACTGTATCGAACAGTTGTTATTGATTAGAAACTCTTAATAAAGTTTTCTTTTTCATTAACCTTAAATTTTCAATCAAGACATTTAAAACAAAAATATTTGTATAGTACTCGTAATCTTGATATTAAGAAAAAAACATTAAATCTTAAAATAGGTAACATGTCTCGTTTCTACGGGATTGGCTTGTGTTTAAACCAGTTCTATTTTTTAACTTAAGAGTTTCGCTTTTATTGTAAGTACAGTGCCTGAAGCCATGTTAGTGTGTGTGTCAACATGAGAATAGCGCTGTAGTAGTTCATTATTGCAAGTGGAAAGTGGTTATAAATGTCATCTTTTAATGCTTTATGTTTATATTATTGATTATTCGTTTCTATTTGACAATAATGAATCCAAAATTTTGTATTCCTTCAGAAATCTAGTGTGTAGATTTAGTAACTCCTCTATAAAGCATGTGTAGCTGATACTTACCACACAAATCTTTTTAAATCTCTTTCTTCTCGTATCTAGTAAGTATAAAATTGTATTAAACTCTTCTCAATATGCACTGTACTGAATATATTGTTTATCCAGTATTTTCTCTTACTTTAAAATTGTTAATCTTCTGTAAGCAAACACAACAGAAGTATAACTTTTTCACAAAACCTTCTACCCTCTGGTTTAAAAACGGAAAAAATGATACAGTACAAACACAATCCTCGCGACGCGTGACAACCGACCGACACAGATGATTACCAAGTATAACACATTCAGACCTAGTCACGCGACTCATGCGGGAAGGGTGGATATTTGTCACGAACGGATCCCGTGATTTACAGGTAGTCGTAACTGTGAATTTCTCTAACAATTTTAAGGTGGAAGATGACTAAATAGTCAGTTATAGGGGTGTTTTTCCATTTTTGAATAGGTGTGAAAGTTTTTGATGTAAGTTTTTAAAATCTAATTTCAGAGATATTTTTTTAATTTTATCTCTAAAACATCGACTGTTTTGGTCAAGTTATTCTTTTTGCATTCCTTCCCTATAATGTAACCTAAGTCTAAAACTATAATTATTTATTTAATTTTATTTAAATATATATTTAAATTTATTTAAACCAGATTAATTTTTATGCTTGTGTTATTTTTCTTTACGTAACTGATAGAATTTCATGTGTCTTTAGTTTTAACTCATAATTTCTTTTTCGAAAAAAAGAATGATGGGTGGGTTTGTTTGTTTGATCTATGTGCTCTCGTTTCTATTTGCTGTTGGCGCAGGGCGAACCATGTGGTGCGCCAGGTGGCTGCGCGCAGCTCAGGAATGATTTGTTCGTTCGAACGATTTATACTTCTTTATTCGAACGATTTATTTAAAATTATATCTATGTTTTGGGGATAAAAAAAGGAAAACATTGGAGTTAAAGCCGTGTTAAAAATTCACAACTTAAGAAACAGGTAAAAATGTTCAGGATTTCGAAGCTTTTCTTTGTAAAAGTTTTTTTTTGTTATTACGCTAAATTCATGAACTTATTTAATTACAACTGGCAAAAAAATTTAACAAAATCATGTGTAATGAAACATAAACCATGATACATGGTTTTCACAGCGGTCAGTAGGTCCGTCTTTTTTCTAGTAATTATAAATTATTATTTTATGTTTCCTGTGGTAATAATAAATTACTTTCTTTTGAATTTATTTATTGTTTTTTTATTACTTTTTTTATTTTAATATTGTAATTGTTTAAAATATAACGTTCAGAAAATTCCAATTTTTACAATAGAGTTAGTGGTCTTTAAGAACAGTATTATCAATGATTTTTTTTTTTTAATTTAAAATGTTAACTGATATTTCTTGATCACATAAGTGGTTTTATTTAAAAATGGAATTTATTAGTAAATGTAATTCTTTATGCTATAACTCAATGTTTATTTATTAGTAAAATATGTTATTTCTCCTTTTTTAATTGTAATATCAATAATGAAATAAATACATCAGGAAAATTTTTATATTTTCTTTCATGCACTATATGGAATTATAATCTGATTTAGGGTTTAATTTATTTCAGGTATGAGTAAACTGAGGTATTCTTAACAAATTTATACCTGCGTTTAACTTGAAAGTAGGGTAGTCCTTTTCTATAATAAAATTTTATTTTACTTGTTTAATTTATTAGGGGTAGTGAAAATTTAAAGGCCAATGGTTTCTGAATTCTATTCTCCGGAAATATTTTTGCTTATTGTTATTGCGCTATGAACAATTTGATAAGAAAATACTTACGGTATTTTTTCTGTTGTAGGTTGGCTGGGGTTTAGTCTTCCCTTACTTTATTTAACACGATGACATTTCTGACCCAAACTTTATTATTCAGAAAAAGAAATAGGGTGACTCATTTGAAATGTCCTATCTTTATTTAATTATATCTGACATAATATTATACATTTCGACATGAAACAAAAAGCAAACTAAAGCCTGTCTTATCAAGTTATAAGAAAAAATCACACTACATTACATCATTTCCACATGTGTCCCACCACACATATTCTTCGTGTGTGTCACACGAAGAATATCCAGCCGATAATCGATTGATTGCCATGTTCGTTGAAGCATTTCTGGGGTAGTGGTTGAAATGGCATTCCGAACGCTCTCACGCAGCTCTCCAATGTTTGCTACTTTTGTCATATACACCCTGTCTTTGATATAACCCCAGAAGAAAAGATATGTCTGGCGATCTGGATGGCCAGGAAATTGAACCATCTCTTCCAATCCATCTAGAAGGAAACGTTATCTTCCTTACCACAAGAAGCCAGTGCGGGGAGCCCCATCTTGCTGGAAGAGGGTATTATGATATCTATACTCAATTTGTAGGATCGCAAACTGCTCCAACATGTTAAGATATGAAATGCCTCTTACAGTACTTTCAGCGAAGAAGAAGGGTCCTATGATTGCATATTCCATAAGACCACACCACAAATTAAGGTACAGACTATTTCTTTCAAACTCAGTTACCTCTCGAGGAGGTTCTGACCACCAGATTCTTACGTTATGACGATTGACATGGCCTGAGACTTGAAATGTGTCCTCATCGGAATATAATCGATGGCAAAAAATTAAGATTCTGATCAATGCGTTTCAACATGTTTCCTGCAAAACAGCCGCTCTCTTCGGTTTATCTTCTGAATTTCAGTGCTTGGAGCAATTACACTTTGTACAACTTAAGACGCTTATGCACAACTCTATGGACGGTTGATTTTGGGATATTCAGTTCCCACAAGGCTCTGAGATTGGATTTACGTGGGTTCGTTTGAAATATTTCGGCGATACGCTCGACGTTCTCTTCTTTTGTCGGCGCCACCGCCGTGGGTTTTAGCCAATGAACCGGTCACCCAAAAGTTCTCTTTCTATGCCTTAATTCTCTTGGCATCTGAGGCGTCTCTCTCGTACATCTGACGGAATCGTCGTTGCACAGTCACTGTTGATTGAAGTTACGCGTTCCACCAAGCGATCTGGGCTTTTTCTGCAAGTGTCGCCATTTTTAATCTTACTGCAGTCATCACGAAACCTGCCGTAAATTTCCAAAATCACAATTTCCACCAAAACTGATTTCAGCTACTGGTCGGCACCTGATAACAAACAATATTCCATTTATTAATTTATGGCATCAGAATAAAATTAGGGCGTTTCAAATGGGATACCGTTCGTTTCACACAGTTCTTTATTTGTAGAATATTCAACTAAGCAACAATACAAATTTTTGTGAATCTAGTATCAAATAATTTTACTGAAAAATATATATTATTACGTTATATTTCATTTAAAAAATTATTTTTGAGCCGGAAAAATGTTTTTGTACATACATTGAAGTAAAAAATACTTTTTTTTACAATACATTTTGAAATATTAAAGAATTTTTTTCTAACTTAAGATGTACAAAATATTATTTTTTAAGAACTTATTTTAGGTATTTATGATTAACGAAAAAAAATGATAATCAATATATGTATCTATTTTTAGGTTTATATCTTTCACTTTCACCTATGTAACTGTTCATATTTCGTAAAATTGGTTACGTCTGTGTAGAAGAATATATCTGGCTAACACAGTTACCGCTCAATATATTTTGAAAAAAGTAATTTTGTGATAAAACTATCACGCTACGTATTTTCTTAGATCCAATAAATTTTTTGACAAAATTGGTAAAGTACGTGTGGACTATTTTTTCACAAATACTGAATATTTTGCTTTATTTGTGCTTCAAAACGCGAAAAAACTATTTGACTAGGGAATAAAATCATTCAGCTAAGGATAACTTATATGAAAAACTGCTCAGCTCAACGAATTAGCTAAAAGAAAAGCCTACTTGATAATAACTTACATTTTACAAGATGGTAGCGTTACGAATTTTCGATATGTGAAATTTTCTCTATATTGATTTTTTGACATTATTCAGTACATGTTTTCAATAAAGGCAGTCTACATTAAATTCGAGTAATGGAAATTAATGAATAATTTTTTAAGGAATCATATTTAAAAGGAAAAAAAAGAAAATTCTACATATATTTTATAAATTGAAGATTAAAACAATAAAAAATCTGATGTGGACATCACATGACTTCTTTGTACACCTATTAAATTATATATACTCATTTTTTCAAAGTACATAAAATTTTATTTCACTAATAAATTCTGAATTTTTTCATTTTTCTTTTATTGTTATAATTGAATATTTTTAGTGTATTTTTTTTACAATCACGGGTTAATAATTATTAAATAAATACATTTAAATTTAAAAAAATAAATAAAAAAAGTTAAAAAAACAAAAGGAGATGAAGTCTGATTCGAACCGATGTACCTTCCCTTTAACATCCAGATATTTCATTAATTAAAATTTTGATTTTCTTTTGTATGCAATCAAAATGGGAGGTGCACAACTAGGATGTTACAACAGTGTTAAAACCAAAATTTGAACATCCTACGGCTAATCGTTTTTAAGTTATGCGAGATACATGCGCACATACATACGTACGTACAGACGTTACGCCAAAACTAGTCAAAATGGATTCAGGGATGGTCAAAATGGATATTTCCATTGAAATATCAAAACCGAAATATTTCGTAATCACAATACTTACTTTACTTCGTACAAGGAAGTAACAATTTATTAAAAAAAACTTTTAACATGTTTCATTTTATTTTAAAATGTTAAAAGCTTTCTTATATACACATGTGTGTGTTGTTATTGTTCTTGGAAACTCTATTGTCATAATAGTTAATACTGTACTTACACAGCCAGTATATTTACCTCGGGTGTTTATAAAGTATTCTAAAGTAATTTATAAAGTAATTAGTTTATATAGAAAAAGGATTCATGTAAAAACTTTGCCCTAACCAACAAGTCCACTATTTTTTTCACAGCTAGTTTTAAACGTATTTTACCTCTTAAATAATTGCTCAAGGGCGAAACACTGAAAAGTTAAAATTTGGCAGGGGTTCCAAACTCAAGAAGATATAAGCAGTCCCAGGAATGGGGAAGCCAGGGGTATAGGTTTAGTCGGCAGTGCGCAGGAATACATACGCCCTTGGTTATAACCGGCGGAACCTGTTAGCGAGCCCAACACTGCTTATGCGCCCGTAAATGGGGATCCTTCACCTCTTTAAAAAAAAACTCAAGGAGATCTAGTTTTCGATATGATGTCACAATTTGGGGTGTACTGCATGCCACTTTTGAAATTACTTGCGAAAAATATTAAATAGTATAGTTCTATGACGTGATCTTAGCCTTTACATCTAAAGTTTTTGATTTGCACCCCATGAGGATGTTTCGAGTGTGTTGGTCTTACACCAAAAAAATAGATTGTTTTTAGGTAAGTATTTGCTGAATTTTATTTTTTTCATGGTTAATTGTTAAAACGTTATTTAAGGACTGCCATTCTTTTCGAACATCCGACTTATACATATAAACACTTATATATATATATATATATATATATATATATGTGTGTGTGTGTGTGTGGTGTGTGTGTGTGTGTGTGTGTGTGTGTGTGTGTGTGTGTGTGTGTGTGTGTGTGTGTGTAGAGAGAGAGGGAATGAGGGATAGAGAGAATGCGAGAGATGGCTTGAGACAGTTGTCTTCATTTTTATTGCTGTCGTAGGATGTTAGATATAATAATAATAATACAAGAAAAGGTTATAACAAGTTTCCATTACAACTATGCTATCTATTGATAACATTGTGTTTTTCAGTAAATGACTGAAATAAACCATTCCAGGTAATTTACAAGTAAAAATAAATTATGTACAAAACTGGTTAGTTTCAATAGACTATTATCTAATTATATTAGTAAAACATAGTGGCAAAAAGCTTTTAAAAATTGAATCTTTGAATTAGAAAATTACCAGAAACAATATGTTATTTTCATTTACTCAGATATTTTATCTATATTTAAAAAATAGATACTTGGAAGCTGAGCTAAAATAAAATATCTTGTATGTTGAATTAATGCGTGGCCGAACTAGACTGATTAATAAACCTAATTTATATTAATAAAATACTCATTGAATATATAGCATTGCCATTTTCAGACTATTGCGCGTAACTCTGTTGAAGGTCATTAATATACGGTGCTTTAGAGAGTAAACTGCTTTACACTAATTTAATTACTATGCGTTGAAGTTGCTAATTTCGAACTATTTATTTGAAATGGTGAGGAAATACCCAATTTGTGTGTTGTAGAATGTGTTTACTTCAAAACGGTTGAAAAACAAACTAAACTCTCCCTTGTAGATTCAAGAATAAATTTTGGCAAACCAAATTTACTGCCTGTTATTACGATATATTAAGTTTAAGAAAAGTGTTCTAAATTTAGTTGATTGTTCATTATGGTAGTAGATTGCCCTTGTTTAACTTAATTTTTTTTTTATTGAGTCGTGCTTTTATGGTATTTGATAAATTATGTACTTAATTTTTATTTTTTTACTCGTAGTAGGGAGCTTATTGTTTGGTAGAATGACTCCGGCAAAGAGAAGCAAAAACAAGCTTAATAATACATTTTTAAATATATATTATATATAGCGATATTTTAAAATCGCTTTATAATACATAAATCCTATTAAAAAAAAAACCGCTTAAATTTTACAAAATCTTGCATTAATCTTTGGAATTGTGTGTACTATCATATATTTATTATTTTAATCGTAGCAGATAATAATTAATATAATATTTTTACTTTCCCGTCCTGCTCTATAGCAGAGTTACAGCTGTAGAAGAGAAAGTTTTGTAATCGGTCCAATTTGGGCATATGCGGTTTTCACTGGATGATAACTAAGGAACCCAAAAAACCGGATGGAAATTTTCCGGATGTTCGTATATACGCGCGCGTGTGTGTGTGTATTATATTTCCAGAACTACTGGACCGATTTTGACCAAACTTGGTCAGATTACATCTGCATAGGGGACATTGATGCCATTAAATGTTCAACTTCACTGTAAGCCAATAATCGGTAAGTGTAACTATCAATTACGTACAATTTTCCTTCTCTTCGCATGAATTGGCTGCTAGTGAACATCATTAAGCTCACCCGTACAAGTGATAACCCACCGGGTTGGTCTAGTGGTGAACTCGTCTTCCCAAATCAGCTGATTTAGAAGTCGAGAGTTTCAGCGTTGAAGTCCTAGTAAAATCAGTTACTTTTATACAGATTTGAATACTAGATTGTGGATACTGGTGTTCTCTGGTGGTTGGATTTCAATTAACTACACACCTCATGAACGGTCGTACTGAGATTGTACAAGACTACACTGCATTTACACTCATACACATCATCAGCATTTATCCTCTGAAGTAATACCTGAACGGTAATTCCCGGAGGCTAAACAGGAAAAAAGAACAAAAAAGCCTACAAGTGATACCTTCACTTTTGTTCATTAAAGGGGACTCTTTAATACTTTACATGAGTTTTAACCTAATGACTGAGATAACATAAGTCTACTTAATTTTAGCTAGGTCTAAGGTAAGAAAGATTGTGATACCGCAGTGTCTCAGTTCATAAGGAAAAAATGAGTGTTAAAAAAAATTACCAGTACTTATTAACCTAATTTATCAGAATTGTTACTTATTTTTACATCTAATTTCAAAACGTTTATCTTTAACATTTTCAGTTAAATGGTCTTAAATATCTTATAAATATATCCCTATTTTTTTTTACAAACTAATTTTTATTCATGAATTTAAAAAAAAACAGTTGGTTTTCCTAGTAGAAAAATGGAGTCTACCTTCTAGTATTCTATTTTCTTCAAAATGTACTACACCCAAGAATTACACACACGATTAAAACCTATCATTTGATGCCTTTTTAATTAAAATTTGTGCATCCTTTCAGAAAAGTTAGACGCAAGCTAAACAAATGTAAAACCTGAATACGTTATCCTCCTCTTGGCATAGTCGGAAAATAATGAAATTAATTTACCTACCGTGTAATTATATTTATTCACATCACAAAGTTCAGTACTTTAATTCATTGTTTAAATATTTATAACCGTAAATTTATTATTAACTTTAAAAAAACACGATGATAGAAGCGGGGTAAAATATCACCCCAGGAGATGGAATTGCGAATGCAGTTTTAAAGTAGCAATAGTAGGAAGTCCTGGAGGCCTTGGCACAGCTGGAATTATCAACCACCCATCGTTTATAGATTTCTATACTCTTTTAAATTCACATTGCCATTACGTTGCCTTCAGTCAATATATAGACTAGCAACCAGGCAGCAGTCAGCGCCTTGCTCTCAGAGGCTATTCATTGTAATCTGACAATGGACGTAATCAATCCATCGACGTTAAGAAACCGATATTATGCTGTTACTATACATAGACAAACTGTACGTGTCCTTCCCCCTTAATAAACATAACACAAACGTATAAGTTAAAAATAATATTGCGCTCTAAAATAACTTCGTCCTAGTTTTAATACGATATAGTAATGAAATAAAAGAATAATTTTTGTTATTACTATTATTATTTTCATTACTGTAACATACCATGTGAATGCTTGTGACAAAATCGGGAGAAATAATTAATTTTATAATTTCCTTGACCCAAATGAACCGAATAAAACATGTGAAGAAAAGTGTATTTTTCACTTCATTTAAAGAAAAAAAAGAACACTGTAATTACAATGCAGTGTACCTTTTATACTTGCTTTGTGAAACATAATTATGTATATGTATATAAATTACCAGTCCGAAGGTTGATATAAATTTTTCATTGCTACCACCAGGAATTACAAAAACACTGGAGATGGTATACTATGTATGAGTTGGATCAAAAGGGTGATCAGTTCCTGTCTCCTTTAAGTCATACGTTTTCGGTTAATAATTGATTGATGTCAGAAAAAACACGTACGTAAAATTAGCTTTCTTTTGATAATCATAGATCTTGAAGAGCTTATACATTTAATTTTATAAACTTTATTTTCCCTAAACGAAGAAAATCAGCGATTTAGAATAACTTTAAATTATATTTGGATTTGAAAATCCTTCTATTTTTTGTTGGGAGCTATAATTTTATTCAAATATTAATTAAACGAAAATATTAATAATCTCATATTTAAAATTTAAATTATTTTAAACGCCAAATAAATTACTTTTTTTAATAAATCCAGATGTCATCAGGAAATACATTAAACGATGCTGGTTAATTTTAAAAGAAAATTAAAAAAAAGCTCATAAAAATATATAAATTCATTCATTTTCCAGTAGATTTCAAATTTAAACTGAAAAATTCAATCTCAGATTATAGCTTATTTAAAAAAGAAAAATTTTATTTGATTATTATCTATTATCTTATATAATTATTATCAGGAATATATGGAGGAAACCTTTTGACTAAATTGAAAGTTATTGACCTTATTATCTGTAAAAGATTAGTAAATCCATCCATGTTTCTACGTTATTTTTACACGTTTTTTTTTTTTTATTCGCATCTACTAGTTCTCATTCTCTATATATCAATCAATATAAATAAAAGATAATTTTTCGTTTTGTGGGTACCCTAATCACTCAAAAACTACTTAAAAGATTTCCCTGAAAATTTCGCAATTTATTATTTATCCCGGGAGTGTTTACATATTATTAGTTCCATAAAATTTAATAATATAATATTCAATCACGTAATAACTGTCTGAGGAAGTCGACATTGACATAGACAACGATCGATATAGGCAATAACAATCTATATAGACGATATCTCTTGATATATATAAGGACATTAAATTTAATAAAGAAATTTTAAATTATTTATTTATACGTTTTTTTATGATTAGTATTGTAGTGATATTGGTGAGGTTTGATCTACGGTAAACATTACGGGAGTCATAAGAAGAAGAAAGAAAATTAATAGTGGATTAATATTGCACAATTTTTTGTTCTCTTAATATTGTCTATTTCATTGTTTTCGAAAGTTAAAAAAAATGTAAAAAAAAAACGTAAAAAATAATATTAATATTTAAATAGAACATAAAGCTATTATATTTTAAAAATAATGATGCGTCCAAAACGACAAAATATTGGTCGATACACAATCCAAGCTAAGAGAATGAGAGAATACAGAAGAAATGAAACAGAGTAAGAAAGCACAATGAAATGGACGAAATAGATTACATATGTCACAGTTACGTGCTACTGGATTTTTTTTTTAATTTATTTAATTCATACAATCAAATTTAGCTCTAGCGAAGCATTTCCGGGTCCAACAGTGTTGAATAAAAAGTGGCAAATATTTATTGAATTATTTATTGTACTCTTTTTTACATTATTTAGGCCTAGATGGGACTCTGGCAACTTTTGTCCTATTATAATCCACATCATCTTGATTCCCCACCTGGATAAATAAAGCATATATTCAAATCCGCTTGTGTCGTTATTAATACAACCTAATAATAAAAAAAAAACCTTAAAGATTACAGTAAGTAATAACCACATTCTACTATATAAATATCTGTTTTTAATAATGAAACAAAAGCAATGAAATATGACACAAAGGTAGAAAATGAGAGTTAAATATTAAGGCAGAGAAACGTAATAGTCTAGAAATTACAGGGTTTTAAATTTCGGGAATAAAATTACAAAGAGGGAATGATGAATGAATTAAGGAAGTAGAGATCAAGTAAGATTGGTATAGAAAGCTTTTATGCAGAAAATAAGTTTGCCAGAATCTAAATATTAGAGAGATCTTTAAATAATACGTTGAATGGAGTGCAGTACTTTATGGCAGCGTAACACTGACGATAAAAAAAAAAGGTAAAAATTAGAGCTTTAAATGTAATGTTTCAGAAGGATGTTGAAAATTAGGTTGATAAGTACTAAGAGAAAAGATGATTAGATGTCTTATTAGATTAAGAGAATCTTATATTGGTTTGCTTGGCATTTCTCCCGCCACCACTCCATTTCGGTCGCCCTCAAGCATAAGACCGAATGTCTGTGCCACAAACGGCAACTAAGCCTCGAACAGTTTAGCGACCAGTATCTTAACATAGCTCCTAGAGCTTACCTAACAGGGTGAGCAAACTAAGCGTGGTGCCATGCACCATCGGCATACGTGTTCCAACCGCTCACTTATCATATATTTGCCAAAATGGGTGGGCGCACCCCCCCAACTACTAAAAATATATAGGATATCCATAATAAAATTTATTTCGTCTAGGCAGCAATTCGCTGCCACGCCTACGTCGCTGAATGCTAGCAAGTACATGTCCACCACACCCATCGGGTTGGTCTAGTGGTTAACGCGTCTTCCCAAATCAGCTGATTTGGAAAGACGAGAGTTACAGCGTCCTTTGAAGCTACAGCATCCTCAGGGATGATATGATCCACTCATATATAAATGGCTGGTGGTCAGCCATACTCAGGGTTAGCTTCCCAAGGCAGTGCGGTATGAATCTTTCCCTTAAGCTAACTATGGATGCCGGCTGAACAAAGCAATCGCATCTAGGAAGTCCCACACGGTCCGACAATGCGACTCTTGCCAGTTGACTCGCAGCTTGTTAGTGGCCAATTTTCCCCTTGACCTCTAAGATCCAGGGTGGCCCGGTCTCTGCCCCCCGCCTCGTGAGCGGCGCAGTCAAACATCAGGTGTTCATTTGACTAGACCCCCCCCCCCCCCCTGTGCGCCTAAGACGCACAGCTCATCATCTGCCAGACGGAACCGAAACAAATATTGGTTCATGTTAGCCTGGTTAGTGAGCAACCGGGCACCCAAGAGAATCTTATCTTAGAATCTTTTTAAAAGGTGAACTAAATTAGTAAGACATCTCTTTTCAACCATCGATTCGCCTCAAACGTTTATATAGCCCGCAGATTCAAAACAATAAATTATAAAATTTTTTTTTTATTATTTTATAAAATAGTTTCGAAAGTGTTAAAATGTAAAACACTGGATATTAATAATCTTCTTTAGTTTTATTCATTATTTGTCTGTCGAAATTATAACAAATAGACTGGACTATTAAACGACACGGAACAAAATTTAGTGAATATCTAACAGTTTATGAATTTCCTAAGCGAAATAAGTAAGTTTTCTCAGTTTTCTTCTTAAATAAAATTTTCAACGACCTAAACTTTTAAGTAAATTGTATAAATATTGATTAATAAAATATTACATAAGAAAGGATAGAAATAGATAATATAAAAAAATGCTTTAAAAAATCTTGCATAACTCAAAAAGTGGTGTACATTGAGATACATTGTTTTGGCTTAAAACAGTGGTGTAGGTCTACGAAAGCAACATAACAAAATGTACATTCGATTACATAATGTTTATATTGGATTAAAGACCACGAGCCCGATTTTGGATAAAGGTTGTAAATAAAAATATTATATTTAGTTTATTTGCCCGTTGAGAGATGTAAACAAAATATATACTGTAGAAAGAAAAAGTTAAAAAATTAGAATATATAACACAGATAACCGAGGATGAAACTGTAACAATTATGATAAGGATAGAAGATCAGCAAGAATAGAAAGGAAAGAAGAAAAGGATAAAATTAACCAAATAACTGATGTGTCAAAAAATAAATATTTATTCTTTCGTGAAAAATGAAAACTTCAGGGATTTTATCGGTATCCTCTGCTGAACACTAGATGTTTCTCACAAAGTAATGCTCACTACAGATTAAAAGATATGAAATGAGGGTTGTAAACCTATTAAACATCAGACTGTCCGAGCAGCCTTGAAAGAACATGCTTCATAATTGGCTACCTTTAAAAAAGACATTATGACTCATCCACAGCAGGTAAATAAATTAAATTAGCTTTTAAATTTGTAAGAGAAAATATACGAGTTTGTATATGGGTTATATGGGATTATAAAGAAATATTTACTATAAAATATTGGATATTAAATTTTGAATAAACGAAATTCCAGTGATAAAAATAGGAATGTTATTGCAAGAAACACAGCTCTTGACAGGAAATGAAAAAGACATGTATAAAAAGTAAAATGAATTCAAAGAAACAATAAAAAATTAATTAGTTAAGAAAAAAAATAATGAAATATTTAACATAGCAATAAAATGTCAATTAAATAATAATAACTGGCCATAGTAATTACAGCATCAAAGAAAGTTTTTTTTTTTCATTTAACTTGGTTTTAAAATCGTTGATTAACGATTTAAATTAATTATAAAGTCAGTCATGAAAGTAAGGAATAAATTGTGAAATTACAAAATCAAGGAATAAAATCTATGTTGTACACGTTCACGTAATTCGAGTTAAAATGAATTAATTTATCCCTGACATATTTTTTATTGTTATTTTTTTATTAAAATGAGCTATCAATAGCTGCTAATATATTCCATACGTCGTTGTCTGTGTAAAAATTTACATACATACATTTTTATTTAATGATTATATCTTATTTGGTAATGCAATTTAAATTGTATCTCATGAATAGATAGACATATTTTTATTGTGGTTATTATATAATTTATACACGTGTCATTTGTTATTCTACTTATTTTATTTATTTATTTTTTTACAGTTTTATTACTTTATTGTTATTACTCTATTTTGTTTATTATCTAATCATATTTCATCATAATATTCAGTTCAGATTAGCGACATATGTAGACCTAAACTATATACATAACATTATTAAATTGCAATCTTATAAAAACATAAAAATGATTATATTTTAACTAATTAGAATGTTCTTTTATTAGTATAAAATGTTTAATTTTATTATTATTTTTTATTAAGTTATGGTTTTGACAAATTTAATTTAAATGGCTAAAAGATAAGATTTATTTTTGTAAAATTAATAAAATATAGTATTATGAAAAAATCAAAATAATAATCATTAACTTATTCAGAATAATTTCTATATTTAATCTACTACTGCAAAACATTTCCTTTATATAAAATGTATTTTATTTGTACACAGTAATGTTAAAAATAAAAATCTGTTGATAATCATTATTTATAATTTATTAAAATAGTACAAGAGTAGATTGTCTGGGAAGTGACATAAGAAAAAAAATTACATCGCAATAACATTTTTATTGCGATGTATAATAGCATTGCAATGTTATTTCCTTTTTTTTCTTTTTTTAACCACCGGAATCATCGTAAGTAAGTATTACTTCAGAGGATGAGATGAATGACAATTTTTTTAGTGTGTGAAAATGCCATGTCTGACCGGGATTCGAACCCGGGACCTCCTTTTATAAGTAGCCTCAGGCATATCCCGTATTAATGTCCAACAGTAATCTCTTAGCACGTTAGTATTCCATTTCCCTTTATAGCGGCTTTCCATCACCGAAATGTCTTGATAGAAACGTTCACCGAGTTCGTCACTTACGTCTCCGAGATTGTTGGGGAAAAATCCAGATGTGAGTGGAGGATATGTATTTTTAAAGACATATTACATCCCAGAAATCTGTATGAACTTCGAAGCTGATTAACAATATCGTGGTAATTGTCGGATTTTTGTTTTCCGAGATAAGTTTTGCAAACGTCTTTAAATGAAGCCCAAGCTGCACTTTCTACATTATTTAACATCGAGTTAAATACATCGTATTTCACTAAATCTCTTATTTGAGGACCAGCAAATATTCCTTGTTTAATTTTTCCTTCACTTACATTCGGAAATTTCTGCCTGATGTACAAAAATCCGGGACTATCCTTCTTCATTGCCTTTACAAAATGTTTCATTAGTCCTAGCTTGATATGTGAAGGTGTAAAAATATTTTTTTTGGGTTCAACTAAGGGCTCATGAATAATATTTTTTCCATTTGGTTTTAAGTTATCCGGTTTCTTCCACTCTTTTGTAACACAATGTTAATCCCTAGCTCGGCTGTCCCATTCGCAAAGCAAACACATGTACTTAGTGTAGCCTAACTGCATGCCTAACAAATATAGCTATAACTTTCAAATCAGCACAAATGTCCCAGTTATGTTTCTTATAATTTATTTTTTCAAGAACGTCTTTCATCACATTGTATGTCTCTTTCAAATTAATACCATAAGCGATTGGTATCGAAGAATATTTGTTACCGTTGTATAGTAGAACCACTTTTAAACTATACTTGGACGAATCTATGAAAAGGCGCCAGTCCTCGGGTTTATGAATTTGTCCTAAGTGCAACATAAGCTCATCATTATTTGTGCAATAAACAATATTATTATTTTCATCAATAAGGTACTGAGAAACTTCTTTTTGTCTGCTTCGAAAACCCGGAATTTTTTTATTTTCTTGAAGTAAATTCCAACCTTGCAGTCTTGATCCTAACAGTTCAGCTTGATTTTTTGATAAATTTAAATCCCTAACCAAGTCATTTAGTTCACCTTGTGATACAAGATGTGGTTTATGAAGATAATTCAAAATCAGAATCATTGTTATCTTCTTCAGTACTGCCTGATTCTTCATCGCTGCTTTCGAAACATACATTCATAGGAGGCTCAGGAACTGGATTAATTTCACTGTGAGGTACAGGCCTGATTACAGATTGCAATGAAACACATTTTACAGTGTGTTTAGATTTTTTAGAAATTCCAGACACACTTAAGCAACAATCGGTTACATGATCCTTTGTTAACGCCAAACCATAGGTACACCAAATGGCAAAGTCTTCCGTGTACCTTTCAGCCATCCTCTTAAATATATAGAACAATTAGTGCATACTATATGAGGAGCCCACGTCTTATCCTGATTACCAATTTTACACTGAAAGTACAAATGATATGCTTTTTTAATTAAAAGTGTAATGGTTTTTTCTATTTGATTTTACAGTAAACTCACCACATACATAACAAAAGGCATCCACATCATTTACACAATTTCGAGGTATTATGACACTGCATTGTTAACAGACAAGACAGCAATAAGACTGAACAAAATTAATTCATTCCTAAATCCAGTCTTAATACAAACAACACAGCTGACTGTGATGTTGTGATGTCACATATCATATGTGACTATGATATGATTTGATTCTTTGTCTAGTATTGTTTATTTATAGTCTACAAATTATTTTAACAAAGTTAAACAATAGAAAATGAGCTAACAAAATACAATGTAGGAGGTTAAAATGCTAACTGTACGTTGAAAAATGTAAAAATCATTTAATTAAATTTATACATTTTTCTCAAAAATGGTGGTTGATAGAAAGATTCTGATTTCATATTCGTTTTCAGCATCAAAAAACAGATTAAAATTATGTATTGCATGGTAGGAAACAAAAATTATGTTTATCAGTGTTATTAATTTCTAGACGAAAAGTAAATTTTGATACATATATTTCAGCTGATCAACCCAAAGATTATTAAATAATGTGTTGCTTTCAGCTAGGTAAATATGATTCGTGGGAATATAGGTATTATGAATTCTCGCTCCCCGAAGTTAGTCTTGAGCTATTTTCTGGGTGAGTTTTTGTCTCACTCTGTCTTTGCTATGAGGATTGATCCTTTCTTACATCACCGTTTTTTTACCTCCTCCTTGATGTCCGTTCCCCACTTCGGTTGTTATGAGTGTAGATTAATCACCGTTAAGTTTACGACTGGGATGTCGTGATGTAAAACTGTATTTCTTTGGTATGATCTAGAGGGAAGGAGATTCTGTGATCCAGCTGGGGGACTCTTGTTTCATCTCCGGTGAGTGGCAAAAAGGCTAACGGTTGAAATATCTATCTATTTAAGCCGGGCTTTGTTTCCTTGTAAGTTACTAATACAATACCTAAGCTCGTGAATAAAAAAACTGAAACTCTCTAACTTCAAAAAAGTTCCTTATAAAAGCAATTAGAGATTTTGATTGAAGAGAAATTCTTAAGTATTTGACAAACGTAACAGACGGATCAAAATAATTACAATAATTATTTAATTTAGTGATATATAATGAAAATAATGCAAGTTTCGTCTACTCAGAGACATATTCAGCTATCAGTTAATAGATTAGTTTAAACGTAAACCTCACTTTTTTTTAGTAAAACCCCCACGCAAAGAATAGCAAGTAATGAAAAAACTTTATTTGCATTGACATAAATAAATTGATCTTTTCAACTAATATTTTATGAATATTCTGAATTCTTATATATTA
The DNA here is from genome assembly GCF_047948215.1 of Lycorma delicatula. Classification (NCBI taxonomy): domain Eukaryota; kingdom Metazoa; phylum Arthropoda; class Insecta; order Hemiptera; family Fulgoridae; genus Lycorma; species Lycorma delicatula. Next base: position 189,333,534 of record NC_134457.1, on the reverse strand, counting down.
TAATTTTTTCAGTTAATAAAATTAACAGAAAACATAGCCTCACCATCATGCACAACTCAGCTCATAATATTATTTACCAACAAAATCATAGAAATAACTAATCATATTAGTAATATGATTGATCATATTTGTAATATGATTTAGCTCAGTATTATATTTTTACTCCCAAAATTTATTTCGCTAGCATCAAATTTCTTTACTGCTAAACAGTCAATAAATTAATTTTAACTTATTACGCAAAATTTTAATTCTTTGTTTCATGAATCAGTATATATTTAATTATATTAGCAATATACATAGCACTCCTTTTGGCTATACGGTATTTGGCTTTTATAAGATAGCTTATTTAAGAAAAAGGCCAATTATATATGGTCAATAATAATAAAAAAGTTGAATAGCTAAAATATAAATTAAGAATTTATAAAAACATATTTAATCATTGATATTTTTATGGTATAAAAAATTCCTTGGTAATCCCTTTACTAAGGTTATAGACTACGAACATGACTATTATTAAATGATATATTAAAGCCAACATTAAAGTAATATGTATATATATAAACGATACCAGGTAAAACTTATTTCCAACAAAATAAAATATTGTTATTCGAGCATGTCGCAAAATACTATACTATAACCACTGCTCAAAATACCTCAGGTAAAAAGGTCTTAACAACTTGTCAGATTACCTGACCGTTGTCAAGGCTGCATCTCACCCTTCAAAAAAAAGATGTTTACCTACCTTTCCCTCCTGCTGAGAGTTAACTATAGAATTAATGGTTTCGGTAATTTCCTCAGGTAGATTGATTTTGAAGTAAATTTCGGAAGATATGTTTCCTTATGATTTTGTTTATTCCCTTCTAGCAATAATAAAGCTGTTTGATTAGGAAAATTTGCATACATTTCTTTCCAGACAACTTTAAATTATTTTAGAAAATTGGTTTACACCTTTAATCTCCTATCTTATCGTAACTTTGACTTCTATTGACCATGCTATATACGCACACCCGAGCTTACGCGTTACTTGTTTTAGTTAGGTAAGTTCTTCTTCCAATTCCTTATCTTTATTTTACTCATCGTAGAACAATAGGTATAAATCAATTCTGTCTAAATATTTTTTGCCCATAAGTTGAAAGACGCAAACATTATACTTCTCTGTCTGTCTTTTTTGATTAGCCTCCGGAACCACCGTAAGGTATTACTTCAGAGGATGAATGAGGATGATATGTATGGATGTAAATAAAGTGCAGTCTTGTACAGTCTCAGGTCGACCATTCCTGAGAGTGTGTTTAATTGAAACTCAACCACCAAAGAACACCGGTATCCACGGTATAGTATTCAAATTATTCAAATCCGCAAAAAAAAAATAACCGCCTTTACTAGGATTTGAACCTTAGAACTTTCGACTTCGAAATCAGCAGATTTCCGATGACGAGTTCACCACTAGACTAACCCGATAGTTTTGCAACCATTGTAACTGGTCTTATGGAACAGAAGACCTTTTGTTTCCAAACCGGACCGATTGTAAATACATGAATTGTGAGACAAAAGAAAATATATTTAGTTTTTAGTAAATAATCTTAAATAAAATAAAATTAATTGCGTCAAAAACACCATAAGTGGGAGGACTTGCTTATAATATGGATTTGCTTATATGAAACACCGTAGTGGAGGCCGCGGCCAGGAGTCTAGGAATGTGAGAAAGATTCCCCTGGTCGTTTTCCTGGATGTCGCTAATGCAATCAATGCGGTGAGGTGGAAGGCCATATTGCGGCAGTTGGAGGAGAGAGGCAATTCACCTTAATTGTTGAGGATGATGCAGTTGTACCTCAGTGGAAGGAACTTGAGTATCACGTCTGAGGAGGAGGAAGAGATCTTCGTGCCCATGCAGCGTGGGGTGCCGCAAGGGTCAATCGTGGGGCCCATCTTGTGGAATGTGGTGTACGACGACCTCCTTCGGCAGGAATGGCCGCCAGAAGTACAATTAGTGGCAGATGATTTGGCGGTGGTAGTGGGGGCGAAGAAGCTGGAGAAGGTCTTATGGAACTATCTTGATGAGCATTTATTCCAGGTCAGATGCAATGGTGAGTAATCTGGATTCTTTGATATCAGATCAGGGGTTCCACAAGGCTCTGCCTTAGAACCAGTCCTGTAAATGATTTTTATTGCGAACCTTCCAGTTCCGAACGATGTCACCGTCGCCTCGTTTGCTGACGATACACAGTGATCCTGGCTGTTAACGTCATCCCGGATTCTGACCGGGTTCGATACCTTGGGACTCTTTGTCCACGTTTAACGTGAAAGAGAAAAGGAAGCAACTTAATACCAAGTATAACTCCCACTTGTCGTTGTCCAATAAACGTTCGATGTATAAGGTGATTCTAAAAACGGTTTGGAAGTATGGTATACAGTTACGGGGTACGATGTGCAAAAGTAACGATGAAATTATACAACATTTACAGAACAAGTTGGCGAGATCCATTTCAGAAGCAATGTGTTTCACTCGGAATGAGGAAATTCACGACTATCTTGAATTGTCTTATGTTCGTGACGATATCAAATAATTTCGGTTTAAGTTACAGAAAGCGATTAAACAGTTATGTGAACTTTTTAACAAAAGTTAATCTCCTAGACTAGAGTAAAGATGTTCTGCGACTGTAACGCCAACGCGTGCTGGACTTGGGATATCTGAGTGACACTGGGGTTCTCATAACGAACCCCAGTGACATGAGATACACGTCTTTACTATGCCTTAATGAGGAGCCTAGCGTTCTTTTATTTCTTTCCGTGAACTTCTTATGCTACTATTTGTTAACATATATCTATTGTTAATCAGTTGACGATTTTTTTTTTTGAGTTTTTATTTTTACTGGTCTTGCCATCTCTTGAATCTCTGTGATCCCAATTAATGCAATTGTCTTTATTAATTTAGACTTTTTAATGTATATATATATATATATATATATATATATATATATATATATATATATATACATATTTATTATAAATAAATATGAGGGTGTTCGCTGAAAACCCCTGTTCATGTGCTTTTTGTAATGGAATTTACTTGTGTTTCCTTAATCGAGAACGATTGTAAATACATGAATTGTGAGACAAAAGAAAAAATATATAGGTTTTTAGTAAATAATTTAAAATAAAATAATATTAATTACTTCAAAAACACCATAAGTGGAAGGATCTGCTTATAAAAGCATTTAATTATGTTTTTTTCTGATAAAATATGAGTAAATAAGCTTTTACTAAAAACCACTTAACTTAGTCTTCAACGTATAAATACCGTAACAGTGAGAGATTTTCGACCAACTAGCTTCAAAATACACCGTCATTCTCATTTCTCTCGGTTCATTTAATAACAGTTTAATTCAATTTGCCGTCATTTGCAAAATTCGCCTGCTACAAAAAAACGCAAGTTACTCGGAGGTAAGTCAAGGATGTGTGTGGGTGACTGAAAACATCTCGTTAGAATTTTCCCACACAAAAAAATACAACATTAACCGTCCTTACCGAATTTGGACAGCGCGGAAATAGTTCCTGTACATTTCACAGCTGAAAAAATTAAATCCAAATTTCAAATTGTGCATGACATTTACTAAGAAAATTAGGTTTTAATATAAATGGGAATAAGTGTTTGTTACTTGTTATAAATTTTTTTACAAAAGTAATTATTTATTCGTTATTTTTCTGATCATAATCATTGTTTATCAAATTAAAATCAGTTTATTTTGTTTCTAAGTTAGGTCTGTGCAAGGTTCGCCACGAACCCTGCAATGGTTCGAGGTGAGGGTTCTTCAGGCGAAGGATCGGTGGCTCGGGGATGAGGGACAGCCCTCTGCGGAGTTGCCGTTCGCACGTGCTTGTACAAGTGGATGGTAGCGATGAGGCACGGAGACTCTCGCACCCCAGAGCAAAAAGACGGAGTTCCGACAGGGATGCCCCACTCGGGGTGTGCCCATTAGAACCATTGGCATAAAGACCGAGTTCCGGCTCCCGGAATGGGGACCCAGGGACGGCATAGCCGGGCCTGGTGGATCCTACTCTAGGGGTTTGAGACAGGCGCAAAGTGAGATTCGACCGACGGGCCGATACGTGGAGGCCCGTTAGAGTAAAGGACACTCCCCTGGGCTGTGTAATACTTAACTACAGGAACCTGCCCGGGGGAGAAGAAGAAAACAAATTTAAAAAAAAAGTTTGGTTTGTGCGTCACCGCAAATACAAGCCTAGAATAAAAACTTATAGCATTTAAATATTTATTTTTACTCAATCATATACTAGTACGGATTCTTAGTGAAGCTTCCACTGTTAAAGATATATTACCTCATTCAACTAACTTCATTGTACAGCATATATGCTCTAAATATTACTGTTAAAATAAAATAGAGAATCAAACATCAGGTTAAAATTATACCGCATTTTATTCCTGAATAAAAACTGCAAATCTCTCTCTGGCTAAGACTCTGAGAGTTAAGTATTCTTCATATCTTTCTTTAAATACAAGTATATATTCTACGAAATCAAATTTTCAATGCGATTTTATTTCGTAAATTGAAACATTCATTTGGGACCTCCATTACTTCTTAAAAACAGTTTATTTACAGATACTTGGATACTAGGATTTGTTAAGATTAAAAAAATAAAAAATCAATAAAATCTAATAAATTTTCGGTAATATTGCAATGAAGTGTTGAGTGTAAAAATATGCGGTAACTATACACCCCAAGAAAAAAACCTTTTTACGATATTAGTCATTTTTTAGATTGTTTTTCTGTATTTTAAATTAGTTAAGAGATTTTAAATTCATTGTATGGGAAATTACTGTTATAATTGTTGTATTATACTAGAATTTAAATAACCAAGTATCATATAGCAAGTATATAAGTGATAGTTTAAAATATATATTATAATGGAACTGAATTAATATGACAATGTTTTGTAATATGATTGCATATAATAATCTAGTACATACACAGTACTATAATAGTTTCCAACGTAACTACGATAATCTAATAGGGTTAGTGTATAGTGTATAGTATACAAGGTATAGTGAGCGAGCCGGGCAAGTAAGTAGTGAGTGTTACATTCTAATAGAGAAATGATTAGAACATAACTTCATGCATGAGTAGATACGTAATTCTAATCCGTACGTGTTTTGCAAATCATCAAATAATAGTTGTGTAACATTTAATGCAAGAAATATAATACTTCACGGCCACTTAACTAATTCTGCACGCGCACACGCACACACATATGAATTCATATATAATAAATGTCCCCTATATTACGGTCATACGAAATTGCATTCATGTGAATACGCGTACAAACATGAGCGTATTCGAAAATATTATTTTTAATAGTAATTTAATATATTAATATTAATATATAATTAATATTATATATTATATTAATATATATATATAAATATTAACGGATTATGAATTTACAACTTCCTATAGAATTATCTTTAATAATTTTAATACAATTAATTTAAATTAATTTTTACCTTGGGGTATTCTAATGAAAATTATTAAAAAAAAAACATTGTTAATACTGAAATACTTACTAGTTGAGGTAAGTAGTACTTTGAACAAGTATTTAAAGATATTATACATCAAACAGCTATTCATTTAATGTTTTCTGGCGTAACTATGGTGATATAGCCGGTGCAGCTGCACATTTGTTCAAAGGTGTTTATATATATATATATATATATATATATATATATTGTATGACACGAACTAGTAACTATTAATGTTAATTTGACCGGCTCATCCGTGTTGAAGGGGAATGTTATAGGTCCAAAATAGGAAAGAGTTGAATTAGGACAATAGAAACACCCGGCCCGGTTTTTCAAAAGGTCCGACATTTTTTAAAAAGAATTAATAACTATTGGCTTTCTGTTAGGCTACTGATGAATCTCATTTGTGAGACGCAGCTGTATTTCATGGCAGGAAAACCGATTTGAAATTTTATTATTTGATTTAGCTGTATTTAAAGAAAATATTGCATTTGAAAATTATAATTTTATTTAAGCTAATATTGGTATAAAATAGGATTTGTGTTATTTTAGCATAAGATAGGGTTGATACCGTGCAAATTGGAAAGGTTTTTTAGGGTTTTTGTCCTTCGTACATTTCATTCAGAGCTATAAAAATGGATTACAGATTAATTTTTAAAAAATCTGATGTGGACACTACATGACTTCCTTTACAACTAATTAATTAATATACACATTTTTTTAAAATTAAAATTTCAAAAAATTTTATTTCATTAATAACTTCTAATATTTTTTCATATTTTTTTTATTGTTATTAATGAATTATTATTTATCGTAATTTTTTTTTATAATCAGAGGTTAATAATTTTTAATAAATCAATATATTTAAATAAAAAAGAAAAAAAATGAAAAAGGAGATGAAGTGTGTGATTCGAACCGATGTGCCTTCCCTTTATAAGATCCAAATATTTCAATAATTAAAATTTATTTGGCTATAACTCTGGAACCAATAAAAATAAGTACCACTTATGATATATCGTTAAAAAACTCTCAATGAGGGCTTATTACTGTAGTTAAGAAAAAAAAATCCAGATTGTTTTGGATTTTGAATATTTTGGTTCAGTCGATTACAATCAAAAGGCGAGGTGCACAACTAGATGTTATAACAGTCCTAAATCCATAATTTCAACATCCTATGGCTAATCGTTTTTGAGTTATACGACTTACATATGTACGTACAGACGTCATACCGAAACTAGTCAAAATGGATTCATGGATGGTCAAAATGGATATTTCCGTTGAAATCTGAAAACCGAAATTTTTCGAGATTACAATACTGCCTTGTATAAAAGTACTAATTACGCTTTGTTGTTTTTTCATATTTGTTCAATAGTGAACAAGTCGAAATAATTCGGGTTTAAAAATATTTTTCATATTAATAATGATTAAACCTCTAAAAAAATTATTTTTATTACTCAAAACTTATATAACATAAAAATAAATGTCAGTTCTGAGAGGTAATAAGCTATAAAATTATATACGTATTCGTTAATTAAATTTCACTGGAACTGAACCAAATCAGTGAATCAACTTTAATGAATACCATGCTATTACTAACGGGTGGTAAAAAGTGCAGAACCAGCAGTTAAATAAAGTCCTTGTACGTGTACGTATTGCGAGAAAGATTCCCAATGATCCTAAAATCAGTCAAGTGCACTACACTCCTAGTCGACCATTACGTGTGGGGAGAGAGAGAGATTGATAGAGAAAGAGAGAATCAAAGGGAACTAATCCATAGAAATGAGTATAGCGGTCATAAAATTCTTTTAATCAATTATTGTAAATCTTAAAAATATAAGGTTTTGTATATAAGGAACTCATTATTGCAACAAAAAAATAAATCATGGAAAAATTACATTAATATTATGAAGGAATTGGATAAATTACATTTTATAATGATCGATTGAATGATTTGTTATTAAAATTCGGAGAATAAAAATTAGTTTTCAATGGAGCCTGTTAAAGACAAAATTATTTTTACTTTTTTTAAAGATGATTCAGTTTAGTAATTTTGATCCAGAGTTTCCTTACTGGATTGTATAACAAAAGAGAAATTGAGCTTTTATTTTTTTATCTACCTTACAATTTCGTTTGATTGTGTAAGTATCCTACGATGAGTATAACCTTGAATCGAGTACTTACACTCGTACAATCAAATGAAGTCGCAAGACGAATTCAAAAAATAAAATAAATTACAATGATTTCAATAAAAAATTATTATTTTTAATCGACAAGAACTTATACCTTACAAACAACCTCACATTTCAAAGTACAAAGGTGTTAATATGGAGATATCGCATTCGAAAATGATAGTAAGTTATTTGATCTGCTGACGAAACGGTAATAAGTTATATCATCTTCACTTAATAAATGTATGTCCAATCATTTATTTTTTTTTTCAGATATATTTTAAATTGTATTTAGATTAATTACTGATTGGCTTAACTTAACAAAAGATTATTCCTTGGTGCATATTTAACATAATTCAGTCATAAAAGGATAGTGTGTTGCTGGAGAAAGAACTGATCATACATATCCGTAATCTGCACATAGTATATACGAATACTACGTGCCGTAATATTATATATATATATATATATATTAACATCCTCGTCGCGACTTCGCCCTCTCTATGATTACATGCGTTTTCTGTTGCGGGTCAGGGGATATTTAGCCTATCATTCCGTTTATCCAGGGGACTCAGCCAGCTGAACCCCTCTTTTTCTTTAAACTCAAGCTTGCGAGAATATTAATGATAAACAAAAATTAAAGCCGTTCTATCTATAAAAACAATCAGTGTATTGTAATTTCTTCAGAGTAACGGTTTGGTCAGTACAGAACCCATTAAAAGGTTTTAGATTCCCCGTTGCGGTTTCGCTCGTGAAATACATAATCAGAATTACAAATATAAATTACGATCGTTTTTTTTTTAATTACAAAAACTGAGTAATTATTCAATAATACAACGTACTTTAAATACTTATAATAAGGTATTTATGATTTTCATAGAAAATTTGGTAGGAATATATAAATACAGTATCCCCATCACGTCTTCGCCCGCGCTATACAGTTACTTGTGCTTCCCACTGCGGTCAGGAAATATATAGTTGGTCGTAACTCATTCACTCGCCCTTCCCGCCTCGCTAGAGGGCTCTGACCCTTTAACCCCGCTGTGTTCATTAAAATCAAGCTTGTGAGAGCAATAATAGTAAATAAAAATTAAAGCGTGTTTATAAAACAATTATAAAAATTATCAGTGTATTGTAATTTCTTCAGAGCAACAGTTTGGTCAGTACAGGACCCGAAAATTTGAGTGATCAAGAATGTAGGTTCCAAAATAGTCAGCCTACTTGTTAAAAATATTAGTATAACTAATACGAAGTACGGGTAAGTATGTATTTTGCTCGGTTCTTAACGAAAGCCGACGAATACCTCTAGGAGTTGACCTTACTTCGATTCTCATATTTTTTACCTTTTATTAACTACTTTTATTAAATGTTTTTTAATCGAGTGACCGGAGACAGATGTAGTCAGTCACGTCGCATACACAGTAATAATGGTTGTATTGGTTGAGCCATCGCGCCGTACACCGTCACATCTCTTAAAAAATCGAAACTCAGAAAAACCCGAAAACGGATTTTAGATATTTATCTGGAGAGTATTTTCAAACCCCAGTCTAGTGAATATCTCGGTTAGTTTAGTCAGAAATGAGGGAAATTAGCAATTATTGTTCAAATTTGTTTACCTTTTTCATACACACATTTCAAGTTAAATTTCGAAAAATTTAGAAATCGGTTTTTAGACATTTACGTGAAAATTAAACACACCAAAAATCAATTTAATATCTTCAGTTGTTACCGAGAAATTCAAAAAGATAGTAGGGTTTAAAAAAAAAATTAAAAATCTATTTTTACCCTTTAAACTCGACATTTCAAAAACATCTAGAAATTACTTTTAAATAATTACATAAAGACTGCACACAGAATTGAAGTTGATATTTTCATTTGTCACAGAGAAATTAAAAAAAATAGTAAATCTCATTGTTACTCAATTTTAACCCTTTAAATTCCGTATTTCAAAAAATTCTTAGTGTATAGTGTGTACTTATACCGTAACAAGAGCATGTACACAAATTTTCATCAATTTATCTTCAGTAGTCTTTGTTGGGCCTTTATGAATCAGTCAGTCAGGATAAGTTGCTTTATATATACAGATATACACATATTACATTACATTAATAAAAGACCCATTAATAGCCTAGTACATTTCTGAACGGCGAGATTGGGTAAATGCGGTCAAGTCAAAACCATCCGTCTCGGGAACGTCTTGAGATTTCTGAAGACTTCTCCCTTGAAATTCCGAAGCTCTTGCAACACTTTGTCTGACTGCCAAAGAGCAGCGATGGAAGGTGTGCCATAATGTGTTTATGGGAATGTTCTCTTTTGGCATCCAAAGAAATTAAATGGATTAAGTTTACACTTATTTTTTTCCATTTAGCTTCGGAACCACCGTTTAGGTATTGCTTGACCACCGTTTTGTATTGTCGACCATTAGGGAATTTTTTTGTCTTTTGTTTTAAATATAAGTTATATTTATGTTTTTTTTTTTATACCTTTCCTCTTATTAAGATAACGTTACCTACGTAGATATTCTATTTATTAAGTTTTAAATTTTTTTTGTTTACTGGCAATTTAAAGAAGACATTTTTTATTAAATTCCATAACTCCATAAAAGTAACCGAGTAACCCTTTTATGGAGTATTCCATTATTCCATAAAAGTAACTGCCTTTTATACGGATTTGAATACTAGATCGTGGATACGGGTGTTCTTTGGTGGTTAGGTTTCAATTAACCACACATCTCAGGAATGTTCGACCTGACACTGTACAAGACTACTACACTTCACTTATACTCATACATAGCATCCTCACTCATCCCCTGAAGCAACCTTACGGTGGTTCTGGAGGCAATAAAAAAAATAATAAATTAATACTTTCTTTTTTTTAACCTCCGGGTCCGCAGTTAAGTATTGATTCAGAGGATGAGATGAATAATTTGTAGCGTTTGTGAAAATGTCATATGCCTGACCGGATTCGAACTCGGGAACTCCGGGTGAAAGGTCAAGACGCTACTACTAGGAGGCGTTAAAAAAAAAATAATAATACTTGGGTTTAATTATCTTAACTAAGGGATGTAAGGATGTAACAATATCTTTGTAGGTATCTCTTCATGGATTTATCTTTGCTGAGACATTTCAAAATGGATTAATAAATATTATTGAACCTATTTCTTGGTTTGAAGTAAATTCAAACACATGATGATTTTTACTAAACATTTTTTGATTTCAATTTTTTAGTTTTTCGTTCGCTTTGCGTCTTCCTCCTCCATTTAAATATCTAGAGGTAACAGTAAGCAGCTCATTCTAAACCTCAGAAATATTTCACTTGGCAAATTACAATTGATACTACCTCAGAAACAAAATAGAGCATAATCGTCATGCGCTGTTTTTCAGTCCATTGAACGCTGTGCTTTACCTCCTCTTTTTTGTAAGGGCCCTCCAGATTAATGAATCTAAACAGTTTCATTATAATGTTGAGAGTATTAATTTTGGTTGATAACGTTAACCTGTTTTGAGGTTATTATCACTGTAGATAATCTATACTGAGTTATTTAAGTAGATTAACTTTCAATAGTTTTATTAAAATTTTGAGTAGAATTAAAAAGACAACTGTTATTTTAAAAGTGTTTATTTTTAAATTAACGGTTAATAAAAATAACATTAGAACTGAATGATAAATGCATGTAATATGATAGTTACTTCACTGATTGCTTAAATTTTTATGCTAAAATTTATTTTATACTTTATTAGGAAATTAGATAATACATTATCATTACTGATCATTATCAGTATTCAGGTACAATATTTAAATAAATATCATACAAAACAGCGTTTACAGTAATATTATTGTGAGTACTACAGAAATGAATAAAGCTTTATTATTTAACATAAGAAGTGGTTTAATATATGGCCTTTATCATTAATTAAATATAATCTAATTTTTGGCATAAGAAATATTAATTAGAAATAAATTATGCTACCCTTTTAATAACTAAAGAAAAAACTGCTTTGTAACAATAGCGAGGTAGTGTTGACAAACGTTTTAAGGTTGACACTTTTACAACCCCTTTTTTAACCTCATCCTAGCCTCACTGATCCACCACTATGCGAAACAAACATCACCCTATTTATTTACTAAACTTAGACGAATTGGGAGAGTTTTCATTCATAGTTAAAAATATTATTTTTAACGTTTTTATAATTCAGTAACAATCTTTTGGTAGGCTTACTGATTAATAAAATAAATTAATAGTTCAAATATAATTAATTATTGATTAAAATCAATAACTTTTAATTTTACCCGATTTATAACTTGATTGTTAGATACTATAAATCAGAACTTTTTCTCTGAATTTAATAAAATAAATCTGATGTGGACATCACACGACTTTATTGTACGCCTATTAAATTACATATACACATTTTTTTTTTAAATGAAAGTACATAAAATTTTAGTTTAATAATTAATTAATAACCTAATATTTTGATATTTTTTCATAATTTTTTTTTTAATTTTTATTATTGAATTATTATTCATACTAATTTTTTTTACAATCAGAAGTTAATAATTATTATTAATAAATCAATATATCTAAATTAAAATAAAAGGAGATGAATTTTGGGATTCGAACCGGTAAGTCTTCCCCTTGTGAGATCCAAATATTTGATTAATTAAAAATTAATTTGGCTATAATTCTGGAACCAATGAAAATAAGTACCAGTTATGATACACCGCTGAAAAGCTCTCAATGAGGGCTTATTACTGCAGTTAACAAAAAGTCAGAAATCCAGTTTTGTTTGGATTTTGGTTTTTTTTTTGAGTACTTTTGGTTAAGTCGATTGTAATCAAAAGGAAAGGTGCACAACTACGTGTTACAAAAGTCCTAAATCCAAAATTTCAACATCCTACGGCTAATCATTTTTGAGTTATACGAGATAGATATGTACGTACAGACGTAACACCGAGACTAGGGATTCAGGGATGATCAATATATATATTTCCATTGATATCCTGAAAACCGAAATTTTTCGCGATCACAATACTTCCTTTACTTCGTACAAGGAAGTAATTAGCAATTTCTCAGAATGTAAAAAATATGTCATTTTTCATGTTAATATGCATATAGTAGATTAATAAGTCTTTCTTCCTAATTTTCTGCTTTTAGATTAACATTAGACTATATTTTACACATTGTCTCACACCTACCGTATAGATGTAGTGTTATGCGCAAATTACATTTTATTTCATCAGACTAAACTACCTTACGGGTTGTAGCCTAACTGAAGATCAGCAATTGTCTTGTGGAAGGAAGTTCATAAATTTTATGACAGTACTGTTAACCGAACTCAGACGGCCTAATAACAGCGATAATACCCTACTGTATCAAAGTAATTTTAATTTTCCATGAATCGATAATGTATTTATGTACTTTAAAAATGGGTTACGCAATGTCATGTAATACTTGATTGATGGTGATGATTTAACCATTTACCTGACTCAGTAGGCTTTACAATTAGTTCTACACTTTAGTTAATAATGCCTTCTATTACATATTTTTTTATATTTAATATTTTCTAGGAAAATAACTTCTAGTTTATATATGTCCGAATGAAAAAATATCAGTAACAAAAAATAATTTTCAAATTACGTAACGAATGTTAACGTTTATCTTTCCGTTCATTGTTTACTGTAATCCTCAATTTTATACTACAATGGAAAAAATCGAAGAACGATTTCGTAACACTATTGTAATGAGAATTCAAAGTTTTTTTTGAGCATTTCATTACTTAAAATTTTTATATTTTAGTGAAATAGATCTATAAATTAGAAAAAAACTTTGTAAAAATGTTTTCAACATATGGAATATTCTGTTAGCAAAGAACTAAAGAACTCTTTTGTTCAAGTGTTGTATACTTCATATCTAAAAAATGAATTGGTTTTTAAGGTAAATGATTGAACTATTTCTTTTTTTCTTTTTTTTATTCTACAGAACAAAAATAATTATTGTCTATTATATTAAGGGAATTAGATTAAGCTGAACCTTCTCTTTAAATCGTAAACAAGAATTAAAAATGAATAACTATTATTTTACGATCTCATTTTGGTGTTATTATGCCTCTCTTGCATAATGATTAATTTTACTTACTCTATTTGATAGATAATTATATTAAAAACATGTATCTCAATCTAAAGTAGTTGGTCTCGGATTCAATTCTCGGTGAGGACAGTTGCATAATTATCCGTAAAGTATCCGAAGCAAGCAGCAGATATTTGTCGCTATTATCCTCAACCATTTCTTTACCATCGGGAGTTATAAAATGTATAGCATATAATTTAGTATTTTTTCATTGTTTCATTACAAAACATGAAAAATGTAATATGTGATTCTTTAATTCGGTATGGAATTACAGTTTATGTAGCAGGTTGTGAATAATAGAAATAACGGATATAAAGATTGAACCTTTAGTACCTATTGAAAAGAGGAAAGAATACTTACTGGCAATGAAAGATCGACAGATGTTTCTCAAATAATATTTCCTTCTTCATCGAAAATATTCTCTAGACATAAATTTCTTTTGTACATATTTTATTGTGTTATAGCTCATAATAAAATTTCTGAAAATTTTCTTCTATTAAAAGTTTTCTATGCAAGTATTGATTGTGGGCAGTCAGCCGTTCATATTTTACGTCAGCAACTAATGTTATTAAATCCCGATTTCAAACTTTCTAATATATTTATTTAAATAGGTATTTAAGTATAAAAATTACAAAACTGAAAAGAATGTAGAAAAGTACCGAATAAATAAAATAATTTATAAAAATAAGAGGCCCCCATCATTCAGTACTTTATACTTAATGCATATTTAAAAAAAATGGATATATTGGTGTAGGATGGGTAAAATATTGTGGAAGATATTAGTATGACCGGAGCCGGATACTATTTATTACCTGCACATTTGAGTATTGCCACTGTATTTCGATCATTTGCTTTTGAACAAGGTTGCGTAAACTTGTGTTGTTTGTTAGAATACGGTTAACCGTCAAAGGACGTATATTCTTGACAAAAACTTATTAGAGAACAAATTTCATACTATATGTCGGCGAAAGTTCAGGGAGAAATTTAAAAAGGAAGCATCAGTGAAAACGGTTAATCAGAAGTTAGTTAAAAAGTTTGTGAAATAGGATTACTGTTAGATCAAAAACGTGCCCAACACAGGTCAGGTTTAACGACGCACGTCGTACAGGAGATTAATGCGGCTGTTACAAGATCTCCTCATAATCATTGCAGAGACTAAGCCGGGAAAAGAACATTTCACACTGCAGTAAGGAGAATGCTGAAAAACTATCCGTTTCAAATGCAGGTTTTCATAAGATAACTAATGCTGATTATACTAAAAGGTTTCACAACTGTTAATGATTCAAGAACTTCATTAGAGCCAACACTGGCATTTTAATTTTAGATCAAATGTTTTTCACAGATGAAGCGTGGTTTCACCTTGGTGGGTATGTTAACAGTCGCAACTACCGAACCAATGTACTGAAAACACACTCATTTTCTTCGAATCTACCCTACACTCACAAAAAATAGACATATGGTGCACGATTTCAAGGCGACTAATAAGAGTACCTTTGTTTTTTTAATAACTGTGAATGCTGCCGTCTTTCTTTCTTTTTCCTGTTCCACCGGAAATTACCGTTCAGGTATTACTTCAGAGGATGAATGAGAATAATATGTATGAGTGTAAATGAAGTGTAGTCTTGTACAGTTTCAGTTCGACCCGTCCTGAGATGTGTGGTTAATTGAAACCCTACCGCCAAAGAACACCGGTATCAACGATCTAATATCCAAATCTGTATAAAAGTAACTGCCTTTATTAGGACTTGAACGCTGGAACTCTCGACTACCAAATCAGCTGATTTTGGAAGACGCATTCACCACTAGACCAACCCGGTGGGTTGGATGCTGCCGTCTACCAAGAAATTTTCCAACTGTTCATTGACTTACTGCATGAGGATGAGCGCGACTGTTTGTTGCAACAGGACAGCGCCACTTGCCTTACAGCTCGCTTTACTGTACAGATGGTACAGGATTTTGTCGGTGGAAGAATCATTTATAAAGGATTGTGGCTATCAAGATACCTGAACTGACTAGTCCAGACTTCGTTTTGTGGGGTTACTTTGAAAAAATTGTTTATAGAAGCAATTCACAGCCAGAAATATGGTAAAAAGTGTTGACAAGTGCATAAAAATGGATGGACATCATTTTCAACACCTTCTGTAAATTAGCATTCAACTGATTACCAATAAACTGCTATTTTTAGACTATACTAAGTGATGGACCTCTTTTAAGTTGAACAGTATAGTAAATAAATATAATGAATATTTTTGCTTACTTATCGCTACAAAAATAACCTATACTCAACAAGCAACGGACAAATAATATTTCTGTCCCCCTGACTTTGTATCAAACGTTGTTACTTACTGCATAATACATTACACATAAGCAGTATAATTTATGTACCTACTTACATTTTTTTTTTTAACCGCCGGGTCCACCGTTAGGCATGCTTTAGAGGATGAGATGAATCATTTGTAGTGTGTCTGAAAATGCCATGCCTGACCGGGATTCGAAACCGGGACCTCCGGATGAAAGGCCGAGACGCTTCCATTCGCGCCACGGAGACCGGCAATAACTTCTTACTTAACCTTACATAAGTTTTCAGTATTCTTTATTTAAATCATGCGTATTTTTACCTATGAATCATTTCTCCGTAACTTAATATGGTTTCAGCGACCCAAGAAGAAGAAGAAGTTGGTGAGGATGAAATGGGAGAAACAATACTGAGATCTGAATTTAAGAGAGCATTTAAATCTTTTGATTTAAATGGTAGAAAGGCTCCTGGAATAGACGGAATACCTGTAGGATTACTGCGCAGTGCAGCTGAGGAAGCGATTGATAGATTATACAAACTGAAGTGTAATATTTATGAAAAAGGGGAATTTCCGTCAGACTTCAAAAAAAGTGTTGCATCAGAAATCTTAACTAGAATTCTATACAGAAGAATTGAGAGGAGAGTGGAGGAAGTGTTAGGAGAAGACCAATTTGGTTTCAGGAAAAGTATAGGGACAAGGGAAGCAATTTTAGGCCTCAGATTAATAGTAGAAGGAAGATTAAAGAAAAACGGCGTTTATAGACCTAGAAAAGGCATTCGATAACGTAGACTGGAATAAAATGTTCAGCATTTAAAAAAAAATTAGGGTTCAAATACAGAGATAGAAGAACAATTGCTAACATGTACAGGAACCAAACAGCGACAGTAATAATTGAAGAACATAAGAAAGAACCCGTAATAAGAAAGGGAGTCCGACAAGGATGTTCCCTATCTCCGTTACTTTTTAATCTTTATATGGAACTAGCAGTTAATGATGTTAAAGAACAATTTAGATTCGGAGTAACAGTACAGGGTGAAAAGATAAAGATGCTACGATTTGCTGATGATATAGTAATTCTAGCCAAGAGTAAAAAGGATTTAGAAGAAACAATGAACGACATAGATGAAGTCCTACGCAAGAACTATCGCATGAAAATAAACAAGAACAAAACAAAGGTAATGAAATGTAGTAGAAATAACAAAGATGGACCACTGAATGTGAAAATAGAAGGAGAAAAGATTATGGAGGTAGAAGAATTTTGTTATTTGGGATGTAGAATTACTAAAGATGGACGAAGCAGGAGCGATATAAAATGCCGAATAGCACAAGCGAAACGAGCCTTCAGTAAGAAATATAATTTGTTTATATCAAAAATTAATTTAAATGTCAGGAAAAGATTTTTGAAAGTATATGTTTGGAGTGTCGCTTTATATGGAAGTGAAACTTGGACAATCGGAGTATCTGAGAAGAAAAGCTTTTGAAATGTGGTGCTATAGGAGAATTTTAAAAACCAGATGGGTGGATAAAGTGACAAATGAAGAGGTTTGCGGCAAATAAATGAAGAAAGAAACATTTGGAAAAATATAGTTAAAAGAAGAGACAGACTTATAGGCCACATACTAAGGCATCCTGGAATAGTCGTTTTAATATTGGAAGGACAGGTAGAAAAAATTGTGTAGTCAGGCCACGTTTGGAATACGTAAAACAAATTGTTAGGGATGTAGGATGTAGAGGCTATACTGAAATGAAACGACTAGCATTAGATAGGGAATCTTGGAGAGCTGCATCAAATGACTGAAGACAAAAAAAAAATATATATTGGTGTTTGATCCTGCTTGTGTAGCAAATTACAAAAAAATAATTTATAGATGAATCATAATGACTTTAAAAATCAAAGATGATAAATCAGATTGTAATTTAGTTTCAAGTTTTATCTTAAAATTTCCTTTATTTTTTAAACACAGAAAAAAATTGTATTCTTCTTTTTAATATTTTACTTTCGTTTTATGTTTAGTAATTTACGCAAGGAATCTGATAAAATTTTATAATAGACAGTCATATTATAAAATTTTATCAGATTTTTATTACTTATTCAAAAGATATTTAAAAAAAAGACATGTAACGTATTTACTGTTTATTTATTTATGCTGTCTTGATAATTACACAGATTTTTTACTTTTAGGTTCTTGGAAACAATTTTTTGGAAATTATTTACCGAAATAAATAAAAATATAAATAATTATTCGAAATGATATAAATTTATTTTTAAGAAACTTCTCAGTGCAACGATGCATTCATTACATCATGGCTTTTTTATTTAATAGCCTATTTATTACGAAGTTCTAGACATGTTAAAAAAAAAAGGACAATGAGTGTCAAAACAGGAGATAATGTTAAAATAAAATTTTTTCAGGTATCCCTGTTCTTACGTCTTAAATTGTGTAATCATCGGGCAATGAACAGCGTTTTGTTCGTTGAGACGAATTAATGACCTTGAAGATTATTCACAACGTGAAATATGCAACTTGTTCCGCGAATCCTATACTCTTCTGCCAATAGAGGATAATCTCCTAGATGGTATAAAGTTCACGCAAATATGTCTGTGCTTAAGTTATTTTTTTACAACATTCTTTGCAGACCTTTTTATATTTAATGTAGTTTTAAAATGAATAATATTACAAGCAACTTCAGGAATAAAATAACTGAAATTTATTTACGGGGTTCGCCATTCTGAATTTGAATATAAAAAATAAAAGAAATTTAGTGGTAGAAAGAGAAATCTTCTAATAAATTTAAACTGCACAATAATAGTAATATGAACGTAATTAAAGAAATTAATTGATTTAATATACGACTATAATAATCAAAAAATATTGTCAGTTTTTTTCAAAGCGTTTATATTGTATTTTACTGTTTTCTAAAGATTCTAATTTCAGTTTTTTAATTACCCTAATTTAGAAAGTATGGCCTTTTAATGAATTTCGGTTTATCTGGCTTATCATTTTTAAAATGGAATAAAACAAGCCTAGTCTCTGGTCATTTCTTTAAATGAGTTTAGGTCAAAATCTTATTTAGACGGTCATTATCCGAGTTGAACCCAATTCCACAGAAATATGAATCGCATTACAAGACATTACAGGTTTTGAAATTAAATTTGGCGACATCACCTTAAGATTATACCATACGAGAAATTCTAAGGGATTTGTATAAAAAATGATTTTCCTGTTACTAATGTTTCCTAATGAGAATATGAGAATATTTATCTCATTACCTACTGAGAAAACTAGACCATTATCCAATCAAAATTATTATTATTTACATTATCTTAATATATATATATATATGTGTGTGTGTGTGTGTGTGTGTGTGTGTGTGTGTGTGTGTGTGTGTGTGTGTGTGTGTGTGTGTGTGTGTTTGTGTGTAATGAGTAATGCTCATAAACCTGTTAAATAATGTTCCAAACAACTTAATACAATTCAACTTCAGTTATTTGATCCCCATAAAAATTTAAAAAAAATCCCTTTGGCACGCCGGAAGACGGAGGTAGATTTCACCGGTGCTAAGTAGCGGATAAAAAAGATTTCCAAAGTTAAGAAAAATTTCAAATTTACTCAATACGACGACAATGGTTGCATGAGAAAAACCTTTCATATGTTTAGCATACGACGAACCCCATCTTCTTACAATTCCAGCAACATTTTGGTCATCCCTTGTCATAAGGGTTGACCATATCAAAAATTGTTTCAGTCAAAAGTTTTGGGTAATGTTTACAAGACTAATGACCACTTTAAACCTATTCGATGCTATGCCTTTTAATCGAGGTATGATTTTTTTTGTCTTCGAAACCCCATTTTTTTCCACCCCCTGAGCCCATGCTTGGTGATATCAAAAAACTTTACCTAGATAAGTTTTAGGCACTTATCCAAAGAATAGTAAGAACTTTAAACCAGTTCGATATTTTACTTATTAAGAAAGTTATAGCAATATTTTGTTTTTTCGAAAAAGCCCCCGCATTTCCGCCACCATGGTCCGATTTTGCCCATTAACCACCTTGACCGAGATTTTGGGTCGTTATACTTTATGCATCAATTTGAATGTGATTGGCACAAAATTACGGCAATTATCGTGTCCACAAGAAAGTTGTTTTTATGTATATATATATATATATGCATTTCAACTGACGGTGGTTTTGGGATCTGGGGGATGTGAAACGCGAAGATATGTCAAAATTTTCCGGTAGTCGAATCTTGGTACCCATTACAATAACTAGCTTTCTTATGAAATCTACCTAAAAAAATAAATCCTTCCATATATCAATCATATAGTAATCCAAAAAAAAAAAATTTTAGTAATATAATATATGTTTCACAAGATTATGCGATTTAAGAGGGATACTCAGTGTGTGAAAACGTAAAAATGTCAAAGAATATGTCGCTTATAAATGTATAACATCTTTATCCACTGGCCAAACTACAACAGATAAAGAACAAAATGAGGATTGAAAAATTTAAGAACTGAATTTTTTTTATTAAAAATTCCCAGGGAGTACGAGATTACTTTTGTAAATGTCTGACAATATCAAGTATTATTTAGTGTCTTTAATAGTAAATAAACCTTTATAAAAAAATGTGTTAATTATACGTTTGCTAGATTTCTCATCAATATAGGAATATATTACTCGTAGGTTTATTGGTTACATAACGCATTAGACAAGGTATTTAACATGCAAAAGTCTATATTTAGAGTGATTACGTGAAACCAACAAGGTGATCTTATCAGAATTTAATTATAGAATCCAAATACTCAGTGTTATTTAAACATAAGTTTAGATATAGATTACTTAGTTATTTAATTATGAACAATTTGAAGAGATATTAAAGAATATAATGCAAGGAGAAGGATTTCTTAAATAAATAAATATATATAAAACTCTGGTCGAGAACGGTTTTTAAAATCATTTAAAGTATTTTTTTAACTCAATTTTTTTTGTCTATTAAACCTGTATTTTTATTAATTGTTATCTTATGTTTGTGCACATGTTAAATATTGGTTGATCTCCGCATTTTACTGATTAACATTCCATATATCTTTTTAATATAAATGTAAATGTTTGTTTGTTCAAAATCTTAAATCTCCGATAGTTCTTCACGGATTGCTTAGAAATTTTGACACAATGTTGAATTAGAATACGCGCGTGTTTTTATGTACTTACTATTTAATTTACCTTAGATGTCACACCTGTGACATCTTAAATATGCTTTAAAGAACTTAATTCATCCTTTTTTTAAAAAAACAGCGCTCTCTGTTGGACATAAAAGCTACACACACTATACTAAATATTTTACGATTCCATTTCAATGTTTCCTATATGTGTGTCCGCTATAGACTGAAAAACTACTGGACCGATTTACGCGTGGGGGAAAAAGGGAGAAAGGGAAAGATCGGAAAATGGAAAAATAAAAAAAATCAAACGGGAAGCAGGTAAAAAGGGAAGGGGAAAATGGGAAAAAGAAAAAAATAGGAAAACGGGGAAAATAAAATAGAAATGGGAAGGAGAAAAAAAAGGGAAAGGAAGGAAAGATGAAGGGTAAACGGAAATACGAAAAGAGAAACGGCAGAAGGAAAGGGAAAGGTGAGAAAAGGGAATATAGTAAAAATGAAAATGGGGGAAAGGGAGTAAGGGAAGGGGAAAATGGAGAAAGGGTAAAAGGGGTTAAATTTTGTGAAGTTCCGTAATTTTCATTTTTTTAATGTTTCATCAAACTTTCAATTGTGTTCATTTAATCTATATATGCATTTAGTCAAATCTAGCAACAGAGAAGCATTGCCGGGTCTGCTGTTTTATATATATAAGCCCTTATTTTTTTAAATATAATTATGACATTTCTTAATTATTAAATTATAATATTTCTAATTATCTTTTTTAAATTATATTTAAATTCATTTTCATAGATTAGAAACTTTCATGACAATAATTAAATTATAAAGAAGTTTACATTGAAACATCTTAACAAACTACTTTCTAGACATCAGTAGTAAATCTAAGGTATCATAAGCAGCGATAGACTCCAACCAGTCCAGCCTACGAATTAGAAATCATAATAGCGTCCAGTAATACGAATAAAACCACAAAATAAAAATAAAAATAGAACATAGGAATAAATAAAATTAGAAACATAAATTAGTATAAACATAAATACTTTGAAAATGTAAAACTTAAGAAAGAAGCCTCCTCCTGAATATTATTATTAGGTTCCTAAGTCCAGCATATGTACCCGCTTTAATCGCCTTACATCTTCCTCATACTCTGAGAGATTAACAGCTAGATAGTTTACGTGGTGTTAATTGTTTTGTACTTAGTTGCAAATCGATTGACTTTTTCTCGAACATACGGTAACCTAAGTACTCATGAATTTCGTTGTTCTGTAAGAAACCATAATGCCTGTGTAATGTATCTCGCAAATTTATTCTGCAACGCTGAATAATTTCTATATTGCTGGTACTTACCGTACCCCAGAGTTGGATTTCGTTATGTCCAAACCGGTTTTAGATCACTTTGTACAAAAGTAGCTCGTTAGATAGTGATAGTTGTGACTTCCTGCCTAAAAACCAGATAGCTTCTTAAATTTGATAAATGGATTCCTTGGCAGTCACCACTTCTCATCGAAAATGTCATGCGAGTTGATTTCACTCGATTGACTTTTATTTTCAATTTCTTCAACCATTTGGCCAGAAGGTCTAACCCAGATTGCACTTTAGTCGAGGATTGTGTTGGATCATCATCGACAGTCACGATTATCAAGCAGTCAACTACCGATGCAATAGTATTAATGACCGTGACTGAAAGGTCTGCAGTGAAGATGGAGAAGAGGATAGTACCCAATACAGAACCCTGAGGAACACCCGAGGAATTATTAAAGAATTCAGATAACGCCTTTATTTAATCTAGGAAAAGCGTCCGTCCAAGTAACTACACAATATTAAATAAAAAGTTTGAAGTATTAAGTTTAGGATTTGTCTTTAGTTTGTATACCAAACCAGGCAGCCAGACTTTATAAAATGCTTGCTGTGTATCTAGAAAAACCTGTACTTTTTATTTTTTGTTTAATATAATAATAATTAGATTATTTCCCATATTAATACATGAGTAGATTCGTTATAAATGGGTGTATATTTTTTAATTGCAATAACTTAATATTACTAAGCAGCTTAAAAAAATCCTTCCTATAAATGGGAAGAAACCAGAAATTAGTTTTTTTTTTTCTTAATGCTAAAATCTTAATCTACAAAATTGTAACTAATTGCATATGCAGAAAAACTCTACAACTCTATTCTACTAGTAATACATCTTCTTTTTGTAATTAAGTTTTCAAAATGTACATGCTCTGGAATTAGAATCATTTGTACATAACTCAAGGTATTTCAGAAGAAATTTGTGTATGTTAAAACCTTAACCCCAATTGATAATTTAGTAACATAGAATTTATATCTTTGGGAAATTTTGCATTATTTTTCGAACTTTTAAAACTTTATTTAAGTTACATCATTGCAGATATTTTTTTAAAGTATCCCTGAAAATATGAACTTGACTTATAATAAGTGTTACTGCTATTCGGATTAATTTTTAAATAAATTTTCAATTTAAAGCTTTCAGATTGTCTGATTTACAAATCAAGGTATCGATCGTGATAACTGAAGAGACAAGAGAAATATCCAAGGAGATACAGAATGGGAGGAAAAACCAGTCAGAAAATATAAAAGCCATTAACGGGGTGAAAATATCATATTAAAGTTATCTTTATTTCTATAAGTTTTCCTTTTAAATATTATTTTTAATAGACAATATAATTTTCTAATGACTAAGAAAACTTTACCTTAATCTTAATTAGAATTAAAAGATAAATTTGCTGAAAGAATTGAGATGTGAAGTCGCATTTTGAGGTTGACTGTCAAAAATTGGTTGTTGATTTGCACCGCTTTCAGGGTCGTGTGTGAATGCCCTTTGACATAGGAAATAGCTCTATAAAAATGAAAAAAAAATACTGCCGTTAAAAAAAACCAATTAAACTAATTTTATTGGTATAGTTTCACAATAAAACTATAAACTGTACTTAAAAAAAAATAAATTCTCTTTTCCGTTGTTATTAGCTGAATGATATCTTAATGTTTAAAAGAAATTCAATTTTATCATATTTTATTGTCATTTTATAATTATAAATTTAATAAATTGAACATTATCCGTGTTTTTTTTCCGTAAAGCTATTAGAAGACTTATCATTATAATAAGTTCTTGCTTCCTATCTCATAAAATAGTCAGGATGTCATAAAAAAAACGACGCAAAACTGTTTATTACGTCCTTTTCCTTCCGTTGTACGATAGAATCGTCAGTACTTTCTGATCTGGCAAATGTTAAAGCCAACATTTACAGCTTACAAAGAGCAAGCTAGACGTTCTTCCTTTAATAATATACCGACATAAAAAACACACACACAAACACACCTAATACACATAACACGTAACGACAAACTGCCACACATGTGCTAGCACCGGAAACCTGTGAACCGTAGCTTCTACAGTCCCCCTAAGTTTTCAAGGTCAAAACCGTTGAGCCTTAGAGGAATGTCATCCTCTGGTAATCTGTTAATGATGTTACCGTGTAAATAAAAAATTATTTTTTTTTTAGATTAGAATATATTTTCTACGAAAATTATTTAAAATTTTTATGTCGTTTACAATTTCGAAGTTAAGTGAAAATTCTTTCTTGAATTCATTATAATTCTAATGAACTTTAAAAATGTTGTAATTTGATTTAGAATATTTTTATCAACGAAAATATCATTTAACTTAAAATCAAACCGTTATATACAATTAATTAATTCTTTTGAGTTGTAAGAGATGGTAATAGTGAGCTTGAAACTTCATATACATAAATAGAAAATATTGACATTATTTGATAAATTAGCTAGGAAGATTAAAAAAACATCATAAATGGAGATAGTATTCGTAGAAATCAAATTGCTTTGCTTTAAAGCCATTAAAAAATAAAAATATTAATTTTTTATTAATTGACTATTAAAATGGCTACTCTGAGTGGAACATATATAATCCTACAATATCTACAAAAAAAAAAAATAAAGGAAATTTTTCGCAGGAAACGGGTAATGGATTTCATTAAGTAAAAAACTAAAAATAATTGATAAAAAACAAAAAAAAAAAATTTTTTTTTAATACATCAGTACCACTTAAATTTTATTATAAACTAATCAGAAGCTGAAAATAAAATAAAACTATTTATACATGATAAACAAAATGTCTGTTTATATTAATAATATTGTATACTAAAGATCTCCTCTCCTTTAGAGCTTTTAGTTAAATTGGATCTATGGCATTCAAAAATATACTCTACTTTGAGTTTGTTTATTTCACTCTAATTCCAGATAACGTTTTATTTGTCTATTTAATCTGTTCATTTCTGAAAAATATATTCTTTGATTAAACTCACTCTACAGTTGTACTTCTAGTATAAATCCCCTTTGTATAGAGTAAGTACAGTTTATCTACTACGCCTACAGAATAAGGCCTCCTACTACTCCTCTTGGATTAATTGTTTCCATTTCATTATTTTTTTCCCACGACTCCATAGATAATTTTCTATATTATCTTTGGTTCTACATAGATCTACCACAAAGGCTTCACACCATTCTAAAAAATGTTAATTTCGAAATATTTTTTTTGTCGGTTCTTAATACTAATTTTTTTATATTTTTATTTACAACATTTTTGTGGCATATGAACAAGCAGGTTTTAACAAAATTTACAGTACACGTGTTTATTTATTCAAACATTAAATACTCTGGATCTCAAAATGTAGTACAATGTCTATCAGTGTTACACTTAGCAGTGACAGACTAGGTTTGATTCGATTTAAATATGGTTCATCTTGAAAATTTTAAAGTTTTGTATAATTCAGAGACCTTAAGGTTCATGCGAAACAACTGCAGAATCTCAGAAACTATTTTCAAGGGCCAAGCGAATCCAGCGTGTTTCATCGGAAGAGAAAAGATGAAGGTCTGACCCCACACCGCCTTAGGGACAATGACTATGCCCCCCCTGAACGAGGTTCCTGATGAGAGACAAAAGATGGATGCATGGCGCACGGGTGAGCTTCATGGGAGATTTACCGCCTCCGTGCTGGATGAGGGGATTGACTTTGCTGCCTCCTTTGCGTGGCTGAAGAACGCCAAATTGTTTGCTGAAACTGAGGGATTTGCATTTGCAATCCAGGATTCGGTAGTCAGCACGCTCAATTATCGGAAGCACATAGTCAAGGACCCTGCGATGGTTGTGGATAATTGCCGTTTGTGTGGGAGTACAAGCTAGTCTGTGGAACACGTGATTGGTGGCTGCCAGATTCTGGCCCCGAAAAAATACACGTCCCGACACAACATTCTCCAACAGAGGCTAGCCCTGGACCTGTGACTTCTTGATGTGTCTCTTTCTTACTGCAAGTATGCTCCTCTGTTCGTGTTGGAAAATGACTGTTATAGAATTTATTACGATCGCGTGGTCCTCACGGATAAGCCAGTGGCCCACAATGGTCCAGATGTTGATGTATTTGATAAACAGGAAAGCATCTCCTGGATCTTCGATGTGACAATACCACTGGCCGGTAACATCCAAAAGAAATATGCCGAGAAGCTGTCGAAGTACAGGGATTTGGCGGATCAGCTGAGGGAGGTCTGGACCCAGCAAGAGGTTATAACAGCGACCATCGTCATAGGCGCACTTAGACCCTGGGCCAAGGCCATTGGCGTTCAACCTCCCCTATTCTTGCCGATGCAGAAAGCATTGATGCTAGACACGTGTGCATTGATGAGAAAGTACATAACATCTGGACTTGATGGAAAATGAACCTAAAGCGCTGACGTGTGCCAAGTTGCGGTTGCCACGGAAGAACTTGTATGATATGATTTTGCTTAGTTACGCAATAGTTTTAACCCCTTGCCTTGCCTCCTTGCGGTCGGCGGGTCTATTAACCGGTAAAAATTACCGTGATAATAATAATATTAATAATAATAATGGAATGTACCTTTAAAATTGGGAAAGATGTAAGACAAGAGAATAATTCACAAAAATCTTTCTTTTCTCTTATTTGAAAATTATATATTATTCTGAAATTATTCACAAAGAAAATATGCAATAAATAATGAGTTAGTTGAAATGGGAATGCAAAGTAATTAAGTAATGTAAATTTAAATCATGAATGATTTACAGATGATATTATGCTAATGACAAGCATCAAATAAGAGCATATAATAATGATTATAGATTTAATAGAATACATCAGGAAATAAGCCTTGAAATGAACCTTGAACCTTGGACAAAGACCATGGAGAATTAAGATGATAAAAGAGAATTTAAAATTAATGTTATTAAAAAAGTTGATAGCACATATATTTAGGTCACAATGTACAATAAATAATTTTAGCTCAGAAATAAAGTAAGTACTTTACAAGACAACACTTATTTACACTCCTACATGTCATCCTCATTCATCCTCTGAAGTAATACCTGGACGGTAATTCCCGGAGGCTAAATAGCAAAAAGAAAGTTCAGAAGTAAAAAAATACAGTTGGGTTGGGGAGCTTTTCGAAAATGAAAGAAAAATAACATTAAAAAAACAAAAATGCAGCAAAGCTTTTCAACAAACGCTCGCGTCAAGCACTTGTGGTAATATATGTATCAAAAACGATGTCAGTGATTAAGTGAAAAACAGAGAAGATGCGTAAGGCTCCAAGAGATATGAAGAAATAAAGTTTGTGATAAAATATAAATATATATATATACATACAGTAGGGTATGACCATAAACCGAGTAAAATATGCAAGAGAATAAGTAGAAAGCATGAAATTTTAATAGGAAATCATGTAGCAAGAATGGACTTAGGATAATGGGGTAGGAAAATTCTAGCATGGAGGTCTTAGAATGGGATAAAATGAAGAGGAAAACCAGAGAGTAAATGATAACGAAAAGATAGGGGAAAATCGAAGAAAGATTTAAGCAAATAGAAAAATCTCGAAAGGAAACCTAAAGGAAAAACGTTTAAAAAATAAGAAAATGTGTAAAAGTAAAAATTTTAACTTTTCATGATCCACACTAAAAATTTTAACTTTTCATGATCCACACTAAGAACTTGCTTACAAAATAATTTTTATTCGCTCAGAAACAATTATTTGTGCTCAGAAATATTATTGATAATATTTAGTCAATGGTCAATGGAAATATATTAATTTTTTGCATCCGTTTTCATTTATCTTGATGCAACAAACATTTTTATCTACTTGTAGTCTTTGATATTTTTGACGAAAAGGAACCGACCAAAACCTCATAACTTTCATTAAGAACCAGTTACAGGTTCGCTTAGGCTATGTAAAAATTTTATAGGAATAAAATCAATGAAAAAATGAACAGTCAGGTATTAAAAAAAGAAAGAAAAATCATTCCCATAAACATATGTCCGACAATGCTTCGTTTACGGTTAGTTTTTTTTTTTTAGAACCATGTATATATATATATATATACATATATATAAACATCAGACATTTATATATTAAAATAAATAAATACTTTGAAAAAATTCACTGTAGCCTACACATTCAACCCAACATTTTTTTACGAAATAATGACAGCTAGCATTAAAACATTAATGTTCTCAAAATTGCAGTCGCCTTACAATCTAGGTTCGAATAAAAAAGGATATTATTTGAAGTAATCTGTTTAATAATGGAGTCAACCAAATTCCAATTATCATGCTATGGGAACTCACATAGAATGTACGACATAATTCTTAGGAGCATGACTGGAAGACGCATTAATGATGAAATCATAAAATATAAAAAGGTAAGGGATACCTGCTGAAGATATTGTCAGTAGTGATATTGTGTGTTTTAGGAAGTACTGGTTTATGTTGAATCTGCTACAAATAAATTAAATAATATTGAAATCAAATAACTATGAACCAAACGTACTTGGAAATACTGTGTTTATGATTCATAAACATAGTATTTCATATATTCAATTATTTATTGTACTTCTGACGTAAATTTATTTAAAATGATTTGTTGTACATTCTGACCTAAATATGTGTAGCTATCAACTTTTTTAATGACATTAATATTAATTTTAAGTAGTAATATTAATAAAAATGGAATTCAAAGATTTAGGCCTTACAGAATAGAATTTATTCTAAATGTTGTACAATAATGTAATGTCCTTAATAAAGTGGTACTAAATAGAAAATATTTAGAGTGGGTGATCTAGTAAGTTTTTTTTTTACGTTTAATTACATAATCTTTCATTAACTTTAATTTCTTTACTAATTAAATCTTTTTTCTTTTGTGGATCAGTAATTGTTGTTAAAAATAAATCGTTTATATGATTAAATTATTAATTTTCATTGAAGATGAACTTGAATAAAAAATTGTTACTTATGTTTTCGTGAAATACGTATGTTTTACGAGTTTAAACATTTTAATGAATTGATGGATATTGTAAATATTTTTTCGTAACTTCTTTAGTAGAAGTAACGTTATGAAAATATATTGTTTGTTATTTTATAATAAATTAGTTAATTACAAAAAATTATATAAATTTACTACGTACATGAATTCACGCTAAGAAATATAACAATAACTCTAATAGATTAACTATATTTAACTTACTCAAATCCAACAAGTAGTATTTACTAAGTTCGTGAGTTAATTTAAAAAAAATTATATCATTTATTTGCCAACCTAGAATTTTTGTGAAATGTAGATAATTTTTTTTTTATCAACGATTATGAAATTTAATAAATTTATTGATGGATGGCTAATAATTCGTAGTTAATAGAAATGTAAGAAATACTTTTTTTTCTTTATTACACAACAATTACAAAAAAAATGTGTGGAAAATAAAACTATGACAAAAAACACTAGCTGCATTGCTTTCATAGTAGCTTTCTTGTTTGTTCATGTCAAAAAAAATAAAAATAAAACACTACACCTAAGTTAGCCTAGTAGATCTCGACATGAACAGACCTGTTCGGTTTTTTCAAATGGACGAGTTATGAATGTAGAGTTGGTTCGGTTGGTGTCGCTACCTGGTATCTGAATACTGTATTAAAATAACAGCGTCTACGAGAACAGTCTGCGGGATAAAGCCTCATAACTCAGCTGTTCTGGCTACAGCACGTATCGTTCCGCTGCACTGTGCCTAGCTACAGTTTATTAATTATCTATCACTTGTATGATATAATTTAAAAATTAATTATTTTTTTTATATAAAAAATTCTTTTATTTTAAATTTAATTTATGTTATATGAGTTTTTATTTTTTTATAAAAATCATTATTAGCATTTTTATTGTTTTATATATTTCATTTTAAATAGCTAAAATCATTCGTAAATGGTGGAAGGGCAAATCTTTTTTTTTGTGATAACGTAAAGTTGTTTAGAATAAAGATCTAATAAATAATTTTTTTGGTGATAATATCTAAAAAATAAAATTAATATATACATATATAAAGTCGAAACAAGTAAGATAAATTTAAAAGTTTTAAGTTACCTGAAAGATTAACAGATTAGTGTGGTTAAAATATATTTAAGAAAAAAAAAATTATTACCGTACTCGTCAGCTGACATTGTAGAGTTCGTGCTTTATCCCGATCAGACGGTACTAACGGCGTCGGCGCAAGCAACCCGATTGGTTGTTGGAGTGGTGGGGATATATTTTGTTGTGAAGAGCGAGAGCAATATCCACAACATTTCCACGCGGTTCGCTTCAGTCTTCAGTTGAAAATGTTAGCAGGTGGTGTTCGGGTCTTGAGTGCTCTAGTGTGAAGTTCAGTCTGTTAGTGCGAGTGTGTGTGTTAGGGAATGAGAAGCCATGGTGCCTCAACAAGGCGACCTGGGCCCCACATCGAGTGGGGTGCCCTTGTTCGGATCTCAACTTGTGGATAAAAATTCTGCAACTCCTTATTCTGATGCTACTCAGGTAAGCTCACTTACCTGTTGTAATTTGTTAATTTTTAGTAGTAGAAACTTAGCCCGATGTGTCGTGTTTGTTAGGGTAAAAAAATATCGTGACACCATGGATTAAAAAAAAAAATTATTTTTCTTCAAAGTTAATTTCCACGATAAGGTAAACTAATTCAATTAGTGATTCCAAATAAGTGTACCATACGTTAAAGTAGTTAGAGACTGAATTTTGTGAAGTGATGAACTGAAAATTTTTGTTTGTATCTTAAGTGATTTATTCATATGGGTTACTTTTGTATTAAACTGTTTGGCACAAAATTTTTCTGTAAAGTAATTTAATATTTATTTTGTAAGGTTGCTCTGGAAGTTAATTAATTTTCATATTGACTTTTGATATATGTCGAAATTAGACGCGTACGCTCTTGTAAATCCATAATTACATAAATCTGAATTGCCGTTTTCAAATAAATTTAATTTAAATTTATTTACATTCTCCGTAATAGAATTTATTTTTACATAGAATTAAAAATTTCCAATTCTTATTGCATTACTTTTACTTTAAACTTGCAAAACAGATTGAAATATTTAATTTTTGAAAAATTCCTTAAAATTCAAAAACCTAATGCCATCAATTTTTATTTCATTTAAAAAAAATTCTATTTATTTAGTTTGTATTTGTTAGCGAATTACTCCAGATAGATTGTATGAAGACTGACGAAAGTTGTATTTTGAAGTAAATATAATTACCTACAAACTTAGAATAAACAAGTCTGATTAATAAGGAATATGTTGCTTAATTAATTATGATCAAACATTGCAATTTTCTTTACACGTTTTATTACGGAATTTTTTTTCGACGTTATCACTAGTGTGATAAGAATATTTTCGTTAAATGAATTGTCGAAAACCGATTAATCCTGTTCTATGTAGTTTGTTTTTAACTTTTTTCCGGCGAAACTATCCGATAAAGTAAATATTTGATAATTAATTTATATTCCAATATTTAACATCGGCTACGTTAATTAAAGTTTAATTCAATAATATAATTAATTAATCTAGACTTTTTTTTTAATTTTGTATACGTAATATTTTATTTAAGTACTTAGTTATTGTACAGTTTTATTGACTTTATCTCTTTTAGATTTGAATTGAAGAATTGTAAAATCATTATTAGGCATTAAAAATTGTTACAGTAAAAACTATATATCGCCGATAACGCTTACTTGAGAAAAGAACCGTCAATTTGTTATGAATTATACATTGTTAAAATACTGAATAGCATTAACTTTTTTTCCTAATAAATTTATTACTTCAATAAAAAGATATATTTTTTTCACTAATTTAGGATTAATTAGAGAATCAGTTATTTTAATTATAACACGTTCTGATGTGTTGTGTTAAATTTAAAGAGTTATGATTAGTTATTCAAAATATCAATAAATTAAAAGTTTTATCGGATTTGTTTACCAGGAATAACTAAATACGTTAAATTGATTTACATTTTAATACATTAATTTTATTTTATTTTTATGTTTACATTTAAAAATTTTTCTGAAATCTTTAGGTTTTTCGTAAATGTATATAACCGATATTTTTATGCAATTGTAGATTTTTTTATATTACCCCATACAAACGGTGAGTTTAGTTTGTTCTTAAAAAATTATAAATATTTATAAAAAATTTCTCATTTGTGAATTTAAATAATTTTTTCTGTGTTTGGTACTTCTTACCATTCTTAGCTGTACTAAACACAGAAACAGTGATCTTAGCAGAAAAGATAATAGTAATTGTTATCTTAACAATAATAATTTATTAATGAAATATTCAATTTTAAAGTAAGTCACCTATCAAGTAACATCTTTGAGCGTACTTTTGAAACTCAAATACGTTTTTCTTGTAGAAAAAAACTGGCCCAATTTGATTATAAACAGAGTAACTGTATAAACATACAAAAAAATCTGTACTCGTTTTTCTATAGGTTTTATAAATTATATCGGATATTAAGAAATTTCATCGTAATTATCTAAAAATATCTTTCGCGGGAATGGTTTAGTCAAAATACACGAAAAATAAATTTTCAGGAAAAAATTGTCTTATCATTATTCCGTATTGTAATTGATTTATTATAATGAAATTGGACCAAAAAATTAAATGTATTGCGCGAATCCTTGTAGAAAAAAGATTCTACAACTAAAAATAATATTTATAGCACATAGCACGCATTCCATAAAATTTGTACACTTTTTACATAGAAGTAGAATAATTGCAATGTTATCACTTAGAAGGTTTTTAAGAAAATGTCGAAAATAATTTTTTCATAAAGAAATTACTGAAAAAAGTTTCTCACTAGAACTTAATAAATTAATCTATATCTAACTTTCGGTTTAAATAAAAATAGATTTTTTTTATTATAGTTTTCAAGAATACTGCGAAGTTTTTTATTTATTTATTTTTTCTGCCTAAGTATTTAATTTGAAGTATTCAACATAAAAATAATTATTCTTGATTATACATATCTTTTGGGAAATTATTCATTATTTCAACCAGTTTTTCCAGCTTAATGTAATGAGTCTTAATTATATTGTTAAGTATTGATGGGTCTTAGAAGTAGACTGATGGGTTTTTTCTCTTCCACATAACGATAATTAATTTTAATATATATTATTAAAAATGACCATGCGTTTTATTTTCTTCATGCAAATTCATAGTTGAAACTGATTGTGCAGATTTTACAGGAATATTCTACTAAATTATTAATATTTTTATTTTTTTAATTCTTTAAATAAAATAGAACAATCATTAAATTAAAAATTTTTTTAAATAATATTATCATCTTAATTGTTATATTTTACTTACAAAGGTAAAAAGGATTTACTTACAAAGTTCACCTAGCGAAGACATGTTCAATCGTTTTTTTTTTCTTCCATGCACTTAAAAATGTTTCAAAATCAGCCAGTTTATCAGTATGACTCGTCATACAGATAAGTATTCCGTAATACTTCCTGGATAAAGGGTTGTTAAAAAAAGCATATTTATATATTTGTAAACCGCAATAATGTTTTTATCATTTGCATGGTATATTCCGGGTATTTTATGTATCTATTGGCTTGATAAAATAAACTTTCTTTTAATACAATACGATTTCCGGGTAAGTTTTGATTGATAAACGTGAAAATTCGTTCAGTGGGATTATTTCCTGTGGAATCTGTTTTTATTGGATATAAAAACAATTAGAAGAAATAAAGGCCAGAATGGGTACAAAAAAAAACTTTTATTAATACCCTTATCCCGAATTTTTTCAAGAAGTAATTACTGCGTAAATTATTAAACCGTGTATATTTTTATTGTTTTATTTTTTTATAAAAGCATTTTTAGATTAAAAATTAACTATTCGGTATGATGATAAATATATCAAATTCTGCAATTTTTCCATTAATTATCTTTTGTTAATTTCTTTACAACTTTTTACAATCTGGCTTACTTTGTACTATACCTTATTAATATAGATATTTTTGTAATCTGCTATACATTAATTTAATCCATATAATATGCGTTTATCCTAGATAATCTATAATCACATCCAATAACCTGCCAAACTATTGTAAAGAATTTTTATTGATGTAAATGAGGGCCTGATTATAAACACATAATAGCAGATGTTTGCGGAGATGATATTTATTCAATTAATAAATTCTTATTTTCTTATTACAGAAGATTTAATATCTGTAAGAGTAAAGTTTGGAAATGTGAGTAGCAGGTAGAATTGATTTTTTTTTATCAAGGTATATTTCTTGTTAAGCCTAGATTTTATAAATGAAGAACGGTACACAGTTCAATAACTCGTATGAATTTTTTTGAAGTTAAAAAACTGCACGTAATTCGTAACGCTGCTGGTTGTTTATCTACCTTACTGAATTATTATTTTTATTAAATCTTGCTAACATATAAATATCTACATAAATATGAGGTAAATCATACAAAAGATTGATAATTAGGCAATTAAAGTACTGGTAGTAAAAATATGAAATTACTTTTTTTTAAACTTAATCTTTATTTATATGCATGTAGTTCACATTTTATCGTTGCTTTATCGAATCGCTTAGAAAAACTTAATTCTAATATATTTTCTACAGAAATAACACAGATTATAAAAACATTTATTGTCTGTAATTAGAGAACTTCATTAAATTAATGGTTTATTTAATAAAGACAAATTAAAAATTTTTCTTAATGCGTAAGATTAAACAGTGAGTAAATTATTTCATGTAAATACTATTTATTTTATTACGAAGTAGTCTGTAATAACTAACTAATTATATTTCCTTGTATCAAATGATCCTATAGCAGTATAATATTTACGCTAACTTGTATGTACTTATTAATGGTGGACGCGCAGTTTAGTAGATCGAAAATATATTCCCGATCCTCTACATATAATTAATTATAGGTATTGAACGTTTTGTTATATTTAAGTGTTCCGTGTGTTAAAATTTATTTTTTAACCCTTATCTGAATAGTGTGTAAACAATATTCAGTCAGTCTACTTTTAGTTCGGCTTCTGTTTGATCGTCATATGTTGCCCTCCCTCCTATGCATCTTTTTCGTTTGATGGACGTATAATAATAATCAACTAAAAAAAATAATACTAATAATATTTTAATTAATGTTCACTTTATAACCTTCATATGCGGTTGATATAACTGAAAGGCCGAACTCTGATTAAAGCGGCATTGCTGTATTTTTTTTTTGGTGTATATTCTTAAAAATGGTTGTGTGATAATTTTATCGATGTTTGTTTAATTGCGACTACGCGTAAAATAAACCTGTCCGCGCTCTTATCTTTAAGTAAATATTTCGCAGGAAGAGATACTTATATGTGTAGTCATTGTACTAGTAAAGATAAAAAATATATATATATATAAAAATACACTCGAATGTTAAGTTAGTATTAAGTACAACATACTATATTACATTATTACCAGACAGCGTGATTCTATGTTAGTTAAATAATATATTATCTTTATTTAATATTATTATTGTTATTCAATTCTGGATTGCTAAATTTGTTTTCCTATACATTTTGTCTTTTATGACCTTGTTCAGTCATCCGTTGTAAAGTACGTACTTGATAGGTAGGGGTTTTTTTTAAATATATTTTCTCCCCCTTGTTCTCTCTTCTCTATCAGTGTACATGTACGCGCGTGTGCGTTTTATGGTATTAAATTTATGGTTTTGTTACTGAGTATTGCTTCTTGTGGATTACATTAAGGTTTTAATTTTATATAACTAAAAGTACATTTTTTTTTTAAATTCCACATGGACCCCTACCAGATATCCGTCACCTTTATACCTCTTTTATTATTATCATATTTTCTTTAATTTTACTTTTTTTATAATTGCGTATTTTGTTTTATTATTACTTATAATTAGTATATGTTAAAAAGTAATTATTACTTTTGTTTTAATTATTACATGTTCAAATTATCGCTTATTGATGTAAATGTTAATTATTAAAAATTAATGTTTTTTTTATGTTGCTATTTTATAAAAAAAAATCTAAAAAGTTTAATTTTAGCCCAGCTATTTTGTCAAGTTTCCAAAATTTTAAAACTGTACACGATCCATATTA
Source organism: Lycorma delicatula (assembly GCF_047948215.1). NCBI lineage: Eukaryota > Metazoa > Arthropoda > Insecta > Hemiptera > Fulgoridae > Lycorma > Lycorma delicatula. The sequence goes on along the minus strand of NC_134457.1, from coordinate 189,296,763 downwards.
ACAATATTGTCATATAATTAATTCCAAAACGTGTGAATAAAGAATTGCAACATAATTTATAAGTAAAGGTTTTTTTTTAAATTGAAAAACACATTTCCTAACTTAGTGCAATATTTTAATAGTATATTATTTTTTTTGTAACAGCCGAACAAAGTATTTATTTAATGGTTGGCAATATTATTTTAATTAACTTGTATTTCAATTGTCGTATACTGGTAGATGCAGCTAAATAATTCGTTTATTTTATATATATATCAATTCTATTAAATAAACCGCCTAGTACAAAATATTGAGTAAGTCTTACTGTACAGATGAATAATATGAATCTTAAAAAAAGATTAATTTCAGTAAAGATGTATATGTATTTGAATATACAGATCTTTTACTTAACTAAAATATTGCTATCTTCATGTTTTCTAGGTGTTAACGATGTTTGTGACGTATATTGCCCCGTTAATATTTCTCTAATGACCATTGATTTTACTTTTATCATAAGATTCACAGTTAAAGTAGTTTAAAATTTCCTATAACAATATTGTATCGTATTGTTTCCGAAGTACGTTAAAATATATACTTCCAGCTTCATGTAATCATGTACTGAACCGTTCCAAACATCTAATTAATGGTTATTTTTCATAAGGAATTACAAATGTAAGTTTAGTTACGTAAAAAATTCCTATTATTGTGATATTAATATTAGCTAAATAGTCCTTGGCGTAAATTTTTGTTCACCAGTTCACAGTTTAATTTCATAATTTCGGTGAAACTTAAATTTTTGTTATTTGTTAATCTATTGAATATTCAAAAATTAGGATATAATTATTTATTTTAAATATGGAATTAAGATTTGATTATCACATGCCTATATCATAGTTATTAAGGTAATTGCGTTTAAATAATAATTTTAACATTATCAACGTTAAGATAATCTCAATAAAAGCTAATGATTTCTTTGCGTAGATAATTTCGTTTATTCTTTGTTTAAAGGTAGGGAAATTTATTGCCCATTATAAATAAATAAATACGCTTTATTTCTCGCGTTGGTTAGTATTTTATGTACATTAAACTAGAATTTAAAAAAAATACGCAGTTAATGCAAAAATAAAAGCTTTTTCTTTTCAATGATAAAACATTTAAACTTTAGACTACATACATGTGTATATCTGTTCATCTAGTAAGCTAAGCACGTGAATCAGTATTTTTCATTCCACGTGCCGCGTTAGAAATATTTTATTGGATTCAGTAAAGTCGGTACTTCTAAACAAGGACTCTTGATATTTATTTAAAAACTTTGCAAATTGTGAGAACTTTTTCCGAAGTATAATATAAATTCAGAACAATAAACAAGATAACGTGAGTAAAAGTTATGAATTGAAAAAAATAATCGAATCCGCTGTAATAGTTTTTAATTATGTTTTTAGAAGGGTATATTGAAGGGCTTTTAGAAGGGTATATCATAGCTTGATAAATTTATCGCATTTGATTATTAATAATAATTAAAAGTAAAATAGTTATTGAACAATTAGCTGCTGAAATTAACATTTGTTAATTATTTCTTAATTTTCTTTACATTTTTTTTTTTATAACCACATTAGTAAAATGTCTAACCTAACCTCTTATTAAAATTGGACAAAATTATCCGAAGTTTCCAAATTATGGATTAACTCAAACAGTTTAAATCTGTTAATTTTAAAACTGTTGTGTTCATTTATTACTCTTTTAATATCATTCATTGAAACAGTATAAAAATCTACAGATTAGTTATTTTTTTGTACAGAAATATCAGTGCGATACTATGTAAATACATTATTTATATATATATTTTATCTTAAAATACTGCGTCAATTAAAAGATTGTGGCATATATCACTACAAGTTATACGGACATTCTGCGTTCTAATTTTGTTGATTTCAAAGTTTTCAATGCCCTTGAATTCTGAATTATACTGTTTAGTTGACCAGAATAAACTCATCTGCCAGAGTTAAGTTGGCTGTATGTGCTATAAACGCAATTTATAGGGTCGTAAGACTAAATAATATTTACGTACGATGCTAGTAATTCCAAATATAACTTGCACAAATGTGCGTGAGAAATTTTTCAGTCCTGACCTTACACATTCCTGACATTAATAAAAACTAGTTTCTCTCTCTCTCTCCCCCACTGCCCATTTCCTTCCTGCATCTATCTTATCACAATTTTCTATCGGTTAGGTCCACGCGTACAGTAATTTATAAGGAGACACACATCAGTTCAAAGAATATCTATACTTTTTGTCTTATTACGACTGTTTACTTAAATTTAGAAATAAATAAAGTTATTTAAGAAATGTGAAGTAAATAAATATTTTGTAAGATATATATGTTGAAATGTTAGTACTTTCTAGTAGCGCGTTGAGAAGAGATATTTTTATTTTCACTCCAGATTTTGCGTTCTTAATATTTGTTTCTAAGCGAACTATGTTGCTTCTTGCCCCATAAAAAGTATCATGCGGTAAACGTAACGATCCATACTGTTAAATATGACATTTTACTATTTTCTTCTAAGCTTGTGAATTGTTTACTGTACGAGTTATATCATCAGTAGGTAGAAAGAAAAATTAGTTAAAATGTGCCTCCTAAAATTTTCTTTTTCTTTATTGAAAATGACGTTTTAAACTGATGGAATTATTTTTGTATCCATTTGGGTATTCATTAAAAGCGATTACATACATACGTTTACTGTGTGTGATGTAACGTACACATTTGCTAATATTTTCCACCCACATTCTAGTAAAACGTGTTATTAATTTGTAAACCTGTAGGTAACATTAATTAATCAATCGTTGTCTTATCAGTTCATTTTTTTTTTAATATTCTCATTACCATCTCTTTAATTTTTTATATTTTTCAGAACCTGACTCTCATGAAAGTAAACACGACACGTGTTCTTGTGTTAAAATTTTCAAACTTATTGCATCAGCTATATTTATTGTTAAAGCGAAGTAATTCCAATGATGGGTAAAAAGGAAAAAAAATTCAAGGTGTTGAATATATCACATACTTTTACCTAACGTCTTAAGTTTTTTATAATTTTACATTTGATTTTTTTTTTAAACTTTTTGTTAGCTATTATAAATTTAAAGTGTTCAGGCTGAGATGATTCTGGAGTAATGCCAAGGGTGGTAGTTATTAAATTACTCTAGGTAATTAAATGTTTTTCAACAAAATCTGAAAGTTTATTTTCCGACCAGGCTTAATTTCAGGTTGGTTATTTAAATACTATTACCATAGTGTTTATTAATTATGTGTTAATGTTACTGTGATATTTTAATTATCAAGGAGGCCTCAATGTGAAAATAATGAATTCTTTCATGAACAAAATTTACGGAAAACATTTATCAAGTACCTGTTAAATTATTTCCAATTTATCTGAAATATTTTTTTTTTTTTACTTGTAAAATGATTACATTTTGTGGATCATCCAAATTTTTATTTGTATTATGATTTTTCGTGATTTTTCCATTAGCAAGTGGTGACGCAGATCGAATAATTAATGGTTAGATGAAAAAGAATGATACGGGTTGACAAATAGGGCCCGTATCGTCGCCCTGGAACAGTAAGATCATAACTATCATCTTAACAGTTCTAATCTTTAATTACCTCTATTAGCACGTAAATGAAAAATGTATCTGATTGTTACCCAAGTATAATATTTTATCTGTAAAATATATATCGTTAATTTTTTTTGTTTAATAAAATTAATTTTATGCATTATTTTCACGTTATATCTACGCAGCAAACGTGGTATGACTTTTTTTAAATAATGTGACAGATTTCAAAAAAAATTTGTAATCTATAGCTTATCAAATTTAATGGAATTATCAAAGCAAGCTGTTTTGTGGTTTTGTTTAATTTCTCTGTTGTGGATTTACGGTTTAAGAATTGCATGATTTTTTTTTTATCCCCAAAAATATCGAGATTCAGTTAAAGTTAGATATTAAGAAGTTTATTTGTTTGTCCTTTGAAGCTAATGATGTTCTGAAATTTAAAATATTGTTACTACCATTTAAAAAAGATATATATATTGCCTATTTGAAAAATATTTTTTTTTTAGTACAGAAAACGTCTAAAAATGATTAGCCAGTTCATCATTAATTTGGTTTTTAATTTTAATATTGGTTTTTAAGTTTGTTCCTATTATTTCGTTTTTATTATTTTATGAAGATTAACTGTAGAATAAAATCCACATAGAGGATTTAAATTTTGAATACTAAAAGAAAATTATTATATAATGTTGAGAGAAAATTACCAAATGTACTCCTAAACTAGCTTTCTTTATGATTGATTAAAGATGATGAAAAAATACATTTTTTAAATTTAGATTTTTTTTGAAAATAAGACTGTAGCGATGTTGTGTTGAGCCTGAAGTAGTATCTCAATGGCAATCTACCAGGTTGGTCTAGTGATGAACGCGTCTTCCCAAATCAGCTGATTTGGAAGTCGAGAGTTCCAGGATTCAAATCCTACTCTCTCTTGTTTCCTGTTTAGCCTCCGGTAACTACCGTTTAGATAATTTTTCAGAGGATGAATGAGAATGATATGTATGAGTATAAATAAGTGTAGTCTTGTACAATCTCAGTTCGACCATTCCTGAGATGTGTGGTTAAATTCAAATCCTACTAAAGTCAGTTATTTTTACACGGATTTGAATACTAGATCGTGGATACCGGCGTTCTTTGGTAGGTGGGTTTCAATTAACCACACATCTCAGGATTGGTCTACCTTAGACTGTACAAGACTACATTTCATTTTAATTCATCACATCATTCTCATTCATTCTCTAAAGTAATACCTTAAGGTGGTTCCGAAAGCTAAACAGAAAAAAGCTCTTAAGGTAAAGAAAATATTTATACTTCATTCAGTTTGGTGATAAGTTAGCACCAGTGTTATCAGATAAATAAAGAAATCTTTTACACTGATCGGTGAATAAAAATACATTACATAGATCATGTCAGTTACGGAAGTAGGGGTGCTAAATCACAGATTAGAAGAAAAAGAATTGCCTCCAGCATTTGCCTTGATCATTGATTTTTCGCCCACCGCCCAAATTGAGAATCAATAATTTTCTAGCGCCCTCAAAATTTTTAAACTTACCATCTGTTAAAAAAAATAATTGATATAATAATAATAAAATAACAATTATTTTTAATCTTGCCATATCCTATTTCTGAGTTGAAACTTACATTTTAAATGAGTGCAATTAAAACGCACGTTTAATCTTATTCTGAAGTATTTTTGTTAAAATTGGTTTCAAAAAATTATAATTGTATCTATAATATAGAAATTCGAAGTATACTGTCAAAAGATATAGTATTCAAGGTTTTTTTTTATTCGTCTCTTAGCCTCTTGGTTGCAAAGTTAAAGTAGTTTGAATACAATTATTTTTTATCGTAAAATATAGCTGTCCCTTTAATTTTTTTATTAGTTTAATCGGTATTTAATTTATTTTAGTTTGAAATATCAGGAAAACATAATTTTTGCTTTTAAATCAGCCATCGCTTTCCTAGACCGCTGCCTGAACGCCTCCAATTTTCTGTGGACCTTCTGCCGCTCTTTGAAGGCCTCCAGAGCTCACAAGGGGGCGTTATCTCCCACTTTAAGAACGAATGGCCTAGATATATCATTGGAAATTATGGTAAAACCCCCTTGATGAGAGCGGTATCGCAAAACAAACAATTATAAGATAAAAAGTAGGTGTGATTTAAGTCCATATTAATGATTTATAATATTAACACATAATATTAAGGAAATATATGAACATAATAATTATAAAAAGTGGTTTTATTCAACCACAAACATTTGTATAAACGAAAAATATTTCAATGTTATGTATACATTTTTTACCCGGTGCTAAAAATAAAAATGCAATCGTGTATGAAAACCTCTTATGGTGCTTTATTATGATGCAATGTGACCGTTTTTTTAACTTAAATTAATTAAATATCACATGTGTATGAATGATGAGCCTATGAGTGTGTTACTTCACAGTAGTTATTTCGTGACTTGTTTTAATAGTACGGTCATTTTCACCGTATTTAATGACGACATAAAATTCCAGGAAAAATCATTTTCTCAAAAAAAAATTGACACTTCGATTAATATCTATCATGATGTAACTGTTAAGAGAGAAACTTCCTTTGATTAACTTCTTTTTTTTTATTATGAAAAAAAAACATGTTATGACTTGATTTGAAGGTCATTGTGGTATTAAAGAAAGAGTACACATACGTAACAAACATAGTAATTAGTCATGTTAGTTTTGTAAGGAGGACCAGTTTTTATTATTACGTCTACTTCAGTTATGTAATTATCATTTATATAATTATGGTCATCTGGGAGAAGGAAATTCAGAATAATAAATTGTATTATATAGCATATTAATCACGTACATCTAATATAATTTATAAACTTACTCCGTGACTTGTTACAATTTTATTGGATTTATTTTAATTGATTATTTTGCAAAACCGTAATAAATATCAGTGAATTTATCTTTCTAAATTTTACCGTTTGTTTGTAATTGACTTTTAGTGATAGAGTAATTGTTGTTTATAATTTTATTGGAAATTTCTAATTTGGAATGAGTCTTTTATCGAATTATGTATATATAAGGAAAATAAAATTGAAAACTTATTAGTGGTATCTGCAGTTCTTCAATGAAACCTATTTTATGTCTCAGACGTCTTTTATTTTAAACATATTTTAGTATTTCATAAATAGTTTTTTTTTATTGCTTGAAGTAATGATTTTTTTTAATCCGGTTTGATCAGGCCTCTTCAAAACCGGATTGACGAGTTTATGTGTGTGTCTGCATGCATTTTCGTGAAATCACGCGTTTTATTGATTTGTTATTTGTTTTAAACTTTTTTTTTTTTTAATAATGATAAAGAATAGTATTTTTTATGTAATCGCTAATGATTTTATGTTGCCAATAATTGGCGACATAAGAAACCTACGAAACTGGACGTGAAACATGTGACTATCGATGATTTGTTTGCCCAGAGTGTGAATAATCATTGATGCCAGTTTTTTAATCTGCATAATTTTCTGTGTTAAAAAATTGCACCGCTGTAAGTTCTGTTATAAATTATCTATCATCAGACTGCTAAACATAATTTTGTTTACACTCATCTGCAATATATTGATGTTTCCTATCATCACTTTCTTATAAAATACATGTGCGTTTGTGTTTGTTGGAAAGGATAACTTGTTTATGTATTTCATTATCTTTTTTTTTTATTTAATGTAAAATGTAATCTTTATTATTAAATATTTTTATATTTCCTCTAATGATTAATTACTTTAGGTTTTTCATACTATTTTTTACTAGGTATGAAATATTAGAATCATTAAGTAGGATTGCTGTATATGTTAAATATTGAAATGCGAAAAGCATTTCTATAGTACACTTCAGCTCCACTTTATTAAAAGATAGTTCTCTGTTAGCATTATATTTATTTTCTGCGATTATTTGTGGTTAAAAAGTTTCATTTCGTACCTTACCTGCTATTTATTTTTTTCCATAACACTTTCCACTATAAAACGTAATGTTCAGAGAAAAATAAATGCTCTGTTTTCAGTTATCCTTTTTATTGTCTTTTAAATTTCCTTCAAATTAAACATCATAACAATTTACGTACAAAATCATGATAATGGTTCGTTGTTTCTGTTATTAACAAATGTTTCTCTCCCGCTGTTTAACCATGAGTAAATGTGTTTGTTTATAACTATATTTACATGTTGAAGTCCAGGTCGTCGACGCCCATCATATTTACATTTTGTTATGCTCAGTTCTTGTGTTTGCATTGTTGTAGTATATCCACGTGTATGCATACGTTCATGATAATAGTCGTACGGGTTAGAATTCATAAAAAGGAAACGAATAACTTGAATAAAACATTACATGTTTAAAAACGTTAAATGATTTGGCTAGAATTAATGTATATTTCCTAAATATACGTTTCATAAAAATTATGCTGTAAATTTCATGTTTTGTCTATATGTGATTGTAATCCGTTAATGTAAAAATTTGCACGGTGTATCATCCTATTAAAATTTGGTTAGTTAATGAACTAATCAAAGTTTATTTCAAAAAATTCTATTTCTTATTCCTAAGGTTAGAAGAGCTTTTTTTATTACTAACAACAATATGAAAAAAATATGTGGTATACGTTTTAGTTCTGGTATGTTTAGAAAAATTTCATAAAAAGCGTAATTTGAAATATTGTATTATTAATTTTATAAAATGTAAATGCAATTCAAAAATCTTCACTATATGATATTTATTATTTTACTTACTTATTGTATCTTCATTTACTACATTAAAAAGCAAAATAAAAGTATTAAAACAGCCGCTGTTTTATATTGATTTACCTAGTTAAAGTCGTAGGCTGAATTCCATAAATCGAATTGAAAAAAAAAATGAGAAAAAAAAACATTTTTTTTAATGAAAATTAAATTTTATTTAGCGTTTCCTCCATTAGTGAAAAAATTAATTCAATTACCGTATTCTTTACAAAAAGAAAAAAAAAAAAAAAAAAAAAACACTTAAAACCAATATCTATTATTTTACTTTCAAGAAATTGCTTTTTCGACAATTCCTTCCAAGATTAGAAGCGCAATCCTTGTGATTTTCTCTTAACATGTAAACGTTTATTTAAACGTTTTTATAATGTACGACTTTCAATTAAACTTCATAGATTTAAACCCTTTTCTAGTATGGTTCCATATGTTGTTGTTCTGTAAGATTTGTGAGTTCTTAAGCTATCTGTGTTAAATTGATGGAACAATTTCCATATTTTAAGAAAATAAGCATAAGTTATATTGAATGTTTTGAATTATTTTATATTCATTGTACCATTTTTTAAGTTTTAAGCGCACGCACGTACACACACACACACAATCACAATCACAATGTTATAAATCTCATAAAGATTGATTCAAAAATTGTAGCATAAACAGCAAAAATGTAAAAAAAAAAAAAAAGTTTGTCTTTCCCATTTGAAATATTATAAAATTCAAAAAAATCCTGAAACTTGTTTTTAGATATTTGTCTTAAGAGTATTTACAAGCTCAAATCGAGTGAGTCAGTCGAGTTAGTTTAGTCAGAGGAAAATTTGCAACCCATTGTTCGAAATTCTTTTTATCTTTCCTCACCTCCTTTCAAAGTTGAATTAAAAAAAAATTAGAAATTGGTTTTTAGATATTCGCATAAAGATGATTATACATATCAATTATCATGTTGATGTTTTAATTTGTTATAGAAAAATTGAAAAGAAAAAAAAATAGTAAAATTTGATCTTTTATCCCACTTTAACCCTTTAAACTGAATTTAAAAAAATTAGAAATCCGTTTTTATATATTCACACGGAGATTACACACACCAAAAATCAAATTGATATCTTCATTTGTTACCGAGAAATAAAAAAATAGTATCATTATTACTCCATTTTTAACCCTTTAAGTTTGGAATTTCAAAAAATTCTTTCTTACACCAAGAACATGTATACAAATTTTCAGCAGTTTATCTTTAGTAATTTTTTTTAGGCTTTAATGAATCATTCTGTCAGAAAGGACTGTTCTTTTTTATTTATATTCGTATATATAAAAGGGAGAGAAAATAAAAATCGTGTTCACAATACGAATCTAATTGTGGTTACATATTTACAAATTCTTTGTTATTATTACTAGTAAGTCAATATATTAAAGATTTCACCGAAATTAAACTATACTTCATGATAATAAAAATTGCCGATAGTTTTTGGTTTCCTGTCTTAAATTTCCCACGTTCTTTTAATACTGGAAATAAATGTACATTTTTATCCAAGATACCGATAGTCAGTTAGTTTAATTAATATAAAAATGTTAAGTATTCGTGACCGCTATCAGCTGTTCACATCATCAGGAGTATTAAATATTTAATATCTTACACTCCCTTCATTATTTAAGGAAAATAGAAATACAAGCATTCGATCTTTTCTTAGAATACTATGTATCTCTTATATTCCTGACGACTGCGTTAACAGCCGAAAGCACTCGAGTTTTTTTTTTCAAGAGGTATTTTCAGTTTAGGTGGTTTTATTAGCAACTTTAAATTATCTACATTTTTCTTCGAATCTATAGAAAACAAGCATCAGTAGCATTTTCTGTAGTAAATATTGTATGTATAAAAAGTGTTAAATTAATAGTTGAGAAAGGAGCGACCTGGGATTTGTCAGCGTGAATTCGATTGGATTATAGTCTTATAAATATCAGGAAGGGTTAGGAAAAGGGATATCTGGAATTTGGATTTGCGAGTGCACGCGTATTAGGCAGGAAATCAGTTCCCTGAATTTTATGCTTAGTCAGTCGTTAAAAGAAAAAAATTATTTACTTCTCATATAGTCTAAACGAACGTAGATAAGTTTACATTAACGTAATTATTTCTTTAATTAAATTACTTTAAATCGCTACTAAGTAATAATAATGAAATAAAAATCAATATTAATACATTCCGTCAGTTAACAGCTAACAAACAACGGAGATAAGCTGGTAGGAGTGAGGCAAGGGTAACGATCTGTATGGCCTTGAGGTGACGTCATACCAGCTGGCAGCTATAGCGACCTTGATCTATGCATGTGGTTCCCGACCAGGAAGTGAAACGAGTGAGCTAACCGCCACATCGCTCTCACTTTCCTCGACACACCCTGACCCCTACCATAGTTTTCTCCCCCTCTCGATCGCGTTGTCAACAAAATTTTGTCAAAACAAGAAAATTTTCCAGTTACTGAAATAATTGTTAGGAAAAGATTAGTTGAAGATCAGTTTTTTTTTTTTAATTTATTGCGATTAAATTTTATAATTAGACAAATTTGTATGTTAAATAACCTATATAAAAAGACACCCATATTTCTTGTTTTTGTGTACATAGTGTATTCTTTCGTAATTGTTTAATCGATTAGAATTTTGTACAAATAACTGAACGATTCACTTGTTAATAGTTTTTATTAAATAATAGTGCAGAATATTTTTTTCTCTTATTTCTAAAGGCGCTTCCTTTACATTATGTTTTTTTTTATCCCGGTTTTATTTCTCGATTGTAAATATTTCGCACGAAGGAGGATTAATGTGAGTTTGTATTAAAAAAAATTATAAATTTCGCCTAGAATAGCAAAAGCTAAGCATTTTCCCCCTCAAAGTACATGTAAAAAAAATTTGCCGTAGTTTACCTTAAACTTTGGGGTTCTTCCCTCAAATCTTTTTCGTGTTAAGTATAGAAATCTAACTAACTCCTTCTGATTTTGATCTTGTTGTTTTAGTTGTGTGCGATTAATATTTCACTTAAATTTGTCCAAGTGCTAACTTCTTCCTAACTTTTAATTTCTCATTAAAGCTTTGCTTCAGTGGTAGAGTTTCATTAAAGCTGAATGTAGTAAAAGGGTAGATTTGAATGGTTGTTTAGTATTACGAGAATCAAACGCTTGCAAAGAATAGTATAAATTACTTAAATAAATTGCAAAAAAATTCAATTCCTTTTATTAACAAAATTGTTTGAAAAATGGTCTCAAACGAACGTTTGTAGAACGTAGTATTCCTAATTTTGTAAATATGTAATGTAAAAGTGTTAAAAATTTTTTTATATAAAGATCTCCATTTTAATTGTTTTCTTCTTTTGTTACAGACAAAGAAAAATAATCCAAACCACATCAAGCGGCCGATGAATGCGTTCATGGTCTGGTCGCAGATTGAACGTCGTAAAATATGTGAGCAGCAGCCCGACATGCATAATGCAGAGATCTCAAAACGTCTAGGTAGGCGATGGAAGATGCTTTCTGAAGAGGAACGACAACCGTTCATCGAAGAAGCAGAGAAACTAAGGCTGATGCATTTACAAGAATATCCTGATTATAAATATCGGCCGAGGAAAAAAACTGTGAAGCCGCCTCCCAAGTCTTCATCAGCGCGGCCAAAAAAACCAAAAAAATCCTCGGCAAGCAGCAGTTCTTCTCTTTCGTTACAGAGGAACGATTCAAATAATAATCACCATCTTAGCAGCAACGATATTAAAAAGGCGGATTTGGTTAGACGAAACGGTATCCATATCGTTTCCGATAATCCTAGCAAACTGAAAGTACGATTGACGGTCGACCGGAAGGCAAAAGAAACTGTCAGGTCTCCGCGACAGTACACTCCGCCCCCGCCTACAGTACACGCCAAAGTGCCGTCCAGTCCCTCTTGCGACACTCCCGATTCACCTGAAAGTGCAACTTTTTATGAAGATACGATGCAGACGGATGTAAAAGCTAGTATCAAAGTTATGAGAATCAACATCCCTGTAACAATCAAGTCTGAAGAGGATTATAATCCATTTTTGTCGATAAAAAGTGAACCGGAGGATGTGAAAGACGGTATGGAAGTTTCAGTATTGAAACAAGAGCCGATGGAGTGCGACTCGGAACTGGCGGCTACGGGACACGCCGGTGAAAATCCTCCTGGTCTTGCCGATCTTGATTCCCTTACGGACTTACTGCAAATTCCCTCCGACTTCAGGGTGGATTTGGATACTTTGACCACAGACCTCGACAGCTTCGATACTGCCAGCTCTAGCTCCGGTTCTCATTTTGAGTTTTCGTGCACACCTGATGTTTCAAACATACTTTCAGATATGGGTGTTGCAAACGATTGGGTGGATACCACCTTTTTTCAAATCTCATGAACTGTTGAACTTAACTTCCAATTGACATTTATATATTTATTAATATATCTATATCGATGCAAAGTGAGCTCACACATTATATTTGTGTCATTTTTTTTAAAAATAAATACATAAGTGTGTAGTGTATTATATTATTAATAATTTACTTGTCGATGACAAATAGTGCCGTGCCGGTGATAAAACAAGCTCGCGATGTGTCGAATGACTTATTATTCAATTGAATTTTTCGTATTAATAATTTACCGTAAGGATGTTTGTTAAATTATGGCAGCATATAGTAAGATTTAGTTGTAAAGCGATATTTTTCAAAAGATCAGTAGCCTTAGATACATATATATGTAATATTGTATATGATGATGATAATGATTATATTATTATTGTAATTATTTATCGGGAACAATGTTGTCCGACAACTCTGGTCCGAATTACAGGACATGTGTCAGTGCTAGGTGCATGTCTCAAGTTATAGAACGTTGATCTCATGCTACAACTCTTAATTACCCTGGGCCTTCTCTTCGCTCCGTGTCCAATAATTTAGTTATAAATGATGTTACATTTAAGTCGGTTTTTTTTTTAGACTTTGAAATCCGTGAATCAGGGAAAGTCGATAATCAGTAGTGCAGCTAGTGTTAACAATAGTGAAAAATGTGTAGTTACATGAATTTTAAATTATATATGTATGTAATATTGTATTAATAATATTTTACTTTGTCCAAAAACATTAGTATATGTATAATAATTGAGGTATTTATTTTGTAACTAACTACTTGAATTCCTTTCACCCCCCCCCCCTTTCCCCGGCCCATTTTGTCAACGTATAATTATGACCATTTAATAATAAATTTCCAGGGAACTATGCTATCAGGCTGTGATAAACAATTTGTTTCAAAATGACCAGTAATATTTTCAAGTTATTCTTTATCCGTAAAATTAATTTTCCACCTATCTTGGCTGAATTTTGGGGGTTATTAACTTTGTTTACTATAAGATTTAATTTTTAATAAGTGCAATAAATTTTTTTATTAAATCTTTAATATAAATCCTAATTATGATAAAAGGATATTTTCTTTTATTTTAAGTACTAGTCTCAATGTTTTTATTCCTAAAAAATTGTTTTTAGGACATTTCGTACAATAAAATTATTTCAATTTACCTACCATTCAACAACTGACAGTTATTAAAAAAGTAAACTAACTAGTTGTTTATTTTACAAAATATGTTGCTCAATTCATTTTATATATAGTATGTTTAGTTTAAAAACTGTAATCTTCTAAAATTCCATTCTTTTTTCCTAAACCCCCTCACTCATTTAATCAATATATTTGCCTTTTATTAATTATTTAGCTACTATTAAAATGAAAACTGGTAGGGCTTGAACTGTTTTTTCCTTTTTTTAATCATTTCTCTATCTCTTTTCCTACTGTTTTTTTTTCTAAAATATTAAAATTTTTTACCATCCATATTAACATTGTATGTTTGATGCTAAATGCAAACAAATTAAAAATATACGCTTAAGCATTTGTGATGTAAATTTCCTGAGCCATTTTACTTATGAAAGCGCTGTTTTATACATTTATTTCTTTTATTATGATTATTATCGGATTCGTTTTTTATAACAAGAAAAACCATGTTCATCTTCTTAACCAGTTCTTTATATGCTGCTTAGTTTTATTTTTGTATATTTTTCTATCACAGAAATTTTTCTTGAAGAATATTTTATGTACAAAGAAACAGTTATAGCAGCACCATTGTACATTTCATTGTTAACCTACCATATATATAATTTGTTTTTTTTTTTTTGTAAATTTTTTAAGCTTATTAATTATTATTATGATTGATTGATGTGAATCATGAATAGTTTTGCACAAAACATAATAGACATATTTTTGAAATATTGTTAAAATGAGCAGGCCATGTAGGTAAATCATTTTTTAATAGGTTTTTTTATACTTTTGTACAACTATTGTTAGTTTGTTATACTTTTTTTTATTATTCGATCCTGTTAATAATTTTATAATTAAGATGAAATATGTATTTTTTCAAATTAGTTAGAAAAAATGTATAAAAATTAACAAAAAAAAAAATTAAAATAATATTAACTCATTGCATTTCTAAACAGTGAATGTATTTCAGAGTGTAGTATTATTTTTCATATTATTATGTTGTGTTGTGATTATGGGAGTGGATATGATACTGTATGTATAAATAATGGAAACATTTGTTTAGGGTTAGGTTAATTGAATTTTAAGTTAGAAAATAACATATTAACATGTTTCTTATATGATTATTATATATTTGATTGTATATTTTATCACTTTAAGCATTTTTGTTATGTTGTTTGACCGTTTTTATTATTATAAAAATATATTATAAATAATTAAACGTTTTTTATTAAGAAATTTATTATTACAATTTGTACAAAAAAAAATTATTTCTGTTTATTATATATATTATTTTTTTTTTTTAAAGTAAGGTAGAATATAATTTTGATGTAAATTTAACGATTAATTATCTCTTAACCCTAATATCTTTCAGTCTTGTACTTACTGGTACTATCACACTACTATTTACTGTACGTACTAACTGTACATTAGTCTTTGGTAGTCATGTAGTATATTCAGCAACTTATAATGGTGTTACATTTTCTAAGTCAGGTTGTGTGTTGTTCAGAGGTAACAGAATTTACCTGTTAGTAGTATCGTTAATACATTTATAAATATTTATATTATTATTATTTGAGTTAACTTGTTTGTAAGATAACTATTTTATTAATTGACTTATCATAAACCAATAATATTAATTATAATAATAATTTTTGTACTTAAAACGTCTTGATATATTATTTTTTAGATTATAGTTGAGCACATATAAATTTAAATCTTTCGAATAAAATTTTTATTTTATGTAGAGAATTTTTTAAATAAATTAAAATAATGAAATAATGCATACTACAATTATTTATTTCTTATACTCATATTTTATGAATGTAGTATTTTTTTTTAATGCACCCCAGCCGAATGAGATATTTTATAATTATTTTGCACCTAATGAGATACTTTCTTTTAAATAAACACTTTATGTGGTTTGAGTTATAAAAAATATCCATAGTTATAACTAGTTTTTAGATATTTTTATTTACCATTTACTGATATATTGGCATTATTTTATTTTAAAAAATAATAAAATTAAAACTTGAAAATCTGATACGAGTATTTTATTTGTTTGTTCTCAGCTGTAGTTTAAAATATTAATAACAAAAAATACTACTTTTAGTTTAATCATCATCCTATATTTCAGAAAATGTTTAAAAAACATATAAACGGATGAGTACATATATTTTTTAAATTCTGCATTAAAAAATTAATTGTTTATCCCCACTACTAGTTATTCTTTTAAATATTTCTTTTAATTTTGATCTTTCGCATCAAAATGAATAATTGGTTTATTTTAGTTAATTATAAAATAATTAATTTATAATGAATACGAATACTTGTAATTAAAAATTAATTGATGAGTCTATGAAGAAAAGGCTCATTTCACCCTTTGCTGCAGCACGCCAATGCAAGTCTGTATAGTTAGAGTTATATATTATATATACTTATATAAATTTTTAAAAAATCTAGTGTCTTGTATCAGCTTTCTTTTGTTATTTTCTTTTTTCCCACAGTCATTTTTGGCTTCTAGTTAATAGTTTGTGAAGTTTAATTTTATATCTGTTTTTTTTTTCTTTCTTTCTTTTTTGAACTATACATGTAAGATTATTAATGTATAAAACAGTTTGTTCCCTCGCTCTGCGGCATTTTGTATTAAATAGAAAGAAAAAGCCATGTATCATATTTACTTTATACATATATATATATAAATATTATATATAGTTATATCATATAAAAATTGTAAATTTTGTATTGTAGTTTTGTTTATACATTTTAAATAAAATATTATTATGGTGAATAAACCATCCATTTTTTAAAGAAATATTGAGTTTTTATTGTATTTTTAAATCAAATTATAATTGTTCTCTTAGAGAATTTTTTTTTCAGATAATTTATTGACTTGCTCTGTGTTCAAGCTGATGACATGACCTCAACTGACATACTTATAACATTTATTTGTCTCATCAATTTTGAACGTTATGCTTGAAAAAAAATATTAAAAATTATCCTTGCATATTTATTATAGTGATGTACAAGTTATCTGTTGAATGATAACTTCACTATTGCAGTTGTATTCATGATTAATAGATTTGCAGTGATTCATTCAACTGCTAGATACTGTCAAGTCATCACCGTACGTGATACCAAATAGAAGTGTTCTTCCATGAAATCTGAGGTATCATTATTCTAGTACATCAGTAGTAGCACAGGTTGATGATGGAAAAGTGATCTGATTGAAATAAAGTACTTCATAATAAATCTGAAATGTTTTTGACATTATACATCGTACTTTAGTAGCATGATCAAAATATTACTGGCATCTAATGTTCAAAAAGCTTGTAGACTCCCATATTTGATAATACATAGTACTAGAAAGCCAGTTTTATCAATAAGATATTCCTCAACCCAGGTTTTTTTGTACATTAACCCACCACGTTGGTCTAGTGGTGACCACGTCTTGCCAAATCAGCTGATTTGGAAGTCGAGAGTTCCAGTATTGAAGTCCTAGTAAAGGCAGTTACTTTTATACGGATCTGAATACTAGATCGTGGATACCAGTGTTCTTTGGTGGTTGGGTTTCAATGGTCGAACTGAGACTGTAAAGAGTACACTTCATTTAGACTCATACATATTATTATTAGGTATTACTCTGAAGTAATACCTGGAGGCTAAACACAATAAAGAAAGGTTTTATTACTTTACATCTACCAAAAAATGTTCCCAAATAAACCTCTAAGAAGGGCACCACCCCACAAACAAAGAGTGCAGTATTTCACAGATTCACTTATCCTTAACAAGGATTAGTGAATCAAGAAAGAATTTGTAAAAGAAATAGTTTGGAAGTAAAGGTCTATTTATTTTACAGTGGAACCTTGGAAGGAAGTACCCCGTCATAAAGAATACCTCCAGTTGGGAATAACATATTGTTGATCAACAATTTTAAATATATGTTGCTACAATTTACTACTAGATAATTATGTCACATGAAAGCTAGGCTTAGGTTAGTTTTTCTTCCTGAAAAAAACTTTTGCCCATTTTCTGATGTTTAAAAGGATCTAGGTGAACTGTTTTTGATGCTATACATAAGAATTGTATTATTTTCAGATAGATATCACTACAGTATTGTGATTGTGCATGTGTTCCATCTAGTATGGTATGTATAAACTTTTTTTTTTTTTAATTGAAGATTAAGGTTTTTAATTGTGAATTAAAGTTGGTTAATTTCAAATGGTCAATTTTTATATATATATAAAACTTTTTTCTTTACTTCTAATAATGTTTCTGTATCATATACATTTATGAAAATGAATGTAAAATTCTTTTCTAGGTTTTAATTCTCAACAAAGACCTTATTCTTATGATTGTCAGAAAAATCACAAATTTGATTAGTGAAAACAGTTAAATCTGAAATTGTATCTACCTCAAAAGAATAAAAATATTTTTAGGCTATTAAATAGAAAGTGTTTATCAAAATCAGAAATATCTCTTGTGATAAGTTGTTACTTTAAGCTAACGGGAGAAAATTATTGTTTACAAGAAAACAAATTAAATGAAAATAGATATGCTTTAATAAATTATTGCAGATACTTTTACTTGCATTAATTTTATTTGTTGTTAAATAAGTACTGCAAATTAATAGTCTACACAATGGGATATTGATTTATGCTTAGATCCATTGAATTAATAGACTGTACAAGTATACTTTATATAGCATAGACTTACAACTGTATTCTTAATTATGTTGGGGTTATAATTGATGATATTCTTTAAATACTTTTGTTCAGATTTGGTAATATTTCTTAATTATCCTTTATTTTGTTATTTAAGTTTTGTACAGTAATTTTTTATAATTAAATATAATACTAGTAATATTAATTTTTTACATTACAAACAGTATGTAACGTTTAAGTAACAATATATTTCTCTATTTATACATGAGTCCTTGATGTAATACACACGTTATTTTTTGAATTACTCTTACTCGAAGAATTGTTAGAAGACCAATTTGGTTTCAGGAAAAGTATAGGGACAAGAAAAGCAATTTTAGCTCTCAGATTAATAGTAGAAGGAAGATTAAAGAAAAATAAATAACATACTTGGCATTTATAGACCTAGAAAAGTCATTCGATAACGTTGACTGGAATAAAATGTTCAGCATTTAAAAAAAATAATAGGATTCAAGTACAGAGATAGAAGACAATTGGTAACATTTACGGGAACAAACAGCAACAGTAATAATTGAAGAACATAAGAATGATGCTGCAACAAAAAAGGGTCCGGTAAGGATGTTCCCTATCCACATTACTTTTTAATCTTTACATAGAACTAGCAGTTGATGGTGTTAAAGAACAATTTAGATCCGGAGTAACAGTGCAAGTTTAAAAGATAAAGATGCTACGATTTGCTGATGACATAGTAATTCTAGCTGAAAGTAAAAAAAATTTAGAAGGAACAATGAACGGCATGGATGAAGTCCTACGAAAGAACTACTGCATGAAAATAAAAAGAAATGTAGTAGAAATAATGTAAATAGACCACTGAATATAAAAATAATACTAGAAAAGATTATAGAGGTAGAAGAATTTTGTTATTTGAGAAATAGAATTACTAAAGATGAGCGATATAAAATGCCGAATAGCACAGGCGAAACGAACCTTCAGTCTGAAATATAAATGGTTTACATCAAAAATTAATTTAAAACAGCAGGAAAACATTTTTGAAAGTATATATTTGGAGCGTGGCTTTATATTGAAATGAAACTTGGACGATCGAATTACCTGAGAAGAAATGATTAGAAAAACTTTTGAAATATGGTGCTAAGGAGAATGTTATAAATGAGATGGGTGGATAAGTGACAAATGAAGAGGTAGGTGTTGCAGCAGATTGATGAAGAAAGAAGCATTTGGAAAAATATAGCTAAAAGAAGAGACAGACTTATAGGCCACATATTAAGGCATCCTGAAGTAGTCGCTATGATATTGCAGGGATATCAGATGTGAAAAATTGTGCAGATAGGCTACGTTTGGAGTATGTAAAACACCCACCGGGTTGGTATAGTGGTTAACTCGTCTTCGCAATTCAGCTGATTTCAAAGTCGAGAGTTCCAGCGTTCGAGTCCTAGTAAAGTCAATTATCTTTACGCGAATTTGAATACCAGATCGTGGTTACAGGTGTTCTTTGGTGGTTGGGTTTCAATTAACCACACATCTCAGGAATGGTCGAACTGAGACTGTACAAGACCACTTCATTTACACTCATACATATCATCCTCCAAGTATTACCGAAAGGTAATTACGGGAGGCTAAACAGGAAAAAGAAATAAAAGAATATATAAAAAAAATTGTTGGAGATTTAAGGGGTATACCGAAATAAGACTACTAGCACTAGATAGGAACTCTTGGAAAGCTGCATCAAACCAGTTAAATTACTGATGGCAAAAAATAAACTTACACAAATTGAAATAACTTATTTATTAACAGTAATATTATCTTGATTTTATAATTACATGGATTTCACAACATTTTTTAAAAATTAATTCACTAAAAGCTAAACGGAGTGTGCTAGTAGGCCTTACTGGCGTATTTCTTCAATTAAAAAATTAAACTTATGGAAGCATAGTCGAATACCGCTAGCAAAAAGGATTTAAAATAACTTTCCAAAAAAAAGTACTACTTTTTATGCAAACCAAAAATCGTTAAGATATTACTGAAAAATTGTTTGTAACTTGTGTCCCAAAACTTTCAGTACAGCCTCTGTCTTTACAGAAATCTGAGTGAATTTTTTCCTTAATAGTAATTAGAAAACACATGTTCATTTGAACTGTTTTTCATTATTTTAATCGGAGGAATACTGCCTGTAAAGTTTAGGCAAAATCTTTTTAGCTATTGCTTTATAGTTATCCTTCAAAATGTAGTAGTTTAGAGACAACAACGTTACAATTATATTTTCATTTGTGCTAGTGTTCGATATAACAGAAAGATGATCCAGCTTCCTCTCTATTGTGAATATATATTTCAAGCTATAATTACATTAACTTTTTCACTTACCTCCTAAATGTTGATACTACCCTAAAATGTACTATAGATGAAAACATGTTACAACTACTTTTATTGGTACGAGTGTTCGATGTAACAGAAAGACGATCACTCTCCTAGCTATTATGAATATACATTTCAAAACTATCATTACATTAACTCTTTCACTTAGCCGATTCTAATTTGGAGTCTCTGGATTATAGAGCAATGGGCACTATTAAATTTCCTGACCTCCTTTGAATATACTAATTGGTTTAATTGCATATTTGGTCGTAGAAAAATAATTAATACTAGGAGAATTAGATTTATAAGGACTTTCCGATTGTAAATAATTTAAACATATTCACCAATCTATGCTTTTACTTAATTTTATGTTCGTATTATTATTTTAGTATTAAAATAGTGTTTGATTTTGTTTACACTGAATTCTTTTGACTTAGAATTTAATTTCCTTCTTAGTAGCTGCACATAAAAGTTGTGATAGTATTCTCATTCGAAAATAAAATAGGAGATCTAATACAGATTACTCTTCTTTGGGGTACACATATTCAAAGTTGTTTTATCTGTTAAATTACGATGAGACTTTTCAATTCTATCTGAAAGTATTGATAGTATCTTTCTGGCCTACATAGCATAGTGTAATTTGATTAACCAACTGCACCCTTTCATAAAAATCAGTTCAGCTATTAAAACCAGTATCTTTTGAGCTACTGCACGGAAATATACATTATATTATTATTTACGGAAATATCCATTTTGACTAGTTTCGTCGTGACGTACGTGCGTTTATATCTCGTATAACTCAAAAACGTTTAGCAGTAGAATGTTGAAATTTTGGATTTAGGAGTGTTGTAACATCTAGATGTACACCTCCCCTTTTGATTGCAATCGACCGACCAAAATTCAAAAAATATGGATTTTGTACTTTTTCTTAACTGCAGTAATAAGCCCTTATTTATGATATATCGTAAATGGTACTTATTTTCATCGGTTCCAGAGTTATAGCCCAATAAAATTTTAATTAATGAAATATTTGGATCTTACGAGGAAGGTACATCGATTCAGATCCGAATTCATCTCCTTTTTTTAATTTAAATATATTGATTTATTCATAATTATTAACCTCTGATTTTAAACAAATTTTTACAATAAGTAATAATTCCGTAATAACAATAAAAAAAATATGAAAAAATTTCAGAAGTTATTAATTGAATACAATTTTATGTACTTTTCATTAAAACAAAAAAAAAATGTATATGTGATTTAATAGGCGTACAGGAAGTCATGTGGTGTCAATATCAGATTTATTTTTTATTTTGACCACTAAGATTTTTGTATTTTTATGTCCTTGTTTTGCGTTTACTGAATTACGAAGTTGTTTGTAAATTATTTAAGATGATGTATATCTTGACATCAACGGATCATTCATTTTGTATTCAGATTGATATTATTTCATGTTGAGCGCATATATTACAATGACATAAGACATACATTTGAAAGTGTATTGGCTAAAAGTGATTTTATTTTTAAGATTTATACTGGTATTGTTTGGTAATTCTTTTTATTTAAATGTTGAGTTGCATGTAAACTAATTTAACATAAACATCGTACAGTGGTTTACATATCTTACTTTCAATATGGAATTTCTCTTATTCAAAATTAATATTCTGTTTTTGTTTATTCCTACTTAAATTTTCATTCATTCGTATAAACTTTTGATTAACTTAAGAATAAAATCGTTGATGTTCTGTTTAATTATTTCTCCAATTACTTCTAGAAATAATGGACTTTTTTTTAATCCAAAATAATGTTTACATTCTAGTTTAGATATTTTTATCTCTTCTTCAGTCTAAAAGAATGGCATTGTAGTACATTAACAGTTACATTTGAACAAAATTTGCGGTGTATTTTTTTAATTGAGTAACGAAAATATTATGATGATCAATTTAAAATAATTTTTAGCTAGTACAGAAAAAGTTTTTCTTGTTGATTTACTAGTTTTATGGTAACTATTTAAAAATTCATTTATGTTGACAGAATTTTTTTTTGTTATAATACTTTAGCAATCTGTATCGGACAGAACTTCCAAATCTCCTTAGTGGAAGATACCCACTATGTGACGATTTCAGTGATTATCAGTCACAGCCTCGGTATCAGTGATTATAATCTCAGCCTTTGCCTTCGCTGTAGGCATCTTTCGGACATCTTCTTTCCTACATCGTTGCCCTCTAAACTAGCTAACCGAGTTCGCGGAACTACGAACCCCACGCCTAGTTCAATATTTTAAACAAGCTATGAGTAACTATAAATGTCTCATAAATACGAGTCTATTGCAGTAATAATGCACTACACAAGCAATGTTGATCGCAACAACAAAATTTAGACATAGTTCCCTTAGTGACCTCTATCAGAGGTCATTTTATTAGAGAGACCATCTCAATTTTCTTCCCCAAGGGAGAAGAACCCCGCCTTGTGGCATGTCCGGTTGCCACACCACCCCTCCGTTCCTAGCCATCACTGGCTTTATCGAAGGTCATCTTCTTGCCCTCAAACTGATCACATTCCACAGTCAGCCTCCATGAGATGCCACCGATGCGAATTCCTCGAAAGACATTCATATCAGTAAATTCTTCCCTAGCCAAGGATTTGCCTTCTTAGAAGACATTGGACATCTAGCTCTACCACGTAACCTTCAAGAACTGCTAAAACTAATTGCTTACCCGCGGAAGATTAAAGGCCCTGCGTGCCTAATTCTATTACTAATCTATCACCACCTAAAACCGATGCAAATGCCTCGGTAGACATCTACATCGGTGATTCTAAAACTCAGCTTATTTCCTTCGCTGTAGGCCACGTCCGGACATCTTGAATGTCCTGCATCGTCACCCTCTGAACTAGCTAACCTAGCTCGCGGAAGCGCGAATCCCGCGCCTAGTTATGGCACTAATAACTGGCTCATAATTAATTTGGCACTAATTATGAGCCAGATTCGTAAATGTCTCGTAATTCGAGGCAAAACAACAACATACCACTAAACATGTTGATCGCAACAACAAAATTTAGACCTAGTTCCATTAGTTAAACACAGCTTACGCTTTAAATAAACCCTTGACTATTAGAGAGACCAACTAAAACTAGGAAGAAAGTTTAATCAGTGTGTCCTCTGAATATATCTGTGTTCTTGAGTTTTTGATCTCCAAGGAGACTTTGAGCTGTTTCTGGACGTCACTTTAAAACTGGGTTTAGACTGATCTTTCCAATACTCATGTAGTTGAAATATTTCTCGCTGGAATTGTAATTTATTCTTTCCTTAAGAAAATGTGACATTTATAAAATTGTAACATTAGTACGTTTTTCAATCGAACACTACCTTTGATAATTAGCCTTATTTACTCTTTAATTACTTTTTCTGTATTATATATTACTCACATTACAAAAAAGAAATAATACTACAAAAATTATGTTTGACATATACCATTAGTTAGATGTTTTTTTTCCCTAGAAAGATTGTTAATAAGTGAAGTGAACATATAAGATTTGTTTCTTAATGTGGAGGCTTCTATATTTGACGCAAGATGTTCTTAAATATCTTCTTTCATTTCATGTAATATGACAGGAAAGTTTGTTTTTTGTACCAGTAATACAGAACGAAATGCATGGCGCATGATAAACCTTTTTTTAAAGCAAAATCATAAAAGTCAAGCGGATGAACTTAAGGTATGCGTGTGGGCCAGCACTAACGACACTGAAGATTATTACTCAAGGACAATAATAAAAATAAACATTTTATCGTGTTCCCAGTTAGATATGCTGAACACATTTACTTCTAGGAAAATAAAAGAAAACTAACCGTTATTCTTGTTTTACCAGTATCGCTCGAATACGTATATATTTGTGCATTTTTTGTCGGCCTTCAGTACTTAAATTTTATTGTTTAATCTCACGAACTACATAGAGTTGTAGGAAAAAAGAAAAATATACATATATAACAAAATATTGATTATTGCACTTCGATATTTTGTAGAAAACTTATTATATTTCTTTAATTTTTATTTTAAATTTAGTCTTGAGCGGGTTGAATTAGTCATATTACACATTATTTTCCTTTTTTTTTAAATTTTTTATGTAGATTGCTTTCTAAATGAATAAAACGAAAATCTTATTATGTGAGAGATTTAATTATTCTTAAGTTGAGACAGAACTCAAATAAACAAAAATTAAGATTCATATTGTGTGAATTTCTTTAACATGGGATTCTTCAAATCTTGTATTGTGTGAACAAAAAATAAATAAGGGGAATCAGGCGGCAGTATTTTGTATCCTTAGGATTATGCGGTTACTTGTAATAAAAATAGGTAGGATGTACATGTGTTTAAAGAAAAAACTTATTCGATCCTTAAACTGAAGATCTGTTAAATAAACTGTTTCACACTTTCCAACCACCTCGAAGTCAACAATATCCAATTCAATATTCAAATGTCTTTGGTAGACTAAAATTACGTTTGGTAGTAGTCATAAATTATGATTCAACAAAATTACCGGACATCGGAATTTTTTTAATAGAGGTTTCTCTAAATATGTGTGGGTCTGCGATACCCAAAATGGTAGTAGAAAATTTAATGATGGCATGGAAAACACGTGGGTCGATTGTTGCATTTGAATTATTTAAAATAAGTTGATAATTTTAGCATATAAATAAATCTCAGAATCAGCAAACAATTTATTCTTCAAACTTGTACGTTAAAATTTGTTTTTCAAGCCAAATACATTTTGTACATTCCAAACAAGTATCTCGAGATTAGTTTCAGAATAAAATAAAAAATTAATTGGAATTATCGAAAGAAATATTCGTAAATTTATTGTCTGCTTGTATATAAAGAATCGTCACTTTTTTCCTGTTTAGCCTCCGAGAATCACCGTTAGGTATTACTTCAGAAGATGAATGTAGATGATATGTATGAGTGTAAGTGAAGTGTAGTCTTACACAGTGTCGGGGCGACCATTACTGAGATGTGTGGTTAATTGAAACCCAACCACCAAAGAACACCGGTATTCACGATCTAGCATTCAAAAGTAACTGCCTTTACTAGTATCTGAACGTTAAAACTCTCGACTTCGAAATCAACTGATTTGCGAAGACGCGTTCACTTCTAGTCCAATTCGGTTGGTTATTGAATCGTCATTTATAATAATATCTCTAAACCTAATTGATTAATTGTTTTTGTAGTGGTACAGTTGTAAGAAAAAATAACGATAAGAATCAATAAAGATGTAGTCTTTATTTCTGAATTTGTTTTACAATTTAATTCTTCGTCGCACCATATGCTTCATGATTAAATTCCAGCCATAAACAAGAAAAGTATTAATTTTTCATCGTGTACACGTCAAGATACAAAGCCATAAAAGAATAAATAAATACAAAATAAAGAATACGGTTGAAAGTTCTTTGTCATTTTCATTATTTTCACAAAGAATGAAATAATTTTCTGTTGATGATTTGGGGTAAAATGAGAAGAAAGCATTGATTTATATTATTAAAAAAAATGTTGGACGATAATTAATGCGTAAAAACCGACTCTGAGCTAAATCGACGTAGCCTATCTGGGCTAAAAGAATTAACCGCCAGAGATCGTAACAATTTCGCTCAGTTACATTGTCTAGTTGGTTAAAACAGTAGTATTCTGTATCAGGCTTATAGAATATTTATAGAGTTTATTATTCATATTTTATTAAAGGAGTTTTTTTTTATTTATAGAACTTTTTAAGTAGTTTATATTTTAGTGATATTATATACTCCTGTATTATTATTTCCAAAGTATTTAAATGATACAGCAAGATCAAATCTCTCTAGTTTGGGTGTAAAAAATTGATCCATGTGGAATTGACCTGTTCACAACAATCGCATAATCGATTGCTTTGCTCCCCTGTAAATGATCAATTTACATTAATTTTTATTCATCGCTTGCTCTAATTAAACCTATATAATATGCATATTTATTAAATAAACCTTTTTCAAACAATAGTAATCTATAAAGTTCAATGAAGAAAATACTGTTTGTACCTTGCCCATCGGCCGGATTTTAATCTTTCAGGATTATTTTATCGGTCTATGATAAAATTACCGATTATCTAATTAAAAATTTATTTTAATATTTATTAATTGATTATTAAAGGATTAAACATTGTCCGATTGATCTGTGTCAAATACCTTCGCCTAATTTTACAGATCGGGATTGTATGTTATTGTTATAAATATAAAAATCGTAAAGTTTCATATTAACTAGTAACAGATAGATAACTTGTACTGATATGACAGGCGAGGCGGATAAATGACCTTTCCAGCAGAGGTTTAAGCCGTAAAGCTGTTTTCAAATATTATATTTTAGCAAAACACGCTGATAATTTTTCATTTATAAAATCTGACGAAAACAGTAAGAATCGACTTATTGGATATCGCTACTTTGCTATGGCATGAGAATGATACGGCCGAACACTTGCAAGGCTAAATATCGTTAGTAAATCTCTATCGTTAAAGCTGGCATGTTATGCAAGGGCACGTATAATGTTTTCATGACTATATTTCTTTCGTTTTGTACATTTCATGATTATTTTATACATCCAAGCGATTTTCGCATATAAACTTGAAACTTATGCCGTCCATTTTAGCACTTAACTATTTAAAAACTGCTCAAAATATGTCTATTATTACGTTTTTCTTATAATGATTGAAAATCGTATAGAATTAAGAAATTTACATTTTTTTTACCCTTTCGTATATTTATAGCATCATAAATTAAATGATTTGGATATTATTAAATTTTAATGGTTGAAAAATCTCATTAAGTTAATTATTTCTCATAAAAGTAATATTCACTGTTAAAAAGGAAATAAGAAGTGTAAAGAAAAATTAAAGACAGTTATTATTGGGTAATCTCAAAGTTAACAAAAACGATCGTTATGTAGTAAATAGATGATCTCTAAGAAAACTATTGAGTGGAGTTAACATAACTTTAAATTTATTGCTGTTCCCACACTATGAAATAACCAGAATTTTGTTTTTTACAAAGAAAAATGAGATAAGGTGATCACAGGAAGTTACCAACATTATAAGTATTTAATATGAACTCATATTAAGGGTAGCGTTCATTTTTTGTTTTATTTTTTTTTTTAATTCTATAACTTTTTCATATACAAGTATATTTGAATATTAGTGATTTATACTGTTAATTGATTTATTTTTGCGTAATGATTTAAAAATAATTTTATTTTATTGAAAAAAAGATAAAAACGCTGTTATTTAGATAGGTGCAGATTTATTGGCAATTCCGGTAACTGGAATAACCAGTTAGTTTCTTATCTAACGAAAAATATTGGCTAGTATCCAGAGTTAGTGTATGTATGTATGTTTGTTTTTAGCAATTAAAGTTTCTTGAAAGTAAATATATTATAATTTAAAAAACAACATATTGATGAAAAGGAGTCAAATTTTATCGGTTGTCATGCCTAATATGTTACTAATTATTATATAGTTCTTCCTCCAGAGGTTTTTAAAAAATATCACTATTTTATTCTTGAGATTTCTTTTTCGTATCTTTAAACTCCTCCATCTATTTAATTTTATCATGTGATTCGTACATCCTTATTTGTTTAGAAAACAGAAAATTTCCCTACTTCTGAACAGTTTTTGTTCGTATGTAATCTTTATCGAATAATTTCTTATACCAACTATCGCAAAATAAGTTTTTCTGTAGTTTTGTTAATATCTATATAGCTTGATTTCCCACCACAAAAAAAGGATAATCATTAAATAATTTTTAAGGCAGTACAACCATTGCTTTGCTTTATAAGAATAAAACACTCTTTTGTTATTAAAGTTCTGATAAAAATGTCTGATCATGTGTGTGGGAATCTTGAAATATAATAAATCTTACCGATTAATAAATTGAAAAACAATAAAACGTTCAAAATCATTTACAAAAAAGAAAAAGAATTTTAATCTACAACTAGGTCATTTTGATTTTTTAACAACCATTATTTCATTAATAGTTACAATAATGGATAACCCGTATAGGAATTGCCATTAGTAACCGCCCCAGTTGATACGATTGAAGGGCTACCGTTAATTAAATTTTTCGTTGATCTATCAGAAATATATTAACTAAATCGAAAACGGATCAATACCGATTGTTAAACTGCATGGATACAAGTCAGTTTACTGTTGTGGATGAAATTAAAAAAAAAATCGTAGCCCGAAATAAAATTAATAAATCATATTTTTAATAAATTATTTTACAACGGTTAAAACTTAAATATTTTTACCAATTTTTTCTTAACTATTATAAACGTTGAAAATTACAGTTTACGATAGTGATCAACCTTGTGAAATTGAAACAAATGCTATAATGAAACATTGGAAACTGATTGAAGTTGAAGCTTTAGTTATAAAAAAGATTAAATGTCCAGATGTAAAAGTGAAAGTAAAAATTTATACTTTATTGGAATAAAAACAGAATAAAAAATCTACGTCAGATTAGATACCATGATTTTTTTTTCAAATTGCTAAAGATTCTTTGATTTAAAATCAGTACCTGTTCTTTCTTTTTAACTTCCAGGTATTACCGTTCAAGTATTACTTCAGAGGATGAATGAGGATGATATGTATGAGTGTAAATGAAGTGTAATCTTGTACAGTCTCAGTTCGACCATTCTTGAGATGTGTGGTTAATTGAAACCCAACCACCAAAGAACACCGATATCCACGATCTGGTATTCAAATCCGTGTTAAAATAACTGACGTTATATGTATACGGGGGGGGGAGGAGGTATGGCAACCAGAAGCGTCACAAAACAGATATCATCCCCTACGGGGTTGGGATGTGTAGCGTTCACTCTTCCCTGTGTCGTGAAAGAATATCATGAAGATTCGGCTACGGGCTCATCAAACGCCCACTTTTTGTCCGTGCAGAGGATATTCGTGAAGCTGATGTGAATTTCCGTACACCAAACGCGTGAATTCTGTGCTTCATTTATCAAAGTGGAACCATGTCTTATCAGACCAAAATCAATCATCAAGTTCTTCTCCATCTGGCGTTACAGATGACATAAACTGACAGAATACTACACGTTTTCCAGTGTTTGGAAATAACAACTCATGAAAAACACGAATTCTCTACGGATGCATCTTTAAACACCTGCGCAATGCCGTGTGGACACTAGCAACGGAGAGATCAGACTGGCTAAATAGGCGTCGCATAGAATTCTTGGGACTAACAGAATATGAAACTTGTATTTCGATCAACTTTTCTTGTGTTAGCACTTTCAATCGACCACTTTTGGCTGCATCTGTCACAATCCCTTTCTCTCGGAACTTGTCGTATAGCCGCTTGATGGAGGACTTATTTGGTCCATCCACCCATACTTTTCTGTGAAGGTATTCTGGGTCTGGGTATAACTGGCATATCTAATGCATTGGGAGACAATGGAATATTCTCTGCTGCTTTAAGTAACCCATTTTTACTCAATTAAACCAACAACAAAAGAAGGAAACATTTTTCCATAAGACTGCGTCATTTTTTGAACACTCTATATTTAGCAGAGCCTATTCTTTGTTATTTACAAATTCGTGTTTGTTTTAGTTTTATTAAATAACATAATATGATGCAATAAGAAAGACAATCGGAAATCTAGCGATGATTATTTAGAGATAGAAATGAATTACTACAAAATTAATTTTTATCATAAAGGTTATACTTTACGCCACCCCTACAGTTAAAAAAAAATTTTTATCACTTATATCCTTATCATAACTAAAAATCATAACTAAAAACAATAATCTTATTATTAGATATGAATCATACGGTTACCCATATAACCCCCGTTAACAGTATAAAGCCAATATTAATGATTGAAAGTGAATAAAATATATTTTGTGTCGGTTAAATGGTTTGATCTGACGTTCCTAATGAGATGTTAATGGGCGAGTGATAAATGAAGTTGTCCTTCAGTTTACCGTTAAATTTATATTTGGTTTGTCATAATAATTCTTACCTGTTTTATTTGCATAATTTTTATAAAATACATAGGAGTTGGTATATAGAAAATCTTAAGGATATCAACAAAGATCTACTTCATTCATTAATGAAGGTTAAATAAACAGAGAGATTTTTCTAATAAATTTAACTTTCGTCTAGTAATGAGTCTCATAAGTTCTAAAATTAATCAGAATATTATGACACGTAATCGTTTTCCTTTACTCTCATTTGAAATTAATATTTTTCATCGTTTGTTAGGTATATATTTCTAATTTACGTAGTTTTTTTACGGGTCAGGAAAAATTATTAACTCGTGGATCATAAAAAGGCGTAATAAAATAATTTTATTTATTTTGGCTACATCGTTTCACATATACGATTGATAGCTTAAATAAACGATATATTTTATATTTGACTCGGGTTAAACTGACTTCTTATTATATATTTAATAATAAGAAAAAAAAAAATCAATAACTATTGTTATTAAAAAGAATCCTATTTCCGAAATGTATTAATTTTTCTTTGTTTTTCTTTTTTTATATAAGACTATGTAATTAAGACTAAGTATAAGGCTATGTAATTAAGTATTGTTAAAGATGTAAATATACTTCATTGGTCTTGTCACTTGTCAAATTTTTAAAAGCTTCATTACAAACTATTTTATTCCATTGTTTTTACATCGAAAGGAACATTTTTCCTTTCAAGTTAATAATTGTTTAATTTTTAGCAAATGATTTATTTCTAATTTACTAAATTGCTCTATTCGAATGCCACTTTTCGCCTCGATCGTTTATATATACCAGTGTAACTTATAAGCTAAATCGATTTTGAATAAAATACCCGTAAATTTCAAAACAGATCTTGGTGTATTTCAGTAAACCCACCGGGTTAGTCTAGTGGTGAACGCGTCTTTGCAAATCCGCTGATTTGGAAGTAGAGAGTTCCAGCGTTCAAGTCCTAGTAAAGGCAGTTTATTTATTTTTATACGGATTTGAATACTAGATCGTGGATACCGGTGTTCTTTGGTGGTTGGGTTTCAATTAACCATACATTTCAGAAATGGTCGACCTAAGAGTGTACAAGACTACACTTCACTTGCGCTCAAACATATCATCCTTATTCATCCTCTGAAGTAATATCTGACGGTAATTCCCGGAGGCTAAACAGGAAAAAGGACAATATCTGACAATAAATCGATTTGTATTCCAGTAAATCAAAGATAACTTTCCGTGGTTTTCCGTATAATAAGCTTTTTTTTTGCTGTTAAGAAAATCTAAACGAGCATCCCTCAATACTATACTTTATGTTTCTGGTCTTAATCTTTGATTTTTTTTTGAATCAGTGTGTTTTTGTTTGGATTAAAGGACAAATCTATTCTGTAGTTTTGTCTAGGCTTTGATATTATAAATTGACACTTATAAACTAAATAGTTATTCTATTGGTTGAAATCTAATTTCTCAATATTTTTCTAGTATTTCCCTTTCTTTAGATGTAATCTATATGTAACTTTAGATTCGTTGAATTATTGCACTTTTTTTTAATTTAAAACAACATACCAATATAATTTGTAGATTTTTGTTTAGGGAGTTTCAATGCTTTGCGAATTTTATCCAATTTTTTTTTTAGTTATGTTACAATTAAAATTTAAAAGAGAATAATTAAATAAAAAGAGTAATTTTGTTTATAGGATTACTTACTAGAGAAATTGTGCTGAATTTTGAATCAGTTAATTGTTTAAATCTAGTTCTTCAGAAGGATTTGAAGTTACGTTCAACTTCAACCTTATTCTCTCTTTGAATACCGGCATTAGTCATGGTATACGTTAACTTAGGCATATAAAATAATAGAAAAAATTAATTTATTCTATGTAAAATAGGCAATCGTGAATTAATGTGAACAAAATTATCACGTATTGCTTTAAGATTGTCACTACTATTTCATAACTATGTTGTTGGAATGTTTTCCTCAGGATAAATAAGTTTTAGTTATAATTATATCATTTCCTGCGACCAAAATAAAGGTTTCAGTAATTCTTTTATTATACGTTCATCTAAATTGTTATGATAATAATTAGGATTGCTGATTAAACGATTGTATTAAATATAAATACCGTAGAACTGCTACTCGAGATGTAATTTAACAAGTGAAAATAATTTATTATTCCTTGCTTGAATCCTTTACATTCTTTCCTTCTATGCATGGTTAATTAATGATTCAAAAATATTTAGTTGAACTAAAGCTATGTCGGTGGTGACTTAATTAGCATTTTATGTTTATATATGTCTGATAATAACCATCTAACTCCTTAATGAATTTCTAGAACTTTTTTTACACTATTTTTCTGAACATGGAAAGGAGTTTTTTAATATAGGAAATTCGCTTCTCCCATATCAATAGATTTTTTTTAAATTGCTTGTATTAAAATAAGAAAAAACATTGTCTGTTTGGACACATGTATGTGGTAATTTGCCTAAAATCTCTGACCTCTCCAACCATTATCTACCATCATCTGTTAAAAAATTTCTTACATCCTGTGAGTAGTTCCTTTCCGTTCAGATCTATATCAGCCAACTAATAATTGATGAGTAAACTGAGCAGCTTTAAAAACGGAACTGTAGAGGTTCTACTACTAACTCAGACTAAAGATCATTTACCAGTTTAGTTCGTACTGTGACACTCTTTCTTTGTAGTTAGTTTTATATTAATCTAATTCGAAGTATCCCAGAACTCTCTTCCCAGACTGCTAGTAGTGTTTTTATTATTATTTGTTTTAACAAAAAGTAGTACTGTTAA
Organism: Lycorma delicatula; assembly: GCF_047948215.1. Classification (NCBI taxonomy): domain Eukaryota; kingdom Metazoa; phylum Arthropoda; class Insecta; order Hemiptera; family Fulgoridae; genus Lycorma; species Lycorma delicatula. Next base: position 189,263,019 of record NC_134457.1, on the reverse strand, counting down.
GATGACTTTAATTAAGTTACTAAAGAGAATTAAGAGTTAAAATTGTGGAAATAATATTTCATTTGTAAACAACTTACAAACAGATCAGGGCTATGTTAAAATAGATTAAAACAAATGGGAACGTATAACGCCAACGGTTTTTATTTATTTTTTAATTATAATAATTTAGTGTGAGCCTCACGGACCCAGTTCTATTACCTTAACGAGTTTCAGAACCCTTCCCAATCGACAGGAAGTCACACATCCTGGTAAACTAGAAGTTCCAAAAAAAGTGCGAATCATACCCTGTCCAAAATTTTTGCGCTCAACAGGATGTATTTGCTAGTTTTCTCCTACTGTATTTTTAATTTAAAAGCATAGTCGAATATCCATAAACAGACTTGTGACAAGAAATTTCCTGTGCGCACATTGTGCATTGAAAAAACCACTTCCACTCCTATCTTATATACTCCTCTTTTCTTGTATAATCCCAGCTTCAAACATTTGACAATATATTACTTGAATGCTTATCTCATTCACAACTTTTTTTCTCTCCGTTCTTATAGATAAGTTTGTTTTTACTTATATAAGATTTAAAAAAAAAACAACATAACTTTAAACCTTATATTCAAGTTGCAAACTACCGAAGGTAGGAATCAAGTACATTCAAATATAAAGGAAAAAGATATTTGTCAGTTTCATATAAATAACAAAAATATTCTCGGGGATTTTCTATTCGAAGGAATGTTTTGTGTATCTTTTCCTCATATATTATGAAGAGGAGTTCAGATATAAATTATGAAACTACCGATTTTTATGTGCTTTCAGTTTCTTTGGAATAAAATGATAAAAAAATTACGCATATATTCTGATCAGTTAATTGCATCGATGTCTATTTATTATGTAAAATATTCTACATATAGCTCGTAAATTTTTACTTTGTTGTTTAAAAACGGGTTTTTAATAAAACTAAAAAAGAATCAACTATTAAAATTATACATATATTTTATAATTTTAATAATTCCTTATTTTTTTAATAGTTTTTATATATATTGTGTATAAATTAAAATAAATTGATATACATTCTAAAAATATTATTTATTAAAATTATCTGTAATATTAAGTAATTTTAAGGTATCACCAAAGTAGTTTTTTTTATAAATTCAGTTTTCCTTGAACGATAGACAGGCCTATATAAAGATGATAGGTCTATAAGCATTTTTATTAAAATAAAATGCTAAAAACTAGTCAACTGGATATTTATTTGGAAACATTTTTAATAAAAAGTTATATTTAAAAAAATATATATATATTGAACTGGACATAATATATATATATATAAATGAATGTTTGGCTGTCTGTATGTCTCTTATGCCTTCCTAAACCGTTCATCCGATAGCGATGAAACTTTGGGGAATGGTTGGACGCATGCCAGAGAAGGTTTCTGAATTACTTTGGACCCGCTAGCTGGCGCTGGCGTCGAGATATATCGAAAAATTGTATTTATGGTCCGATTTGCCTCGTATTCAGAATACATGTTACTTACATGGAAAGAATTATCTCTGCAAAAAATGAACCCGCTAGATGGCGCTGGGGTTGAGATATTTATAAAAATTATATTTATGGACCGATTTGGTTCATATTCAGAATATGAATATTAGCTACGTGAAAAGAAATATTTTTGCAAAAACTATACCCGCTAGGTGGGGCCAGTGTCGAGATATTTACGAAATAAACAAACAAATATACAAACAGATTTTTTTATTATATATATATAAGGCATGTTCGTATGTGTGTCCGCTAAAGACCAAAAAACTAATGGACCGATTTACGCGCGGGCAAACGGGAAAAAGGGAAAGGTGGAAAGAGAAAAGGGAAAAACGGGAAAGGGTAAAAAGGAAACTGGGAGAGGGGTGTGGGAGAATGGTGAAAGGGAGAAGTTGGAAAGGGAAAAGGGGAATAAGTGAAAGGTAAAATTTGTGAAGTTCAGTTTTACATTTTTTATCAAATTTTCAATTGTGTGTACATTGTTTTATCAAATTCTCACTCGCTCTCTCTCTCTCTCTCTCTCTTGCTATAGCAACAGCGAAGCATTGCCGGGTCTGCTAGTAAAGAATACGAATAATAGATTTATTGGCTGAAGTTGTAATAGATAGAATAACGAAAAAATCTTGTGTTTTTTCAATGAATGATGAAAAAGTTCAAAATTTATTCGATGAATTAAAACTTAGAACACCTTACTAACACCGTAAACAATCCAATTGTTTAGCAGCCAATTATTTATTTGTTTTAAAAACGATACTTGCTACTATTTTTTGCTTTGAACCCAGTGATGGCTTTGATCTTCCCGATGACCCCCCTCCCACAAGCCTTTCTATCCCTCGTCAAACACCTCTACTCTACTCCCTCTTATTGTCAAGTCATCATGATATCATCCACCCTAGTCGAACGTGTCTTAACCAATCTATTCTTTGAGCTCCTTTGAATTAAACGATATCTTCGCTTTCTACAAAGAGTTCACAGTATTTCTCAGTATTCAGTTACACCTTCCTTAAGTGCCGCAAAGATTCCTTTCAAAATGTTTTATTTTTTCAGATTTTCTACGGGTTTAAAATCCATTCAAATTTAAACGAAACATACGATAAATTTATCTTAAATACTGAATAAATTTAGGTTATTGGTGGTGGTATTACTTCCTCTTAAAAGCAGATTATTTTTGGATATTTATTCGTTCAGTATGCATTTTAAAAAAAGGTGATTGATAATCCGTCATGAGACACTAACCTTTCCCGAAAATAAGGCAGATATTCCACTACTTTAAAAATTAAAATCATCCACTGCTAAACATGATATGGAAAGAGTGAACAGTAGATTCTAGTTATCTCTTAGTTAACTCACTGGGTTGGTCTAGTGGTGAACGCGTCTTCCCAAATCAGCTGATTTGGATGTCGGGGGTTCCAGCGTTTAAGTCCTAGTAAAGTCAGTTATTTTTAAACGGATTTGAATACTAGATCGTGAATACCGGTGTTCTTTGGTGGTTGGGTTTCAGTTAACTACTCATCTCAGAAATCAACCGCAATACTTTTGTGGATTAAAGTAACTATATGCAAGAGAAATTTTGCTCACGATATCATTAAAAATTCGGTAGTAATCGGCGGACCGATATGACGGCTGAATCGACGAGAGTACGTTCACACAATGAAACATAATGTTAGCTGTATACCACCTCAGCAGGGGATATTCGTTGGTTACTACTGAAAAAGTGCGGAATATAGTTTGGTCACGGGGCCAAATAGAACCGCGCAAACTTTAATGTTTTGTACGCCACATTACATGAAAGCGAAGTCGAAAATTATTTCGGACGAAGGTGGAGGGCGTACCGGGAAATTGCAAACCTATCTATTTTTTTCTGTTTAGCCTCCGGAACCACCGTAAGGTATTACTTCAGAGGATGAATGAGGATGATATGTATGAATGTAAATGAAGTGTTGTCTTGTACAGTCTCAGGTCGACCATTCTTGAGATGAGATGTGTGGTTAATGTCCCAACCAACAAAGAACACCGGTATCCACGATCTAGTATTCAAATCCGTATTGTCTTTACTAGAATTGAACCTTAGAACTCTCAATTTCGAAATAAGCTGATTTGCGATGATAAGTTTACTACTAGACCAATCCGGTGGGTTGAATTGCAAACCTGCCCGGAAACTGTGTTAAGTACTGTTTTACTAAACCGTTATGTTTAAAAATATTTTTATAATAACTGTTTAATATTTAAATAACAGTTTAAGTACTGTTCCTTGTGAAAAATATATGTAATTAGCGAAAGACCGTAAAAAATGAAGTGTGGTACAGAGGATTAAAAGATTCATTAAAGAGAATACTTTATCCGGGAAAGGCAAATACATAACCCTGACTGGTAGAAGAAGAGTTAGACTTATCACTTTGAGATTACAGGATCACATTTTACAACCCAAAAATAAGGTCAATAAGGTCACCCAAAAATAAGGGGGTCATAACTGACCAATTTTGTAAGTTTAGTGTGCACATACAGGAAATTGTGACAAGCGGAGAGCACTCTGAAGGCCCTGAATCGATAAATGTCCTGCAGGGTCGCATCAAGGGCCTCTAAGCGCAGGATTATCATGTCGACCATTACTTCTGCCCTGCTGTACGCGGCCACAGTTTGGGATGCGGCAGTTAGAGTACAGATAAATTTAATGAGGCTGCAGAGAGTCCACAGGAGATCTCTACTGGGTATAATATCAGCGTACAAGACGGTCTCTTACGACACGTCATGCGTTCTGGCGCCCGTCCCTCCTGTGGACTTGCAGATTAATGAGCGGGCTCAAAGGTACGCCGGCAGGGATAAGTCCGAGGCGAGAGCTAATACCCATCATTAGTTGGAAGGACAGATGGAGAGCTGGTGGGTGCTCAGAATGGACTAGAAAACTTATCACTGACCTTGAGATATGGATCAACAGAGTGTATGGAAATGTGAATTTCCACATTACACAGCTACTCACGGGCATGGGAATTTCGAGTCGTTCCTGCATAGGATTGGCAGGCGCGATTCCCCCACGTGCATGATCTGCCAGGTTCAAGATACAGCGGAACACAGCCTGTTCCACTGACCAGAGTGGTGCGTCCAGCGTACGCAAGCCGGTATTGTTGATATTCGACCGGAGGATCTGGTGTCACACATCCTAGAATCTCCCAGTAACTGAAGGGCTTTCGACGAATTCGCCATGTCTCTTCGAAGTAAGGATGAAGAGGGCAAGAGAAGGCGCTATTAGTGCTTTGCATTGGTAGCCTAACTAGCCAAGAGCCAGAAAGAAGAGCTTGACCTGAGAACAAGGAGGGGAAGGACAGCCTTCTGCGGAACCGCCGTTCGTCCGTGCTTGCATGGATGGGCGGCGGTGGTGATGAAGCACAGGACTACTGAACTTCTGAGCTCAAAGGCTCCTCCCGGGAATGAGAATTGCTTAATTGCTGGACCGGCACCCGGAGGGGAGGATCGGTGAGATATTAGGTTTAGTCGGTAGGGGGCAGGTATACATACACACTTCTAATAACATCTTGTGGAACCTGTTTGCGAGCCTGACACTTCGCCCGTAAAGGGGTTCCTTAGACTCATCGGAAACAAAAAAAAGAAAAGATTTATTATATCTTGAAGATTTCATGCAGCATCACCGTCGTCATAGAGATCGTGATTTATTTCAGAAAACAGAAAATCCTCTCTGATATTGCCACTTACTGGGCTCCTGAATAAAAGATAAGTCAATAATTAAAATAATACTATAACTAAAAAAAGGGATCGACCAAAAAACCATAATTTCAAATACCTTAACACACACAATGATTATTATCGATAACGTAAGAGTAGCAAACAAATTTTATAAGTTAATTACAAAATAATTAATTTACAAAATCTTCAGTTACGTCCAGAACAATACTACACTTGCGGAACATATCTACAGGCCATGATATAAAGGTAAAGCAGTTGAAAACTGATATTAGTGTGTTTTGACACATAACGGAAGAGTACCAAAGAAGCTTCTCCGTGTAATTTTTCTAAGGGTATTAAATAAATGCAACGACTGGTGTGCCGAGGTAGAAATAAGAACTTAGAGAAAACGTCAAGAAATAAAATGAATTCCCAAACGTTTCTGAAAATATTTTATGGAATATTGACCGTGATTTCATCAGTGGAAATAAACTTTCCGAAATTTATACGCCGAGTCACGTATTATTGATTTGCGCTTAGTAAACATAAAAATTGTTAAATATTATATTAATAAAACATTAATTTGTGAATATTAATGGAAACAAAGTAGAACTTGTAGAAAAATTTAAATATCTTGGAGAGATCATTACTTGTAATTGTAACGAAAAACAAAATTGGACTGAAAGACTTAATAAATTATTTAAAGTGCTAACAAGTAACCAAAAATACTTACAACAAAAAATCGCTCTCGATTAACACTAAAATTAAACATTACAAAACTGTGGTTAAACCAGTAATTATTTACGCGAGCGAGACTTTATTTAGATTAAATCAGAAAAATAGGACTGAACCTTTGCTTAAAGTTGAACGCAGGATTCTTAGAACCTGCATAAACAAAAAATATAAACACGAAAATCAGTACAGATTATTGCCTAATAAATTTCTGTACGAAAACTCGGAATCCTTAATTGATACTATGAAAAAGAAGCGAATTTCTTTCTGCACACACTTATTAAGATTACCGCAGGATAGGATTACTAAGAGAATTATCGATCGATTTTGGTCTTTAAAAAATCCGCTTATGGATTTTTTCATAATCCGATTATGGATCAAAGAAATTAAAGAAGACATGCAAGAATTAAATTTGACTTACGAAGATTTACTTAATAAATCCGAAAAATTAAAATTTGTTATTAAAGATCCGAATACCAACTTTAAAGTAAGAACTTTTAATTATACAAAAAGGGTTTATTCAGAAGAGAATCGTAAAGCAACATCATTAAGAATGACTAAATATTGGGAGAAAGTAAAAGCTCAGAATTTAAAGGCCAAAAGATCGACAAAAAAGACTTGAATTATTGTGACTAAAGTGGTCTTTTGCAGCCTTAAAAAAAAACCAAAAAAAAAACCATTAATTTCCTTAATTCGGTTACATTTACCGATAATGTCACGTTATTCAACTGAATTATTGTACGAAATATTTTATTACGCTTCTCAGCAGATATTTCACTAGTTCTTGTATAAAATGCTTATTTTCTATGAAATAATATTTGTATGTATTTAAATAAAACAACCCGCAGATAATTACGATAAATCATATTTAAAAAAAAAAAAAACATAAACGTAATGATTAACCTTGAATATGTATTTACTGCTGACAGACGACACGTCATCAAGTTCTAATTTTTATAAAGCATGGTTTGTCATCTGATAGAGACTGATTGATATTTCCATGTAGCTTATCAAAAATTATTTTGTTATTACGATTAATGTGTTATGTAAATAATAATACAAATTTTTTCAAATCCTAATTGATATGTTATCATTAACAACATGGCATTAACAATGACTCATAACTTTCAATTTATTATTTTTTTACATATACTTTTTTCTAAGAATAAAAATAGAACAAATACAATGATAAAAGTATTAATTAAACATATATAGGAAATCCTTTTCTAAACAAGTACTTCGTCTTTACTAAGTCTATGACTCAAAATAAAACCACACGCACTATTAAAATAAGTTACGCTAAAAACATTATTTAATCATTCATTAAAATTAAGTTACATAAATCATCCTGCTCTACATATTTTCAGTTTTCAATAATGTTAAATAAAATATAATACGCAAGGTAAAAAATTACATTTTCAAATAATTAATCAAATACAATAAAAAGTAAAAATAAGAAATTTAGCGATACGTGTAATGCATGTTATAATAAAACATTTAGAATTTATTGTAAGATGAATCATTCATTTTTAAACTATATGGTAACGGTATAAATTCATTGTATAGTAATGTAAAATAACAATAAATAACGATAATAATAACAATAATCGTAAAACAACAATACTCGTGTGCTATCTAGCCTTTTTAAAGTAGCGACTCGCTGTTGCAATGAAGTATACGAATGTGCTACACAATACGTATACAGACCAGAGCGAGTGTTGCGAGAGATCATTGCCTTCAAGCATTATAGAATTGCGCAATAGTGTTTTAAGCTATAAATATTATTATAATCCTTTACGTCTCTTTTGATTATTTGTTGGTTTAATTATAAATCAATATTATGCATATAAATTTTGTAAAAGTTACAAAATATATATAAGACTATTATATAAATTAATTTCACTCTATAATCTAATACTTAACCTTTTCATATAAACGAATAGTTGTTTTTAATTTTTCAAAAATAATTAAAGTATCGCCCTTTTCTTTTGTTAACGATACTTGACGATTGACTTGTTGCGTATCTACTTTTATTTTTGTTTTCTATTCTGTGCTAATAGCATCACTTCAATTTATTTTTCACAGCGACCATCTTGAACTGTATGCTGAATATATTGCAATTTTATCGTTTCCACTGCAGTTTAAATTACGACTATACTATCCAATTGCCCTTAGGACCTCAATGCAGAGATCATAAAATTTTCCAGTTCAGGTAACACCAAATTTCAGATGGGCCGAAGCTACAATTAAGTATAACTCAGCTCAGGGGAGTGTTCATTAAACACTAACGGGCCTTCCTACCTACCTGTATGACAGTTCGGCCCACCGGTTGGATCTTATCTTTTTACCTGCCTCAAGACGCTGAAATGGGGTAACCAGGCCCGGTTATATCGTTCTGGGCCCCAACCACAGAAGTCGGGACTCGGTCATGACTTCCATGCCTCAATTGGAGACATCCTCGAAGGGGAATCCCCACCGGGACTCGGTCTTTTTCCATATAGTGGGTTCGGTGTCCCCGTACCTCATCACTACTGCCCAACCGTGCAAGCATAGATGAGCAGTAGCTCCGCAGGGGGCTGTCTCTCCTCCCATGTCCCCTCGCAGGCATCTCAGTCTGCCCCCCCCCAATCACGATAGTCGACCTACTTCTGCTTCAAAAATGTCAGCCACTAGCCCCTCGATCTCCCTCCACTCGCCCATGTCCCGCAACATATAGCCAACTATAGTATCCGGCGTGATCAACTCTGACACCCCTCCATCAACTTTTATCTATGGATCACACAATCATTACCGTGAATCAAAGTTTTCATCTTTATATATATATGTAGAGAGTTAGGGAGAGAGAGAGAGGATATATATAATAAATTTATTAAAAAAAAATTTTTTTTTCTAGCCTGATCTGGCATTACTTTGTAATTATCCCTTAAATCGTAGTAAAAGACAATCTCACCTAGGGAAAAGTTAAAGTTCCTTTCTGGACAGCGGGCGCTCATACCACTCATAATACCTTTGGAGATCATAGATTTTAACTAAGATGGGAGCAAACAGCAATTTTTTATTGACTGGCTTAAATATAAGATTTAAAATAATGGCTTTTCCTTAAAAAAAAAAAAAAAAAAAAAAAACAATTTTAATGGAGGATTTATTATATATCTGGTATACAAAAACTGTGTTAACGCATAGATCCCCCACCTAAAAAAAAAAAAAAAAAGTAATAAAAATGGTAAGTTTTTTTCTCATAAATCATTTACAACCGAAGCAGGTCAGTCTTACAAATTAGGTAGAATATATTCTATGAATTTAATGGTGCAATTTTGATTTTATTCACTAGGTCTTTGAATCGTGAAGGTGGAAAATTATTAACTTCTTTTTTTTCCCTGTTTAGTCTCCGGAACCACCGTAAGATGATGATATATATGAACGTAAATGAAGTGTAGTCTTGTACAGTCTCAAGTCGACCATTCCTGAGATGTGTGGTTAATTGAAACTCAATCACCAAAGAACACGGTATCCACGATCTAGTAGTATTGAAGTCCGTATAAAAGAAACTGACTTTACCAAGATTTGAAACTTACAACAATCGACTTCGAAATCAGCTGATTTGGGATGATGAGTTAACCACTAGTAGACCAGCCCGGTTGGCTAGAGTCTAACATTTAATTACAGTCCACCGCATTTTACCATTTTAATAAATGATAATATTTGTACTTTGTGTAGTATTGCAAGCCAAATTGGAGTTAGAATCAAGAGCCTTTCTATGTCAAAGACGCCACTTTTTCTCACGGAGTAAGTATCTTTTATTACTTATACTTTTTGCTTTCCCCAATATTAGAAAATTGTTTAATGTTTGATCTATCTTTTTTTTTTCAATGGTCGTAGATTCCCTCAAACCATGAAATAAAATATTTCTCTTACATCTATCTTGAAGAGAAGTCTGATGCGTTAAGATCCTTATACTAAAGCATGGTACGTCGGTGATGGAATTATTAGGATTAGGTGATGGAATTAGGGTTTAATATATCGTAAAAAGTATATAAAAAATCATATAACTACTGTACAGATAAATTCAAGAGTACAACTAATATTAATAATATAAAATACTCATAAATCGTAAGTAACTTTATTAAAAATCAACATACGTCTACAATCATTTCCACGATTGCGTCAAAGAATTTGACATCATATTTATGAAAATTGGTGGAGCCATTTTTTAATTATAGTCCCAGTAATACAAAATACTTACGTTAATTCATGTAAGATGTTCCATCAGACGTCTGATTATAAAACAAAATTGATTTTGGTTTTAATGTCTGAATACATCATTAAACAAAAAAAATAATTTTATTTTAGCGTTGAAAGGTTATTTAATAATAAATGTAAAATTTATTGCTCATGTCATTTAATACCAATTTATCTCAAAGCTGTCAAGAAAAAAATCAACGTACATATGTAGCCCCTACTTAGTTAAAACGACAGGCGAACGGCCAATTATGGAAAGTTTTATATCCTATTTGCTTGCATTCTTATAAAACGCTTGTGAATAATTTATAAAGAAATGCAGAATTTGAACTGCTGTTCAAAAGCGATAGGATTTTTAACGTCAAATCACGATTTAAGCAAATTAAACTGATTAAACAACTATTAATACTTTCTTAAAATAGAACGCTAAGATTACACAAGATTAATTTAAAAATACCAGTCAGTATATTCAATATGTTCTTTTTTTTTTAAATTATTTTTTTAAAATCTAATTAAATCTGATTTATTTATTAATTACTGTTATAACAAATTACATTACCTTATAAGTTAATCAATTTATTTCCACCAATAAATTAACAAAATAGAAAAAAAAATGAAGTGTAAGAAACTTTTAGTTACAAAAATTTTTTAATCAAATTTTATTTTTCATTTCTATTGGAACGAATTATTATTAAAACGTTGTAGAATTTCTTTCTTATAGGTAAATTACAGATGCAATTACATATGAAATCGTTGAATCTCATTTCTTAATACTCTTATTTATGCCTATAAAAAGATAATTTTCTCATCTTATCCACTTTTCGCTTCTCTGTTCTTGTTCTTTCAGGTAGAGTAATCGTACAGTTCATTAAGTGTAATACTTTGCATAATTACGTAAAAGAGATATATTGATTCTCCTTTTTTATTTTTGCTTATTATTGAACGGGCTAAGGAGAATAGTGCGTGAAGAATAAGTTGAACTTTACCTCTTTGAAGTCAATAAGTTTTTCTTTTTTTTTACTTTACTAGGAAAAATTACTTCTATTTTGTAAAAGAATGATTAAAATTACTCAGTATTTTGTTTATATCTATGAAGTTGGTGGGGGTGTTGTCTCCTGAGTTTTTGTAGATATTTGTATCTTTACCAAATTTGGTAGCGATCCTCTGTTTTGAATTCTAAGAATATTCCAATTTGATGAGCAGTTGTCAAACTTTGTTGTAAATTTATTATTAGTGATATAATAATAAAATTATCGTAAAAGAGTGACATCTTGAGGGTTAATAAGTGAGGTGAAATATATACAATATAATATACAATACAATAATATAATAATATACAATATAATATAATATCTATTATTTATTCAATTTCTACTATTTATCTATTATTATTTAGATTATAATTAGGAAAATAAATTTTTAATAGTGAAAGAATATTTCAAGTCTATTCTATCTATAGTTTATGAAATTACCCAGAACAAACACTATACAGAGTGTTTCTAAAATGGTGGGCTGGCTATACTTTTTCGGATTCTACTTGTAAAATTGAACAAAAAATATCCTTAGGAAAAATGGCGATTTCTCCTTCGTTCTCCTCCTGTCCGCCATTTTTATTATTTATATATAAAAATTTATATCTCAAGTTTGGATAGACGAATCACATTAGTATTTGGTAAGCGTCTTTGTAATAATTTTAAAATTAGCAAAAAATCAGGACTTAAATAGTTTCGCAAATTATGGCGGCCATGTTTATTTTTCAATCAGTTATATCTTCGTAAATATTAGTTTTATCAAAATTTATGTTGTTTGCTAAAATATTAAGACTTTTATTTTGAAAAAAATGACATTTTATTTTTTAAAATTGGTTAACAATAAGCTAAGTTATGGCAGAAAATTAATTTTATAATTTTATGTTTGCTTTCATGTCTTCCACCTTACGTCCACTTCGATTAAATATTAATTGTTTTTATTTATTGTTAATTCTAGTATTGTAATTAGTATCAAATTAAGTAATAAGTTTCTCAAAATAATATCTAATATTAAATAATAATAAAACAATTAATATTAATTTTTCAATTTTGAATAATTTTACACAGCGACTATTACTATTGATCGTGTTAAAAATGTAAAAATGAAGCTTCTTTCAACAGGAATGGTGTCCAAAACTATCACAACCAGCGTATCTGGAGTGACAAGAATCCTCATGGTACCTTCCAAAGTAGCCATCAACAAAGATATTCCCTGAACATATGGCCAGGTATTTTTAATGACTATTTTTGGATCCTGTAATTCTACCAAAATTGTTTAAATGGAGAAAATTATTTTACTCATTTAACCGAAAATCTTCTACAATTTTTGGAAGACCTACCTCTACAATTAAGAGGAAATGTGTGGTGTCACCACGATGGAGCTCCAGCGCATTTCAGTCAGTTGGTTACAGATTTCCAGCATAAAACGTTCCATGAAAAATGTATAGGTCGCTGAGGGCCAGTGCTCTGGTCTGTTTGATCACCTGAATTAAACCCTCTTGAGTTCTACCTGTGGGGCCATTTGAAACATATTATTGTTTATTCAACTCAACATTGAGGATCTTCAACAAAGGATCCAAAATGAATTTCAAGAAATTAGGACTACTCCCGGAGTTTTTGAACGGCTAACACAATCTCTTAGAAAATGACTGGAGACTTGTGTAATTTCTAATGATGGACACTTTGAACATCCCTGATAAACTTTAATAATTGTTAACTGTTTAACTAGACCTAATGTTCTACAATAATTAACGTAAGATTATCAGAGGTAGTTGTTTTATTTTTTAATTATTAGGTCTATTATTGAGAAAAAAATCACTTAATTTGATTCTAATCTACAATACTAGAATTTAACAATAAATAAAACAATATTTAATCGAATTGAACGTAAAGTGGAAGACGTGAAAACAGACACAAAATTACAACATCAATTTTCTGCCATATTTTCGGCTATTTTTTAACCAATTTAAAAAAATAAAATGTCATTTTGTACAAAATAAAAGGTTTAATATTTTAGCAATATATGCATTTTGATAAAACTAATATTTACGGAGATATAACGGATTAAAAAATAAACATGGCCGCCATTTTGTAATTTGCGAAACTATTTAAGTCCTGATTTTTTGCTAATTTTAAAACTATTACAAAGACGCTTACCAAATATTAATGTGATTCGTCTATCCGAACTTGAGATATAAATTTTTATATAAAAATAACAAAATGGGGGACAGTGGGAGAACGAAGAGGAAACTGCCATTTTTTATAAGGATACTTTTTGTTTAATTTTACGAGTAGCATCCGAAAAAGTATAGCTAGTTCACCATTTTAAAAACACTCTGTATAGAAATTGTCTTTTAAAAGTAAACCAAAATTCTTCTCAACTCAAAGGATATATGGTCAATCAGATAAAACTGTATTTTTTTAAGCATTGTACACAGTCTTATCATACAAGCATGGAATACATAGTGGTATAGCTAGTGACACGTTCGATGTCCTGTAACTTTCTCATAATAAAAAAAATTTAGGTATTACTTTCCGTTGGGTTGAATGGGGGAATGTACCTATATTTTATTTTTAACCGGCTGAGGTTGAATTGAATCAGGATTACTCTGTTTTACCATTCCTCCATCTAATCATTTATAATTAGTTAATTTATATTAGTAATTACATCCAAATCTTTTAATTAAATTAATAGTGAGATGCCTTCGATATTGACATCCCGAATGAATACTAGAATCAGATAATAAAGTTTGTGTATTAATTTTTAAAAATTATTTAGATAATTATCATATCGATTAAAGTGCCTTTAACTTGTAAAATTATTTTAGAAAGGTTCCGGGAAAAAATAAATAATTTCAGAATGCTTTCAACTGGAAAAATGTGGAGTTATTGATCTGTAACCTTCAGTTTTTTATTCATCGATGAATATATAACGCCAAAAATTGCATCATTTTTCTTAGAATTTGATTTTTGTTTAATTTTCTATTACATAATTTTTTAAATATTTTAAGTCGTAAAAGATCTTTATAAATCATACATTTTGTTGTAATCCTAAAATAGTCAAATGTAAAAAAAAAAAAAAAAACTGTGGCTACACTTTACATTAAAGTAATATTATAAATATTTTACAAAATAGGCTTAACTAATTTTAAAATCAATAGATTAGGCCACAATGAAAATATAAAAACAGATAATGTTAATGATGTAATTTCTGTAAAAAAAAGTAGAACGATAAATATCATTTATGGATTCACTGAAATCATCAAATACCCTTCATACTGAGTGTAATATTCTGGTCATTTTAATACAAATAGTATTGTTTAAAAAAAAAGTGCAATTCTGTACAAAAAAATAGAGAAAATTTAGGACCGCTAAAATTTTTTCAATCTTAAATTGAGTGTATTCAAACAATCTTCATCAAATTTTCACATGCTCAACTATAAATAAATTAAAAAAAAAAATATATATATATATATATATATATATATATATATATATATATATATATTCAAGATCTCCTTATATATATATATAAGGAAACCGCAATTTAAGTGAATGATATTTTTTTATTCCTCATACCTTAAAACGTAAAGAAAATTTATTCGACCCTCCACTCACCCTATACGACCGGAAGTAATACCATACTTTTCTTCGAAAAATCCATAAAACATCGACGTACTTATCGATATCATCATGTGACTTGATGAACAAAAAATTATTTCAGTGGAATGTCAGTGGTTTTATGGAAAACTGCTACTAATATTTTTTTATTTTTCCTGTTTAGCCTCCGGAAATTACCGTTACTTCACAGAATAAATGAGGATGATATGTATGATTGTAAATGAAGTGTAGTCTTGTTCAGTCTCAGGTCGACCATTCCTGACATGTGTGGTTAATTGAAACCCAACCACCAAAGAACACCGATATCCACGTTCTAGTATCCAGATCCGTATAAAAGTAACTGCCTTTACTAAGACCTGAACGCTGGAATTCTCGAATTTCAAATCAGCTGATTTGGGAAGACGCGTTCACCACCAGACCAACCCGGTGGGTTGCTACCAATATCTAAATTAGTTTAATAATAACGTACTTGTTGATCGACGATTAAATAATCTAGTATTGCATTAAACTACTACTTGTTATGAAAATCTACTTTAACTGGATTTTTCAATTAATCAGATGATCGCAAAGAAATTCCATTTAATACATCATACTTCTTATAACCGGGTTAAAACCTGCTTCGTTCAACGTAAGCAGTAAAAAAAAAGGTGCGTAAACAAGCTATGTTATGAATAATGTACAATGCAGAATTAATTAGTATTACTCAAATGAGGAAAAAAGTTATAATTTATTCTGTGTACTCTATATTATAGCAAGTCGCAATGGAGTCATTCGGTTCTAATAGGCAGCGAATTAACCGCTGAATTTACTGGTACGGAGATTATAAACTTTGTATAATCCAAAATGATTCCTTATAGGAGTGAATAAAATTTTTCGTTCAATAATTCCACGAGTTACTCAAATTTATTTTATACTTGAACGATTCATAATTTTTTTTATAAAATTATCTTCGTCAATGACTACTGCGCAATTCTAACCTGCTATGTACAGGTCAAAGTAAAATCTTATCGGCAAACTTAACGGTAAAAAATTAAAAAAAAATCAATAATACAAATTTCTATTACGATCAGTATAAGCATATTACCATCAATATAAGTTTTTAAGCGTAATAAATATCTGCATTTTAATGAATCTGCTGAATAGTTTACAGCTTACAATTATGAAAAAAATTACCGTTCAAAGAAATAAAAAATTACACGGAATAAAAGGTTAAAAAAAATTAAAACGAGCTAGGATTAAGATAAGGAAGTCCACAGAGCATTACTGTGTTTATCGTAATTTTACGATAAGAATATTGTAATACTAATATTCACTTTATTCTAAGGAATAGAATAATAAGGTTTTGTCTTTTTAGAGTTTTCTGTTAATAAAGAGATGGCGCTGATTAATATTTTGTACGTTCTTTAATACAAATGATTTACTTCAAACATTAATGTAAACTGTTTAAATAAAAAAATTCTCATAGCACTTGGATGCATTTTTACTTCCTTGTACGAATTAAAGGAAGTATTGTGATCGCGAAAAATATTGGTTTTCAGATTTCAACGGAAATATCCGTTTCGACTATCCCTGAATACATTTTGACTAGTTTCGGCGTGACATCTGTAGGTACGTATGTATGTATGTACGTAAGTACATACATACATACGTACCTAACTACATACATACGTACATAACTCAAAAATGATTAGCCATAGAATGTCGAAATTTTGCATTTACGACTGTTGTAACATCTAGTTGTGAACCTCTCATTTTGATTGCAATCGACTGGACCAAAAATCTCCAAAAAGCCCAAAATAAAACTAAATCTAAATTTTGGACTTTTTCTTAACTGCAGTAATAAAACCTCATTGCGAGCTTTTTTTTTTTTTAATCATAAGTGGTACTTATTTTTATTGGTTCCAGAATTATAGCCAAATAAAATTTTAATTAATGAAATATCTGGATCATACAAGGGGAAGACACATCGATTCAAATCCGACTTCATCACATAAAAAAAAAAACAAATGTAATTTAAATATAGATTTATTTATCTGACTGTAAAAAAAAATTACAAAAAATAATAATTCAAGAACAATATAAAAAAATATGACAAAAATATCAGAAGTTATTAATGAAATAGAATTTTATGTACTTTTCATTAAAAAAAAAAAAAAAAAAAAAAAAAAAAAAAAAAAAATGTATATGTAATTTTTAATAGGCGTATGAAGAAGTCATGTGGTGTCCACATCAGATTTTTCTATCTATTACTGTTTTAATGTAACTACTTGAAAAATTGTTCATTATTGTTAATTTTTGTAATAGTTTTGAATATCTTAGCTATTTTTTGCAATAATTTTGAAGAATGAAGAATATTTCTTTTACTGCTAACGTATTATTCCTCATTAAAGTGGATAACTTTATTACTGTTGAACTTCCACTATTCTTCATCTTCTGGGTCATGGGAAATAAAGGGAAATTAATTATTATGAAATATCATGACTGTAACGTCGTATATTTATGATAAATTAACCCATTTTATTGTGTATTATAGCCATACATTTTATATAAATAATTATTATTTATTTATTCATTATTATTATTAGCTATTATCTATTATCTGTTACACATTGCAATGTCGCCTAATTATTATCTTGAAGTAAATTAAGATTTTTTTATATATTCTTACTTTAATAAAGGGTTGCATGATTGCATAATTTTTTTCCCTGATGAACGCGAAATATAATATTTTAATATGAGTTAACAAATTAATTAATAAATGTCTCAACGCAATAAAATGAATATAAGTAACAACATAAATTTTTTTCCTTAAATTTAATGGTTTTATTTAATCATTAACTTTCTTTTATCATCTCTTTTTTTAATTTAAATACATTGATTTATTAATAATTATTAACCTGTTATTGTAAAAAAAAAATTATGATTTTTTTTTTTTTCAATAACAAAAAAATATATGAAAATATATCACAAGTTTTTAATGAAATAAAGTTTTATGTATTTTTCATTTAAAAAAAAAAAAATGTGTAAGTGTAATTTAATAGGTGCGCAAGGAAGACATGTGTTATCCACATCAGATTTTTTGAAGAACTGGAAAATGCCAATATTTTTTTGAGATATTGTCGAATATATATACGTAGTACATATATATAGTAAAATGAATTACACAAATTTAGAGATATTAACAAAATTACCTAATTCAGTAACAATATTTTGTGGTTTTTTATATTTTTAAATTGTCGAGATACCAGATCTTTTTTAGTGGACTCCATTTTCAGCATAAAAACTCTAAAATTTACCTTATTTTCGTAGTAAAATGTGATTATAAATTAAATTTTAAGTACTTTTAAAAAATCACATAAAACTTACAATTTTAAGCAAAATATGTACGTTCTATAAACAGATAGGGTAGATACCCACCTTAAGGGAGAGTTATATTATAAGTCAGAGAACTTTACCATTTACCATACTTTTTTCCTGTTTAGCCTCCGGTAACTACCGTTTAGATAGTACTTCAGAGAATGAATGAGGATGTTATGTATGAGTGTAAGTGAAGTGTAGTCTTTTACAACCTCAGTTCGACCTTTCCTGAGATGTGTGGTTAATTGAAACCGAACCATCAAAGAACAACCCAATGGGTTGGTCTAGTGGTGAACGCGTTTTCCCAAATCAGCTGATTTGGAAGTCGAGAGTTCCAGCGTTCAAGTCCTAGTAAAACCAGTTGTTTTTACACGGATTTGAATACTAGATCGTGGATACCGGTGTTCTTTGATGGTTGTGTTTCAATTAACCACACATCTCAGGAATGGTCGAACTGAGAATGTACAAGACTACACTTCATTTATACTCATACATATCATCCTCATTCATCCTCTGAAGTATTATCTAAACGGTAGTTAACGGAGGCTAAACAGGAAAAATAAAAACCATCAAAGAACACCGGTAACCATGATCTAGTATTCAAATTCGTATAAAACAGTAATTGCCTTTACTAGGATTTGAACTTGGAACTCTCGACTTTGAAATCAGCTGATTTGCGTGAGAAGACGTATTCGCCATTAGACCAATCCGATGGGTTAAAATTATGTTTAGCATATTGTCTCTCCATAATGTTAGTTCTCATTTCTCTAGAATAACTTTTCTCATTGGAATGTTAAATCATGTAGTCTGATTGCAGGTGGTACACATCTTAGCCAGTAAGCAGGAAAATATCTGAAATTTATTTTCATGAAACAGGAAGAATAGAATGGGTTTGTCAGGGTGATTTCCGATCGGTACGTATTACAATAAAATCAAAACATATAATCTATTATTTTTTAATTTATTAATGAAGTACTAGGTATCGCATATTCTCTGTTTGTGGGATCAAGAAACCATCCATGTTCGCACTAGGACATTCACCCCATCTCATGGCGAATGTGACGTGCTTTGATTTATCCTGATTGACTTAACCTTTCATTTTTTCTGCCATGTGCAGACAAGGTCCAATGGTATTTGCAAGTCCCGTGAGGCTAGTTCAGGGTGTTAACGGCAAGGGTAGCAGTGTCATCGGCAAATGTGGTGACGATACAACCTTCCAAAGTTGGAAGGTCCGCAGTGATTATTGAATATAACACAGGATCTAGTACAGAGCCCTGAGGGACACCCTACCTAAAGTCGAACAATTTCGATAACTCATCATTACATTTTAACTGAAAGAAGCGTCCTTCAAGATAATTCCGTAAGGCTATGTAATAACCATTTATCTGTTCTTTTTCAAAAGAACGGATAAAATATGGAAATATTTATATAACGATTTGAATATCACATTTACGCTAGTACACTTAGCCACTTAGCTGTGTAGCTTGATATTTTTATTATTTTTTTTTTTAACTAGAAATATGGCTGTGGTTAGGTTCAGTTTAGTTGCAGTTGGAGAAAGTATCCATAAATAGAATTATACAGCTTGAAATGACATAGATTTAAAAAAAAATCCCTTCATTAAAATTTCTACCTAAAATACTGAAAAAATGTATATGGTTTAAAAAAAAAAAGAATAAATTGCTAAGGAACGACTATCTCCTGTAAAATAGCATAATAATAAAGTTTTACGTAAAATAAAAGAAGGAAGTCATCGAAGAACCTTTTTTGTGATATACGCAAATTATACTACTACTTGTTTTGTATTAATTACTATATGAATCAGGGAGCATTGCTGACCTGAAATATAGTAGTTGTTGGAAAGGATGATTTAGATATTTGTGATAAATAAATTTATCTACAGTTTTGCTTAGTAGTTTTATTAATATGATTGTAATTAAATTTTAATAGCTGTAATAATTTTATTTATGACACGATGTAAATTTCGCAAGCGCCCGCCTGCGCAGAACACTAAGTTATTCCAAGGTGAATAATTTTGGCAAATGCTCAACAGGCCAGTAGTAAGGCCAGGGTGTGTCAAAGCCTGCCTGTCTTGACTAAGCTGATGATCCATAAATTTGTCATTTTAATAACTTTTAATATAACTAAGAGAAGAAACTTAATTTTTAAACATTTTTTTAAATTAAATATAAAAGTTATAGAAAAAGTCAATGTAGATTTTCATTAATTCTGAAGCGTTAACAAAATAACAATATGAATAATAGCACAAAATACAATTAATATTGTTTGTATTACCCCAGACAAACTGAGTTATTTTTAAGAAAAAAAAATCCAAACTGATAAATTTATTAAACTATATAAAATCTTTAATGTTGTACGTATAAGTTTTCCGGTCTATTTGAAGACAAGACATTACTGTCAAAGCGTACTACGCATATACACGTGACGCCCTAGGACTAAAATTACAATTCTTTTTCGCTCATATCGTACTTTTGAAGCCATTTAAAAGAACAGCGTACTTTTTTGTTGTTTTTGCTTTAATAATAACAGTAACAGAAAAATAATTAATGTCATCGATGTACTAAAAGATAGACAAATAGAAATCTTGTCTGAAGATATCCGTTTTTATTAAAACCAAAATAACATTCTTAACTATACTGCATAACAAAATCCTATAAAAAATATATTTCAAAAATGAGGAATAATAATTTTTTTTATATGCGGTATTTATTACACGGTTAAACAGAAACAGAAAATGTTGAAGAATAGAAATTAAAATTAAGGGTATTGATAAACGTAAGTATAATTATAAAAAAAAAATAAATAATCTTATAAACAATTCATCTTAGTATTTAGATTTTTTATAAATCTGTGACCTTTTTGTTTTTAAATCTAAATCTTAAGTTTGATATCATTTTGGATCTCACTAACAGTTAAATAACAAAATTGTCGAATTCTAACTAAAATTTTGCGTTTTATTACAAAAACACAATCTTACATATATTTGTTATACAATTAAAACGGGAGTATTAAAAAAATGTGGTTAGTTATTTTTTAAGTAAAAATAATGAAATAATAAAGTCCTTTCAAAAATTATTCAGTTTTATTAATTAATCAATTCCCATTCAATTACTGATAAAATTATGTAATGCATCCAGATTATGTGTAGGTGTGCGTGCGTGTTATACATCAGACAAATAAGTTAAATATGTCACTCATATTCTTCATTAAAATTATTTAATTAAATTTGGTTTTAAATTAATTAAACTGTCTATTATATAAAATTAAAAATTTGACGATTAAAACAACGATGTACTGCGTAATAATTGTTTTTATTTTTTTATTAAATATTATTTCTATTTTGAGGGATGATTTTATACTTAGATAATAATTATTAACATTAAAATTAAAATGCATTTATAATTTGTTATTATTATTGAATTGAAAATAAAATTAAAAGTAATATTAGATTGGATATATTAATTTTTTTTTTGTATGTAATTTTGGAAATACGATTCTTCATATTTAATAATACAATAAGTAACTGTTTCACCATCAAAGTTTAGTTACGATTGTAAATTTAATTATTTTATTTTTATTAAATTAAATAATATTCATGTAGTGATTAAGGACGGGAAAGATCTTTACTGTATCATAGTTCTATATGATAAACCGACAAAGAATAAGAAAACAATTAAATTTATCTTACAAGAGTTGCTCATGGTAACTTTATAGCGGCAGCAGAATTGTGAGTAACGCGACAGTCGTAAAAAGTGTTAGTTTAAATTGTTATGAAAGCAAATGTTTAGCGCTGGAGAGGATATTATGATGCCTATCGTAACTACGTCTGATTCGAAGCATACATCTGCGTGCGCAAGCGTCAATTCGTTATTGCAGTGTGTAGCCCATGCTTATGACTGTCGGTAGTTAGTCATTGATGGTTTGCTTGTTTTCTGTTTGGAGTGTCTTTTATCAGGTTTAATCATCTATAATAATTAATAAATAAGGTAAGATAAATTACAATTTGAACTATTTTGTCAGTAATTATAAATACTACGACGGAAGGAATAAAAATAATTTTCGGTTACATGTTTATAGTTACAGTATACTTCTTAACTGTAATGACTACTTAAAGTCAACTATACAACTTCTAGCTTTATTGTTTTCATTAATTTATAATACTAACGTACATTTCATTAAAGAAAATGGTTTAATCTATGTAGTTTTATGACTATATTATTAATCTTTAAATTATGTCAAGAAGAAATTTTTTTTTTTTATTGTATGTGCGAAATCGTTTCTTAGATTCCTTATTCACTGACTGCTTCTGTCCTAATCTTACTGTTTCTTTGTTGATTTATATTCAGAGATCTTTTAATATGTCAACTTAATAATTGTTTTTATTATCTTTGTCTAGTATAAGAGGAAAGGTTTATTCTTCTAATAGGTTATGTACGTAGTCGGTTGTACTGTTAATTTTTACTTACATCATAGCTCTAGAGCTATATTGCAAGATGGGAAGTATAGTAATCGGTCAAAAATGGGGTCTGGTTTCTTCACTTCTCGATGCTTCATGACCGAGAAACCCCCAAAAACAAAAAGAAACTCGAGGGTAATGTTCGTACGTACTTTGTAGGAGTGTTACATGTTTGAAGTTTAAAACTTTTTACCGGATAAACCGATTTTGATATGATTTTATACAGAGAATGGTGTATGTGGGGCAATTTGTATGTAAAATTTTGGGTACTTTTCGGAATTTCCCAACAAAAAAAAATTGTAATTATAATTTGTATATTTAACATTAATTAGACGATGTTAGCATGTGTAGATTATGTTTGGTTAGGTTTTGTTAATGTAAGTTAGTTTACGTTGGAATCGTACGTATATCAACAAAATTTAACCAAACAATCCTCGCCAGCTTTGTTCGGTAACCCTGTCTAATTATCATTAAATACATAAATCTAAATAATATGGTAAAGTGTAATGATTCGTGAAAAAAGGTGAAAAATTTTAGCCGTGAAATTTCGAAAAAATACGAAAGTTTCGGGTCAGAATTTTACAAAGATAACCCCACTAATATTTTAAACTCAGAACATGCTTGCTGATATTTAATTATTTATCAAGTTTTGTACTTTATATTTTTTTCTCTTGCTGAATTATGATGGAGCAACGTTCATTGTTTCACAGGTAAAAACACTAATTAATTTGTTGATCTGTACAATATGTTCCAATTTTTATTATGATTGTGAACTTATAAGCATATGAAATTAAAGGGCACCGTTCAACGTTTTTCAATTTTTTTTCTATCTATCCATCTGTATATATATATATATATACATTATGCAAAGTACTGATGATTAAAGATGTCAGTTGTATGGCTGAAATCATCTGCATTTTTGTGTGATTGGTGTGTTTATTTGGAGAGTGAAGAGAAAAATGAAAAATCATTTCACAACTCATTGTCTCCACTTCCTATATAATTCTAACATGGAGTGATGGTTATTGTTGAAAATATGTCCCATTTTTCTTGAAAAATAGTGGTTACGGTAACTAAAATATATAATGATTTTTTTATTATTATTTTCAGTCAAAAATAATGCTAATTTATCAGCAGTAACCTTAGTTAGTTATAAAGTTATGTTGCAAATTATAATTGTATTATATTGATACATGAAGCACAAACTTACAACTCTGACAGGTTTTAAAAAAGAAGTTTGAAGCACTTAGTTGTATGATTACAGTACAACTTTATATTAATATTAATAGAATCAAATTAATTGAAGTTAAAGAATTAATGAGTTTAATGTATTATTTATTGGAATTATGTTGTAATTAATCTGAAAGATTTAGCAAAATTTCTTCAAGTCTAAATAAAAAAAATGATTTGTGAAAATCTAATATTTGTGAAAACAAAATTATGTGGTTACAAGGTTTAGGTTTTTCAAAGTTGTATTAAATTACAAAATTATTTTTACTGTGCTTTTACTAATCAATTGCCATTAATATATTCAGTTACGTGGTTACAATTTGTAGATATTTAGTTTCAATTCTTATAAAATTATTTATTTTATACAATATTTATATGATATACATATTTTTATTCAATCATATCTTATTGACAAAATATTCATGTTAGTGTGTGATCTTATTTGGTAATTATGCGTTACAGATTATAGTTTGTATTTCAAATTTAAATATTCTGTTTTTTTTTTTTTTTAGGTTATTTTTGACAACTTTTCTTTTATAGTTAAAAATGTGATATTGTTAAGTCTATTATTAGCACTGTGACTCAGTCATTACCATAACCTGTTCTTTTGTAAGTGGTCTTTCTAATTTCCATTAAACATCATTTTATCTTCATAAAATCCCATCTAATGAATTAATTGACAATCATATGTTTTAAAAAACATTTTTGCAGTTTACAAATAAAATTGATTATGGTTATAAATTTTCAATTACTATTCGGTGGAATAAAATTTTACAAATTTAATTTATGTATATAGTTAATTGTTAAGGCAACCTTAGTCCATCTTTTATCAAATAAATAATAGAATTTTAGGTTGAATTATTTTAAGCATTTTCTGCTAGCTATATTGATAATTTTTGTATTGGTTCTAAGTGATTTTAAAATAAAGTTGAAGTGCAATAATATATAAATAATAAATTATTATTATTAAAATGTCATAAAATGTTGCATTTGTTTATTTATTGAAAAATTTGATGACATTGTAATAAATGTTAAATAATTTATGAATTATTGCCTAATTATATATTCTTTACTTATTTAAATATTTTTTTATTTTACTACAGCAGCTTTTAAACTATACTCAAGAGGAAGGAGTAGTGCTCAGTTCAAGCAATGATATACCCCAAAGCTTTGTATTTTGGGTGAGTTTTAGGTTATGTCTCAATCTCAGAATAATAAATATTGGTTTTGGTTATAGAATTAAGTACGTATGGATGTCTGTCTATTTCTTGTGTGTGAGGGTGTAAGCTTTTTTTTTTTCATGAGTGTACATTTTGACTTACCTCTATTTGGTTTAATATTTTTTTTTGTCTTCAGTTATTTGACTACATTTCATTTCAGTGTACCGCCTACATCCTACATCCCTAACAATTTGTTTAACGTATTGCAAACATTACATGCCTGCACAATTTTTTCCTTCTACCTGTCCCTGCAATATTAAAGCGACTATTCCAGGATACCTTAATATGTGGCCTATAAGTCAGTCTGTTCTTTTAACCTTATTTTTCCAAATGCTTCTTTCATCATCAATTTGCTGCAGCACCGATTCATTTGTCACTTTATCCACCCATCTGATTTTTAACATTCTCCTATAGCACCACATTTCAAAAGCTTCTAATCTTTTCTTCTCAGATACTCCGATTGTCCAAGTTTCACTTCCATATAAAGCTACACTTCAAACATATACTTTCAAAAATTTTTTCCTGATGTTAAATTTAATTTTTGATGTAAACAAATTATACTTCTGATTGACAGCTCATTTTGCCTGGCTATTTGGCATTTTATATCACTCCTTAGTCCAACTTTAGTAATTCTACTTACCAAATGGCAAAATTCTTCTACCTGCATAATTTTTTCTCACCCTATTTTTATATTCAGTGGTCCATCTACTGTATTTCTACTACATTTCATCACTTTTGTTTTGTTCTTGTTTATTTTCATGCGGTAGTGTTGCATCAGACTTCATCCATGCTATTCATTGTTTCTTCTAAGTCTTTTTTACTTTCAGTAGGAATTACTATATCATCAGCAAATCATATCATCTTTATCTTTACACCTTGCACTGTTACTTTGGATCTAAATTGTTCTTTAACTACATTTGCTAGTTCTACGTAAAGATTAAAAAGTAATGGTGGTAGGGAACACCCTTGTCAAATTCCCTTTTTTGTTATGGCTTCTTTCTTATTCCTCGATTATTAATTACTGTTGCAGTTTGGTTACTGTAATTGTTAGCAATTGTTCTTCTATCTCTGTACTTGAACCCTGAATTTTTAAAAATGCTGAAAATTTTATTCCAGTCTACATTATGAAAACCCTTTTCTAAGTCTATAAATGTTGGTTTGTTTATCTTTAATCTTCCTTCTACTATTAATCTGAGCACTGAAATTACTTCTCTTGTCTATGAATTTTTCCTGAAGCCAAACTGGTCATCTCCTAACACTTCTTCCACTCTCCTCTCAATTCTTTTGTACAAAATTCTAGTTAAGATTTTTGATGCATGAGTAGTTAAGCTAATTGTTTCATTTGTTTCAATTGTACTCATTTCTCTCTTTAAATTTTCTAACCTACATATCTTTTTTAGACTTCTAATATTCCATGTTCCGACTCATAGAATGTTATTTTTTAATTTTCTGGTGACCCCTTCCTTAGTAGTTCCCACCTGGAGATCCAAACGGGGAACTAGTTTACCTCTGGGATATTTTATCAAGGAAGGTACCTCCATCTTTGTTACATGAAAGTACAGAGAGCTACATTTTCTTGGAAAAAATAAACAGGTGTAGTTTTCCATTGCTTTCAGCTGCACAGTAGTCAGAAGATTGAGTGATGTTCATATGTCCGTTTAAATCCTCATGACCTACACACATAACTGCTGAAACAGCTGCTGCCCTCTTTCAGAAATTATTCCCTGGTCTGGCTCTAAACAGATATCTCCGATATGGTTGCACCTTCAATCCAGTTACTCTGTATACTGAGCACTCAAGCCCCCTCATCATCAGCAAGGTCTCATGATTCATAGAGTGAGGTTTATTATATAAGGAACTGTTTAATCTAGAATAATGAAGTCAGTGTAGAAGCTTGTTTTGCGTTCGAAGAGTCTATGTTTTTATGAAGGGTTTTCAAGAGTTGAATAGGCTTACTTTATTTGAAACTGATTCCTGTTTGATCTGTGTGGAATATGATTTAATCGGAGCAGTTCAGTTTATATATTCCAGAAATATTTTGTGTTATGAGTGTAATTGTTTTGTTTTGAAGACCACATATCATCCAGTTAAATTTAATTTGTAAACTTTTGTTTGCCTGAAAAATTCCTTACAGAAGCTGAGAGGCTTGTCCATGAGAGTGTGGAGAGGTAGCGTATGAAAATACCATGCCAGACCGGGATTCGAACCTGGACTTCTGGACGAAAGGCCAAGATAGTGGCACTCTGCCTTAGAGATCAGCAACAAGCCGAACGGAAATTTTCTTTCATTATTTGTTCATTTTTCTGTATTGTAAAATCCTTATTTTGTTTTGAAATGTTCAGGGATTGTGGTGTTATATCCGTTTGTATGTGATAGATATTTTTTTTAGAAATGAGTTATTCTCATTGGTTTCATTCAGGTGAATTGAGTGAACAGGAAACAGGTAATCGGGAAAAAAAAGAAAGGTGAATTGGGCAAATCATAAATCTAAAAGCAAATACTTTACGTGAGGTTAGAGTTATGTTTGAGAATAGCTGGCTCTATTAGATTTAGGTAAATTCTAAAAGTGTCTATTTTGGTTGCTTTTTGTGATTGGTGAAGTCGAGTAAAGTTACTGCTTATTATGTTTATGTTATGTTGTAAGGTATAGGTTATGGTGTATTTTGTTTAAGAACGTTAATATATGATGAACTGTCAGTGTTGCTATCTGTAACAAGAGTATTTTTTTAATCTCGGTTTAAATACAAGGTGTAATTAAACATTTAAAAAAAATTCATAAAATCACCTAAAAATTGTAATTTTTATAAAATTTTCTAACTATTGACAATTTCAAATTATTGATTTGAGTTCTTTTTACTATGAATGACATTTGTAATATTATATGATACAGTAATGACACAGTATTATCATTTCTGTAAATGACATGTTAACAGAGTTGGAACAAATATTACCAAATCTGTGTGTTTACCATTAAAAATTGAGGTCGTGTAAACGGTTCTAACATTTTATTGTTCGACTGTTTTGATTTATTTACTTTGACAAGTAGGAGTAATATCAGGATAGTAAATTTTTCAAACCTTACCAAAGGATTATGAGTTTATAAACCTCCATTTCTAAAAATAGAACTGAAAATTTTTATTTCCTTGTACGAAGTAAAGTATTGTGATCGCGAAAAATTTTGGTTTTCAGATTTCAATGGAAATATCATTTTGACCATTCCTGAAACCATTTTGAATAGTTTCGGCGTGATGTCTGTACGTATGTACGTGCGTATATATCTCGCACGTACGTACGTTTCTAACTCACAAACGTAGCCGTAGAATGTTAAAATTTTGGATTTAGGGCTATTGTAACATCTAGTTCTGCATCTCCCCTTATGATTGCCATCGACTGGACCAAAGTGTCCAAAAAAGCCCAAAATCAAAAAGGTTTGGATTTTGTACTTTTTCTTAACTGCAGTAATAAGCCCTCATTGCGAGCTTTTCAACGATTTATTATAAGTGGTACTTATTTTCATTGGTTCGAGAATTTTATCCAAATAAAATTTTAATTAATTAAATATTTGGATCTTATAAGGGGGAAGGCACATCGATTCAAATCCGACTTCATCTCATTTTTTTAACTTTTTTTTTATTTGAAATATAGATTTATTAATCATTATTAATCTCTGATTGTAAAAAAAATTACAATAAATAATAATTCAATAACAATAAAAAAAAAAATATGAAAAAATATCAGAAGTTATTAATGAAATAGAATTTTATGTACTCATTAAAAAAAAAGAAAAAAAAAATTATATGTAATTTAATAGGCGTACGAGAATCATGTAGTGTCCACATTAGATTTTTCTATTTATTACTGTTTTAATGTAACTATTGTTACATTATTGTATTGTTGTATTGTTCATTATTGTTAATTTTTGTAATAGTTTTGAATATCTTTGCTATTTTTTGCAATAATTTTGAAAAATGAAGAATTTCTTTTACTGCTAACTTATTATTCCTTATTAAAGTGGATACTTTATTACTGTTGAACTTCCATAATTCTTCATCTTCTGGGTCATGGAAATAAAGGGAAACTAAAAATTATGGAATTCATGAATGTAACGTCGTATATTTATGATAAATTAACCCATTTTATTGTGTATTATATCCATACATTTTATATAAATAATTATTATTTATTCATTATTATTTTTAGCTATTTTATCTATTATCTGTTATACATTGCAGTGTCGCCTAATTATTATCTTGAATTAAAATTTCCCTATCTACTCTTACTCTAATAAAGCGTTGCATAATTTTTTTCCCCGATGAACGCGAAATATAATATTTTACTATGAGTTAACAAATTAATTAATAAATGTCTCAAGGCATAAAATGAATGTAAGTAACAACATAAATTTTTTCCCTTAAATTTAACGATTTTATTAAATCTTTTTTTTTGTATTTCAGGTATTACTTTTTTGTCCTTTATTTTCTTTTGCACTAAATATTTTTAGTTTTTCTACGACAAGGTAATGAGTTTGTCGTAATATGATTAATTTTATCAGTTTTACTTCTCATTTTCTGATTACAACCAGATTAATTTTGGAGTATTTCATTCACTTCTATGTGTATTTATATGTAACTTAAGCCCACCGGGCTGGTCTAGTGTTAACTCGTCATCGCAAATCAGTTGATTTCGAAGTCGAAAGTTCTAAGGTTCAAATCCTAGTAAAAGCAGTTACTTTTATAAGGATTTGAATACTAGATCGTGAATACGGTGTTCTTTGGTGGGGTTGGATTTCGGTTAACTACACTTCATTTATATTCATCCATATCATCCTCATTTATCCTCTGAAATAATACCTTACGGTGGTTCCGTAGGCAAAACAGAAAAAAGAGAGAGTATACGTAACTTAATTTCCCGGATAAACTCACACTCTTCTTTATCAGTTTTGTAAGGTAAATTATATCCCTGTTTTGATAATAAGCTAAAATTTATTTTTCACTTTTTAACTTTCCTATCTAGTGTTAGTAGTATCTTATTTCATACTTTCTATTCTACTTAATCATTCTCCGATTTGTTCTCAGCGTCAGGTATTTGTGTTTGTTGATACATCTTTTCACGTGAATAGTTTTTAAATATATGTATATACATTTTGACATGAAGTAGTATCCATGCGCCAGCACTTAAGTCCTCATAGGAATGTGTGACGTCGTTCATTTCAGAATACGGAACATTAAAACACTACGATTCTGTTATGATTTAAAAAGAGTTTAAACTGCTATATGCTGTCATATTATTTCTGCTTAAACATAATTATGTCTTGTTTTAACGTATTTCATTCGTTTCTTACAACTGAAAATGTAAACTTAAATAAATTTATCTATTACTTATCTGTTTACCAATTAAACTTTACCTTTTAAAATTATTGTTATTGTAAATACAAAATTTCTGAATTTAAAAAAAATACATTTTACCGGCATTTTATTGTGGCCAGAATAAGTAAATAAACATGCAATTGTCATGTAAGAACAGAAATTAAAAATTTGGCAGAGAAGAATGATCACGTATCTTTCTTACCTCTTTTAAGTGGTTGGGTCAACTCCGCGATATTCCTTACTGCACGGCCATCACCACGTTCACTTCGTTCATGGCTGTTGTGTTATTTTTTATTTCCCAATTTAATTAGAAAGTATTAATAATGTCTGATGTAAATCCATCTTTACATCAGAAGATATCGTCTATTTTTATTACATGATTTTCGTTATCAATCCATTTATCAGGTGTTACCGATTCAAGCGTCTTTTCTGTGAATTGCATAAGTGTATCCAACGACAAATCTCCGTTTACGATATTATCTTGTATTATAAGTTTAATTTTCTCTCAGGCTAATTTAATTCCATTTAGGTTGAATATATACGAATAGTTGTATGGCCAGAAGCCTTTAAAACAGGATCAATTTTAAATTTCTTTTATTATGGTTTACGATGACTGGCTGTTTTGAAAAATTTTCCACAAATTTTTTTCTTTAAGATTTTTCAAAATCTTTTTTTGATGAGTCGGAGAAGTGCCATTTACGCACGCCCCATAAATGGGGCAGTATCAACTCGCACAGGTTCCGCTAGAAATTGTTAACAACGTATGTATATCTGCACCCAAACTAAAACTCCTATCTCACCACTTCTTCTCACCAGGACCGGGCCACAATGAAGCACTCTCAGCCCCAGGGAGTGCCTTCAGATTCAGGGGGTCGGGAGTCCTCGTGCATCATCACAGTTGCCCATCCACGCAAGCGTTATCATCCACTCTCTTGAACTTGTGGAGATATTGGCGGAATAACATTTTTCAAAATCGATATCATTCAACTGCGCTTGTTAATCTCTAGAAAACGAACCAGCTTTGAAAACAAGCTTTGCACCTGGTAAGAGTAGCCCATCTTTGATTCCAGCTTGCAATATTGTTTGTTCGATCATAACCAGTCAACTCTTTAGCGATTTTCTTTACGAAATCGCTTTATCTGTGTACATCCAGATAACAGTTTTAGGTCTTTCGGGTAATAAATTTCTTTTTCTTTGGGATTTCTTCCATTTAAACCCAATTTCCGTATTTTTTTTTAATGAAGGTTTACTCCACGGAAAATCTATTTTGCCTTTCACGTTTGGTAAAAGTATTACTGCGGTAGGAATGTTTCTGCAATGTTTATAAAAATGCTGAATTCTTCTTTTAATTAAACATCTGTCAAATTCATTCACGTTCATTACAATGTGATTTTGTGTCTGTCTTTCCCTGGAGTATTTCAACGTTGGTCGGAGTAAGTTTCTAAACAGTTTTTATCTTCTTTGTGGATGCTCTTAACTGTCGATACGAAAACGCGGAGTAATTGGAATAATAAGATGAACTTTCTGTGGCCTTGTTAAATGGATTTAGATATGCTCCTTTTCTCAATTTTTCATAGCACATATTAATAACAGAAGCAGTAATTTTACGTCCCTCAAAATTAATTTATTACTAATTTTAGATGAAATTTAAATTAAAATTAGAATCAGAATTAATTAAAACATAAAACAATAACAATAAAAAATACTGTACGTAACAAATTACAAATTAACAAACTAAAAATAAACTTATAATACAATGAATAAACTAATAACTTACGGAGCAATAACCCACAAATTAATGCATCACCTCGGGCTTCAAATAGAAATTAAATAGTAACACTGTTGTAGTGTTGATGACTAATTTTTTCAGGAAGTGAGATACGCTATACTATTACCAACTGTAGAGTCACACATTTGTATACATTCGCCAAACTTCGTCAGAGACAGGCTTCAAAACTGGAGCGAGTTTAGTATTAAGTAGTAGTTTTAGTAGTTATGCAGCATATAGTAGTTGTCATATAGCATAGTATTGTAGTTGTTTTCTGTTAACAAACACGCCTTAAAACCAGATGACGTCATCACACACACACACATATATATATCCCCCCCGACAATCAAGAACGAATGAAAATGATTGAAAGTAGTAAATTAAAGGGTGAGGAATTGAGAGATTTACCACATCTACAATGTTGTCACTAGCGCTCTCTACACTATAAGCTAATGTTAAGCCTAGTTTTTTTTGTTTAAGAAAAACTAATCTTGTTTTCTTTTCTATGGAAAATTAACAACTGATAATATATTATTGATATTAACCAAGGGGTGGCAAACTGGAGTGTCAGCATCAGTGATGGCTTCCTATCAGCTGTATTTAATTCAAATAAGGTTTGGCATTTTTCATTTCATCATCATCATCATCACACATTTCATTGTAATTGTGCTCATACCACTGGCGAAGGAGAGTAAATAGATTAGAACATAATTTAACGTCATAAAATACTAGTACAAACATTCAAAATAGGTTTTTTCTGATTGTTGATTTAAAAAAGAAAAATCTAATCCTTGAAATGTCTTTTTTTTTTGTCTTCGGTCATTTGACTGGTTTGATGCAGCTCTCCAAGATTCCCTATCTAGTGCTAGTCGTTTCATTTCAGTATATCCTCTACATCCTACATCCCTAACAATTTGTTTTACATATTCCAAACGTGGCCTGCCTACACAATTTTTTCCTTCTACCTGTCCTTCCAATATTAAAGCGACTATTCCAGGATGCCTTAGTATGTGGCCTATAAGTCTGTCTCTTCTTTTAACTATATTTTTCCAAATGCTTCTTTCTTCATCTATTTGCCGCAATACCTCTTCATTTGTCACTTTATCCACCCATCTGATTTTTAACATTCTCCTATAGCACCACATTTCAAAAGCTTCTAATCTTTTCTTCTCAGATACTCCGATTGTCCAAGTTTCACTTCCATATAAAGCGACACTCCAAACATACACTTTCAAAAATCTTTTCCTGACATTTAAATTAATTTTTGATGTAAATGTCATTTTGGGCTTAAAATTTAGAATTTTAATTTTATTTTTAAACAATTGCTGACACTGAAAAATTTAGTGTTTAATTATCTGTGGGGTTAATTTATAATTCAGATTCAGTTTACTGACGTTATTTTAAATATTTCAGTTTCTTCAATGTATGTTTTTTGTTTATTTTATTTCATATTTAACTCTTGTTTGTACCTATTTTTCCATTTCTGTGATATGTTCAATTGAGAAAATCGTGATGCTACTACCATAGTATTGAATTATTAGCATTTCAGCAAAATTTTGACATTTTAAACTGAATTATTATTTTAATTTTTTTTTAATGTAATTTTTATGTGTTCATTATTCTGATTTTTAGCTTTACATTTCAATTTGACTTATTATTTCTGTAACCTATCTGTTTTTCTCCTCTTTAGTTTACTTATCTCTTCTAGTTACATTTATTAAACCCTCCGGGTTGGTCTAGTGGTGAATGCATTTTCCCAAATCAGCAGATTTGGAAGTCGAGTGTTCAGCGTTCAAGTCCTAGTAAAAGCTTTTATACAGATTTGAATACTAGATCGTGGATACCGGTGTTCTTTGGTGGTTGGGGGGTTTCAATTACCACAAATTTCAGGAGTGATCTAACTGAGACTGTACAAGACTACACTTCATTTACGATCATACATATCCTCATTCATCCTTTGAAGTAATAGCTGAACGGTGATTCCCGGAGGCTAAACAGAAAAAAAAGTTACATTTATTAACCATTATTTCTTCGTTTTCCTTTTAATCTATCTTTACAAAACATTAAAGTGCTTGATTTTATATTTATTAATTTTTTCCATATCGTGATCTAATTTGATTGTAAAAATTCATTGAATTTTTTCCGTTGTTTTATGACACTAAAAAGTGATCAGATTGATTTTAGTTTTAAAAAATCTTTGTTAGGGTTCTCTAACTTAGTCAACTTTCAGTTTATTTTCTGAATTTATTGTGTTAATGCCCTCAGTTATAATTAGTTATCTTCGGTTAAGTAGATATAATTATTACTGATAGATTCGTTTGACTGTTTTACTCGCTCTCGACTTTGATTGATCTCTCTACCTCCCGTCATCTCCTCTTTTTTCTTTTAATGTAGATTTGCAATAAAAACACAGCAAACAGCCAGGAGTGTTTCTTTTTTTATTTATACATATCGTTTCGTATTTTAATTCCTATTCAAAAAAAAAAAAGAAACGCTTGTATACAGTGAAGGTAGAAATGCTTCTTTTTTAATGTCTAGAATAATTTGTGACGATGGCATTAAGATTCTATATTGCCTGTAAAATACACAAAATTGAAACTATTATGAAAAATTAATGCACAAAATGTTAGAAAACTAAATTCAGGGTAAGAGAACACGTATCGTTCTGTATTACGTCATTCAGTTATTACGAAATTTATTGCCTGTGTTCGCAACACACTGATCTCTATATAACTTGTTTTTTGCTGTTTAGCCTCCGGTAACTACCGTTTAGATAATACTTCAGAGGATGAATGAGGATGATATGTATGAGTGTAAATGAAGTGTAGTCTTGTACATTCTCAGTTCGACCAATCCTGAGATGTGTGGTTAATTGAAACCCAACCACCAAAGAACACCGGTATCCACGGTCTAGCATTCAAATCCATGTAAAAATAACTGGCTTTACTAGGACTTGAACGCTGGAACTCTTGGCTTCCAAATCAGCTGATTTGGGAAGACGCGTTCACCACTAGACCAACCCGGTGAGTTGATCTCTATATAACTGGGTAGAGGATCCCATGCGTTGGAATTGGTAAAATTTGAAGCATAAAATAGCGTCACGAAACGAGTGGCTAGAACTAAATAAAATTAAACGGCGCATGCGCAGAGGTAAGTGTAAGAGTAGGGATAAAACCTGAAGCCGGCCTCCGTGGCGCGAGTGGTAGCGTCTCCACCTTTCATTCGGAGGCCTCGGCTTCGAATCCCGGTCAGGCTTGGCATTATACGCTACAAATCATTCATTCCATTCTCTGAAGGAATACTTAATGGTCGTCCCGGAGGTTAAAAAAAGAAAGGGATAAAACCACGTTTTAAACGGTGCAGTAGAAGTATTCTGATTTTGTATTTTGAATAAAGTGACCTATTTTTATTGCATTAAAAAACAATTGATTGTGAATACTTATAAATTGAAAATAAATTTGTAAGCAAAAATCATGCTCAAGTGTGTGTTTTGTAAAACAAAATTGGACAATGTTTCAAAATATGTTGCGAGAAATTGGTTTGAAAAATTGAACATCTTTAATTATATTTTGGTTGTTCAAATTGGCTTAGAAAATTGTTCATGTATTTTCTTTTAGGTCCTTATAAATAACAGATAATTAATTACTTTAAAAAAATTCTGAAAATTTCTACAACTGTCTGTAAATTTCTGCTTGTGTTGCGAAAATGACTGTTCTTTTGGTTACCTTTTTTTATTTTTCTGTTTAACCTCAAAAAACACCGTAAGGTATTACTTCAGAGGATGAATGAGGATGATATGTATGAAGATAAATAAGGTGTAGTCTTGTACAGACTCAGGTCGACCGTTCCTGATATGTGTGGTTAATTGAAACTCAACCACCAAAGAACGCCCGTATCCACGATTTAATATTCAAATCCGTATAAAGGTGAAAGGTAAAGGATGTGAACGTTGGAACTCTCGACTTCGAAATCAGCTGATTTACAAATACGCTTCACCAGTAGACCAACCCGGTACTTGTCTTTTGGTTATCTGACTAGAGTAAAATAAACATCCTTAACATCGCGATTATAGTCGCGCAAGTGTACAGTGGTGTTATTTAGTTCCCAGCCCCTCATTCTGGGGCGCTGGAGCAGTTTCATAGTGAACATTTAATTGTATTTTACGCAATAACGATCCTCTATCCAGTTTTATAGAGATCAGTGTTGCAGTATCATCTTCACGTCCGGTTCGCCGGGTTTGAAGGACAATTTCAAAAAAAATTAATTAAACCTTTTTTTATTAAATTCCACCATGTCCACTGAGATTTCAACTAAAAATATTATCTCAATACATGCAACCTTTTGTGTCACTCGCATTATTAATCAAAATATTGGGATAGAAATCTTTCGTTGCTTTTAAAGATTTTCGTTTAAATCCGTATCTATTATCTACTTTGTGTCGCATTAGATATACACAAAAGAAGCTTACACATTAGATATACACAAACGAATTGTATTTTACGAAATAACGATCCTCTATCCAGTTTTAAAATCCAGTTAAATCTATCCGGTTTTGAAGCAAACTTGCTGTCTTATTGCAAGTTTGTAGCAATTAAAGAAAAAAAAAATTATTTATAGGGTCTTTAAAACAATTTTTATCCTTTAAAAGTCTCAAATTAACTTATAAATAGCTAGATTATTAAACGTTTGTAAAACATTTTTATTCACTTCACAAACTTCCATAAGTATTATTTTATGGTAAGATTTTATTTTTAAAAAAACTTAGTACAATTTCTTTTTTATTTTATATTTTGTGTTGCTGCTCTAATCGAGGTTTTCCATAAGCCTCCAGGCAAATGTGGAATCGGTTAAGTCTGTAATTAAGGAGTGGCACACCTACACAATACTCGTGACGCAATCTGTGTATTGTAACAATCCATCTAGTTGCCTAAATAAATAAATTAATAATTATTAATTAAACTGTTTATTTAAGTCACTAAATCTTAACAATATTTGGTCTTACCATTAGATTTCATTTATTATTTCCTCTTCTCTATTGACATCACTTTTATTTTTCTATTGCCTTTATAATACTCAAAAATCATTTATAAAAAATAAATAAATAAAATCTATTCTTAAGTTGCCTATATCCATTTTCAAACAATAGTCATCATTTTTTCTTTTTTTTTTATCTTTCTGAACCACCATTAGGGTATTTCTTTAGAGGATGAGATAAAATGGCAACTTTGTAGAGGTGAAAATGCCATGTCTGACAAGGATTCGCACCGAGGCCGGCGTCATCATTATACTTAGCTACCAGATAATAGATTCAAATTAAAAAATAAGTATATATAAATTACATGTAAAAAATTTTCACATGTATGAAAACTGCCATTTTTGATCGGGATTCGAACCCGGTACTCCTGGATGTGAGGGGCCGAGACGCTACCACTCTACCCCGGATATCGGCAAATATTGTTGTAAGCATTATCCTTGTTCTATTAAGTCTTTACTATTTTTTCATTTTTCATTATTAATATTTGTTGTATTTTTATTTAAAGTTTTGTGTTTTCTGTACATATTTATTTTTACAAATTCGTCATTATGTACTGACGTTGATTGTTTAACAATAGAAATGCGTATGTTGTTTTATTTTTAATAGGTTTTTGAACATTTTCTCTTTTCAGTTTTATTTAAATAATTGTTTAACGTAACTACTTTTCTGTGTTTTGAAAAGTAGACTGTGCGCATTTTCTTCTGTTGTACATATATTTTATATGTTTTTAATGTTAGCTAAAGAATATACATAGTCGATCGAATGCTCATGAGTATATTGAGTTACTATATATATATATATATATATATATATATATGTGTGTGTGTGTGTGTGTGTGTGTGTGTGTGTGTGTGTGTGTGTGTGTGTGTGTGTGTGTGATCGAGAGAGAGAGAGAGAGCGAGCGAGAGAGAGTGAGAGAGCGTGTAAGTGTGTGAGTGAAGGGAATGGAAAAATATCCTTTATATATAAAATAATAATAAATGTACTATTACGTTTTATTTTGAATTTAATTGTTGTATTCGGTTAACTTATTGAATACATGTACAAGCAGGTTCGAGGTCGTTATAATAAAATATTATTAATTCATACGCTGTTGTGCAATTGTAAGTTAAAACATGTACCTACTTGTATATTTATAAATTTTACCTATCTGACAGCACTTCACTAATTAGCTGAAGTTTTTTATTTTTTATTTTTTTTTGTGTTGAAGAATTAAATGAATGATACTCTTCTAGTAAGTAATGCATGAGCTTTTTTAAAACTTTTTTTATAGAGTCTGTAACTGCTGCCAGGCTAGCGACCCTAATGGTCTTGGAATTTGTGGTTAAAGGGGTCGTTTGTCCGCCTTTCCCATTAAAATATAAATTATACATAAAGAAATCAACCATGCAGAATACTGTGGAAAAAATTTTTTTCCTTTCTTTTTTTTTTTTTTATTTACACTGGATGAAGTAAGTGTTACGTTTTGTATATGAAATTATTGTATTCTTTTGCTTAATCTTCATTTTTCATTTTATTAAAAATTTATTTTCCAAGATTGTGAAAGTTCCTTTTCAGTGAATATTAGAATTATTAAAACGTATTATCACAAATCGCTTATTTTGTATGTGTATGCGAATATGAAGTCATTTTTATTAAATTACGTGCGTAATAATTATGATTTCCTATAATAGAAATAATTGACCCTGGTTTGTATACGGCTTTGTGTGCTGTGGTTTGCACGTGTTCAGCGCGTTAATGACGATAATATTGTAAGCTAGTTATCTTACAAGATATCTAAAACTGGCATGCGAAACATCGTAATCAGTGTACTCAAGATGTCATATGAGTATAGCACCGTGAAAGGTCTATTTACCACTTAGCTGAAATACAGTATTGATTTAATTATTGAAGGCTTTTATTCAAACGGTCATCGAAGCCGCGGTTGGTATATTGTAGGCAGCCATTATGACTGTCTACAGTAATATTAAACAGCCACTGAAGGCTGTATTCTTATTTGTATTATTATCTTGAGACTGAATAATTTATCTTCTAATGAATTTTACCGCTTCATAATAGCTATTTTGACGAATCTAAATAAATAAAATATGAACAGGTGTTATTTATCTCATTGTATAATATTCCTTCATTGTTTTAGGTTGTAATTATCCCTGTCCTGCTCTCAGTATTGGCCGTTCTACTGAAAAAAAAGAAAAGCAGTGCCCGTAGAAAACATTCTTCCAACAGGACCGTATTTCCAGTTACTTAAACTTAACTCGATATTTCAATGAGGCATTAGACTTTTAAAACACAGAAAAGATATAAAGATTTTGTCCAAAGTTAATATATATTCTGGGATTTTTTTAGGAAATGAAATTACAATGGAACCCGCGAATAATGAGATCGCTCTTTACGAGAACTTGGTTGTAAGGAGCAAAATTTCAAAATTTGTTTTGTTTTTTATTTCATTGATGTTAAAAATTAACATTTGTTTTTTAAATTAAGTTGCTTTTAGCGAGGTATCAACGAATCATAAACTTGGTTATTACGAGCATTTCCATTTTTTTAAATACTGTAAGACTAAAAAATTAAATAACAACAAAATAATCTCAACGTAAGGAAAATTCAGTTTCTTCATTTACGAAATATACATTTATACATTTATCTTAGGCTTGTTCAGGTCAGGTCTGAAGCTGAACAAAAGGTTTGTAACAGGACGTTGCACTGTACGTACAGTACAAATTAAAATGTAATACTACAAAGGCTGGTAGTTATTTTAATTACTAGGGTTTTTCTGTTTAAAAAATTCCAGGGATGACTGGGGCCAAACAGGTCAAAACCGCCCAAACAGGTTCATCAAACTCTATAGTACATTTCAAACGATTTAAGTGAAAGTCTGAAGAGGAGCGTGGTTAAAGATAAATTTTACTTGTCCTACATCCATTGGTTAATTCAGTATCATAATTTTCAGTTTAAAATTATAGTAGTATACCGTAGAATCAGTTGAACAAACTGTATTGCGTTAAAGTGATCGATCGGATACCCAGTAACCAAATACAGTACAGTAATGCTGCAGTCGCGTCAGTGAATGCGTTTTCATTTTAGTGTTTCTTGCTAAAAAATGTGGCACTCCATATTTCGACGTAAGATTATCATGATGAAGACAATATACCACTCTCAGAATGGATTCAAACTCTTTACTCGACAAAAAATCTTATTTGTTAGTCTATAATACAAAACACATTGATATTTTTTTTTTAAAACAGCATCTTCTTACGTATGCTATGTAAACTTTACGGTTATGAGGTGGCAACGTGGAAGTATCGAGCACTCGGCTGTATCGACTATATTTGATCGGTCCCTTGAATCTCCTTATAACCATGGTTTGCTGTGTATACGTCACGTGATAAATTGTTAAAATGCTCAAGTTTAATTTTAAGAGATGAAATTGTTATCATTAAAATTAATTGCTGAACAATAAATTA
The DNA here is from genome assembly GCF_047948215.1 of Lycorma delicatula. Lineage (NCBI taxonomy): Eukaryota > Metazoa > Arthropoda > Insecta > Hemiptera > Fulgoridae > Lycorma > Lycorma delicatula. Next base: position 189,222,277 of record NC_134457.1, on the reverse strand, counting down.
GAATAAGTGTCGTTTTAAGCCTTCCAAATTAGACGACTTATTTGATCTAATTTTAATTGATAATGCAATTAAATGGTGGTACTCTGAGCGACCTTCCGTTCACGTTAATTCGAAACATTCGTCCAGTTTGGGTCGTTGTTCAGCCGACTGATCAAGCGTTATAGAATTTTTCATTGATCGAGTGTCGATAAAATTTTAACATTAAGCTATTTGTTTATTTCTTGGTTAAACATATAATTTCCCTTATTAGTTTTAAAATTCTGCTGTCAATTTAAGTTTCATTTAATAAAATGAAGTGTATTATTATGAAGTGTATTAAAATAATACGAGGCTTGGCTGATTAACTTTGCACACTAACGTGTTACCCGCAGACAAAATGGACTATCTTGTTGGGCGTGGCAGCACATGATAGCTAAAATTGCCCTGTACAAACTTGCGATAGTGCGTTGAAACCCGTTTACCGGTCTGTTTTCAATAATAGTTAAAATGGAGTCGAGTATGACCAATATGTCAAAAACAGCGCGCAGTGATCGAATTTTTAACAGCAGAAAATGTGAATCCTACGAATATACCGTTCAGAGGAGTACTGTGAATAGACGGGCGTTGAAATTTCGTGAATGTGAAGCTGGTAAAGTGACAATTGAGAACGTACCTCGTAGCGGAAGACCAGTTTCTGTGACTAACGAGAAACATCGAAAGGAGGTGGACGATTTGCTTCAAAGTGACCGACGAATCACCCAGGAACTCATAGCTATAAAGTTAGGCTTATATAAAGAACGAGTAGGCCATATTATCGAGCAACTGGCTTACCGTAAAATCTGTGCACGATGGATACCGCGCACGCCACTATAGAGGCTTTCCGCAAGCTGAAGTTTGAGCCTATTCCGCATCCGCCATACTCGCCGGATTTGGCTCCTGACCCCGTAGGGGAAGACGCCATCCCCTTCGTTCCGAGCCCTTACGGGCTTTACCGGAGGTCATCTTCGAAACCTCGGCTTTTGACATATACCAGTCTGCCTCGGCCAGGATGCCACGAGTGACATTCCCATCGGTGTACTACTATTACCGATGGTAATAGTAGTACAGTACAGTACAGTAGTAGATTACCTTAATTGTTATTAAGACTGAAAAGTCCTAACTAAACAAAGGAATTGAACTACCTACCCGTAGAATGCGACTTCCACTTCTTCCCTCATCTCAATAGGGATCTCAAAGGTAATCATTACGCCACCACCGACGATGAGGTGAAGGAAGCTCTGGCTACTTGGGTTCGAGAAAGACAGCCAGGAATTTTCAGTGACGGAATGCAAAAACTTGTCACACGCTGGGAAGTGTATCAGTGTAAACGGGGATTATATTGAAAAATAAATACTACATTTTGTAGCTAAGGTATTGAACTTTTATTCGTTTTTTTATTTCATTCCAATAATTTTTCACTACCCTGCTGTGTACATATGTGCAAAATTTATCAGCTGAGCCTCGTAAGTTTGTCAAAGAGATTATTTTGTAGTGAAATGAAAAAAAAAAATTATATCTTTTTCTAGTGTCACTTTTTCTGTTGCATTTACGATTAATAAATGTACATTAACAATTAATAAATAGTCAGTACAAAAAATGAAAAATAATTTATTCCTCTAAAAAAATCTGATCCTGAAGAATTGTTGAATAAAAGGATAAGTCGCTCTAAATTATGTCAACTTTATTTAATGGGGGTTGTACTTGTGAGTATTTAATGGGGGTTGTACTTCTGTTCGCAGAACATCTTCCCCTTCATTAAACTAATTTCATTTAGAAAAGGCAGTCGGTTGTAATTACGTAACAAAAATTTGCATATGTCAATATGAGTCCCCTGACTCAGTTTGTAGTGATCTAGTTTGTGGATTAGATTCTCTGTACAGAATTTCCATATCTCCCTCGGTTCACCGCAGTGAAAAAATACTTCTGTGAGTATAGATATCTCAAGCAGGAAAAAAAATTTAGAAGTTTTACATCAGAAATTTATATGCAACTTACATAATATTAATGTAAAATACGGAGTGCTGTATGATGTTAACTTCACTACATATAATGTAACGTAGTTATAATATATTTTACCGTATAGTAGGTCTATGTATATTTATGTTGTTACCAACGAGTGAACATTAGCAGTTATTTTAACGAATGAGTAACCACAAAAACTTAGTTCAAAGAAGCAGCCTTTAAAGAAGAGATTAGACGTCGTGACACCCCATTGGGATTAATTTCGAGGTTAATTACGAAAGGTTTGCGGTTACTTCTATATCAATACATGTATACTGAAAAAATTACAATTATTTATTCACACAAATAATAAGTGGACGTTTGGTGTAAATATCATAGCGTTTAATATTAAAATTACATATTGGAAATGATTGGTAAAACGAATAAAATAACCGTATCGTATATTGTAATACGTAGCGTATGTGTTATATGGTGGATATGTATTTGAATTTAATGTTACGTTGTATCATAAAGTTTTCATTAGAAAGTGTATTTGTTGTTAAGATGTAGGTAATGTATCTATTTCCTCATACAATAAACGAACGACCTCCCACATAGAACTATGACATATCTAATAATTAAACTCTTTCTTGTTATTTATTAAATATAAATCTGAATGTCTAACTGAAATAATAGCGGATGATAAAATGAATGTTTTATTAACAGTAATAATTTCAATTACAATTTTAATTCGTGTTTATTTTTGTAATATTAAGGTGTGTCCACACTTGGATCGGTTTGTATTTCCCGTCGAAAGTCTAATAGTAATACGTGGAGGTTGGTAAATGGTAGAAATTAAAGTGTGAACGCAAGTATTTTGATGAATATTGCATAAAAAAATCAAGAAAGTTAAAACTACTACTAGTCGATTAATAATTCTAGATTTAAGTTTAATTCAGTTTAGATTTTGTTAAGATTTTTATTTACCGATTCCTGTAAAATTTCGCAAATAAAAATAGTTTTTTTATTGAATTAATATTATTAATTTAATATTATTATTTTTGTTCATCAGGCTAATACTTCGTTTTTTTTTTTTGTGCAATAAATCCTTTTATACAGTGTTGATACTTATATATAAGCACATGAATCTTTATTATATCTCTTTAGAGATGATTTACGGGTTGATGATATGGCCCGCATCATTACAGATAAATGGGTCGGTCGGTAATATAGTATATGGTTTGTATCCGTGTGATTTGTACAGATTGACGTGGAGAAAGAAATACAAATACATTATACAGTTACACGTGAAAAACTAGGTTTTCATATTTTTTTTTCTTTTTAATGAATTTATTTTAAATCTTGAGTGGAAAAGAATCAATTAATAGCCTAACTAATCATAATTTTATTTTTTTTTAAATTCCTTCAAATAGATTAACTTTTTGTATTTTTTTTCTCTTTAGACTGTACAGTTGCGGTATGTAAAAAAATATTTTAAGGAGTTTTCTTTCCTTATTTTAATTTCTAAGTGTTCTGGATAAAACCAGAAACATATTCAGATGTTAAGTATGATGCTATTCAAACGTAAAATTGTTACAGGAAATTCTCTTAACTACGTTAACTGCTTATTTGTTTGACTCATGCTGCTTGCATAAGAACCGTACTGTTTTTATGTATATGATATCAGTATTAGAAACCCATTTTTATAAATAATATATATATATATATATATATATATATATATATACAGTGAAGTTATCATTTTTGTCCACTTACCAGATAAATACATGGATCACAGAATAAAGAGAAGACTATCGAATAAAAATTAAAGAGAGTTGTAGAGGGACAAACCAGACATCCAACGAGTGAATATCCATTCGCTCTGGATGCCTTTATTTTTATACAAGATGATGCAAAATATAGCTGACCATTGAATTTGCGATGATCAGTTTGTGTGTACGTACAATAATTTTTTTTGTTCCAAATTTTCTAATTATAATACATCATTATAACAAATATGAGTTGCATAAACTTGCTTACTAAAAACATACTTTCTTTTTCCTGTTTAGCCTCCGTTAATTACCGTTCATATAATACTTCAGAGGATGAATGAGGATGATATATATGTATGAGTGTAAATGTAGTGTAGTCTTGTACAGTCTCAGTTCGACCATTCCTGAGATGTGTGGTTAATTGAAACTCAATCACCAAAGAACACCGGTACCAAAAACGTACTGGCTAACATAAAATTATTAAAATACATTTTTAACAAAAAGTTTATTCTATCTATAATAATATTAAACAAGTATGATATTACTATATTTTATACCAAATTGTTGTTAACGTAACTAATCAAGTTTAAATTTTTATAAATTTAAAAAAATAATTTGAATATGTTTAAGCCACTTGATAAGAATCTGAGGACTTTTAAAAAGGAAGAATATCTAATAATAATTCAAAACTTGAAACGATATAAACTTCAACTGGTATGATTTTTTTTTTTTATAAACAGTACAAATTTCATACATATTGTTGATTAAAGCAAATTGATTAAAAAATAATATTACGAAGATCTTTATATGTTACATTATATGTTATACATATATTATACATATATGATTATACATTATATATACATTATTATACATTATATATTATACATATGTTATACATTATATGTTATATGTTACATTAATGTGATCCATTATCATCGAAAAAACTAACATTTCATTAAAATTTATGAAATATTTCGTGTGATTTAATATCGAATTTCAGTAACCTATACTCTTTTGCTTTTTGTCCAATGGAAATTCTCTTAAAGAGAATTCAGTGATTTTTGGGAGAAGTTAATTGAACTTTAAATCTTTTAGTCAGACTTCTACTGGTGAGAGGGTTAAAATTGTCGTTTACATGAATTACATTAAATAAATTTAAAATAGGTTGAACACCGAATCGGCATGTAGGATAATGCTTGAAAATTAAATTTTTAGAAGTTTATTTAATAATTGTTAAAAATTTCTACTAACGAATTAAAAATTGTAAAATTATATGTTTATTTTACGTAATACCACAGAGTAACATCACAGTGACATAATGTCAACAGTACTCAACAGAGAAGCGAAGACATCTGTTAGCAGTCTGGCGTGTAAGTGTAAATTTAGCGGTAAATGCGTAGTCTTGCACATACACAGGCCGACCACTACCGAGACATATGTTTAATTGAAACCCAACCACCAAAGAAAACCGGTATCCAAAGTCTAGCATTCGAATCGATATAAAGCAACTGTCTTTTCAAGGATTTGAACTTTAGAACTCTCGACTTTGGAAATCAACTGAATTTGCGATTACAAGTTTAACCACTAGATTAATCCGGTGGGTTATTGTACAAATTTATTTTTTTTAGATGATACAAAGTACAAATTTAATATTTTATCCTTTTTGCTCGGTTTTTTCTATTTTTTATTAAGTGATTTATTATAATCATCAACGTCTTCTTCATTGACGAATTAATCATCCTGTAACCTTGATAGGAAGTATCTCAAATCATCAAAGGACAGCAGAATTGTATTTAAACACTGTATTGCGGATACAAGTAATTCACTACGCGCTAAGCTTAAATCAGTGAAGAAATATGTGCTTTTCATATTAAGAATCATTACATGATCTGTTAAGGAAACCGTTATTGATTATTATTAGTATTTTTAATGTTTGTGGAGGAAATTAAATATCACTTACTAGATTTATTTCCGAAATGAATAATCAAACGTACAAGTATTTATGGTAAATAAATAATATCATTTTTATTTTAATGGAGGAAATTATTATTATTATATTTATTGTTTTGATCAGTTATTAAACAACATATTGTCTTGTTACTTTATCCACTTTAAAATTTTTATAACTTTCACTCCCGTTATTATTGTTGTTATTACTATCAATATTTTATTCCATTTGCTAGTTTATGTAACGTGCAGTAATATAACCTAATATAACATAATGTAGTGATCTCCACTTATAATCATAACCTGAGTTCATTGTATACCCCGTTTGGAAAATAATTGGAAATAAAATATGAATGTGTGCAGCTGATAGTATGAATCGTTCTGTTCTGCACGATTTTGTGTAATAGCTGTTGTTATACGTTATGTTCCTTTTTTGATAGACATTTGTTTTACTCGGTAACTATGTCGAGAATATATTATTTACTCGCTTCCTTTTTTTTTTTTTGGTATAATTTTTTTCTTCTAGATTATATGTATTTAAAAAAAAAAAATAAAAAAAAAGTTAGTTAATACATTATTTTTATTAATTGATATGAAACAGGATGACATTAAAGATTGCGAGGAAGTTTGGGTTCATATAATTAAATAATTAGGTATTTCATATAATAATTCATATAATAATTAGTATATAATATATATTAGTATATAATAATTAGGGTTCATATAATAATTAGGTATTAGCTGTTTCTTACTTACTTTATTAATTACCTTGTCAAAATATTGTAACAAGAATGGAATAAGGGATCCGAGTAACGAATTCCTATCAATTAAGAAGAAAGTAGTGGAAAATATAATAATGGGAGGAATCCAGAAAGGGGCTAAAAGAAACCCTTTTAGTAAACGTAACAGGTCAATTTAACAAACGTCTTTGTAGTACTATCCAATAAAACACCTAAAGAGATGTTGTTCCGTGAGAATAGTTAACGAACCAGGGTAGGAATGCATGGGAATCAAAGGGCTCGGTCGGTCGTTCTCACGCTCAACTGGGGTCTGGTCTTGCAGGTACGGAAGATAGGAGTATAAATATTCCGGGGAAGACCAGTTGAAGTCAGTCTAAGCGAGACGTTATGATGTCAGTCTGCCAGGGGTGTCTGCAACCCACCGGGTTGGTCTAGTGGTGAACGCGTCTTCCCAAATCAGCTGATTTGGAAGTCAAGAGTTCCAGCGTTCAAGTCCTAGTAAAGCCAGTTATTTTTACCTGGATTTGAATACTAGATCGTGGATACCGGTGTTCTTTGGTGGTTGGGTTTCAATTAACCACACATCTCAGGAATGGTCGAACTGAGAATGTACAAGACTACACTTCATTTACACTCATACATATCATCCTCAAGTATTATCTAAACGGTAGTTACCGGAGACTAAACAGGAAAAAGAAAGGAAAAGGGGTGTCTGCAAGTGAGTGCTACGATAGAAGAGTTATACGAGTATGAAGCGAGAGTAGTCCGCGAGGTCAGTGAAGGAGCGAATTTCTAGTTAATTAAGTCGACGCGATTAAGGTGAGGTCACCAGTAATTCTAGTACACGAAAACAAGAAATGGTTCGGCGAGTTACTGTTAACAGATAACGTACTAAATTTCATTCATTAACTATTAGGGTAGTTTTATTTGTGAACAGCAAAGGTATTTGCAGTCAAAGAACCTTATACTTGTTTTATCTATTGTACGATTGTAGCATGACTATGGTCATGGTAATGTCTTTTGTCAATGGGAATGAATTCTGCTTTTCCATTCTATTTAACTACCCGTTAGTAAATCCTGACGATTACTTGAAATTCTGTTTTGTATGTAATCACCGTCTGTTATTGATTATTATAACAATGATTATTTGTTATATATTGACGTTTATTATTATTACTACTGTTGTCATTATTGTTATTATTGATTTGTCTTGTTTTATTTATGTTCTTAAACCAATAAATTGTAATTATATAAACATTTTCAATTGTCAATCTCTCAATATCCTGATCGAGCCGCGAACTCGCGATAATATTTAAAATAATTTTTATATTATTAATATTTAAACATTTGATACTGGTTTTCTGGTTACTTAACATTACCGGTAATTTATAATAGCTCAGTCCGTTCCTAACATGGGGGATCAGTCGACGAAGGGAAGCTGGACCCATAGAATAACCCCGGACCTTCAGAGAATGCTGACTCGTAAATACGGGGAACTAAGGTACGAGCTAACTCGGTTCCTTATTTGTCACGGGCTTAAAATTAAATGTTTGTATGCAATCAGTTACTGCCACATAAGTTGGCATGCCCGAGAGATTTATGCGTGCTTATCCTAGACGTAGAGAATATCAGTGGACTAGACCGAGCGATCGTGCTACGTGGTGTTCACAATGCTGGTTAAGATTATCCAGACAAAGATGGCGCAAGAAGTGCAGGACTGAGGTAATCTTCCTGAATCTCGCTTGGGGCTTTAGAGGTCTTGCCCTATGATGGAGGTAACAAAAAAAGAAATCGAAAAAATCTGACGCTAGACGTTTTTTCTTACTACGCCATGTTTTTGACTTTTACTTTTACTAAAATTTCCTAATTCTTTACCCCGAGTTTTTAATAATAATAACATATATTTTCCATATCAATTATTACATAAATTTTCATTTACTTCTATTATAAATTATAGTATATGGAAAGTATACTATAGTAATATATTTTCTTTAATGACATTATTTAATTTACTACAATAATTCAGTTCCATATTACAAATTAACGAATTTTTTTTAAGAATGACTGATTAAAAAATATAAAGACCTACAATTGATTAACTAACAAATATTAACAATTAAGATTATTTGCGGTGAAATGGTTGGCGGTATTTGTCATCTGCTCGGTTTTTTACGCATTAATCTTATTTAAAGAGCATAATATCGAAATAGTTAAAATAAAATATACGTAAAAAAAAGATAAATAATAAAAAAAAATCTTGGAATTAATAATTCACATTGCCCTATTCTAAAAATTAAATTCATTCCTCAACTATAAGATAAGGAATATTTGTCTTAAATATTTATAGTTAAATCTATTTCAATTTTTACGGTTAAATATTTGACTTATTTCTTCATTTAATATTATCAATCAAAATATACATAAAATGCGTGATATCAAGCATTTATATTGATATCAAAATATCAATAAAATATCTTCCCCTAGTAGGGGAAAATTTTGTGCAAGGCACAAAATCGTGTTTTGTTTCCGAAGGCTTAAGATATCAGTCCTCGATTCGTTGTGAATATTAAATTCATGAAAATGGATTTGTTTATATCTTTAATGTATGATCTACGTCCTTATTTTAAATCTACTTAAAATATAATTGATGAAACTAATTCCTGCCTGTTCTTTTTACGTATACCTGTTTAGATTTATCTTTTAGATTCTCGAGTAATGTAGCACGGTAAGGTAACCAAAGATTATATTATTAGTCTTTGCATTAAAATAAATTTCCATTCTGAATTTTCACTCTGTGTTAACCACACTCGATCCATTCAGTTTTTTTCAGTGATTAAGTCAGCAAAATATTTTTCTAATTTATATTAACTGGATTGTGTATAGCCCTTTAACCAAATTATGATGTGTTCGCGGCTCGATCAGGTTATTGAGAGATTGACAATTGAAAATGTTTATATAATTACAATTTATTAGTGTAATAACATAAATAAACAAGACAAATCGATAATAACAATAATGACAACAGTAATAATAATAAGCATCAATATTAAATAAATAATATTATAGTAATCACAACCACATCAATAATGACAGCAGACAGTGATTACATACAAAACAGTTTAAAGTAATCGTCAGGATCTATTCACACGTAGTTAAATATTAAAAAGCAGAATTCAGTCCCGTTGACAAAAGACATTAGCATGACCGCTAGTCTTAACACTTTTAACCGCTAGTCTTGTATTAACAACAATAGTACAGTAGATAAGACATGTATAAAGTTCTTTTACTGCAAATATCTTTGCTATTCACAAATAAAACTACCTAACAGTTTGTGAGTGAGATTTAATACATTGTTTCTTAAACTACTTGGGGGGAATAACAGTTACGTACGCCCCATGAGGGGCAGTGTCGGATTCGACATAGGTTCCGCAAGGTGTTAATTGAAGTGCGTATGTGTTCCTGCTATCTACCGACTAAACCTAAACCATCCCATCAACTGCCCCACCCCCGTCCGGGGCCAGACCGGCATTGAAGCATTATCACGGCCCCGGCGGGAGCCTTCGGACTCAGGGGATTCAGAGTCCCCGAGCATCATCACCGTCGCCGATCCATGTAAGCGCGGACCAGCGGACAGCTCAGCAAAGAGCTGTCCTTCATCCTTTCATCATCCGGTCGTGCTCTTCTGCCTCTCTCAGAGGACTTTTCACAGAAACTATCATTCCGCTGGCGGCACTATAAAAATCCTACCTATATGCTTACTTTCTTTTAAATAGATTTTCACACATAATTTTTTCATAATTCTAAAAGTCCCGATTTTGTATTCTGTAACTCTGTAGAACTGGAAAATTAAAGGATTACTTGATTCAAAACTAATAAACTTACCACTTTTCGCATAAAAAATTTATATATACGAATATATATGTATGTATAAATACTAGCATCTCCGCCACAGCTTCGCCCGCGCTATATGGCTACTTGTGTATTTCGTCGCGGATAGTTTTTTACTTTATGTTTTTTAGTCAAGTAAGGTGCAGCCAGCTGCGTCGCAATACAATAATAGTGGCAGTGGCTGTGTTGGTTGTACCGCCGTGCGATACACCGTTATCCCTTTAAAAAATCGAAATAAAAAAACCCGAAAATTGTTTAGATATTTATCTGAAGAGTATTTTCAAGTACAATTCTAGTTAATATCTCGTTTAGTATAGTCGGAAATGGAGAAAATTTGCAGTCATTGTTTAAATCTTTTTATCTTTCTTCATCCCGTTCAAGGGAAAATTTCGAAATATCTGGTTTTTAGATAATTTAAAAAAAAATGGTTTTTAGATATTCACATGAAGATTACACAAATCAATAATCAAGTTGATGCCTTCATTTGTTTTCGAGAAATTTAAACAGTAACCGGTTTTCAAAAATACATTTTAACCCTTTACTCGGAATCTCAAAAACCTAGAAATTAGTTTTAGTTGTTGATGCTATCATTTGTTACCGATAAATTAAAAAAAAAAAAAAAAAAAAAAAATACTAAATTTCATTGTTACTTAATTTTAACCATTTAAACTTGAATTTGAAAAAATCCTTTCTTAGTGTGCTTCGGAGTTTCGAAAATTCATTAACAAAAAACTATATCACTCATAAGAATAAAACAAGTACTCTTCTCTTCAAATAGTTTTTTTCCACATATACTAGGCAGTTAGTGAACCATTTGCTCGCTAGGCGTCAACAGTAGAGAAAATGGCTGCCACGGGAAGCGAGAAGTCATTTTGCGTGTTAGAATTTCACTTGTCAAAGTCAATAATTCCTGTGGAACGTGCAACGGTTGAAATTTCATAAGGATCCACCAAGTGACAATTCAATCCGTGCATGGTATAAACAATTGAGTGAAACTGGTTGCTTATGCAAGCGAAAATCTGGTCGTTCATTAACCTCAGAAGTCAATGTCGAACGTGTGCGTGCAAGTTTCACTCGCAGCCCGTCAAAATCGACTGCGGCTACAGGCAGAGTATTAGGAATTCCGAATTCTCCGTAAACGTGGAGAATTCTCCGTAAACGTTTATTATGCAAACCGTACCGTCTTCAATTAATCCAGCGTCTTTCTGATAGAAATGAAACACGTAGGCTCGATTTTTGTTTACAGTTACAGGAAAAGATGTTGTTAGATGATGGTTCTCTAAACAAGACAATTTTCAGCGATGAAGCTACTTTCCATATTAGCGGCAAAGTAAACCGTCATAACGTGCGAGTTTGGGGAACTGAAAACCCATACGCTTATGTGGAACACATTCGGGATTCTCCGAAAGTAAACGTTTTTTGTGCGATCTCTCGTGAGGCAGTGAATGGGCCGTTCTTTTTTATGGAAACGACAGTAATTGGCATGATATACCTGGATATGTTAATTGTGACTTATGCCTCAGCTACTCAAGGACTTCATTTTCCAGCAAGATGGTTGTCCTGCCCATTTTCATAACGACGTTCGACAGTACCTTAACACAACATTACCTCGGTGCTGGATAGGACGAATGTCTGAAGAAGACCAACACATTATGCTGTGGCCACCAAGATCACCAGACCTCACGCCATGTGATTTCTTTCTCTGGGGGTTACGTGAAAGATAACGTGTTTATCTCACCAATGCCGCACGATATCTCTGAGCTAAAGGATCGTATAATCAATGCAATCAACTCTATCGAAAATGACATGTTAGAACGAGTTTGGCAAGAGCTAGACTTTCGTGTTGATGTGTCCCGTGTCACCAAAAGAGCACATATTGAACATTTATAGATTTTAACAAAAACTGTTTGAGTCCCTGCATCACCTCGTACAACTTTCATTTAGGTAAGTGAAATTCTTTTTTTGTACTGAATTTTTGTAACTTCTAAGAACATTATGAAACGCCCTGTATAGTGAGAAGAACGTGCATACAGATTTTCATCAATTTATCTTCAGTAGTTTTTGCTGAACGTTGAATATGAATCATTCACGACATGACGTTTTATATACATAATTATTGATTGGAACGTGTTATTACTGGGTAATAACACGTTATTACCCAGAGGAAGAACGTCCTCATATAAAGCAGTAAGCGATTATATTATTTTACACAAAACATTAACAAAAATCTAAAAAAATTCGGCGAGATGTCCAACTATGAATTTTATGTAAAAATTGAAATTTTTTTGTAAGTATTCGTTAAGAATATTGTTGAACAATTTCGATTTGGAGGGGGCTTAGATCCATTTACTTCGTTAGATGTCGTTTTTAAGAGTATTTATCCATAATTCTTTAAGTATTGTTGTCTATAGGTAAAATTTCTGTTCTTTTTTTTGTTGAAAAAGTAAATTGATTTTTTAGCTGAAAATTAATAAAAAAAAATATAAGGATATATACGTACGTGTTCTAAGCGTGAATTTTACAATTCTTTCTCAAACGACGAATCTAAGGCTACATTTATGGTTTGTGAGGAAGTGGAAAAGACGAATAAACTTCTTTATTTCCTTTTGGATGAATTTTTTCAGTAAAATCCGTCGAAAAAATCATTTGATCAGTGATTTTTCTTTTAATATTTTGTTTATTATCTCAAGGGTTTTAATTTATTAAGAGGCACCAAAAAGGAGCATTTGCAGTTAATTTTAATAAAAAAATTGTTCAAAGTAATTGATATTCATTTAGTTTTAATGACCGGTCAAATATTGTTTAATTACGGAGAAAATTAATTTTTCTAATTCACTAAATTTGTTTTTATTCATTTTGTTGAATTAACAGTACTAAATAAAAGCCGTAATAATATATTAACCATTCATGATAGTGTCCGTGACAAACATAACATGTTTACTTTATTCCCGATTTGCTCAAATGCATAGTACGGTAAATAAATTAATAAGTTAATAAAAATGAAGAACCTGTAGTAGCTTATTTTATAATAAATGTTCTTCTTGGTGTCAAGATGCCATTTATAATAGCAAATTGTAAAAAATATGGTATTCAAATTAATGATCTGCTAAGACCGGCTTGATGTACTTGTGCAGTTGTTTACATTTATTTTTACGGATCTGATGTAAATAATATTTTTTCTCGATTAAATTTTTGATTATATGATTTTTAATATTTTATCATAATTTATCGTAGTAAAATTATGTCCGATCCGTTTTCGAAATTCTTTTGTAAGAATTATTAGTGTCTAAATACTAGAATTTATTTAAAAAAAAAAAATGTTATTCGTATCTAAAATGTAAGTAATCTATGCCAGTAATCCAACAAATATTAGCCTACTATTATTATTATTTATAATTACAGATAATAGATAATATCAAGTACCCCCGTTATTCTTTTTTATGCTTGTGGTGGGAATATGATATTTAGTTTTTGTAGTTTTCGAAAAATTTAAGCCGTAAAAAATTTCTTTCATATAGAGAATGTAAACATAATTTTTAGTAAATAATTTTATTATATATTAACATATAGTTTATTACTGATTACTCAAAGCAAAAGTATTATATTTTGGAAGTACAAAATTTTTAAATATAGTAATTAACAGTGGATTTAAGAAATTTAAAAACTGTCGGCCAAATATTAATATTAAATTTAGGAAAAAGAGTTCAATAAAACTCTGGTCTTATATTATACTTCAAATATTGTGAAAACTCTCACTAAGTAATATACAATAATTTAAACGCTATCTAATCGAATGTACCGACGAACCTGAATTATGCTTAACTATAATAGTTGATGAATTTTCTAATATTGTTATTAAAATGGTTGCCTTTTATCACTATACTTCTTGCTAGTTCGTCTCGCGTCGTCCGACGTTATATATATATATAGCTGTGAGGAAATACTTTTCAGTAGACCCCAGAGTCAATATAGAATATAGAAGGCCCTTAGAATACAAAAGCGGAGCGCGCCTTGTTTTATAGGAAAAAATATTTGGTTTGGACACCACATTACTTGCTTGTAGCCTATTAAATTACATACACACATTTTTTTACAACGAAAAGTACATAACATTTTATTTTTTCATTAATTAATTCTGATATTTTTTTTGTTATTATTGAGTTACTATTGATCGTAAATTTTTTTACAGTCAGAGGTTTATTAATGTATCAATATATTTAAATTAAAAAAAAAAAACAGGTTTAAAAAAGGAGGGTAAAGTTTGATTTGAACCGATGTGCCTTCCCCTTGTAAGATTGAAATATTTCATTAATTAAAATTTTATTTGGCTATAACTCCGGAAAAAATGAAAATAAGTACAACTTATGTTATATCGTTGAAAAGCTCTCAATGAGGGGTTATTATTGCAGTTAAAAAAATTCTAAAATCCAAAGAAAAATTTGGATTTTGGGCTTTTTTTGTACAGTTTTGGTTCAGTCGATTGCAATCAAAAGGGAAGGTGCACAACTAGATCTAACAACAGTCCTAAATCCAAAATTTCAACATCCTACGGCTAATCATGTTCGCGATCACAATACTTCCTTTTCTTCGTACAAGAAAGGAAAAAGTTACTATGATTTATTTTTTATGTATCTCGCATAACTCAAAAACTATTAGCCGTAGGATGTTGAAATTTTGGATTTAGAACTGGTGTAGCAACTAGTTGTGCGCTTTCCCTTTTGATTACAATCGAGTGGGCCAAAAATATCCAAAAAAGCCCGAAATCCAAAAAAATTGGATTATTGACTTTTTCTTAACAACAGAAATAAGCCCTCATTAAGTGAGAGCTTTTCAACGATATGTCATAATTTTTACTTATTTTCATTGGTTCCAGAGTTAAAGCCAAATTAAATTTTATTCAACGAAATATTTTTATCTTACAAGGGGAAAGCACATCCGACCTCATATACATATATCTTTTTTAACTTTTAATTTTTTATTTTTTATTTAAATAATTTGATTTATTAATAATTATTAACCTCCGATTGTAAAAAAAAATGTTTACCGAGAAATAATAATTCAATAATAACAATAAAAAAAATAAAAAAATCTGAAGTTATTAATTAAATAAAATTATATATTCTTTTCATTTTATTCAAAATTTTTTACAGTGGTTAATAATTATTAATAAATCAATATATTCAAATTAAAAAAAAAAAAAAAACATAAGTTATAGAAGAATATATGCATATGAAGTCGGATTCGAACCGATGTTTCCATGGTTATAGATCTGACATGTTCTCATTTACACCACGTAACTACTTTAGCGACGTGGAACAAAATTAATATATAACTAATATAAAATGCTGATACTGACACCAAAAAAAATGTGATGCAATACGGTGTCAACCATAATGCGATTGTGTGATTGTCCACTTTTATTAAAGAATTGGAGGATCGTATCTCACTTTCAAATGATATAGGTTTATATGAAATGCAGCTAAAAATGTGTGTATGCAATTTAATATGAGTACAAGGAAGACATGTGGTGTCCACTTCAGATTTTTTAAAATTAAATATTTTCGTTTCTACTTGGACATGTATTCTTAAAAAAAATGTATTTCGTAATTGATGCATTCAAATTTATTTATTCATTGAATCGATGTTGAGAAACAGAATAAAAATATTTAGAGTAGAGTGTATTTAGAAACTAATTTAAAAAAATAATTCTTTTAGCAAGAGTTCAGGGTGTTAGAAAATGTTACATTAAAACTATGAAAGGTAGTATTCTGTGATTCAATTTTTGTAGCTAAGAGTACAGATGTATCCAGATTTTCCCGAATACTATTTATTTTGCTATCTGCTCCAAGAAGCTAAAGATAAAAATTATTCCGAAAGAAATATCGTTTATGAAACAAATTTATTAAAAATCTAATTATATTTTCAACCATCTAAAAAAAAGGGAAACACAAAAATCTAAGAAAGAACACCTCCAGCTCAGAATTTAAAAATATTTCTTGACAAAACTCTTTGACTACAACTTTTCGATTTAATTTTTGATACATAAATGAAAAGAAAACAATATATACAAAAATCCTTCACCAGGAACCGGTTTGAATCTCCGGAAAAAGATTTTAAAATTAGATTTCATCCGAGATTCAGTATAATTTATGAACAGAACTCCAGCAATCATTAAAATCAATGTTGTCAATTTTGAGTCTATTTATATAAAAAACATTTAAGACTGTTGACGTTTTTGATAATATTAAAATCACGTCTATTAAGTCCATCAAATCGACAAACGTGTCATTTTTATAAAGATTAATATTTCATTAACTCACCGGGTTGGTCTAGTGGTGAACTCGTCATCGCAAATCAGCTGATTTCGATATCGAGAGTTCTAAGGTTCAAATCCTAACAAAGGTAGTTGCTTTTATATGGATTTGAATACTAGATCGTAGATACCGATATTCCTTGGTGGTTTGGTTTCAATTACCACACACATCTCAGGAATGGTCGATCTCTCTCTTTTCTGTTTAGCATCCGGAACCACCGTAAGGTATTACTTCAAGGGATGACTGAGGATGATATCTAAAATTTAAATGGAGTGTGGTCTTATGTAGTCTCAGGTCGACCATTCCTGAGATGTGTGGTTAATTAAAATCCAACCACCAAATAACACCGGTATTCACGATCTGGTATTAAAATCCGTATAAAAGAAACGGCCTTTACTAGGATTTGAACCTTAGAACTCTCGACTTCAAACTCAGCTGATTTGCGATGGCGAGTTTGACTGCTGGACCAACCCGGTGAGTTAGGAATGGTCAACCTGAGACTGTAAAAGGCTAACTTCATTTACCTTCATATATTTCATCCTCATTCATCCTCTGAAGTAATTACGGTGGTTCCGGAGGCTAAACAGAAAAGAAACATTAATATTATTATATAATATACTCGATTCACTTTAATATCTATCCTGTTAGCAAACTGATGTAATAGAATGTCTCAAAAGTTAACGCATAAAAATAAGTAAACAGTAAATAATGTAAGAATGATTAATTAATCATTTGATATTTGATTTGGCGCCGACTGTTTCGAGTTATTTCCGAATTAATCACATGGCAGCTATATTTATAAAGTTATATTATCGCTCACTATTGATAAAAAAAACGATAAGTATAAAGGCTGGTGAGGACTCACAATTCGAGTCACCAGTACATTTTTTTCTTTACTGCTTAGCCCCCCGAACTGTTGTAAGGTGTTACTTGAAAATGATGAATGAGGATAATATGATGTATGAATGTGAATGAAGTGTAATCTTGTACAGTCTCAGGTCGACCATTCCTGAGATGTGTGATTAATTGATAAACCCAACCTCCAAAGAACACCGGTATCCGCGATATAGTATTCAAATCTGTATAAAAGAACTGCCTTTACTAGGATTTGAACTCTCGACTTCGAAATCAACTGATAGGCTGGTAGGTTACCGGTATATTTCTACACTACATAGTCGTACTCGCTCCAGTAAAATCTCACTCTACAAACAACAGCAAGAATAGATCTTTCGCTGAACGTAGTATATACGTGTTTGTTTTTTCTAAATATATAAAAGTTTATTTAAATTTAAATAAAATCTAATTTTTGAATGTAACTTTTTTATAATTAAAACTTGTACTAGGTTATAACATTTAAAAAAATAGTTGAATAAATTATCAGCGATATCAATATATAAAAACATAAGAATAAGGAACACGCAAGGCCACAACCTTCTTAGAATCTTCCGGTGTAGAAAACAAAACTGAAAACAAATTAACTCAGCAAGCATTGTGCATTGCAATGAAGAGGTTGGTTGGCGACATCTGTGGCGTCTTCCGCAATAAGAATGAGAAACCGCAACGTTCTACTGTATTTATTATTAGGAGAACATTTAAGGCTTTATACGTGCCTTAATATACATTTTAATAAAACACTACTTTATAATTTTATTTTAATTTATAAAATAAATTTTTTTTATGGTATAATTTCTGCAGTTATCCTAGTTTTAAAGAAAACTGATCGGAACTTCATTCTCTGGATGTTTTTTTTTCTAACAAATAAGGTAAGACTGGCAATGATGCTGATGTGCAGTTATAATGGTTTTACTTATTTGTATTCTGATAATAGTTTTTTCTTCTTAAATAAAATATCTTGCATCATAAAATTTAATTTTTTATTACTATTTGTTGCCGTTTTACTCTCCAGTATTGCAAGATTTAGCCTTCATTGTATAATATTACGTATCAAACACCGTTGCTATTATAAAGTAGTTAACAACTACTTAGCATTTTTTAAATTATTTTTTATGGCGCGCTATGGGATTTTAAAATGTTTATTAAATGTAAAGTAGTTGTATATAAGTTAACGACAGATGGTGTATAACGTTTTATTTATTTAAATGTTGGTGGCTTTTAACTACTTTTAAAAAAAAAATAATTTATACAAATAATTTTATTTTTTTGTCATTAGGACACAACGAATTAGAGAACAGGATATTAGGTTAACAGAATTTGAGGCTCTAATACTCCTTAGATATTGTAAATTGTGTAACCTAAATTATGAGATTTTGTATTTGCAGCTTTAATGGCCTTTACTATTGATCTTTACTGTTAGTGATTATAACTGGTCGAGCGTGGTATTAATATTGATGTTACTTTGCATATATTTGGCTATAGAATGAACTGATTCGTAATCTCCGTTCTTTATAACCTAAGTTATAAAGTTCATTATAACCTAAGTTATAAGTTTTTGGTTCGGTAATAACTTAACCTTTTTTTTAAAATTTCTTTTCCACGTACTTTAAGGACTGATTTAATTACATTATTTCGATCTTGAAGAGCAAAAGATCAGCGTGGTTAAACTATCAACTTGGAGTATCAGTATTCGATACTGCCTCCGGGAAATCGCTTGTTATTTGAATAGTAACAAATAATGGTTTTGTAATCCAACAACAACCTGGTAATTTAATGCTACTTATAATTAAATTAAAAAAAATGCAGCTATTTAATTAATTTATACGAGTATCTTCCAAGCACTTAATTTCTGCTATCTAATAATATAATAAATTCTAAAATCTTTCAGTACGCTGAAAATACTTCTGAGTTTTGGGGTTTGTAGATGTTTTTTCGATGTTGAATTTCGATTTCTTTTTTATTTTCCGATTTGGTAAAAAAATAGGGCAGAGCAGATGATTTTTCATGATGTTGTGATTTGGAGGTTCACTTTGTCGTATCTAGAACTTAAGAATAAGGTATTTCTTATTATATAATTTTCCAATCGAAATTTTTTTCTTTTTTCCTTTTTTGTACGAGGTAAAGAAAGTATTATTGTGATCGCGAAAAATTTCGGTTTTCAGATTTCAACAGAAATATCCATTTTGACCATCCCTGAATCCATTCTGACTAGTTCGGTGTGACGTCTGTTCATACGTACGTATGTATCTCGTATAACTAAAAAAACGATTAGGCGTAGGGTATTGAAATTTTAGATTTAGAACTGTTACATATAGTTATGCACCTCTCCTTTTGATTGCAATCGACTGAACCAAAAGTGTCCAAAAAAGCCCAAAATCCAATAAAAATATGGACTTTTTCTTAACTGTAGTAATAAACTCTCATTGAAAGCTTTTCAACGATATATCATAAGTGGTACTTATTTTCGTAGCCATGTAAAATTTTAATTAATGAAATATCTGCATCTTACAAGTGGAAGGCACATCAGTTAGAATCCGACTTCTTTTTTTTTAACTTAAAAATATTGATTTATTAATAATTATTAACATTTGATCGTATAGACGTTTTTACAATACATAATAATAACAATTAAAAAAAGAAAAAAATATTAGAAGTTATTAATGAAATAAAATTTTATGTCTTTTTCATAAAAAAAAAAATTGTATATGTAATTTAATAGGCGTACAAGGAAGTCATTTGGTGTCCACATCAGATTTTTTAATTAAGAAATACAAATTTAAAATGTAACATTTTCAACTAGAATAATCTAATTTTATTGTAAAAAACCTGCTCTTTCGTTAAAAAAATTATTCACTTTTTTATTATTCATCTGGGAGGGGATAAAAGCTTTGACAAAGTGAAAACGCATAAATTTGAATGAACTTTGGTGTAAATTATTTTTGAAATTAAGTGTGCACATAGTCTCTCTGTTTTTGGAAACTCCTTCTTTTTATAGCTAGTTTTAATATAAACTAGTAGAGCCTTTGATAACAATAAAATTAAAAGGAAAAATTTTCTTAGCGTCTGTATGACCTGACCAATAAAAAATTACCCTTACCTTTTTCCATTTCACCTCGCATCTACCACCGGTGCAGTTGTATCTGAGTGGAGCATTCTTTTACAAAATTCTCTCGGTTTTTATATTTTCTCGCTACAAAAATTGTACATTATTAAAAAAATTGTGTTTATAATCACAAAAGTTTCTGCGGATACTGCGTACAAAATTTAACGGAGCTTCCACGCCCTCTTTATTCGAAATAACGACTTATTTTCGTATGGTTTAAGTTTTTTGCAGTATATTCAAAGAACGCATTATCGATAACGCTGTATTTTTATTATACGATTTTATTTTCTGTTTAAACCGATGATTGAGTTTCACATTTTTATAGACCCATTCGATCAATGTGGATCGTATTCGAAGTTAGATTGTTCTGAAGTTTATACACCTTTCAGTTCTCAAGAATTATAGTTAGCAGATGATTTTTCTTTAAATCGTTAATTATAGTAAATTATTTTCTCACATATTTTTCATTTAATTGGTAGTGAAAAGAAGCTAACTGATCCTATAACTAGAAATTATGGCTAACTAATAAATGTTGTAGAAATGTCTTGATGTAGATTTACAAAAGAAAAGCAGAAAAAAGTGTGAAAAAATTAGTTATAATTTTAATGGTTTAAAATTATTCTACTTAATTGTTATAGAAAAAATGGATTTATTTAAACGTTTTTTAACAATTATAATCAGTCGAAATATGTAATTATTTTTTATTGGTAATAATTAATAATTAAACTGCATGTAAATTATAAATAACAAGAGATATCGATTTTTTTTTTAAAGGAAAAGAAAAAACGGGTGGATATTTTTTTACAGAAGAATACATTGTATTATGTTTGATTCATTATTTCATTACATTCTGAATACATCATACTTTAATTTCTTTTTGAAAATCACTTGAAAATATGCGTGATTGAAATTTCTCTTTTAATTATATACTAACTACAGTCTTTGAAACTAAAGGTTAATCTAAGGGGTAAAACTAATTTTTGTGATAAGTTGTCACTAGTTTTCAATTACTTTTATTTAATGAAAATTAATAAACTGATTAATATTAAAGTGTTATACAAGTATTATTACTGTTATAATTAAAACATATTTTTAAGACAGTTTTCGCGATGAAACGGTTATAGAAAAATTGCATTATTTAATAATTTGTGTTCTTGCTCAGAACTACACGTTGCAGTAGTTATTATTCGTCTTGACAAAGAGGACAGATGTTCTGGTGGAAGTAACTATATTTTTGTTCTTGTGAAACGTAACGGTCATGGATTTTAAATGATAATTTGCGTATGAATGCATATATTACTTTTATTAAACGTGATTATTGTGGATTTACATTTAAATTATATTTTCAAAGTTTGTATTTATCGAGAAATATGTATCTTTTTAAAAGTTTGAACCGGTGTTCAAAACTATCCAATTAACGAGTAATTGATAATTATCCTTGAGCAAATCAATCTTATTGTAGTAAACCTAACTCTTAATAATAAAATTACTTTGGTAATAAGAACATTCAAATCTATTCAAAAGTGACAAAAATTTGGTCGGATTTTTTAATTTTATTCCTGTAATATTACAGAGCAGTAGTAACAAACATTGATCGTGCTAACCATCATGTCAACGAACGGTTTGGCTCACTTTTACACGAGTACTAATAAAAAATATTTCAGAATTAAACTTTATTTACTTCTAGATTTTATTGCTGTTTCAGAATGTGTTCACATCATCCAGGGACTGTTTAGATTGGTTTACATGGTGATTTATATTGATTTGTGTTTGTAACATTATTTAAAATAGCCATTTTAGTCAGAAGGTATTATTATTAGTAAGGTAGAAAACTTTGTTTGGCCCGATGGAGAACGGGAGACGCCATTTCCTATAAGTAGTAAAATGTTTTACAATTTTTTTTTAGCTCATTTAGCTTTCATATTAAAGTATGTATAAACCACTTATGTGTGTGTGTGTGTGCGTGCACGCGCAATCTCGGTTTTGCATCTATTAGGTAAATGTTGAATGTTAATGTTTCTTACAGATTTTTATTAATTGGTTTCCCTCAGTATTTGTGTCTTTATTAAAATATTTGAATTTTCTCTCAACATTACATTATTATATACGAATTTTAAGTAAATTTATACTTTTTAATCGTTTAGTTCTGACTGACTCGATTCACTTTGATTAAACTGATCGTTTTGATACGGATATCCCTAACGAATAATAGAATTACAATAATTACACGAAATTTTTCAAAAAACAAAAAAAATTACTTTATACTTTTTAATCATACTTTAATCAAATTATTGTCGTACATTGCAGGAGTTTAATTAGTAACTTAATTTGATTTCAAAAGATAACATCATATTTTGAAATTTGTAATTTCTACATATAAAAGAGAATGTCCTGACTGACTGATTCATAATCAACGTACAGCCAAAACTATTATAGGTAGAGATTTGAAATTTTCAGGGTACCTTAAGTAGGCGTGCACTAAGAAAGGATTTTGCAAAATTTTGATTTTAAGGGGGTTCAAATAATTGAATTTCTCAATTCTCTCAATCCATTTGGGTTTCCACCACACGTGCTAACTTTGAAAGTTGGTGCTCCAATTATGTTATTGAGGAATCTTTGCCCACCTAAGTTATGCAATGGTACAATACTGTGTATAATCGCATTATTCAAGCAAAAATTATCAGTGGGTGTGCCAAAGGGGAATCAGTGCTCATTCCTGGCTTGCTAAGCAGTTTTTAGTATTTATTAGTAGATTTTTAAAAGCATTGGGCCTATAAGGGCTCGGATGGAAAAAGCGTAGACTTTTTTTTTTGGAAGCCTGCTAGTAACTATGATGATTATGAGTGATAAGAACACTAGGAGTTCTATTATCTATTTCTGACATCATCTTTTAAACATTGCAACAAAATAACCAAAAGCATCACTCCAAAACATTCAATAAATATGTTTAAAATTTAAGTATCGCGTGGGCAAGACCGCGACGGGTAACTGCTAGTATATTTATAAAATACAAACAAATTTTCAATCAAAAATTTACTATACAAAGTAAAGAAATAGTGAAGATTTTGGATAGTGAAGTTTTTATTTCATTTACGTAATTAACTATCACAATTTTCGATAAACGTTTTTTATGAAATTTCTCATCAGATCCATCTCTGATAATGAATCACAATTGCAAGGTTTTCTTCCTGTTAATTTGGAGTTGTCCAATTCTTCGATCCTAAGTCCGACTAGAGATCTAACTCGACTGACATACGCTTGACCGTCAGCAAAGAGCTTCGGACCCAGATAAGCAACTACATAATCTACAGCGCTGCCTTGCATTTTATGGACGGTTGATGCCCATGATAAAATTAACGCCAGCATTCGGTGTTCAGCATGTTATGTTATGGTTAACGCGTCTTCGTAAATCAACTGATTTCGAAGTCGAGAGTTCCAGTTTTCATGTCCTAGAAAAGGCAGTTACTTTTATACGGATTTGAATACTAGATCGTGGATACCGGTGTTCTTTGGTGGTTGGGTTTCAATTAACCACACATCTCAGGAATGATCGAACTGAGACTGTACAAGACTACCTCATTTACACTCATACATATCATTCTCATTCATCCTCTGAACTATTATCTGAACGGTAATTACTGGAGGCTAAACAGGAAAAAGAAAAGAGCCTGTTGATCAAAATAATTTTGATTGATTGTCTGGATAAAAATTTGAAATTATTCTTATTCCTCACGCTAAATGTACAGATTATTTGATCCATTATCCAGGTAGATATTTGACTAAAAATTTAAAGAAATTTGAATAGGGCCGATTTTATAATGGTTGGATATTCTTCTATTTAATTTGTTTCTTCAGAAGTAATTGTAGTTAGTGGTAGTTAAAAAAAATTGTCGTACTTACTTTTAAATTTTATGATAAATTTTAATTAAAATAATATTACGGTAGAATAAGTATAGATTTGGTATGTATATAATATATAATTTAAGTGCAGTCTGTTACAAATTTAAACATGGAAAGATAGATGGAAACGTGATGGAGGATAAGTCAGGTGTGTATTAAGCTGATTAATAAAATAAATATGCGGTTGATTGATATGAACCTTTTGAATTATTTACAATAATATTTCCATCGAACTATGTACATTTATAACTTCAGAAACTTAGAAATTCTGACGTTAAAGAATGAAAACTCTATTGAAAATTATATATCTTCTAAATTGTAGCATAGTATACTGTATAGAACGAGGGTAATATTTCCTTTTGGTATAAAATATGCAGGAGTTATTAATTGCAACTTTCCTACTTTGTAACTGCCTTAATTTAAAATTGCAATGTTATTAGGGGTATTACAGTTTAAAACTCCAATTATATATTCCAAAATAGATTATTATTTCTAACAAATTTTTCTCTAAATATTAGTTTTAACGGTGTCATTAATTGTATATAGCATATGAAATAATCTATTTTTTATTTTATGAAACTATCTTAACCATTATGCTCCTTTTTTACATAAAAAAAGATTGTTTCATTATCCTACGATTATGTAGGAATATTATAATTTTTAATTCTTTTCCATAGTTGAAATGTTCATTATTTGTAAGCATTTTTATTTTATTATACGTGTACATGATTCATAAGTTACGCAGTTGATAGCAGCTGTACAATATGATAGTCGTTACTGTATATGTTTCTGAGAAGTAAAATATCTTGGAAATTGTAAAAATTTTAAATAAAGAATTATCTTCAGATATTATTACTTTTTTTTTAACGAATGATAATTAAAATTTTGATTGTGGTTGTAATTATTGATAAATAATCTTATTTTACTTAAACTTTAGTTGTTTTATAGGACGCTAATTGATTGATTGATTGGATTAATTAGACATACTCCAAAATTGGATTACTATTTACTATTATTATTGTTACTACTACCATTACTACATACGTCTACATTGGATTAATCAATCTACAAAGCCGAGACAACTCTATAGAAAGATACTAAGCTAAAAGTTACGGACTGATTCGACTGAACCCATAGAAGCACATACTATCTAATTATTGTATAACTTCATCATATTTTAATTAGCATTTGAAATAAATCGGATAAAAAATTAATTTTATCAATTAAGAAGGATTACTTAATTTGTAGTAGAAATACATTAATTTCTGCTTTAATGCATATCTGAATTATCATTTAACATTATCGATACACGATTCTGTAGAAAATAATGGCAAATAAATCCGCAATTTACGTACCTGGGATGCATGCACTGCGTTTTGAAAGATAATGTGTGCTAGATTTATATATTATTGAATTTATACATTAATAGATTTATTCTGAAAAGAAGTTCGAGATGATCCAGACTTTGACCAAGACTTCGTGCAAGAATAATTTTGTCCTGTGAAGGTGCGGAGATATGGCACCATTTAATTAAAACGAAATGTAACTAATTAATCTTCGCTTTTGTGAGGCGATCGATGAAATTGGTTGCATAAAAACCATTACTAGAAGTTCGGGCGGCCATGTAGAGATTGCGAAGAGACAGGCAGGGAAGCCGAAGCATTTGGGATGCGGTGCTCCGGGCCTGTACTGGAGCGGAACAATGATCGCAATGCACCGGATCTAAATTTCTAACAGTTGCCAATACCCCGTCTACGGAGAAGGCTTCAGGGCCTCGCGATGGAAGTATGGCACGCCACGACTAAGGGAAGATCCTTTTATAGATTTATACAGGACCTGTGGAAACGGTACGCCTTTAGTTCGTTTTTAAGGGCAACGGGAGCCCAGGCACTCTCCAACCATGTCAATTTGAACCGATATTTGTTTCGGTTCAGTCTGGCAACTGATGAGCTGTCCGTCTGCGAGGAGGTCCAGTCTAACGAACACATGATGTTCAACTGCCCCGCTCTTGGCGGGAGCCAGAACTCGGGCCACCCTAGAACTTAGAGGTCAAGGGAAAAATTGGCTACTTATAAGCGGCAAGTCAATATGGCGAGAGCCGCGTAGTCGGATCGTGTGGGAATTCCTTGATGCAGTTGCGTTATTCAACCGGCATAAGTAGTTTAAGGGATAAAAGACCTCTATCGCGTTGGTGTAGGAAGCTAACCTCGAGAGACGGCTGGCCACCAGCCAAATATAAAGATCTAAGCGCTGTAATATGGTGGACAGGTACTTGCTGGCATTCAGCGACCTAGGCGTGGCATCGAATTGCTGTCTTTGACGGTGGCATCCCGACAGAGGCCTGGCTGATGACTGTGAGATGTAATCAGTTAGAGGGTCTAAAGACGACCTCCGGTAAAGCCCCTCAGGGCTCGGAATGGAGGTGGTGGTGTGGCGACCGGTAACGTCACAAGGTCAGGTTGTCTTCCCCCTACGGATTTGGGATGCTGTCTTTGACGGGATAAATTTTACTTATTGACAAGTTATATATTTAGTATGTAGACGGGGTGCACCTCCGCAATTTAGTAATATATAACAAGTGAGCGGTGGGACACGCAAGCGAGTGGTCTATGACATCACGCTTATTCCGCTCACGCACCTAGGTAAGCTGTAGGCTTACCTAACCGATATCCTAGCTGTAGGCTTAAACTGTTTCGAGGCTCGGTAGCCGTTTGTGGTACAGACATTCGGTCTTGGGCTTTAGGAACAGAATGGGGTGGGGTGGGAGAGATGCCAGACAAACCAAACAATCACTAGTCGCTTCCAAGAAGATGGGGCTGACAATAAGATTTATGGAACGTCAAACCCATACATTTTTGATTTTGTCGAAATCTTATATACAAATATTATAGATCTAAGTCGATCACCGTCTTCTATTTTGGGAATAAATTATCATCATATGTATCGGCAACCTCTGTAAGTAATCGAGCACATTTTTCACATTCTATAAATAAATGCAAACAACAATGCTTTTTTGTTACTTAAATACAGTGCAAATTAACATACTAAACGCAGTGTGTGCATACAGTTTTCGTAGAATATACATTTTGAATAAACAGCAGTCGTTTTGTGTTGGTCAATTATAGTTTGTTATTTTTATCATTCTGTTCGTTAAAAATTAAACGGCTAAAAATTAAAGAATATTTTATTTTGTTAATTATGCGTTATCAGCTTGGTTGTTAATTAAAGCAATTTAATAAGTTAATTTTTTATTACATTATTTATTTTAAAAATTAACACATTTATATCATCCGGTGTCTATAAAAAATTACAACGTATTTTACAAAGTAAAATAAAACTTAAAAAAAAGAAGAGAAGAAAAGCTTCATTAGGTAAATTATATTTAACATTATTAAATTAATAATGTAGATAAATTACTAAAAATTTAGCTGATACGTAATTTGTGGTGATTTAAAATTTACAAAATTTTAAGAGAGTAGAAGGAATTGTTTTTTTAAATGAAAAATATTTTTTTGAAATTGCAAATTCCCAACTTTATTTTACTTTAACAATAATCAATATTAAGTTACCGGTTTTTTATGCTCGTTAACTGGATAATTTCCGGAAGCGTTTCATATTATTTTAACAAAATCAATTTATTTATACTTTTAAAAACGACTTGAAATTAAATTTGCTAATAAACATTATTCATTAATTTATTTTATGATCTGAGTTAAGTTATATAATCAGCACATAATTAATTAAATTTATATAATTAGATGTATGTTATTAAATTATTATCCTCGTTTCGTTTGTAACAGGTTTATTTGTAAGTTACGGGAATATCCAGATATATTTTAATTTTAATTAATTATTTGGCTTTCCGTACGTAATTGAATTAATTCTCACAATGGTAATTATAAATAGAATGCTCTTATAGTTCAATATTATTTTAATTCAACATACAGGATTCCATTTTAATTTTTGTGTTTGTGTGCGCTTGCGTGCTACTGTCCTGTTTGATGTTGCTTGTAGTATTAATTTACATTTAATCATTCAAAATGCAAACCATTGAAAATTTCATGTTTATACACCGAAATACGACGCAATATCCTTCAGTTATAATTGTAATTATTATTATTAACCATTAATAATAAAGGAAATTCGTAAAGGTGAGAGCCATTGGTAAATAATGCAATGAAAAATTAAAGATTTATGTGATGACTTGTTAAAAAAAAAAGATTTTTTTTAATGTTTTGTTCGTATAAAAAAAGAAAAAATATGTCTTTTTAAATATATACATTATTTTTGTATATTTGTGATTACTTCATTCATCAGTTTTGATGACGTTTCATATGTTTGCATTTTTTGAGAGCAAAATAATTAGGCGGAGTATATATCTTGGGAATGACACTTTGTGTTTTTTTTTGTCTTCAGTCATTTGACTGGTTTGATGCAGCTGTCCAAGATTCCCTATCTAGTTCTAGTCATTTAATTTTGGTATACCGCCTATATCCTACATCCCTAACAATTGGTTTTACATATTCCAAACGTTATCTGCCTGCAGAAACTTTCCCTTTTACCTGCCCCTTCAATATTAAAGCGAATATTCCAGGATGCCTTAATATGTGGCCTATAAGTCTGTCTGTTCTTTTAACCTTATTTTTCCAAATGCTTCTTTCTTCATCAGTTTGCCGGAACACATCTTCATTTGTCACTTTATTCACCCTACTTTTTTTTTTTAAATTCTCCTATAGCACCGCATTTCTAATCTTTCTTCTCAAGTACTCCGATCGTCCAACTTTCACTTCCATGTAAAGCTACGCTCCTAACTTATACTTTCCAAAATCTTTTCCTGACGTTTAAATTAATATTTGACGTAAAAAAATTATGACTGAAGGCTCGTTTCGCCTGTACTATTCGGCATTTTATATCGCATCTGCTTTTTCAATCGCTTATTATTATATTATAAAATAGAGAGAAAGGGATTATTTTTTATTTATAGTAGCATCAACGATTAAAGTTATTAGCGACTTATCACTATAATGTAACTATACCGGTAAATTTGTAGTCTTGAACAAACTCAGGCCGACCATTCCTGAGACGTGTGGTTAATTGAATCCCAAACAACAATGAACACCGGTATCCAAGATATAGTATTCAAATCCAAATAAAAGCAATTACTTTTATTAGGATTTGAACCTGAGAACTTCGACTTCGAAATCAACTGATTTACGACGACGAGTTTAGATCATACTGGTGGGTTGAGGGGATTATTGTTTGTCTGAATAGCGATGAAAAAAGAAGACTGGTGTTGGGAGGGTTATTTAAGTAAAGCCGGTGGAAAGATTAATTAATTACCTTTACGACTTGATAACGTCGCAAAGTAATTTGAGCTAAAACACCGATGAAATGAAAAACCTTATTTTGCCGCTTTTTCTTAGTTTTATTTTTAAGCTGTGACAAAACTCAAGTAAATAGCGGTAAAAAATAAGTAAAATCCCTTACAAAATCCAATAAAAATTTCAATAATTTTGTACCCGCTAATGTATAAATCTTATATCTATAATTGATATAATTACTAATCGCTACTCAGTAATTTTGTAAACCACTAAGGCTTTGGTAGTTTGATAATGAGAATTTTAGTAATTGTGGGTTTAGTTAACAAACACGTTGATCCGCAAATCACGGTAGTTCAGTGAGTAGAGTTTTCCCTTCACTCCGTTTGAAATTATTTTTGACAATGTACCAAAGTTTAGTTGGAAAAACGTTATGGTACAATCATAAAAGGTGCATGGGCAGAGAAGAAAAGTTATAACATTACTTACATTTACATCTAAACCTTTAACATTTTGAAATTTTTTATTTTAGAAAAAAGTTTAATGCACTATCTTATTAGAGATTTTAAATAATAATAATAATAAAAAAAAAAACAATAAAAAATTCAATTTTATGACGACATTTATTTAGTGAGTACGTTCATTTTGTTTTATATATTTATTCATTTCATTATAAGGAGATATCGCATAAAAACACTGCAGAAACAGTATGTTGCAGTGTGTGCTGTGGAACAGTAAGCCTAAAAAATATTACATACTAAACTTACAATTTTTTGTAATTCCTCACAAAATTTTATACTTACTTTACACTTAATTTAATTTATTTATGCAATTGTAATTATTATAATTTTAATTACTATTATAATTTATTTAATAATAATTATTTATTTAATTTACTTTATACTAATCGTATAACCTTTTAATCCCGCACAAAATTTTTAATGTAATAAAATCTACGAAAACAATAATATCCCAAAATAATAACTACCATATATAAAAAAATAATTTAGTAGGTAAAATATGCAACTTGAACAAAATCTTATCAATTCGAAACGCTAAGAAAATAGCTTACTTTATTCTGTGTCAGTGTCCGACGAACACTGGATTCTCTCCATTATATCTGATTCTTTATCACTCCCAGAAATTGGCGTTGATGACAAATCATCTCTTAACATTAAATATTAGTTCAACCACAACATCGAGAAAATTATCTAAGTCCCACATCTTCTTTTCTTCTTCTGTAACATGCTTCACGCACTGTTTCCACTTAGCTGATATCTCATTTACGCCTTTTTCAAGCAGGATTTTAACCTCTTTCATTTTAAATGTATTATTATTTCGGACAACATAGCCTTTTACTTGGCTCTACACTAATTCGGTGGTAACTGTCGTGTCACTCAAAATTCTTGAAGTGCTGGTGCCTTCATTTACTCACGTCGTCTCGTCCAAATAAAATATATTTCTACCCGTTCTTCTGTAATTTTCTATCTTTTTTAAAGTAATTACGCCGCCAAATTATAATCTCTTCTCGATCAAAAACTACACTTTTTTTTACAATATTAATCAATATTTATACAAAATAATAATCAATATTCATCAATATTAATTTATTAATAAATGTAAAATCCATCGACAACAGTAATTTGTATAAACTAGTGCTTCCAATTTTTGGTAAATTATTGTCACAGTTTGTCACAGCCAACAATTTTTTTAAGGTTGGTATATCCTTTCGAAAAAGGAAATTATGTTCACTCAATCTTATTACATCTTTGTCAAATTCATCCCATTTTCCTAGCACAGGTTTTCCACGTTTTCTATTTTTAACAGGAGTTTCTATCTTTCCTTTCCTATTTATTTCAGTCCATAATCTATTCCAGACCGACACACCAGTTAATCCAGAAGTAAGTTTCACTACTTCCTTTTTAACCAAAGTAGGTTTTTTTCTCCAGCAGTTGATTGAATACGTTTAAAACTATTTTTTTTTCACCACTTCGCAAATGTTCCCCTTTTCTGTGCTTATTGAAAGATGTTCCTGAATTATCAGCCATATCGATAAACTATTCGAATACATACACATACAGGCTAATCGCGCTATCAAATATCACAATAATCAGTAATAATCGTACAGTAAATAAATCTCACAATAATCACACAATAACCTCATACCAAAAACAATACTGAAACACAGAACTACATTTAAAAGAAGATTATAAATATCCAGTCTGGAATAACATTTCGAAGTTGAGAGTTTCAACGTTAAAGTCCTAGTAAAGGCAGTTTTACTTTTATACGGATTTAAATATAAAATCGTGGACACCGGTGTTCTTTGGTGGTTGGGTTTCAATTAACCACACATCTCAGAAGTGGTCGACATCAGATTGTACAAGACTACACTTCAGTTACACTCATACATCGGCACACTCATAGTTGTCACCATTAATGTAGGACAAATATAGGATTCATCTCAGAAATTAGATATCTATTCACCCACCTCAAAACACAGTGAAGTGCCAAATCTATCGTACAATAATGCCCTGAACAGACAAACTCCATCTACTGACAGTTATTTAGTTTTGTGTAGTATTATCACACCGTTGTTACTGATGTCTTCAGTCTGCATTATGAATTAGTTTAAAAGAAAAAAGAAAACGAAATAAAGGAACAAATACATTTTTTAGGAACATTCGAGTAAAAATATATATATTGTTAAGCTTTTAAATAAAATATAGGAAATTTATTTAAATCGGACAAAAGAATCAATATTAAATACATTTGTATTTTGAATACAGTAGTAAAAAAATAACTTTTTAGAGAAACCAACGATTTACGCACTCATGTATGTACTCGATTGGATTGTACTGTGCGCCCGCTGATGTTAACTTCGCGAGTTTTTGAAAACTCTTGTAACACAGTTCTGTTAGTTTTTCGATGCGGAATGCACCGAAGTTGGGCCATATAAAGAACGAGAAAGTAGACCAGAGTCATTTCCTATCAGATAATACTTATTTAGTACTTATTCTTGAGGTTTATTAGAACTTTCATAAATAATTTTTGTCCCCCCTTGATCTTTCAAATTACATTTATAAAAAATAGTGAAATAACGCCTTTTTGTTTTCGAAACCATTCAGATATCAATTTTCTTCGGTTTCATATAGTTTCAGGTAAAACTGTGCCCCCTCTTAACATCCCTAAATTGGATTTTTGAAAAACTGTGAAACACGGGTCAATTTGTTTTTAAAGAAGAGTCTAAATACCATTTTTACTTCTTTGTACAAAGTAAAGGAAGTATTGAGATCATGAAAAATGTCGGTTTTCAAATATCAACGGAAATATCCATTTTGACCCTCCCTGAATCCATTTTGACTAGTTTCGACGTGACATCTGTACGTATGTATCTCGTATAATTCAAAACGATTAGCTGTAGGATGATGAATCCAAAAAATGTGGTTTTTGAACTTTTTTTAAATGCAATACTAAGCCTTCATTGAGAGTTTTTCAACGATACAAGTGGTATTTTTCATTGGTTTCAATGTTATTTTAATTAAATGGTTTGTGGTAAATAAAATTTTAATTAATGAAATATTTGAATCTTCCAAGGGGATGGCAAATCGGTTCGAATCCGACTTTATCTTCTTTTTTTTTAATTGAAATATTTTGCTATAAATAATTAATATTGCAGTTATACGATTTCTTAATTGAAGTAATAAGCCCTCATTGAGAGCTTTTCAATGATATATCATCATAAGTGGTACTTATATTCATCGGTTCCAATGTTATAGCTAAATAAAATTTTAATTAATGAAATATTTGGATCTTACAAGGGGATGGCGCATCGGTTCGAATCCGACTTCATCTCCTTTTTTAACTTTATTTTTCTAAAAATTTAAATATATTGATTTATTAATAATTATTTACCTCTGATTGTAAAAAACGTTTTACAATAAATAATAATTCAATATTAAAAAAAATATATATATGAAAAAATATCAGAAGTTATTAAGTTATGAATGAACTAAAATTTTACATACTTTTAATTAAAAACATATATAATTTGATAAGCGTGCGATGAAGTCATGTGGCTCCACATCAGATTTTTCTCGTCTGTAACACCAGTGGTTCTGGGATAAAAATTTTCTTAAAAATAAATATTTCCCCCTTTTATTCCCTTACAGATGGAGTTAATTAATCCTTCCTTAGTGGTTCCTGTGATAATAATATAAGCTACCATCTAAAAGTCTCGTACCTAGTTTTAAGTTGATGAGCTGTGCGTTGATGATGAGTCATTCAATCTGGACATTTTGTTTAATGTATGTAGCTCAAAGTATGAATTATATGTATTCACTGTTACAACATAGGCAGAATTGTTTTATAACCACCTATTAGTATGTAATGACATTTTATAATTTCTGTTAAAATGCTTTACAAGTGAAAATAATAAAATGTTTTTACAATAATTTCTTTGAACTCTGACCACCACCAAATTAATAACATAAAGATCTGAAATTAGATGTTAAGTTGGGTAAAAAGATAAAATAAACGTCAGTATTTTACTGTAGGTTTTTTTTTAATTTTTTAATAAAATTTTAGTGTTTGGGAACTATATCCCAAAAAAAGCGAAAACCGTTGTTATTCAAAGTTAAAAAATGAACAGGTTTTAATTTCACGCACTGATTATTTTCCTTTTACCTATCTTATTTTTCTGGCCATAGAGAGAACTCTCAACCCTACGTTTATAGATTCATCCAAAATTCTAACCTCAAATAAATAAATATATAATATTCTATAAACCTACAAGATCTGTAGATCTATATGATCTGTCTGATATTCTTTTCAAGGATTTCTAAAGACAAAGTTTGAAAGTTTATAACAATCTTCTTACTGTAATTAATGGAAATCCATTTGTTAAATAACAGTGGTTGACATGATTTTTGTAACATTAATAAACACGCTCTTTTTGTTTCATTTTACTAGTTAGTTATTAATAATATATCTATTCACAGAAATGTCCTACCACGTCCCATTTCCGAGTATCTTTTAATCTGCTTTGAATTACTGGAATTGTTTACATCTGCCTTAGTGGGTGTTCTCAACGCATACTAGTAGTTCGAAGTTTAGTTTGATCTTGCGTACAATCAAGTGTAATTTAGTGATTTTGTTTCATTTTATATAAAATGGCAAGTTCTAGTCGTCGATATTGCAAAAATCGAAAAGATGAGTTTTGTTATATATGTGGAGGATTTACTTTAAAGTGACAGGAAGTTAAGCAAGCCTATTTTTTTATATTTTAAGTGCCAAATTGGAGATCAAGAAACGTTGGTCTTCTTATGTTTAGTGTACGAGTTCTCACGTAAATCTAGTGCAGCGGATGTATGGCAAGAAAAGTTTTCTGCCGTTTGCTGTTCCTGTGGTGTGGAGAGAATCTTCTGATCGTATAAATGATTGATACCTTTGCATTCCTAAATCAGAAGAGTGTATTATAAAAACATTCACTAAGATTGGCCGCATAGAAAGAAAGGTGCTTCTCTCACCACTCTTCTATTTTAAGCGTAGAATACTGAAAGACTTTGTTAAAGCTATAGACAAAGAAGGTAATGGTTTCCAGAACGTAAACTATTTTCCTAGTTAAGTGATTAAAAACTAAAAGAAGGTATCTTTACTGGATCTCAAATGAGGAAATTTTTAAAGATCCCTTAAAGAAAAATTAAATTATGAAGAATTGGCGGCTTGAAACTGTCTTGTAAGTTGTAAGTAGTGAAGAAAGTTCTGTGTAATAAGGTAGATGAGAACTATAAAACTTTCATAAATGAACTCTTAAAAGTCTATGAATTACTAGGATTTCGCATTTCCTTAAAAATGCACTCCAATTTTTTGCACTCTCATTTGGATTTTTTCCGGAAAATTTTGGTACAGTAAGAGACGAAAAAGGAGATTTCAACAGCCATCAGGACAATGGAAACATAGTACCAGGGACTCTAGGACCCATCTATGATTGTTGACTACTGTTGGTTTTTTTAAAAGGGAAGAGTTTACTGAACAAAAGTGAAATATCTTGTCACTGTATTGTACCTTTATGTAACGTTTTATATTTTTTGTTGCATATGGTCCGTAATTAAACGTCTTTGAATAGATTTAACGTGTTGGAGATGTAAATATATTTTTAATTCGGTATACATTACATTGCAGTAATATGTCGTCTTCTGTTTTTAATGAAACCCCTAACACCTGTAACAAAAACCTGTACGTGCCATATCATTCCATATCAATTTCGAATTTAGAGTCGCCAAATAATTTAAAAATACCTATTTTCATCAATGACACTTAAAAAAAATTTAAATATGTTGACTAATGTAAATTTCCAGATGCCAAGCAACAACAGTAGTAAATTGCTAAACTTTTAGTTCCTTTCACTTACGCGTGTGTAACGGGCGACGATAACATTAATTGTTTGTTTCCTTTTTACTTCCTTGTATGAAGTAAAGGAAGTATTGTGATCGTGAAAAATCTCAGTTTCCAAATTTCTACGGAAATATCCATTTTTACCATCCCTGAATCCATTTTGACTAGTTTCGGCGTGACATCTGTACATAGGTATGTATCTCGCATAACTCAAAAACGATTAGCTGTAGGTTGTTGACATTTTGAATTTAGGACTGTTGTAACATCTAGTTGTTCACCTGATTGCATTCGACTGAACGTAAAATGTCCAAAAAAGGCCAAAATCCAAAAAATTGGATTTTGAACTTTTTCTTAACTGCAGTAATAAGTTCTCGTTAGAGCTTTTCAACTTTGTATCATACGTGATACTTATTTTCATTGGTTCCAGAGTTATAGCCAAATAAAATTTTAATTAATGAAGTATTTGAATCTTAAGAGGATAAGGCACATCGGTTCGGATCAGACTTCATCTCCTTTTTTTTAATTTAAATATTTTGATTTATTAATAATTATTAACATCAATAAATTTTAAATTGTAAAAAAAAAAGTTTACGATAAATAATAATTCAATAATAACAATAAAAAAAAAATATGAAAAAATATCAGAAGTTAGTAATGAAATAAAATTTTACGTACTTTTCATTTAAAGAAAATGTGTGTTTGTAATTTAATAGGTGTACAAGGAAGTGATGTAGTGTCCACATCAGATTTTATTCTGAAATAAACTTCTTTAGTGTTATTTTTTTAAATTGCCCATATTCAAGGTAGTTCATTTTGGTAGTTCAAAGACGTAAGGCATGTCATATATTTATACCTAGTGGTTATTACTTTTCATATCTGAAATTAATTTCTAGTAAGTGGTTGATTACCTCATAAGAAGTTTTATAAAACTATATCTGTAGCTTTGGAATATTGAACTAAATCTGAAAACCAATAAAAGCGTTTTAGTTACCTTAATTTTGCCAAAAAACAAAGGACATAAAGCTTACGTCTGAGCTGGTCTTGTAGGGGTATAAGTGCGTAATAATGTATTCCAGTATTTAATAGACTGCTTGCAGTTTAATGATTTACTGCTATTTATCCCGTGATCAAACAGGCTTTTGGCTCTTTACGTACAATGTCAAAAGCACTTGTACGCATATATCGTTTGTGCAGTTAACATTCTGTATATTACGCAAACCTATATTCTATACCCCGCCTTCTTTGATGTATCGGATTTCAGATCGTTCTATACAGTAATTATATTAAAAGAACGTTTAATTATTCCGAATTTTAATTATGTATTAGCGAAAATTTTGATTAAAATAAGATCAGTTGAGATTTTTTTTCTTAACTATTTATTAAATATAATTATATTTTTTGCCTCTTTTTCACAAGTTTTTACAAGGTGACAGATAATAGCTAATGTAACCCTGCCTTTATCATTAATAGATATGAAACTTATTTTAAGAAATATTTTAGTTTGATTAAATGTATCTGTGACAATAAATTTATAATTTAGTAAAACGCAAAAGTTGTTCTTCAGTTTACTTCGTGTTAATATTTACTAATTATATGAAGTATTTTTAAACTTTTAACATTTATTATTTAATGTTTACTAAACAGTGACAGATAGTGGTTTAACAACCTTTCATCAATTATATGATATATTGGTTGTAAATTAATGAAAAACAAACCAGATAAATTTTTTTTTGTATGTTTATTTTATTCAAGTACGTAGGAAATATTTGATGTATTACAGGATGACCTATATTTTCATTTAATAAGTGTTAAAGATTGTATCATGATGTCATTAATTACTACTATAAAAAAATATTTACAGCTAAATAATCAACCATCAGCTTTTTTAAAATTATTATTATTTGTTGATGATATAATATGAAGTAGCGTCATCGATTAAATTAATTTTTCTTCGTTTTATTTAGTTTTTCTCAATAATAAAAATAATACGTATTCATTCTTGTAACAAATTAAAATAATAAAAAAAAAAAAAAAAATGTTTTTAAATTAAATACGGGTAGGTATATTACAAGGATTCTTGGTTATTATTGGCGTATAAATTCTATTGTATATTTGCTTCGTTAATCTTAGTTTAGTTTTAAGTGGCTAGCCCACCGCTGGACTAGTGGTTAATTCGTCATCGCAAATCAGCTGATTTCGTAGTCGGGATTTCTAAGGTTCAATTCCTAGTAAAGGCAGTTACTTTTATGCCAATTTGACTAGATCGTGGATACCGGTGTTCTTTCGTGGTTGGGTTGAAGTTCACATCTCAGGAACGATCGACCTTAGACTGTACAAGACTACATTTACATTCATACATATCATCCTCATTCATCCTCTGAAGTAATGCGTTACGATGGTTCCGGAGGCTAAACAGAAAAAGAAGTTTTAAGTGGCTGTATTACATAATATTACGTTAATAAACTAAATAATTAAATATACGAGTATATTTACATCAGCAGTTTTACTTGTGGATTTTTAATGATTATATATCTTTATAGGATCAATATTTTCAAAGTATCAGCCTAAGAAAATTACGTTAAGAAATTATATATATATATGATACTTAGAAAATAAAAATTTAGAATTTAAAATTCAATTATCAATTCGTTGAAACTGTTAGGACATGGGTGGAGAATAAAGGGTTGAGGCTGGCCGCGGAAAAGGCGGAAGCCCTTAATGCAGCCGGCAGGATGAAGCTCCCCCAAATCACTATCTAAATGGAAGCCAGTCATACATCCGGTTACGTCTGTTAAATATCTGGGTGTATCGCTGGACAGAAGTTCTCAGGCCACGTCCACAAAACGGTGGAGAAGGCGGCAAAGGTAGCGATGGCGCTCTCCAAACTCACGAGGATAAAGGAGGTCCACGAGCATCCATGAAGTTGAGTTGGCTGGCCACAGTTGTGGTGACCTTGTCCATTTTGGTTCAGAACCTTACAATTCGAGAGGTGCAGGAGCGCGCCACTACTGTTGAGATGGCCAGAACTGTGTGAATCGTTCATTAAAGCCCCGCAGGAAGTATGGTATGATCCTGAGTAATACCGAAAGGTGAGTTTCGGGACTTACTGTACCAGGTGGAAGGGTTTTAGTCGGTGAGAGCCCGACACCGCCATCTGTGCGGGCAGGCGGGGACTGGAAGAGCTTTCTTTTCCTCCGATGGAAAAAAGGTCGTACAGGACATTAAAGCGACATTAAAGATCTCCTCATAAGTGTTTACGGAAACTAAGCCGGGAAAAGAACATTTCACTAGGTTCAGTCTACACTGCAATGAAGAGAATCTGAAATTTTATCCGTATCGAATGCAGGTTTTCCGTAAGATTACTAATGCTGATTATTATTAAAAGTTTCACTACGTCAATGTTCAAGAACTTCATTAGAGGAAAAATTGGCACTTTAAATCAAGTATTTTTCACAGATGAAGCGTGGTCTCGCCTGTATGGGTATGTTAATATTCAGAACTACCAAACTTTGGGTATTGAAGACCCGCGAGTTTTCTTTGAATCTTCCCTACACACACAAAA
Source organism: Lycorma delicatula (assembly GCF_047948215.1). Lineage (NCBI taxonomy): Eukaryota > Metazoa > Arthropoda > Insecta > Hemiptera > Fulgoridae > Lycorma > Lycorma delicatula. Next base: position 189,182,481 of record NC_134457.1, on the reverse strand, counting down.
AATAGGCGTTTATTGTGCGGTTTCAAGACGACGAAGAATAGGACTATTTTTGAAAAAAATGTGAATGGTGACGTCTACCAAGAAATTTTCCTGGAAAATTTCCAAGAAATTACTTAATGGTAGTTAAGTCTGGTCAATCTTTTAAGTAATACGGGTTATTGTGTTACTCATCAATACAATATACAAATTAATTTAGACAGGCGATTAATGGCACATGCACATCCATTTCCAAGGTGATATGTTTTTTTTTTCTTGTTAAGGGAAGAGGACTAGCAAAGGACAGAAAAATCCAGTCGCTGCTAATGCGGTATTTTAAAAAAAATTCATTAACTTATTTAACAAATTTGTTTAAATAAATATATTCTTTGAATGGTAGATTCATCTTATTTTTTCAGTAAATCTTTTCTAAAATTAACATTTATTGAGATATCTGATATTTGACTAATGGGTGAGATTAGTTTTATAAATCTTGCGGCTGCATAATTTTTATAATTCCAGACTTAAGTGTCGTAAAACTTTGTATGACCAAAAAACGATTTTGATTTTGAATGTATTTAAGAGAGAGAAAAGAAAAAATATAAATTTACGGTTTGGTTTGTCGATTGAAAAATTACTATTTTTAAATTAATCAGTCGCGGACGGTCATGGACAAAATTATAGGAAAATATAATGTAATATCGTTGTATCGAATTTTTTTAGTATGACGCTAAAATGCCAATTGATTTAATGTACGTGATTGTTAAATTTTAATTGAATATAATAATATTTTTTATTTTTCTAATTTGTACGTTGCAATCTGTTGTTCACTTAGTGAACAATAAGCAACCCACTCCCAAAGTGAGATTAGGATATGTATGACATTTAAATAAGTTGTAGTCTTGTACACATTCAGATCGACCATTCCATGAGACGAGTGGTTAATTGAACCCCAACCACCAAAGTACACCGGTATCCACTATATAGTATTCAAATCCGTAAAAAAAGCAACTAGCTTTTACAAGTTACTTTAACTTTAACTGGTAGTAGTAGTAATTACCCACCGGGTTGGTTTAGTGGTGAACGCGTCTTCTCAAATAGCAGCTGATTTGGAAGTCAACAGTTCCAGCGTTCAAATCCTAGTAAAGGCAGTTAGTTATTTTTATACGGATTTGAATACTAGATCGTGAATACCGGTGTTCTTTGGTGGTTGGGTTTCAATTAACCACACATCTCAGGAATAGTCGTACTGAGACTGTAAAAAACTACACTTCATTTACACTCATACACATCATCCTCTGAAGTAATACCTGAACGGTAATTACCGGAGGCTAAACAGGATAAAAAAGTCGACCGTTTTTGAATCGAGTGGTTAATTGAACCCCAACCACCAAAGTATACCGGCATCCACTGTCTAGTATTCAATCCGTAAAAAAGCTACTAGGTTTTACTACTTACTTCAACGTTTACTAGTAGTAGTAGTAGTAGTAGTAGAACTCAGAATCTTCGACTTCGAAAATCAGCTGTTAAACAACTGATTTGTGACGAACCACATAGAACAGCCCGGTGGACTAGTATAACAAAGAAGGGAATTTTATTTATGAAACATTATCGTCTGTGTTTTTTTTTTTTTTTTTACGTCTATATTTAGTGATGGGGAAGTAAGGCGAGATATTTATGGCTCGGAATTTTCTCCCAGAGTTTTTGGTTTATTTTGCGTTTCATTTACATTAATTTATGCTAATGAGGAATGAGTGGGTAATTCTTCTGTTGTTAAATTTATTTTTAATAATCTTATTCAGTTTATCAGATAATTCCGTAATTCGTTTTGTATTCATCTCACTTAAATGAAATTAGAAAATAATTTAACAAAAAAAATTGCTATAATTTTTCTTAACAAGCCCCAAAATAATGTACGTAATAAAAATATATTTGTTTATATTCGGTAACAAAAAAAAATGTTTTTCTAAATATATGTATAAGAAGGTCTTGACAATAATTTGTAGTTTTTGCGAAGTAATTTTAAAAGAAATAACGTACCGTAGTTTTATTGTTAAATAAACATATTTAAGATCAGTTTTACTTGATTAAAACAAGAAATTAATTTTTTGATACTTGTATTTTAATGGTTGTAATGAAATGTTGCTTGCTTCTTATTTTATTTTATTACTGTTCCAGTTTTTAAATTTTATTTTCAGCATTTAATAACCAAAAGGTTCTTCTAGAAGCGTCTCAAATTGAAAAATATATGTCGCAATAATAATAATTTTTCTTCTTTAATGGTCTAGCTTTTTTTTTAATGAAATGAAATTTCAGCAAGATTTTGTAGAGTAATTAAAAATAAAGTTACGCCCAAAACACTGATGAGCAACTGAAATGTGGGATCGTTAATTTTATGAACTTTTTTACCCTTCATAGTAAAAGAAGTTTTTTTTTTAATAAGCATGTACTCTATTTAACAGCGTGTTGTATTTTTTTATTATTTTCTTTTTTTTTAGGAGAAAGTAGTTAATTTCAATATTCGTATAATTATCTGAATTTAAATGTGGTTTTTTATAGTTTTACTTTTTACCGTCTTTTAATGTTTAAAATTTTTTTTGTAATTTTTTTACTGAACATCCTTCCTAAAACGTTTTTACGAACTTGATTTTGGTTAAGAAAAATTAATTGCTTTCCTTACATTATTAGTGTATTTTAATAGATAATTTTTTTTTTTTTCATATTAAAGTAGCGATTGATTTTATGGTCTATTTTTTTGTCGTAAAATTAACCGTTACACTGTTTAGAGAGTTCACGTGTTACACGTAAATTTATTTTGTTTCGTATTTTTTCTTGCTTTTATGGTTATTTATGTTTAAAAATATAACTGTTAATGACTGACATTTTTTCGTGTTCTTTTCTCGTACTCAATTTACTTTATTGTTTTTGCTGATTAAGAGTTTTTGAAAAAATTATGATAGTTTAAGTATTTTTACACTAAGTATAAAGCAAAACTTCTGTGAAGGAACCAGATGGCTGGCGCCATAGTTATAAAATAATGCGCTGAGTGTACCGTATTTATAATACGTTATAAAAACCTATATTCATTTATGGTTGATGTTTTTTCCGTTCTTAATCCTTTAAAACCTTAACTTTAGCAGGTTTCAGGAACATTTTATCGGACATCTAATATGCGCGGAGCAGATAGATGAATTCTATTAAACGGTCCGTAATGCATAAAATCTTATCATGACGGTTCTTCATTTACTTTTGGAATTTAATCTATAACGTAAGCAAAAGAACCTCCTAAACTGCTCCACTACAACATTGGGACAGTATATCGGTGCAAATATTTTTCGGTCCTCTACTGATAATGCTATTGATGTTTTTTTTTTGTTTCACAAATCGTGTATTTACAGTTGGTTCCGATCAAGAAACTATAAGTAAAACGCGTAAAAAAAACCACGTGAAGAGGGGTTTCCAGCGACACCCTCAATAAAGTCTACATTTATAAATAAATATATATAGAAATAAACTACATGTTCATAAAAAAATTTGTATAAACACACTGACATTAATTTGGCTCAAAGATTCAATAAACAACAATAGTTTCATGAAAAAACACCAAAAAAATGAACAACTTTATTATAAGTTAAATAGGGATAAAACAAATAGTAGCGTAAGTTCATGGGAAGAAATAGACGGGCGCTTGATTCCTCGCTAAGGCAAGTTTTGCCGGGTTGGTCTAGTGGTGAACGCGTCTTCTCTAATCAGCTGATTTGGAAAATCGAAAGTTCCAGCGTTCAAGTCAAAGTAAAGGCACGGATTTCAATATTAGATCGTGGTTACCGGTGTTGTTTGGTGGTTGGGTTTCAATTAACCACACAACTCAGGAATGGTCGAACCGAGACTGTACAAGACCACCCTTCATTTTCACTTATACATGTCATCCTCTGAAGTAATACGTGAACGGTAATTCCCGGAGGCTAAACAGGAAAAAGAAAAAAGTAGCCTTTGTGGCGCAAGTGGTAGCGTCTCGGCCTTTCCGCTGGAGGTTCCTGGGTTCGAATCCCGATCCAGCTTGGCATACAAGCTACAAAATTGCCATTTCATCTCATCCTCTGAAGCAATACCTAACGGTAGTTCCGAAGGCTAAAAAAAAGAAACAAAAAAAATGTTTATCACATATTTGATACTGAGTCAGATCAAGCTCTCATTCAAATATCACAAGTCCTGCACGATTTTGATTTTAATTTTAAATGAAAAGTTTCGTGTTCGAAACAAATTTCTAGCTTAATTTTACATTAGCTGTATGAATACTCTTTTGGTTGCTTTAATGACTTCATTGGTCGTCTGTAGTTATTTATTCTGGTTTTTGGTTTGTTTTTTATCTTTCGGATTTTTAAGGTTTACTTGATTCCCAGTTTTTTCATCGTGTTAGATTTTGCTTTTCTTTGTACCTCTGAAAAACCCCTTTAGATCAGTCCTGATTTATTTGTATACTTTTAATTATAAAATAATTAAATAATAATGTCGATTTTTCGAAAAGTATATCGGTGTTTTTAAAACTGTTAGTAGTTTGATTATTTTTTTTATTTATAATTATAAAAATTGTTATGTTACGAGTATAAAATCTATGATCTTAGAAATAAATTTTAACAATATATATATTTTTTAATTTATATATTTTGCTACTGTGTTTTTTAACCGTACATAATAAGAGTACAACTCGTGAGTTGTATTAAAAAAAATTATTCTTTGAATAAAATATCTTAAGCTAATTAAAAGTGTGTAGCAACTACAACCGTGTATATATATATACGGATGTCACCGGTTAAGTACTTTCTGTGATGCTTGCTAAGGATTCTTAAGGGTAAAGATGCCACACTAATTGAAGCATGACGTGTACTTACTACCCCCAATATTCCCTTGCACTTGTCTGTTGGACAGTATCTCATTAGGGGTAGTGGTTCGGGTAACGCGGTACGTAGGGGGTTGTAAAACCAACAATGTGAAGACAGGATGAAAGCTAAGTTCTCACGGCACCTCTAACTTTCTATAGAACCGTAAGTCCTTTTGGGTACAGTTAAACTTTAGATGTAACAATAAATCTATTTATTTTTAGCTAAAATGTATTTTCTGTTGTACGGAATTTAATGTTCATGACATAATGTATTTCATCCTTATAGTTGAAGTTTGTTCCTATTTACAATCATTATATTTACAAATATAAATAAATTATACGTTTTTAACGAGTTACTGCATCTAAGTACTAACATAAACAATTTCATTAGATTTTTAAATATTAAAACGAAAAGGAAATTGTGAATACTTTCAGCAAATATACAAAAATAAATAAAAATTATGATATATATATATATATATATATATATATATATATATATATATATATGTATTTTCAAACAGTTAATAACGTTAGGGCTATTGTAAGAGATATGTTTTGTTATTCCGTCTAATTATTCATTAACTCACCGGGTTGGTCTAGTGGTGAACGTGACTTCCCAAATCAGGTAACTTGGAAGTCGAGTGTTCCAGCGTTCAAGTCCTAGTAAAGACAGTTACTTTTTTACGGATTTGAATACTAGATACGGATTACTGGATACGGATTTGAATACCGGTGTTCTTTGGTGGTTCGGTTTCAATTAACCACACATCTCAGGAACGGTCGAACTGAGACTGTACAATACTTACACTTCATTTAAATTAATACATATCATACTCATTCGACCTCTGAAGTATTATCTGAACGGTAATTCCCGGAGGTTAAACAGAAAAAGAAAGAAAGTTTTCTTATCTATTAGAGTGGATATGATACTCGTATTTTTTTCCTTTTCTAAATATCTTGAAAGATGTTCACCTAGGCTGTGATCTAATTGGGAATTTAATCATTTGCGGAGAGTATTTGTTTTTGGAAGTTGCTAAATACGAATTCAACGATTGTCCCAATGTACGTCGCTGCTGTTACACTTCTCCAAAATCTCATGTTTTGAATATATTCGACGCTCTCTAATTCCATAAATTATACTGTATTTGAATAAAAACTTAAAACTCTACGAATCAGATATATCATAGATCCTCGTTCTTGATGTCAGTTTTTATAACACTTGTTATTGTACCGAAGGATGGTAGGGAATCATCAAGAGAAAGGAATATTTGTTAGTCTACAAATTCCACCGAATATAAAGTGAAAGCAAGTGTCCAGCTATTTTCCGCTTCTTTTAACATCCTTTCGTCGAAATCGCCCTTGCTCAACCAAACTGTTGTAACCAATCTTTTTTGAGGACCGTGGGCCGTAAACGCATATTCACGTTTAAATCATGAAATTCTTCCAATGGGCTAAGATCTATACTCGATTATCATCAGTGGTGTTTCATACCATTTATTTTGATGTCATCTCTTCCCTCCACCCGTAAATGCATTGCAAAAAACTTATCCTTGATTATCCTACTCAAAGTTTAAACCGTTTTGAAATGGTTTTAATTTTGTTACTGCATGGTGTTTTTTTTATTTTTATTATTGTTGATGTGTAGGCTGTTGCTAAAACTCTAAATTTTTCATACGGTTCTGTTAGAACCTTGTTTCCTTATTAGAATAGGTCATAGATAAAGATTTAATTAGGCTCTCGTGTTCCGTTAATTTCTTAGATTTTAATTGTTTCTATAACTTCATTTGTGAGGCTTATGAAACGCAACAGTGGCGGGAGTTCACAGTTCTCCTTTCGAAATCGCAGAGCCTGGACAGTGTCCCTTGCTGCTGTATGATTCTATGATCTGGCGTGATCAGGGGTTTCCTTTTTAGTGTCGGTTATAAGTTTTAATTTTTGTTATATTTATGGACGGATTTGTGATTAGCGTTCCTATCCGTTTTCGACCAGCGTACTCAACCCATTACTGGGTCCGATCGGGGGAGACTAGGGTTAAATCTTCATCTTGTTCTTCAGTGGCTGCCCTTCACGTTGCTTCTCTGCTGGGCTCTTCTTCTTCCGTACTCTAGTCCGTGACGGTGGGTCACGTAGTGGGACTTCTTTCTTCTTTTTCTTCTTCCGATGACCTCTTCATTCTTCTTTGGCCTACACTTTCCGTGTCTCGGGAGTAATCGAAATTACATGCCAATAACTTCTTCTTCGTTCTTCTGTATGCTGTTGGTGGCTGTTTGGCCGGTGACTGCTTCGCTCGTTCCCTCTTCTTCTTTCTTGAAAGGAAAGGAAATAGGGAACTTACAATGGGGTAAGATGATTCGCGGTTTGGGAGCGGCGATCGCCTTTTGTCGAACTTGTAAGAGCGGATTACTCAAATACATAACAATTAATCTTCCAGACACACGTGTGTCCGGGAAGGGGTTGGGGGGACTGCGTGGCCTCAGTGAAGAAACCATTGTTGAGTTGGCTGTGGTGGTTGTCATGGGTGTGATATCTGAAACATAGAAACAGAAACACAAACACACAAAAAAAAGGAAATTTTATTATTTATTTATTATTTTGTTTTTGGTAGTGAGGCTTATCTACTTTAAAAATGTCTTTTTAATTGTTTGGATGATTAATTCACCATATAAGTTTCAAAGCTTGTGCGCGTAGAAATTATAAAAATGATAATTTGTAACGTATGAAAAATTATTCTTCTTTTTAAAAATATGTGATAATAACTAACGGGCAATTCATCATTTGCCGTTATTAATGAGTCCGCGTGGAAAAGCGTTGAAAGTAGTGAGAAGAAAATTTATTTTCGGGGCGAAAGAATTTATTTTGTTTAATACTCTTAACTTAATAATTACACTTCCTTTAAACAAAAATAATGGTGTTTTGTATGGAATCGGACAGTGTAGCGATAGGGAATAGTTCCATGGCCTTAAGTCCGGGTTGGCAGATTGTAAGATTTTATACACTGTATTTTTAGCTGAATATCGTTCAGTTATTTGATTTATTGTTAATTTCGCTTTTCGCAAAGTTTGAAATACCCGCCAGTGGTTAAAAATATCGTCTATCCAGATTAAAAAATTCAACGAGTTATCTCGTTCTTTTTTAATATCTATTTTTATATTCCCCAAACTATACTTTTTATTTTGTTATTATATATTTTTTATTTATATTACTTACGTACTGCAATTTGAATTTTCTGTGTCCTTTGTTATTCTAACCTATCTTTACATTTAAATTGTGTGTGTGCGCGTGTGCGTGTTTAAGTAATTTAATTTCATTTAGGAATAAGCTATCTTACTACTTTAAGAAATTACATTAATTTTGGTTATATTATTTTTAGGTAAAAAATGAATCTTATTTCTGAAGCAATAAGAGTTGTTTCTGTTACATTTATACTAACTACTCTTACTTAATACTGCAAATTTATTTTTCTCTTTATGAACTGATAATAATAGAATTTATAATAAACGTACTAACTAGATTAATCCTCTGATTACCTTAACAGTTTATTAAAAATATTTATCTCTTTCATTTGTCATCCGGTAATTTTTACTACTAATAAAGGCGAATAATAAATATAGCAGAAATGATATGGAAAGGAAAGAGAGCGGGTGGTCGGCAAGAATGAATATGTTATTCTATTAGCGTATGCGACGTCAGACACACAGACCTTGTACATTTGACTCGTTACTAATATTAATAACAACCTCCGGTAACATACCTACAATACACCTGGAAGAAGGATCGCTGGATCGTGTCTCGCCAGCTACTGTCGTGTATATATATATATATATATATGTATAATATTTATGCATAATATAGGCCTCTGTATACACATACATACACGTCTACAGGAATACGTAAACGCAGATGAACGTGGTTGTTTGTGTGAGTGTGTGTTCGAAATAATAACTGTGTATTAGTAATGTTACATGAATTTGTTCTAATCTAAAATGTGTATGATATGTCAATAACAATCTTAATGCGATAAAAGATTAAGTATAGTTGGTATTAACAGTTTACTTCTTATTAATAGCTGATATTAACAATCTCAATCAAGGTAAATGATTAACATAAATCAGCAACAATAATAATAATATACTGCTGGGTAAATCGTCTTTCTTACATTCCCTTTTGTAATTTTTGATGGAAGAAATCAAAGAGGAAAGTCCCTTCTTCTCATTTTGGTTTTTACGGGGGGTCACATTTGCTTGGATTTTGTTGAGGATATTATTTATCTACTATCGGTATTTTATTTATCAGATTAATTATCACGTAAATTCAATCATAAATTAAATTTTTCATTTAGTAAAACTTCTAACTATTTTTTCTTGTTTCAAAAATTTTTTCCAAAACGAACAAACTTGTTGGAAAGACAAAGGAGAAGCCTGAAATAAAGATAATTGAAGATTTCAATAAATCAACCTAAATAGTTTCTTGGTGCTTAAAAAATATATACAGGACTAAGCTGAATGGATATCATAGCAAAAGATTTTGCAACTCTTGCAGACAGCCTATCGAGGTTACTGCATGTTGTGGTCTACTGTTTCTCGGTAGACTACTGTGTTAATAAAAATATTTGACAATTCAGAAAACAAGCGATATTTGAAATAAGTTACGTAAAAATTTTTTTATCTATTTACATATCTGTATGATGTTAAGGAAAATATAAAATGTTATCAGTTTATTTTGAAAATGTTTAAGCAAAATTTTCTTTTCACGTTAACGGCTTTTCAGATCGTCGCTGAAAAAAGCGTTTTTAATTTTTTTAAAATATAGTTTATAATGTTAATGTAAAAATTTTTAGAAAAAAAGACAAAAAGTAGTCATAAAAAAATAAAGAATTTTTTATTTTTTAAAATTTAAGATTTACGCGTGTTAAGTAATCATTACAAGACAACCTCTTGATCGCCTAGCTATTGGAGGACAGGTGGTTGGGATATTAGAAAATTTATCAGTAGGATCGTACCTTACCAAATTCTATAAAAAACATTTTATCGTTAAGAAAATAATTTTGTCTTACAATTTTTACCTTTCACTAAAGCTCTACTAAGAATGGAATTTTAATTTGAAGTGGTATCATTTATCAAAGCAATATTTTATAAAATTCAAAGAGATATTATTTCAGACTGAAAGAAAAACTAATTCGAATAACTACAGTGTGGGCAAAAAGTCCCTTTAAATTTTAATAGCGTAGTACAGTTAGATATGTAGATAAACATTGTTATGAATACAAAAAACAGTATATTTATGTCTGGTTAACATTAATGTTATTGTGAATAACATTTTTACAAAAGTTCAAGGTTCATTTATTGGTTTGGAAACAGTTCATTTCGCCTCTTCTGATGTGTAACGATGTCGGCTATTCCTCATGCCATTAATTCTGGAAGCAACCATGTGTAAATCATGTGAAGACAGCTGTGCTGGTTCACAGAACCATCAAATAAATATGGTCCATGCAGATGGTCTAACGTTATCCCTGCCCAAATCATAACATGCGGTGGATTGCATTCGGTTTCGCCATAAAAGTGCGGATTGTCTTTTGCCCAAAAAAGACGTTACGATTTCGTAAGCTATGTTAAATCGCACACTCGTCAGAGAACATAACTTTTTTTTTATCATTTGCGTGTGGAAAGCATGGTACCAGAATTTGACATGCGTGCCACCTTTTTCAAAGTCACGATCACTCAACTCATTCACTGAGGAATGAAAACATGAAACATTCAAATCTTTCCGAATGTAGTCGCGCATAGTCGATCGCTGGATACTTAATTCTGCAAACCGCTTACGGTTTGACTTCATCGGCGATCGTTCAATTGATTCCACCACAGCAACACAAGTTTCGGTGCGAGTCGTAGGCCTTCCGGTATGTGGTGCGTCGAGAACACTTCCCGTCACAAAGGTTTTCTTCTGCGATGCGAATGACATTAGTCGTGATGGCGACGGTTTTCCAAACCGCACAGCGAAGTCCCTGAAAATGTATGTCATTATCTTCATTGTGTTCTGACGTTCGTAAACCCACACAAGAAGCCACCAAAAGCTTCTCAGCAGTGAAAGTACTTGTATCTGCCAGGGTTTAACTCGAGACTGAACGTCCTTTCCGCACTAACCGAAGTGACATACGCAGGACTCTGCTTATGGCGGGAAATAATAGAGTCAATCTGCTTAACAGTATTAAAAAATATACGGTTTATTATATTCTTTTGTATTCATAACAATGTTTATCTACATGTCTAACTGTACTTTGCTATTAACATGTAAAGGGACTTTTCGCCCACACTGTACAGAGTGTCTCATATAAAACGCATCAATCACTCGTCCATGAAATTTCAAAAGTCAAGCTTACTCCCGTACTCGTTACTGAAATGGACTCGTCCAACATCTGAACATTGCGGCGACGCAGTAGAACACTACCGATAGTAACAATCATAACGTTCAGTGTATTGCTAGAGACAAGATGGTGTTTTCGCTAGATGAACGTGTTTTCATTGTTGAGTCGTACTTCAGTACGAAATCAGTGGTTGCAGTGCAAGATTTGTTTCGCCATAAGTACCCAGATAAACCGGCTCCTAACAAAACAACAGTATTAAGGTTAGTTGCAAAATTTAGAGAGACTGGTTCTGTTAATAACAAGGAACACAAAAGATCTGCGTCAGTGTTGAATACAGATACAGTCACTGAAATCAAAGACCGATTACTCGCCTCGCCAAATAAATCGATCAGACTGGAATTAATTTGTCTAAATCAACTGTACATCGGGCGACCAAACAATTACAATTACGACCTTATCGCATTCAAACGGTTCATCGACTTCTTGAGCCCGACCAAGAAAAAAGGCTAAAATATTGTCAACGGTTCCGTCGATTTCTGCGTGAGGGAATTAATGTTACGGATTCGATATTTTTCACAGATGAACCACGGTTTCATTTGGATGGCTACGTAAACAGCCAAAACAGTAGAATTTGGAGTGCTGAAAATCCCCACGTTTATCACGAAAAACTATTACACCCGCAGAAGTTGGGCGTGTGGTGCGCGATATCGCGGAAGAAAATAATCGGTCCTATTTTTTTTAGAGTACACCATTAATGCAGAACGATATCAGGATATTTTATTTCAGTTCATCGCACTCTTGGAAGAGGAAGACAGACGCTGCTGGCTCCAACATGACGGTGCGACGCACTACGCAGGTTCAACTTCTGATTTCGTCGAGGAATTCTTTGGTAATCGTGTTATCGGTCGAGGCTTGTGGCCACCAAGATCTCCAGATTTGACTGCGGCGGATTTTTTTCTAAGGGGTTACCTCAAAGAAAAAGCAAACAGCAACAAACCACGAACACTTGAACAATTGAAAGTCAATATTGAATAAGCTGTATTAAATATCCAGCCAGAAACTTTGAAAAAAGTTGCAAGAAACGCTGTAAAAAGAATTGAAGCTTGTATTCAAGAAGATGGCGGCCACTTCCAACATTTATTCTAAATGTAAGGTAATGGATGGTAATAATAAAAATTACATTTACATTTACACATGCCTTTTTATTATTTTAATACCTACCAATATAAGGTTGGGCTGCGTTTTATATGGGACACCCTCTACTTTCAGATAAGCATTATGAATGGTTACACCCAGCCAGACAGCCTCGGGACAATTCAATAGTAAAAATAATCGTTCATGATTTCTCGAGAACCGTATCAATTTTTGTTGACCTTAGAAAAAACGAATAGTTTCTTTTAACTGTTTTTAACAAATTGTGGTGTGTAAAGTAAAAGTCAAGTAATAAAGCGAAAATTAAAATAAAGAACAGAATGCAATTATTGATCGTAATTTATTCTGGAACCCCAATGCCAAAAATAGTATTGGGAATGTAATCACTGTTTTTAACGGACATTGGGCGTTGCTAACTGATGATGACCTTTAAAGAGATATCATCATTATATTCCTAAGATTTTTTTTTCTAAATTTATTTTTTCTAAATAATGTTCGAGGAAAAAAAAGAAAAAAAATGTTTATTGAAAACCATTTAGTTTAGTTTTTAATATTTTACTGAGAAAGTCACGATTCTGTGCAGAAGTAGAACTATCTCAAGCGTTAGCTTTAAAGATGGCGTTAAAACCGTGTTCTAACACATACCTACTAAAAATTTGAAAATGATATGTGATGTCAGAAATAGGCGCAGAAGTGGAGAGAAGTGTTTTCTATGTGTGGTCTGGCGAGGAAAGTTTTTCCTCAATGTCTCCTCCATCAACCTTAGTAAAAGAATGATAGCAGACGATGTTAAAAAAAGAAACATTTTACAAAAAATATCGTTGCTTATTTGTCGTTCCATCTTACAGCAAAAGTTCATAGAAAACCGGGTTTGACAGAAATTGCTTTCCAAGCATACAAACAAACGAAATATAAGGTTTAATAAAATAGGCTTGTTATTGTTCTGTTACTAAGAAACATTGTACAATAATAATGAATAAAATCAAATTTTTAAATTTTGAGGTTCTTTGATCTTGACGTCATATAATAAAATTAGGTTGTAATAAGTTAATATTTGTGTACTGATAAATTTTATGTTAATGCGTATCATTATGTAATCTATATTAATTGAATAATTTATCGTTTTTTTTTTTATATTTATACAACTTATACGTTTCATTTTATTCTATTATATTATTACGGAGTATTTCAGGTATATGAACCCATTAAAGCAAGTTTTTTTTTTAATATAAATTAGGTACAATTTTGTCTTATTAAACTGATGATGATAATCTTGCTATATGTTACATTTATGTTAATGAAGTTAAACTGGTTAAAGTTGCTACTGATAAAACCAATTAATAAAAAGATGTTATATCGAATGTACGGACAATTTAGAATTTTACCGCCTAAATTATGGTTCTTTAAAATTCTATTTAAATAATAACGTTAACTAGATAATTTGCTTATTTACGTGTTACTTTCAAATAAAATTATAGGGCTATTGCATATATATGTATAATATCCAGATGCTTGAACTTAGTTGAAGGACCAAACAATTAGGTTTGGCACATATTTAATAATTTTGTTTTCAGTACAACTACATTTTAATAAAATGTGTTTGAAAAAAAAAATCATAATCTACTATAATTAGATTACTATTCAGCATATATATTTAAAGTGAAAGAAGCCTTCTTGTGTACTGAACGAAAGATAAATCGATTCCACTTTTACCGACATTGTTGCCGCAATAAACATCGAACTAAGTTGGCTGCTGCGTTTACCCAAGTGATTTTGATGAGCTCGACTATCTACCCAGAATTCTGGAAGTTGGAGAGAATCTTTGTTTAGAGAACTGTACGTATTCTTCGGCTTTTGTTTAATTTCTGTAAAAAAAAAAGAATTTTTGTCGGAGCATTTGATGAAATCGGTCAACAAAGTCCGGCTCCCTCTTCATTCATAAAAATGTCCCGACATCTGGAGAGTTTCTGTGGATGGGCACCTATCCCGTCTATCCTGCGTAGATCTATTTATTCCTATTGCTTACGTACGTAGTATGGTTCTATATAAACCATACCTTTAAGATATTGTGGACCGTTGTCATTGCGGGTAAGCAATTTTACTTATCTTACAGTGTTATTTTATTAATTTAGAAATTATATCAATATCTATTTGAATGTAGTTTGATCTAGAATTTTTTTCTGAATGAAGTGAATTAATTACAGTTTAAACACTTCCCTGTTCTTTCCTTCCGTTTTCCTGTTTAGCCTCCGGGAATTACCGTCAAGTATTACTTTAGAGGATGATATGCATGACTGTAAGTGAAGTGTAGTTTTGTACAGTGTGAGGCCGACCATTTCTGAGATGTGTGGTTAATTGAAACCCAACCATCAAAGAACACCGGTATCCACGATCTAGAATTCAAATTCGTATAAAAGTAACTGCCTTTATTAGGACTTGAACGCTGGAACTGTCGACTTCCAAATCGGCTGATTTGCGAAGACACGTTCACAACTAGACCAATCCATTGGATTAATCACTTCGCTCTGAACTTCTGTTTTAAGCAGAAACAAAAACAAAATATTTAGTGAACCATAATTTGTTAATTCATATAGAATATCGAGGTGTGCTTTTTCACCAGTGAGAGAGGTCACCAAACAGTAAATAAGATAAACGTTTTTAATTTATCTGAACAAAAGTTCTGTAAAAAAAAAAAAAAAAAATTAAAAAATATTGCATGAATTTCAAATACTTTTATCCAGTTAAATTATTTTTTAACCCGCTGGGTTGGTCTAGTGGTGAACGCGTCTTCCCAAATCAGCTGATTTGGAAGTTGAGAGTTCCAACGTTCAAGTCTTAGTAAAGACAGTTACTTTTATATGGATTTGAATGCTATATCGTGGATACCAGTGTTCTTTGGTGATTAGATTTCATTTAATCATACATCCCAGGAATGGTCGAATTGAAACTGTACAAGACTACACTTGATTTACATATCATCCTCATTCATCCTCTGAAGTAATACCTGAACGGTAATTCCTGGAGGCTAAACAGGAAAAAAGAAACAAAGAAAGAAATTAAATTATATATCATCGTAATATGAATTATTCTATTTTTGTAAATATTACTGTGGTCATTTTTGGTATAATAATTTTCATCTTCATTTTTCATTAAAACTCAAGAAAAAGACATCTTTTTCTGTTTCTTGGTTTTGGTACTTATTTAAATTTATGCCGCTATGGAATCTTACCGTTTTATCCATAGAAGATAAGCGTACCATTTGCAGTATACTGTAACTCAATTGCTACAAACTTATGATGAATATAATAAGGTTTATTAAGGACAAATAATTTATTTCCTTGCAATATTTGTATGTTTTTTTGTAAAAATATTTTATCTTACGATAAGAGTACATTTTATATGTTCTACCTATTAATAAATAAATATATTTCTTTACAAATTATTGTTTGTTGGTTTTCATTTGATCTATTTATATATCTTAAAACGTGTGTTTCAGATTATATTATTATTTGTACGCAATAAATTTATATGGAACTAAACGTAGTGGCGTGGGATTCGGTTGACGGCACGATTTGTATACTGGGGAAAGAAAATATGAAAAAAGGAAATGAGTAAAAAAAATCGAATGAGATAGAGGGGGAGGAATTGGATTTATATCGCAGATTGCAGTTGTTGGACCGGTTTCAGTGATTACAATATTGCTATCAATCAAACCTGACTATGAATGGTAGGGAAGCTTTATATTTGGGGGAGAGAAATTGTCCGACTCAAAAATATGTAATATAGCCTACTGGCAAAGAATAAGTGAGCCAGTTTTTATATTTGTAATTTACAGTTTATATTCTAGCTCCGTGAACTGAATTTAGTTATATGAATAAAATTAAAATTAACTGTGCAGTTTTGTTCCTTTATCGCTGTTTTCTTTTATAGTGTAATAAATGACGAATAATTACGCGAAATTCTTACATAGTAGAATGGAGGATGTGTTCTACACATAAAATATAGGTAATATTAATCTGATTTTAACATTGTTTTATTACCAGAATTAATTTTAATATGAAATAATTACAATATAATTAAATAAATGGTAATACTATTCCAATTTCTGATAAAATTTTTTAATACTAATTATACAGACTATAGCACTTAACTTTTGACCTATCGTCTCTTTATTAAATTGAAATTTGCTTAACTCTTAAAACAAATAAATATCCTTTATTAGTGAATGTTGTTTCTACGTGCCGAATTCACGAATAACATTAAATCCTAATTTATTTAATAAAAAAAAATTCTAACTTGATTTCTGACTAGTGTTACCATCAGTATTTATTTAAATATTGCATAACACTAGAAAAATTTGCCGGAATAAAAATTCTGAATAAATTATTCATTATAGATAATTATGTTAAATTTTTTTTTTCTTCAGTCACTTGACTGGTTTAGTGCAGCTCTCCAAGATTCCCTATCTAGTTTCATTTCGGTGTACCGCCTACATCCTACATCCCTAACAATTTTTTTAACATATTCCAAACGTTGTCTACTTGCACAATTTTTTCCTTCTACCTGTCTCTCCAATATTAAAGCGACTATTTCAGGATGCATTAATACGTAGCCTATAAGTCTGTATCTTCTTTTAACCTTATTTTTACAAATGCTTCTTTCTTCATAAATTTGCCGCAACACCTCTTCATTTTTCACTTTGTCCACCCATTTGGTTTTTAACATTCTCCTGTAGCATCACTTTTCAAAAGCTTCTAATCTTTTCTTCTCAGGTACTCCGATCGTCCAACATTCACTTCCATATAAAGCTACGCTCCAGATATACTTTAAAAAATAATTTCCTGGCGTTTAAATTAATTTTTGATGTAAACAAATTATATTTCTGTCTCGTTTTACCTGTGCTATTCGGCATTTTATATCGTTCCTGCTTCGACCATCTTTAGTAATTCTACCTCCCAAATAACAAAATTCTTCTACCTCCATCATCATTTATCTTCGTATTTTTATATTCAGTGGTCCATCTTCGTTATTTCTACTACATTTCATTGCTTTCGTTTTGTTCTTGTTTATTTTCTTGCGGTAGTTCTTGCATAGGACTTCATCCATCCCGTTCACTGTTTTTTCTAAATCTTTTTTACTCTCAGCTAGAATTACTATATCATAAGCAAATCGTAGCATCTTTATCTTTTCACCTTGTACTGTTATTCCGATTCTAAATTGTTTTTGTTGTTTAATATTAAAATCTTAATTTCACTATTCATAAACGCTATTGGAAGTACCGTATCCATTTTTGAAAATAACACAAATTTTATGCAAGCGTATTAAGCACAGTGAGCGGGCTGTAGTGGGTTTCCGTTGGCTACTTGAATCCCAATAATCTTTGCACAACATCGTAAAAGTTTTACAAGTGACTTAGTTTTATTAAGCACAGGGATGGTTATGCTGTTAATATAAAAAAAATCTGGCGAAAAGTTGCGTTAGAATACGTCTTATTTACTCAATATTGAGTAATTTATTTATTAACAACTGCTTTTCACTTGTATCAAACAATAATCCACTTGCAGTTTATACTGTTTAGCTTTGTATTGTAAATTTAATTTAATATTGCTGTTACTACTGTTATAATATATGAAATTTTGTAAAATCCATTTAACAAAATTAAAAATTAATTTGTGGAGAAGTAAATGTATACCTATTTATACTTGAATGTATTAAAGTAATATCTTATTTCGGTAACGCTTTTGTGAGGATAAAATTTCAAAAAAAATTAGGGAACCTGTTTGAGCCAAGAGCAGTAGCGAAGCATTGCAGGGTCGGCAAGTTAAAAATAAATGGGGGAAAAACTATCTTTTGAATTGTAGTTCGTAATGTATGATAAGTGTCACAATTGAAACGGTTGCAGGGAACCTTTTTCTCCCCCTATTTAGCCTTCGGGAATCACCGTCAGGTATTACTTCAGAGGATGAATGAGGATAATATGTATGAATGTAACTGAATTTACGTCTTGTATAGTCTCAGTTCGACCATATCTGAGATGTGTGGTTAATTGAAACCCAAGCATCGAAGAATACCGGTATCCACGATCTAGTATTCAAATCCGTATAAAAGTAACTGCCTTTACTAGGATTTGAACGCTGGAACTCTCGTCTTTGAAATCAGTTGATTTGTGAAGACGCGTTCATCATTAGACCAACCTGGAGATTGGTTGCAGGGAACTAGTTTGAGTCGCTGTGCACGTATGAACATAATAAAGTCATCCTCTAGAATAACAAATGCTATGTCATGATTTTGTTAGAGAAAATGAGGAACGAAGTGGTTTGTATGGTCTTTTACTAATCTTTATTTACTATTGCGTATTAACATACCAAGGATAACGAAATTCAGGTTATTTTCATTCCTGAAAGTGACACCCTTCCTCTACCACTACGACTGGTTGCATAATGAAATCATTATAATAGGAGAAAGAAACTCTTCGTGTTTTCATTTCTACACCTTTCTTTCTTTTTTCTGTTTAGCCTCCGGTAATTACCGTTCAGATAATAACAGAGGATGAATGAGGATGATATGTATGAGTGTAAATAATGTGAAGTCTTGTACTGTCGCAGTTCGAACATTCCTGTGATGTGTGGCCAATAGAAACCCAACCAACAAAGAACACCGGTATCCACGATCTAGTATTCAAATCCGTGTAAAAATAACTGCCTTTATTAGGACTTGAACGCTGGAACTCTCGACTTTGAAATCAGCTGATTTGGGAAGACGTGTTCACCACTAGACCAATCCGGTAGGTTTTATTTCTACACCTACCTTTTATATATCATAGTCAGACCAAAGACTGGGAAAAACATTGTATAGCAAGAAACTAATATAGCCCTTTCTATCGAGAAATAATACATTATATATACTGCCTCCATGCATGAGGGGAAAGTTTATAGTAGGCCTGCTAAAATGGAATTGATAGTCCATCACCAAATAATGGTGTCTGAAAAAAGTTGGGTGGGGCTGTGTCGGGGCGCACGGCCGTTGGTTTGATGTGAAACGTTACAGACCTTGGATGAATTTCCTCCGAGCTACAGACCGACCAACTTATCTGTAGAGTTAAACGGAAGAGTCACCATCGTATTTTTTTTCTTTTTGAATGAAATTGAAAGTCTCAAAGGGAAAAATTTAGTTGCTTCATTTGGCCAATTCTAAAGCTAAATTCGTCCGTCTGTATGTCAGCGAGTCACTCTTATTGGATTGAAATAAAAACGAGACATTGACTGCGTACTAAATTTAATTTTAACATGAAATAGACACTAAATGGTACATGATATTTATTTCGATTAATATTCGACGACAATTTTGTTCAACATTGGTCCGTGATATTAGAATTAAGAGACATAAGGCATAATAAGCAGCGGAAGTGGTGCTCGCGCCGTCGGCGTCGTTCACTGAGCGCACCGTGCCAGCTTTGTGACGCTCCTGAAACAGTCTCGCTCGCTCGGCACCGCACATTGGTGTACCTGTGCGTGGCCTATAATCTCCCCCTTTCAACGATATGCGTAATTTATATTTCCGGCTGGCTTTTGCACGGGCTGAGGCTGACATATTGAATTTTTATACTTTTTATATATTTTCTTTAATATTTTTACACGTAAATATTGTCCAAAATGCACTTATTATTACTTAAATCGATCTGTCTCGACAAATTCTAAACACAAACAACGAATCACTGCGCTGTCACTTCTAAGTCGTGAGCTACTATGAATGGAAAAGAACGACAGCGCCAGTTTTGTCCGATCTGCGCTGTGCCGCCAATTCGCTCACCAATGACAGAAACTCAAACTCTTATCGGCGAGTTGACCATTTCAGTTATAGAATGACACCGCATTTACGTCTCTGAGACTAATACTTAGGGAGTTATTAAGGCAGGACGATGTAGACATTTTCGTTACGCTACAAATTTTTGTTCTGGTATCCGTATGTTTAGGTGTGATTTTAAAGACGTTTCACGTCAAAAAGCTAGCATTTAAAATAATTTATGACAATATTGGTGAGAAAGAGGTTGAAGAGTGCCACAGTTTTTTTTTTTTTTTATAAAATATGACTTGTGTTTTATGTATCCTAATCTTAAAATTACTGTTTCATTTTATTAAGTTTCTTTTTCATGTGAAATAAAATACATATTTTATTGATGCAATTGTTTTCATTTTCTTTAAATAAAATATAAGGATATATGGGGGATCGTATAAAGCTTACATATAGAACATTTACGATAACTTATTTTATAGAACATTTATTTCAATTCGATCAGTAGTTGTTGGTGATTCGTCTATATGTAGAGTATGAATAGCCTAGTCAATATTGTACAGATTCAGGTACGTAAGTTAAATGGCATTCGAATGAGTGTAGTAAACTTAGTAATCTGTTACAAAATTTGGCAAACGCTTATTACTGTCATTAAATTGCCTATTGGCTGGCCTGCAGATAATATACAATTTAATGTGAGGTCTAAATTCTCTATGTTATGGCGAGTCATTATGTTTATAGCTTATGAAGTTTATTATATTGCAGAATTATTGCTTCTTCTATCGAATTATATCATTACCTTTAGTCGTTAATAATTTACTTCGTTCGTAAATGTTTATTACAAATAATGCTAGTTAATATTGTGTAATCCTATTTTGCGTATTTGTGCTTGTGTGTGTGAATATATAAAATACGGAAATATTGCTAGTTTTTCTTTTAATACGAAATGGGTTAGCTGCAGAAATTAAAAAAAAACCGCTAAACGGTGAATATTCTGTTAACACCAGTTGACAATTAAGTCGACTGGTTTAACCAGTTACTACGACAATTTTAATGATCTAATAGCCTCTCAAATATTATTCTCTTTTTTACCTAATGTTAAACATAGTATTTAGTATGTATAATATTCTATAAGACTTCATTAAAATTATAAATTAACTAATATAATTGTTTAAAATTGTTCTTTATTTCCACCGTAACCAGCACAATCCAAATGGTTGTATATGTTCTTACTACGTTGGCAGGTCTTTTTGTCTGTTCCCGTATAACTGTTTAATAGCTGGGTTAATTCCACTGTTTTTAGCGAACAATCTTTACTTTTTTGCAAAAGATAATTGAAATATTTAAATTTATTTATAGTTAATTCTTTCAGTCTTTTTTATTAAAAGCATGGGGGCTCGGGTTATGTTTCTTTATTAAGAATAATGAGCATTTAATAGTTATTTTAAATCTTTGGTACTTTATAATACATTCATTAAATCTGGAAAATCGCAAAAAAACTAATTGCAGCATAGCACAATAAATTACAACAGAGGATTAATTCAATAAAGAGCACAAACGTTATACACAATAAATATAATTTATGTGTACAACAAACAACATTATTACATGTAGAATATTTATTAGTAAAACGCTTTTATTCTATACATAGATAATTGTATTTATCAACGGTTTACATTTAGTGTTGTTATTCATTTATTTTAGTACTACCTGGAAGCTTATTGGAAAAAATATTTCCTTGAAATAATGGGCATTATAATATAATGGGCTGTGGAAATATGTATAAAACTATAATATAAATAAAATTATCGTATTTTAATTATGAACATTTTAATATAATTTTTATTCTACGATACTTTGGAAAAACCATGGTATTGATTCACGAATGTACTGTGAATATACGGTTAAAATATTAAGTAATTTCTCGAACATGGCACCACTGGTATGTTAAATAAATAAATAATATTAACAATTGATGAAATTCACCTTACCAGCACATTGATATGAACTCAAGCTCTTTCGGTTTACTTGAAAGCCTTCATCAGGAGATAAAATTATTGCATTAAAGTCAAAAATTTAAAACATCACAGTTAAAAAATAAAACATTTATAACTAGTCACGACTTAAAGTGAAACAGGTGGATTTAATTAATTGTTAATATTAAGCTTTTACATGATTTCTTTCAAGAATTATACCACCTTATCCACTAATAGAGAGTATAGCCTTTTTTTGTAGTTTAAAAAATTGTGTTCATACGACCATGAATAATCCTATTCCTCACAAACGTATAAATTATGATAAGTACGGATATAAAAGTCCACGAAAAAGAATATTAAGGTTTTAAAGGTATTTAGTATTTTAACTGGCTTACAGAAATGAATTGCAAATAAGCTGAAAAAATAATTTGGACGTTTACCCTATAAATGCTCAATGAGAGCACCTTTTGTCATGCGGTACTCATCTAATCGAAAGGAGAGTTCGTCCCATACATTAAACAGTAAGTTTTTTTCCTGTTCAGCCTGTGGAACCACCGTAAGGTGTTACTTCATAGGATGAATGAGGATGATATGTATGATTGTAAATGAAATCTAGTCTTTTACAATATCAGGTTGACCATTCTTGAGATTTTTGGTTAATTGAAACCCAACCATTAAAGAACACCGGTGTCTACGATCTAATATTCAAATCCATATAAAAGTAACTACTTTTATTAGAATTTCAACCTTAGAACTCTCGAATTCGAAATGGGTTGATTTGTGATGACGAGTTCACCACAAGACCAACCTGGTTGGTTAAACAGCAACTCTGGAATAATGGAAGCGACAGGTGATTCAATCCTGTGCATCAAGTCGAGTAGATCAATTGATAGCGGAGGCTCACAAGATCCTTTATAAAACCCCAAAGGAAAACGTCACATTGGATAAGGTGACTTTAGAGGCCACCAAAAGCAAGTTGTCATCGCGTTCATGCCGACCAATCCACAATAGTGATTGGGGAAAACGTAATTCAATCCAATTTCGTACAGAGTTTTATCAGTGAGAAGGTATAACATCTTGTTGCAAAATAAAATTCTCTGGTCCATCTTACAGTTGAGGAAAGAACAGCATATCTAAATTACCAACTCTTTTGCTTGCTCAGAACTGCCCATAAAGGTTTGCTCTCTGGATATTGCACAGAAAACATTAATTTTTGGGGGGTTCATTTCATTGTAAGAGTTCACGGGGATTTTCTGTACGGACACAATGTGTGTTAACTAAGATGAAATGTTGAGTTATCACTAAGGAAAATACGATCAAGAAAGTTATCATCATACTGCAACATTACGATTGCAAAGTCGCAAACATATACATCAGCATATATGTATATAAGCAACGCATATATAAGGGCGCGAGTAAGGGGAAGGGCATGCGCAATGCATGTCTGGTTCCTGGCAGGATAGGAACGGGGATGGGTAGCCCTTCTGAGGAGGGGCGTCTTGGTTGCCCAGAAGAGTGAGTCGGGGCGTCCTTGTGATCCAGGCGCGACCCCGATGGGTGGCCTCTGGGTTAGGCCAAACTATGGCCAAGCTACGACCGAGTTATGTCTGACCGGTTGCCTTGAGGTGTTTAAAGAAAAAGAAAAGAAAAAAAGCAACGCATGTAAAACAGTTTACTTAAAACATTCCACATTTCATCACTAGCATTACTAATTCGCGGCTGGCCTTCCTAACATATTTTTTAGAACTACGCAGGAAAGACTCCCTAACAAGTTCAACATATTTTTCAGACACCCTCGGTTGTTTCGTATCCTTTCCTTTACACAGACGTCGTTTCATTCGACGTTACAATCGTCGAATGTAAGTTCGCTTGGAATATCACAATCAAACTTTTTATGTAACGCAAATTGAACAATAAGTAAAGATTCACGTTTGGAAAAGTGCAAAACCACAGAAGGTATTCTGTTTAGGAGAAGTCATATTTGCTAATGGCGCTGACAAGCAGAAAGATAGAGAATCAAAGTACGGCCACAACTAAAAATATAATTTTTGCTCTATGATTTTACCCTTAAATCGAAACTATACATCTCATCCAAGAAATATAACAAATTAAAATTTCGATATTTTTTTATACAACCGGTATTATTACTAATAATTAATTCAGAGATTATCGATCCTTCAATTCTTTTAGAATAAAATCCCAGTACAGCTTTTTTTTTACAGGTTAGGCATAGGTCTGTCAGATTTAGTTCTTACTGGTTTGCTATTTCTATTGCATATTTCTAAGATGTGTGATGCTATTGATTCCTAAAATTATTGTGATGCTGAAAGCTGTCTTATAGGTAGATTTCATAAGAAATCTCGGAAAATTTCTCCATATCTTCGCGTTTCACATCCCTCAGACCCCAAAGCCACCGTCAGTTCAAAGGTTTATATATATATTACACTTTCTTGTCGACACGATAACTGCCGTAATTTTGCGCCAATCACTTTCAAATTAATACATAAAATATAAAGACCAAAAATTTCGGTCGAGCGTTAATGGGCAAAATCGGGCCATGGGCGTGGAAACGGGGGAGGTTTTTTGAAAAAACAAAATATCGCTATAACTTTCTTATTAGGTAAAATATCGAATTCGTTTAAAGTTCCTACTATTCTTTAGATAAGGGCCTAAAAGTTATCGAAGTAAAGCTTTTTGATATCAGCAACCATTGGCCCAGGGGTGAAAAAAATTGGGTTTCGAAGACAAAAAAAATATCATACTTCCTTTAATAGACACAGTATCGAATCGGTTTAAAGTGATCGTTAGTCCTCTAGACATTACCTAAAAGTTTTGTCTGAAACAGTTTTTGATTTGACCAACCTTTATGACAGTGGATGATCAAACGTTTGCTGGAATTGTAAGAAGGTGGGGCTTGTCGTATGCTAAACATGTGAACGTTTTTTACACATGCAACCATTGTAGTGTTAAGTAAATTTGAAGTTTTTCTAACTTAAAGGTGGAAATCTTTTTTATCTCCTACTTAGCACCGGTGAAATCTACCTCTGACTTCCGGCGTGCCGAAAGGGTTTTTTTTTATATTTGATTATAAAATTTTTCTTTATTTGCACTTTGGAAATTATAATTAAAATGTACAGTGTTGTTTACGTGAGATAACTTTATAATTTCAAGGTTAACAATTTTTCTGAGAGTGCCAACGTAAAACTGTTTTATGTATACAAACTTGATTACCAAATGTGGATAGATCAGTAACGAATAAAGTAAATAAAATGGAACCCTTAGATGATCTTTTCGCAACATATCCCATCCGTATAAATTATCTATTTTCGGTTTATTTTTTGGTATTCTTAACAATATTGAAACTTATAATATTGCAATGATACATTTTTAAATGTTTTTTCATTTTTATTTATCAATGGGCTTTATTAATTTTTGTTTAAGTTATATCTTTTCCCATAGTCTTTATAATTAAAGACAAAGTGAACTATTTTCAAACGATAACAGGAATTGGAAGTAATAAAATTTTATATAAATTACTAATTGACGAGTCATGTTTTAATAAATTTTGTATCAACAAGGCACAGAGTAGGTTAATTGTGTGGTAGCCCTACTCCATTTAACTCACCGGGTTGGTTTAGTGGTTAACTTCCCATATCAGCTGATTTGGAAGTCGAGAGTTCCAGCGTTCAAGTCCTAGTAAAGCCAGTTATTTTTACACGGATTTGAATACTAGATCGTGGATACCGGTGTTCTTTGGTGGTTGGGTTTCAATTAACCACACATCTCAGGAATGGTCGAACTGAGAATGTACAAAACTACACTTCATTTACAATCATACACATCATCCTCTGAAGAATTATCTAAACGGTAGTTACCGGAGACTAAACAGGGAAAAGAAAGAAAGCTCTACTCCATTTCCTACATAAAAGAGACTTTTTCTCCTCTTTGGCTTCCGGAATCACCGTAAGATATTACTTCAGAGGATGAACGACAGTGATATGTATGAATGAAAATGAAGTGAGTCTTGTAGAGTCTCAGGTCGACCATTCCTGAAGACGAGTGGTTAATTGAAACCCAACCGCCAAAGAACACCGGTATCTACGATTAGTATTCAAATCCGTACAAAAGTAAACCGCTTTTACTAGAATTTGAAACTTAGAACTCTCGACTTCGAAATCAGCTGATTTGCGATGACGAGTTCAGCACTAGATCAAACCGGTGGGTCGTAAATGAGGCTTGCAAAGTATTTACCGGGTTTGTTTTTTAGTTTCCATTTTCAGAATTTATTTTTATTTGAATTATATTTACAAAATAATATCACTTTTTTTTAGATGAATATTTATTCTACGTATTTTAATGACAGAGCAAATAGATTCTTTCTTTTTCGTGTATGTTCAAACCTGATGTGTATAGAATTCTAGTGGTACGGAATTATTCTGTGGACAATTTTCTCGTTTAATTTTTTAGTTTAGTTTAACAAAAGAATCGGTGGTGTTTTATAAATTAAAAAGTATCTTTTCTGTAAATGTACACATGTAAGTAAAAAAAATGTGACATTTTTTAAAGATGTGCAATTTGTGACAAAGGTTTAACCAAGTATTTTCTTTAATGTTTTCTGCTACTTTTGGGCACAGTAGTATTAAATCATTATTATTTTGTTCTCATAAAACGTATTTTATTTAAGAACGCCTATAATTTTAATTATACAAGTAATTTAAAAATAAATTATCTAAATGTTAAAATAATCTATGTTTAATCTGTAAGTAGAGAGAGAAAAAATTGGATAAAGATAGAAACAGTTATTTATATTTTCTTACAGTAATTGATTAGTTAATTACTTTTTAGCTTTGAAATAAGAAATTAAGCAATTTTATGAACTTGTGCTTATCAATCGGTCAATAAAAATAATATAAGTTGAACGTATTGGCTTGTTTTATTTTCATTACTGAACTGATACTAGATTATTACTGAGCGCCTTGAGAGAGTAGTAAAAATTATGACTTTATACAAAATGATGTCTTAGTAACAGCATTAATACTGATACAGATATATAACAATATTTTTTAATACGTATTTTCCATTAAAGTAAACAAGGTATCATAAAATTATACCAATAATAATTTTATAATTAGAAAAAATATATCGATGAGATAAATTCAAAGCTGCTTTTAAAATTGTTAGATTTATAAAAACAATTATTAATTTGTATATTTTTCTCTTTGGTTACGATCTGATTTTAAATAATTAAAAAAAATTTATAATTATTCAGAGTCTTTTGAATAACTGAAATTAATATATCTGTTAAATAAGACTAGTTAAATAAGATTTTTCGGTTATACAAATTATATTTACAAGAGCTATTTAAATAAAAATTTACGGAATTCATGGATATGAAATAAATGTTTATTTATAAAAAAAATAGTTTTACATCATTAAAAGTTTTAAATCTATCATTAAAACAGTTTTAAAACTGATTTGAAGGAGGATTAGTTAGTTTCTATTGCTCCGATTCATTTTATAACAAGCTTGTCCCGCATAACATCAATTTGTTGTCTTATTTTCAATTTTTAAAATAAAGAAAATGGAACTAGAGGTTTATCCAAGCTTAACATTTCTAACTTTAATGAAACAGTCTTCTGTTTTTTAATGGTTCAGTCGTAGAGATTCCATTATAAAATTGGATCAATTGAAAAATAAAGTCGCTACATGTCTGATGAATTTACGATTAAAATAAAAATTTCCATCCAAAGAATATATCCTATAATTAAATAATTTATTCACAATATTTTTGATTAATGAATAATTGAATTTCCACGTTTTCCTAGAAATATTAAAACTATTTTACTGAATTTTTTAAGATCTCTTTAACGAATATGGTCTGTCAAAACACATCGCAAAGACTAATTAACAACTACGTTAAAAAGTTCAACTTTACTTTTAATCAGTTTATTTTATAACTTTATTTTTTTACTTTTCCTTAATATTAACTCAAACTAATCAAAACTTAATTACACATAATTTTTTTTTAATAAGTATTAAATAATAATTACCCATGGAAAAAGCCTGGTGATAGTGCAAGGTATCAGATAAATTATATCATGGATAAACAAAGATTTAGAAATCAACTCGTTTACTGCAAAGCTTATCCTGGAGCAGACATTGATAGCGACCATAATTTAATGATAACGCAGTGTAGATTGGAGGTTAAAAACTCGATGTCAGATGAACCCGGTGGAAGTTAGAGAAGCTTGTGGAAGAGGAGGTAAAACAATTTTTGAGGAGAACATCGCAAGAGGTCTGAGTAAAAAACGATAAGGTAGAAATTATAGAAGAAGAATGGAGAATATTAAAAAGGAAATTCTTAAATCAGCAGAAGCGAATTTAGGCGGAACAAAGAGAACCGGTAGAAAACCTCGGTTATCAGAGGATATATTGCAGCTGATGGGTGTAGATAGTATAAGAATGATAGTTATGAAGAAGGTAAAAGGAACTATCGACAATTAAGAAAAACTATAAACAGGAAGTGCAAATTAACGAAAAGTGGATTAAAGAGAAGTGTTCAGGTATGGAAAGAGAAATGATCATTGGTAAAATAGACGGAAAATATTACCGATATAGAATTCCGAAAACATTATATTTTAGTTTACAGTGTAGAACTTGAAGAGCAGACGTCTACTTCAAAGTCTACAGGAATTTTTTAAAGTCTTCAGATACTGCACATCAAGACTCCTTACTATAAATAACAGGTGTAAAGGAAAGAAAAAGAATTGATGGAAAGAGTATAATTTACATAACTGCAAGGAAAGCTTAGTCGGGTAATAAAACTCATAGCTGCGTCTCTTATTATGCATCATATTTTTACTTTCCCATCTAGACAGCGCTCTATAGCAGAGGTATATTTGTAGAAGGGCAATTATTGTAATCTGTCCAATTTGCATATGCGTTTTTTACCGGATCTTAACGTTTTGACACCTAAGGAATCCAAAAACCAAAAAACAGGATGGAATGTTTCCGGTTATGTTCGTATGTACGTGTGTGTGTTTCAGTGTTAACCTCTAAATCACCTTATTATCTCCAGACCTACTGGACTGAATTTTACCAAACTTCGTCCGATTATGTCTATCTATGGGGCATTGATGCCATTAAATTTTCAAATCTTAAAGGTCAAGGGGGTGAGGCTATAGAGCAAGGTAACTCAGGGTATCTTAAGATTTCGCCTCCGGTTATATTTTTCTTAAGACACATTTTTAAATAATTAAAAAATAACAATATTTGCAAAAAAGAATTGCAAAATCGCATCCCCCACTCCAAAAAATGTACTATTGTAGTCTTCCGCTATGTTGTGACGTCACAAGCGAGCGGTAGAATTAAATAAATGAATAATTTTCTTTTTGTTTTTCTTGTTTATCCTCTGGGAATTATCGTTCAGGTAATTACTTTAGAGGATAATATGTATGAGTGTAAATGATGTGTAGTTCGGTACAGTCTCAGTTCGACCATTCCTAAAATGTGTGGTTAATTGAAACCCAACCACCAAAGAACACCGGTATCCACGTTCTAGTATTCAAATTTGTATAAACATAACTGCTTTTAGTAGGATTTGGACGCTGGAACTCTCGACTTCCAAATCAGCTGATGTGGGTAGACGCGTTCACCACTAGACCATCCCGGTGGGTTAAAAATGAATAATACTTAAAGCGTAAAAAAGTACAAGCAAAATTTTTTCTATGTAAGTTGTGAAATTACATTAATTTAGTTAGTACAGAACGTCGCCGCTAGTACCGCCACACCCGCGGAATTTAAATACGGTATGCGGGCGTGTATTAGTTAGAATCATTGAAGTAAATAAACGAAAAAATATATTTAAATAAAATGATAAATATTTTAAATTAAGTTGTGTGTGTAAGCCGTGCTAGCTGTGCGTCAGGCTAGCCGGGTGACGGGAAAGTCCTACAACTGTGTTGACAGCTTTTTTTTGTGCGAATATTTATATTCCCCAGATCTAGTAATAGAAACGTAGTAGAGCCTTCCACGAAAAAAAGAATGTAAAAAGAAATTATGAGTTGTAATACCACTCATAGTAATCTAAAATCAAACCTCAGCTTCGTTTAGTACATATATTAATGCATAGACGATGACATTAATAATATTATTAAAACAGCAATTCAACAAACATTGCTAGTGCTGTTGGTGTTTTCTCGTAATTATTATTTCGTTGCGGGTAGGCTATAATCAAATGGTTCAGAGATTTTCCCTAAAATAACAACTAATGGAATTTGCTTCCTTACGAAAACGCGCAAAGGTTTTGGCAATTCTAAAGTAGAATCTTATTGTCGGCAATAAATACAATTCCATCATGGTCCTCAGCAAAATTTAGAAGGCCCTCGAGAATTTAATTCTGTATCACTTGAACCAAAATAGGTGCTGCTGTACCGTTAACTCAAACAGACTTTACGTCGCATCTATATTGCAAGGATTAGAATATATCTTTAACTATATATACTGAGAATATTTTCAAAGGGAGGAAAAAATATGTTGCTGTATTTTTGGATGTTATTTCGAAGGAGAATATTCGTCAGGGAAACTTTCCCTGAAGTTTTTCCCCTATATATTACGCAATCACTTTATCACTATTTACCGTGCAAATGACGGAAACTCTCACAGAACCTCCCATTCTTTTTCGTATAACAAATCGGACATTCTATAAATCTAATCTAGAACATTTGGTTATCTTCATAATATTGCACCATTACCACATGTCAATACTTGAGAGACCTCGACATACATGATGATATTTTCCGTTGTTGAAGTTTCAACTTAATTGAAAAGACAGTTTTGTTTACCATATGCTTGAATAAACTATCACCTGAACGTTGTGTTCAAGAGGTGCCAACTGGCCTACTAAGAAAAGTATTTATTCTTCATGCTGATTAATGAACTGTGTATTAGTTTATAATATAACAAAGAATGCGCGTTATCTTAATTAAAAAATAGTAGTGAATATTTTTATTCTCTTCTACTTACCTTCGTTATATTGTACCATTAAAAATTATTAAGAAATGTTATTTATAAATTTGAATGATTTCTATGGTGATACTGTAATATTGTTATTGTTATTTCAATGCGCGCTCACGCGTATACAAGTATATACATGTCCCAAGATGAGGTATACGCTTTTGATTTAGTACCGCTTGCCCATTCCCCCACTGATTCTACTGAAACTTCACAGAGCTTTTAACTAAAATTTTGAAAATGTTCAGTGAACATTTCAACCTTCTTAGAATTTATAGGATCAAAGTGGCGGCTTTCAAACAAAAACATGAAACTCAGATAAATTACAATTTTTATTCATTACATAATAGCCAGTAGAAATGTTTAAAAGCAGATGATGTATTGTTGAACAGCTGTTCAAATTGAATAAACCAAGTAAATAATTAGTCATAAGCATGATTAATTATTTAACTGATTATAATTATTCTAATTATCATCTGTTTTAATAATTTTTACCAGCTATTTTGTAATGAATAAAAAATCTGGTTTATTTCAAATTGATTTTTTGTTTGGAAGCCGCATTTTGTTTTTATAAATCCTAGAAGGTTGAAATTTTCAAAGAAAAATATTAGAACATTAGTTAAAAGGTCTGTCAAGTTTCAATAGAGTCAGTGGGGAAACGGGCGAGTGATACTAAATCAAAAGCGTATACCACTTCTTGGGACACTTTGTAAACACACACACACACACACACACACACACACACACACACACACACACACACACACACACACATACATACACATGTATATATATATATATAGATATATATATAAAACAATGGAACCTCCGAAAGCACGGAGGTCTTTAGCCGAGACGACGAGAACTTCGGACGGCCCACATGTTCTAGCGGTGAGTACATCCAGTCTCGACTGTGATGTACTTTTGACCGCGCGAGCGAAGCCGGTGTCATCCGATGCCAGCAGCAGGATATCCTCCGACACGTACGGTGGAAGATCTGAAGACTCCGTATCCGGGGCCTCAGATACAGATGATGTGTATATATATATATATATATATATATATATATATATATATATATATATACAGAGTGATTCAAAGAAACGGGAAATTTTGAAAGTTGTGTTGGTAGCCGTGGGCGATTGGTACCACTTAATAAGTGGCGCCAGCCTCTCTAACCTAACCTGCCATTTAGTTGTCATGGATCCTTGGAGTGTTGCGCAATGTGCATTTGCTATCAAAGCGTTTTACAAAAACAATGACAGTGTAGAGAGAGCGCGTAGAGAATTTCGCCGTCATTTTAATCTGGGACGGCACGACCGTGTTCCATCAGCAGATGCAATTAAAACATGGATATCTAATTTTGAAGAAACCGGTTCGGCAATGAAAAAGAAACCTCCAGGCCGTGAGCGAAACGTCCGTACACCACAGAATGTTCAAGCTTTACAAGATGCTGTCACACGAAGTCCACATCGGTCAATCCGTCGTCTCTCAGCATCTTTACAATCGCATAGTTCAAGTGTTCGAAGAATGTTAGTGAAGGACTTCCAATTCCATCCATACAAGTTGCAGATCGTCCAGGAACTGAAACCGAACGATGCAGTTGTGCGAGCACAATTCTGTAATGTAATGTTTCAGATGATAAATGATAACGAAGAGTTTGTTCACGAACTGTGGATGTCAGACGAAGCGCATTTCCACCTCAGTGGATTTGTTAACAAGCAAAATTTCAGATACTGGGCACAAGAAAATCCTACGCAGCTACACCAGCGTCCGTTGCACATCCAAAAAGTGACCGTGTGGTGTGCTATGTCATCTTACGGTGTTGCAGACCCTTATTTTTTTGAGGATGACAACAGTACTGCGATTACAGTGACGTCGGCTTGTTACGTAGCCGTGTTTGAAACCTTTGTTGTGGAACAACAAAAGAGATTTCCACCAGTTCTTAACACAGCCTGGTTTCAACAAGACGGAACAACGTCACATACTGCACGAATATCGATGGCAGCTGTACGCCGATTGTTTGGACAACGTGTCATTTCACGAAATGGTGACATTAGATGGCCTCCCAGATCGCCTGATCTCTCAGCTTGCGATTACTTTTTGTGGGGTCATCTTAAAAGCAAAGTGTTCCACAGTAGACCTGCTACAACGGAAGAACTGAAGGCAAAGATCCGAGAAGCAATTGCGGAAATTCCAGTTGAGATGTTACGTCAAACCATGAACTATTTAACGGAGACTTCGTGAATGTTTACGTAGAAGAGGAGGTCACCTGCAAGATGTAATCTTTAAAAAATAAACTAAAATGTATGTATCCTAAAATGGCAACATTTGTACAATTACATGAAATAAAATTCATTTCCTAAAAAAATATTTTTCATTAACGTTATTTAATTTTTAAAATTTCCCGTTTGTTTGAATCACTCTGTGTATATATATATATATATATATATATATATATATATATATTCTGTGTGTGTGTGTGTGTGTGCGCGTGAGTGCGTGCTCGCATGTAACTTTTATTTTAGGATGTATTACAACCAAAATTACGTTATATTTTACTGATATCATTAATTTCTTAATCCTACGTATTAATTAAATTAAGCTATAAATTAGAAAAAAAAAAAAATATCCTGTAGTCAGTAATTCAGCTCCCTTACGACTAGGTTTTACTCTTGAGTTTTCAGTTTTTTTTTTTATTTTTTTATTTCATTAATTAGATCGATCTAAGATAATTAATTACATACTATTGTGTCTTTTTTCTATTCGTAATGTTGTGTGTGAAAATGTATTTCAGGCTTTTTCTTTTGTTTTTATTAATAATAAAAACGTTGCAGGAGGAATTAAAAATTTAAAACTTTTAAAGAGAGTCTTAACAAGTTCTTCAGACAAAATTCTATGGCAACTTTTTTAAGATTTTTTGAGTAATAAGATTAAAATTTTCTGTTCAGAATCATTTTATAAAAAATAAGAAAAAATTAGAACCCGAAATTGTTCAACTAAAAGGGTTTAAGGACATTCAGTATTCAGTAAACCGTCTTGTTAAAGTTTGGCCTGTAGCAGAGATAAATTTTGCGGGATGAGTCTTTTGGGCTTTGATTTTCTAGATGAGGAAAATTCATTTCAAAGTTCCCTTTTTTCAGTATTCACCTATGTTGAACCGTAAGGGATACCCTAAGTATGTAGGGTATATAGGATATGTTATACCCTAAGTTCGCAGAACCAAAAATACTTTCAGAAAATTGCATCAGTTTTACGCAATATTTTTTTTAAACGAAATAATAAATGAATCCCTGTAAGAGCAGTTAGAGAAGGCAGGACTTCGCGATGTAGGCATCATAGGATTTCAAATTATTTATCTTTCTGTCCTGAACTGACTTAAAAACGGCTAAAATAATTGTAATAAAATTATTATTATTTTTTTAAATTTTATATCCAGGAATAAAGAATATACTTTTGAAACTTTTTCCTTAAGTCCTTTTCTTGAGAAAAGCTAATTTTACATTGTCCTGTTCTCCTGATTTGTTCTTTTAAAAAGTTTCGTAACAATGAAAAGTAATTCACGTTGAATTTGTAAAACTTTTATGTAATTATTGTTCTTGCTGCTGAAACTGATTCGTGGATGAAATTCTGCCCTGTGATCCTCTTAGAATAGTGATGGTTGCTTAGAGGGATGTAACGGATTAAAAAAAAAAAAACTGTTAATCTGATGTTTTTGGCAAAAATATCAAGTTTTTAATTCGAAGCTACGACTTTCACAAAATCTTATATTTCACCATCAAAGCTTGTTGTCAAATCCATTCTGAGATACCGTTCTAAAATTACTTTTTACATTTTACTGCGTTTCATTTAAGAGTGGGTGTTTTAAAAATTTTTTTACATATTTTTTATTTTATATTTTTTAGTGCATTTAATAAAGGAGCGGTTTTTAAAAAAAAATTTTAACATATTTCTTATTTTCTACTTTTTAGTCTTCATAAGTTTATATTTTACAGCTGCGGTAGAGCATAGGGTTAAGTTTATTTAACCAAAGATCGGATCTGTACGTTTTACGGTGGGTAAATGCAACCAAAACATAGGGCTAAACGATTTAATTTCCGGATAACCAAGATCCGGTCGATCAATAGTGTACCCGATGCGTTTAACAGTTAGCGCTCGACCTGCTGATACAGACGCCGTTTGAATCATGAAGATAGGACGAGCGGTTGCCGAGATATTACGGTGGCACCCCATCGCATCCCCTCACCATTTTTCGAACGGCGCCCCGGGGGTATTTAATATTATCATCCGTGTACCACTGGGAGCGGATGGGATATTGTCGCTCAGATGATGTTCTGAAAAAATCATTTTGAAAATCTTTACAGAGCGCTAGGATCCATCGTTCTCGAGATATTTGCGATTTTCATCCGAAAATTTGGATACGGTTAAAAGTACTAAATTATCCCAAAACTTCGATTATATTTAACATATATATCGCTATATATACATTATATCGATATATCGATATACGATAATATAACAAGTATTCACTTGACCACCACGAGTCATGTACTAACGAATCGTGATTTTCCGCTAGTGATCGGTACATTCCGGTGCTAAGCTAAGGAGGACGCAAACACAGACACACATGCAAATGCCGTTTAGTAGTGTAGGATATAAAGAATTAGATTCAATTCTATTGCAAAAGTAAGGGACAGTAATATAAGTTTTTAATTGAGTTATTTTTCTGCTACAAGCTAAACAATTATTTTCTATACTAACCGATCATCTGTCAGTTGGGGTATGACTGAACGGTTTATCTTTCAGTTGAATACTTTAAACGCAAAACTATTTTAGAGTCGTGGAGAGTCTTCAGTAAAGGAAACCGCTACTCAAGCCTGTTCTCAGGTTATTATATCGAGGAAAACAGTTTATTGTAGTATATGTTTGGTTTGATTGCAAAACCATTGATTGGTAATGAACTGTACTCGTGGTAAAGAGATTTTCGTAATAATTTTTTTGTTGGGTGGATACCGAAAAAGCTTTTGCTAGATTTTTATTTCGCAATTCTCTGTGGAAAGTCGTTCTTTTTCACAACCCTCTTTCTTATAACCTTTATCGCTATTTCCTCGATGATATACTGTTGGTTTCGGCTGGGCGCCTGCGGCGAACGCCACCGGGTTGGTCTAGTGGTGAACTAGTCGTCGCAAATCAGCTGATTTCAAAGACGAGAGTTCTAAGGTTCAAATTATATTGAAGAAAGTTACTTTTATACGGATTTGAATACTAGATCGTGGATACCGTTGTTCTTTGATGGTTGGGTTTCAATTAACCACACGTCTCAGGAGTGGTCGACCTGAGAGATTGTACAAGATTACACTTCATTTACATTCATACATATCATCCTCATTCACCCTCTAAGTAATACGAGTACCTTACGGTGGTTCCGGAGGCCAAACAGAAAAAAAGAAAAGAAAAAAGTCTCCTGCTGGGACAGTGCTTAGGTTATGGGGGAACTATTTAGTTTATCAGTCCATGATATCTTTGTGTTTTAATAGGCATTACCATATTTCTACGATCCTTTCTATCTTTTTTCCCTCCGGTGATTACACAAAAAAAACCATAAAAAAAGATGGTCTAGTTGTTTATCGGGTAGAGTCTTATCGTTGTTAATATATATATTTGACTATAAAAAAGAAAATTAATTCATTTATAATATTTATAAAGAATGTGAAAAATACTAACGTAATAAAATAAAATAAGTACTATTAGACGCCGGGGTTGGTGGTAATCCTCGATTGCCAGACAAATGTCTACATTAAATCCCACTACTTATAATCTCTGTAAAATTTTTAAATTTGTTGTAATCGTTCATTTTGTGTTTACTTTTTGTTGTTTTTAAGACGATACAAAATGTTTCTAACTAAAGACAAAATTGGCTAAATAATTATACTATTAGTAGTGTACGTGTACTATTCGTTTTTTTTAAATTTTTGTCAGAACGTATAGCCGGTTGGTTTACTTCGATTTTTTAAGTGAAAAAATATAATATTAAAAGTGCACTTTTTAGACTAATTCAGACTTTTTACATAATTCAGATATGTAAAACTGATGCGAAAATGTATCACCAGCTTAATATATCAGGCAAATTTTTAATTTAAAAAAATTATTACGCTAAGTACAGTAAAGGAAATGTTAAGTGAATTCAGAGTATAAAAATAGAAATAATAATAATTAAAATGTCAATTATTTTTTATTACTAATGTTAAAAAAGAAATATTAGTTGCGTTTATTAATTAATTTTAATTTTAAAGACAGTGTGTAGTGATAACATACGATATCAGTGATTTCATTTGAATAATATTGATTTTAAATAAGCAATATTTTTTAATTATAATTTTTAATTTGTTGGTTGTTATAATTATTATTATAAATATTGCCTTGATGATTTTGCAGATTATATATATATATATTTTTTTTTCCGCTTTATTATTTTTCTTTTAATAAATAGGTCATGTATGTATATATTTTTAAAGACAATAATTAATTATTATAATGGCCTGTAGTAATTATTTATTTGAATTTGTTAAATATATGCAGTTTCATCCATGCTATGAATTTCATTATTTCATTAAGTACTTAACTTATGTATTGAAATAAATCTATTTATTTACTTATAAATTATTGCTCAGAATATTTTTCTGATAATTAACTTGAATTGTAATTAGATGCCTTATTAAAATGTCATGTTTGAGCTGAGTAAGTCAACAAATATATCAAATCTTGTTTAACTGTGCAAAGTTATTGATTCCAATTTTATATATATATATATATATATATATATATATATATATATAGAAAGAAAGAAAGAAAGAGAGAGAGAGTGAGTGAGCGAGAGCACTAAAAACAACTTAAAAAATGACATAAATAAACAATAATTGTCTAAACAAATGGAGTTGTTTATTTGACGCAGTTGCACACACTTCTATGTTATTTTGTATTTTTTCATAAGCATCACAATTGTTACAATGTTACCTACCAATTCTGAGACAAGAAACACCCTCATTCTTCACTGTCCGTAAAATACACAAATCGTGACTTTCTGAATGCTTTAATACCGTGTGACATTTAATATGCACTACAAAATAGCTATTTACTGAAGCTACCAAGTAAACAGATTATCAAATAATAAACTCCTTTATAACAATATTTGAATAAAAACCGAATAATCTCTTTTCGTGCAACTAGTTTTATGTAGTTGTAATAATGTAAATTTGGTTTAACGGTTCACAGTTTTCGAATTTTCCTTATTGCGAAGGCGTAAATTTCATTGTGATACATCGGATTACGAGTGATAATTAAAATAACATTGAAGGAATAAGTGAGATATGACATGAAATGACATATCATTCGGTCTAATATTTATCGTTTTTCAATTTATGTGATACTGAAACTGTTGTGGTGGGAGTTGGTAATTTGTCACGACCGGTCAACCTACATTATTTTACCTATATTTACGTGCTTTATACTTTAATAATGGTATTATTCACAAATACTAGTTCGTGCTGTATTTTAAATTGAATGAATTAATTTTTTTTCTTACGAAACGTATGCGTGATAAATACAATTTGTGGATGATTCATTATTTCAGAAGTATTTAGATATTAAAAATAAATACATATATATATATATATATATATAAGAAATTATTGGAATCTATTAATGCTTAATTGTTATTGGATTTGTAGACTAAACAAAATTAATCTCTTATTCAAAATTATTGATTGTAATAAAAACATCCAATCAAAAGAAGCAAGTTAATTTTGTAAATTTCTCACGTAGTAATCTTTCCCCCCTATTCCAGTCTTATTATTATTATTTACTCATATCTATTTGCATTATTCATCATTTCATTGATTAATATTAAGGGAAGTAAAACGAGCTAAAAGTCTCTTATATTCATTTGCTCTCGTATTATTATTTTTGTTTATTTCATATATTTATTTTTTTTTTTTTGAGGTTTTTAGGGGCATCGACTACTTTGGTCATTAGCCCCATCCCACTTCAAAAAAAAAAAAAAAATAAAAAAAAAGGTTCAATGATTCACATTCTCATGAATCAAAAAATGTTCAAAAATCTACATTTTCCTATAACTTCGAATCCAAAAAATTACTTCCTAGGCTTTCCTTTCGGCCATCCTTTCTTGCACCGTTTTTCCATTCTGCGAACGGCCTCAAATTCCGATGACAGTGTGTCTGAGGCCTCGGACATGGCATCGTCTTCTCTTTCTGATGCCAATGACGTCCGCCGGCTTACATCAGGTGATGAAAGCTTCATTGGTGCTGTAGCATCGTTTCTATGGAATCTAAACTAGCAAGCGATGCACTTTCCGCGGCTGATGAACTGGATTCTATCTCTAGTGCAGTGCTGGGTCCAGCTGAAATAGATGCTCTCGCTGAAGCTGTTCTTTGAGCTTTTGGAGGCTCCATTGTTGCAGTTTTTATATCATCTGCGTCTGGTGCTTTTTCAATAATAACTTGCACCTCCATTTCGGTAGACTCCGATTTTCTTGTCAAAATTTCCTTGGCTTGTGACTAGACGACGGAGTGATCTGTTTCTCTTTGTCAGATAAGTCAAGATTTTCAATTTTTACGCTAGTTGGTGGCTGGTTTTTTAAACGGTGCTGATGCGTCTCTCATGTCAACGGCGTCGGTCCGGGGATGAGCCGTCTCATCTTTACTTTGTTTTCTCTGATGAGTGGACTCAATCTTTGAATCAATGATTCTTTCTTGGTGCCATCGTGTTAAGCAACTGCTCTACATTAATTTTAGATGTGGAAGGGGCAACCGCTGCTTCTGAATAAGAAGTCGATGGCCGAGGTGTACGCTGATTAACAATTTTCTTCGCTTCAGGATAGCTGACCTTTTGAAGCGTTTTAACTTCCTGAATGGCTGTTTATAATTTATATGTAGAGCAGTTCCTTGAACGACAGTTGTGGTGCCCTTTACAGTTAACGCAGATTGGAGGGTCTTTACATAGGTCACCCTCATCTTCACATCTAGCTGCTGTGTGTCCGAATCGTTGACACTAAAAACATCTCATCGGCTGTGGAATGAAAGCCCGTACACCAAGCCGATGGATGCCAGCTCGCACTTTTTCAGGAAGGTTTGGCCTATTAAATGTTAAAACATGCGAGGCCGAAGGAAGAACTTCACCATTTCTTCGCATGGTTAGTCTGCGACACTGAGTCACTCCCTGACTCGACATTT
This sequence comes from Lycorma delicatula, assembly GCF_047948215.1. Lineage (NCBI taxonomy): Eukaryota > Metazoa > Arthropoda > Insecta > Hemiptera > Fulgoridae > Lycorma > Lycorma delicatula. Next base: position 189,142,080 of record NC_134457.1, on the reverse strand, counting down.
CTTGTACAATTTCTTCTTCTGTACAGTTTAGAAGATCGCGACAAACAACTCCTCTGGATGAGTTCAATGTGCTATGCAGTTCAACAAAAACCGCAAATTCACCGATCTTCTTCAACGCCTGGACTTTCTGGCTTTGCACGTCGTTGATAGTTTCGACGTGCAATCCATTAAAACTCTTTCGGATTTCTTTAACGGGACCACCAGCACAATTTGTAATTTCTCTTGCGATTAAGAATGGGCTAACTTTTTGGAAGTTTCCATGTTCCTTTGTAATAATTAAAAATCTTGGCTTAGGTACACTATAGCCAAATAAGCTTTTACCTAAGTCTTTACGGATTCTATCAGCATCTTTCTTGATTTTCTCACACTGTGCTCTTTTTCCTATTCGCTTGTGGCGAATCGGAGGTTTCTAAACGAGGGTGATTACGTGCACCCTCTGCCACGTTAGTTTGTTCAATATTCATGAACATTTATCCCTTCTGTAGCAAGGCTAGCCGCCGGGGTACACCCCCATTCCAGGGCTACTAACCTTGGAGGTCCGATCCGGTACTCCGGTGGAACCGGCATATGTCCTGACAGAGAGCGGATGCGCAATCTCTGCACTGACTCCAGGCTCCTACTCACCGAAGCTTTCAGAGCTCCCATGCACCGACATACATGGACACCATTGCTACATGTTTGACATCGCAGGGGGCATACGGACAACGAAAGGGTCTTCGTTACACCTGCAATAACATTGACCTTGGCCGCCACATCGCCAGCTCTAAAAGTGGTATGAGTCCATTTCCAAAATCGTTTATTATTCCATTTCCTGCAGGTACCCGAAAAATCCAGTCCGTTTAGTGACCTGAAGTTGGAAACGCGTCAAACGTAAAAAAGCATAACCGAGGAATTTACTCGGAACCCCGTTAGCCAGCTATATGTAACGTACGTAAGTACAGCTGTTGCCGCCCTGGACGTGGAACATAGATGTTGTGTTCCGGACGTGAGAATTATCTACCTCCGGGCATATATTTATTTATTTACGTTATTGAAGCTATGAAAACGTCCATAAAATTTCCTATAGTGGCCAGTACTAATGTCAGTAGTATTATTTATGTACTTTGAATGACATTAACGTATTGTAACTGTGCTTAAGACGCGGTGTTTTGTGTTCTATTACCAACTTTAATCTGCTACGATAGCTAGAAAACAACTGAGTCTGAAGGTCAACCCACCGGGTTGATCTAGTAGTGAACGCGTCTTTCGAAATCAGCTGATTTGGAAGACGAGAGTTCCAGCGTTCAAGTTCTTGTAAAGTCAGCTATTTTTATACGGATTTGAATCGTTGATACCGCTGTTCTTTGGTGGTTGAGTTTTCAATTAACCACACATCGAACTGAGACTACAAGACTATACTTCATTTACATTCATACATATTAACCGCTGAAGTAATACCTGAACGGTAATTCCCGAAGGCTAAACAGGAAAAAGAAAGAGTCGGAAGGTCAGCCAGCTATTCAGTAGTTTCCGTCTAGAAACCTTTGGCGACACTGAGTTCGGGTTTTACAACTGCCCTACAAGTTGTGTAGTATAGCCGAGCAGTTATAGCGAGGCGATTGCGGAGAGGAGTAGATCTGCAACTGTAAGTAGAGGAAAAGCGCCTTGCTAGATCGGCTCTGCTATACCTAGGTATATTAGTTTTAACTATTTCTACCTGGTCTCTGAATAAATAAAATACTTAAGGACTTATTTAATTCCTTTTCCCTACACAGTTCTACTCAATTCAGTACGATATTATGTTCACCAGGCAGTTGACTACCACTTCACGCATTTAAAACGAAAGTTGGCTTCTAAATATTTGCTGGCATAACATTGAAAAATCACTTCAGTAATGCATCTAAGAATTATAGACTTTACTCTTTTCTTAGTAATGCAGTAAATAAACGTACATTAATTATTAATAAAAGCATTATTATAAATTTAAAAAAAGGATTTATATTTTGTTTTGGCCGCACTACTACTTATGTGAATAAGCTATTGAAATCTATGCATTGCAAATTTTTTTTATATATATTAGTAGTACTTATCTGGCATTGTAAAAATCTAAAACGATTAGATCAAATCAATGTCACTTTTTTTTCAAAGATCTTGTTATTAGAATATATTTAATTTTGTTATTTTTCTTTATAACGTTTTATTTACTTTACTATTGATCTTTTGTCATAATTTAGCAGACGATCGACTGCATTTCGTAATACTTCTATTCACAGGTTTTTTTATTTTTTACCAAATTGGAGAATTTTAATATGGGTTATCAGGTTTTTGAACCGATTTCAAATTTTATGTTAAATGAAAATGTACTATATACGTTTCCCTTCTGTAGAACTTCATAGTTTTTTCTTTTTAAGTTTAGATTACTCCTTTCTTATAAATATGCGATTAAGCCCTCACTGACCATTCACTTTTAACTCTCCCTTTTCTCAATAAATTAAAAAGTTTGACGTTAATTTTGATAGCAGTTCTTAAAGTACTATTAAAAAGTAATTTATGAGATCGAAATCGCTGTAAACTTGAATTAAATGAGCATAGATGTACCTCTTAGTCGGTAAACTAACTAAATTTATTTATTACTTTGTCTTACATTAAGAAGAATTTTTTTCTACTGATCTCGGAAGGGTAAAAAGGATGTAAACTGACCTAAATGAAAGCCCGAACTACTTCATCACCCATCATTAATTTCCACAATTCTATAACGTAGAAACATGAAATTTGGCGTAGTTATTCCTAATGAGGTGTTTAGGAAAATAAATTAAGAACTACGTTGATTAAAAATTTGTAACAGGCAAAAATGAAGATCTCAAAACGTAAAATCCCACTCCTGCCCGTAAATAGGTAGAACTGCTACTTCGGATAGTTGTCAATAAACGTCGAAATCTTTCTGAAAATTTTCTTCTGAACTCAAACACGGGTAACGGATGATCACTGATTAAAACATGGCATAAATAAATTAATTTTTATATATTTAATTATATTAATTTTATATTAAATATATTAATTATTTTTAATGAAAACTTTTACTTATATTTTTACCAATGTATTAATTTTTAAAAGTATATTGTCTAAATATATTTTTATTTCTTATTATTACTTCACACAGATTACTTGATATTTGTTGTTAAAATAATGAGATTAAACATTTTCATAAAGATATTTATCAGTTGTTAAATTATTTGAAAAAGCTTTATCTCTATTTTTAGTAATTTTCAAAGTATTCTGAGTTACGTTTAGTTATTTCAGTAATTTTACCAAGCTGGCCTCCGTGGCGCGAATGGTAGCGTCTCGATCTTTAATCCGGAGATCCCGGGTTCGAATCCCGGTCAGGCACGGCAATTTCACACACGCTACGAATCATTCATTTTATCCTCTGAAGCAATACCTAACAGTGCACCCAGAGGTTAAAAAAAAGTAGTATTTACGAACCCACCGGGTTGGTTTAGTGGTGAACGCGTCTTCGCAAATCAACTGATTTCTAAGTTGAGAGTTCCAACGTTCAAATCCTAGTAAAGGTAGTTACTTTTAAACGGATTTGAATTCTAGATCGTGGATAACGGTGTTCTTTGGTGGTTGGGTTTCAATTAACCAAACATATCAGAAATGGTCGAAGTGAGACTGTACAAGACAACAATCCATTTATACTCGTACACAGCATCCTCTGAAGTAATACCTGACGGTGATTCGCGGAGGCTAAACAGGAAACAAAAAAAGTAATTTTATCGAGTATAACGTTCTTAACTGTGACGTTTACCATTTATAAAAACTATCCGGAGAAAAAAAATATATTTCTATAAAATCTTAATGAATGTCTGCAAGTACAAAAAAAAATCTGTTGCATTTACATTCAACCATATCTTATTGGTTTTTTTTATGTCGCAACATAAAAGAATTTTATTGATTTTTATTTTTGAAAATAGAGAAAAGTAATCATTCCCTTTTCGGTTAACTTCAAACATTATATGACTGTCTTTTGATTCGTACTGTTTGACAGTCATCCAGTATTCGCTTCTCGTGGTTGTGTGCAGTAAATTAATGAAATCACCGTCGTTGTCACAGTTTCACATTCTTGAAGAAATTCCTTGGATAGAAGCTGACTCTGCCACCCGCGTGCCATACAGCCAACATGTAAAGTATTTCTATATCTCAACATTACGCTATTGAACGTTTACTTGACTTTACCAAATATGTAATACTTGTTTTTCCATTTATTTATTTTTTTATTTTTATTTAATTTTTTTATTTATAGAAACTATCCGTGAATAAAAAAAGTAGTTAATCTTATAAGGCACTCATTACATCATTAGATGCGCTGTTATTCTACGTAATGATACCACATGATATTTCATTGCCATTTTTTATTTATATCTATAAATGAAATACAATACGATGAAATTCTATATATTTATTTTATTGTTTTAAATAAATGTTTATAATTTAATATTGCTGTAAATAGCATTTTTATTGTTACTAGAATTAAATGCGTCGTTTTTAATCATAAAAATTAAAGTTCAATGTTTAAACATTTAAATATTAAAGAAAAAAATCTTCCATAAATATTTTTTACGCATGATAAATACATAGTAGTGTTTTAAAAAGTAAGCTTCCTTTTTTTACCAAGCTTTATAAAAAATTCTGAAATGCAATCTGAGACAAATAGGGTAAAACATAAGCGGTTGGAGGAGAGTATGATAAATACTGATAGTAAATGATGGATATCACAACCTCTTTATGTAAATAAAATTGACAAATTAAAAAAAAAAAAACAGTATAAATCAGAAAAGAATCAGTAAATATTAGTAAATATTGAATACCATTCGTTTTGATTCAGGTAGCCCTGTTTCTGAAAAATTTAAAACCATTAACAAAGATTTTTTTATTTTTATATAATCACAAGCAAAAGCGGAATTTTTTCTCTCACTAAAAATGTTATTTAACACAATAGAGCAAGAAAATCGTGAGGCGAATCCGAAATTGGACATCTGGTATCTCATTATTTTTACCCTGCAATATACGTTACTAAAAAATCTCTAATTAAATCGCGTTTCGAGTTCGGCCAGTTTTATTTTCCTCGCTGGAATTGTGTATGTACGTTTGTAAGATACAATTTAATAATTGATTAGTTAAACAGAATGAAAATTATAAGAAAATTTCTTACATTTAAAGGAAATTAGAAAGAAAATCAGATTTTACATTGAATTTTGAATTTTTTCTCGAATAATATATAATTATCAGTTATTTACAGCAATAGATATTTAATATTTTAAAAGTGAATCGGTTGAGATTTAAAATTTAAATTTTACACCTGACTCACCTTACCATCATTTTCTGTTTTACTCAAAAAATGTTACAACTCGTAACGATAAGACAACATATTAATCCTTAGTTTAATATAACATTCCCTGCGTATACATCGCCTCTCCGTGCTTACACAGATATACACTTACAAATTTTTTTTTTATTATAATGACACAGCAACTTTACAATCTATTCAGCAAGATAATTGAACAATTAGTAAAGAAGATGAATTTCAACTTACATTAAGTTACCACAGACCCAGCGACTTGTGATTTAATAATGAAATAGAAGAGCACTCCATACGGCCAGACCATAAAGTCAGCTAATTGAAACGATAAGGCAAACCAAGAATAGTGTTCCTCAGAAATCTTGAAAAACCACTGATCGTGTTATCTAATAAATTGACCGCCAAATAATTCGGGTGCCGGTCCAAACGATTTTGATACCGTAGGCTGACCAGAGAGATTTCCTGCCGAACGGTTCGCAACTTAAGATCATTATATATAAGGCTATTACTTACGTACCAGGGTATGTAGAGCATTTTCCTCAGTGTTTTTGTTCGGAAGCGTTCAAGTATGTCAATACTGGAGTTTTATGCTGCACCCCACAATTCAAGTCCATAAGTCCAAACAGACTTCAAAACGGATTTATTAATCAGTAATTTACTTTCTACTGAAAGCCGAGATCTATGTCCTGTCAGCCAGTAAATGTTTTTAAACTTGAGATCCAACTGTTTCCGCTTAGAAGTGATATTTTTCTCCCAAGTAAGCCGTCGATCAAGATGAAACCCCAAATATTTACAGTTTTGAGATCTTTTGGAATCGGAACATTAAAGACAGAAACAGCAGAGTTCCTTACGAATGGTGAACGTGACGTGCTTTGATTTTGTTTGTTTATTTTTTATTGAAAGCCGAGAGATCTATGTCCTATCAGCCAGTACATATGTTTAAACTTGAGACCCGTTATGTTATGTTTAAACTATTTCCGATTAGAAATATGTTGCGCCCAAGTAAGTCGTCGATCAACATGAAAACCCAAATATTTACAGTTTTGAGATCTGGGGATCGAAACACTGAAGATAGAAATAGAAGGACAGTCTTCCTTACGAAGGGTGAACGTGATGCTCTTTGATTTTGTTTCGTTTATTTTTATTTTCCAACATGTAAGCTACAAATCGAGGAGAGTGATATAATCTTGAATAAAACGAGACGCAGTAGTCGGATTTTTGTGGACGCCAGATTGCAGTATCGTCAGCAAACGTTGCAACTGTGGTATCTGCCGTAATTGGCAAATCAGCCGTAAACAGAACATACAAGATGGGTCCGAGAACGCTTCACTGAGGTACCCCTGATTGTATAAGCAACAAATCCGTCAAAACCTTTCTATGTTAAACTTGAAAGCACCTCTACTCTTGGTAAAATTTTAGTACTGCACAGGAAAAATGCGGTAAAACTTAATTTGCAAAACTTAAAAAAAAGAAATTTATAAATTCACGACAAAGTTGGGTCATCTTTGTCAAATGATTAAGTTCCACTACATGTTGGCATCTTCCAGGTCATTGTATTATGATACGATTCAGCCCAAACATTATTATTCGTTTTTCGTTTATTTCTCATGTTCTGGAGGACCGATTTGTCGATTATTATTTTTAAGAAAACATTAAATTATTGATTTTCTCATCCGTTCGTTTAACTAAAAAAACAGTTAAAATGGCTTCCGGTCAGTAAAATGTAATCAAGCGCAAACTCGAATAATCTCGAATAATGGTTTGTTCTAACGGTTCTCTTCTACTATTATATAAATAAGTATTTTTGTTTATCATAAGTACATAATTATATTTTAAACACTTCACTTCAGTAACGGGTAGGTGTACTACTACTTTTTATGAATAAAGAAATGAACTGGTCTACCATTTACCTGGAAAAATAAAAGGAAACCGTGGGAAAACTTGATCACACCACCACTACAAAAATTGTTTATTAAATCAACAACAGAAATAGATAAATTAGTTTCTTGCTTTATATTATCTGTTGCAGTCTATCTTATGACTATCAACAGATCAGTTGGTATAGAAATGGTACTTGACAGATTTGCTTTCTGTATGAGAAATGATCATTCTACAACCGGTCCTTATAGTTAACAGAGTGAATGAAGGTAACTCATGTAGAGCTGAACGTCAACTACATTTCAGTAGATTATGCGTGCTGTTATGCAACAGTATATTCGGTTTAGTGAAGAAGACGATGGGAAATAACTTCATTCCTCATTTTCTATTTTACCATGGTTCGTAATTGTTTGGAATGGCTATGTCATTTTTGTTATATCTCATATCACGACGCCTACAGCCATTATGGTTATACCAGCTAGTAAACAAAAAAAAAGTTGTTTCAGTTCACGTTAATAGCCCACCTAAACCTAGTGGTTAACTCGTCATCGCAATTCAGCTGATTTTGAAGTCGAGAAAGGTTCAAATATTAGTAAAGGTAATTACTTTTATGCAGATTTGAATACTAAATCGTAAATACCGGCGTTCTTTGGTGGTTGGATTTCAATTAACCATACATCTCAGAAATGGTCGACCTGTGACTGTACACGACTGCACTTCATTTACATTCATATATATCATCCTCTGAAGTATGCCGTATGGTGTTTCCAGAGGCTAAACATAAAAAAGAGAGTCCACGTTAATATAACTCACCGGGTTAGGCTAGTGGTGAATTCGTCATTGCAAATCAGGTGATTTCAAAGTCGAGAGTTCTAAGGTTCAAATCTTATTAAAGACAGTTGTTTTTATACAGATTTGAATACTAGATCGTGGATATCGGTGTTCTTCGTTGGTTGGGTTTCAATTAACCGCAGGAAATGATTGACCTGAAACTGTACAAGATTACACTGCATTTAATTTCTTACATATCATCCTCATTCATCCTCTGAAGTAATACGCGTACCTTATGGTGGTTCCGGCCGCTAAACAAAAAAAAAGGGTCCACGTTAATAACCTACTTAAACAGTTATATGAAGTAATAGTAAATGAGTAAACAGTTCGGGCATGAGAGAAGGGTGGCCGGATCAGGAGATAAGACGTTAAAACATCCAGATGGGGGAGGAAAAAAAAAGCCTCAAAAGATTCTGGAGGCTGGGGATGAAGCGTGGCGGCGTGGAGGGTGTCTTATTGCCTAGGGTGTTCTGGCTCCATGTAGTGGGGTCGGGGCTCCCCGATGATTGCATTAAGGACCCTCAGGTATGAGAGGAACGCGAGGGGGCGGCGGTACGCGGAACGCGTGCCGTCCGCAGGCAGGATAGCGACGGGGAGGATAGCCCCATAGCGGAGGGGGGAGTTAGCTGCCCTGATGAGGTGGTTGGCCCACTCTGACGAGGCTTTGGGGACCCCGGTGAGAGATCCTCCGGAAGGAGCAGCTAGGGTGGGCAGAGACTGCTGCCACGGCACTGCAAGGCGACCAAGCTATGTCTTAACAGGCGGAGGTTGGTTTCCTTGGGGTGCTTAATAAGAAAGGAAAAAAAAATGAGTAAACAGTAATAAGTTTTGAATATTGTTTGTTCATATGGTACGTATTGGTACTGTATTGGTTCATATGAGTGCATTTGAGTGGAAACAAAATAAGTTTCGTGACAGGGTTTGTGTCGGGAATACTGTTACTGAAATATTGTGATGCGAGGGGGTGAGAGACAGCTCCGTACGGAGCTGCCGTTCGTGCTTGCACAGGTAGACGGTGGTGATGAAGTGCCGGACTTTCGAGCCCCTGAGCTAATGGCTGAGTCCCGGCGGGGCCGTCCCTTCGGGGATGACCCGTTAGAGGCGAAGCACAAATGACCGAGTCCCGGTTGCTGTGTGATGATGGCCGGGAACGGCAGAACCGGGCCTGGCATTTCCCTCGTCTGGCGACTAGAGGTAAAGGCACCTCGCGGAACCGTGTTCATGGTTAATTGGGGTCTGATTCCGGGAGGCAGGAAAAAAAACCAGTTTCGTAACTGGTAAATAGGAATTCTAAATAACCTTTCCATTGACATAAAACTTATTAACGCTTTTTATATTTTTTTCAGTAATGCCTGGTACATTTATAAAATAGGTATCTGCTAGTTTGTTTTTGAACACGCATTTATCTTTTGTTTATCTTTGATTATTTTACAGTAAGTAAATTTTGTTATGTCATCAGAACTCCCACGATATTCATGTTTATAATTATGCCGATATTACAATAACGTTTGAGGAAGAGACTGGACAATTTTTCCTTTTTTGTTTCGTTCAAGGCAGACTGTTAGTTTATTTTCCTTTCGGTGTTGTGTCTTGTACGGAGAGTTGGCATGCAATACATTAAAACGGGTTACTCGTTAATTCTGTTCTTTATCTTCTAGCATCGTGCAGTGCAATTACCCTCTTTATAAAGTATAAAATAAAGCTTAACATTGTGAACTTTTTCTCTTATCATATTTTGTTTTTAAACAAGGAATCTTTATAAAAGCATCTTTAATGTAACTTATTCTAAAGTCACTTATTTCATAGACGTAAATGGAAGTAATGAATAATAGGGTTTTAAACAAAAGTTATACATATATAGGATAATGCTACTGTTTGGCTCTAATACCAAATAAGCAAAAGTTTCAAATAAAATAAACTGAACGTGCCGTATTTAAAAGAAAAATAATCTTTGTTTTAAACGTTTTTCTGTTCTACAGATTACATACGAAAATTAATAAAGGAAATAAATAATGCTATTTACTTTACCATGCTAAATAAAGGAAGTGTCTGTAATATTTTTTTTTCGGTAGAAAATTGTAGTTACTCGTACAACGTATGTAATGAAGAATCAGAATCAGAGTTCTTTTCTCTAAGTCATGATGTCAATTTGTATTCAGTCCCATAGGGCAAGCAGAAACGACTACCAGGTATTATTTATATAGCCAAATATCACCTAATTTCATTAGACTTGTAAGATAGATAAGAAATAATATGAATTTTATTTACTGATACTATTTACTTATCTTATTTACTGACATGACGGATAACGTTAACTTTATTTTACCTTTTGACGATCAATTGTCATGTTTAATTTTTATAAAATTCAATTTAGTATAATTAATGTTATGTGAAGTAAATAATTATAACGTATAACTCATTATTGTTCCTGAGGATGGAGTAATAATCCGAAAGCGCTCGAACATTAGTGTTAAAGATTGTTGGTAAATGGAAAATATTATATAAATAAGAAATAATATATTTAGTTAACTGAAGAAGGAAAATAGAAACTATTTCACTATTTACTTTCCCTAGTAAGCTTGGCAAGGGTTGCTTGTTGTTTTTGAGAATATCATTTTCAACGGTCAGAATAGTATCTTGTTATCTCCTTCAGATATTATGTTGTGATACCTAACATACTTACGTAATGAATATGGGGGCTACGTTTTATTGATAATGTAATGTGTGACTGAACTAAATAAATTGGAATCTGAAGGTACATGTATTTACTGAATTTTACAAAGTGAAAAAAAAAACATTAAAATTGACGTAATATATCAGTTTGGATATTACCATCCCGTTCTTGTGGTAAACAGATTGAAGGTTTCACTTGTAGGGCTAAACTTCTGAATTTCTGTAATCATGGCGTGTCGATAAGCAATGTTTGTTTTTCTTTTAATGAAATAAGTGATCAACTGGAAACCACTTCATTCCTTATTTTCCTTAGATTTTTAGGAGCGATTTATATATCATGAACCTTTGAACAGAATTAATCATTTTTTCTTACACAAAACTGTTTTAACATTTACCAAAATTGATTCAAATTTAGAAGTCTGTATTTTAAGACCTGAAACAAATAATTATTAGAAAATAATTTAAAAATATGTTCAGAATTATTTCAAGTACAGGGTGACCCATATAAAATGCCACCCCTCCTTATATTGGTAGGTATTAAAATAATAAAAAGGCATGTGTAAATGTAAATGCAATTTTTATTATTACCATCCATTATCTTACATTTAGAGTATATGTTGGAAGTGGCCGCCATCTTCTTGAATACAAGCTTCAATTCTTTTTACAGCGTTTCTTGCAACTTTTTTCAAAGTTTGTGGCTGGATATTTAATACAGCTTGTTCAATATTGACTTTCAATTTGTTCAAGTGTTAGTAGTTTGTTGCTGTAGGCTTTTTCTATGAGGTAACCCCGTAGAAAAAAATCCGCCGCAGTCAAATCTGGAGATCTTGGTGGCCACAAGCCTCGACCGATAATACGATTACCAAAGAATTCCTCGACGAAATCAGAAGTTGAACTTGCGTAGTGCGATGTCGCACCGTCATGTTGGAGCCAGCAGCGTCGTCTTCCTCTTCCAAGAGTGCGATGAACTGAAATAAAATATCCTGAGGTCGTTCTGCATTAATGGTGTACTCGAAAAAAAATAGGACCGATTATTTTCTTCGGCGATATCGCGCACCACACGCCCAACTTCTGCGGGTGTAATAGTTTTTCGTGATAAACATGGAGATTTTATTCAACAAAACTCTCCACTCCAAATTCTACTGTTTTGTCTGTTTACGTAGCCATCCAAATGAAACCGTGCTTCATCTGTGAAAAATAACGAATCCGTAACATTAATTCCCTCACGCAGAAATCGACGGAACCGTTGACAATACTGTAGCCTTTTTTCTTGGTCGGGCTCAAGAAATTGATGAACCGTTTGAATGCGATAAGGTCGTAATTGTAATTGTCGTCCGATGAACAGTTGATTTAGACAAGTTAATGTCAGCAGACAAACGTCTGCTCGATTTATTTGGAGAGGCGAGTAATCGGTCTTTGATTTCAGTGACTGTATCTGTATTCAACACTGACGCAGATCTTTTGTGTTCCTTGTTATTAACAGAACTAGTCTCTATAAATTGTGCAACTAACCTTAATACTGTTGTTTTGTTAGGAACTGGTTTATCTGGGTACTTATGGCGAAACAAATCTTGCACTGCAACCACTGATTTCGTACTGAAGTACGACTCAACAATGAAAACACGTTCATCTAGCGAAAACACCATCTTGTCTCTAGCAATACATTGAACGTTATGATTGCATTGTTGTTACTACTGGTAGTGTTCTACTGCGTCGCCGCGATGTTCAGATTTGGACGAGTCCATTTCAGTAACGAGTAGGGGAGTAAGCTTGACTTTTGAAATTTCATGGATGAGTGATTTTTTTTGCGTGTTAAATGGGACACTCTGTATATAAGTTGTTAAATGTTTTATTTCAATTGAATTACCTGATATTCCTCAAATTCCTAGGAGGTACCACTCCTTATACTTCTGATTTCATTATCTAATACACAAGTGGATACTATTGTCAGATTTTCAATACATATTTCTTATAAATAGTTTTTCAGTTTTCATATGATTTCATTTTTAAAACTTAAAAAGTTTTTTAATTAAAATTCATCTTCTGAGATTAAATAATACTTATATAATTTGAATTTAGGTGTTTTTTCGTTCAGGTTTGAAGAAAAACATAAAATTTCACAAGAAAAATGTTTTCCGAACATCGGAATTTTTGCACAGTTGAATTTAATACTACTAGTTTTTATTATTAATAAATTCAACTAATTTAGTTCATTTCACTGTATAATGTAGACTTATGTTTTTTACTTCCTTGTAGGAAGTAAAGAAAGTATTGTGATCGCGAAAAATTTCGGTTTTCAGATTTCAAACAAAATATCGATTTGATATTTTCGGCGTGATGTCTGTACGTACGTACGTACGCACGTATCTCGGATAACTCAAAAACGATTAGCCATAGGATGTTGAATTTTGGAGTTAGGACTTGTAACATCTAGTTGTGCATCTTCCCTTTTGATTGCAATCGACTGGACCAAAAGTGTCCAAAACGGGCCAAAATCCAAAATGTTTGGATTTTGAACTTTTTCTTAACTGCAGTCCTCATTGACTTTTAACGATATATCATAAGTGGTACTTATTTTCATTGGTTTCAGATTTATACCCAAATAAAATTTTAATTAATGAAATATTTGGATATTACAAGGGAAGGCACATCGGTTCGAATCAGACTTCATCTCCTTTTTTTTTTTTAAGTTTCTTTTTTTAAATTGAAATATATTGATTTATTAATAATTATTAACCCGTGATTGTAAAAAGCGTTTTACAATAAATAATAATTCAGTAATAACGATAAAAAAAAGAAAAATGAGAAATGATCAGAAGTTATTAATGAAATAAAATTTTATGTACTTTTCACTTAAAAAGAAATGTGTGCATGTAATTTAATAGGCGTAAAAAGAAGTCATGTGGTGACCACATCAGATTTTTTTATCTTTGAACTAAGAGGTAAGAATAAAAAATGATCTCAACTAACTCGCTTACAAGTTTTAGTTAGCATAAGTTGTATGGTTAGCAGTTTGTATGCAGTTCTTCCAATTTCAGTAAAGGTTTGCATTAGTTGCAGTTAGGTAAATATCTAGTTTTTAAATAGAAAATTTAAAGGATTTGAACTGGGCAGTAATCTGTAACTCATGCAAATGAAAGCAGCATTATCTTTAAACCACGTATCTTAAGTTACAAGATACTGGAGGAAAAAAAAATATAATAAATAAAATTAATTTTTTAATTAAAATTTGTCGAAATTTATATAATGTGAAATCTACAGATAAATTTAAAAAAAGTTCATTACATAAAAGATTGGACGTAAAATTATTACAGTCATTATTTACGAACATTCTATAAAAATGAAAAAAATAAATAAAATATATAATTTGATCTCTCTTATAAAATAAATAATGGAATTAATGTGGAAGCTTTTTTTCCTTTCTTTTTTTAATAAAAGCTGTTGAAGTTATTAAAATGAAGGACGAATTGAAAAAAGTGATTTCGTTACAAGTTAAACGGTTTAAAATCCTGGTATTTTTTCTTGTTGAATTAAATTAGTATAAAAAATGTTATTATTATTATTAGTTTATTTTTAAATAACATATTCATATGTAACATGAATTTTGTTTTACGTCTATTACATTAAAATTATGAAAAATGTTATAAAATGTATTTTATGTTACATTTGTGGTTTCTCCTACATTGATAAATGTGAAAATAGTGATAAAACTTTACAAGTAGGCTATGGGATTTTATTTCTTCGTATCTTATTAAAATATATTTTAGTTATACATTATTTTTTGATTGTTATGAATTTTGCTAAAACTAAGAGAAAATAATATAAAACACTCATTTTGCTACACCGTTAGTACTATTCCAAATTAAAAAAAATTAATATGTTTACTTATACGTAAGTTTTTAGATATATGTTATCATTATTTAGGCCTATTTTACAACTAAACATCATTTAATCATATCTGAATGCTGATGCGACTATTCCAGCGGCCTTCATGTTATGTTATCCCTATGTCATTCTTTTCTTTTTCCTGTTTAGCCTCCGTGAATTACCGTTCAGGTATTATTTCAGAGGATGATATGTATGAGTGTAAATGAAGTGTAGTCTTATAGTGTCGCTTCGATCGTTCCTGAGATGTGTGGTTAATTGAAACCCAACCACCAAAGAACACCGCTGTCCACGATATAGTATTCAAATCCGTATAAAAGTAACTGCCTTTACTAGGACTTGAACGCTGGAACTCTCGACTTCAAAATCAGCTGATTTGGGAAAACTCGGTGGTTTATCCTGTATGTGCCTGTCGTGGATTATTATAAATTTCTGAATCCAGTGTTTGACGGTTTGTCGTTGAGAATTCTTTCGGAAAAAACCGATTAACGTGAAATTTGGACAGTAATTAGGGAATAGCTCAAAGAACAAAAGTTATATAGTGATGATTCGTGTGCTTTTACGCTGGGGGTAGATGCCACCCCTGTAGAGTCAATACTTTTTGAGTTATTCATGATTGAAGATGTTGATTTTTCATCCAACCATTGAACGATTTTTCACGAATAATTCAAAAACCTTACGTTTTATCGAAAACATTATTAGAAAAAATGAAGCTTATAAAATAACGAAAAGATTGGTTTTTTTCTGTAGATGCAATATGAACAGAGTTATGCCTCGTTGAAGGTAATTTTTTTGTTAGCCGAAAACTGAAATCAAACCTTTCAACGTTAAATAAAGGAAAACTTATAGAATATTTTACAAAGTACTTGAAAAGACCTTTAAAACTAAATTGGGGAAAAGTCATTACATGAAAACTAACGGAGTTAGTATAAAAACAAAATGGTTGTCTCGCTTTTTCGGAGAAAAAATCAGCAATGATTTTTCCGCAAGAATTGGAATTGATCGTAATCCTTTTACAATTTACTTTATTTAAGTACTAACAAAATGTTCGAGAAGTTTTACCTGTTTGGAATGCCTAGATTTGAAAAAAGGTTCACTGAAATTTGAAAAGTTATTGAAATTTCTTAAAAATGTTGCTTTTTCACAATAATTCAAAAACTAAAGAAAAGAGTAAAATTTTTTTTTTACTGAATTAAAAAAAAAAAACACCGTTAGAAGTTTACATTTGAATGCGAGGACCACCTTCTCCCATACTTTTAAACTCAAGGAATCTGAACTTTATATGTCTTGTAGCCCTTAAAATTCCCTGCAAATTGCTTTTTGAGCGATTGGATAGCTTAAAAATTAAGGAAGTTACTGTTGAAAAACGAATCGCATTTTTTTGGTGAAATTTTCGGAGCATGTAAATTTTTATATTCTCTACAGTTTCAGCGCATTTATGAATACATGTGAACACATATAACTGTATCTACATGTACATAAGTATATCCTCATTCACTAATATCTATGTATATATATATATATATATATATATATATATATAAAACTAAATTTTTTTTTCGTCATTAAGGTGATTCTAAGGGTTGCAACGTAGTAGAACATCATAAGTTATATTCCACAACATAAAAGAATGTTTATTCTACTTATTTAAACATGATTTCAATCTATGAAACGTTTAAATAATTTTTTTTAACAAGCGGTAGTTTTCACTCCCAAAAAACAAAAATCACAAATCAGGAACATATTAAGCGGAGGATTAGATAAGTTTAATTACAAATTTTCATGAAAATTGATGTTGTCTGAAAGAATTCTGAGGTAATTCTCTCTTTTTACCGCTAAACACTTTACTAGTTGCAAATAAAATTTATCTAGCTCTATATTTTACTTAAAAAATTTCTCTTTAGTATTATTATATGATTCAACTTATATTATATACGTATATATTAGTAGTCTTATGTACTTTTTTAATGAAATAAAACGCTAATTTGATGCACTTCTCCATTCTTTTCTTTTTTAAACTAATTCTTCTAATCGTAATATATTTGACACATTATGTGTTTAAAAAAATTAGTCAGGATTACAAGAATTTTTCACTATACATTTCCACCCGTTACTAAATTTATTTATCCTGTTACCTTTAATATCTAATCTACTAACAACTCAAACCCTATTCCTCTAGTGAGATTTAGCCAAACGAATGAAATACAGTATTTTAATTATTATGGAGTTAGAGGAGATGCTTAAAACGGTAAGTTATTGACCGTACACAGACGATTTAAATTTTGTCATTAGATAATATTTTACCTATAAAATCGTAGATAATTTAAAACGGTTTCTTTTAATAAATTCAATACGCTAAACTCGTACGCGATTAAAAACATTCAAAGTTAACAACGACAAATGTCTTAATTTTTTTAAAGTTTGAATTAAGTATAACGTTAATGATATATAAGTTTATTGCACAAAACATATATGTCAGAAACTTACTTTAAAACTTTGAAAGAGCTTTTCTCCAGGTAACATTTCTTGGTCTCCTATTCCTGATATTTATAAATAATCTTATTCAAAATGTTTCACCCATCATCGTTACCCTCTTCGAAAAGTAAGCAATTGGATCTATGTCATAATTGCTTAAGAGAATTAAAAAAAATAATACATTAGAAAATCAAAAATTCATACATTTTGTGGATTTTAACTATGACTGTGTAAACGAAGATATATCGTTATCAGCTGACCTGTTGATGTTAGCTTGGTTATTATTGCCGCGGCAACCTTATTTAAATTGCTCATATAAAAATTTTAAGCACCTTTTTGTATTAAAAATCTCTTAGGATGATCAGTTGATTTTTATCTGCAATAAAATCACACAAAACTGTTTAGGTTTTAACACTGTTAAATAAAGGCGAAGATGTGTTAACTTTATTAAGTTTTTAATAATAGGTACGTATACTCTACTCTGATGTATAATCATTTTACTTCTGATTCAAAAATTAAAAACTAGTTGTCAGGGTACAAAGATGTTTGTTTCCATTAAATATGAATCGTGTAGACTGATTTTTAATAAACTAAAAATTCTAACATTTCCTATACACATACTTCTATTTTCGAACGTGTTCCTTTAGCTAAAGAAAAAGTAATTTATTATTTAAATATATATATATATATATATATATATATATATATATATATATATATATATATATATATATATATATTATAGTATTAATTTGCATCAAACCAAAGAAGCTATCTTCGTGTTACTTCAGCCAACTAGACAGGAACTTGTTTTACTTCCTTTGTTATTTTTAATAAATTACCTATTGATATAAAAGATCTTTCGGCGAATTTATTAAAAAATAAATTAAAAAATTTTTTTTTTCGAAGATTACTCTCTTGGTGGGTTTTGCAGTATTAATAATTAGTTAAACATTAATTTTCTGTATGCTCTTATAACATTTATTTAAACGTAATCATATATTTTTATACAAATGCCTTCAAAATTGTTATTTTTTATGTTGACTGTAATCACTATATTACTTCTTATTTATTCTACAAATATGTATTTTATTAGGCTGTTGATTTCTGTCTCTCCGTACTGTGATTCTATTCAATTTTATGTAAAACGTACAGTTATCATTTGATGTGAATAAATTATTTATTTTTAACTGTAAATTGGGCAAGAAAATATTCACAAAAATTTGAGATAGTGAATGGTTTAAACATGAAATTTTCTCAAATATCTATTAACTATCAAGTTAATTTTTCTTTCTAATGTTTCATTTATTCTTCAATTTTTAACTGTAATGTATACTTTTCTGACATATGGGGTATTTTTCTGATATACAAAAGTTTGTTGCAGTTAACTTTCTTTCTTTTTCCTGTTTAGCCTCCGGTAACTACCGTTTAGATAATTCTTCAGAGGATGAATGAGGATGGATGATATGTATGAGTGTAAATGAAGAGTAGTCTTGTACATTCTCAGTTCGACCATTCCTGAGATGTGTGGTTAATTGAAACCCAACCACCAAAGAACACCGGTATCCACGATCTAGTATTCAAATCCGTGTAAAAATAACTGGCTTTACTAGGACTTGAATGCTGTAACTCTCGACTTTCAAATCAGCTGATTTGGGAAGACGCGTTAACCACTAGACCAACCCGGTGGGTTGTTGCAGTTAACAACTGAAACAACTGCGGGTAAAGTTGGCATTAACTTTACCCGTAATGCAAACTTAAAAAAAATTAAGACATTTTTAACTACTATTGTTTGAATTCAGTATCAAATAATAATTTAAGTTTTTTATTTATGTACGAGTTTAGTGTATTGAAAAAAAACTTTTGAATTGGTTTTTTATTTATTTCAGCAGTAAGTTAAAGGGCAGGTGAGTGTAACCCAATTTACTTAGTTAAATCAATTAACTTTAGTAATATTAGTAATAGTAATTTCTCTTAGTACCTAAACAACTTTCTAAGAACTTAAATTAAATTACATTAAAATGATATTCCAAGTCTTAAACGAATATCAGTTTTATTGACTGTAAAATTACATGATTATATTATCATTGGATATTCAATTATATGTAATACTCTTTCTATATTGAGAAATAATTCGTGTTGCGTCTGCATATTTATGCACGCAATAAACGGGAGGATAATTTAACTTATTAGTCTACGATTCGATCGAATAGATTTTCAGGATGTTTAGACAGTAATATTTAAAAATCGCATAAAAATATACTTTTGTACACCAAATTTGAGAAAAATACACGAACTTATAATGTTAGCAATATTTTGCTTGTAACCGGCGAAAAATAGGCAAAATAAAATAGACCGATGGGAAAATTTAAATTGCAAAAGATTTTAAGAAAAGTAAATTATCCAAAAACGTGTATAATGAGATATTTTTATCCAAATCTTCAGGGTTTAAAGCTTGAAAAAACATTAAAATGGTATTTTTTTTTTGTTCCTTTATTATTCTTTGAATTTTCGTTTGATAACCATTTTAACAAAACTAGCATAGTAAATCGGAAAGGAAAATTTGGATACTAGTAATGTTTATAACACCCTTTTTTATTATTAAAAAAAACTCATATTGTAATGGTGTATTGATATAAATGTAGTCAAGAGACATTGATAGGATAAATATATCAATGCGTGATTGGTAGATGAAAACATTCGTGGACGGTTATTTCTCAAACTGCTAGTATCATGATTTTAGATATTCTGTGTGTATGTGTGTGCGTACGCGTACGCCTGTTTGGTTGATAAGAGGAATTGAATTGATAAGAATTTGTCTAGTTTTCCTTCCCACCTGGCTCTCTATTCTTTTTGAGGAGATAATCTTCTTCTTCATCTTTCATTCGTCTTTGAAGAAAACATTTGTTTTATATTATTCCCAATTTATTAAAGCAGTCTGGGAGTAAAGCATACGTTTATTTACAGGCCAGTAAAATCCAACCTTAAACAAAATCTAAAAAAAAACAAAAAATGAAAATATGTTACGTTTTTAATGTGCTGTATGTAATGACAAAAATAAAAAAAATAATAAAAAAGTAGCTTTATTCTAGAAGGCTGTTTGTATTAGTTGTGTTCGAAATACTGAAAATGATACACATTTTAGAAGGAAATATTAGATCAGTTAAAAAGTAAACGTTAATCTTGAATAGATTTAATTTTTTTTTTTTGTCTTCAGTCATTTGACTGGTTTGATGCAGCTCTCCAAGATTCCCTATCTAGTGCTAGTCGTTTCATTTCAGTATATCCTCTACATCCTACATCCCCAACAATTTGTTTTACATACTCCAAACGTGGCCTGCCTACACAATTTTTCCCTTCTACCTGTCCTTCCAATATTAAAGCGACTATTCCAGGATGCCTTAGTGTGTGGCTTATAAGTCTGTCTCTTCTTTTAACTATATTTTTCCAAATGCTTCTTTCTTCATCTATTTGCCGCAATACCTTTTCATTTGTCACTTTATCCACCCATCTGATTTTTAACATTCTCCTATAGCACCACATTTCAAAAGCTTCTAATCTTTTCTTCTCAGATACTCCGATTGTCCAAGTTTCACTTCCATATAAAGCGACACTCCAAACATACACTTTCAAAAATCTTTTCCTGAGATTTAAATTAATTTTTGATGTAAACAAATTATATTTCTTACTGAAGGCTCGTTTAGCTTGTGCTATTCGGCATTTTATATCGCTCCTGCTTCGTCCATCTTTAGTAATTTTACTTCCCAAATAACAAAATTCTTCTACCTCCATAATCTTTTCTCCTCCTATTATCACATTCAGTGGTTCATCTTTGTTATTTCTACTACATTTCATTACTTTTGTTTTGTTCTTGTTTATTTTCATGCGATAGTTCTTGCGTAGGACTTCATCTATGCCGTTCATTGTTTCTTCTAAATCCTTTTTACTCTCGGCTAGAATTACTATATCATCAGCAAATCGTAGCATCTTTATTTTTCACCTTGTACTTTTACTCCGAATCTAAATTGTTCTTTAACATCATTAACTGCTAGTTCCATGTAAAGATTAAAAAGTAACGGAGATAGGGAACATCCTTGTCGGACTCCCTTTCTTATTAGGGCTTCTTTCTTATGTTCTTCAATTGTTATTGTTGCTGTTTGGTTCCTGTACATGTTAGCAATTGTTCCTAATTTTTTTAATTTAACCCTAATTTTTTTAAAATGCTGAACATTTTATTCCAATCTACGTTATCGAAAGCCTTTTCTAGGTCTATAAACGCCAAGTATGTTGGTTTGTTTTTCTTTAATCTTCCTTCTACTATTAATCTGAGGCCTAAAATTGCTTCCCTTGTCCCTATACTTTTCCTGAAACCAAATTGGTCTTCTCCTAACACTTCTTCCACTCTCCTCTCAATTCTTCTGTATAAAATTCTAGTTAAGATTTTTGATGCATGACTAGTTAAACTAATTGTTCTATATTCTTCACATTTATCTGCCCCTGCTTTCTTTGGTATCATAACTATAACACTTTTTTTGAAGTCTCACGGAAATTCCCCTTTTTCATAAATATTACACACCAGTTTGTATAGATTTAAATAACAAGTTTAAAAAGGATTCTATTGTTAAAAAATATATTTAATGAAAGAAGCTATTTGATTCATTCGCTTAGAATTTAAAATAATTATTTTTAAATTTTAGTGTTTAGTTGTTAAAATAACTTCGTATTGCTGTTTAATTATTTGTCACGGTATTTAATACATTCTCCGTTATGGTGAAAGAAGATGAATTACATGAGCAATGAAAATTGTAACTGTCTAAAAAACTGCAAGTTTTTATTGGCAGTACATTAAATAAAACCATAAAATTCTTTTCCCCGATTCTGGTGCATTTGAAAAGATATATTTCATTTAATTTGTTAATTTCTTTTTATTTACCAAGCAATGAAAAAATGCGTAGCAAGATCAAATTAATAAGTTGATAATGTCTTATGGTAGAGGCCATTTAACTTTATATAACACGATGATGTTTATTAGCCTTGCACACACTATAGATATATAGAGTTATTTTGATTTTTGTTCGTCAGTGAAAGATTTCATTATGTCATAATATATTTTATAAACATACGCCCTTTGCTACAAAGTATTATAAGTATATAATAAAATTTATAATTTTACTTTACTTAGGCTTCTATAATATCATACGCTCTTTCCTAAACAACTTTAAGCACGGTAGAGCTGGGTAATGAAGTTATTATTAGATAAGGTTAATTAATATTTTATACAAGAAAACTAATAACAACGGTGCTGGTGAATATTCATGAAAATTTTATTTTTTTAAAAATCGTGAACAAAAAATAAATTTTATTTAATGAAATACTGTTTTAAGTTGTATTTGATTTGCATTATTTCTATATTCAGTTTTAAATCCATTCAAGACGTGAATGACGTGGTAACCGTTCGTTGACACTAATGAATAGTAAATTTTTTATTACTTATACTAACGTGTGTAGTATATATTTGTGTATGTGTATATATATATATATATAAATGCTTTCATTAAATTATAAAAATATTTAATATTTTATACATCAAACTTTATTTATAAAAATTTCACTCCTTGTCATAAATAAATTGTATGTATTTCTATGTTTTGTTATTTACATAAGAGTTCCTTTCATCAGCCGTATATTATTTCGGTATTAATAACTTTTTTATACTTTTTACCGTCTTTTCGAATAAAAGTACGATATTACTTTAGTTCTTACGGTGGGATTGAGGGATGAAATTTAATTTTCTATTACTTTTGAGGCACGAAGAGTACGAAAATACCATTCTCTTAAAATGTAATTTCCTTATATATATACATACACACATTTTTTTGGACCGAAAATTTCTAAAACTAATTGATGAATTTCACTGAAATTTAGATATGCTGTAGTAGTGTATCTGAAGTTATACATTTGAAAATTTGATGAAGATTGGTTGAGTTATTCTTCAGTTGCTCAATTTAAGGTAGGCAACTTCAAATTGAGGTTATGTTGACTTTGTATTAGTGTATTTTTCATATGCGCTTGTGCAATGAGTCCCAGTGGTGAAGGGTTTAATCTTGATGCTTGTTTATAGGTCTACTCGTCAATCGAATGTGTAGTGCGTTGCACTCTGAAAATCAGTGCGTTTCTCACTCCGAAATAGTAAGGCCGTCGGAAATGAAATGTTGGTCTTCTTGTAACATAACTGCGCAAGCTTTTTTTTTTTATTTCAAGGTTACTTTGATTAATTAATCTTCGTACAGTATCAAGGGTAGATTAATGAGGACACTAATTGTATCTTTTAATTATGATGCCTTTTACCATTTATAAAATAAAAAAGTATTAATTTTTATAAGTTGTTATTTTGTTCAGTTAATTATTTTTAAATTCTTCATTTTCTTCATGACTGTTGTCTATCTAACAGATGATGACACCTAAGTTTAAACCGTCATAAATTTTAAATTTTGTAACTAATATCTACAAGCATTATCCATCATACTCGTACATAATATACATTTAATTAAGAAAAATCTTTTTTATTGTCAATTCATAACAATATATTATAACAGAAAAAATCTCGTATGATTTCATTTTACGCTCCTAAATTTTTTTGTAAAAAATATAATTTAGAGAATCGAATATAAGAATGATTGGGAGAAAGGAAAATCTCAGATAGTCTTTGTTTCATAGATATAGAAAAGTTATTTGACGAGAGTCAACTAGTAGAAATCGATTGTCCATAAATTAAAGATACACTGAGGGAGAGACAGAAGGCTCATCCAAGAATTGTACATTAAGTAAAAAGGAGCTGTAAATGTAAATGGCATTATGATACTGTCTATTATTATTTAATCTTTTTAATGAAGTCGTATTTAACAATATAGTAGAAAAACAAGAAAAGGAATAATAATATAAAGTTGAAAACTGTATCAATTTTCCCGGTAATATGGTAATACAATGTAATGAAGATAAAAACAAAAAACAGGATGGATACAGTTGTCAAGTCAAAGTACGGAAGAATACAGTAATTGGTTGAAAACTTCAGACATCTGGGCGGTATGAAAATGGATAATTGGAAGAGTGAAATAGAGATCTAGACAGGAAGAACACTTTATGAGGTCTTTAACAAGAACAAACGATTGCAAGGCAGCAATATGAATTGAGAGCTAAGAACTGGTTAAATGTTAGGTATAAATCTTTGGTTGTATGGTTGTGAAATATCGGTATTAGGAAGGATAGAGTGAGAGATGTAATTAAAGATTTTGAGAAATGGGTGCAGAGGAAGGTGGGTGTAAAATGGGTAGACTTGTAGGAAATGAAGAGGTAATTAGTAAAATTGATGAATACAGATCGATCAATTCTACGTACAATTCATAGGAAGGGGATAAAGCAAACGAAGAAAAAGACTGAAGCTAATATATGATGTTCAGAATTGAGGGTATAAGAAGACCGTAGACCAAGCATTGAACAGGAACAGCTACAAATAAGAACAATATAAGAAATCTCTCTTGTTTTTTTTAGCTTCAGGGATCACCGTAAGGTATTACTTCAGAGAATGAATGAGGATGATATTATGAATATAAATGACGTGTAGTCTTGTATAATCACTGGTAGACCATTCTTGAGATGTGAGGTTAATTGAAACCCAACCACCGAAGAACACCGGTATCCACGACCTAGTATTCAAATCCGTATAACAGTAACTGCCTTTATTAGGATTTGAACCTAAGAACTCTCTACTTCGAAATTAGCTGATTTGCGATGACGACTTCGCAATCGATATATCATACAGAATTTCAGGACGTAAACCATCTGAATATCGTAAAATCGAGTTTAGTATAACTAATGTAAACATTAGAAATATATATATTATGTAAAACATTTGCCTGCTGATCATTATATCTTCAAAAACAGATTCAAGGCATGATCAAATCAGAATGAAAGAGAAGTGATTTAATAACGAGAATTATATCGTATACTTCAGTAGTATCTGGCTGGCTGAGTTTTAAAGCATACTTAGTCTCTTATAAAGAAGAATAGATATTAAGATCAACATTACATCGGGATGAATGAAGAAGAAACAGGAAAATAGTTCTAGGTCACTTGTAATTTGCCAAGGTCAAAGGAAACCTTGATATTTTTGTATGAACATATATATAATTTAATGAATTTATTTCTTAATTGCTCCCCAATGAATTCACGTTTCACCCAGCACAGGATACTTGTTATTCTTGGAAATGAATATACTAATTTAAAGTGTGTTAGGTTTTTATCACAAAGTATAAATAGACAGAATGGTAATATTTTATATTCAGTTAATTAAAATAACTTACATTCGTAAATATTGTTTATAATTAGCGATGATAAGTTTTTAAATTTAAAATAATGTTGCATAATGGATCTATCAGTACATGTAACTTACTAATTTTTATTTCCTTGTACGAAGTAAAGGAAGTATTGTGATCGCGAAAAATTTCTGTTTTCACATTTCAACTGAAATATACATTTTGACCATTCCTGAATCTATTTTGACTAGATTCGGCGTGACGTCTGTACGTATGTATCTCGTTCGCATAACTCAAAAACGATTAGCCGTTGGATGTTGAAAATTTGGATTTCGGACTGTTATAACATATAGTTTTGTATCTCCCCTTTTGATTGCAATCGACTGAACCAAAAGTGTCCAAAGAAGACCAAAATCAAAAAAAAAATTGGATTTTGGAGTTTTTCTTAAATCCAGTAATAAGCCCGCATTGAGAGCTTTTCAACTATATATCATAAGTGGTACTTATTTTCATTAGTTCCACAATTACGTTTATAGCGAAATTAAATTTTAATTAATGAAATATTTGGATCTTAGAAGAGGAAAGCACATCGGTTCGAATCAGACTTCATCTCATATTTTAATTTTATTTTTTTAAATTTAAATATAATGATTTATTAATAAATTATTAACCTCTGATTGTAAAACCCTTTTACTAAATAATAATTCAATAATAAGAATGAAAAAATAAAAATATGAAAAAAATATGAGAATTATTAAGAAAATAAAATTTTATGTACTTTTCACTTTAAAAAAATATGTATATGTAATTTAATAGGCGTACATGGAAATCATGTGGTGTCCACATCAGATATTTTAAATCAAGCACCGGAATTAAAAATAGTCATAGTTACGTAATGTTTAAATTTTAGTGCTTATTGTTAAAAATATACGCATTCAATGGATACACATGTATGATGAATTTTAATTGCTCACAAAATAGTCTGGTATTAATTTTTGGTTTATAATTTTATAATAGCAGTTTGTATGAAATTAAAACTCGCCTATAAAATACCTGAAATCCGGAAGGCAAGTTGCAGTGATAGCAGTCGAGGTAGGAACGAAGATGACCGATTGTACGTGGAAATCAACGATTTCTCAGTATCCTGTTCATTTCTTCAACAATAGGTCTCTTGAGATATTATTAGCAGAAAAATAAATTTCATATTAGTGCTCGTTTTTGATGTTGCACACAATTAACAAATTTATGTAAGGCATTTTATGTATTAAGAGTGTGTTTATTAATTAACTAGAGTTAATTTATATTTTTATTTTGTAAAACTACGAAAGGTATGCAATTTACAATTTCATTCATGATCTTACGTTTTGTTAAATTATAATTACTTCGATGTCTATTAAAAAGTTATGTCTATTGGTTGTGTGTGTGTGTGAGTGTGTGTGTGTGTGTGTGGGCGAGCGCGCGTGTGTTGCTTTATAGTAAATTAGCAGTATTGTGTGTGATATTATGAATTTCCTAACTGCTTTTATATATAATAATATATTTACGTTATATTAAGTAATAGCGAAGACTGAGTTTACTGAATTTTACTAGTACAACTGTTTTGTAGTATTTTTGATTCTGATGAACTGCAAAGAATGCAACACATAACTATGGCGTGTAAATTAATTGAAACAAGTTTTCATTATGCAGATTTAATTAGTGTAATAATGATAAGACAATAATTTACTTATTAAAATAATTAATAGTAAGAAAGTGTTTACTAAATTAGAAAATGTATGTGTATCTCTTTAGCTGATGTAAACTTTAGGTTACCCGGATTCTCTTCTGATTAAGAAATTAGGACAAATTAAGAACCTGTCTAATTTAAACGTATCTAAGTAATTTAAACGTATGTGACTATTAGTCATTGGATTTAGCTTTTGTCATTTTGGATTTAGATTAGATCGTGCACACAGGATTATACGATTACATTAAAATGTGTCCCAACTCAAACGTAATCAAAGATATAGGCGAATCGGTATAAAATGTTTCTGGTTTATATGTATAACGTTAATTTTCTTTTGTACTTGATAAAAGAAAATCTATACAGTTATCAGTGATTAGAATCAGTTAATATTAATACTAATTAATATTAATTAGTATTGCTAAGAATAACATATTTTTTGTTGTTTTATTTCTATAATTAAAATGTTTTTATAATTCCTTCAGAGTTTAAAAATGTCTTCTTTTCAAATGACATCCCTCTATGCAAAGGTAAATTTTCCGAAGTACTCTTGTAATAGTTTATTATACTGAAATCAAGCCAGGGAAATGTATCTTAGATAGTATTCGAATCCGTATAAAACTAACTGCCTTTACTAGGATTTGAACCTTAGAACTCTCGATTTCTAAATCAGCTGATTTGCGATGACGAATTTACCACTAGACCAACCCGGTGGATATGTCAGAGACCTGAAACTGCAAAACAGTAACATGTATTATAGTTCAGACAAAAGTGAAGGATTATGAAAAAAAATACAATTTGTTTATATATAATTTTTAATACGATATGATTATAGAACGATAATTAATGGAATAAGTTTTTGAATTTTCCTTTTCTTGATACGAACCAGGTAGATACGTTTTTTTTAACATATTAATAAGGTTTATATAGGTTTGTTAATAAGGTCAACTACAAATTCGGACAGAACCAAAAATATAACGGCTCAGTAGAAGCCTGTTTAGAATTCATTGCAGATGAAGACTGGCTTTAGAATCACTTATCTAATTGATGAAAAAATTCATCAAAAAAATTTAAATGACTCATTCTTTTTCCTGAATTTAATAGTATTCAATAAGTTTTATTGGATGAATTTATAGATACTTTACAGAGATATTAATGTAAAAAAGGAAATTTTTTTTGGTGTGTTTTTCTCGTGGGTCGTCCTTGAGACCGTGTTTAATATGCAATTTAGGGCATAAAAATTGACTTTTGGTGGTGTTATTTTCGTATATTTTAGTAATATTTCAGTTTAATAAAGAAAAGGATTCAGGAGTTAACAGTTAAATTAATCCTTACATCCATGCCGGCCTCCGTGGCACGAGTGGTAGCGTCTCGACCTTTCATCCGGAGGTCCCGGGTTAGAATCCCGGTCAGGCATGGCATTTTCACACACACTACAAATCTTTCATCTCATCCTCTGAAAAAATGCCTAACAGTGGATCCGAAGGTTAAAAAAAAATCCTTATATCCACTTCCGAAACGTTTGATGAAGTTGTTTAAATATGTTCTTTCAATAATATAATTCTAACAAATTGGCATCAGGCAGAATAGGAATTTTTTGTGATTTATTACTACTTACTTTATTCTAGTTTTCTAGTTTTTTGTTGTTTTCATTTTTCTAGATCACTTAAAATAAAATATTTATTTTCGTTAATCAGTATAACGAAACGTGAAGTACTAAATAAATAAAATAAGAACCCTCAAAATTACGGAAAAATTGTATTTCCAGATCATTTCAGAACTAATTATTCTGCATCTTCTTCAGTAGAATTACATAACGTTTATATGCATGTTAAGTGCCGTAATGAAAAAGGTTGTAGACGCTCTACTTCATACATATCCCTATCTGCTAAAACTGGCAAAGCCGTTTTCTCAAGATAAGAAGCATCGTATGCCAGGCTTACTAAAGAAAGAATGTAGAGAATTTGTCCTCCCGTTTCCTTCTTTGCTGAATCAATCATCGTCATGTCACATACATAAATGCAGGAAAAGGGTTTAGCTCTACAAGTGATACCTACACTCTGTTCGTCACAGAGTGCGGTTTTATAATGAAAATCATTATTCTCAGAGAAAGCAACGCAGATTTGTGTTGTGTTACTAATCTGGGATACTAATCTGTTAGATAATCTGTTGCGTCTTAGGTGCTTTACATACGTTATAGCTATATTAAAGAGTAGGACAGACAGCGTTAAAAAACAAATTAATATATCTCTTCTATTGGGAAAAAAATTAATTTTATAAAATGCCTTCGTTGAAGGGATACACATAGCACAAAACTTTATTCCACTACTTACGAAAGGGGTTTCCTAACCATTCAGAGGGAGGAGAAATTAAAAACTCTGCCACTGGTTATTCAAACAGAAGGTGCTAGATAATTATCATTGAAAGGATTTTCTTGAAGTACAATTTCAGGAAAACGTAGGTTTTCATGAACATAGTGGGTAATTATTATTATTTTTTGAGGGAGAGGATTACGGGCCTCGACTACTAACGTTATTAACCCTTATTATTATTATTTATTGTTGTAATATTATATAAAGAACCTATATGGGAAGTTAAATAAAACAAGGCTTTTATTTCTTAAAACTTAAGCGGAAAGTCCTTTAGCTTGCTTTTAGTATAATCAACTCAAGTCAATAAACAAATAATTATTTTCTATATTTCAGATTTTCTTAATTATTTATTTTTCCAACTAAATAACTGTAACATTGGGAAGTATTTCTCTGACGTGATAGTTGGGTAAGTCGCTATAATTATCTTTTACTGTGTTATGGAAGGTATTTTGTTGTTTTTAAAACATAAGTTTCTATCCCCTTTTTTAATGTCAGGTACACTTTTTGGCATTCGAACACCAACTGAAAATGACACTTAACGTTAAACAAAATTAGCAATGTTTATTCTAGTGTTACAGTAATACTTTCTTCTTTGACTAGCTTGACAAGTTAAAGTTATATTACAAACATTGAGTGATGCATATTTTAATCTATTTTCTTTGTGTGTATATATATATATATATATATATATATATATCTGTGTGCCAGAAAAATGCATGCGCTACTTCAATCCGATGCATTTTTCATCTTTATTATTTTGTTTACTATTTAAACTGTACTACGAAGCAACATTATTTAAAATGTATTACATTAATAACTAAGAAAAATATACAATAATAAATAGGGAATAGTTTTATAAAAAGTATATTCCCCTCATAAACTTTTATTTAGATAATGAATGGGTGATCAACTATTTACTGACATATTAGAGAGAAAGGAACTGTCAAGTTCCTCGTAATACCTTTACTATGGCGTTACAGCTTTCAAATGAAGGACTTACACAAAACCTGTAAAAATTTTATTTATAACAGCTGATAGCACTGAAAGTTTTTGCGTTCAAACTTTCTTTTGGGCACATTGCTTTACACAGCTTACGTTACTAAACTGAGTAGCAACCTTTTTTAGAATATTGAATTAACTTTTACTGAAACGAGAATTTACGTTGTTCATAATGTTTTTATTCAGTTTTAAAGTATTTCCGCGCTCCGGCAAATACACACGCTGTTCGGGTATGTTATTTGTTGAATGGAGACATGAATCGTTTTCTACATAAAAGGGTTCATTAATTTTTACTTTATATTATCTGTAATATTCTTTCTTGAGACGCTGACAAATGGAATGTAACAGTAGGTGCAACCAATATTAAGAATTGGTTTCACAAATAGTGATGGTATTCATTATAAGCCATTTTTATTGTTGTTATTAAGTTTATAGTGTTACTGATTAATTTGGCCAAGTGAAGATTACAGCGGGAAACCACTTCACTCTTAAATTTCACTAGTAAGCCTGATACGGGATTATCCTAAGAAAAGTATTTAATAATATATATATATATATTTATTTTACTCTACAAATTAAAGTAATAACTTAATAATTGAGAAAATCCTTCATTTCTAAAGTCTTAAAAATTTCTACCAGAATTTTGTGTTACGATTCATTTTCCGGCTGCACAAGATTAGGCTTTTAAGGAGAGATTTAATAAGTTTACGTAGTAGTTCCTTATGACATAAGGGCAATCCTTCCTAAAAAAAATTATATTGTGTAATAATTTTTTTAACGTATCCACAACTTTTGCACCTAAGAATTGTGGAAATGCTTGGAGTATATGTATGTAAGTGAGACATATTTCATATTTATACATACATTTTTCCCGCTTGAAATTATTTTCAATTTTTTAGGAATCCTTATTAAACGTTCGAATTTTATTGTTTTTAAAAAAATAAATAAACTCTGAATAACAATATGTACATATAACAATTTGTTTCATATTAACCCAACTAAAATTTGAAGTATGAAGATGTTATTTTGACATGCCGAATGTTATTAAACACGTTTGATTCTCAATGATAGAAAATCTGTTAATTTATTGGAAATTGTACTTATATATATATATATATATATATATAGTACAGCCTATTTATGACAATTGGAGGATGCAGAAGCTTCAAGTCTACGAACTTGCTTTTGCAGATGATTTAGTACTTATAGCTAGCTCACCAGAAATTTGAATCGCGGGATAAAACTTGGAGAGAAGAGCTAGACAAGAAAATGACGAAATAAACTTAAACAAGGTTGCGTTTGAACGTTAAACTGGATGGAAACAACCTAAAGAGACTTTATGTCAGCTGCGTTCAAAAATATGAGAATATCCATCAACGGAATAGCACTACATTAAGTTTCCAGCTTTAGATACCTGGTGGAAAATATTGATCAGGATGGTTGGATGGAGCCAGATGTTGATAATAGAACTGCTGCTGGTGGCAGACACTATTACTTGCTATCCAGGGGCTTCTTGAATATAAGGGAGGTGAATGTGGTAACTAAAGTAACTGCCTTTAATTCCACCTATTTTCCTACTTTACTATATTCCAGTAAGACTTGGACCATGTCAGACAGGAGCAAAATCAAACTGCAGGCTCAGGAAATGAGATATTTCAGAAGTGTGTTGTTTAAAACTAGAACTAGTAACATAAGAACGTCCCTGAATACAAAACCTGTTATCTAGAGGGCAGTAGAAGGTCAGTTAAGATGGGTGGGACCTATCTTGAGAATGAGCGAAGATACCTAGAAGGTTACCCAGGGATGACGAAGGTTACGAAGGGATGACCCAGAAGGTTATGGGAATGCATGACAGATGGAAGAAGAGATTAGGGTAGGTCTAGGAAAGGTGAGAGGATGAGGTTAGGATGGCTTTGTGGAAGAGGAGGAAATTGGATCGATTGAGGCAGATGGGTGGATACCGGAAAGCATGGAGGTTTCTCGTAACCTCGACACCTCGCGGTAGAAGAAGACACGAATAAGAAAGAAAGAACAACCTATTTAGTATGTTTGAAAAAAATTTAAATAGTGTAAATTTCGAAAGATGATTGATAAACCGAAACGGTGCTTTTTTAATGTCTGAATTAATTTTAATGAATTTAGTAATCTTTCATCTATAGAGTTTTACTTATTTATACATTATTAGTTTAAACTTAATTTTTTTTTTTTAGTCTAAGATTTACAATTTATTCTAAGGACTTCATATAAATAATAAATAGGTGGTAAGTTTACTACTTGTTGGGCTTCTTGGTAAAAAAATTCGTAGGTAAAGTATCTTTCCTATTTAAACTTTTTCCGAGGTATATATGGCATTTCTATTTGTCATTGTTGGTAACTTTATCTTCGAATTTGACTTGAGAAATTTATTCTTCCATCATAATATAAGATTTCTTTCATATATTTTTCTCTTTTATTATATATGAGGATTATTCTAGTTTTTCCTGGTGATTTATTATTATGATAGTTTTATTTTACTGATTTTGAAACTTGAATAATTTATATAAAATCTTGCACTTGCAGCAAATACGCCACCCATTTCTGTTTGTTTCCTATCTATTATTTTATTTATTTACCTGTCACCAGTCGTTATTTTACAAGTCATCTGCTTTCGTATTATTATGCTTTTTGTTCCATATTAAATAAATTTATTGTTTCATGGAGCTTTATGTTTTTTTTTTCTTTTATCTTTAAAACACACGCCCGCGCGCGATACATTTAAGTACTGAGATGCTTCATTTTCGAGTTTGGAATTCGGAGCACAAAATTTTGGTTTACATAGGGAGGCTATCCTCCCCGGTTTGTTGGGTAGTCATTTTCATAAACAATTTCTTAGAGAGGACTGGACAGCTTAGAATTAAATATAATTTATAACAGTAAAAGTCAAGAATGTAGGTACAATAAATCACAACCACAAGTAAACGAAAGTTATAATGGACTAAAATATTTGTGCATTATCAATTCGTGAACGTCTATATTATTAACTATTATTATCCAAAATAAATTTAGGATAATTTAAAAATGAATTTAGGATATTTTTAGAATTACTCGATCAATCTCTACCTTCGAATTGTCCCTAAAAATGTGTGACTTTTAGTGACAACATTTATTTATATTACAGGTTACTATTAAAGTAGTAAGATAATTATGATAATTATTAAATTTCACTACTTTTGAGATGACCTTGATGAAAACAATAAACAACTGCAAAATTTGTTAATTTAATTTAAATTATTTAAGAATTTTGCGTTATTCTTGACATTTTTAATGGGCAGTATGAAGTTTGTTGATGCACTACGCTGGTATGACATTTGAAGGAGAAATTAAGAGAAACATGTTGAAAAACTATTAATATTCAGGATGTATTTTATAAATATGTCTGTGTTGGTGAATTTATTTAATCCTCGTTTTATTATTTCCTTACTGAATTACGGAATTAAAAAACTTGCGTGTGACCTTAATGTATATACAACTTTTATTTAATAAGGAAAAAATTTATTCAATTTTTACAAATTTTTTTTGTTAGTTTTATTTTCAATTATTTTACTTTATAATTTTCGGACTTGGCATGAAATATATTAATTATTATATATTTATTTACCTGCACTGAAGTTAAAAATCTGCTAATATCAAGATAATAAATAAATCTGATAATAAAAAGAAGAAATAATTGTTTTTTCGTTAATTATCAATTATATTATAAAGATACAATTAATTTATTTTGTATTCAATTTTAATTTCTCTTTTCGTTAATGATTTAATCTGTTTTTATTAAATTGTCCGTAGTTTCGTTAATATTTGGCAATTATAAATTAATTTCCTAAAGTGGGCATTTTTACTGAATAAGGTTAACATTGCTTATGTAAATATAAATAATAGCTCTTTAAAATTGTTTTTAATAAAAATCCTGTATTTAAAATTTCATATCCGTTTAACAGATTTTTTTGGTAATTAAACAATTACGTTGAATTAAATATAGGTTTATTTCAAATTTTAATTTAAACATAAACGTTATTTGAAAAATTTATTTCATTTTTGTTTTCGTTATTGAAGCAAGTTATAAATATTGTCTTCGATTTTATTCTAAGGTTAACAATTTTTCGAATTTTTCTGTAGATTTGTGTATTTTGTTGTTATCGATGGAAAATGTGTTATGAACAAGAAGTATTAACTACGGTATGTAGTTGACACGTGCCCAGGATTGAATTTCGGAAGTCTTATAATTTAGATAGGGATGTATGAGTCACGGCGCGCGTGCTTCTTAATAATTACATAAACTTAATTCTCTTATATGGGTAGAACATTAAATATTTATGTAAAAAAAAGAAAATTATAATGCAGAGAAAAATAATTTTATTAATTTTTTTGTTAAGTTGATAATTTATTAAATAATATATATAATCTACAATACAAAAAATACTCTTTTATTTATTTTTTTACATCGTAAACTTACATTTTTTGCTTCTAAAACCTTCAGTTCTGCATATTAACGCTATTTATTAAATAAAATAGTATGGCATATTTTTATATGCTATAAAATTTCCGTTCTATATTCTCACGCACAAAGTTAGAGCTTATGTGGTGAATTAATCATTAAAAATTAAATAAAAAAATACATTAACAGGTTGACTGCTACACTGAAAAATGCAACATTTCCAAGGTTGCTATACTTATTTTCCTAAAATTATCCACCAGTGCTGCAATTTTTTTTTTCAATTTCAATAACGGTTCTGTTATCCTGTTACTAATTTTTTATACCAATTTCACTTTGCATCTTTACGTTTTGAAATATTAAAAAATAAATTTGACACATCAATTTGTGTCTCATAGCAACCGTGGATAACGAGACCCCAATTGATGTCTCAGAGATAATTTAATTGAATTATAATATGTTTTACTTCCTAACAACTGATTGTATTTATTTTTAAATCTATAGCTCCAGAATTAGTTGAATACAATTTTTATTAATTGCTATACTTTTTTTTTTACATAAATTACTAAAAGTCACTCTCATCTGTAATTAAATCACATTTTATTGATAATTATACTTTGAATTGAAATTTTAAAAATTCCTTTTTAATTTTTAACTAAACTTTGTCACTAAACAACTAAATTTTTTTTTCTTTATTATAACGACACAGCGACGTTGCAATCTGTTGAGCAAGATAATTGAACAATAAGTAAATAAGATGAATTTCAACTAACATTAAGTTGCCGCAGGTCCAGCGGCTTGTGACTTAATAATGAATTAGAAGAACACTCCGTATGGCCAGACCATGAAGTCACCTAATTGAAACGATAAGGCAAACCAAGAATATTGTTCCCCAGCAATCTTGAAAAATCACTGACCGTGTTATCCAATAAATTCAACGCCAAATAATTCGGGTGCCGATCCAAACGATTTTGATTCCGTAGTCTGACCAGAGAGATTTCCTGCCGAACGGTTCGCAACTTAAGATCATTATGTATAAGGCTTTATGTACCAGAGTGTGTTGAGCATTTTTTATGTTTTTGTTTGGTAGCGTTCAAGTATGTTAATACTGACGTTGCACGCTGTACCCCACAATTCAAGCCCGTAAGTCCAAACAGGCTTCAAAACTGATTTATAAATCAATAATTTACTTTCTACTGAAAGCTGAGATCTATGTCCTATCAGCCAGTAAATGTTTTTAAACTTTTCAACTGATCAACTGTTCAAAGATTCAACTGTTTCCGCTATAGAAGTGATATTTTTCTCCCAAGTAAGCCGTCGATCAAGATGAAAACCCAAATATTTACAGTTTTGAGATCTCGGAATCGGAACATTAAAGACAGAAACAGCAGAGTTCCTTACGAATGGTGAACGTGACGTGTTTCATTTATTTTTATTTTCCATCATGTAAGCCCCGATTCGATGAGGGTGATATAATCTTGAATAAAACGACAGGCAGTAGTCGGATTTTCGTGGACAGCAATAATTGCAGTATCGTCAGCAAACGTTGCAACTGTGGTATCTACCATAATTGGCAAGACACCCAACTGAAATTAATTCACATTTTTTTACAACACTTTTCAATTATGTTTATTTTGCTTTTATTTGGGCATTTTCAAAAAAACATTCTTTAATTTCAAATTTAAAGACAAATTTCAGTGCTACATACAATACAAAAATATATAGAGTTTTATCTTTAAAATAATATGTAGTTTGTTACAAAAAATAAAAATATTATTGCATTTTAAGTGTGACATTACACTGAGACATGATTTGATGTCTCATAGAAGTATTGAATTGCGAAACTGAGACATCAAACAGTGTCTCATAGAAATAATGTATAACTGACTGAGACATCATTTGATTTCTCATGGCAGTGAACCTGTTAATGAAACCTTATTATTTTATACTTAGCAAAAGTTTTCATAACAAGAGATTATAATATGATAAATCGTTTCAAAATGTTTTTTTTTCTTGATGATATCGTACATAAGCTTGAAGCTTGTGACGTTATTTTTTTGAATTGGACGACATTTTCATGAATTTTGTACCGTATGAAAAATGCCATACCTGACCGGAATTCGAACCTTGGACTTCGGGGTGAAAGGCTGAGACGCTACCACTCAGCCGATCTCCGAGGCGGATATCTTAAACGAAATACCTGAACAAAATAACACTACCACAATTGTATGCGCATGACTTATTAAACAAATTTTTATGTAATTTAATCTTTATAAAGTAAAAATTTATATATATTTGCTCTTCGTTGTTGGAAAGTAGAATTAAAAAGATCTATGCTCCATCTTTCTACCAAAGCGTTTCGATTATTTCTGTTTTAAACTTGAGTTGTCTCCGATTTGTATCCGTATCACGTAAATTATTCCGCGATGTCAAAATATATGGATGACTACTTTTATTTATTTACGTTTCTCCAATAGTCTTGATTCGTGTTCTTTATTACGAGTTTTAACAGTACAAACTGCCTATCAAAAGCCAGACGTGAATCAACCGATATGATTTTCATTTATCGAAATTTATTTATTTATTTGTTTATTTCATGATTAGTTTAATGCAGTAATTCCCAAACTGTGCGCCGCAGCGTCCCGGAGAGCCGCGGCCTCTTCTCAGGGGCGCCGCGAAATTTGTAAAAAGTTCATAATTAATTGAACCAAGACATTTATAATTAATAATTTAATTTTAATAAAGTAAAAAAAAAATTAAATAATGAAGATAGACGAGTTTTATTTATTCTTATCTCTTACTTACGAGTAGTCATAGTTTTACTTAGGTGCCATGGAAAAATTTTAATTGACGACTTGGAAAATTTTGGTAACCACTGGTTTCATGTATATTATCAATTATGTTGATGCAGATATAAAAATTATATTATACATTTTAACAATAACAAAATTACTTTCTGAAATAACTATCAGAATTTATGAAATAGGTCTTTCAAAAATTAAAATTAAATAAACAATAAATAAAATTCGTAATTTCATATTATAACGGCGCCTCTGTCGTTGGGAGGTTAACCAGCGCGACTGGTGGAGAGTTAAATAACTACGTTCTACTTCTTATCAGTAAGGCAATAAAAAAAATAATATCTGTTAAAGTTAACGTTGAACTTATAGGTAAAATGTGTGCACTTAGAATTTGGAATCTTCCACGTTGTGAAGAGGAAGCTGTTAGATTTTTGCAGGTTAGGTAGGTTAATTTGAATAAATAATTCATTTTCTAGTTTTGTGTTTCTACTTTACTAACATCATAAATTTACAGACCTATTATATACGAGGTCTGAAAATAAAGTAATGAGACTAGTTTTTTTTTGGCAGCTAAAGTGGCAACACTGTAAAGTTACTAGTAAATATATGCTAATATGAAGAGTTGATTTATATTAGGTATTAATATTTTTAGTCTATTGTTGCCACGTGAGATGTAAACAATCTTTTCGTGAAACGAGTTTTTGTTGTGCGTTAGAAAAATGAGTGATACTAATTATGAGCAACGGTCTGCTAAATGTTGCTAAAAAAAGTGCTAAAGTTTTGCGTTAAACTCGGTGCGAATGCTACTGAAACTTTATCAAAATTGATCCTGATGTTCTAAAAAAATGTTTTTACTGGTGATAAACCTTGGATATTTGAGTACGACCCAGAAACAAAACAAGCCAGAATAAAGAGTAGCACACTTCAAACTCACCACGTCCCAAAAAGCAAAAATGAGCAAATCAAAAACCATGCTAATTTGTTTTTTTTCATAGTAATGGGCATTGTCCATAAGAAGTTTTTGCCTACAGGACAGACTGCGGAAAAGAGTTGCCCGCGTGAGACCAGCATCAAATACAACTGGGTGCTGCTTCATGACAATATATCTTGTCACACTGCACTCTCAATTAATAAGTTTTTAACAAAGAAAAACATTTCTGTAGTACTTCAACCACTACTTCTTCAACCACAGTACTTCAACCTTATTCATCTGATTTGAGCCCCTGCGACTTTCTCCTGTTCCCGACATTAACAAAACACCTCAAAGGACACCATTTTGGAACAGTAGAAAACATTAAAAAAATATAACCGACTATCTGAAGGTTATTCCGGTTTCCGAGTTCCAACACTGTTATGAAGAGTGGGAAAACCGTTTGAAACGTTGCGTGGCTTCCCAAGGGAACTATTTTGAAGGTGGTAGTCCATGTATAATTGGATTGTAGATACATTTTTTTTTTCTTACTCGGTTTCATTACTTTATTTAAACCTCGTATAACCTCCCTCCCATAGTGGCGCCGTTATAATACATAAGTACCATAAAATTAGTTGAAAGTGGTGGGATGGTTCTTTGAAATTGAAAAATATTTGAACGTGACTGTGAAAATACATAGCGTTACAGAAATTCCCTACCATAATTTTTTTCTTAATACAGAATGTAACATTAACGAATGACAAAAAGTAATGCAATGTTTCTCTCTTTTAAGGTTTTTTTTACATTTTATTATTAGAAAGAATAATAAGTATTCGTAGATAAAACTTTAGATCTGCTGAATTAAAAAAGTTACAAGAAGTTTACTTGATGGTGTTGCTTTTCTATAAACATGGAATTTAAATATATTTTATTCAGTTTGGATTTAAAAGGATAATTACTGATACATTAAAAACATGAAATTTAGAACGATAGCAGCAGCAGCATACTTTAAAAATGATTTTATACACTTCGAAGTTAATGAAAGGTAGTTTCATCAATAAAATTTTTTTAAGTAAAATAGATTTAATAATCAAGTAACCCATAAAAAAATTAAAACGAGTTCACTGAACTACTTAAAGAAAATAACTGCTTATCAGCCAAATAAATATCTTTATTTATATCGTCATATCTTTGAAAACAGTGTAATTATATAGTTCTCGTGCATCGCAAACAGCTATTCTTCACTACTTTAACATACCAATTGAACGAATTTTAAATAATTTTATACAATATTTTTTGTTTGTCACAATTAAATTCACGCATCTTTGAATGTTTACATTTATTTTTTTCATTAATTACTTTATTTCTGTTTAACTATTTATCTGATAAAGGCAGGTTATATTATGGAATTATAATAATCATTGTATTGTGAAGTAGTAATATTTACATATTAACTTAAAAAATAAAAATAGAAAACTAAACTGTTTTTAAAAAAAATATAAAAATATTATTGTTATTATAATTATAATATAAATACACTTATAACAAAAACACAGATTAATCGTGAGAAAGATTGCAAGTTATGGAGTTAAAATTTCTATTCTGTATTTAGAGCTCCAAAAGATTTTATTATTGTATATTGTGTGTAATTCACATTCATTCAGTAACATTCATTCATTTATTTAAAGGTGTTTTTAACTTTATGTCTGGCATTTCGTGAGGAAAATAAAAAAAAAGAAAGAAAAGAATAACTACTGTTAACAAAAGATGACCTGCAAGTCATGACAGATACGTTTTAATCATTCAAAGGACTCCGAGTATTAAAGTACTCCACGTGTAACATCTACGATGCTTTGTGTCTGTCGTTAGCTGCTTTAATTTTATTCTATATAGCTTTTTGAAATTAATTTTCATTACGGTCAATGAACAAATAAAAAATATTCATAATAGAAAAATAATCAATGGAAATGATTTTTTTTTGTCATAATGAACCTTTTAAAAAAGTTGTTTTTTACCCGGCATAAAATCATTTTCTTCGTAAAGCATTGCTTTATTTATGAATTTGTGATAAAAGTAACTAATTTTTGCCGGTGGAATTACTTTACTTACGAAAAAATGTTTCGAGCAGATTAATTTTATATGTAATTTTCAGCAGAAATTATTTAAGCGATTTGATAAAAAAACCGTCAGAAGTAAAACATACAAAAATTTAATGAAATATAAAAAAAAAAGAATGTGTTATGAACAGAAGCTATTACAAATATTATTGAATTATTTTATTGCTTTTTTGTTAAAACTGATTAAGTTATCGTTGAAATTACAATCTGTGAGTTGTATCACATTACATAAGTAATGCCATATAATGCACGATTTTCCATATAAAGGACGATCACTCGCTATGGAAGGCCAGGAAGAAGGGCTTCAAGAGGCCGTGACCACTGATTCCTCTTTTGAAAACATTGGCTGGGTTGTGGACTCTGACCGACAATGAGAAAGCTGACGTATAAAGCTAGACATCTTGGCGAGGTCTTCCATCCTTTTGATAAACGGGGAGCTAGTGAAAAAGAAATAAATTTATTCCTGAGTAGCCTTATTCCTACGAGTGTCTTCCAGTAAAACCTTTTTCGTCGGAAGAGGTTCTACAAGTGATCAGAAGAGGACGGAATCGATGAAAGCTCCTGGGTATGACTTGATAACTAACAAGATGCCGATCGTACTTCCATTTAAGGCTTTCCGATACATCTCTTTAACCACAATTTTCATACTAGTGTTTCTCCACAGAATGATAGGTGTCACAAGCGGTAATGTTTCCGAAAAGGGTAAACTGGAGCAAGTTGTAGCCTCACACAGGCTGATAAGTCTATTCACAATTCTATTGAAGGTATTTGAAAGACTACGTCTTCGATGACTACGGCTGATTTTGGAGAAGGGACGTGTTATTCCCGATCATCAGTTCAGCTTCAGAGGTGTTCACTCAACGATGGAACAAACACCTGGCTTGTTTTTTGTGAACCTCTGTATAATAGTAAGATTTACTTCTTGGTATTTTCTTTTTACGTTTTGGACTTGAACAAAGTTCTTTGGACTGATACTTGTTTATCTTTATTATATACTTACACGTACTGTGTAAGATATGTATACAAATGCATACATGTCAATGCATTTATATTTCTTGAGAAATTGCAATGAGACCTCTCTTTATATGTAATTTATTTATTGGTAATTTATTAGTCGTAAATAATTTGGTTAATTGGGACCGATTGTAAATAAAAATACACATTATCTTTGTGATAAAAAAAGAAAAAATGCACGCTTCAAGCGCAATCAGAATATTTACTTGTAATTCATTATTTAACAATAATAGTACCTGGCGGTGAGTATATATAGTGACGTATCCAGAAATGTAAATTTCTAGGAAGAAAATTTCTTAGAAATTTCTTTAGTGGTTGTTTACTTTATAAATCTGGACGCAGTTAATCTTATCAGTATATGTTAGAATTGAGATTTAACCCACATCTTTTAGTTCACAAATCATACGTACAGATTTATAAGCTTGAATACCATTGTTATCACTATACTTTGGTCGTTGGAAATTAAGTTAATGAGATTCAAAATTACTAATAAAGTGACGTAAGACCTGATAGTTCAGATAAGAATATGTATTATTGAAAATAATGATATGAAATGAGGTAATAAAATTTCTAAAACGTATCTTAACGAAATTCAACTGTGAACGTTTTTAATATTTCTGATAGACATTTTGATATACACGTATCATGGGAATTATTTTCAATAAACAGACTTTGAAGTCATCAGAAAAGTAAATATGACATTTGATGATGCCAGTTAATATTTAACTGTAACACTTGTCATTCTATTTTCTATGAAAAGTACGATTTAGATAATTAGATCCTGACTGATTAAAGGCCAGACAAAAAAGATTAGGAAAATTATTGCCATATCATAACTTTTGAATTCCGTTAACATCTGGAGCAGGAGCCTTCTAGATAACGTCAGTTTTTTGCGGAGAATTAAATGTCTGGATACATTATGATTCACGGGTCTAGGGGTATAATATCTTTTCTTTTTGAATATGTCAGTTTACCGATGATAACAACAGTTCTACGCGACGTTTTTTATGATTGAAAATAATTTCGTAAAAGTCTGGAATAATGATTTGTTCAGATTAATTCTAAAACCCGAAGGTCAACGTAAGTTGCTGAAATATATTTATTCTAAATCAAAATAAATATTTCTTTTTTTCCCTGTAAACAAGAATTTTTTATTACAACGGGTAGTCTTTTCTGTTAAAGATTTATTCATAAAATAACTATCAGTACATTCCAGAAAATAAATATGAAGGTATTCGAAAATATTATGATTGTCTAATCCTATAGCATGCTCAAGTAAGGCTGTATAACCATTCAAATTAAATAAGGTTCCGCGAAAAATCTATTGCCTATGACTTATGCGTAACGGTTTTCATCAGTAAATTTAAACTTCATTCCTAAAAATTAGCTTCTTTATTTTAAGTGAATTTAAAAAAAAGAATGTTAAATACGAGCACAAACTTAATTTTCCATTGTACTTATTAATCTATTTTTAAATTCAAGATTGTATAATGTTCATGTACCACGTGATTTGAGCGACATGTGTAGGCATATATTTAGGATAGGATGTGGTTAAATCAACACTACCGAACTGGTAACACTTAATCTAATCATAGCAGGAAATATACAATTTAAAACGAAAAAAAGACATCAAAATTACATACATGTTATTGTCTTATCTTAAGAAAAATAAATAAATTTTACTTTATTGTGTTTTAAGTTAATGTATATTATTTAAATGTTATATAACTTTGTTATTTAAAAAATTTTTTTATTTACTTTATTTAATTTAATACGCACTTAAGAAGATTCGCAACATATATTTTTATAATAAAAGAAATAAATCTGCTTTATTGAATCTCAGAAGTTTTTATCTAGTCATAGATATGGTGCAGAGTAATGTAATTTGTACCTTAATTAACACAAATAATTAACACTTATAAAAATTAATTGAAATTTACCTGTAGCAACCTAAATTAAGATTTAAAAATAAATGAGAGTTGCTAATTTTTAAAATAAAAAAAATCACGTAAAAAAATCGTACAAAATATCATGCAGTGAGATGAATACACTGCTTATGACCGCGTTAATCGTGTACTGGATTAGATCATGTGTGATTATTAGTAGCTAGAATAGATAAAGAAAATAAATTTTCTTGTTAATCTGTAATAACGGTTAACTGATACTAGAGTAGAATTTCTTACTTCATTGATCAGTCAATTTTTACCTACCGATTAGGAAACAAACTCACATATGGTTCAGTGGTGTTTAATCATCTATGCGATTAGTCGATCAATATTTAGTTACTTACATCTTCAGTCTGGTTGTGAAAAGAGCAACCTAGGAATAGCTCCCGGCGCGGATAATTCACGTCTTTATATGGAGGGTTAGTAGTAAAATTAAAGTATATAACGCCTTGTTTTCCACACAAAATGGTAAATATGTTTTTGATTTGTGGAAAATATATGTTTGCGGCTGTAGCAGATGTAAAGTACCTGAAGTACCTGAGATTAATGATGATCAACACGTCTTGTGGTAAACAGTTTGAAGGTATAATTTGTAGTACAGCATATCAGCTACAACTTGTAGGGTTTGATATGCTGATATGAAATAGTATATTTTGTTCAGTGAAAAAAAGGTTAAAGAAACTACCACTTCAAGTTAGTGATCATAACCACTTCACTTCTTCATACCACCGTAAATGGCACAAGAAGCTTATTACACTTGGATATGGTTATTTTCATTTTCCGCAATGAATCGTGATCCTTTGTTTTCATACGGATGACTTCACATATGAAATACGTGTGATGAAATCTATTTTTACCGCAGTGTAATATTGTGGGTATTATGGATCTAGAGCGAGGGATTGATGGGATATTTTAATTATTATTATTTTTTTTTTTAAATGTATCAAATGTT
Organism: Lycorma delicatula; assembly: GCF_047948215.1. NCBI lineage: Eukaryota > Metazoa > Arthropoda > Insecta > Hemiptera > Fulgoridae > Lycorma > Lycorma delicatula. The sequence goes on along the minus strand of NC_134457.1, from coordinate 189,097,386 downwards.
CAGTTCTGGTCTACTGAAAATATTCTTTTAGGATTTTGTAACATCTTTCCAGTCATTCTTTTTAAGAAAAAATTTACTTCAGTCCATTACTTCCAGTTCAGCAGGATTTGGTCTGAACATATAGTGTTCAAAAAGTGACGCAACCTTATGGGAAAATGAGTAAGTTACAATAGTTATTGAAAGTGGCCTTCATTATGGGACTCACATAATTGAATGCTCTTAAATACATGTTGCAACGTTTTTTGAGAAATTGCAGAGAAACATCGTTAAATTTCGCTCTGCAATTCGGGAATTGCGTGAGGATGAGTTTTGTAAGCAGCATCCTTAAGGTAAACTCACAAGAAAAGGTCAGGAGGGGATAAATCAGGAGACCGAGGGGGCTACAACCCCTTCGAAATCACCTCCCCATGAAAACACCGATCCAAGAAAGTCGTAGTGTTGTTGGCTGTATGAGCCGTAGCATTATCCTGCTGAAACCACGTACACTCAAGCCGGTATGCAGATATAATGTTAACAAATTGTTGCACCATTTATATGTAGCGCTCACTGTTCACTGTACCATGAAAGAATATCATGAAGATTCACCTACGTGGCATATCAAACACCCACTTTTTGTCCGTGCAGAGGAGACTCGTGCAGCTGATGTGGATTTTCCGTACACCAAAATGCGTGAATTCTGTGCATTCATGTATCCATCAAGGTGGAACAATGTCTCGCCAGACCAAATCCGTTTTATCGAGTTCTTCCCCATCTGGCATTACAGATGACATGAACCACTGACAGAAAGCAACACGTTTACCAGTGTCTGACGGTAACAACTCCTGGACAGTACGAATTCTGTGATGCATAATTAAACACGTGCGCGATGCCGTGTGTGTACTACCGACGGAGAAACCAGACTGGCAAGATAAGCGTCGCACATACTTCTTGGATCTAATCAACTTTTCTAGTGTTAGCATTTTCGATCGACCACTTTTGGCTGCATTTCCTGTTTCTTGGAATTTGCCGTACAGCCGATTGATGGAGGACTTGTTTGGTGAATCCACACCATAATTTTCTGTAAAGGTATTTTGGGTCTGGACATAACTGGCATATCTCATGCATTGGTCGACAATGAATATTCTCTGCTGCATTGTGTAACTATTTTTTCTCAATTAAACTAGCAACAAAAGAAGGAAACATTCTTCCATAAGGTTTCGTCACTCTTTGAACATTCTGTATTAAAATAATGGAGGAATATTTTTGTTACCTTTCAAAATATTTTTTTTTTTTTTTTACGCTAATTAGAAGTTCTAACCTCCCTGCTATTCGTTCGAATTATTCGACGAATATTCGTATTACTGTCAACGTGACATCCTATAGAATTTGTTACGGAATACTTACTGACTAGGGATATCGATTGTCGTCGTGAAAAATCCGTGCGTTTTGTCTGATTAAATTTTTTAAAGTTTGCTAACCTAGGTTATTGCGATGGTGGAATAGTATACGTTAAATTTAAGTTATTTGTTTAAATGTAGAACGCTAAAATTAATTTTAATTCTTCTATTTGTTCATTATTAATCCCTCGTCAAATATCACTGCATACGTATTTTTTCCTTCTTATCTTAACTGTTATTCTACAATATTTTGACTATGTGATAGTCAAGGAGCTTGTAAATATTAGTAACAATTCGACTGATCATTTATATGACTGTATTATGCTATAATCTAATTTGATCCCATGAAATCTAGTTTTGAAAAGTTCTGTGGAGATTGATGTCGTAGTATTGAAAGATAATTACGATTTATTTTTCTTATGATACGATTCGCCACGTTTAATTTTTTTTTTATCGTTTGTGTACTTGAATGATATGATTTTTACGTAGGTGTTATGCATTACACGTTTTGTCGTGCATTATGCGTTTAAAAACTTGATGCACTGAATTTTTTAAAATGATTAATAAAAATCAAGAGATGAATCATCATTAGAATGTTACGAAAAGTCAGGTGCAATAATTTTGATTATAATTAAAGAATCTAATTAACGTTATGCAATATTTATAATCACATCTTGTTCTATGCATCTGCAATTAAAATTGAGATTAATATAATCTTTATATGAAAAGTTCAACCGTTTGCGAGGATGGAAATGAAATAATATATACAAAATGCAAATACTAATTTAAAAGAAAAGGAGGAGACATGAATTAAAAAAAAGCTTTTATTTTTAATAAAAAATACATTAACCGGCGATTGTTTTTGCTTTCCGTTATTCACGATTATAGATTTCGTGATTTCATTAATACTACAGTTTATTACTATTAGTTAATATTTCTACGGATTAATGTGGTAGCCTAGAAATGATTCTTTAATTAATGGAGGGTTCATAACTGTTTTTTTTTTAATCATAAACGTTATTAGAGTTTATTCATTTAATCATTATATGAGCGTATATTACGTGTAAGCTACACGATTACGTAAATTTATTATACTTTTACTTTTAATTTTACTGGTATTTTTAATTAATCTATTAAATTAAATTATACCAATTTATTCTTAAACTCTTTCATATATTTTCAATAAGTATTAAAGATGTGTGTCCGTGTGTGTTACATGATTTTACTAGCACTTGTATTATATTACAAAACAAAAGTTGATTAAGCACATTTTCAGATCTCTAATTTGTGTAAACCATATAGAAATTTAATACTATTAAATCTCTTTTTAATCTACTTTAAATGAAATTTTGAATTTGCATATATTTTCATTATTTTGCATATAGTATTAAAAGATTTTGTTATATTGTTTATTTCTTTTTTGTTTTTTCGTGATCAGAATTTTAGAATGGATGGACAGATCAAATCTTTTTTGAGTTGAAGATTATTGGTCATGAATAGTTATATACAAAGTTACATAACATAAAGATTTTACTTTTTCATAATCAATTACCTGTAAACATGATTTGTTAAGGTACATTAGTGTGGATATTGTTCATTAATAGTGCAACGAAAGCAATAAATGAAAGTAGAGTTATTTCATTCCTCGACTCGAATTCGTAATCCAATATGGGAAGTTATGCAAATTGAACTTTGCCCATCTAAAACAAAATTAGCCTAATTAATTTATTTTTTCAATTTGCATGACATTTTTTAATAGCTTCAATGTAAGTATAAAAAGATTCTAATGAAGTTCACGTAATGTCATATTATGTATAATTATATTTTTTAGATGCCACTGCTCGATTCTTTTGGAAAATAAAACCAAAGAATCATTCACAAAGTTTTTCCAATTCAAAAGCATTTATATAAAATTTGGAATTGGCTTTAATTGTAAAGAAACCTGCGGAAAAATTATTTTATGACTTCTTGTATTAATGTTGTTAGCGCGCGCGCGCATGTACAAAAGGTAGTTAAAAATTAAACACTATTTTGCACTTAAACAGATACAATCAATTATTTTGTTGAATAATGCCGTTATTTAATGAATAACTGAATTATATACTTTGCATATATATATATATATATATATATATATATATATATATATATATATATATATATATATATATATATAACACGGATGAAAACCTGTATATTTATACGTTTTCCAAGTAACGGTACTTTACCGTAAATACTGTTTATATGTTAATTAAACTGTTAATAGAATAAAACTTGATATTATCCTATAAAAAAATAAAAATAAAATTAATATATAAGCTAGATTTAAAATACTTTTTTCTTGCAATGCGAGGTTCATGAAAAAGTATTTTGTTTGATAGAATATTAACTATATTTTTAAGTATTTTGCCATGAGATTTTCCTCGTGTGAGCACCACAGCACAAGAAATGAGAAGAAAAAATAATTATTACATGATTAATAAGAAGTTAAGAAAGGAAAAGTTAAAAAAAAAGAAAAAAAAACGATAAATAATTAGCAATAGTCTAAAGAAAAAACCACTTTTGTTGAAAAAGTATCTCTCTATTTATTTTTATTTTATAACATTGCTAGAAGTGATAATATTATATTGGCAGATGAAACTGAAGATAAGGCCTCTCTCTTCACCTATAGGTTTTACTTTTAATCAACTTATTACCAAATTCAAATTGAAGAAAACAAGATTCTGGATATTATATATCGAAGAATCTATTACTGAACTACACTTTAGTTGTCCCTCAAAGAGGCAAGAAGAGAGAAATTTTTGTCCTGGTATATCTCGTGTAAGCCTACTTACTATTAATTATCTGGTGAACGACGGCGTTCATCTCATCTGATAATTTTAAAAAATTGTTCAAAGTTGTGATTCCATCTGATTGCATATAAGTTTCTCAGAGAACAGAAATTATCTTCATCTGCATTCTGTTCTGTTAAATTGACGAATACATTTTCAGTGTGTTGATATGTGCAATAGTGTTTAGATTTCATTTTCAGACTCTAATATACGTAATTGTATATATGCGTACACACTTTTACGTTGATTTTAAATTATAATTCACGAAATAAGTTTACGTATTTATTATAATAGTGTATGCGCATTTATGTTGTCAATTTTACATAATTTAGTTTGTTTCTAAATAGGACATTTATCGTTCGTTACATTTATTTCGTATATGAATTTATAAATAGTTAATTATTATTTTGCTACATTTAGTTTGCTTGATAGGAATTTATTAGGTAATAACAACTCATTTAATACGTAGAATTTCTTCTTATCATTTACATTGTTTTATTAAAATAGTGTACATCGTAAGTCCTTGCTTGGAAGATACAATTCAGCAAACCTCTGAAATCACCAACTTTATGAATTTTATTTTTTTTAAAGTGAAATAATACACTTTATAACAGTCTGAGACTGTAAAGAAAATAAAGTTTATGTAAGCATAAACTTATATATATATATATATATATATATATATATATATATATATATATATATATATATATATATATATATATATATATATATTATATAAACGTCTGTCCTACTGAGGTGAAAATTTGTACACAAACTTTTATGAATTTTTCTTTTTGAAACAAAAGTAAAATGCCAACAGAAGTTTATTCCATATTTATTACAAATATTTTTGAAAATTAATTTGAATAGACGACTGTAACATGCATTTTTTTTTGGAAAATGTAATTGTTCAAAGCGTTCAGTCAAACCCGGTACTTTTTTGTATTGTTATTTAAAAACAAAATAAGAAATCGTGGACTGTTTGGTCAACGAAATAGCGGAAAAATCTCGTCGCTCAAAATGATAAAAAAAATACATTTGACCATGCTTTCAAATCTTATGTATTTTCTACATTAGGTAAAATCAAAGCTACAGTTTTACTGAAATTGTTAATGCTGAGTGATTAATCTGTATGATATTCCGATGTCTCCTGATATATCGTGTATCTTTCCTGATTCCGATCTCATTGGCAACAGTTTTATTTTGTTCAAAAGTAATGAAAGGTATTCTAAATTAATAGATCCATAATTAGCCCGACCTGATGTACTGTTTATTAGAATTTAACAACAGAATGATCGGTGTTTGTTATGAGCCGTTAGCGTCGAAATATAACTTGTTTTTCACGAATAATTAGTTATATGAACAGTTTATCTGTCATTTTGTGCTGAATTTAAAAATCGAACTCTACAATGAATTTTAATTATAATTTAAATAATCAGATAGAGTTAAAACTAATTATCGTTTAATTAATTGTGGAAACCAATGCCAAAATTATCTTCTGCATTGCAATATTATAAGAACTGTATCCGGGTCACCAGATATTATTAATTCATGAGTATCGAGCAGATACTTCCACTGTCTTTTATTTTGTATTTAAAAAAAAACAAAAAAAATTGTTTCAATATTTATTTACTTAAAAAAATAAGAATTCCTAGAAAAAGTAAGTCTATAAAAGAATAAAACTGATAAATTTAATTATTATACTGAGAAAGAACGACGTTGTACAGTAAAAGGAGAGTGGTCTCAGAGGCAAACGGCAAAGTGGTGTAAAACGTGAAAAGTGAGTATCTAACGCACAGCCGTTGAGAGACTTACCTTAAATGTAGGATGATGTCCGGTGTACGTAGTTTCAGAAGAGGAGGGGCGATCACGTAGTAGTCGTTTAAAGCAGCTTGGAAACAGAAATTTCCGTTGTTTTTACATCCTCTGTCGCCAGTTTGAAACCGAATATTTTATAAAAAAAAAAATCTTAACACATAACTATTGTAAACTGTTCCAGGAATTATTAAAAAATTTTATGAAAATATATATTATCGTAGCTTCGTTATCAATACACCACTAAACAGAGGAAATGCCAAAAGGCTAAGTTAAAACAGGAACTCGTTTCGTTCTGTACAATGTACATATTATAATTACGTATTTTATTATATCTAAATTATTGATATTATTGGATATGTATAATGAACCGAGGTTAAAAAGTTCTTATAAAGTAAATACGTTTTTCAAGAACATATAAGGGATGTATAAATAATTTTTTTTTTTAAGTTACACAGATACCATTTATAACGGTATCTGTGTTTAATTTACATATAATGAATTATTTTGTTTATTATAAAAATTTACGCGTTTAATTTTTTTTATATTAATCAATTAAAAATATTTAAATTGGTGAGTTAATGTTACATTAGTATTACATTTATTAGTAACACAGTCATAGAAATGCATTTATTCTATCTTCTATTTTAACCAGTATTATTCCTTTGCAGCCGCTTGTTTTGAGATATGTCTTGTATATATTTTATAACCATTAGTTTCAAAGCGCAGATATTATCGTGATTTAATGTTTATGCTTGATTAAATCCGGATGAACTTTAGCTAACACCGCATAACATTAAGAAACTAGAAACTCCATTACTCCATTACTGAGGGGATCAAGTCACGATTGCTTCTCGGTCACTTTTTCTCTTCTTTTATCTTAAACGCAACTCTTGTCCTCTTAGCGTAGTGACTATAATAGATATGGTTAACCAGTTGCTATATCTTGTTGTCATCGGATCCGCTTGACAACTGTAGTTCGTTCACATAATCCAAGTCATTATCTTTGGCATCTAACTACTACCTTGTTATAACTTATCTTATCCTATTTATTCTGTTTTATTTAGAAATTTATTGATTTCTTTTAATTCTTGTACTTTCCTTTTCAGTTTTATATATGAAACTGCATTGGATATTTTATTATAATCTTTCCGTCACAAAAAAAAAATTCCAGAAAATTTAGATTTTAAAGATATATGACTTTTTTTGCAAATGGGCGTACGATTAGACGAAATTTTTTTTGTGGTTGCGAAAGCAAATAAAAATACCGGTAAACGTTTCTTACTTTTCTTATTATCCATGATATCACGCTAAAAAAAAAATGTAGATGTCTAAACAGAATAAAAATGTTCTTAAAACTCTTTTAATTAAATTTTTCAGTTTTTATGCTGGTAGTCATTCCTAACTTCTCAATACTGCGTCCATATTACACTTTTTGATATTCCGTAAGTTATTGTAATTTTTCCTTTATACACAGATGAAATAATTAGAAAGGACCAAAAGTGACCACAGAAAATCCAACTATTTAAATTTCATCTTATTCCATATTCTAAGGCGTTAATAAGAATAATAATTAATCCAGTAATTTTTTTGGCGTCATGCAGGGGGTAAACTTCATGGTTTCTTATGTTTTTTTTGACCTGGAGAACTGAATAAAACAGATCCTAGAACTTTATCTGCCGTAGTTTTCATGATATGCAACGTAAAACAAAAATTTGGGTTGAAAACACGTTTTTTTTTTAGGTTGAAGTACTACAGAAACTTTGTTAAATGACTAATAAAGGAGTAAACTTTATTACCAAAACTTGTAGAAAATTTAATTCTGAGAAAATTGATGTAATAAAGTTAGAGAATTGAAAAAATCAACTTTTATTATTAAAAATAAAACTTAACAATACCTGCATTCCCATACCAATAGGGGCATTTACCAGTACCCCTACACCAAGTTTACTGGCGGAATCCCATTGCATTACATGAGGAAATACCAGGATATCAAGTACGCGATCAACAAGTCCCGTCCAACTACTTACAGCAAACAACCAGGTACGCTCGCACTCTACTACACGAGGCCAGGAAGTCCTTACCACAGTTCAACCTCAGACTGCTTCGCTGCCTCTAGGAAGTAGATCTGCCTGTTCCGAGGATTCTCGGAAAGGAAATAGGATGCGAGACCGTGACCTAGAGTGAGATCCAACTGCTGCGACAGGGCCCGAGAACGATGTAGCCGGGCTCGGTGTCTCTGGGCGGTTAGAGGCAGAGGCAAGATGAAAATAAGGAAAAGATCTGGAACCGGTGAGCCGACCTGCCATGCCGGACATACTGCCGGTAGGCGGGGAGGCTCATTACAGTCGCAAGGGTATTCCCTTGAGCTGATTAACACTTGATTTTTGAGCCGGCCCAAGGGAGTAGAAGAACAAACACAAAAAGAAAAACTCTAAAGATCGAGTACTTATCATCTGGAAGCCGTTAGCGGGATCCACGTTACCAGTCTGCTAGAGACCAATTCAGCGAGATGGCCAAGAAGTACAATGAGTACACTCACATCTATACAGACGGCTCTGTCTCTGCCGACGGATGTGGCTGTTCAATTATACTCCCAAACACTGAGATAGTATATAAGCTTAGTTCCTATTCCTCTGCGTTCTTTTGCGAGGCCTACACGATTTACTCCGCCTTGAGAGTTATCGAGACCTGTAGTAACAACTTCCTGGTAATTACCGACTCTATGAGTTTTCTTCAGACTATGAGCTGCAGACGATCTGATTCCATCGTCCAAATAATTTATGATACCCTCTCAAAAATAAATTAGACTGTGATATTGGTACGGGTCCCTGGCCATTACGGCTCCTCGGGAAAGAACGTGCCGATGAGGCTGCCACCAAGAGAACGGCAATAAGTGGTCTCCTAGTAGAATTAATATATGAGAGCGACTTCAGCAAAACAGTCCATGTTATACTACGTTCTCAGTGGAATAAGTTCTGGCTGCTAAGTCCTCCCATGGCCTTATATAGCATCCGGGAGAACGTGTTCGAGAAACCTTTTCTCCCAAGCAATAGAAGGGATCGTCATCTTAACTCGGCTGAGGATTGGACGCACTAGGCTTACCCACACCCATCTATTTGGCTCTCCTCAGCAGAACTGTTAGGAGTGCAATGTAAAATGGTCCGTTCACCACTTGCTCATAGATTGGCCAATCTTCGGAATTATTCGACAAAAATTAGACTTGGGATGTGGAGTCTTTACTAAATCGGAAGGAATGCATAAAAATACTGTTGGGGTTTCTCTCTGATAATGGGATGAAGAACGTAATTTTTCGCGGTTTCGCTTAGTTTGGATTTATTGTTTCATGTTTTTGGTGTTTATTATTTACGATCATGTAGTTACATTTAAGTCGCTAATGACTATAATTGTTGATGCGACTATAAATAAAAGTATTAAAAAAAAAAAACAAAAAAATGTTGTGAATTTGTAAAAATTAAAAACAGATGTAATTAATAGGCCCTTTAATACTAGAACAACTGTCATGGGAAGAAATTATCTGGAATTTTAAAAAAATAATTTCTTACAGTGTTTAAAAATTTTTCATTCGCGAAACGAATTAAAATGGAATATCAAGTTGGAGCACCAACACATTTTACGAATGAAGTAAGACAATTCTTAGATGGAAAATTTACAGGTATGGGTTGGACGTAGAGGGTCGGTAAATTGGCTACCTAGATCACTGGACCTTACTTCCTTAGATTACTGTTTATGGAGATTGATAAAATGCAAGATATATAAGTATAAAGTAGATGCACGTGATCTGAACTCTAAGATATCATTAGTTGTGCGACAGAAAATTTAATAAAACGAATTGAAAAGTGCTTCGATGTCAGTGGTGGAATTTTCAAATATTTATTATAAATTATTTGCTATAGTACAATAAATTTGAACCTTTGAAAAATTAAAATCCTTTTAAATTACTTTGGTGTGTATTGTATTATTTTATAATATTTGATATTGTAAAAATTTGATGTTTTTTTTTTAATATTTCAAATTTCAAAAATGAATATATTTTTTACTATAATAAAAAAATCTGCAGACCATGAACGGCATCAAGAATAAATAATGAAAAAAATATTTATCAAATTTATTATTCTTTGAATTAAATTTTGTGTTCCAGATTTTTGATATATTTAAAAAACATGTTGAATCTTGAAAAATGGGCCTGTATTTCGTTATTATTTTCTATAGTAAAATATAACTTCTTTTTTTTTAACGATCGAAATCGTTACAATCATGAAGTAAAATCGTTTTTACTTCATGAAATCCTTTTATTGATTTGATATTTTTTTAAATACCTACGTTTTAGTGAAATAAAACTCAGTATTTACTTGTTATTAATTATAGAATATAGCCAAGTTATGCACGTAAGTAGATAACTTAATGCGTTTTTAAATGGATCTAGGTAATACGTACTCATAGCTGTCTTACGTTAATGCACGTGACGTATATAAGGAAATTCATTCTTCTTGTATTTGTTTTTAATGCAGGTAATACCTGATTGAAGGTACTTAGTGTTATTTTTGTGAAAAAAATAATTGCTTTTACTTAGAACTTCTTGACTATGTTAATGATTTATTACTTATTCCTTACTAATTCTTCTTCTGTTTTTAAATTTATAGTTAAACGTACAAAAACGGGTTTTGTCAATAGCAAGTCCCCCTTTAATTTTTATATGTTGAGGTCTGATGTTGATTTTACTTTACGTTAAAATTATCACTTATTGTTGTTGTAACCGTTTATGTTAGGTAACATACTTAAGGATAAATTTTTCCCAAGTAAAATTTATATGAGATAGAGCTAAATCTCCAATAAAAATTAAACTTATGACCGCTTTCCTAATAAATCTAGATATCCCAAAGCTAGGATTATTTTTTTCCTTAATTTTTAAAACTTTGCAACACGTGCAGTAACTTCAAATTTTTTTTGTGAGTTAGAAATCTCATTTTCATCCGTTATTTTTCTACAAAAATAGGTTTTGTTACAAAAGATCGCTGTGACTTTCACAAGATAAGTAGTATAAAGAATATATTCTGAATCATGAACGGTGAAAATTTTGAGGCTAGAAACATTAAGCTGATTTCCGGAGTATATCATATATTTACACAGTTTAAATTAAATTGTAAAGCAATATAACTTTAAGAATGGGTGTTTTGATTCTCATCACGAATTACTGAGTATATTACTGAGTGGTAAAAAATTTCCCAACACTTGTGAATCCATAAAATTAATGAACCCACTCTGTCGGCCTTGACCACGTTCAATGCTCTCCATAGACTAAAGTTTTATTACTGAACTGAAGAGTTAAATATTTTTTTGACGTAAAAGGAAACCTTTTATTAGTTTTTATTTGTTGAAACCTTTGTCATTGGAGTCAAGTATTTATTATAATATTGTATGTATTTTTACTGATATTCTGTTTTTAAAACGATTTCATTTTTTGCTCTCAAAAAGTATTTTGAGAAAAAATATATCAGATAATATACTTCTTAAGGATTAAATAACTTAAATAACAAGGTTTTATATTGTACGTTTATTTATATATATTAAGACGAGAATGTCTCAATAAAATTAAAATATTTTTAAAATGGTTAAGTTGCTATTAATTTTAAGAATGTGTATTTATAGGTATTACTTCAAAGTTAACACCTTCAGCTGTTTGTTTACTGATATATTTAATATAAAATTTTCTACAGTATGTGTATTAAATATTTTGCATTTAAATTCTTTTAAGTATTTTAAAACGACATTCATATTTTTTATTTTATTTCCGTTTCATATATTTTTTTACCAGTGACAATAATTAATGTAAATGACAAGCTGATATTCTTTCCTTCATACACCAACTGGTCATTTACATTTTTCAGGAAAAATTGAGTGAATACCCATAACTACCGAACATGGGGATAGCGAAAACCCTCATGAAACTTTAGAGCACATTCATGGTCTAGGTATAGGTTCTTTGTGCCCTAAGCAAACAAAGACCATGGGGCCCGTTTTACTTCCAGGAGGCAACAGTAAATGGTATCGTTTTTTGGACATGCTTTAGAATTTTTTAATTCTTCAGTTAGACCATGATGACCAAGATGAAATACCTAACATAGTTAGGTATTTTCGGTCTTGGTTTAGACTCGGTGAGCAGTTTGAGATTGTTTTCGGTTCATTAATTAGCAGTACACCGATGGGAACTTCACTCTTGGCATCCTGGCCGAGGCGGACTGGAATATGTCAAAAGCCGAGGTTTCAAAGATGACCTCCGGTAAAGCCTATAAGAGCTCGAAACGGAGGGGATGACGAAGGGTGTCTTTCCCTACCGGTCAGGATGACCAAGATGGATGTCATTAGTATCAGCAAGACGGGGCACCACCTCACCATCGCCTACAAGTCCGTGATATTCTTATTACTCGATTCCCAGGTCAGTGGATTGGTTGTCAAGGTCCAGATGCCACCTCGCATCTCAGATTTCACCCGCTAGATTTTTTCTTATGGGTTTCATTAATGACCGGTTTTATGTACCACCTTTGCCTGCTGATCTTGTTGAACTACGACTTCGAATTAATACCGCAGCTGCAAAGGAAACGCCCGATTTGCTGAATACAGTTTGAATTTAAATCGACTTCAGGTGGGATGTATGTCGCTTACAAATGGAAGCCATTTCAAACCAAAGTGAGTGTTGGGTGAAAAACTTGATGTCTTTTTTCGTGAAATGAAATCCGAACCGAATCTGTAAGTAATCTCATGAATTTTTTATATGTTTTTAAAGTTGTGAAGTTCTTGAATGACCCGGGTTCCGTTGTTATATCCAGTACATTTATCATTTTAAATTTTCCAACTCGCTTTTCACTTTACATTACTTTAGTAATCAGATGTATTGTTTGGTATCTATTTCGTGTAAAGGAATAATTTTTGGGGTTACTGTACAACAAATATACCAAATACACAAATTTACACGAGATACTTAAAGTACAGATTTATTAAACGATTAGGACGTAATTCCATTCTTAAGAAAATTATGCTTCGTGTTCTGTCTGCTTTCTGTCTTTTTGATTTTTCCTTCATGTATGAACTATATATACAATTTTCAGAAAGCCCTGGTAGACGGTATTATGGATTTGGATGAAACCTCAACTAAATTTCATTGTAGGGGACTCTCTTGGGAGATCATCACTCAGACATCATACGTATGAAGCAATTTTACTGTATAAGTTCTACTTTTTTCTAAAGAAATTTACGAGCTAAACGCTGATTTATTAATATTCGTCAAAGAACATTTCAAAAGTATTTCCTAGTATTATTTTATAAAAATATGGAGAAGTTCTGTTCTTAGTTTTAAAGGGGATTTTAGGGTTATTGCAATTTTATAAAGGATGCTTCTTTTCTCATTCCATTTTATTAAATTCACTCTTCCTCTCATAGTATCAAACTCGAAATTATAGTAATTCAAGGTTATCTTCATCTCATAATGTCCACGATATTTTCGATATTAAATTTCCCGGAGCGAATATTCGGAACACCCACTTAAAATTGCATTTTACCAACAGGAATAGCCTGCAACGATATTTTTCTGATCCCTTATTAATTTCACGTGAAAAAGGTTACTCAATCCGTTATAATATGTTTTAATAGACAAACTATATTTCGTCTATTATTATAGTTTGTTATATTTAATCAAAATATTTTGTTATATTATAACTATTTTGACTTTCAGAAACCTTGTTTCTGAAAGTTATTTGTTCGTCCCATAAAGTAATAACTTTTTAATCAGAACCATTTCAGAATACTGATAATTACAAACGTATTAATTTTATTTTAATAATGCAAAATAAATCCTAGTTCATAAATTAAGTTTATTTTGTACCGAAATTAAAAAAGGGAACTGAATAATATTAAAAAAATCTAAAAAAATTGATTTAGTTTTTTTTTTTAAATTATACAATTAAAAAAATTTTATTGTAAGTTTGAATTTAAAAAAAATTGATTTTCATCCTAGAATATCTGGAAGAGCAATCGTCTAATTTAACTTTAGTGTCTGGGATGTTAGAAAAAAAGGCCATGTTTATTCTATTCTAGGAATAGCTAAAAAATTTTATTATACTCTTTATTTTTCCTAGTAGCAAAACCTTTAAGAAATCAATCCCAAAAACGTTTTATATTTCCTTAAAGTCCGGAAGATAGTGGATTTGAAATGTTTTCATATGCTTAAAAAATCATCTCTCATTATCCAGTAAAAAATTTTTTAAAATGAAATAAATAAACTGTAATATGTTGACGTTCTGTATTTAAATGAATATACATTTATAATTTAGAATGAGGTGGCATTTTATGATAGTGAAATTTTATAAACTATTTAGTTTATGTAAGATTTTTATTGCAATATTTAATTGTAAATTTCTTGATAATATTCGAGACGATGATAACTTTGTAATACGTTTTATAGACGTGATATTAAATTTAGTACCTGTATTTTTGAATTAATATTCGTCAGTTATTATATAAGTTTGAATTTGTAATACCTCGTACCTTAAGTAGTGTATGTTTGAAAGTTATTGTTTAAGTATTTATCGTGATTAAAGAGCGGCTATAAATAATGCATAATTTTTAGATATATGTTTAACAAAACCTGTTTGATAAAAATTCAGTGTAATTTTTGTTCAATTCGCTTCATTAAATTGAAATTTCATATTGATGCCATTGTTTTAACATAGAACGTATCGACTTATTATTATGTTTTACATATTATTTTTATAGTTAATTCTTCGTCTTTGATTCACAACTGAAATTAATGAATTTTAAAGCAATATTTTGGTGATCGATGTGGAAAAAATATAAAAAGAAAACTTTATTTCATTTGAAATAATTAGTGGTTGGATGGGATTAGTGATTTACTGGATAATGAGAAATGATTTTTTAAGCATATGAAACATTTCAAGCCTAACCGGGTTTCAAATCCACTATCTTCCGGACTTTAAGGAAATATAAAACGTTTTTAGGATTGATTTCTTAAAGGTTTTGATGCATTACAAGGAGAAGTGTATCTTAGGTTTAAAAATATTTTGCTGTATTCGTGTGTTATTTACTTTAGATTAATTCGTTTTTTTTTTTTTTTTTTTTTAATTAACAAAGGTGTCTGTTGAGTATTTAAATTGGAATTATTATAATTTTGCATAACTGTTTTGAGATCTTTAGTTTATCTTTTTATGCCAAAGACCAGAAGAACATAGAGTTTTATCATGGAACTTGAACGCTGGTTATTCAATTTTATTTCTTAAAAAAAAAGGTGATAATATACCGGTATATAAGCAATAATATAAGAATCTTAGTTCCTAAAAAATAATTTATATATATAAAACAAATGAATAAACAGTTTATTTTTTGGTGAATCATTATGTTAGTAGTTGAATTATATACATGTTATGTTGATTATTAAAATTTGATCTCTTTGACTGTTCAAAAGCAGACGTCCTAACAAGTAGGAAAACGATAAATATAATCAATAAAATTTACATACTGTTGTGAATTGACATATTGATTTCTTTTACGATTCAGTGATTTTAACAGCGTTACTGGCACACTGTACTAGCAATGTGACTAATGAAATAATTAAATTGATATGAAGTCAAATGAGAAACAGCTTGACTGATCGGAACGAAATTAGAAATAAACTGACTCAAATTCCTTCATAAAGTTTAAAATCAAGTGTTCCCTATTAAAAAAAAAAGAAGTAATGATAAACATAATAATAATACGAAAAAAAAAAACAAAAACTATAAAGAGAAGACCAGCGTCTGTTTCATAAAAAACCACACAACGAACTAATAAACAAAAAAGATAACGAACGGCACAGTAAACACAGTACTGCTTCATCTAGGTTTTTTCGTACGAATTGTTCTTTATGAAGAATAAATAAGTATTTACTACTTTGAACTTTATATAATGTTACGAAATTTCAACTTGTTTATAACCTTAAATGGTTTTACAGATTTCAAGAAACTTTGCAGATTTTTCTTTGTAACTTAGGAAGAAAGTGACAATTGTTTTGGCGTGGGTAAAATTTTATACTAAGTGAAAATTAAAACGTTTTTACTGCTAAATACATATAAGCAATATAGAGCAATCTAATTTTTACAAAAATTGTTGCAAATTTTTTAAAATTTAATAATGTAATTGAAGTTTCATACGTTACAGTTACGAGAATTAAATTTTTCTTATTATTGTTATTTTTTTCTACCAGTTTACTTTTTTCAGTTGCGTAACCCCAAATCGGGATGGACAAAAATAATATAAAATAAGGTTTGTAAAATTAGAACTTATTATATAAAAAGTATCATTCAAATATTAATGAATAAAAGAAACTTAAAAAAAATTTCTGTAGCGTGCTTCTTTGCAGCAACGAAAAAAAACAGGTTTAATTCATGGATGGACGGGAGTAGAGATTTAGTCGTATGTTACATAAGAATATACGAGTATATTCTTATTAGATTATACAAGAATATACTTACTTATAAGACTTTTTGAACTATATACTTACTTACATATACTTATATTCTTACAAGAATATAAGAGTATATTCTTGTAACAGTATATATATATATATATATATATATATATATATATAGTAACATCTAAATGAAGACGTTTCAAAATGAAATAGAGAAAATTTGTTTTGGTTAAAGAAAAATAATAATTATATAGAAAATAATTAAATAGGAATAGAATTTATGCAACTGGTTTTTTTTGCAATACCTGAAAATTTAAGGGACTAAGTTATGAAAATTGATGGTTATAATCTCTTATATAAAAGAGAATGTCCCTGACCGATTCACTGACACATAATCAACGTACAACCAAAAGTATTATAGGTAGAGACTTGAAATTTTCAGGGTACCTTCGTATCTTTAAGTAGGCGTGCACTAAGAAAGGATTTTGGGAAATTTTGATTTTAAGGGGTTCAAATCGATAAAGAACTAAATTTCGTGTTAACAGCGCTATCTGTTGGAAGTAAAAGCAACATACGGTATACTAAATATTTTACGATTCCATTGCAGTGTTTCCGATTTAGGTGTCTGCTACAGACTAAAAAACTACTGGACCGATTTACGCGCAGGGAAGAAGGGAGAAAGGGAAAAATCGGAAAAGGGAAATAGGGAAAAAACGAAAAGGTAACAGGGAAGTGTGGGGAGAGTAAGGGGATTAAATAAATTTAATTAAAATTAAATAAAATAATATAAAATTAAATTTAAAGTAAATTAAAAATTTAGAGTATGTAAAGCAAATAATTGAAGATGCTAGATGCAAAAAAATTGGTTGAGTGTAAAAGTGTAGGTAAAGCATGGAAATGAAATAATTCATTACATCTGTCAAATAAGTAATATTAATACATCGTGTGCGCGCGCAGAGCGACAGAATGAATGTGTGAGTGCTCTAGAAGAATGCCGTTAAATTATACAGCTGTATTTCTCTGTGTAAAATAATGTAAAAAGTTCATAATAAACATATTTCCGGAAAAGGCTTTGTTTTTAAATTAGGAATATCAAGGAATAAAACCATGATGTTTGCTTAGCAGTAAAATGAACCTATACCAAAATTCATCGAAAATCAACTGGAATCGAAAACCGGTGAAGAAGGGAGAAAAGGAAAAATCGAAAAAGGTAAGAGGGAAGAAGGGAAAAATGGAAAAATAAAAAAGGGAAAAAAGGGTAAAGGAAAAACGGGAAAAGGAAATGGAAAGGGAAAAGAGAAAAAAGAGGAAAGAGGAAGGGGGAATGGAAAGACAAAAAACGGGAGAAAACAGGAAAGGAGGGCGAAGCGAGCCATGACCCTCTGATCGTGACGGGAAGCGCAAGTGGATACTTGCGCTTATAGAGCACGGGCGAAGCCGCGATGGGGGTGCTAGATTTGGGATTGTAGTAAATTTTTTGTTTATCTTTATTAAACTTTTATATTGAATTATTTTAATTCATTCATAAATGGATTTGTCTAACAAATATGGTTCAATTTTCTTATCTTTTTTTTTGTTTTCCTTTATTTAAGTTTTGGGCAACAATTCATTGTTTATCGTATATTCCTTCAGTATTTTTCATAAAAGAATTTTATTTACCGTTTTATCAGGATTTAATGAAAATCTAAATATAATATTGTTGATTAAACATTTTTTATTTATAAAAAAATAAGTTTTTAAAAAAGCATTGCGAGTGACGCTACATCTCTATTGTGGGCGAAGTCGCGATGGGGACGCTAGTGTGAAAATAAGATCTCTACAACTGAACCGTATTTTTTAATCATCTAATTTTCATGGCTCACAGAAAAAAAAAACAATTTTGTGCGTTTTAGTGTATAATGTTGCCATTTGTCAGTGACTTTCAAGATTGTTTAATTTAGTACCAAATAATTGAATTATAGAAATGAAATCTAACGCCCAAAAATGATATAAATTTTTCCATATCTATCTTTATCAAATTTTACATAATACATTCTTTTTTAATTTGATGGATAACTCTATCTCTCGAATTCGTAATATTTAAAAAAATTCCCTGTAAGTGAGATAAAATTTGAAGAAATTATTCATTTCAGGTTGGAATCAACGTCATCCCTTGCATATTTTTTTTCTTCTACCCTTACTACTGAGGCGGGTCCTGCGCCGGAGCATTACGCAGCCTCTAACCCCCAGGATGACCCCGTGAGATCCGGCTATGGCACGCCCCACGGAGGATCACTCCGTTGGTCGGGACTCGGTCCTTTCAGTTGCCATGTCTCTAAAAGCTGCTCCCCCGTGAGGGAGGGCTCCAGCCGGGACTCCGGCTTTTACATTACCTTGCCTCTAACCGGTACTCTCCGGTGAGACAGGGATCTAGCCGGGACTACGGTCTTTTATTTCCACAGAGCAAGAGGGGTCGTCGGTCACTCATCAAAGGGGACCCACCTCAGCGAGCCGTCTTCTGAGCAAGGTAGGTAAGTAAGTCCCTTCCTATCATACGCCGACCCATCTTAATTTGAGGATACGTGTAAATTCACGACTGACTCTCACTATCTCTCTTTCCACTAAGCATATACTCGCAAGTCAACTCAGGGGTGAGCCAGCTCAACACCAGTCTCTGTCGGACATCTAATTGGCTGTGTAAAATTACCTTTTATTTTTATCTAATCCACCTCATACTTTCTCGATGAATTAGTAACTTTTTCACGGGACAAGTAAATCATTTGACTCGATGATAGAATATTAAAATGATTTAGGTAATACCGATTTTCTGCAAATTCTACTGCAGATACATTGTCCTTAATAGTTTTACACGTAATTTCAGGAATTTAGTTAATTATTTCAATAAGTAATTAAATATATCTTGAAAGGGCAGAAAACTGACGGTCAAGTTATACTTTCCTTGAGTTAGCTCAATAAATTGAACTGAATTCGTATACACAAATCTGTGTCCTTTTGTGCTTTACTAACTTAGTCTTGAATTTAACTTTTCATTAAAATTCTTGACATTTATATTAATAGAACAGTTTTAAATTTCTATCAAAGCCAATTTTCTTTAGAGATTGAAGTTGACTTCTTTCTCTTGGTAGAAATGTTCGAGGTAAAACTGTATTTGATTTATTAAGGTTTTAATACGAGAAAATAAATATAATTTATCAATAAATTTGAACATTATAAAAGCTCATCATAAAATAATGGTGGGGGTTTCACTGGCTAGATCAAGACGTCAGAGACATTTTGAAAAAATATGTTATTAGCACTAAAAGCCTCCTCAAAAAAACAATCCCTTTCGCGCGCAGGAAGGCGGAGGTTGATGTCACCTCAGTAGGGGATAAAAAAGATTTCCAACTTAAAATTAAGAAAAACTTCAAATTTACTCAATGGTTACGACAATGGTTGCATGTGAAAAAAATTTCACATGTTCAGCATACGACAAGCTCATCTTACATTTCCAACAAAACCTCGGTCATCCTTTACTGTAAGGGTTAGTCATTTCAAAAATTGTTTCAGACAATGGTTTTAGGTAATGTTTAGAAGAGTAACGACCACTGTAAACCGAAACAATAATTTAACAAACAATTTAACAACTGTAAAAATAAAAACAATTTATTTTTAATTATTAAAGATCTTTTACTGATTTTGAATAAAAGTCGATTTAAATCATGACCTCCTTTTTATTAGAGTAAACATCGGACCCTTAATTATTAAATATTACTCATTATTTTCAAATCATTTAAATATATAGTGTTGCGTTGATATTAAAGTGTAAGCTGCTCTATCCTATTCGTATTGTATTGCAATATAATATTAAATTTAAATTTGTTTTTCATATTATAATTTATTATAACCGTGTTATTACATGTGTATTGTTCATATTTTTTTAATAAATTTTGTTTTTTAAACGAGGCATTTTTAATATTATTATGTTCTATTAAATGAAATGTTTTAACTCTTTAATTTTTAAATAGATAATTTAATTATTAAATAGCATATGTAATAATATTTTTTATTACTTTAGACGGGAATACTTGTTTATAATTCTGTTTTGTAATATGTCGACGTTAGAATATTAACAACTAATATATATATATATATATATATATATATATATATATATATAACCTTTTATTTCAGGGTTATTATCTTTTTTCTGTTTAGCCTCCGGTACTATGTAAGGACTTTAGAGGATGGATGAGGATGATATGTATTAATGTAAATGAAGTGTAGTCTTGTACAGTCTCTCAGGTCGACCATTCCTGAGATGTGTGGTTAATTGAATCCCAACCACCAAAGAACACTTGTATTCACTATCTAGTATTCAAATCCGTAAAAAAGATAATCTTGCCTTTGCTAGAATTGTTGAATGTTAGAACTCATGACTTCGAAATCAGCTGATTGGCGATGATGAGTTAACCACTAGACCAAACCGTTGGGTTTACCAGTTAAGCCTGGTACTTCAAGATCTGCGAAATCAAATTGTTGCAGCAGTGAATTCAATAACCAGGGATCAGTTATCAATAAAAATAATTTGGGACCAAGTAAAATAATTAATTGTTCTTTATATGACTCGATTTTTACATCCTTGTAAGTAGTAAAGGATGTATTGTGATCGCGAAAAATTTCATTTTTCAGATTTCAACAGAAATTTCCATTTGACCAACTCTGAATCCATTTTGACTATTTTCGGCGTGACATCTGTACGTACGTATGTGCATATGTATCTTATATAACTCAAAAACGATTAGGCGTAGAATGTTGAAATTTTGGATTTAGGACTGTTATAACAATTGTGCACCTCCCCTTTTGATTGGAATTGACTTGACCAAAAGTCTCCAAAAAAAACCAAAATCAAAATATTTGGATGTTGGAGTTTTTCTTAACTCCAGTAATGAGCCCTCATTGAAATCTTTTCAACGTTATGTCATAAGTGGTACTTATTTTCATTGTTTCCAGAGTTATAGACAAATAAAAGTTTAATTAATAAAATATTTGGCTCATTCAAGGGGAAGGGGTACATCGGGTCGAATCTGATTTGATTTCCTTCTTTTTTTTTAAATGAAAAGTACATAAAATTTTATTTCACTAATAACTTCTGATTTTTTCCATATGAATTTTTTTTTCATGTAAAAATGTGATTTTTTTACAATTGATTACAAGCAGTATAGTAGACTGAAATATAACAAATTTTACTTCGCTAATCAGTGAAAAGAGGATTTGTGCGTTTATATAAGTCTATTGTCTCAATAGGATCTAACTTCTACACTGCTGATGAATCGTTTGATCTGAAAGAGATCATTTACAAATATTAATGTAAATAAAATTGTTTATTTTTACGGATTTAGTTTCTTTTCACATTAATGGATCTATTAAAAGATACAGTTATCGAATTTTGGGATCTAAAAACCGATATGTAATTTTTTTGAAAGCTCATCTGAAAAAAATAAGCACACAATTACAATTAATGTTTGGTATCGTTTAATGTAATATCGTGTAATTGAGCCGTTTTTTTTTTTTTTTTTTTGCTCAAGATAGTATTAATGGATATGTTAAATAAGTATTGATTTGTTAAATTAGTACTGATTTCCTCAAAAAAAAGAACTCATTGCTATTTATATGAACTCGAAAATATACATCGAATTTATTTCCAACAAGATAGTGAGACCCAACACTTAATGCAATCGTTAACCAGATTTTGAATGAAAAATTTGCAGATAGATAAATTGTTGAGAACACCGTATAACCTGTAAGACCTTAAAGAAGTATGGACATAATCTCTTGTGATATTTTTATATGGTGATACATTAAAACAAATTTTTTACTTAGGGCCTAAAGGAAGAAAAAATTAAACAAACATATGTTAATAGAACATATGTTCTATTACGGTATCTGTCCGCACATTATCTGTGTGGACAGATACTGAATATCAACCCACCGGCTTGGTCTAGTGGTGAACGCAACTTCCCAAATCAGCTGATTTGGAACTCGAAAGTTCCAGCGTTCAAGTCCTAGTAAAGTCAGTTATTTTTACACGGATTTGAATACTAGATCGTGTATAACGGGGTTCTTTTGGTGATTTGGTTTTCAATTAATCACACATCTCAGGAATGGTCGAACTGAGTTTGTACAAGACTACACTTCATTTACACTTATATACATATCATCCTCATTCATCCTCTGACGTATTATCTGAAAGGTAATCACCGGAGGCTAAACAGGAAAAAGAAAAAGATACTGAATATCGACTGATATTTACTGATCGGCAAAGGTCGCTTTTTGGAATAAATTTCCTATTGGAGTTATTGATTACGTAACAAAGCTATTTGAGTTGGATAATTTGACTATCCAAACATTGAACTTAGTTTTATTTTTTTTTACTTCACGCCTTAAACACCATCCCCATCATTCTTTTGTGATTACCCTTTTCTATTGATATGACGGAATTTTAGTGGTATCTATAAGATGTTTGTTGTACAATTGTGGCTTTAATGAGATTGGCCTATTTACTTTTTTTAATTTAATTTTAAGCTTGACAACTCTTCATGTGTAATAATTAATATTCAATTAAATTCGGTAATAAAAATTTGAATTTTTAGTAGGTGTTTTGTGTCATTTGGCAGTATTATTTCATTTCGAAGTTGCATATTACAATACGATGGTGCGATCGTATGTCATCTGGGGGAGTTTCAGCCTACAGTTTCAAACTTCAAGGCGGTTGAGACGGTTGCTGTAATTAAAACAAACCAATGAGGTCGAATGGAATGTTTCCCATCGCATCTCCTGTTACGAGTATCCACCAGCAACCTTACACGGTCGTTACCTAGCGGCAGGGGTTCATACCAAAACGTTTGAAACCTATTCTAAATTATAAATATCTCTTTAATGAATTCTGAAATTTATAGCGTTGTCACAAACATGTTTAGCTCATTATAAAATTAAAAGAATATTACCATTTTCAATTTCATGTTTTTGGTATGATGTTAACATTCAATTAGCTTTACTGCGCGATTAAACAGTTTCCTTCGTATTCTGTGTTCGTAATTCGAGTATTATGACGAAAAATAATGCGGTTTAAAGCAGCGTTTGGATTTTAAAATCGAAGTTAAATTCAACATATTATAGATACATAGAAAATAATAAATTGCTGCATACGATGCAATTATTCCTACTGTGAGACGCAAGACGTTTTAGCAGAATATTTATTCTTAATTTATTTTAAATTTCATAAAAAAATACTTTTATTTTATTTTAAATAAAAGAGTTTTTTGATTTTATTCCTATTGTAATTTATATTTAAAATATGTTAGAAAGTTTCGAGTTGAATGATTTTACATGAACTATGTAGCCATTTTCTTCATGAATGAAAATAAAGCTGTTTTCCTCGTTTATTTCTGTAAATAAATTAAAAACATTCTTTAGAATATTAATGATTTTTTTTTCTTGTTGAGTTCATGGGTAAGTATTAGAAAATTGGGTATGATTGAGTAGAAAAATAACAGGAGTGAACCAAAACTGGAAAACCCTAAAAATTCTGAATAAATAAAATATGAAAGGAATAAGAATTAATGACGAATGTGAAATTTCACTTACATATATTAAATGCAGTAATAGATGTTCCTAAAATATACTCAAAGTATGCAAAAAGGATTTTTTTTTGTCTTCAGGGTTTGATGCAGTTCTCTAAGATTCCCTATCTAGTACTAATCGGTATACCCCCTACATCCCTAACAATTTGTTTTACATATTCTAAATGCTGTCTACTTGCACAATTTTTTCCTTCTATATGTCTCCCAATATTAAAGCGACTATTCCAGGATGCCTTAATATGTGGCCTATAAGTCTCTATCTTATTTTAACCTTATTTTTTCAAATGCTTCTTCATAAATTTGCCGTTACACCTCTTCATTTGTCACTTTGTCCATCTATCTGGTTTTTAACATTCTCCTATAGCACTACATTTCAAAAGCTTCTAATCTTTTCTTCTCAGGTACTCCGATCGTCCAAGTTTCACTTCCATATAAAGCTACGCTCCAAACATAAATTTTCAAAAATAATTTTCCTGACGTTTAAATTAATTTTTGATGTAAACAAATTATATTTCTGACTGAAGTCTCGCTTCGCCTGTGTCATTCGGCATTTTATATCGCTCCTGCTTCGTCCATCTTTAGTAATTCTGTTTCTCAAATAACAAAATTCTTCTACCTCCATAATCTTTTCTCGTCCATTTTTATATTCAGTGGTCCATTTACATTATTGCTACTACATTTCATTACTCTCATTTTGTTCTTGTTTATTCTGATGCGGTAGTTCTTGCGTAGGACTTCATCCATGCCGTTCATTGTTTCTTCTAAATCTTTATTACTTTTAACTAGAATTAGTATAATATCAGCAAATCGTAGCATCTTATCTTTTCACCTTGTACTGTTACTCCGGATCTAAATTGCTCTTGAACATCATTAACTGCTAGTTCTATGTAAAGATTAAAAAGTAACCGAGATAGGGAACATCCTTGTCGGACTCCCTTTTTTATTACGACTTCTTTATTATGTTCTTCAAATATTGCTGTTGTAGTTTGGTTCCTGTAAATGTTAGCAATTGTTCTTCTATCTCTGTATTTGAATCCTAATTTTTTGTTGATAATTTTATTCCAGTCTACGTTATGGAATGCCTGTTCTAGGTTTATAAGTGTCAAGTATGTTGAATTGTCTTTCTTTAATCTTCCTTCTACTATTAATTTGAGCCCTAAAATTGCTTCCGTGGTACCTATACTTTGCCTGAAACCAAATCTTCGTCTCCCAACACTTCTTCTACTCTCCTCTCCATTCTTCTGCACAGAATTCTAGTTAAGCTAATTGTTCTGTATTCTTCACATTTATCTTTACAAAGGATAAGAATTATTATACCTTATACAATCATTTCCTTCATTAGTAATGTGGATTTTAACACAAAACAGTTTAGCACAATACATAGAAATCTACTATAAAATAATACCTAAATTATAAAAGCCTAGTATCTAACTATAGAATCGACCAATCATAGCTCGCTCTCTTCGATTGTTTATTTTTAATTCAGCAACCTTCTGACCACCTCGATTTTAACTAGCCCCTCAAAATTATATGGTTGTATTAATTACTTCATGTATTTGCTGCTTAAGGTCGTTAGGAATATTTGTGACTTAATCTTCCGTAACAACCAGCTGTCTGATTCCAGAAAAGATTAGATGTTAAACAGTAATTAGATTTTTCATCTAATTACTTTTTTCTTCTTATGTTAGGTGGTATGAAAAAAATTATATTTATCATACATACCAATTAATAAAACAATTGATGGAACCTACAACTGGTATTTTTACTTCCTTGTACGAAGTAAAGGAAGTATTGTGATCGCGAAAAATTTCGATTTTCATATTTTAACGGAAATATCCATTTTGAACAATTCGGCGTGACTTCTGTATGTGCGTATGTATCTTGCATAACTCGAAAACGATTGCCATAGGATGTTTAAATTATGGATTTAGCACTGTAGTAATATCTAGTTTTGCACGTCCCTTTTTGATTGCAATCAAACTTAATATTAAAATTTTAATTAATGAAATATTTGGACCTTAAAGGGAAGACATATGGGTTCGAATCAAGACTTTTGTTTCATCGTTCGAATCTCTTTTTGTTTATTTAAAAAAAAAATTTTTAATTTTATTTATTTCTTTTTAACTTTTTTAAAATTTAAATGTATTAATTTTTTTTTTTGTCTTCAGTCAGTTGACTGGTTTGATGCAGCTCTCCAAGATTCCCTATCTAGTGCTAGTCGTTTCATTTCAGTATACCCTCTACATCCTACATCCCTAACAATTTGTTTTACATATTCCAAACGTGGCCTGCCTACACAATTTTTTCCTTCTACCTGTCCTTCCAATATTAAAGCGACTATTCCAGGATGCCTTAGTATGTGGCCTATAAGTCTGTCTCTTCTTTTAACTATATATTTCCAAATGTTTCTTTCTTCATCTATTTGCCGCAATATCTCTTCGTTAGTCACTTTATCCACCCATCTGATTTTTAACATTCTCCTACAGCACCACATTTCAAAAGCTTCTAATCTTTTCTTCTCAGATACTCCGATTGTCCAAGTTTCACTTCCATATAAAGCGACACTCCAAACTTCCACTTTCAAAAATCTTTTCCTGACATTTAAATTAATTTTTAATGTAAACAAATTGTATTTCTTACTGAAAGCTCGTTTAGCTTGTGCTATTCGGCATTTTATATCGCTCCTGCTTCGTCCATCTTTAGTAATTCTACTTCCCAAATAACAAAATTCTTCTACCTCCATAATCTTTACTCCTCCTGTTTTCACATTCAGCGGTCCATCTTTGTTATTTCTACTACATTTCATTACTTTTGTTTTGTTCTTGTTTATTTTCATGCGATAGTTCTTGCGTAGGACTTCATCTATGCCGTTCATTGTTTCTTCTAAATCCTTTTTACTCTCGGCTAGAATTACTATATCATCAGCAAATCGTAGCATCTTTATCTTTTCACCTTGTACTGTTACTCCGAATCTAAATTGTTCTTTAACATCATTAACTGCTAGTTCCATGTAAAGATTAAAAAGTAACGTAGATAGGGAACATCCTTGTCGGACTCCCTTCCTTATTACAGCTTCTTTCTTATGTTCTTCAATTGTTACTGTTGCTGTTTGGTTCCTGTACATGTTAGCAATTGTTCTTCTATCTCTGTATTTGAACCCTAATTTTTTTAAAATGCTGAACATTTTATTCCAGTCTACGTTATCGAATGCCTTTTCTAGGTCTATAAACGCCAAGTATGTTGGTTTGTTTTTCTTTAATCTTCCTTTTACTATTAATCTGAGGCCTAAAATTGCTTCCCTTGTCCCTATACTTTTCCTGAAACCAAATTGGTCTTCTCCTAACACTTCTTCCACTCTCCTCTCAATTCTTCTGTATAGAATTCTAGTTAAGATTTTTGATGCATGACTAATTAAACTAATTGTTCTGTATTCTTCACATTTATCTGCCCCTGCTTTCTTTGGTATCATGACGATAACACTTTTTTTGAAGTCTGACGAAAATTCCCCTTTTTCATAAATATTACACACCAGTTTGTATAATCTATCAATCGCTTCCTCACCCGCACTGCACAGTAATTCTACAGGTATTCCGTCTATTCCAGATTATTAATTTAATAATTATTAACCCGTGATTGTAAAAAGTACAATAAATAAATAATTCAAGTACAATAAATAATAATTCATTGATAAAAAAATTTAAAAAAAAATTAGTGAAATAAAATTTGAAGTAAAATAAAAATTAGATTTGGTTAAACATCTAATTATTATTTAATGTTAATTGAAAATTGTAATTTAGAATCGTATTATTTGTGGATTTTTTTAGCAGATTCTAATAAAATTTTATGCTTATTTTAAAAAATCATTTTATTTAATTATTTGACAGAAAAATATTATACATTTTTGAATTGAATTTTTTTTTTCACTTGTGCGAAATATGCACAAGATAATTATGGTGTGTCGTATAAATAAAAGTTAGTAATAATTAAATTGTTACGTTTAGTGAACTCATGTATTCTGGTTACAAATATTAATTTTGACCTTAAGGTGTAGAATAATCAATTTTTAATTATTGGATTATTTGGTAAACAATTTATGTAAGGAATAATCAAGGGACTTTTACTCTAATCTAATATTTCAGGTAAGATTGTTGATCTAATAATTCAACACAAAATAATTCCACAAATTTTATTTCAAATACTACAAATTTTATTTCACTAAATTTTTTTTTCATTTTTTTATCAATGAATTATTATTTATTGTACTTGATTTATTTATTTATTGTACTTTTTACAATCACTGGTTAATAATTATTAAGTCAATACATTTAAATTTTAAAAAAAGTTAAAAAAAATAAATAAAATTAAAAAAATAAAAAATAAACAAAAGGAGATTCGAACGATGAAACAAAAGTCTGATTCGAACCGATGTGTCTTCCCTTTAAGATCCAAATATTTCATTAATTAAAATTTTAATAATAAGTTTGATGTTTAATAAATATTTGATGTTAAAAATATAATAATTTTGCAATTGTGTAACTGTCCACGTTTAAAGAATTGGAGGTTCGTATCTCACTTTCAAATGAAATAAGTTTAAATGAAGTGCAGATAAAATGTGTATATGTAATTTAATACACGTACAAGGAAGTCATATGGTGTTCACATCAGAAGTTTTATTCTTTTCTTCACGTAAGTTTTACAGCACGGAGCCAAAGGCCGAGAAGCGATCTTTTCTTCATATAGTGGGCATCGACTATTTTGGACAATCTAAAACTACCCCACTCTCCATAAAATAAGCGACTAAGTCAAAAGGCCAGTCTTGTCAAGCAGATCAGTTTGAAAACACACTGTCATAAAACAATAAAACTCCATAAGAAACACAAGTTGATAATGATGTATTAACTTTTACCAGTTGTAAATTATTATGAACTTTTCCCATTAGAGAAATGTCATCAAAAACTATCGGAAACGGGTGTAAAGAGCCCGCAATTATTAAGAACCCATCCTTAAAGACATCCTCATAGCTCAGCTGAAAAAGAAAAACAAAGATAAAAAAGAACTTCCATAAATAGTCATCCTAACATGAAACGTATTACATGTTAAAAGTCATAGTCGCTCTAATAGACCACCTTTTCTTAAAAACGATAATTTTCTCCCATCTTTTATCATTATAATATAAAGCGAAAATTTCATTTTACTTTTTGTTGTTTTTGAAGGTAAATTTTATTCCTAAACCAATAAGTCAGTCTACATTTTGATATTGGTCGTCATATATAAGTAGATAAATCTGCTTTATTTAATAATAATAGTTAAAAGTTAACATTACATAGTTTTTTTCTACTGATTGTTGACAGTACATTTGATATTCCACATTAAAAATTCAGATCCTTTCTACGAATCTAATCTAGTTGCTTTTATTTATCATGTCGCTAATGATTTTACCAACAAAGCGGTAAATTATACAGTATAGTACTTCAATTCTAATTTCTCTGAAAATGAATACTCATTAAAATTTACTATACTGAGGAATTACTCATGTGATTACATCACTTTTACCGGTCTGAATTAGATATAAGCAAAATACAAATCCTGCAGCCGGTAATTTGGTGGGTTTTATTTTATATTTAATTTTTCTTATCCTTATTATTTATTATGAAGAGTGACTTTCAGATTTTTTTAGGTTTAATATATATTAATCATTAAAATTCAAATAGAATAAAAGTTTTTGTATGACATCATGGTTACAAAAAAACGTAGTAAATAGTAAATATATTGCAGTAGATAGTAAGGTAAATTATTTCTATATATGGCATGATACTATAGTTAAAACGACTTATTTTATGTAAAATTGAAAATGGAATAAATTTTTTAGCTGTAACTGGAATTTGGATGACGTAACAAGTTTAGTATTCTCAGTCATTTACCTCTGAGGTACTACTATGTAATAGAAGTCGATGTAGACTTTTTTCTTCTATTTTTATTCACGTATATTAATATAAATTATCGAATGAAAATTTTACTTAAAGGTAGTGTAATTTTAAAATGCACGTTTGTAATGTGGATATTACATGAATTTAAGTACGATAATGTTTTGTTTATTTTTAATAACGGTTGGTTATTTACTTTTATGCTATGCTCTTTGCTATACTTAATAATTTTATGCAAAATGATTTATTAATCGAATTCATTATGGAATACTAATTTAAATTCATATTTACAATACATATCCACGTAACTGTTGCAGTTACCTACGTCCGTGCACGTGTTATTTGTGCATTAAGCATTAATCAATATTATATTCTTGAATAGTGTGATTAATTGCTGTATTATATTATTCTCTGTTTATTTTATGATGATTGTTTTTATCCCACCTTACATATTTTTTTACTTATTTATAGCAGATTTTTATGAAACTGATCTTGTAAATTATTAACTCGCCCTATCCTAATTTATTACTGTTACTGTTTGTTACTTTCGAATGAATTAATTATTTTTGGAAAATCAGAAAAACTATGAAACAGGTAGGCCTTAAAAAAAAAATAATAATAATAAAGTCAATATTTGACGTTCAACTTGGCTTCGATGCTTCCTCTTAGTATTATTGGTAAAATCTAAGTTTTATAAACAATAAATTTAGTGTTATCGAATTAAAGAAATTTTTAACTTCCTTATTATCGAAAGGTTAAACATATGTTTTTATTTCTACCTTTTGCTGCCGGGATAAATTATGATCTGAGATCTGCAATTCCGTGTTAAATTTGTATTTTTTTCGAGTGAGGGAGGACAAACTAAATAATAATTCAGAGTTTGAGTGATTGAAGCGTCAAGATACATTTTCTCTATCTTGGTTTAATGGTTTGTTAAAATATATTTTGCCACAAAACACATTAATATATATATATATATATATATATATATATATATATATATATATATATAAAAATTCTTGTTTTTGTCAATTTACCGAAGGTCAAAGTTATATACCGTATTATCTCGGTTCTTAATTATGATTTATTCTCGGACTGCCTTCCGTGTTTTAAGTTTAAAGAATTTTTTTCGATATTAAAAGAAAAAAAATATTTGATAAACTAGATGTAAAGCGATTTAATGTTATTTTTTAAGAAATATAAGATATCTAAAATAATTTGATGTGGACAGCACATGACTTCCTTGTACGCCTATTAAATTACATATTTTTTAAAATGAAAAGTAAATAAAATTTTATTTCATTAATAACTTCTGATACATATATATTTTTTAATTATTATTCATCGTAAAACTTTTTTTACTGAGGTTAATAATTATTAATAAATCAATCTATTGAAATTAAAAAAAGGAAATGAAGTCGAATTCGAACCTATGTGTCTTCCCCTTGTAAGATAAAGATATTTCATTAATTAAAATTTTATTTGACTATAATTCTGGAACCAATTAAAAATAAGTACCACTTATGATATATCGTTGAAAAACTCTTCGTTATTCTATCTAGGTTATTTCGGCAGTTAAGAAAAAGTCCAAAATCCAAATATTTTGGAATTTGGGCTTTTCTGGACACTTTTGCTCCAGTCGATTGCAATAAAAAAGGGAAGTGTACAACTAGATGTTACAAAAGTCAGTCTCAAATCCCAAATTGTTACATCCTACGGCTAATCATTTTAGAGTTATGCGGGATAAATACGCCTGTACGTACGTAAAGACGTCACGCCCAAACTAGCCAATATGAATTTTGGTAGTCGAAATGGAAATTTCTGTTGAAATATGAAAAACGAAATGTTTCGCGATCACAGTATTTCCTTTAATTCGTACAAGGAAGTAAAAACAGTAGTTCATTAATAAACCTTAAGTTTTTGAGTATTTTCCTGTCTTACGTATAAATTGATGACTGTGTTTTTAATAAAAATTCTTATGATTCGCTATTATGTGTTTTGCAACATCATGAAATGTTCCTAAAATGAATAAGAAGAGACATCGTCATTGGTGTTTAGCATCCCAAGTTGCTACGAATATTTATTTAACTTCTTAAGTTAATGAAGATGTTGTAGATTCAGTTATCGAATAATTTTACCTCATTAAGGATGAATTGTATGTTTTAACAGAAGAAGTCAAGTTTCAAATGGAACTCTTCAGCAGAAAGAGTACTTAGAGATGATCACTAAGGTAGAATAAACAACCAAATAATAATATAAAAAAACAGCAACTCTGCATAGTGGCATAAAATATCTCTTAAAATCTTTTACCTACCTGGTATCATAACCCTAGAGCTGTGCTGCAAGAAGGAAACTATTTTAATCAATCAAAGAATAGGGTATTTTTTTTTTTAATTTTTCGACGTTTCATGACCCCCAAAGACCTCAAAAAATAAACAAAAAATGTGTCTAACGTACGTGTGGTGGCGGGTTTGAAGCTTAATACATTTTCACTGAATTAACCGAATTTGATAAAATTTTTGTACAGAAACTTGTGAATATGGGGCAATTTGGTAATAAAATTGTGCGGTTAATATCTTCGTGGGGGGGGGGAGAGGTTTTTGGCATCAATTTTCTAAAAAATTTGCTTACATAACCCCACTTTGTGTTAAGCTCAGTATATGTGTGTATGCTTATCTTACCATTTAAAGAAAATTGCCCGAAAATTCCTCCTTCCCAAAAATCTAAAGTATATCTTTTATTTTTTATCTGTTTGTCTTTATTTATGCGTATTTTTTAACCGAATTTTTTTTTGTATCTTTCTAGGCATGTTAGTAGAGCGAGTGACCTGAAAAAAATGCTTTGAGGACAGTATTTGGAGTGGGGGAGCCGATCAAAGTTTAAAAACATAAATCTTTTGAATTTTTTAAAACTTTTATGGTTTATTTAAACTTAATATATTTTTTTTTTGTCTTCAGTCATTTGACTGGTTTGATGCAGCTCTCCAAGATTCCCTATCTAGTGCTAGTCGTTTCATTTCAGTATACCCTCTACATCCTACATCCCTAACAATTTGTTTTACATATTCCAAACGTGGCCTGCCTACACAATTTTTTCCTTCTACCTGTCCTTCCAATATTAAAGCGACTATTCCAGGATGCCTTAGTATGTGGCCTATAAGTCTGTCTCTTCTTTTAACTATATTTTTCCAAATGCTTCTTTCTTCATCTATTTGCCGCAATACCTCTTCGTTTGTCACTTTATCCACCCATCTGATTTTTAACATTCTCCTATTGCACCACATTTCAAAAGCTTCTAACCTTTTCTTCTCAGATACTCCGATTGTCCAAGTTTCACTTCCATATAAAGCGACACTCCAAACTTCCACTTTCAAAAATCTTTTCCTGACATTTAAATTAATTTTTAATGTAAACAAATTATATTTCTTACTGAAAGCTCGTTTAGCTTGTGCTATTCGGCATTTTATATCGCTCCTGCTTCGTCCATCTTTAGTAATTCTACTTCCCAAATAACAAAATTCTTCTACCTCCATAATCTTTACTCCTCCTGTTTTCACATTCAGCGGTCCATCTTTGTTATTTCTACTACATTTCATTACTTTTGTTTTGTTCTTGTTTATTTTCATGCGATAGTTCTTGCGTAGGACTTCATCTATGTCGTTCATTGTTTCTTCTAAATCCTTTTTACTCTCGGCTAGAATTACTATATCATCAGCAAATCGTAGCATATTTATCTTTTCACCTTGTACTGTTACTCCGAATCTAAATTGTTCTTTAACATCATTAACTGCTAGTTCCATGTAAAGATTAAAAAGTAACGTAGATAGGGAACATCCTTGTCGGACTCCCTTCCTTATTACAGCTTCTTTCTTATGTTCTTCAATTGTTACTGTTGCTGTTTGGTTCCTGTATATGTTAGCAATTGTTCGTCTATCTCTGTATTTGAACCCTAATTTTTTTTAAATGCTGAACATTTTATTCCAGTCTACGTTATCGAATGCCTTTTCTAGGTCTATAAACGCCAAGTATGTTGGTTTGTTTTTCTTTAATCTTCCTTCTACTATTAATCTGAGGCCTAAAATTGCTTCCCTTGTCCCTATACTTTTCCTGAAACCAAATTTGTAATCTCCTAACACTTCCTCTACTCTCCTCTCAATTCTTCTGTATAGAATTCTAGTTAAGATTTTTGATGGATGACTAGTTAAACTAATTTTTCTGTATTCTTCACATTTATCTGCCCCTGCTTTCTTTGGTATCATTACTATAACACTTTTTTTGAAGTCTGACGGAAATTCCCCTTTTTCATAAATATTACAAACCAGTTTGTATAATCTATCAATCGCTTCCTCACCTGCACTGCGCAGTAATTCTACAGGTATTCCGTCTATTCCAGGAGCCTTTCCGCCATTTAAATCTTTTAATGCTCTCTTAAATTTAGATCTCAGTATTGTTTCTCCCATTTCATCTTCCTCAACTTCCTCTTCTTCCTCTATAACACCATTTTCTAATTCATTTCCTCCGTATAACTCTTCAATATATTCCACCCATCTATCGACTTTACCTTTCGTATTATATATTCGTGTACCATCTTTGTTTAACACATTATTAGATTTTAATTTATGTACCCCAAAATTTTCCTTAACTTTCCTGTGTGCTCCGTCTATTTTACCAATCTTCATTTCTCTTTCCACTTCTGAACACTTTTCTTTAATCCATTCTTCTTTCGCCAGTTTGCACTTCCTGTTTATAGCATTTCTTAATTGCCGATAGTTCCTTTTACTTTCTTCATCCCTAGCATTCTTATATTTTCTACGTTCATCCATCAGCTGCAATGTATCGTCTGAAACCCAAGGTTTTCTACCAGTTATCTTTATTCCGCCTAAGTTTGCTTCTGCTGATTTAAGAATATCCTTTTTAACATTCTCCCATTCTTTTTCTACATTTTCTACCTTATCTTTTTTACTCAGACCTCTTGCGATGTCCTCCTCAAAAATCTTCTTTACCTCCTTTTCCTCAAGCTTCTCTAAATTCCACCGACTCATCTGACACCTTTTCTTCAGGTTTTTAAACCCCAATCTACATTTCATTATCACCAAATTATGGTCGCTATCAATGTCTGCTCCAGGGTAAGTTTTGCAGTCAACGAGTTGATTTCTAAATCTTTGCTTAACCATGATATAATCTATCTGATACCTTGCAGTATCGCCTGGCTTTTTCCAAGTGTATATTCTTCTATTATACTTGGGTGTTGGCAATTACTAAATTATACTTCGTGCAAAACTCTAAGTCGGTCCCCTCTTTCATTCCTTTTGCCCAGCCCGTATTCACCCACTATATTTCCTTCCTTGCCTTTTCCAATGCTTGCATTCCAATCTCCAACTATTATTAAATTTTCATCTCCTTTCACGTGTTTAATTGCTTCATCAATCTCTTCGTATACACACTCTACCTCATCATCACCATGGGCGCTTGTAGGCATATAGACGTTAACAATCGTTGTCCGTTTAGGATTTGATTTTATCCTTATTACAATGATTCTATCACTATGCGTTTTGAAATACTCTACTCTCTTCCCTATCTTCTTGTTCATTATGAAACCTGCTCCTGCCTGCCCATTATTTGAAGCTGAGTTAATTACTCTAAAATCACCTGACCAAAAGTCGCCTTCCTCTTCCCACCGAACCTCACTAATTCCTACTACATCCACATTTATCATATCCATTTCCCTTTTTAAATTTTCTAGCCTACCAACCTTTTTTAAGCTTCTAACATTCCACGCTCCGACTCGTAGAATCTTATTTTTTAATTTTCTGGTGACCCCTTCCTTAGTAGTCCCCACCCGGAGATCCGAACGGGGGACTAGTTTACCTCCGGAATATTTTACCAAGGAAGGCATCATTGCTATATGAAAATGCAGAGAGCCACATTTTCTTGGAAAAAAAAGCAGCTGTAGTTTTCCATTGCTTTCAGCTGCGCAGTACTCAGAGGACTGAATGGTGTTGATATGGCCGTTTAAGTTATTGTGACTCACGCTCCTAACAACTACTGAAAGAGCTGCTGCCCTCTTTCAGGAATCATTCCTTAGTCTGGCTCTCAACAGATACATCTCCGATATGGTTGCACCTTCGGTCCAGCTACTCTGTATCCCTGAGCACTCAAGCCCCCTCACCAACGGCAAGGTCTCATGATTCATAGAGGACGATATTACTTTTAATATTACTAAACGTTTATGCAATACACTTTTAATTATAAAATTACAACAAATTCATTCCTCATCCTCCCCCCCAAAAAAAATCTTAGG
Organism: Lycorma delicatula; assembly: GCF_047948215.1. NCBI lineage: Eukaryota > Metazoa > Arthropoda > Insecta > Hemiptera > Fulgoridae > Lycorma > Lycorma delicatula. The sequence goes on along the minus strand of NC_134457.1, from coordinate 189,061,038 downwards.
TAACTTTTTATTGGTTGTACATTTTTCAATGGAATTTTTTTTAGATCTTCCATTTAACAAAGTAAACGTAGAAAAATAAAAAAAAAATTCTTGGAAGGTGATTTTGGAGTAGCAGGAACAGAAAAAATACTTTTTTTTTAATTTTTAAACTTTTTTGGTTTATTTAAACATATAAAGATAATTTTACAATAAAATTTCATCATAAATTACCCCTACCCCAAATAAATAAATCTTGGTATCTTTTTCATGTATCATTATTTTATCGTTATATAAGAATAAATGAAACCATTTGTTCTTGCCAGGAAAGCGTTAAAAAGCAATGCCAGGAAAGTGTTGCAACTTTTTGTCAGCTTTGTTTTCCATTTGACCTGTTCTTTCTAATGCGGTTTAAATATTTAACCAATGAATACATTTTTGCTAAGGAGTATAAAATAATTAAACGAAATATGAATCATTTTAAACGAAATGAAGCAATCATTTTTAATAGAATATTGAAGAATTCACGCAGTAAGAAGATTTTTCAGCCATATCTGCAATAATTATTATTGTTTATCGGTAAAGCGTGGTTTGGCTAAAATAAATAAGAAAAGTAAATTTAATATATCTGTAAATCTATCTCCTTCATCAACTATCAACTTTCATTAAGGAACGAAGAAATTTGTTTAAAATTCAGAAATCTTTAAAGTGAAAAAATAGTTGATCAGTTCAATTTGATTGTATAATTTAAAGTATGAAGTCACAATCAAATATACGTATTTTTTTCTTTTTGTATTAAAATTTCTTAATGCTTAGATCAAAACGTTTATTACAGTTTTATGAATTACGTTGGTTTGTCGATGAATAAAAACTTGTGGATTATGGACAGGAATGACATGAGAATTTAAGAGTTAATTTCAATCAGTTTTAATTACTATCTATATAAATAAAAATGTAATTGTTCGTTTGTTTAAGTCTTAAATCTCCGAAAGTTCGTCATCGATTCATTTGAAATTTTGACATAACGTTGCATTCGAATACGCGCGGGTTTTTATATACCTAAGATTTCACACCTGTGGCAGATATATCATGGTATTTTTGGTGAAAAACCGCGCTGTCTGTTGGACGTAAAAGTAACACACGCTTTACTGAATATTTTACGATTCCATTTCAGTGTTTCAGAAGTGTGTGTCCGTTATAGACTAAAAAACTATTGGACCGATTTACGAGCGGGGGAAAAAGGGAGAAAAGGAAAAATCGAAAAAGGTAAAATGAAAATAATAAAACAGGGGAAAACTGGAAATGAAAATCGAGAGGGGAAAAGAAGAATAAAGAAAAAGGGAAAAAGGAAGGTGGAAAGGGAAGGGGGAACGGGATCTGGTAAAACTGAAAATAAGGGAACGGGGGAATGAAAGGGGAAAAGGGAAAAGTTAATTTTGTGAAGTTTCGTAAATGTTTATTTTGTTAATGTTCTATCAAACTTTCAATTGTGTTAATTTAATTTGAATATAGACTCAAATCTAGCAATAGCGAACTATTGTTCGATCTCCCAGTTACCAATAAATTCTATAACAATCCAATAAATATACTAACTTAAAAAACCAGTTATTAATTAAGTTAATTATGATCGATTAGATTTAAATTCTGTCTGATTGTATATAACAGAAAAGCCACTAATGGTTATGTGCTTTTATTTTTGTTATATTTTTTAAAAAATCTAATTAATTTTTTATGTGGGAATTATTATTTAAAATAATAATAATTTTTTGCAAATTAAATTCGGATTTATAAAAAATATAATTTTTAATTAATACATTACGAGTTGCGACTATTGATTTAAAAGTATCATGTATTATGTACTTAGCGTATGATCCTATCACCTAATCATGAAAATAGTTGTGTGTTATCACGTGTTACTTGCACAAGTTATTTTCTTATTATAATGATATGAATGAAGTGGAGTGGGGTGCATTGTGTAATGTCGTATCTTCTCATCATCAGATACCAGGTGTTCCAGACATGAAATGTATTTACAGGTGTTGACTAGTGTAAATGTTTGTGCACTGACTATTATCGTACACCGTTCTTCGCTAAATTGTAATGGTAGATTTCAACACAGATATGATCGATTCTGTAATTACGTACAGCCTATTTAAAACATGTGTTTTCAGTAACAAAAGATATACAGGATTATGTTAAATTCTTGTTACATGCTTGTGTATAAATTTTTAATTACATTAACCTGTTACGTATTGATTTTATTTAAATGTGAAAAGTATGTTATAAAATAAGTTATATTAAATATATACTGAAAGTAATTCATTTAAGTAGTAATTTATCAGTTAATCAAGTAAAATTTGATTTTAAGTTAAAGAAAAAAATCACGTTGATTGTTATATACAGAAATGTTACTATAGTTTTCGTAAAATCTTTTAATCTCTTAATTAATATTTTAGTCATATCGTCGTATAAAGATAGTTGTGCATGTGTGTTTGTGTGCACGCAAGTGCGAGGAAAGTTACTTGAAAAGTCTTAACATTTACCTTTGCCACACAATTGTAATCGACAATTATTTCGTTGCTATGTTCCAACACCCTTGCATTCTATATATGGGTGACTAAGTCATTTATTTTACTTAACTTTAACTCCTCGATGAAGTGTTGCTGTAAATTTCATTAATGGAAAATATTATTGTGGTGGCATTTAAAAATAAACTCTAGACCATTAAAAATAATAACTTTCTAGAAGTCAAATTTTTTTTTTAATGGTCTAACTTAATTTTTGATCTTTGAAGATATATAATAATAAAGTCAAAGCGGTTTAAGAATTGGAGAACGTCCATTAAAAAAGGGGACTAAAAGTTGCTTTAGTCTTTAGAGTAAGACGATTAGACAGAATAATTTTAAACATTTTGTAAAGGACAGTTAAAACTTTACCGCTACTTTAAGTTCACTGTCTAGTTTTGTTGACGATAAAAAATGAAAGATCGTAATTAAAGGTTTTACAAATAAAAGTACTCGATTGTAAGTTTAAAACTTAAAATCTGCCTTAATACCGTTTTCCAAAGGTAAAAACCTTTGTTAATTCAATTATGTTAATCCCAACCCTATAGGGGGAAGATACCTTGTGACGTTACCGGTCGCCACACCACCTCCCGTTCTGAGCCCTGAGGGGCTTTACCGGAGGTCGTCTTTAGATCCTCTAACTGATTACTTCTCGCAGTCATCAGCCAGGCCTCGGTCGGGATGTCTCGGCAGACATTTGCATCAGTTAAACCTACAAATAAACTGTAATAATTATACAAATAAAATGTTGTCTTAACGTAGGCCTCGAATGGACATCTTCACATCTAACGTAACATAATTCCCTCAAAATAACTAGCCGAAACCGCGGAAGTGCGGACCCCGCGCCTAGTTCAAATTTGACAGCACCGTTCATGACTGTGAATACCTCAGAAAACGAACGAGTTGAAAGTTAAATCGGCGCTACACTCATACCAATCAAAATTATGTTTTACGCAACACAGAAATTCAGACCTACACCCAAATAAATCGACCAAATTAGATCACCTAACAAGGGGAACGTAACCTGATTCCCGTCCTCGCAAGAGCCGGGGACAAACCCTGCACCATCACGCAGTCCCATCATGGAGTCTCGCGCGGCATTACTAAGTTAAAATCAGGCCCGCCACCGGCGGAATGAAGCCACGCCCCCGGTCACACGGGCTACCATACCCCGGCAGAACGGCTACCCTCGACAGCGGGAGCCCCAAATCGAATCATAAACAATACCAATATAACCGTGGCACGATGCCAATGCGCCTACCTCCAACGAACCCAATGCCTAGGCGGGAACCCTACCTACCCAGGATCCTGCCACGATCAAACTCTCTCTGAACTCCCTCAACTAAACTAAGATCGACTAAACTCTCTGCAGTCGTACACACCGCAAGGGCCCGAAGAAAACCAGCCACTATAGATCACTCCTCGCGGATCATCCAGTTAATACGGAGAACCAGAAACGAATGTATTCTCTCAAGTTCCCTAACAGCTTGTGAACGTTCGACCTCATATCATTACGCTTGGAGGACCTAATGCTCTGAAAGTACCTAGTCCTCCTTCTGCGGTAATCCGCAGTTAGGGCCGTACGCCGATCGGGATCTCCTTCTCGTTGCGCAGCTTTTCTGATTCGATTCACAGATTGCTTCATTGCTGTCAGAATCCGAGACCCCCCCAACCAGATATATGTTCCCGGCCAGTATCTCTAGGAATGGCGGCTTCAGCCGCAGCCACCGCAGAAGTGAAAACTTTTTGCCAGGACATCTAATGGCTGGCCATTAGGGCTGGCCATCAAGGTCTCGAGAAAAAATCTCTAGTCTGCACTCCAACAAAGAGGAGAATTTCGGCCAGTCCGCCTTCCTATGCAGGAAGTGCCTCCCGGAACAGGAAAGTTCCCTCATGACCATCGCGCAACTCATCTGCTACTTCAAAAATTATCGACCGATGATCGCTAGAACAGTCGCCGACCACAGACCAGTCAAGGATCCTGCCAGGGATGTCGTTATCAATGGTAATATCAATATTTGTACCTGAAAAGGTCCTTCGTCTGTCAACCATACCGATGTAAGTGGCCAACTGGTCTGCAATATTAAAGGCTTCAAATTTATGCTGCACGATGAAACTATCAATTAAGTCACCGCCATGATCAGTGATCGATCCTACTGTGCTAGAGAAGCAACTTCACATTAACATCAGCAACAATAAGGATTGGACCGTTACCCACAATATGAAGGATCCTATCCCAAAAATAAAATAACTCTGTACACCAAATATAAAATATCAAAATCTATAATGATAAAAAACAACATGTTGACAAATGATATATAATATATATATATATATATATATATATATACTAGCAGACCCGGGAATGCTTCGCTATTGCTAGATTTGATAATATATATAGATTAAATGAACACAATTGAAAGTTTGATAAAACGTTAACAAAATGAATATTACGGAACTTCACAAAATTTAACCTTTCCATTTTACTCCCTTTCCCTTTCCTCCCCGCTTTCCTTTCCCCATTGTTTTTCCCTTATTTCCCTTTACCCTTCCCCTTTACCCATTTTTTCTCATTTCCCCTTTCCATTTCCTTTCCTAATTTCCCCCTTTTTCCATATTCTCCTTCTTCCCGTTTTCCTTTTTTGATTTTTCCCTTTTCTGCCTTATTCCCCGCGCGTAAATCGGTACAGTAATTTTTTAGTCTATAGCGGACTCACACATCAGAAACATTGAAGTGGAATCTTAAAATATTTAGTCTAGCGTGTTTTTTTTTACCTCCAACAGATAGCTCTGCTTTTAAAAAAAAGTATGTTTTTAGCTGTCACAGGTGTGACATCTTAGGTATATAAAAATCATATATATATATATATATATACGCGTATTCGAATACAACGTTGTATCAAAATTTTAAAGCAATCGGTGAAGGACTTTCGGAGATTTAAGATTTTGGATAACAATTTTAATTTTGTTTGTTATAAAAATTTTTAATATATTAAAAATGTAAATACATTTTTAATATATATATATATATATATATATATATATATATATATATATATATATATATATAAATGTATGTAAATAAATCTTTAGTTGGGGAATATTATATTTTTCTAAACGTAGGACTTAAATCAAATTTTTTTATAATCATACCTGACAGAAATAGCTTTTACTTAAAAAAATAATTGATAACTGGAGTACCGTTGGTCCAGAAGTGCCCAGATTGGACAAAGACAATTAGTAAAGATTATTTATTATCCATTTAATGTACATAATATTAATGATAAAATAGAATGTTTTTTTTCGTTCGGTTGTTAATTCAAATTAGACTACAAATTAGTTTTGATTAGTTTTCTTTAATTACTTTGAGAACATTTTCAATAATTAAATGAAATTGTATTCATTAATACGTGAATATGCGCAGGAGTATATAAAACCACTTAGATTTTATACTATAATTCTGAAACAGATTTTTAAGGTTTATATTCCCTGAAATATTATACCTCGACTTGTATGAATTGAACAGAATACACATTAAAAGACACATATATGTAAATATATTTACAGAATAATCTAAGGAAGATTTTTGAGCATAAATATTTATTTATATGTCATTTTTGTCATCTTAAAAATAACTTACAATTTTATTTTTTTAATAATCGATGAGGTTATTTGTTTGGTTGTTTGAAATCCACTCAAGTTTGGCACCGAGTAACTCATCTCTCATCGTAAAAAAAAAAGCTAAGCGACAGAGCGTTCTATGTCGAGTATATGATTAAATAACTGACAACTGGTAAAGTAAAATGGTAATTAATAATGTTGAAAACTTTATATTTCTAAATATTACAAAATAACGTAGCGGCATAATGGTAAAACTATAAATAATCACGTTTGAATGATCTGTAAACCTTGTTTTTTTCTAATTCATGTTTATGATACTCATAGTTACCCTTTTCCTATAATTCTTTTTGTTTTAAATAAGAGAGCTGGTAGTAGTGTTTAAATAATATTAATCCTCTGAACTGTGAATTATAATTACTCTGTAATTATGACATAATTAGGCTTTTAATTAACGTATTTATCGCAATAACGTTGAGAGAATATCGTAATTATAATATTACTTTTTAATTTTCAATAGGTAATTTTTTGAGACGATAATACAAAGAGTATGTTGTTATGTCTTTGTTAAAGAAAATATTAAGAAGAGTAAGGGAGAGAGATCAAGCGAATAAAGAAAGGAAAGGTGGAATTAATAAAAAATGAATCGCATTTAAATAATTTTTAAAAAATAAACTTATAACCGCTGTTAGTTTATATTTCATTAAAAAATTTTATGTTGTAGACTAACTTGCTTGATTTTTTTTTTACTGTTAAATTCTACCGCTCATCCGGTTTTATGTTCCATTAAAATTATTTTTTTTTTTAATACTCTTTTAAAAACCATTTCCTGTACTCATTTTATATTTCACCAATTGCTGTAGACTTATAAAATAAAATAAACTATGTGAATAGAACTTCTAAAATTATTTCTGAATTGCGTAGTTGTCCTTCAGAATCTAGTTTCACTGTTCTGAATGAATAAAATTTAACTAATGAAACTGAATATAAACTATTGGAATTTTGTTATTGTGTGAAAGTAATAATAATAAAAAAAGTAAGTTTAATTCTCCGTAGTTCTTCATTCAAGTTTATATACATTACACGTTGCGTAAGAAAAATTCATTCCTGTTTTATTTATTTATTATTACAAAGATATTTCATAATAAGAATTTTTGTTCGGTTTATTAACTTTAGATACATACATTTATGGAAATCGAGAGTTCTAGTGGTTAAGTCCTAGTAAAGGCAATTTCTTTTATACGGATTTGAGTAGTAGATCGTGGATGTTCTTTGGTGGTTGCGTTTCAATTAACCGTACATCACAGGAATGGTCAACCTGAGACTGTACAAGACTACACTTAATTTACACTAATACATATCATCCTTATTCATCCTCTGAAGTTATATTTGAATGGTAATTCCCGGAGAATAAACAGAAAAAAGAAAAGATACATACATTTCAAAATGTCATCCAAAAGAGGGCTTTATTCATTTATTTCTAATACTTATGAAAAGCAAACGTTATAACAAAACGAATCTCTGGATGACATAATCTGATTCAAGTAAATATTTATACCATGACATTTTTGATAAAAACACGTTAAATAACCGGTCACCATTTGCTTGACAAGATTCTATCGTCAATTAAGATCGGTACGATACGATAGCCGTTGCTTGTATGGATAACAGTCAAGTCATCTCAGTAACGTAGTACTCAGATATATTTTTATAAATTAAGTATCTTTATGTCTTTGCCGATGAGTTTAACATTTAATAAATTATTTGAAGTAAAAAAATAAATAATCATAAAGGAATTGTAAAAATTTACCTTTTTTCATTAAAAGAATAAAAAAGTAGCTCTTTCTAATCTGACTTCGTTTACACTGTCCAATGTATGAAACGCAAAAAAAAAAATTTAAAGTGTGCCCAGTAAAAGTCCAGTAATTAAACTTTTCTCTTTGATTTCACCCAATGTGAACGGTTCTGGACAAACCAATTATGAATTATTTTTCAAGTATAATTTGTGTTTCGTATTGTTAAAATATATCCATCAGTGAGAGTTTATGTGTTATCAATGTATTATTGAAAGTTATTTGAATATTCTGCTACAATATAATGATAATGATAATTTATTTGATAGATCTGTGATATGCTCATGTTATTGTAATTCCTTTTGAAATTAGGATAATTGTACGAATGAATATTCTTGCCTTTTTTAATGGTTTAAAATTTTTTTTGTGGCACTTTAAACCTTATTTTTTTTGGCAAAAATGGGAATTGCCGATCTCAGTAACGGAATAGTAGGATCTCGGCCTTTTACCTTTTATCTGGAGGTCCCGTGTTCGATTCCCGGTCAGTATTTGCAGTGCATGAAATAAGTAAAAATTAAATTTGCAGTGCAAGATAATTGAACAATAAGTAAATAAGATTTTTATTTGAACTAACATTAAGTAGTCACAGACAAAGCCGGTGGTGACTTAACGATAACAACAAAATGAAATAGAAGAGTACTCCGTACAGCCAGACCATAAAGTCACCTAATTGAAATGATAAGGCAAACCAATAATATTGTTTCTTACCAATCTTGAAAAAATTACTGATCGTGTTATCCATTAAATTGGCCGCCAAATAATTTGGGTGCCGATCCGAACGATTTTGATTTACCGTAGGCTGACCAGAAAGATTTCCTGCCGAACGGATTGATGCTTAAGATTATAGCCTCATTATATATGAGGCTATTGCTTATGTACCAGGGTATGTTCAGCATATTTTGCAATGTTTTTGTCTGATAGCGTTCAAGTATAACCCACCGAGTGGGTCTAGTGGTGAATGCGTCTTCGCAAATCAGCAGATTTGGAAGTCGAGAGTTCCAGCATTCAAGTCCTAGTAAAGACAGTTATTTTGTTATGGATTTGAATACTAGATACCGGTGTTCTTTGGTGGTTGGGTTTTAATTAACCACACATCTCAGAAATGGTTGACCTGTGACTGTACAAGACTACACTTCACTTACAATTCTACATATCATCCTCTGAAATAATACCTGACCCTAATTCCCGGAGGCTAAACAGGAAAAAGGAAGCGTTCAACTATGTCAACACTGGAGTTGCACGCTGTACCCCACAATTCAAGCCCGTAAGTCCAAACAGCCTTCAAAACAGATTTATAAATCAATAATTTACTTTCTGCTGAAAGCCGAGATCTATGTCCTATCAGCCAGTACATGTTTTTAAGCTTGAGATCCAACTGTTTCTGTTTAGATTTGATATGTTTCGTCCAAGTCGTCGATCAAGATGAAACCTTAATATTTACAGTCCTGAGATCTCGGAATCGGAATATTGAAGAAGATAGAAACAAGAAGACAGTATTCCTTACCAAGAGTCCAGAGTACGTTCAATGCACTTAAAATACACATCAGCCGGTATTACTATTCTTAAAATATTACGTAGTAGAAAAATGTGCAAAATTCAGTTCAAAAGAAAAAAATCGACTACATATTGCACTTTTTTTTTAACTGATCATTTTTTTCTGCTAACTGGAATTTAATGTTTTATGATATTGTAGAGGCCAAGTGATAATTCCTTCTTACAATTGAAATTCTACTGATCTCCGTCTGAGGCTGTAACTCCCACCATTGCATCTTTACCTCTGTTTCCTCATCGTTCATTAGGTATTTCTTTCCTAAAAAGGTGATCAATGAAAAGTGTTGAGATTTAAAAATGTTCAACTTATAAGATCAAGAAAATTATTTTCCTAATTTAAAAAATTACTTCAAATATTTCATAACTCTTGAATAAAACGATTTATTTCTCTTTATTATTAGGAAGTCTTTATGTCTTACAAGTCAGTTAATTTCTGTCAGTAACATAACTTCAAGTCCTTTTTTTTTGCGAATTAAAAACATTCTGTATGATGTACTGAGTGATACCTTTAAGCCTGCTTCATAGATTGTTTTTTACGTCAGAAGATAATATGAATGTAATATTATCATTTATGCCGTATATTAATTTATTTTTTATTTTGACATAATGGATGCCAGATTTTATAGTAATGGCAAATGAAAGTCATTAATATAGATTTACATTAAGGAACTCATTATAAAAAAAAATCCTTAAACACTAAAACACCCACTCTTATAAGCGTGTGGGTAATATTCAAGTGCTTTTTACTCTTCCTCAACGGGTAGGTACATCATGTCTTGTTTACGCCCACATCATCTACGGTAGAGTAGTTTTGCCTACAGACATAATGTAATCTTGTTGAAATAAAATACTTAGGTAATAATGCAGAGTATATTCTTGAATTATGTGCAAATTGCCCCTTCCAACCCAAAAATTATAAAAAAAAAACAAGCGGTACTTAAAAATGTTTATCGTACATATATTGTACTTTATATAAAATGCAAATAATATTTCTGTTAGCACACATATCTTTCCATTTTATTTTAATTAAAATTATTTTTATACATCTATCAATTTTTTTAAAAATGTTTTTGTGCATTTCCTAATGATTAAAATGAATAACGATCGTTTTTATAATTTTAATATAATCGGTAATGTTTGTTAATGTTGTTTCGGATGTTCTTTATCTACACATGCTGTAAAACATATGCAGAATTGATAATGTTTTAACTCATAATTATTCAAAGAATTGAAAAACTGCTGTTAATTAAGCCATTAAGCCATTGCAGAATTATTAATCAATATAGAGCAATGAACTTTTAAATTATTTAATTGCTTTTTTTAATTGTTATTTTTTTAATGATATGATGCGTCTGTTAATCAAAATGCCCAATATTCGTTAATATTAATTATTATTTTAACATGGGAAACTAAAGAAATTGCATTAATTTTTTTAAAATTTATTTTAATTATCTCGTTTTTGATGACCTAAGTATTGAATATATTTTTAAAAACACGAAATAAAAATCTACTATAATATTCGTCCTTTAACGTATTAAAAAAAAAAAACGAAAGGTGTTAACAGTGTAAAAACTTTACTTATAAAAACCTATTTATGAACATAAATACACTATTTTTTTTTCGTTGTACATCCTTGGATGTTGGTATTACTAAGAAAATGAACCATAACGAAACTCTTCAAAAAAGGTTCAAACTGAGGATGCATAATATTCTTACTCCTATTTAAATGTTTTTAATAATAAATGAGTTACATTTTAAGTGAAGTTAAAATTTCTAAGTTTCGTTCTAGCATTATAAGTATATAAAAATATTGTTGTATAAAATAGTTGTACTTACTAACAGTTTTAAAAGTATACATCCGAGTACTTTTGGAGCCGTTACTCCATCATCGGGGATCTCCTAACAGACGTTAATTCAAATTCAAATATATAATTGTATTTAAATTAAAATTGGTACGTCGCAACATCTTACGAACATGATGTTACGATCTTATTGACGTACAATTTAATTTTATTTCTTGACGACCGACTATTATGAATATAACAGTTTTAATTTAAATACAATTATACATTTAAATTTGAATTAACATTTTTTGAGAAATCCGTGATGATGGAGTAACGGCTCCGAAAGTACTCGGTTATATACTTTCAAAATTGTTGGTCAGTGGAATTTTATTTTATACAATTGTATTAATACCAACGGTGCCAAATGCTTAGTAAATTAAATATAAAGATATTATGTAAATTAAATTTTTTTCTTGTTATCAAAGATCAATAGGTACGGTCATTAGCCGGTTGCGAACCTGGTAGCGTATGAAAAGAAGCCATGCCTGACTGGGATTTGAATCCTGGACCTCTGCACGAATAAATAAATATTGCTAAAAATTTGGATTATTTTTTTAATTTTTAATAATAATAATAATAATAATAATAATAATAATAATAATAATAATAATTAATCATAAAAATTAATTATTATTATTATTATATTAATAAATAAATAAATATATATATATTACTTAACATCCTGTCATTATGAATGGCTTCACTCTTGTGGATACGGTGGAACCGTAACCACATAGAAAAAATTTACATGACGAGGAAGTTTTAGTTTATTAATATTATAACGTACATTTTTTAAGTTCATGATAATGAAATTTTATTCTAAAAGCACTTGAACGTATATATAAAAGAATTGTTGGTAAGTGGTATTTTAATTATTAATCATATAAATTATGATTAAGAGAAAACTTTATCGTAGTTCTAACAACCTTTGAATTCTAGCATCAACCTCACAGTTGTAATGAAAAATTCTGAATTTTCCTCGAATCCCTCTCCCTAATTTGGGTTGGGAAAAATTATGATATTTTGATTCCTTTTTTCAAAGTGTGTCTAACAATCATAATTAATTAAAAAACTTAATGACGTATCTCTTCTTTGCCTACATGTCTTTTAAACCATCTCGGTTAATAAAAAAGGAATTTACGATAGTCTAATAACTTTTTATAAAAAATATGTTTTGCTTCTGTTGGACAGTAAGAACATCAGTCGTGCCAGAGGGTTTCAGGGTTTCTGGAACTGTTCTTTTTCAAGTTGTAGTTGTGTTAAACTTTCAGGAGTAATAACATAATAATCAGTGTTAAAGAAATTCGAGACTTAATTACCTGTAGACGTTTTTATTTAAAATAACTGAATATCATAAAATGATTTAGGGTTTTATCGTTCAGTTAAAAAGTTTGTTTTATCTGAGTTTGAAAGACGAGCTAAACTTTGGTATTCTTGTTTTAAGTAGCTTAGGGTATGAATTACAAGCAAGATTGAAATTCTGTGATTTACTTTTTTAAAGCGCAAGGAAAATGTAACAAAGAACTGAAAATACCAAGGAATCCGTATCTGCTTTCCTCCTTTCAATTTTGAATGGATGAAATACTTAATTTTTAATACTTATTTTTATTTTTTGAAAGGTTGATATACTTAAGAATTGAAATTTTATTATTTTCAAAATGTCTTCTTTCGAAGAAGAGTAAAATATCTAGTGGAATGAAAGCGGTCTAAGCTTTCCATACTTTCCCCTTATGAACTCATCCATCATGGAAATATGATGGGTCTCATGACTGAGATAAAATTAAAATATCAGACAAAATTTTCCCCTTGGGAATAATTTCCTATCAGATTTTCTTTAAATTTAATCATTTACCGTGTGCTTAAACAAAAAAAAAACTACAAAAAAATACATAAAATATGCGGTAAATTGATCCGTTCACTTAATAAATGTTTTAATGTAATTTTGAGCTTTGTGTTATTTGAATATTATAAAACGGCTCAACGGGGGTTTGGTGAGATCGAGCTCAGTCACCTCGTCTGTTCGTGGATTAAGTTTTATGAAATTTTATTTATTACTAATGTTAATGTTTCTTTTTATTTAGAATTTTATAAAGATGTGGGAATATATAATTAATCTCTTTAAGTCTATTTAATACGTGTAGTTATATTATTTTACTTGCCTTGAAGGATGTATTCATATGTTTTTTAGTATGAGATTTATTTAAAACTGCTGAGCATTAACCGTCTGTAATAATAAAATGTATCGTAAGTAATGAAAATATATCCTAATAAAATTATAAAAGTTACCTCAATATTCTCTCTAGTTTTACTTCTTTGCTGTGTAATATAAGTAGTTAATGGACCATGAAAAAGCAGTGTGTAATATTGTATATTTTTAATTTTATTTAAAAAAAATATTACCTAATAATAATAGATATTTGCATTGAATATTATGAGTTCATGTATAGATATTGTTAATGGAATTGTTATTATTTTTATCGTTATTATTATTATTAATATAAGTTCATAACATTAGTCTAGCTGTAAAACGATATGTTAGATAAACAATTTATAGTGCAACGTATTTATATGCTTAATGCACAGCAATATATCTATCTTTTGCGGTGCATGGCCTTCTAGCTTGAAGCTTGAAATGTTCGTAGTAGTATTATCTGTATACGTTTTATATACACCAACATACACAGATAACACACATACACTTAGTACGCAGTAAGTTGTAAATAATAAATTGTGTCTATTATACCCCAATATGTATATATATATATATATATATATACATTTCCCTATATCATCCGTACTGGATGAATGCAAATTTTAATGTTTATTGAAATATATGCTTCTAAAAGAGGAACATCATATTAATTTAAGAATATTTTATGTGGTTTTATTATATTCTTCATTTAAGAACGAAATTTGTGGTACCATTATTATTCGGAATTATTTATATTTTATTGCAAACATTAACAATGTTGTGAAGTGAAACGAACTTTTTAGTTTGATACTCTTATTTTTATTGTTACGTAGTCAGATATATTATTTTTATATTATATAATGTACTCATATTTAAATATTAAAATAAAAATTGTGATCCTCGCGAATTAGAAACTTCTTCAAACGCGGGGGAACGGTTATTTTTCAAATCTTGGGCTAGTGTACTGAAAAATTTCAATGTTTCAGGTAAGTTACAGTGAATTCCGGTTAATGGACCAAAAGTTTTTAATTGTTTATTAAAAATTACAATAAACGATATTAGAATTATATTAATGTAGTATCAAATATAAAGTAGTCACCGAAATCGTTTTTGTTCTCCAAAACGACAGTCTTGTCGGAGGCCTGAATAAAAAAGCGGTAACTGCAACCGTTTTTCTAGATGTGGCTAAAGCCTATGACAAAGTTTGGCATAACGGCTTGCTGTATAAACTCGCACATACGACGATTCCCTGTCGCTATGTCAGATTGATACGGTCTTATTTACTAGACCGACAATTTGTTGTACGCGTAGGGGGAACAGTCTCCTCCACCAGAGACGTAGCCGCTGGAGTCCCCCAAGGAGCAGTGCTTTCGCCGTTCTTGTATACGGCCTACGTCAACGATATGCCGCTGTCGGAAGGAGTCAAAAGAGCTCTATACGCAGACGACACGGCATATTATTATGAATCCGGAAGTGTAGATTAGGCGATCGAGAGACTCCAACGGCAACTGGATCTGTTAGAGCCGTGGCTCGATATGTGGAGAATCAAGGTCAACGGTGAAAAATCGGTGGCAGTGATGTTCACATACAAGACACGTGCTCCAGTCAGGCAGCTGGAAATCTCAGGAGAGAAAATCCCCTTTGGGAAAACAGTCAAGTACCTGGGAGTAGTCCTGGACAAACGGCTTACCTTAGGAGAACATGTTAAATATGTGACCCGAAGAGCAAAGGCCGTCAGGGCCTCGCTATACCCAGTACTGAACAGTGCCAGCCCATATCCACTGGCGACCAAATTGCTCATTTGTCCTGCCAATTCTAACATATGCTTACCCGGCATGGGGAGCTTTGTTGAACTCCACGCTTCAAAAGAAATTAGAAGCCCTCCAAAACATAGCGTTGCGGACGATATTTGTGACGTGGTCCGTCAGAAACGTCACTCTTCGCTACGATGCGTGAGTACACACCGTATCCGAGCTGGGAGTGGCGCAGGCACGCAGACTATTCGGGAGAGCGGCCGTGTCCGAACACGGCCATCTCCGGGACATCTACCGAGAGGACCGTACTCCACAGGGTATAAGAAAACGGCCTCATGCCGTATTAAACGAACCACCGTGAAGAGGCGGTACGAGAGTCAAAAAATGACAAACCAGGCTTAGGAACCTCTACATTGCGTAACATATAAATGGAAACCGCACAAAAATTCCGGCCTCGAAAGTGACCGTTTTCGCAATTAAATTTTGTTAAAACTATAAAAATCCAGACATCACCCCACACCGTCCCACGAAGAGACCACAATTTCATTTAGTCAGCATATGCGACTCCCTCTAGAGAACGGGGCGCATTTCTCCCTCCAAATAACTAGTTCTCCGGTAGGCGCACTCCTGCTAGCCCATAGGTGCTGGTACCGAAAGTACTTCAGCGAATGGACTGAAAGGGAATCACGGCGGGATTACTAGGCTCAAAAGCTTAGTCTATCTAGGTCAGAATCAGTAAATAAATTACACCATGGTCCATACGGATAGGAACGCAAATTGCCAACTCCTTCCATAAATAAAACTTAAAATCTATAACCGCCACTAAATAACCGATGAAATTCGTCCGATAATAGAAATATACAGCAGCCAGGGACATTGTACAGGCTCTGCGATCTGTAGGGAGAAATATTGAAACTCCCGCTATTCTTGCGTTCCGTTTCATTCTCCAAAAACTATGTGCTCTTTACAGGTCGTATTATGGTAAATAGAATAAATGGTTTTGAGCAAAAGTATATAAAAGTATATATTTTTTTTTACAGAAAAATTTCTTATTGGTTTGTTTGTTGATGAATTGTTTAGGATATATCCATTGTAATTTTATAATTGATAAATTCGGTACCTGTGTACTTTTGAGGAACGAAAAACACGTAATTATCATCATCACCCGTTATATAATAAAAATAAGCTGTAATATTTCTTTATAAATTATGTTAGTATTGTGATATATACGATTCCATCCAGTTGGTGAAATTATATCTCCGGCTTTATAATCCCAAATTTTATATATATATATATATATATGAAATAAAATTTTTATTATTTCATTAGAACGAAAAGATAATATAATTATAATTTTCTGTCATTATTTAAATAATTTTTACAATGATGTAGAAAGTTGCTGGCCAGCAACACTTGCTGGCCGAACCACAAGACGAGCCGGTAGTTAACTCGTCATCACAAATCATCTGATTTCGAAGTCGAGGGTTCTAAGGTTCATATCCTAGTAAGGGCTTTTACACAGATTTTAATCCCAGATCGTGGGTACCGGTGTTCTTTGGTGGTTGGGTTTCAAAGAACCCAACCCAACCACACATCTAAGGAATGGTCAACCTGAGACTGTATAAGACTACACTTCATTTACATTCATACATTTCATCTTCTGAAATAATACCTTTTTGCTGGTCGTTAATTAAATACTCTACCTCTTTTGCTGGTCGTATTTTTTTTTTCAGATTGCTGCAAAAATATAATGAATAAATATCTATAAAAAAATTAATAAATATATGAAAATAAAATATGTATAAATTGTAAATATTTATATGAATGTAATAAATATAATAATGTATAATATTAATATTACATTATATATTAATATTAATTAAATAATTACAAATATTAACTAAATTAGTGCATATATTAATATATAATAAATGTATTTATATAATTAAATACATATCAATAAATGTAAAAACATGTACTAAGATTAATAAGAAAGAGTAAACCAGTAAGAATTTTTATCTACCAATCTTTATACTATCCTGTATTTCCAGATTCGTTATCCCTTTGCCTGTCAAGTTGCAATGAAAATGAAATTAAATCAATATTTTCTTATAGTAACTGATAAAATGCAAAAAATATAATTTTATTTATAAATCTATTTTATCATTTAAATCTGATAGGAATAAATTACTTTCTTGTGAAAGGAAGTGGCACGTGATTCGTTTACCTATCAGCATTTTCGTATTGCTTCTGTTTGTTAAACTATCATTTGTTCATGATAAATCTCTAGAAGAGTACATTAGATACATTTTATCCATACAGTAAGAATTTAAGGGAATATTTTCAACAGTTTTATTTGGCATGAGAAAAAATTACAAAAAATATAAAGAACGACCGGCACTCTACTAAAAATGTATAAATAATTTGTGAAAATTTTATGTATGGACAGCAAGCATAGTATTTTACGTAACTGGAGTTTATTTTTGTACATTTTACCGTTTAAGGACTTAACATCTTTTTAAGTATATGCAAGTGATTGCGTAAAGGGTTACGAAAGACTCTGAAATAATTTTTCCGAAATTGAAGTTTTGATTTTTTACTTGTATTTGGTTAGCATTTATTTAGGTGGTTAGCATTTAATATATACATATATATATATATATATATGTATATATATGTATTTTTAACAGTAAATAACCTTTTTATCGACAATATTATTTAGGAAATATTCATTTTATAAAGTGGTTGACGTGTGATGCATAAATTTTGTAAAAATTGTAACTTTTTTTTAAATTTTCTTTGTTATAAAAGAGAACTGGTAACACCAAATACGGTTAGGCAATATTAAGAGCTACATGTAAATCCCTGATCAAGTGATTGTATTTTTTTATTACAATATGCCTTGTAAATATATTTTGAAGGTTGTTATAAGAACCCTGTAATTTAATTTCAGTAATTATATTTAATTATGTACATGATAGGTAAAATTAAAAAAAAAAAAATGACGCTGCTGCATGTGCAGTAATACGATAAGGTTATACAAAAAAATATGTATCCTTGTTATTCTTAAAATTTTAATAATTTCACTAAATAATACTAATCAAAACAAATATTTTCGAAAATATTTAACCTTTTACAAAATATCCATCCTTTTACTGTTTGTAAGTTCTTTGAAAACTGGCTTATAATTCTGAGTAAACTGTTGAAATTCCGATAATTTGAAGGAACTGCATGTGTTTAATGCTTAGTAATTTACGTTTCGGAGAAGAGATAAAATAAATTAAATCATTTCCTTTTAAAATTAAAATACTCTCAATTATAGTTTCCTCCCAGTTATTAATATATATATATATATACTTCCCGACGAATATAGCTAGAATATATTAAAGGAGGAAGTGTGGTAACCTTATCAAAAATGGGATATCAGGTTTTTTCAAATTTGATCGGTTTTAGAGTCCAACTGGTTAATCTAGACAAAAATATTGTTTATGTATGTGCATACGTATGTCGGGATGTGTGTCGCACTGCTTTTGGCCGTATATCTGAGGATTCACCTAATCAATTTTCTTAAAATTTGGTTCAAATATTTCTATATATGGGGCACTGATCATATTAATTTTTTTTCAAAATGCTCGTAGGGAGTGGGGAATAACGCGAAAAAATAATTCTGATTTTATCCAGAGGCATTTTAGAGAAAATTCTATTAAAGTAAATTTCTTACTACAATTCATTTATAAATAATAAAAAAAAAATCAAAAAATCAACCTGCCCCTCTTAAAATTGAAATATATGTTTTTTTGTTCTTTGGTCTATTTTCTTTCGGTTTAAATATTTTTCATAAATATGTTTGTAGTTTATACTTCATATGTAGAGCTATCAAGAAATTTTTACAATTTTTTTTTTTTATATTATAAACCCTTGGTCCTAAAATGCAGAAATGCTTTTTCGAAAATTGTATTTTTCTTATTTTAGCCTTTATTGAAGATTTAGCGTTGGATTTAGAGAAAACATTACTTAAGCTTATTTATTAAGCTTCATATATATAGGTATATTTTTGAAGAGTTTTTCTTAAAATTTATTCCCCACGCCTGAAAAATATATTTTCTATTTTTTGGTCCCAACTTTTAATTTTGTTATTTATAGCCGGAAAATCATGCAATACTTTGCCAGCAATTTTTTTTTTTACAATACTATGCGTACAGTAGCAATTACCGACTACTGATGTATAGAAGTAAAAAAATTACCATTATTGTTTGTTAATGACTAAAATGCTAGTTACATTTAAAAATAAATAAAAAAAATTATTCACAACGAATATATTATTTCTAATAGCTTTGATTTCTTCTTAACTCGCATCAATATCTAATATGCTGTTCTTTAACATATCTATCCGTTTCTTTTTATCACTGTTGACATGATTTGCTGAGTATATTGCCAAGTGAAAATTTTATAAATTTTCAATAAAATTAAACTTTCAGACGAATTTATATTCTGCTGGTCGTTTTTAATACAATCAAATTTAATGATGCAGATGATGATATTTTGGCAAGGTAAACAATTTTAATTAACAATGGTCTGTTCATAATACAGAGGATGAATATCAAAAGGTGGACAGGAATATGTCAATTTATAAATGAATATGCGCGAGTATATTTACCTTAAATAGATTGATAATTGGTTCGGCTAATTAAATGCGTGTTTGATACTGAATAATCTTTAAGAAATTAGATTTTATTCGATTAATTTTAATAAATGAAGTTTAAACGTTATATCGTAATTTATCTTTTAAAAATTCATTCATTGTTTTTAATTAGATCAATAAATGCGTATTAAAAAAATACATAGTCTACATTTTATATATATATATATATGCGTAGTATTTCTGTTAGTACAGAACATAATTCATATGAAAATAATACGAAGTATATATCGAAGTGTGTAATGTAACATTATTAAATATTACATTTAATAATGTCACGATTGTAAACTCTTAAAACAATAGAGCGATATTTATCCATAAATTGATTTATGGATAATCTTTACAATTCAGAACAACAAAGAATAGATGTTTAGTCGGTACAATCTATTGGTTTATAAACAATAATGTATTCAATATGACTTTTAAGTTGTACGTATATGTATTTTATGCATATTCGATTCTTTTATATGAATAAGTTCATTTTGTTTCACATGTGATTTTAATCTTGTTGAAATACGAGTTGTTTTTGAAAACGAACAGGCGCCCCGGAGGGTTATTCATGCGTAAATTTGAAATTATGCCTTATTGTTTTTTTTTTTTTTTTTTTTTTAGCTAAATTTATAAGTTTTATTAGAAAAAATACGCTTATAACAGTATTTTCATTATTTTAAAATTCTTGAATCCAATTTAGCCTACAACTAAAGTACATGATTGTGCGCTTGTTTCAAAAATTCTCTTCGAAAGTTAGGGAATCAATTAACAATTAACCGATTTGAACTTTATTTAAAATTTATCTTTAAAAATTATAGATCAAAGGGATTATCCTGTTAGGAAACTCAAACAGTAAATTCTTATTTAAAAAGAACTATCATTTTTATATATTATATCTAAGTAGGTTATATAGTTAAGTAATTACAATTATCTAAATAAATATTATGTTAAATTTATTTGAAATGTTATTTGTTCTGTGCTTATTACATACAACCTCAATTGTAACAATGCGATTATTTGTTTAGAAACGCTCACGTGTATAACTAATTTTATGATCAATTAGTCCGCATGTGATTCTATATAATTATAGACCATAATGAAAACAAATTAGCTACGAATATTTTTAACTTCGGAATTTGTTTTTTTGTTTGTGTGATTATACCTCAAAAGTTGTCCGTTTTGTTTGTAAAATCCTAAGCCAGTGCTATTAATAATTTAATTGTAAAGGTAAGAGCATTCAAGAAATTAACTTTTTTTAAATTATGCTATTTTAAATCTCATTTGAAAAAGTTTGTTGATTAGTAAAATAATTTTTAAAAAAACTTAAAAAAATAAAAATAATTATTTATATTTATTTCTTATGTTATGTTTTTATTTAAATTCCTCCCATCTCGATTCCCTTGTTTTTTGTGTGTAATCTCTCCACCCGTCGTAGCTGGATATGCAATTATGCATAAACTCAACTCCGAGGGCTGCCTTCGCCTCAAACTACTTCGATAGGGCGTTAGGAACCACCCAGGTAGTCGGGATTCGGTCTTGCGTTACATGCCATGCCTCTAGCGGGGGAACCCTAAGGGATTCCCCCGGGACTCCGGTTTTCATGTGTAGCCTCTAATTGACAACTGCCGAAGGAGAACTCCACGGGACTACAGTCTTGCATCCCCTCCCCCTTGGCGACTGCAAGGAAGTCCCACAAGATCATTGGCGGTGGGACGCCGGAGCCTCCCAACCGTCCAGGATGGAGCTGTCCCCTACAGACACCGCAGCTTCGTTGTGCAAACACCAGCGGATTCATCTCGTAAGCGAAGTCGCCTTAGATCCACAGCCTCCAGGCGCATGTCCATGCAATTTGCCTGTGAGACACCATGGCTCTGGCATGCAGTCTTTTCGTAAGTGCCAGGCTCACCACAGGTAAAGCAGTGGCCCTGCGATCTGGTCCAAGATACAATTTGGCCCTGTGGCCTGGCTTCTGGCACCGAAAACATAAGTCATCAAAAAGGTGAGCCTCATCACCCGGCAAGCCACCCACCCAATTCGAATTCAACCATCGGATAGAAGCTTTTCCGCCAAGATGGGCGGTACTGCCAAGATGACCACTTGCGTCGCTCCAAATGCCGGCCGCATGAATAGTATATCTAGTGAAACCGACTTCCCTCTAACCTGATGAAGTTCCTTTAGGAACTTGTCCTTTGTAGTGAGTACGTCAACGTCCTTAACAACAACGTGGATCTTTGCTATATTTGTATATCATTGTTGTTATCTTTGCTTATCATTACGACTACGAGAAACTATTTCTCAAAGCCAGAACTAAAAAACTAGCAGTCGTAAGCTGTTAGAAATTAAACGGCTGTCTAGATATAAGCATCTTGCACTGTGTTACATTCTGCTGATTTGGAACAGATCACACATTTTGTTTTAAGTAGTCAATTCATTATAAGAAGCCTGATAAAGCTTGCGCCAAATTACTTATGAAATTTGTTTTGTTAAAAATATGTTAAACCTAGAACAAGGATTTATATTATTAACAAATTCAATATATAAAATAAATTAAAGCGATGTTTTCAATCTTTGTGTAATAAATAGTGAAAAAAATTGACATAGCAATAATTTTTATCACAACATTCTTTAATATTAGATTGGGAATACACTAGAAAAAACTTCTTTATAAAAAATTACGTTTTAATTATTTAAAATAACTAATAATTATTTTAATTTTTGGTTAGCACATTTCTTTAGTATTCCTTGATCTCTTCTACATTCTGTCTTACTTTAATCTCTGAATCTGATTCAGTTTTTCAATCATTATAAATTTTTTTTCGTGAAGCTGTATAAAAGAACAGCTTAAATGCAATTTTTTACTTATTTTAGATTTGTTTCAGTATTTTTTTTAATCTTTGATTTATAATAAAATCTTTTTAGATAGTTTCATTAGTATTCTGTTTTTATATTCCAACATTCAAAGATGATTTTTTATCTATTTACTTCCTTAATAGTTTATTCAAGTGATGTTAACCATCCTTATGTCATTTGTTATCAGCTACATTTATTGATATAAATTTTTATAAAACAAAATTATAGGTCACTCCGATAAAACAGACAAATGAAAAAAATGCATATCACTGAAAAGATCTGGTAAAATATTTTAAAGCAAAAACTATATTTACTGGTTCCAACATGTTCTGTAAGTGAAAACGAAAATTGTTTTCGAAGCATATATTTGTAACAGACATATATAGAACATTTATCTCCACCCATTGTACTAATTTCTCCTTGTCAGCAAAGTGCACATGCAACTGAATGCAATTAACTGCAGGATGTTGGAGTAAAATTAGAAATTAGATTAGTAAGAAATTCTATTAAAAAGGAGGTAATTTAATGTTACTATCTGTGTGATTGTCAGTTGCTTATATAAAAACGGAAAAGTAAAGAGATGTTACTATGCAATAATATTATTTCGTTTTAATTAAATTAGCCTTTCACTTTAATACTGCAGTTTAAAATGTATTCAGTATGTAATTGAATGATTCACCGATCTGTGTTTCAGGAAAAGCGAGATTGAGAAAGAGTAGCCGATGTTTCGTCACTTTTCTCTTTCTTTACGTACATCAGAGAGAAAAAAACTAGTGAGTATCTTACTACGACGTTTTTATTAATCTTATGAAATAATTCATAAATTTTCTTTTTTTTTTCATTTTACCTTGTTTTTTGTCTTGTTTTCACCTTCACATTTAATTGACTGGTTTGATGCTGTCGTCTATTCCTTTCTGTTCTATACTTTTAATCTGAAACTATTTATTACAATCTATCATCTGATTAATGAATTCTATGTCTTTCCTTAATATTTTCTCTCTATATGACCCCTCTTTTTCAAAATTTAATAAACTTGAATGTTATATGAATCTATATGATCCAAGGTTATTTTAAGTTCCCCCATTTCACTTCTAAGTTCTCCATTTTTTTCATCTGTTTATTTTCTTTCTTTCGATTATAACTTCGTTGATAACATTTTTTTAATTTATTTTTTTAATTTTTATATGTAGGAGTTATAAAGCAAAATGAATAGATAAACTGTTTTCTTAACTTATAAAAATATTCATCCTTCTTTTTCATTCTAGTCATCTTGATTCATCCTTCATTCTAGTCAAGAGTTTTACCAAGGATATATTCTTCTTACAGCCCTTCCTGAAAAAGCCTTCAGGTTATTTTAATCTGATTTCAAATAACTCGTCCACTTTCTCTGTAATTCTCATGTGGTTTAAATTTTGAAAGTTCATCCATTTCACAGTATCAGTCGACTTTCTACAGTACGTTCGGAAAGTTGCTGAGCTCTGAAATTACACTGTAATGACGAAACTTTCTTTATTAATTTTTACTTGTAGTTTTATTTCATTATTTTATAGAATCGGATACTACAATAACATTACACGTTGTCGAATGTTACATAAAATGTTTAAACCGTTGACAATAATTTGGTCTTTTGGAATTCTCTGTAAATTTCAGTTTCTGAACACACATTACTTTGTAAGGGAAAAGTTTCAGATCTTTTCTTACAGCTTTATGTGCGGTAACAAGTACGATATCTTGCTGCTGTGCTAATTTACGCATTGACTTAGTGGTGTTTCGGCTATAATATCCGAAATATCAAGCAGCTTCTGTTCGTTTAGGTGTTCTTCCACTTCGATCAGCATTTTCAACAGAGCCTGTTCCTCGAAATTTTTCGATACGGGTGGTGAGGAACATTTGGAAATGTTTTAGAAAATTTGTACTTTACTAAATCAGTATACTGGTCGCCTTCACGAAAGACTATATAGTATTCAACGATGAAAATGCGTTCCTCTACCGATATATCCATTATGGTTCTCGCAGCTGTTGATTACTAAACAAAACAACATGAAGCGAAACAAAGCACGTTCAATCACAACTCAACAACAGACGGCTTGGTGTATTACTGAGCAATGCCCAACGAACCCACAGGGCAACCAACCCAACGTCAAAAGAACAGACTGCACCACATAACTAAAGCTCAATGCACAGCGATTTCCCGAACGCTCTGTAGAATAGAAACAGATGATTTTTCAATGACTTTCATGAAATTAAAAATACCATTTTTTGCAAAATGCAAAAAGCAAAGTCATAAAGAATCGAATAGAATAAAAAAGAACCTAAGAATAAAAAAATATATCCTAATAATTTATTTTATCAGGTTTTTTGTTACTTTGATTTAAGCGAAAATTATTAGGTTAAAAAAGTAATGTGGAAGAGCTTCCTCTGGTGATTCCATTGTAATTACTTAACTATCTAAGATCATAACTTTACGATTTAGCTGGGAAAGTTTTTGTAGCTCTGGTTACCGAGGGCTTCGTCCTCGACAGATTTATTACTTGCGGAAAACTAAGTGAAATATTAAATATGTCAGTATAGAAATAAGAAATTATGTAAAATAAACTATTTTACTCTTTGAGAAAAAGTTTTGTGATACGGGACCTATGTGACTGTATTCTCACTCCTTTGACCAATAGTACCCAAAATTTAAATGACACCAATGATTCATAAGTCATCGTACAAATTTTCATAAAAATCGATTAATCCAGCCTGAAATTTCAAACAAAAGATTTTTTTTCCGATGGGTCTTAGGAATCCGATTTACGGGCGGAGTGGAGTGCCGGTCTCGCTAACAAGTCTGCTACATGTTATTAAGAGAGCGTATGTGTGCCTGCGCCCTAACGACCAAACTTCATATCTCACCGATCGTCCCCTCCTGGGGTCAGGTTCACAATTAAGCATTGCACGTCCCTGGGAGCGTGCCTTTGGGCCAGAGGGATCCAGAGTCTCCTTTCTTCATCACCGACACCCATTCACAAGCGCGGACGAACGACGGTTCTGCAGAGAGCAGTCTTTCATCCTCCGACTCTCCGGTCATGTTCTTTCGCCTCAATCTGAGGACTTTGTATTGCGGTATTCTCTCCACCTGGAAGCTTCCATCAGTTGCCCTCTTCCCGGATTTGTGTTTGCAGGACCCCTGCCACGAATCCTGCGACTGTTTCGAAGTGGTACTAGCTTTTCAACATGGTGTCTATTATGTCAGTTACCATAATCTGCCCCATGACTGCAATGCAACGTCGACGTTCCTCCTCCCACCTCGAGAAATGAAAAATGAGGTGTTAAGGTGTGCCATGTTCTTGGCAGTATGGGCACAGAGGATCTTCCGTCCTTCTCCTTCCGTTTAGATAGGAGCGGAAGGCCCCGTGTCCGCAAACAAAGAGATTAGACTTACTATCCCTCACTCCTATGTGAAATTGTTCTAATACAAGATCAAAGTAACACACTAATGTAAAGAAATCATCGAATTAGTAGAATCATGTCACATTGGGTCTAGAAACAACAAAAAAAGAGGTTTTTCCTTGCTGCTCATTCTGGAGACTTGAATAAAAACGAAATATCGTTAGAAAATATGTCAGCTCTTTAAGCAAGATCACATAATTAAGAGATTAATTCTGTGAGATTTTTCACCTCTCCCATGTGTAAACATTTGATGTATAGAAATCCCAAGGTCCGTATTTTCCTGCTCAAATTCTGATTAATTTTATTAATGCTCCTTACCAACGATATAGAAATCGTTGTGACAAGTTTCATCTAAATCGGTTCATCTAGACTGCAGATTTGTGTTTTACGTGTATAAACAATTATGTGCTGACTAAATTTTGTAATCGTAGTTGGTTGATGCGCAGTAGCTCATTTCGCTTGCCTCTGTGTACGCGTAGGTGAGCGAGTATAGTGACAGTATATAAGATGGATAGGAATGAGACAGGCTTCTGCTGCCAGCAGAAACACACACACACACACACCCAAACGACTTACGTGTGTGTTCACCCCACTTTAGTGTTGCAACAGTTCTTTTAGGAATTTTTCAATGGTAAAATTATATGGTTTTTGGTTAGGACCCATAAAATGTTAAGATGTTCAAAAACTCTGACGTGAAAATTTTGACCCGATTTGCATATTTCTCTTATACAGTATAAATGTGTAGCGGGGAAAGTAATAATAATAATTAAATTTTCAGGTCAGGTTTTTAATTTTTAAGGTCAGCGCCAGTATTAGAAAGTTATATTAGTTGTTCTACTGACGCCGACTTCTAAGAATCAAAATTTAAAGAAGGATCGAAAAAATTTTTTTTTAATTTTTAAGTTGAGTTTTTTGTGGAGTCGTTTTAATCAGTCGATCAGCTATATGGATAAAATTTAGCTCTGCAGATCCTTTTTATACTGGTTTGAAAAACCGTAATATGTCATGTGACAGGTTAGCTCTTTCAGATGAATTCTGATGATGACAGATAATTATGATTCCGGAATATATTGTTTAATTGTATTCCTCATATCTCACTCGTACCAGGTTCTTGCTGAGGTTTTATCATTCGGTGTTGAAATTTAACATGATCGCGGTGTGTATGTGGGTGTGCTAAGCATTTATTGTCATTACTGTTTCTTGGAAATATGTAAGCAAAATCAAGACGTTCTCAAAAAATGATCATAGTTGCTAGACAATATTAGATTATTAAGCATTTTTTATTGTTTAGTTGGTGAAAGTGAATGTAACCGATTAGAAGCATGTTATCTTATTCTTTTTTTACATTTTTAATAAAATCAGCAGTTTGAGTAATAGAAAATCTGCTAATAATTTACATATCAGTCTAACTGTAGACGTCATATTAATAAAATGTGGAAGTTTTCTTTAAAAAATAAATATCTGTTTCTTATGTTTGTATGGCTTAGAATTAAATTAAATAAAAACAGAAACGTCTAAAATAAATTATATATTCTCAGTTCTTAAATTTAATTGCTCATGTCTGAGAATTGACCCTATAACCTATTTTTAATGGTTTGTCTCCTGCGATAATTTGAATATATAACAGATATGAATGAAATTGTTATATTTGATTAGGCTTTTTTCTTTGCTTCATTCGCTTAGGTAATAAAAATTACCTGTTATTCGAATTGAAAATGTAAAACTGTAATAACCGGTTATTTTTTTTTTTAAATATTTTAAACGAATGAATTAAAGAGTTTTATCATTTAAAGATACACACGATCAAATTTGTTCGTACAAAATTAACGTTTTGCTATAAAAAAAAGAAAATTGAAACTTTGACATACCTTATTCTCGTGAAAAGATAAACTCCATTATAAGATCATAAATTAGTGGAACGTTTAAAAGTGATGAATCAAAATTGATTGTTTAAAGTAGACGATCACTATGAAATCTCTTCGTTGTAAGTAAATTTGAGAGATTAATTCTCTTTGTGTATTCTTAAGTTATTGTATACGTAAACTTGGTACTTTTGAATAGGATCATGTTATTCCGTTACCCACCACAATGATTAGAAATACTCGCGCTCGCGCGCTTATATGAATAACTTTTTAAATGTTTGTCAATGTAGCTAAAATGGAGTTAAAATTGATTTTATTAATTTTTAACCAGGATGGTCTGCTTATCTGCAAATTTATGCAAATAAGTAGCTACTCTATATTTTTACTCTTTTTTTTTAATGGTGTACATGTGTATTTCACTAATACCGTTGTACTTATTAAGTAATTTTATTCAAGGTATTTAACCTTATTAAGTTTAGCATGTTCTTCTTTGACTTCAACTCTTCTGGACTTAGAAAATATTACATATATTTTATTAAGAATTATTATGAACAAAATTTGGAATAAATTATTTATAATTTTAATTACTTTATCTTACTTAAGTAATTTGTAATTTTTCATTTTATAAATATATTGGTAAAATATACATAGTTTATTTATAGAAATCGTAATTACTGCCTAGTTAATTATATTCTGGTAAAATGAAACTCGGACCAAGTCCGTCTTTGCCAGTAAACATTGCTCTCCGAAATTCACAGCCGGATGTAGAAATGATTGACACGACGTGCCTCGGTCAGGCATTTTAAAGTAGTACTGTATTTTGTTGTGCATCTGGATACCTTTAGATGACCAGTGGATAATCTTTTTCAGCAGCTAACAGAGAAGTGTGGGTATAGTATAACTTAGGAAGGATTAAGGTAGGATATAGGTGGATGATAGGGATAACAATCGCTAGGCTTACGTTTAGTAAGGTGTTTGCAACATAAGGCCCAGCGATAGAAGTAACAATGCACCAGATCGGTCTATTCGTAACCCCTACTTCGACCACTAATGTATGTAAATTTGAAAGTACCAGTACAATAAATTTTGACAATGAAGTGGTTCCGAAGCACGCCAACATATAACAAAAGAATGAAGCTTAAGAAAATAAATATATTCTTGACGTTGCCAAAGCTACGGAAATCAGAATATGACGTGACTCGAAATTTCTTTCTCTAAAAGAAGATACACTTCTTTCAAATGCTGAATAGTTTTCTCAGTAAATTTATTTCTAATGTACATTCATATAAAACCTTGCACCAGAAGAGTGAAGTTGAAGAAAAAGCTGTTGCTTTGAAAGAAAATCATTCACAACTAAATTTTGTAATGTGGTTTTATCATGAACCACTTCTGGCTTGAATTATTTGACGCAGTCTGACGCTACTGTGCCATTTTCTTTTAAACGAAGATAATTTCCTTGTCTTCCTGACGCAGTGGTTCCCAAACTATTCCGAGTCGCGGGGCCCTTTTTCAATGAAAATTTTTCGTTTGTCTCCTACCTTAAGTAAAAGTATGACTCTCGTAAATAAGAGATAAAAATAAATAAAACTCTATTATAAAACTTTATTAACATTAATAATTATAAATGTCTTGGTTCAATTAGTTATGAAGCTTTCACAATATTTCGCGGCGCCCCTGTGAAAGGCCCCGGGGAGCCGCGGCCTCTATTTTACCCTGAACCAGATCCCCAATTAAGCTTCAACAAGGTTCTGGGAGGTGCCTCTGCCACTAGCCGCCAGATGAGGGAAACACCAGGCCCGGCTATGCCGTTCCCGTCCTCCATCACTCAGCAACCGGGACTCGGTCCTTTGTGCTTCGCCTCTAACGGGGACACCCCCGAAGAGACGGCCCCGCCGGGACTCAGGCATTTAGCTCAGGGGCTCGAGAGTCCCCGCATTTCATCACCACCGGTCAGCCATGCAAGCATGGGCGAACGGCAGCTCCATTCGGAGCTGTCCCTCACCCATTCGCTTCCCGACATTTCATTTGAAGTATTCCTGACACAAAACCCGTTACAATGTCGAAGTCCACCGGATTGCGTAACATCGTTCCAACCTCGAGATGTCCAGTTACGCATCTCGCACAGTTTGGGAATCAACGCTAATCGTATAGGTTAGCGTTTTGCATAACCATCAATAAGGCGCAAGGGCAGACACTGACCGTGTAGGAATCTATCTACCTGAATCAGTTTTATCCATGAACAATTTCCTGGCTCTATCATGTGCAAAATCTTTTAAAAATGTGAAAGTGAAAATGAAACTAAGGATAGACGCACACCTAATGTCGTCTGGAAGGAAGTTTTGTGAACCACACAGTAAATTATCTATTATAACTTAATTTGTTTACTGATGCTACAGAGCATCACGGGTTCCCTAGGTACTGTTAGATGATTTTGGGTTGACCAGTTTGAATAATTTAAAAAAAAATTGTTTTTCTGATTGTGAATTATTCGCATGAGCACGTTGTACTTTCTTAATGGGAATAATTTCTTCTACCTTCGAAATTTTATGAATCATGTAAGTGTCCAACTGAACCGTAAACGTTTAACCAGATTCTCATTAGATGTAGAACTGTGGTAACTGGAAGATAGCATAGATAGCATTACAATTATTGCTACGTACTTCAGGTTTGGTACTACTGTGTAAGTAGATGATTGGGATGTTGCACATTGGTTTAGTATTCGGTTGATAATTTAGTAGGTTAAATGAGATACAACATTATTTGTATTACTACATTAATTGAAAATGCCCAGAGCACTGGATACAATTTTCGATAGTATTTCTTAAATTATGACAATGGTTTTTACTTCATTTCTCATACAATTTTCTTAAACATTTTTTAATGTTTTATCGCATGCCAGGAAGTAGTTTATAAAAAAATTCTTCTAGTAATCCTTTATTTTACCTTTTATTATGTAGTTACTTATTAGCTGGGTAATTATTTTAAAAATAAGATTTAATTTCATTTCTTAACGTGATTATAAAAGAGGTAGTTGTTTTTATGTGAGCAGATAAAATAACTTAAACATTTCATGTCATCAACCTAGTTTGCAGATACAAACAAATATTAAAAATAGATAACCTACGTCTTCGATAGAGAAAAAAAACTCGTAAACTCTGAGTTGAAATAACATTATCAACTTATACTGTTAAGGCTATCATCGATTTATAAATGGCATTTTATGTATGTCGTACTAACACTAACACAATTCCATATTTCGTATCGGTTATAAATACTTTTTAGTATTCTCGTGAATATAGAATTTTGCATAGTTATTTATTCAAAAATAAATGCGATTTATATGTTGAGTAATAAAATTTAAAAAAAAAATATAAAGGAAGTTAAAATTAATCAGCATTTAAATACAACACTAATGTTTTTCTTTTTCTGATTAATTCTGTAAACAGGAAATCCGGTCTAATCCCCACCACACTATATCAGCCACAAACACCTCCTACAATCTCAATTTGGAAATACCTGTTTCTTCGAGAATAGTTGGTAATTTATTGATTACCCAAGTTTGAAGGTTAAATGTCACATATGAAGATATAATTTTTTATGAATTATATAAATTTTTACGTAATGAGTGCAGATTCTTATGAATTTTTAACCTTAATTCTAGATAGCATCAAATAAGAGGATATATTTTTAAAAAAAATCCAGTTTGATATAATTTATCTTTCTCATAAATTTCTAGATTACATTAATGTATATTTCTCCAATGATCAAATAAAATGAATTATATGTTTTACCTTCTACTTGTTTGCCTCTTCTGGTAGAAATAATGAAATATGCAATTCAATCATACCTTGAGTAGAATTGTACTGGGTACTTTTACAACACGTGTACATTTTATCGTCTCATTCTCTTTCTCATGTTCTATTTTTTTTTTTTTTTTAGCTATCCTGACTAACATCCAACTACAACCTCTTATCGTAAATGGAAATATTTAGCGTGTTGTAATACCAGACTTTATGTAATTCGAAAACAAGATCTTCTGGATTAAAGGCAAATATGATTACAACTTTGCTATGGAGTTCGGTGGAATGGCGATCTGCTTGACAATCTGGTAAAAATTTATTTGTATTACATTTAAGTAATATATTAATACGTTACGTTTACGTTATTAATTATTTTTTTCAGACGATATTTTTTCTCATCACTAATTAGAACAACATACAAAAGCATTTTCGTTCTTTTATTTTTATTTTAAACTATTTTTACACGTCCACAGAGAGTGGAGAATAATGAAAAGATTGCACGTGAAGTAAACAGAAAAGAGTTTGCTATGATAAGGTAGAAGTTGCAATAAATATTTCTTGATTAAAATCGAATGACATACTATCAAGTAACATACATTTACAATTCATCGTTATTGATTAGTAGCGTTTGAGTCGTATAATTAGAATTACGTGTTGTGAACAATCTAATTTGAAAAAAAATATTCTGTAGCGAACTGATTATATATTTATTAAAACCGATGACAACTAAATGTACTAACAGGTTTACATATTTTTATGTTCTTAGTCGAAAATTAAAAATATTGATTCATATTTAATTTTTATTTTATTAACTAATAATGATATTGCTGTAGTAGTTTATGAACGCGTGCGCGCGCACGCGTGCCAAAAACACACACAGAACTTATTATTGAAAATGTAACAGGAATAAAAAATATTTGTTAAGTTGTACCTCAAATAATTATTTAGTGTTTCTTGACAAAACAAACTGAGATATCGGCTTCTTGCACAAACAAAACTTGTTTATTTAAGTACTAGCAGACCCAGCAATGCTTCGCTGTTGCTAGATTTGATATATATATATATATATAATATATATATATATATATATATATTAAATGAACACAATTGAAAGTTTGATAAAACATTAACAAAATGAACATTACGGAACTTCACAAAATTTTACCATTCCCTTTTCCCCCTTCACACCATTCCTTTTCCAATTTGCATTTTTACCGTATTCCCTTTTCTCCTTTTCCTCCACATTTGCATTTCCTTCCCAATTTCTCTGTCCCATATTCCCCCTTTCCCCTTCACCCCTTCCCCTTCCTCTTTTCCCTTTTCTTTTTCTCCTTTACCCTTTCCTATTCCCATTTTTTATTTTTTCCATTTTCCCCCTTCTTCCCTTTTACTTTTTTCGATTTTTCCCTTTTACAATTTATCCCTATTTCCCTTTTCCAATTTTTACCTTTCTCCCTCACGCGCGTAAATCGTTTCAGTATTATTTAGTCTACAGCGGACACACACATCGAAAACATTGAAATGGATTTGTAAAATGTTAATATAACGTGTATTGCTTTTACGTCCAATAATAGAGCTGTTTTTAAAATAAAGCGTATTTTTACCTGTAAAAAAGCGTAATTTTACCTGTGGTAAAAAAACACGCTTGTATTCGAATGCAACATTGTGTTAAAATTTCAAATCAATCGGTGAACTTTCGGAGATTTAAAATTTTGAACAAATGAACATTTACATTACATTTTTATTTATATAGATGATTCACTAGTGCAACTATCACTGTAACAAATAGACTACTGCAAAAATAAATTGTACGTGATACCTCTCAGTGCTATTCATCATTTCTAATTTATTAAAAGGCAATATTTATTACTATTTTCAGAAAAATTACATGTTCATTTTACTTTACACGATATTTGATTAACTGTTTTTTTTCTTTTTTTTTAATGCTAAAACAATGCTGTAGAGCTTGTTTCAAACCACAATAAGTTAGTAGTGACGGCCGAAGATAAAATTAGTGGGGAGTGCTACTCCAGAAAGTTTTTTTTCTGAGCCTTTTGAAGCCTATGGTTAAAGATTTCTGTAAAATCATAGAACTGAAAAAAAAATGACTCATATAGAATAGCTGGAAGCAGGATAATAATCTAATTCTACACTTTATCACACAAGCACATTGTGCTTAAAAATCGTATTCGGTTTAACCGAATAATTAATAAAATGTTAATAAAGATAATATTTTTATTATTATTAAATAACTTAATTAAATGTCCGCTTAAAAACACTATAGTCGAATGGTCCTTAATTTAAATGTATATATACACAGAAACAAATACGTAATTAGTTTTTACTAATTACCTTCTCTTTCGCCCTCTGGCGTGTTTTTGGACAAATTTGGCAATCTGAGAGCCGTTGCTTACCGCCATCATCTGATCACTATTAAAAAAACAAATAAACCGCTTTTATATTCCTTCCATTGACTAAACTAGAAAAGAGAACGAACAAGTGACGTTCCATACGCACGCGGAGTATAAAAAAACATTACCATCCACCAGCATGCCAGAGTCGGCACTGCGGGAACGACAGTACTCCTCATTCTCTCTCTCTCTCTCCCTCGCAGCCTTGCATGCATTTTACTATGTGCGCATGCGCATAAGAGCCAAACACCACGCAATTGGAACTGTGAAGCGCACAGCTTTATATAAAGAATTTTGTATCTTTTTATTAAACTTGGGAATTCCAAAAAAAAAAAAAACATTGTAAAAAAATACATTATTAAATTTTTAATTTAAAGCAATTAAATCTGCCAAATTAGTAAATAAATTGTTAAATTACTAAAAATCCTTTTTACCAATTACAATAAAATTAAAGAAGAAACAAAAACTTTTTTTTTGGTTTTTTTTTAATAATTTAATAATTTAACTATATAAAAAAAAACTTTATATGACATAGTTATATTTTGTATGATTAAAAAAGTTTACTTACAGCATTATGTTTGGTGTATAAAAATGATAAAAACTTAACTTCAACTTTCAGTAAAGGCAATTTTACCATACTCCTAATAACGTAAATAGTACCGGGTTCCATGGTGCGAATGGTAGCGTCTTGGTCTTTCATCCGGAGGTCTCAGATTCGAATCTCAGACAGGCATGGCATTTTCACTCGCTACAAAATTGCCATTTCATCTAATCTTCTTAAGCGATAATTAACGATGGCTTAAAAAAAATCAAATAACGTAAACAAAACAAGTGATACTTCCTAGTTTGGATAAAGGTTAGGTTTGTTAAATAATATTATTACTGAAATACTATATTGAAAATTTAGGTTGGAAATCATGGAAATACCACTTCACCTTGAATGAAACCGATTTGTATGTTATTACCAGAAAAAATATAGGTAGTAATAAAACATTTACTATTTTTTGTTTGTGCATTCAGGAAAACGTTTTATTAATTTCCAAAAAAAAAATAAAGTCGGTTTCAGTAGTTCTACAAATATTTTTTTTAAATTTTTATTAATATTGTTCACTTCCTTGATTTCAAACTCATAATCTGAATACACCAATTTATAAGCCATAAACATTTTCCTTCTTCAACATTAATAGAAGAATTTTACGTTAATAATAGAATAAAAATAATATATCTGACACCAGTGGCGTTAATTTATTCTTGAATAAAGAAGTGAAGATAATTTTAAAATGAATTAGAATGAAATGAATTAGAATTTTAAAATGAATTTGAATTGTTATGGAACACTATTATGTAGCTACACAAGAATACTATAAAGATTTCAATAGAAATGAACTTTCCTGTCGTATATTCTTTTTTATGTGTACTATTTACCTTCTATCATCTCTTCATTTGTCTTTCTTATTCGTTAGTATTCCTGATCTTAAATTTATGTATATGAGAAACTACAGTGTACAGGGCACCCTGCGGTATGTTTGTAACTTCAACGGCACGGGGCGTAACCGTTGTTGTATGATGCATTATACTTTTAGAATAATCTTTATCTTTACTTTAGGTAATCTATATCTTCTTTAAAATTTATATTTATCAGTCGACGGAATATTACCCTTCTTACTGTTTGGTGGGATTGATGTTGCCGGTCGTCTAGTTTAAAAATGTGTTGCGTGGTGAGGGACTGGTGGTCGGTTTAAAAGTTTTATGACGGTCTTAACCGTCATTTTTACAAGGAGTTGTATGTAGTAAAGATTACGTTTACATTTTTGTATGTTTGTTTTTCTTAGATAGGAGTTCGTTCAAGAAAAATAAAAACGGTTTTACTATGTATACTTTATAACACAAAATGAAGTTTACAGAACAGTTTTAAATAATTTTATTATGTTTACTAATACTAATCAGTAATATATGACTTTTTTTATGAGATATGACAGTAATACAGTAATAACAATAATAAACTTTTAAATTATAAACTTTTATATTTATGGATAAAATATTGTAAAATTTATAGTTCACGGTTATAAATTTAATTTTTATGTAATATTATATGTTTTACTTAAGACAGTTCTGGATTGAATTTAACTACTTAAAATTAAAATAATCAGCCTATTCTGTCGATTCAAAGTTAATTCCGTTATAGATCAGCCTTTATTATAACTTTGTTTGCATCTCTGTTCAAACATTTTTTTTTTTTTAACCTCCGGGGGCACCGTTAGGTATTGCTTCAGGGGATGAGATGAATGATTTGTAACGTGTATGAAATACCATATCTGAGCGGGAATCGAACTCGGAACCTCCAGATAAAAGGCCGAAATACTTCCACTCGCGCCACGGAGGCCGGCCTCTGTTCAAACCTAAGCTGAAAAATAGTTAAAAGTGGCCTTTAATTAATTAGCCGATTATTTAGTAATTATATTACCTCCGTCAACCACCTTGGAAGTTCTCTTTCTTTCAATTAGAAGATTTCTCGATTCGAATTCCCCGGTTAGGTTTGACATTTGTCATACGCTACGTACAATTTATCTAACATCTTTATACTGTAATTGGGCGTCAGTTTGCTGTTTCTGTTTGCTGTTTGCTGTTTCTGTTATATATATATATATATATATATATATATATATAATCCCAAATTTTTTTTATATATATATATATATATATATATATATAAAATTTGTTGGTTTTTGTTTATTCAACGCGTTTTTATTAGTTAGATTTTAATTTTGAGATAATAAAATTATAAAAGGCCCTTTATATTCGAAATATTGTTTGCATACGTCGACTTCAATTTTATTGTAAAACCAATTAATTGTTTTTGCGACCTAACGCTCGCGTGTGCGTGTGTGAGTGCTTTTGTTTGTTGGGAACCGTTTTCAACCTGGAAACAAGTCAATTTTTACGATAAATAATTTTTTTTTAAATTTTTGTTTAAACGTTTAAATTTTTTGAAAATCGCATTGAAATAATTTTTTAAAAGATTTATAAAACGCTACATAAACAATATTGAATTTTACAGAACTTTTTATCCCAAAAAAGGTAGGTAAACATTTATAAAATCTTTTAGACAATTCGTATAAAGTTCTTGTGAAAATATTTGTTCTTAAGAAGTTTTTGTTTGAATATAAAATAGTTGAATTTATACATACATGTACATATTCATGTAGACATGATTTACAATAACAAATAAAACACACATAAAGCCTAAAGTTTATAAATTAATTCTCTAAGGTAAAACCAAGGTCAAATAATACAAAATAAAATTGAATAATACAAATATGCTTACAAACAGGCGTACAGCTTGATGTCTTTATTTTGCAACAAAATACAAAAATATTGCAGCTAATGTATGTTTACTTGAAAACAGCATGGGAGATGTTTCTTTGAGGTTTGAGAAAACTCATTTTTATAAATATAGAATAATAGATTATTTTTGAAAAATGTTTTTCAAAAATTAAAATATTTACCTGTAACATTAACCCTTGTAAAACTAGGGTTCAACCTGATTGGTAATTAACATCATATAAAAAAGTTAACACCCATAAAACACGCATTCCAGAAAATGACATTTAAAATTAGGAAGACTAAGGAAGGAAATAATTTTTCAATATAAGAGTGGAGGAACTAATGGTACGCACTTTTTAAAATATACGGCTTATGAAAAATTCGCATAAAAATACCTATCAATGGGAAAACTTTGGATCCATGCTATAAAAACGCATCTATACAGTAGCGTTCATATTAATTCGAACGCAGGGAATGTTTTTATTTCTTGTTGTGGCTACACTGTTTGTCCACACCCATTCTTTAAGTTGTCTCTGTAATGTGACAAATGTGAGACTATCGTTATTCGGTTATTTAGCAATTTTAGTGCTGTAAATAGTGTTTTATAGAAGTCAATTCCATTCTTTATTACAATATCATGTCTTCGTATCTTTTGTTTTATGTGTCTTGAATATATTATAATAGACAAAACTGCAACAAAGCGTTTGAAAAATATTTCTTTTTCTGAGCATACCAAAATGACGCAATGAAAGATAGCTTCTGAGTTCGTATTGGATTAGGGACAGTGAATACTATTTTAAATTATTTTAAATAAACCGCTGGTACCTTAAAGGAAATTTCACCTTAAAGGAAAAGGCAAATTTACTTTAAGGTGAAATTCGCCTTTACATTTGTTTTTCAAATACAGCCGTAAAAGAAAAAAATATTCCAATACAGGATCAGTAATTAGTTACAAAAAAGAAAACTTCATCGAAAATTATCTGCTGTAAATTTAAATCGAGAATTAGCAGCTAGTGGAAAGATTTTCACAAGACAACTGTTAGACGCCAACCTCTTGCAACTGGATGGAAAGCTCGTCAGCAGGTAAAAAGTAACTTTTAACACCAGCAATGTGCGAAAAAGACTCTTGTGAGCCAAAGTAAGACTACAAAGAAAACTGGAAAATGTTATGTTTTCCTACGAGTCATATTTTTATGTTCAGGGGCAAATGGTTTCAGAGTTAAAAATGCATCGGATGAAAGTACATCATCGACTCATCGGTTAAATATCAGCAATCGTACAGCAATCGTACAGCAATCGGTTAAATATCCCAGAAAAAAAAAAATTTTGGGTTTCACATTTGAAGGCTCTTGTTCATTACTTCTAGTACATGGTATATTGAAAAGTGATGGATGTATAAAGATTTTGAACGAAAGGGTTGTGGTACAACTTCGAAACAGATTCCCACAACGCAACCGAGTGTTCCAACAAGATTTGGCGCCATGTCATATTGTCAAAAAAAGTGGAAAAGGTTTCCGGAGGATGAAACATTAAAGTGCTCGTGTGGCTAGGGAACTTCCCAGACCCAATTGAAAATCTTTGGGTAATAGTCAAATAATGAAACTCAAAAATGAATTGTATCGCAAAAATTGATCTCATTAAAACGTTAATATCGATGTGATTTCGTGATGAAAAAAATACAAAGTGTAGTTAGTTCACTCGTTGTATCAATGCCTAATCGTGTACGTGAAGTGGTTAAGAATAAAGGATATATTAATTACTAGATAGTCACAAATTTTACAGGTATGATTTAAAAAAAAATAAAATTACTTTTTATTAAATAACATTTGTTCGGATTAATTTGCACGCTGTTCTCTTCTTATTATATATATATATATATATATATATATCAAAAAGATTATTGAAATGTAAAAGCTTTAATTTTTTTCTATATAAAATTTTTAATACAGTGAAAAATAAACCATAAACTTACAGAAAACTGTTTCTAACTTAGGAAGGCTTCAATCCCATATATATTTTCCAACATTAAAGGTATTATTTAAATAAATTCAACAATTTTTTTTATTTCTATAGTAAGAAGTAGATAGAAACAAAGAAAACTACAAAATGTAGAAACAAGTTCTACCTGATAAAATTAGAAAAGAAGAAGGAAATTTCAGTTGACAGAGAGACAGACAGACGTTCCAATTTCATTAATACTAATTTAAATTTAGTAACTTCTTTTTGAGAATTTTCTCTATTATGATAACTTTCTGTGACAATGAGTTACATAATTATTTGTTGCAATGAGAGTATTATTAGGATAAGTTGTACAATGCAAAGAAGATTACCACTGATTTTATACTAGGATATTGTATTATTTTCTGATTTATTCTGATTTAAATTGAGATAAATTTCGCCAGAAGTAGATGTTGGAATGTGCATGTCTTTTAATAAACATAATGAATACGTGGTTGTTACCAACAAGTAAGATTGTTATTACATATATGTTGATGAGTTGCATATAGCGTGATGTTTTTAAATTGCAATAGTATGTGAAAATAGTGAAACAATGTGTTTATTCTAAAACAGGAATCTATCAGTATAACCGCGTTTTCATAAACATGAACTCGTATACATTTCTCTCTCGTTACTTCATTTAAAAGAAAAATTAATTCCGGACCAGTGGTGTTTTGTCTTCCTGATACAAAAATAATTATTGAAAATAGTTCAAGAAATGAACAATTAAGTTATCAAAAAAATAATTAAAGTAAGATATTTTTAATATTTTACGGATGTAATATGTATATTTACTGTCATTCAATTAACAGAACTGTCTTGGATTTTTATTTAGTCTGTACACACATCAGGATTCATCCATATTTTTAAATGACTGCTGTGTATGTTTGTTATACCGTTGCGGTTGTAGGCGCTTACACGTAACATATCCACCGGGTTAGTCTAGTGGTGAACGTGTCTTTGGAGATCAGCTGATTTCGAAATCGAGAGTTCCAACGTTGAAATCCTAGAAATGGCAGTTTGTATAGATTTAAATACTAGATCGTGGACACAGGTGTTTTTTGGTGGTTGGGTTTCAATTAACCACATATCTCAGAAATGGTCGACCTAAGACTTAAAAGACTACACTTCACTTACATTCATTCATCCTATGAAGTAATATCTGACGGTGATTCCCAGAGGCTAAACAGGAAAAAAAAGACGTATAACATACGTCACTTCCATAAACGGTATATACATTTGAAAAAATTCCAAGCATACTCAGGAAAAAAGGATCCGATTCGTAAATCATTGTGGTACTGTCAATAATCAGTTAAACATCAATGTGCCAAACTAAATAGGATGCGTTCAACACTAAGACCTATACAGGTGACAAATTTAATCAGTTCAAGCCAGGTAATGTCTGTCGAATGAACGTTATTACTCCGAAGTAGCGGCTTTAACCGAGATTTATATTATTCTTTTGATCCCGGACATGTGTCACAAATTTAATAAGAAAGACCAGAACAGATAAGAAAATGCTATAAATTTTCTGTCCCTTTATATTTATATTGAAAAAATGAAATACGTACACTGTCTATTTAATGTAAAAATTTTTTGTAATTAGAAATTTGAATGAATTAACTACATTTTCAATTTATTATTTCTACCTATTTATGGGTATTTTATTTATATCATGATTAATTTATATATTTAAATGAATAATTTAATCTCTGAATCCGAACATCGGAATTTTTTGTTCACTTGTTTTTTTAAGTAATGAAAAATGTATTATTATCAAAATTGTTGTGGTATAGGATCCTCTTTAAACAATCACGGGGGAATTTGAAATGTGTTTCTAATTATTAACCGTGAATTTTGCGTTATATTGAAATGTTTTTTTTTTGTAAAAGAGGTCTATATGTAAAATTAGTAGTCTGTTCCTAGTACATGTATTATGGATTCTAACATCTGATGATAAAAATGTTTGTTAAATTTATTTTTTTACTAATTAAATTAATGTTCTTTCAGCTTCAATAAAAGATATAACATATGTACATTTTAATAAAATTTTTACATTTAATTCCTTTTAAATAAGTTGTGGCTCAAGATAAATAATAAAGCGGTTTTATGTTAAGTTTTTAATTTACTCAACTTAAATATTCATATAAAATATGGTAGTGCAAATATTAGTTTGAAATTCTATGTATTACTTTGTGAAATTTATACAACCGTTACCACTTACATTTTTAATTTATTTACATAGTAGATATTTATTTATATATTGTAAATTTAAAACTAACATTTGTTTTATTTCTTTTTTTATCCTGCATGTACGAATAATGCAGAATGATTTTTTAGACTATCCCGTTCAATCATGACTTTGATGTTGACGGATCAGTTTTTATGACGTAAATGATTTACATGTTTTTATGATTTGAATTTTATTGTTTTTGTCATGGTGATGAATCGAATAGCCTACAGCGTAGAATATTACGTTGGTATTGACCATGAGTTACGGTTTTGGCGGGGTCGAGGGGGAGGGCTATTGTCTCAATGCAAGGTCCTGGGTTCATGCACCCGCGCATTTCTAGGAAAGCCTACTCAGACTAGAGGCCAGTTACGTCTGCCAGTTGGCTAAGCCTGTTGTAGTACAGTATAGTAGCGCTTGCTCGTGAGACAGACCGACTGCTTGTTGTGCAATACATTTTATATTCAAGTGCAGTGAACTTAACACAACTAAATTCGTCTTCATAAAAAAAGAAAAGAAAAAATACTCGCTCAGAAAATTCAAAGATATCTTTAATAATTCTAAATTATTTCTCATATCAATTAAAACATGAAGTTTACTTCTCAAGGTTATATTATAATAAAAAAAATGAAGAACCGTTAAATAACCTACTTTGATTTTTTTTTAAATTTCAGTACTGCCCATTGTGTTTAGTCTCCTTACATTAAAAAAAAAATTAAGGATACTAATGAGTCTCCTTACAGGAGTCTCCTTACTAAGAGACGTTAAGGAGACTCATTAGTCTCCTTATATAAACCACTAAAAATGAATAAAATGGATATATTTTGAAGGGAACATCGCTTGTTATATTTTTTTACGAATTAATACATTATACATTTTTAACGAATTAACATTAAAATAAGTAATGTAAATAGGATGTTAAAATTTACATAAAACCCGACTGTGGAAGAACCCTTTCCCACATTGCTGTCTTCACTAAATTATATCATTAAGTTAATATATCTAAAAGAAATAACTAAATTATTTAATAAGAACTAAAAGGAAATAGAAAACTAAATGATTTCTGATGGCGGGATTCTGTAGACCGGAAATGGCTACACGGCTTCATGAATACTTAATAAAATATTTAAACTTTTTCAGATGCGTTTTTTTTTCAAACTGGCATGTATTCAGTGTTGCTTGTAGTAAATAGTAGAAGAATTTGACACATTATTTATGACAATTCAAAATTTTTTTTTTAAATTGTGTAAAATCAATATGCAAAACAATTTAATTGATAACGTTTCATTTTTTCGTGTTCTTTCATCACAACATTTTAAAATCATTTTTCTTTTGCTTTTACACCTTGTTTTCCTGGGTTAGGCAGGCTTTATTTTCACCTTCTCCCCTGGGTCGGATCTTGCAGTTAAGTATAACGCAGCCCAGGGGAGTGTCCTATACTTTAACGGGCTTCCCTGTCTCGGCCCGCCGGTCGGATCTTTCTTTGCGCCCGCTTCAAACCCCCACAGTAGGATCCACCAGGCC
Source organism: Lycorma delicatula (assembly GCF_047948215.1). Taxonomy (NCBI): domain Eukaryota; kingdom Metazoa; phylum Arthropoda; class Insecta; order Hemiptera; family Fulgoridae; genus Lycorma; species Lycorma delicatula. Next base: position 189,017,566 of record NC_134457.1, on the reverse strand, counting down.
CGGCCATGCCGTCCCTGGGTTCCCACTCCGGGAGCCGGGACTCGGTCTTTATGCCAACGCCTCTAACGAGGACACCTCGAGTGGGCCATCCCCGCCGGGACTCGGTCTTCTTCGCTCGAGGATGCAAGAGGATCCGTACCTCATCGCGACCGCCCACTCGTGCAAGAACGAGCAAACGGCAGCTTCGCAGAGGATTGACCTTCATCCCCGAGCCCCCGATCCTTCTCCTGAAGAACCCTCGTCACGAACCCTGCAATGTTATCAAAGTTCTTGGGGCTCCGCAACATGGTGTCGATGATGTTCTCCTCGCTGAGCGGTCCGGTAATCTCCGAGCAAGCTAGGTGGTATTCATCCAACTGCGGGTACCGGAACACCATGTATTCCGGGGTATACGGGTCGCCGCAGTGAGGACGGTAGGGGCCATCCGCCCTCCTCCTACCACACGGGTTGGCGCGGAAAACCTCATGGCCGGTCAGGAATTGCGTAAGCCAGTAGTTCAGCTCACCAAACCTCCAACCGGCCCACGTCAATCCATCCGCGATAAGATGGTGCGTCCACCTGCCCGGATTAGGCAGGATTTATTTCGCTAATTGTAACGGCGAATGCTCTTCCTGAAACCAGCAATAAAATATGCACATCATGTAAAAAATGCTACAGGTTACCGGAAGAGTACTTTTCAGATTAAATAAGATCCTACCATTCGCCCATGAAGATATAAAAAATGTGCAAAGATCAACGTATGATCTCTGAAATTATCATTATTATTGTTTTGATATCTGATAAATTTTATTTTAATATAAGATATTTATTGCATAGTTCATTAAATTTTGTGATTTGAAGTGCAGAATAGATTTTCGTAGCTTATTAATAAGCTACTTATAATCTTTAAAGATTATAAAGTCTGACCGGGGTTCAAAAAAATCATAGATAAATCCAACCGAATCTATTCGGGAAGAAGGTTGAATGGTTTAGGAAAACTGTATTGTATGAGTAAAATACAGTTTCTGCTTAGAGTTCTCATAGAAAGATCGTTTTTTTCTGTATTATTTAAAAAATACCAGTCATATTTTTCAGGAATTCTTGTTTTTTTTTTTTTTGATTCGAATGATATTCTGAATGTCTCCAAATATGGAGTTTAAATTTGATAATTAGAAACCTGTAAATGACAGGTTTATCCCAACTACATATAATTAGTGTTCATTAATTTGTTTTATTTTTACAACCTTGGATCGACAAGCCTGGAATGATGTATAAAAGTCAACAACAAGATTACGCTTAAAATATATAATATATTGTTAATCAGGGGCGGATCCAGTGACTGAATTGGGGGGGGGGGGGGTCATTCGTGGTAAGGGGCCACATTTTACTCTCCCTCCTAATCGGGTTGGGTATATAATATTTCATACACTTTTGTTGGGTGCATACTATATTCTGAACTTTATATATAATGCTTTATTTATAACTTTATATTCTGAAACACGAAAAATCGTTTAATAAATCATTAGTATTGCTGTAAAAGAGGCAAAAAGGGACGGTTCAGGGAAAACTAAAAAAGTGCTTAAGTTTCTTCAATTTTATTTCGATTTATAAAAATTAAGCTGTTATTCGAAGCGACCCTTACGGTGCTCCAGAAGCTAAATTAACTTTAAGCTTGGACTATATAGTCCTAACAATTTTAATCAAAACTTCCTACAAACAATCAAATTTAAATAATAATGTAAGATGAGATAAAAGAGAATAAGATGAAGATTTAAATTAAGCTGATTTTTATTCGTTCATTCATTTCAATATTTATAATTAATCCATTACAATCCAAAATTTTACAATTTTATTTCGTACAATAATTAGGAATGAATTTATTTACAAAATAAATTCATCTCGATGATTGTGCGTGTTAGCATACCGATCGGTAACGAAATCTATATTAGTTTGTTTCTTTTTTTTTGTAGTGGTGGGGAATCCATTTTACAGACGCTGAGGCAGTGTCGGGGTCGTTAACAGGTCCCGCTAAGTTTTAAGAAGAGCGTATGTATACCTGCGCACTACCGAGTAAACCTCTACCCCTGGCTCTCCACCTTCCTGGCATAGCTAATAAGCATTCCTTCAGGTAGGGGGAGATCGCCCATACATACATTCGTACACCACATTTATGCATAGTATTCAGCAATAAAAGTACAGTTTTACTCAAACAATATATAAAATACATATTGATACAGTAAAGTAATAATACAATGTAATAAAGATAATAAAACAACATAATACTATTAAACAACGGCTGTTACTACCCCCAAAAGGGATACTGCAATATATACATAATATACATTGTATATACATAATATACAATATCATAGTATTAAAATGTAATTGGTCACCGAACCTCAAAATCTGTACCTTTAGCACATGAACGCAATTATTATTAAAGTATTTTTTTAGCTCCGATAAACCTGTTTTCGTTATATCGTCTTATAATGATTGTTTAAAAATTTGAATAATGGGATCGAGTCTCCGGTCAGTGTTGGCAGTTTTTCATTCTCTGTGAAATTCATTTCTTACCATATTAAAAGGGTAGAATAAGTGTAAGTACGTACGTAGCTTTTGGTTTTTTTTTCTAAACTTAAAGTAAATTAATCGGGATTGTCTAAATTTTATTTTATTGTGTTTTTGTTAATTATCTTTTTAAATACTTATAATTAAAAAAAAAAAACATTTTTGATATTTCTTTATATATATATATATATATTTTTTTTTGTAGAAATATTGAATCTACCTTTTTGTACCTGATTATATGTTATGGTTTTGAAAAGAATGCGCCTGGATTTTTTTTAATGAATTATTCATGGATCATATAAGTCGTTCTGTGTATCTTGGCTTTAATGTTTCATTGAATTATACCCTTATATTGTTTCACTCCAAGCGTTGTAAGTCCTTTCAACACCCCTATTAAAATTCCTAGACACCCCTTTAAAAGAAAAAAAAATGTAATTAATGAAGTGGTTAAATAGATATAATATTATTGATTAAAATAAAAATAAAAATTATATTTTATCATCTAATTGGCAGTAAAATGTCTATCTATCCTTTGTATTAAATCTGTTATATTCTTCGAGGTTCCAGTGTGTTTAGTTAAAGATATAATATTTTTTTATTACGTATTTATTATTATACAAATATTTAAATTCATATTTTCATTTTTATTTTTTGAAATTCGCAGCAAAATTCTATTCCATAGAATAAAAATTTACCGGAAACTCGCTAAAAGGTGTAACATCCTAGTTATTGCTTAGCTTGGACTATAGCTCATTTGTATGCCGTTTTACATACTCTTGAGGAATACTGAATCATATGTTTAAAGTATTCTATTACCCAACCAACAATGTGTATATTTGTTTGCATTTTATTTATTTATTTTTCTTTTATACAGTTAAGCGTAGATAATTTTGAAGATTGTGAACTTTTAAATAGAATTTAGTTTTATTCCTATTTTTCTTTTTTTTTTATTGAACTACTCTACCAATAAAAAAATTGTTTTTAAATAATAAACATTATTTCCTTCAACAGCATTTAAAATAGTGTAACAATACTTGACTGTAAAATCAATCAAAATTACATGTTACTATATCCATTTATAATTGAGGATAGTTTATATTATAAAAATTCTTTTTCCTTCCTGTGTAATTTCAGATCTTAGAAAATTTCAGTAGAATGGTGAAAACCTGCATCTGTGAACCCACTAAATTCCAGAATAACTATTTTGATATGCATCAAATAATTGAGCTTTATATATGACGTTTTTTTTTACACACACACACACACACACACACACACACACACACACACACACACACACACACACACACACACACACACACACACACACACACACACACACACACACACACACACACACACACACACACAAACACACGCGCGCGCGCGTGTTCTGGGACGTATTCGCCGTAACTGATTCACGACAACAAAATGAGTAAAAATTTTATATCGACGTAAGTTCGATTTTCTTTGGTTTTCTTCTGGACGTCATTGTGTGAAAAAAATTATATCTCAGGAACGGGTAGACCTTTTCCTTTATCCCGTTTAGCCTCCGTGAATTACCATTAGCTATTGCTTCAGAGGATGATATGTATTAGTGTAAGTGAATTGTAGTCTTGTACAGTCTCAGATCGACCATTTCTGAGATGTGTGGTTAATTAAAACCCAAACACCAAAGAACATCGGTATCCACGATCTAGTATTAAAATCCATATAAAAGTAATTGCCTTTACTAGGACTTGAACGCTGGAACTCTCGACTTCCAAATCAGATGATTTGGAAAGACGCGTTCACCATTAGACCAACCCCGTGGGTCAGGAACGGGTGAACCTACTTTAATTAAATGTTGAAAATTTAAGACTAGTGTCTTATTCTACAAAGTAAAAAACGTTGACAACGTCACCTCCAAAAATTTCAAAATGGCGGCGATCTTAATTTTTTAATCCTCAATATCTGTGTAATTATTCGTTTGATAAAATTTTTACTTACTACAAAATTTATTAAGAATTTTATTTTTAATAAAATGACACCTTATTTGTAAAGATCCGTTGATAAACAATCGAGTTATTGCAGATAATTAACTCAGCAGTACGCTTGCAGACCGTAATGCAGCCTAATATTATTTTCTATTAAATTTACTGGAGGAAATAAAAAAAAGGCAAATAATTATCAGCTTGCATTACGGTACGAAAACGTACTGCCGGGTTAATTGTCTGCAATAACTTGATTGTTTGTCAATGGATATTTACAATGTGGTATCATTTTATTCAAAATAAAATGCTTTACAAATTTTGTAATAAGAAAAGATTTGGTCAAACAAATAGTTATAAAGATCTTGAAGATTATAAAATTATGTTGGCCACCATTTTGAATTTTTTGTAAGTAATGTTTTCAAAATTTTGTAGAATAAGACACTAGTCTTAGATTTACCAAATATAATTAAAGTAGGTGTACTCGTTCCTGCGAAATAAGGTTTTTGTTGAAAATCATAAAATGGCATTCAGAAAGAAAACAGAGCGAAATAGGACCTTTTTGCTAATTTTGTTGTCCTGAATCAGTATCTGAAGTTCGGCGAGTACATCCCGTAACCTCTATATATATGAGGGATATCTCTAAAGACCGTTGGGAAATGTTTTCCTTAAGGTTGGCGAACTTGTGTCGTTTATGTCCACGCTAGTAATGTACACACCACATTGTTGTCTGTAAGTTGTCGCGTTGGTGTATCTTTGATTACGTGTGACTTATTACTTTATAAAATCAATAGGAAAATCGATATTTCCGCCGACTGTGAAATACATGGAGTCATACGTTTTTAAACCATCAGACAGTTTAGTCGGCTAAAATTTACAGGCAGTTGGTTTCTGTGTACGGTGATAATGTAGTGAATCCTGCAAAGCCCGAAAACGGTGTGAAAGGTTAGAAATAATGTGCGTGATGTAGAAAGTTCGGAGAGGCCCTCGATAATCACCGAGGAGGAATTGAAACGCGTCGATGATGAAATCAGAAAAGATCATCGCTCAACCGTTTCCGACCTGGCCCTTCTTTTTCCTGATGCTTCAAGAGCTGTTATTGGCAGTGTTCGTGACCATTTTACTTCAGAAAGTTTTGTGCACGTTTGGCGTCATCCTCAATTACCAACCTGATCAACAAACGTCAAGCTACAGCCATTTGAACGCAAAGGGATGGCCACTGTTTTTCGGGATCGGTTTGGCATACTGCTGATTGATTTCATGCCATGCGGAACGACTATAAATGCAGAAGCGTACTGCGAAACTACGTAAGTAACGGCGCGCCATTCAAAATCGGCGACGTTTGGGCGGTTGACCGACGGCGTCTGCTGCTGTACGATAAGGTACGCCCACATTTTGCGGATCCGACTTGTGATTTACTGAGAATATTTGGATGGGAAATTTACGATCACCCAATATATAGTTCGGCCTTAGCACCCTCTGATTAAAATTTGTTTCCGAAATTGAAAGAATTGTTTGAGTGGTAAGCAATTCGCGGTTGACGATGAACTTAAAAATGCTGTTAATTGGTGGCTAAATAGACTGACGGCAGAAGAATACGACGAGGGTATATTGAAGCTGAAATATCGCTACGATAAATGTCTTAATTCATATGGCGATTGTATACAAAAGTAGTATAAGGTTTGTAGTTTAAGAGAAATATAAAATATTTATAAAGTTCATATATCCGTATTATATATATAATACGGATATATATATATATTTGCATTACTGTTTATAATAAAACATATTTTATTTCTAAGAAATTTTATGATATTTACGTGAAATGAAAAAAAGGTTAGAAAAGCAAAACGAGTCTTTAACACGATAGTTCAACATGTAATGTTCTTGTATCGTGTTTAAATCAGTAAATAAATCCGAACTAAGAAGTGTTAATTGTCTTGACGTATTAAGATGAAAAATATTTTCCAGGAAAACTTGATAAGTTTGAATTAAAACCTTATTTCTATTTTCTCACATAAGATGATTAGTTGTTTTTTTTTTTTTTAATGTATTTATGTCGGAATAAAACTTATAAATATAATTTTGTTCCATTTTTAAATATTGCTAATTAATTATTAACACGTAGATGGTTGTGAGAAAGTTTTCACAATATAGTTTTAATAGATTAATTGATAAAATTCTGTACGTAATTGTTTTTCTCTTTGGTTTATCTCTAGATGCTATACGCTATTTGTACAAAAATTAATTGTAAGTTAGAAAGTTATTATACAAATTATTTTCAAAAATATATAAATTAGAATTTTGATAATTATTGATGATTCAGTCGGTAAATGTTGTTTTATGTCTTATACGTCTTTCTAAAATTATCGACTAGGAATTTTTATCATTTACTATGAAATATTCAAATCCTGATATGCAACCGACAAAAAAGCCGTTTTAATCGTAATACGTATGCAACGGGTAAATTTCATTTACCAAAATCTATGTTCGAAATTCCGTTTAAAAAAAAATTGATGTGGACATCACATACCTTCCTTGTACGCGTATTAAATAACTTACACATTTTTAAAGTACGTAAAATTTTATTTCATTAATAACTTCTGATATTTTTTCTTATTGTTATTATTGAATTATTATTTATTGTACAATTTTTTTTTTACAACAGGTTAATAATTATTATTAATAAATCAATATATTTATTTTTAAAAAAAAGTTGAAAAAAATAAAAATGAAGTGGAACCGATGTGCCTTCTCATTGTTAGAACAAAATAATTCATTACTTAAAATTTTATTTGTATATAACTCTGCAACCAATGAAAATAAGTACCACTTATGATATTGTTGAAAAGCTCTCAATAAGGGCTTATTACTGCAGTTAAGAAAAAGTCCAAAATTCCAAATTTTTTGGATTTTGGGCTTTATTGGATACGTTTTGTCCAGTCGTTTGCAATTAAAAAGGGAGGTGCACAACTAGATGTTAAAAGTCCTAAATCCAAAATTTCAAAATACTATGGCTAACTGTCTTTGAGTTATGCGAGATACGTACATACGGGCATACGTACAGACGTCATGCCGAAACTAGTCAAAATGGATTCAGGGATGGTCAAAATGGATATTTCCGTTAAAAAATAAAAACCGAAACGTTTAGCGATCACAATACTTCCTTTACTTCGTACAAGGAATTAATAAATAGTATACAATTATAATATGAAGATTGTCTGGTAGTATATAGTTATTATTGTACTAGATTATTCTCTGGAAACGTTAAAAAAATGAATTTTTAGTTTAGATTATACTTTTAAATTTGTATTTATTTACCCATTTTATACAATCAATTTTTGGGTTATAAAAGTTAATTTTAACAAATCATTTTTAAACGAAACAATTTTTCAAAATAATATCTGAACTTTCTTTTTGTTATGAAATACGTAAAATTCGGATTTTGGAAGGGTTAAGTAAAAAAAAAAATTCCGTTTATTGAGTGTTTGAATAGTATGATTAACCGAAAATCTCTTAGCCGGTAGAGGTATATATTTAGTAAGGACGTTAATTATCATAAATGAAAATTCACGTAAGCAGCAACAACTTTTTCCTTAAGTTATAAATATATATATAATAATATATAAAATATATATATATATATATATAGCCTCCAGGACCACGGTTAGTTTATGTTTCAATAAATGAGATGAAATGGAAATTTTGCAGCGTGTGAAAATGCCATGCCTGACAAGGATTTGAACCCGGGACCTCCGGACGAAAGGCCAAGACCTTACCACTCGCACCACGATGGCCGACTCCTAATTTTGGATTACATTTTTGTAATCATTTTGGATAACTAAACACCTTTTACATTTTAGAATATCGCTGTTTCATTGCTTAGAGGATTTTTATGTCGTAATTATTACATTACTTTATTTTTTTTTTGGTTTGGTAGCTGTGGGGGTTTCTTACTGTTTTTCAACTTTGCTTGTCCTGTTGTGTGATGAATTTACTTTTAAAGACAGTCCTTCTTAGACGAATGAACTAAATCGAATAAGAACGAATATTTATTTTTATTAAGTGTATTTTCCAAATACAGCTTTAATATTGTCTTGCTTCAAATTTGATCGTGTACTGAGGTCCACGCTTAATATTGGTCTACATTTAAAATTATCTTTTTTATATTTTTACATTAATAAGGTTAAAAATAAACCTTGTATGATATTTCGAAAAATAGTAATTTTTGGTCAATATAATGTAATATTATTGTACGAAGTAAAGTTTATAAAATGTTGAAGGATATTTAACAGAATTACTATGATAAAGAAATAGTGAGAATTTTTTCCACTAAAGATGTTTATAAATAGTAAATCTTTTTTATTATAATTATTAATTTATAAATATTTCGTAGATGTTTTCTTATCAAGCATTATAACTTTAAAAGGAGAAAATATTCTTTTACGTTTCATTTTTACGTAGATTTATTTTTTTTTTAAATATATAAATGTGGCTTGGATTAAAAATGTAGTCGATGTTTTTATCGTCATCATTATTTTTATCTTATTTCTGTAAACATTTTCTCAAGTGTAAACCTGGTAGTATACCTGTTGTAAATTCACAGAGAATAAACAGTATATTTTGCATGAATTTACAAACAGTTCACTAACCGAAACAAATAGTTCTCGTGATCAGTGATATATGTTAGCTCTACGAAAAAAATGACCTGTAGAGGTAATCATTTGTAAAATAGTGCTATTTATTATTCTTTTATTCATTATTTTTGGCTAAAAGTTAAGTAAAGAAGAGCGCTTATAGGAGTAGCCCTGTGAACCCACCTAGTGGTGAACGCGTCTTCCGAAATCAGCTGATTTGGAAGTCGAGAGTTACAGCGTTCAAGTCCTAGTAAAGCCAGTTATTTTTACACGGATTTGAATACTAGATCGTGTATACCGGTGTTCTTTGGTGGTTGGGTTTCAATTAACCACACATCTCAGGAATGGTCGAACTGAGAATGTACAAGACTACACTTCATTTACACTCATACATATCATCCTCATTCATCCTCTGAAGTATTATCTGAACGGTAGTTACCGGAGGCTAAACAGGAAAAAGAAAAAAAGAAAGGAGTAGCCCTGTGAGATGAAACAAATAGTGTACTGTAGTCAGATACTTTAACTGTATCTCAATATGGACTTTATTTGATTCCTCCGTATTGGTTAATTAGGAGTTAAATATCAATGTTATATTTCGTTGAACATAAAGTGCATTTCGTTGCCAATTTCTATTAGCTCTGAGTTTTCGTTCTCAGGATAAAACATTAATAATAATAATTATCGAAGAAAATAAGGTAGAAGATGGAAACATTTTACGCTTGTGTTATTGACCGTATCAAAATATCAACTTGTTAGTAAACAGAGATGAAATACCAATTTTACAGCACTTTTTGCTGTTAGACAGAACTCGTTTGTATTTGCAAACGACTGAGCAAGCCGAATTTGTTACTTTTAAAATGCTCATGTCGAAATGTCAAATAAATGAGTGGTTTTATTATTTCACATTTTTTTAAAGAGATCAGATACTGCAGTTTTACAACAGCTTTAAATAAACAGTTTGAATAGTAATTTAAATAAAAAATATTATCTGTAAAGCAGATAATACCTACTTTTCAAATATTATCTGTATTAATAATGTAATACACATTGACTTGTCTATTCGCTGAAATAAATCAGTGTGATAAATTAAAATAGATATTAAAATCGTATTTTTTAAAGAATAAATTAATTAATGAGTCTTGTAATAATTTAAACCTAATCTCAATTTATTATTGTAATTTTTGATTTGAGATTTGTTTTTAGTCGTAAATAAATGATAGCAATTTATATTAGTTAATGTTACAGTTCATTTATTTTATATATTTACACAGAATTGATAAATTTATGTTTGAATGCTGATTAAACTGAGTATCGGTCATTTACCTTTTTTAAGTGAGTTTTAAAATTTATATTGATATCTTTAAAACGGCTATAACTTCTTTGAAATAATATCAACATTTTACGCCGCATAACTTCATTTTCGCCGATTGATGGCTAATACATCATAATTACTTAGGTTCAAAAATTTTGATTGTTTTTTAATTTTGATTAATATTGATACTGGGAACTTAAGTAAATGCTTTTATTTTATTTTATTTTTTTTTTAATTTTGCAGCATCTCAAAATTTAAAAAAAATAACTCTATTTTTATTATGTGTACCCAAAAGTGAATTATTAATTCACTTTATCATATCAGTAATATGTAATACTTGGTGAAATTGCTATGTTTTAACTAGAATTTCATATCCATAATACTTTATTTAAGGTAGCGATTAATAAGTTGACTACTGAACCAAAAAGTGAGTATATCAAGCGTTAATATACGTCGTTAAAAAATCTAAATGTTTTATAAATTTTATGTTTTTGCAGGAATATTAATGATCTTGCATCAAGATTTAGCATAAAAAGAATTTTAATCCCTATCTTTCATTTATGTCCGACATGTCATATATTGTAACAAATACCCGTACTATTTCCTGGATTTTGCCAGATTAGAATCAGTAAATTCTTTTTCTTCTTAAATAAACCGGTTCAGAATAAATTACTTCGGGCTGGCGATATGTTTTTAGGTAGTCCTAAGCGGACAGCATGCAAATTACAAGGACGCAATGTCTCTGAAGGTCCCTATGTCTCCAGATAAATCTAGCGTGCGCTTACATAAAGCCTATAGATTACCACTCGGGAAGAAGAATCAAGGATGTAGGTAAATAGCGGATATTGAGTAAAGGACGATCTATCCGAAGTAGAACAACAAAAGAGACAGATAACCTCATTCAAATGAGTGATTAAAGGCATCCATCTTTTCCCCCATTCCATTGGAGAGAGTGAACCCAAGATGGGAAGAATGAGAAGAACATTATTCGACAATTTTTTGCCGATCACATTACAGATTTTTCTATACCTTCATCTAATTTTGCTCTATATTAAAAACCTGTAGGATACTATATCGATTTATGCTTTCGGTTTCCTTAATGAAGACATACTTTCCCTTATTCAGAATCGAATAGCGTATGGAAGTATCCATATAAAATACAACAGTTCTATAAAAGGTGCAAGTAGACCGTTTCTATTCACGAATGAAGAGTAAAATTATCTTAATAGAAATTAAAATTATCTTAATTCTTCATGGAACTACAGTTCTTGGAACTACATACTTCTAAGAACTTAGAATTCTAAGAGTTCTATGAACTCATAAGAACTCTAAGTTCTTCATAGGGTGTCCGGGCTACAGGTATCCAAAAGTAATGCTTTGTATTTAGAAAACCAGTCCTCGTAATCTTTTAAACTTAACCTCAATCTACAGGAAATATCTGCAAAATTTGTTGTGTACTCTCAAGGTCAGCGCAGTACGCAGGCGCAGGCAAGAATAGAATTGTATTCTAATTGAGATGTGGACCCGAGAACAGAAAGTTCATTGCGTACTTAAGTTAGCGGAGTTTAAATTAGTTACCCTTGTTCAACGGCGTGTAAGAACTAATGGAATATCGATTCTCCAACATCTAAGTCTATTCGTCATTGGAATACGACTATGAGAAACTGGAAGCTTGGTTTTACAAACTGGAAACCATCCAAAAGTTTTAGTTAGTGACGAGACTGTGGATCGTGTACGCGATGCATTCACTACCCGTCCTGAAAATTCAATTATGCGGGCTTTAGTTACGAATTGTAAATTCCTCGTTCCACTTTTCACGACATTGTTCATAGCAGCTACGTTTGCTAGCGTATAAGTTGCAACTCCATCACATTAAACCAAGTTATCGCCGCTTACGATTTCAGTTTGTTGCAGAGGTAATTCACCGTGTTGAAAACAATGCTAATTATCTTGAACGTTAGTGATGAGACAAACTTTCATATGTACAGAATTGTTAACAGACACAATCATCGAATTTGGGGTACTGAAAACCCCCATACAGTAATCGAAATTGAAAGGGACACACTGAAGGTGTTAACTACACCTGGATTTGGTTAGGACTACACAATAATGACGTCATCGGCCCATTTCTTTTTCACAGAACTCACCGAGATAGAACACACATGCCTCTCGACAGGCTTGAGTTCTTTGCTGTTCCTCACATTGCTGCAGGCTTCAGTTTCTAAGAGGATGATGCTCTATCACACTTTGATCGAGATGACACCTGTTCTGGAACAACACTCTCCCCGGATGTTGGATCGGACGAGGAGGTCCAACTGCATGGCCACTTACATCTCCATATATCACTATTTTAGACTTTTTTGTTTGGGAATTTATTAAAAGTTGTGTGTACCAAAATAGAGTTCGAAATTTGGACGATTTAAAACAGAATTGTTGAAGCTGTTGGTCTAACAACGTAGTAGATGCTTCCTTAACACCTGGCAAGAGTTTATCGTCTAGACGATCACCTAGCTACAAAAGTTGCACACGTTGAACTTGTTGAACTTGGACTAACTCATATTAATACTTTGTGAGTTGCTGTTTATAAAAACAATTATTAATTTACATTCATTGGTTCTCTTAATATATGTTGATATTTTTGGGTACCTTTATCCCGGACACTCCATATAATTTACTAATAATTCTTATCAGCTAAAGTAATTAACTAGAATTAGACATTTAATCCTAGATCTAGTTAGTCATTGCCTTCTCAGACAAAATAAAAGTAATAAATAAATAGGTAGGTTTTTTACAAGTCTAATATCTTATCGCCAGTTATTGCAACATATAATCATGAAAAACTTATTAGATTATACAATTATTAATCTAAATAATTAGACCGTTTATCGTGGCAACGTACGTACTATTTTAAATAATAATGTTGATAAGACACTTGTAAACTAAAACGGAAATACAAAGAAATCAGTAGATAAATTACGATTTATATATTTATTAATGAAAAGGAAATAGTAAACGTTAATAATAATTAAACTGTAATTTACATACTGTTTAATATAAAAAAGTACCACAAAAACTAAAAAATTATAAAGATATGTACTCTATCTGCAAAGGTATGTATTATTAATTACTGTTTATATGATATAGTCATTAAAACCAGACTGGTTATGATTGCTAATTATTTTGTCCGAGTGATGGGGAAAGAATAACGAAAAAATATCCCTACTGGATAGATGATGAAAAGAGCGTATGCTTATCAATATTTTTAAAAATATGTTAGTCTTTAACTAAGTTGTGTATCAAGTTATTAATTTATACAAATCCATCAGTGTTTGAACATAACATGATATACGTTATACAAATTCAGTTCAGTTACCATGTTTGTGGCATATTCTATCCATAATTTTTAACTATCATGAATTAAATGTAAATGGCTTTTCTTATATCAAAATAACTAACGAATCAATTTATTCGAAATAATAAATAAAATAAGTAAAATCATTCATATAGATTTTGTATATATGAGTAATTATGTAATACTAAACCACAAGAAAAAAAATATTTGAGGAAAAAATTTCCTTTTTTTTAACATATCAGTAATCTAAATTAATTTATAGTAGGCTTAATGTTCAAAACAAAACGTTAGACGATAAAAAGAAAAAAAAAACTTATTTTTTTGGTGGCGATTTTTACTGTCATTTATCGGATGGTTTATAAGGTTTAAACAAATTATTACTTTTATCTTTTAGCCTATCCATAAATAATGTGATAGCGAGTTAAAATGATTTAGAAAAAAGTATATTCTATACTAATATAATTATAAATAGTTTATTTGATAAGAAATTTATATACATAATATTATCATAATATTAAGGGACATTGTATTCGTAGATAATGCTTTAACTAATACTCTTGAAGCAGTAACGTTGTTACGTATGTTAATATGCGCTTATCTTCAAGAGTCCTCAATATTAGGTTCCGTGTAGGTTTAAAATTTAAGACTTCTCTTCGATTTAAATGCTTCGGTTATTTAGGTCAATTACGTACTTAGTAACGGCTAATCTGAGGACGGATACTTAGATGCGTTTGAAATCTAAATGCTCAACGTGTGATAGAATGCCATGTTTGAGGATTATTGGACGTTCAACTCTCTCTACATAGTAAATGTATAAGTGTGTGTGTATACTATACATATATACAAGTATATCGGTGTACTATACGATATATATATATATATATCGGTATTTATAAATGCCGTACCTACATTTGTTACTTATGTCTAAGTTTCTATTTTTTGAATGTTTGTGTTTATATGTAGGTGTGTGTGTGCGTGGCTGGGTGTCGTCTACTAGATATCTTATGTACAGTTCACATGGTGCTGTTTTTGGCACCAGTACTTACATCTTTCTTGTTTAATTATTATAGGTTTTCTGTGTCCAACTTGAAAACAACCATTTTAAAAAGATCACAGAGCGATGTGAATGACACAAACCTATTTTCTCTAAGTTATTTAGTCGATTTTAAATAACACTCTCTCCACTAACACGTATTATTTTAAATAACATTAAAATAACTGTTTTCTGTTAATTCTTTGAAAATATAAATATATTTTTGTTTATTAGTTGATATAAAATAATCTTTTTTTTTTACGTCATTTATTTTTTATATTATTTTCATACAATAGAACATCAAAAATAAATTATTAATTATTGATAAATCATTTTTTTGCGCCTAATTTATTCGACTTCATTTAATTACCCCATTAAGTAATATTAGTTTATTCCTTTCCGTAACTAATTTTCTGGATTTCTGATAAATGAAATCCTGTTTTCATTTTTATATAGCCAACATATTTTCGTGCGCTATCCACTCAGATTTTTTCTGGCTTAGCCTAATCAATGAGATCTCGTTCTAAAGGTTCGTATAAAAGTATTTTGTTTATTGTCGTCGGAGAAGAATGAGATGCAGAATAACTGAATGATAAGGACATTTTTGAAACGGACGGATATATGGTTGACGTATTCTTTTGTACGTATGGTGAAATGCTGTGCTCCGTTATCTTTGTCATTCATCTGTTTGTTTTATTCTCTTTACTCTTTTCGTCCGTAGTTCAAGTACAGTTTCGTTCTTGCCGAACTGTACTATTATTTAGCATCTGATCTAATAGTTTTCCCTTCAGCATCTGATGGTGACTATAATCGTATAATTTGTCAAGTTAAACGATAGAATTTAAAAAGTTTTGTGCTGAGTAGGTTGCTTCACTTTGCTACCAAACAGCCGTCCAGTCACTGTAAACATGCAGACCGATATAGTTTTTATAATTTACATTAAGTTTTAAGTTTTCCTTTATTTAAATTTATTTAGAAGACATTAATTACCTTCATGATTATGGATAGTAAAGGATATAGCCCATTATAACGGGACATTCTCTGCCGGGACATATTTTATCTCTTTTTAATCAGTATATATTTTAAATTAGTATTATTAAAAAAAAAAATTAAAAATAATTCCTTTAATTACAATAAATTTAGGTGGTATTGAATATTTCAGAAGTTTTGAAAGACGTGAAACCATTTTCGGTTTGAGGTAATATTTTTATTATTTATTATTATTATTAATAAGATTATTAGAGCATATGGACTATATTTACCATTTATCCGGCCCGTCTAGTCAGAACCTGAACTCTCGGGGTTGAGGTCAGCCCAGGCGAATCCGGGAAAATAACTCAGGGGCTTCTCGGGGCCAAGGGGCCTATTCCATAGCCTCAGAGCTCGTTTCTCTCGTCATTCCCAATTTTCCAAGGAACCGGCGCGTCTGCACATCCGCACAGTTTGGTTCGGTCGCCATTTCCATCTACCTTGAGGGCTCCATCCCCTAGACCGTACAACTGTACGTTATCCTCATGGTTGTGAAAAAAATACTGATATACAATAATTAGTATTCAGGCTTTATAGAAACCTGAAAAAGAAACTAAATTACAAAAAATAGTCTAATAGTAACTACGGTAACTAAAGCACCTTTGACGACGAAAAATACATAATTAATTTCTTTGCAATGTTGGCAGAAATATAATAATGAAGTAAAAGGATTAATCTATTTTTTCCTTAATGAATATCTTTAATTCATAACTTAACCCTCTTTGAGGGCAAAGAAATAATGAATATTTTTAATATCTAACTTTCAAGGGAGCTAGGATCTCGGTCGATTGCTTAAAA
The DNA here is from genome assembly GCF_047948215.1 of Lycorma delicatula. Classification (NCBI taxonomy): domain Eukaryota; kingdom Metazoa; phylum Arthropoda; class Insecta; order Hemiptera; family Fulgoridae; genus Lycorma; species Lycorma delicatula. The sequence goes on along the minus strand of NC_134457.1, from coordinate 189,000,888 downwards.
CCCTCCTGGGAAAACACATATGTATTTTGCAACTTTGAAAGTAATCGGTCGGTTGCTTTTTGCGTGATCCGTTAACAAACAAACAGACAAACTTTATGTGTATATACCTTTTCGAATAATATGTTAGATCGAGAGTGTACCTTATACATGCAAAATTTAGCCTTCAACCTACTAACAAATACCCCGTTTGAATTTTGAAAATCGGACGATTGTTTGTAGAGATATTATAAGAGCATCACCATTGCACCTCCCAAAACAGCGCACCAGTGGCGTCCCGTATGTTACCAGTTGATGGTGATGATTGGTTTTGCCTCCCACGAGGTCTCACCACTCTAGCTTCATACGCAGCCCCTACATGAAGTCCATTATTGTTAAACAGAAATATTTTAAATTTATTTATTATTATTTTATTTAACATAAATTTAATTATCTTATTTTTGCAATATTATTCATTCGATTGATTTGAATCATTCAGTTCTAACCCAGCTAACTCAATGATAGAGACTCACAGTTCAATAATTCAATTCATTAGTTTGTGCTTCAACCGGCAGATTTCCACTAATCACATATGTATATCTTTTTTGATGAAATACATGCCAAGAATCATGGGTAAAATTTTGGCTAAGATTGATTTTTTTTTTATTCCGATCAAACAAAAACCTCTCTCCTGTTACACAGTTGCGCGGAATTTATAATTTTGGAAAATTACTCCTATGACAGGTAGATCATTCTTTTACCATAATATATTTTATCTTGGATCTCAAACACTCAAATAGTTTTAATATAACATTTACCTCGAAATCCAGAATAAACATCAGTAATGATATCAAATGTACTTTATCAATAGTTGTGCAGATTTGTGCTGGAACACTGAAGAGAAACTGATATTTATTTATTTTTGAGGACTATTGGACATTCAACTCTCTACATAGTAAATGAAGACATTGCAATTGTTAATAAATATAGACAAAATGGTTGTTTTACTTTAACTTTATTTATAATGGCTAGTTGTAATTTTTTCAACAGCATTAAAAAACATTTATTTTGATACATTTTATTAAATGCATTTACAGTTTCCCAGTTATTTTTGTTTGGTATCGAGGTTGAATTTGAAGATTTATTGATGCTTTATATTGGGATTCATAGATATATTGTGGTATGTTAGTTGGAGTATTACCATGAACTCTTAAATATTTTGTCATGGACCCAAAAAATATCAAGATAATTTTCGGTCTAGAGGTGGAGTTAAAAGTTAAAAATTATTTGTTAAATAATACTCTAAGTATTAACATTTATTTTAATAAATGACTAATTAATGGTGAATTTAATACTAAATTGTGAACTGAAAATAAAAGGAATAGGAAGTTATTTATCGACGTATAGTAACTGAAAGCAATTTAATAAACATTTTAATTTATAATTTTCTGATTCAACATAAATGGTACATTTTATTGCTATTTAATTTTTTTGTATTTTATTTCTAATTTATTTCTCCGGTGCACGTTAAATATTTTGCGGATTTATATGTATGACGTAATAGCATTTGATTAAATCTAGTAAATGACTCAGAGTGAAATTAATGATCATGAGACAACTAATTTTTATTTACGTATAACGTAATTCGTGGAATACCTGATTTCATGCATAAACTTTCACAGGGATTTATTATTTTATCTTTGAATCTCGATTAATAATAAATTTTACATTTAAAAATCGATAACGTTATTTTATAAAATTCACGGAATACTATTATTTTTGCACGCAAACGGTGTGTATTAATTTATTCTATTTTAATTGAGATGGAATTCATAATATACAGTACTAGGCTTTTTAGTGAAAGTGGGATCGACTTCTTTTGTGAAAAAGACAACGAAAGAAGAGTCATGGCAACAAGTAAAGAATCTTGTGTACAGAAAAAATACCGTTTGAAGAAGTCAGCGTGTTAATAAACAAAATTTTTAATACTTACGCTATTCGGAAAATGTTCATAAAAAAAAAAATAAACTCTGTAAAAAGGATTCGTATGAGATGACTTTGCTTTGGTGTTATTTCTATTTTATTTAACATGGTAGTGAAATAAAATTTCAGACATTAACAGTAACAAACATTTGATCTTTAAAATTATCATCATATTAATTATTGAACTTAAAATTCAATTGAGAAGTGGATAACATCTCTGGTATAGGTCATCTAAAGGGCTGTTATTTCATTGTTCTTTAAATGGAACTGTTACATTTCTATTTGAAGAAAGAAAGATAAGAACAGGTATAAGTTAATGGCTTGCCAAAAAGTTAATGAGAGTAAACCACCCCAGAATAAGAGACTTTTGTTGACTTCTTTTACTGTCTTTTGATTTGGTTGTAATATTTAGGTAGGGGAAGTTCTGGTTTTTTGTTAGGCAATATTTTTATATAATGTCTCTTTTATCCCTGGACATAATAAAATATAAGTTTTTCGTAGTTTGAACTACATTACCAGTAAGACGATTTATTGATTTAAATACGGATGTTTAGTAAGTACAGATCTAGTAAAAGTATCATGGCATTTTCTCAGTATAAATAGCTCTTCTAGATACGAAAATAAATTACAGGTTCGGAGATATTCCCACCGGTTGGTCTGGTGGTGAACGCGTCTTCGCAAATCTGCTGATTTTGAAGTCGAGAGTTCCAACGTTCAAATCCTAGTAAAGACAGTACTTTTATACGGATTTGAATACTAGGTCGTGGATACCGGTGTTCTTTGATGGTTTTTTTTTTGTTTTCCGTAGGAGGAGGAAAAAGCTCTGCCAGCCGCCTCCAGGCCCACTCTGACGGCAAGTGCTGGGCTCTCGACCGCTAAAAAACCTACCCCTCTAGTCACGCAGGGGACAGACCTAATCCACACAGGATATATGGTATGTTCACAGCCCCTGCGCTCTTGTCGCCGAATTAGAATAGCTAGAACGACATCCCCATGGGATCATCGGCGAACGACTCCGAGAAGCCCCCGCCGCCCACCCACTCTGGCTGGCCGCCAATAGCCGTCCGGCATCGGTCTCTCCGCCGCAGGTCAACTGCAATCTTCCAGTCTGCCTGCCCCTCTCCACCGCTGCCTTGTTTCTAATTATGGCTGACACCGCAGTCGTCACTCTCGTCCAAGCATCTCTGTCACCCAACATCACAATTATTACACTATCCACGCTTACTGCACCGTGGCTCATCATGGCAGCCCTCAAGTCTCTCCATCTCGTGCAGGAAAACACTACGAGTTCTGCCGTATCCTGCTCCCCACAATCATAGCAGCATCTCGTGGTACTCCTACTTTGGTGGTTGGGTTTCAATTAATCACGTGTCTCAGGAACAACGACATGAGACTGCACAAAACTACACTTCATTTACACCCATCCATATCATCCTCACTCATAATTTAAAGTAATACCTGACGGTGATTACCGGAGGCTAAACAGAAAAAAAAGGTTCGGCTATATTAGAAAAACAAAATATTTCGTAATCGCATAATTTTAATTTTATTTCATTAAAAAATGTATACTTTCTTTTTGTAACTTAACATTTTTTTATTTTTTGGTTTTGTACGTAAATAAATGTAATTATATAAATTTGACTAAAAAATAATCAAGCAAATTGCATCTCATCATTAAAGCAGAGATTTCTGCTTTGGAAAAATTAAAAATTTATTGCAAAATCATTTAACATACAGAAAAGCAGGAAAAAATGTATTTAGGATTAAGTAAACGTGAAATTGTTTATTTTTATTTAAATTATGTTTTTTTTTGTCTTCAATCATTTGATTGGTTTGATGCAGCACTCCAAGATTCTTTATCTAGTGCCAGTCTTTCATTTCGGTATACTCCTTACATCTTACATTCCTACCAATTTGTTTTACATATTCCAAACGTTGCCTATCTGCACAATTTTTCCCATCTACATGCCCCTCCAATATTAAAGCGACTATTCCAGGATGCCTAATATGTGGCTTAAAGTCTGTCACTTCTTTTAACTATATTTTTCCAAATGCTTCTCTCTTCACCAATTTGTCGCAGCACCTCTTCATTTGACACTTTATCCACCCATCTGATTTTTAACATTCTCCTATTGCACCACATTTCAAAAGCTTCTAATATTTTCTTCTCAGATACTCCGATTGTCCAAGCTTCACTTCCATATAAAGCGACACTCCAAATATATACTTACAGAAATTTTTTCCTGACATTTAAATTAATTTTGGATGTTAACAAATTATATTTCTGACTGAAGGCTCGTTTCGCGTGTGCTATTCGGCATTTTATATCGCTCCTGCTTCGTCCATCTTTAGTAATTCTACTTCCCAAATAACAAAATTCTTCTACCTCCATAATCTTTTCTCCTCCTATTTTCACATTCAGTGGTCCATCTTTGTTATTTCTACTACATTTCATTACTTTTGTTTTCTTCTTGTTTATTTTCATGCGATAGTTCTTGCGTAGGATTTCATCTATGCCGTTCATTGTTTCTTCTAAATCCTTTTTACTCTCGGCTAGAATTACTATATCATCAGCAAATCGTAGCATCTTTATCTTTTCACCTTGTACTGTTACTCCGAATTTAAATTGTTCTTTAACATCATTAACTGCTAGTTCAATGTAAAGATTAAAAAGTAACGGGGTTAGGGAACATCCTTTTAGGACTCCCTTTTTTATTACGGCTTCTTTCGTATGTTCTTCGATTTTTACTGTAGAAGTTTGGTTCCTGTAAATGTTAGCAACTATTCTTTTATCTTTAAACTTGAACCCTAAATTTTTTTAAATGCTGAACATTTTATTTCAGTCTACGTTATTAAATCCCTTTTCTAAGTTTATAAATGCCACGAACGTTGGTTTGTTTTTCTTTAATCTTCCTTCTACTATTAATCTTGAGTGCTAAAATTGCTTCCCTTGTCCCTATACTTTTCCTGGAACCAAATTTGTTTTTCTCATAACACTTCTTCCACTCTCCTCTCGATTCTTCTGCACAAAATTCTAATTAAGTTTTTTGATGTATTAGTAGTTAAGCTAATTGCTGTGTATTCTTCACATTTATCTGCCCCTGCTTTCTTTGGTATCATGACAACAACACTCTTTTTGAAGTCTGATGGAACTTACCCTTTTTCGTAAATATCACACATCAGTTTTTATAATCTATTCGCTTCCTCACCTGCACTGCGCAGTAATACTGCAGGTATCCTGTCTATCCCAGGAGTCCTTCTACTATTGAAATCTTTTAATGCTCTCTTAACTCAGATCTCAGCATTGTATCTCCCTTTTCATTCTCTTCTACCTCTTCTTCCTTTATAACACCAGTTTCTAATTCATTTCCTTCGTATAACTCTTCAATATATTCCAGCCATCTATCGACCTTTTCTTTCGTATTATAAATAGATGTACCATCTTTGTTTAACTCATTATTAGATTTTAATTTACCAAAAAATTCTCTTTGACTTTCCTGTATGCTTCGTCTATTTTACGAATGATCATTTCTCTTTCCACTTCTGAACACTTTACTCTAACCCACTATTCTTCCGCTAGTTTGTACTTCTTGTTTATGGTGTTTCCTAATTGTCTATAGTTCCTTTTACCTTCTTCATCACTAGTATACTTTCTACGTTCATCCATCAGCTGCAATATATCCTCTGTAAACCAAGGTTTTCCACCAGTTCTCTGTGTTCCGCCAAAGTTCGCTTCTGCTGATTTAAGAATTTCCATTTTAACCATTTCTTCGTCTATATTTTCTACCTTACCTTTTTTCGCAGACCTGTTGCGATGTTTTCCTCAAAAATCGTCTTTACCTCCTGGTCCTCAAGCTTTTCTAAATTCCACCGATTCAATTGACACCTTTTCTTCAGTTTTTTAAACCCCAATCTACATCTCATCATCATTAAATTATGGTCGCTATCAATGTCTGCTCCAGGATAAGCTTTGCAGTCTACGAGAGTTGATATCTAAATCTTTTTTTAACCGTGATATAATCTATTTACTACCTTGCACTATCGCCCGGCTTTTTCCTTGTGTATATCCTTCTATTTTGGTTTTTAAACTGGGAGGAAGTTATAACTAAATTATACTGTGAAAAACTGAATATCGGTCTCCTCTTTTATCCTTTTGCCCACCCATTGTTCACCCACAGTATTTCCTTCGTTGCCTTTTCCAATGCTTGTATTCGAGTCTCCAACTATTATTAAATTTTCATTCCCTTTTGTGTGTTTAATTGCTTCATCAATTTCTTCTTATACACACTCCACCTCATCACCATCATGAATACTTGTAGGCGTATAGACGTTAACAATCGTTGTTGGCTTAGGTTTGATTTTATCCTTATTAAAATGATTCTATCGTTATGCATTTTGAAATAATCTACTCTCTTCCCTATCTTCTTGTTCATCACGAAACCTACTACTGCCTGCCCTTTATTTGAAGCTGTATTATTTATTCTAAAATCACATGACCAGAAGTCGTTTTCCTCTTTTCACCGAACTTCGTTAATTCCTACTACATCTCCATTTATCCTGTCCATTTCCCTCTTCAAAATTTTCTAACCTACCAATCTTTTTTAGACTTCTAAGGTTCCACGCTCCGATTCGAAGAATGTTATTTGTTTTAATTTTCTGGTGACCCCTTCCTTAGTAGTCTCCACCCGGAGATCCGAACGGGGTGGAACTATTTTACCTCCGGAATATTTTACCAAGGAAGGCGCCTCCATCTTTGTTACATGAAAATTCAGACTACTCTTGAAAAAAAAAAAACAGCTGTAGTTTTCCATTGCATTCAGCTGCGCATTACTCAGAATTGTTATAGATCGTATAAAAAATTGTTTCTGTTTAAATTCAATATTTACTGTGTATTTTTTAGTATTTTGTGAAATTTACACATTTGTTTTAATTTTAATATTTTTCACAACAGAATTACATATTCAGTCTTAGTAGTAAGATATTGTATAAAACACACTGATTATTTTTCTGTATGCTCTCTTGTATTAAAGCTGATAATAATATTTCTTGGAATATGATACAATTTATTATATTTCTAAGAATAATAACTTAATTAGGATATCACCATACATTCACCTTTCTGGAAATTAGCTGAGAGAAATTTTAGCATAGTCCACTCATCAAAATACCGCCAATTGTAGGCTGGGCATAATGCCAGTAGGTATACATGTTGTTCATATCAGCTACCTTGAAAAATCTATGAATAATGAATGTCATAGTGTATAACTTTTTCAACAGCGTTAATAAAATTTTATTTTGATTAATTTTGTTAGACGCACTTACAGTTTCCCAGTTATTTTTGTTTGTTATCAAGGATGAACTTAAAGATTTATTGGTGATTTAAGTCGGATTCATAGATATATTGAGATATGTTAGTTTGGGGTATTGCCATGAATAAATAGATACAAATAATGCCAGCTGGACTGGGAATTCATCTGAGAGAGTTTCGATGATGTAATTTCTATTTTTCCCCCTTCGCATTTTACACATCTGTTAATGACACGCATTTACGGCATTTAGTTATGCCGTAGATCGCATTTACTTTATTTTTTCTATTTAAAAAACCCTTCCTTTGTGATTTTACTATGGTAGTAAAATATGTAGATATTGATTTATTATACATTTATTTAAATAAAACAACCTACTTTGTTTATTTTTTTTAAATATTTATTTTTTAATCATTAAAATTATTTTCGTGTTCGCTAAAACTCTGCAATCCATTACTTAAACGGACAGGGAAATAAAGATTTTCATATTTATATAGAAAATCAGAAAACTCTTTGAGTAATTACTGATATACATTATTATATAAGTCTTAAAACTTGGTTTACCGTAAATTAATTCAATAAATTTTGTATAGTAGTTTGTTAATGAAAATACACTCATTAGATTCTAGTAATAAAGAACTATGTGTATATTGCGGATGTGGATTGTATGTAATTAAAATTGTCATATTAAACATTTCATTTCTTGTGTATTTGTGTATCATTATTATGATTCTATGCTTAAAAAGAACTGACCGTGCGAAATAAATATTTTGATTAGACCAATAAAGTTTTTTATATGGATTTGAATATTAGATCGTGGATACCGGTGTTCTTTGTTCGTTGGGTTTCAATTAACCACACATCTTAGAAGTGGTCGACCTGAGACTGACAAGACTACACTTCATTTACACTCATACATATCATCCTCATTCATTCTCTGAAGAAATGCCTTACAGTGATTCTAGAGGCTAAATAGAAAAAAAAAGAAAAAACCAACAAAGTGTAAGAGTAAATAAATACAAATTTTAAACTATCTAAATATTCTATATGTTTTATGCTCATAAAATTTGTTTATTCTCATAAAGCATATTCGATATCACAGCCACACTCAGCGGAGCTGTTCTGTTTGTAACTTTTAGAGTAAAGAAGTGTGAAAAAAATGTAAAGTAGTCTTGCACAACCCGCCGGGTTCGTCTAGTGGTTAACGCGTCTTCCCAAATCAACTGATTTTCGAGAGTTACAGCGTTCAAGTCAAAGCCAGTTATTTTTACACGGATTTGAATACTAGATCGTGGATACCGGTGTTCTTTGGTGGTTGGGTTTCAATTAACCACACATCTTAAGAATGGTTGAACTGAGAATGTACAAGACTACACTTCATTTTCACTCATACATATCATCCTCATTCATCCTCTGAAGAATTATCTGAACGGTAGTTACCGGAGGCTAAACAGGAAAAAGAAAAAAAAGTCTTGCACAAAACCTGCTTCACGCCTATACGATGCATATTTTTGGGTGACAGAAGAACAAATTATATAGATTAAATTTTTGTTGAAGCGTAAGAAAGTGTAGCGTAAAAAATATAACATACGGATCGGGTGAGGAGTATTTAATTGGAATATTAATATTGGAATATTCAATTAATATTCCAACTATCTATATGTATCGGGTCTCGGAATGGAAGCAGATCAACTGGAAGACCACAGAAAATGTGGTTAGGTACAGCTACAGAGGATATTATCAATAGAGATGGTGAGAGAGTATAAGAGCTAATCTATGAAACGACCAATCATCTGACAGCATATTGCATAAGAGGAAGAAGAAGATTAAATTTTTAGACGGCTTTGTTTGAATACTTTTCCGAATAGTTCTGTTATCTTCATCTTGTAATAAAAGATTTGTATTTACAAATAATTTTATACATTTAAATTTTAAAATGATCTACCAATTTTAATAAGTTTGGGGACGTTAGCTCCCCAAACTTATTACGAACGTTAGCTCCCCAGAACTGCACACAAAGGGCCAGAAAATTAAATTTTTTATTGGTCCTAGGGTTTTTTCCAAGATTTTCTTTCTTTTTTACGCTATTGCACCTATTTCACTTTATTTCAAATTGAAGATGCATTCTGATAGGTACTAGCCATTTTGTTCTTGTTTAATTAGGTTCTTTATCTAAACCATTAAACCATTTTTTATCGCATTTTCGATCTAGAATCGAATAGAAACTGTAAATAAATATCCTTTACTATTTCTCGTGTTCACTGAAGGTTAGCCACAAAAAAATAGGCTGTATATTTTACATAATATGGATATCCATTTTTATGTCACTCCTTATTTTATTATGTTTATAATATAGAATTTATACATAATTACTGTAATTATGTTTTATATGCGTCGCTAATTAATAAGCAAAGCGCATGGAATAAATAAAATTTAATTCTAGCGAGTATAATTTTAATAAGAATTACATTTCACAGAATATTATATCTAAAACGCGTGGCAAAATAAATGCTACTTGCTTATTTATTCCATTTATTTTTTGTTTGTTTACCCTGCGACCAGACCGTCGTGCCAGTATTTCTTATTAAGTGGAAAGGCAGGAGGAGGTTTAAAGTTATTTCTGCGTGTTTCACACATGTCCGCTTGGTTTAATGGCCCCTTTTTCCCAAGAGCCAAGAAGGCAAGTGACAAAAAAAATTACAAAGGCGGAATGACCGCGGCGGAAAGCCAAAACGGAAGTTACGTCACATCCTTAGCTCGTCGCAAATTTCTATATAGCGCTAAATTGAAAACACGGAATGCGGTTTGTGCCAAACCGCATGCAGTGCAGCGCTATCGTAACTCTTGGTAATATGCAGCTATTGCAGTCTTCTTAACTCTCTCTTTTCCTACCCTCATTCCTTTCGGTAAAACTCCTTAACAATTTCTCAGTTAAGATTAATGGTTCTATACTGAACAGTTATTACTTTGTATAAATTAACAGAAAAGTAAAAACAAATTTAACCAAACAAAATCGCATTAATAATACGTTCACTCTTTTATTTGTGATAGAAATAAAAAAATAAATAATAAATTGAGATATGGCTTGAATATAAAAAAAACAAGATTATCGCTTTAATAAAACTTAAATATGATCAGTGAGAACATGTTTGCAGATATTCGATTTTAAATTTAATATTTACTGTTTAGTTTGAAACTCGGCTTAAAGGCAGTTTAGAACTTGTTACCTGGCAGATATTTCTACAATAATCATAGCTTTTCATCTCTCTTGGAGATTAAGTTAACGACACATTTATAACATCACTCTTTGTGTGAGGATGAAAATGCCATGTACTATTTTCTGGATTTCATTTTACTTGAAACTATGGCGACATTTTTTAAAATTTTGTCCTAAAATGAAACCACTGGAACAAATTTTCTCATGTTAGAACGTAAACTACACAATTTTATTTGCTAAACCTGCATTAAAAAATCGCACAAAACAATATTTATTAGAAATTCTCGTAATTTGAGACGGAGATTTAAAACGTCGAGATTCGTTAAATGAAAGGAAATTATTTTTACCATCTCTGTTTTATCCAATTCATATGTAAATAGGTTAAAATCACTTTGCTTCACTAATTTGAAAATTTTTAAGACGCTTGGACGTCATTATACGATTGCATTACTTCGTTTGCCAAATGGGTTACCTCTTTATATTTTTCTTGTTCTTTAGGGGTGTATTCTGTTTCAACGAATAACGTACAAAATGTTTTATTTTGTTTATTTGTTAATATTTATATTTGTTTATTCAAAAAAAAATTCTATACAAAATTTAAACCAATCTACTTAAAGCGATGAATAATTTTTGGTTTATTTTTGTATATAGTAATATCAAATTGACTGCGTAATTTTAACTGTACTTTATAACTAAAGAATATTTCGTCGACCTGTACAATTTACTCAATTAGTAAATCAGTTTTTGTGTAATAAGAGGTTGAACACCCATGGTGTTACCTGTGCGGTTTACCAGATATTATGTTTGTATAAGAATATACTGTTATAAGAGTGTTTGCACTTAATTATTTTAACAATTGTATACGAACTGAAGTTTTATGCTAACAATTATCCAATTGTTTTTTCCAACGTCTTTTTAAAAAATAAAATCTCAAAATAAAAAAATCTGTAAAATTCATGCTAAATCACAAAGTCATTTCTTTAAAGTATGAAATTTTATGTAAAATGTTATAACGTTTAGAATCTGTAGTAAATTTTATTAAAAAAAAAACAAAAAAAAAAAAACAATTTTTAATATAAAAAATTTAATACTTTTTTTATTGAGTAGAATAATAAATTTTAATAAACCCTTTGTACTCTGAAGACAATCATAAAAGCTCTCCTACAAAATTATTAAAAAAAAAACAAAAAAAAAAACAGTTTTTTCTCTCTCACTATCTCTTTCAATTTAATGTTATTCACATTAAAGATTGGCCAGTATTGCAGTTAGGTAATTTCATTCTGGTCATTTCATAATGTTAGGTAATTCAATATTTATTTCTTCTTACAGAAGTTCATTTTAAAAAATTGTTCTTTCGGAATTGATCTTTATAATATAATACAAAAGACTATTCTCCAAATATTATGCAGTGAGATTTTATGCCAAAAAATGTTATATAAGTTGGGTAAACCACTACCATTTTCACAAAAAGGTTACACTTATCTTTTATTTTCAGATGAAAAGGCATTTCTTATGCTTCAACCTATCACGTTATGTATATATATATATATATATATATTTTTTTTTTTTGGCCGTCTGAGGACCATGTGAAGTAACATTTTACATTCATTTCTCTCTCTTTCTTCGAGGCGTTTTCTTTTCTAGGCGTCCAATAGTTAATACTTTCGCTTTTTGAACCACATTGTGATTCATAGAATTCCGTTCTTTTTGTTGTAAATGTCATGGAAGCCTCATCATTATGAGGTGGCTAAATAATTTAGCTCCTGTTTTTCTAATGGAATCTAACATTTTTTCAGTTTCAGTGTATATGTAAAAATCTTCATTACCTCTGAATTTGTATTCGTTTTCACCTATTTTTATTGGTCCTAGGATTTTTCCATGATTTTCCTTCTTTTTTATCCTACTGCACCTATTTCACTTTATTTCAAGTTGAAGATGCATTCTGATTGGTACAGGCCATTTTGTTATTGTTTAATTAGGTTCTTTATCTAAACCATTAATTTGCATTATTTATCCTAATAAAGATATTTAAATTAAATCAACTTTCTTGATGTTTCCATATAACAATTATTTAAGAACTTGGTCCAGCTTTGATGTTGGTCCTAAAGTCTGTATTTTTATAAACGTAATTTTTAAGCCTTAAATTCTCTACGATTTCTGCTTGGTGGTTTATTCATCCTGCTGCCGTTTGGAGGTTCTATGAAGAAATTGTAGTATCATTGGCAAAGGCTAGACAGCTAATTCCATGTACCGGGTTGGTGTAGTGGTGAACGCGTCTTCGCAAATCAGCTGATTTTGAAGTCGAGAGCGTTCAAATTATATAGTAAAGGCAGTTACTTTTATACGGATTTGAATACTAGATCGTGGATACCGGTGTTCTTTGGTGGTTGGGTTTCAATTAACCATACATCTCAGAAATGGTCAACCTGAGACTGTACAAGACTACACTTAATTTACACTAATACATATCATCCTTATTCATCCTCTGAAGTTATATCTGATGGTGATTCTCAGGAAAAAGGAAGAAGGCAGCTAATTCCAGTTCCTTTCAATTTTGGACCCGGTTTTATTTGGTGGTATGCTTCAATTTCTTTTCTCTTTCAATTCTCTTATTAAAATATATATGTTAGCTTTTAAGAATATTTACATTTTTTTTTACAAATTTAGTGTTTTACCATCTTGATTCGTTAATATTTTTTATCATTTATGAGATACTTCTGCCAACTTAGATTTTCAAGACTGACGTTGGCAGTTTTGCTTAATGCTGGCCAGTGTCGTTTAACATAAAAATAAAAATCTGATGAGGACACCAGATGATTTCCTTGTACGCTTATTGAATTACATATACACATTTTTCTTAAATGAAAAGTACATAAAATTTTATTTCATTAATTACTTGTGTTTTTTTAATTTTTTAAAATTTTTATTGAATTATTTATCGTAATTTTTTATAATCAGAGGTTAATGAAAAAAAAAGTTAAAAAAGAGGAGATAATCTGATTCAAACCGATATGCCTTCCCCTTATAAGATCCAAATATTTCATTAATTAAAATTTCATTTGTCTATTACTCTGGAACGAACAAAAATAAGTACCACTTATGACACATCGTTTAAAAGCTCTCAATAAGGGCTTATTACTGCAGTTAAGAAAAAGTCCAAAATCTAATTTTTCTTTTATTTTGGACTCCTTTGGACACTTTTGGTTCAGTCGATTGCAATCAAAAGGGGAGGTGCACTCCTAGATGTTCCAACAGTCTCTTAAATCCAAAATTTCAGCATCCTATGGCTAATCATTTTTGAGTTATGCGATATATATATAAGTACGTACATACATACGTACGGACGTCATGGAACTAGTCAAAATGGGTTCACGGATGGTCAAAACGGATATTTCCGTTGAAATCTGAAATCAAACTTTTTCGAGATCACAATATTTTCTTTATTTTGTACAATGAAGTAATAAATAAAGAGAATAATAATAATTTTGTAGTGATAGTGGTAGCTAGATTTAATGTTTATTATCATTTTATATTAATAAATAAAATAATAATGCCACTATTAGACTTAAAGTCTATGATTATAAGACTAGACTATTATGACTATAAGACTGAACCTATAAGATAATCGAATTTTTAAAAATAATTACTCATTACCATTTAATGCCCATGCACCTCTTTTATGAATATTGCTGTATTGTAGGTATCTATAGTGCTGCCTAGGCTTTGTGTAGAAGTTTTCATTAGCTTATATGTATAAATGAAATCAGCCTTGGAAAGGATGATAGATAATACAAAAAAACCTTTTAATTAAACAAAATGTGTGTGTCTATTATTAATATTTATCCTTAATATTAATTAATATTTATCCCAAGGGTAGAAAAAAATGACGAGTTAGAAAGAATTGTATAAAAAAAAATGTTCGATGAAATTTAGAATGAAGAAAAGGAATAGGAAACATTTTTTAATGTAACGAGTAAGTTTATTCTAATCTGTGAGCTAATCAAAAATGTATGTTATAAGAATATTTGTAATGTTATTAATTTATTAATTTTGGTTAGAGATTTCCGTAACAAGGAAAACTGGATATTATGTTTCTGTGGTCACATAATTAGTTTATAAGATTATATGATGTAGAAAAAATCAATTAAAGTAATTAAAACTTAAATAATTTTAAAGATAACTTAAGACTATATAAACAAAATATACTTTTTTTTCAAATTGCGTCACAAGACGTAAGTAGTAAGGTGATCTGGACCGGTTTTTCTTTTAAATATTGGAAATACTAACACGTCCGTATACGTCTTAATTGCTGATGTAAATCCAGTCTTAAGGTCAGATGTCAGTGTTTTACATTTACAAATTTTTCAGATCAGAATTGCTTTATTATTAATAATAATTACAAACGTGATATAATTGGGGTAATAAAGTTTGATGATTTTTTTTTCGGGAATAAGTTTTTTCCTACACTAAATATACATATTGTTTTATTATGCTTAATCAAATTGTGCACAAAAGTACTTTCATTTTACTTTTGTATTACCCTGTTTTCATTATCGTATTAAAAATCCTGCCTACCTGTTTGATTATACATTCCTGCGTGCCATTTCATTTTGCATAATTCAAATGAAGTGAAATGCTAGGACAAAGTAGGAAAGAATTTGCCTATACCAGATTTATTTCAAACGATTAGGGTCAAAATATATGTTTCGATTTGCATTATTACGAGAATATAAAAAATCCAATTTATTTGGCAGATCAGTTTCAAATAAAATCTAAAAACATTTTCACGGTAAAATTTATCCACTCGTTAATATCAAGAGTTTAATTAGTTATTTGACATCATACATGATCATTAAACTGATATAATTATTACTTTTCCGATAATGAAGCTTCTACATTAATGTTACATCACTGCAGACTAATTTGAAACTTAATAACCTGCTTCTTAATAGTGATAAAATAAAGAGTGTCCTTTTATGTATTATTCACCTTGCTTTATTACTTCAATCTGGACAATTTAACTTCATTATCCGAGGCGGTCTGGTAGCGTATTTGCCTATCATTCGGAGATTTCAGCTTTCAATCCCAGTCTGACATTGCATTATTAACACGCTACAAAGTTAATGAACTGTCCTCAATAATGTTATTGGGCATCAACCTTTTGTTGCCAAGTAAATAGGTAAATAAAGAATTAAAATCTGTTTTCAAAATACTGAAGAAATGTAGTAAGAGTTCTGCTCTTCTAGAATACTGTTTAAATTATTTTGATTTTTTTTTCGTCGTCGGAGGGGAAAGCTCTCCTAGCTGCTGTTTACCCGTAAAGATGACTAGCGTTAGGCCTCACCGACTAAAACCACTTTCCCTTATGCAACATGCCCTGATACCCGCCTTTCGGCATTACTCTAAGCTTGCTATACACTTTCCGGAGTTGTCACGCCGGTGGGCTTGCCCATTACAGCGGTAGGAGGAAAACAGCGATTAATTTAGATCCATGAGCAGACAGGTTAGGAAATTTACGTCCGTGGCAGAAGCGGGTTTTCAAGAGGTAGTATCGAAGTCCAGGTAGAAGAAGAGGCCGGAGGCTTTACCGGTCGACCTCGACATCAGGTGAGGAATCAGAAATGGATATAGGGACATCCATCCGGGTTTCGACCTAGTAGTTGAGGCTTTCAAGAGGGCGAACGCAGACCTGGCAGTTCTGCCCCGCTGATCAAGGCAGCCCAGATCGACCTGGATACCTAGATTTCTTGAGCTCCCAAAAAGCGTGGGCTCTGGTGTGAGGAAGACTATTCTTCCTCGGCTAGAGAAACTTCGAGAAGCCATCTCTGCTGTGGCAGAAGTGTTTGAGACTTTGGCTTTCAAGCCCAAGGAAGCCGAAGTGCTTCAGAAAGTGGTCAAGGCCACAGCACAGCCTAGGCGTTACGCTGATGTCCTCAAGTCCAAGCGGGAAGCCAGCAAGACGGGCAAGAAGCTGGAGGGCTCGAAAACGACGAGCAAAGTGTTAAATGAGACTTCCAGATTGCCCTTCGTGACATCCGGAAGGAGCTCAAGATCAGAGATATCAAGGAGACCAGCAAGGAGCTGGTAGTTGTCGCTGAAAATAAGAAGACTGTCCGGGTCATCACGTAGTCCCCTGACTTCAAAAAATTGTAGGTGAAAATCGATCCAAAGCGGAAACGTGTCATCGTGTATGACATTGACATTTAATACACAAAAAAAATAACATTCGTTTTAAAATTTGTTTTGTCCGTTGCTTCTGAGAGATATTATTACTTCCGTTAATCTATCGAGTCGTTGTTTAGTAGTTAAATGTATTAAAAAAGTTAAGCTTCTACTTTTGAGGCTGTAATTTGATAAATATTTCGTTAATAAATAATCTTAGGAAATCTTTAGCTGAACAAAAAAGAAGCATTGTCGTTTGTTAAATAAGTATTTATTATTTATAATATAGCTTACGATAGGTAGTAAAATGTTTCCCACTAGTAGTAGTAATTGTAATTTGATCCCATCTCTCTTGGAAATATACAGATGTCAAAGAATATCTGTTGCAATTGTTCCAAAATTTTTATCTCCACTGTAGTTAATATAATAGATATTTTAATTTTATTTTTTTGAATATTACTTTGTCTCCATGTAGAGATAAATTTTACTTTTAATTACATTATTTTCTTCAGATTATTAAATCGAATATACCTGTGTTTTAATTTAAAAAAAATGTATTCCTGACAGAAATTGCAAATAAGAAAAAATGTCTAATAACCGAAGAGCTTTTGATCTAAAATCGCCAAAAACTGGGGAGGAAAATGACAATATTGTAATTACAATTTTTTTTAGGCATAATTTTATAATTTTTTGGGGCATTTTACATCTTAAAACCTTAAAAACCTTGTTTTCATTTAAAAGTTGTTTTCGTGAAATTTTAAGACAAATTTCAGCAAAAAGATAAAAGTTGTGAATTTAGAGAAAAGTGAATGAGAAATAAAATTCAGAATCCTCGGTTTTTATTATTAACTGGCTTTTATTTATCGGGAAGAATACACAACATGATTAGTAAGTACTTGTAATTTCCATTTGTGTTTTAAAGAAAGAGAGAGAAAGAAAGTGAGAGAGAGAGCGAGCGAGAGAATTTTTTGCGCTATTTCTGTTTTTTTGATTGGTGTGTTTAGTTTACGTTCTTAGTGCTTGCCACAAAGCATGATTCTTCATTAAGAATTATGTTGTGCGTTTGTAAGTCGTATTATACGAATATGTTAATTGTAATAATAAATTATTATAAATAGATATAATGTGATTTGTAATAAATATTATTAAGTAAAACTGAACCAGTAAGCTATCTTTTTCTAATGTTTTTTTCTCTTTTACCAAGCAGTTTAAACTAACAATTATTTTTTAAAGTCCTTAATAAAAGAAAAACGAAATCTTTGGACTTATTGTGGATTACTTTATATTGAATAAATAAATAAATGTATATATATATATTCGACCTCTGATGTTCCTTAGTGGCGTAGAAGAGACTCTGCAACACGGTTGGTTGGATAGTATTATTTTTCGAGTTTGAACATACTTTGATAACAGAAATACATCTCTAAAATACAATACAGTTAAGGAGACTGCAATTACGCGTCGAAGTAACATGGAACTGGATATGGCATTCACAACATTAACCCTTCTTTTTGTCATAAAAAGGTGTTAGGAATTTGTTAATGTTCTGTTTAAGGAAGTGCACCGTTGCGTAAAAAATTAATTTCAATATATATTGTATTTTTCAGTGAATTTATTTTTGTTATCATGATATTTACGTTTGAAAAACTAATAAAAATTCCTTTACTTTCATTTCCTCATTAACATTTGCAACCATATATTTTTATCAATTTGCGTAGGTGTAATTGTTGATATATTTATATAACCTCAATGAAGAAAAGAAAAAACATTACATTTTTCTGTAAATCTTAAAAAAAGTATAATTTGGTGTGAACTATCTTACGAACATGGACTTACTGTTTGTCCTTTTAAGAAAGCTTACACTTTCTTATTATAATTTTTAGAAGTAAATATATTTTAAATGTAAATATGTTATTTATTTGAACGAATTTTTACCCCACAGAAAAAATAAAAATACTGATAGAAATATATTGCCAGTTCCACTTTGCATTCACTAATATTTATGTAAATTAGTTCGTAGCAATCCGTTGATTATAATTCCACTGAGTAATGATCGTAGTACGTAAAGCATCGCTTCTCGATAAAGAGGTACATTCATTATTTACTATAAACTGCGTGGACCAGTTTCTAATAGATGTGAGTGTTTAAAATGCCTGAGGTACAGTAACACTTTTCAGAGTTATTTCCTCTAAGCTACTCTTCCAGTCCCTGTGGACTGGATGCTTATGCTTACTGTAAGCTGTAAAGATTTGCAGGTGTCGTTTGTAAAGCCGAATATCACTTATATTTTGGTAGACGTGTTATGTAATCTACTGGGTTGATCTAGTGGTGAACGCGTCTTCCCGTATAAGCTGGTTTGGAAATCGAGAGTTCCAGCGTTCAAGTCCTAGAAAAGTCAGTTATTTTTATACGGATTTGAATACTAGACCGGTGTTCTTTGGCGGTTGGGTTTCAATTAATCACACATCTCAGTAGTGGTCGAACTAAGACTACAAGATTACACTTCATTTACATTCATACGTATCACCCTCATTCATCCTCTGAAGTAATACCTGAACGGTAATTACCGGAGGCTAAATAGGAAAAAGAGAGACGTGTTATGTTGTACGTTCAAATAACCGAAGAAGGCAGAACGAAAAACTGCCTCACCATTTACTTTCCGAAGTAAACTTGGCATTGCTTCATGTTATTTTTGAGAATGCCATTTTCAGTGCTGACGGGTTTCTCGTGTTAATCCGCCAGGCGTTAAATTGTGACACTTAACATACATGCATACGTGAAATGAAAGTAGGAGCTACATTCTATGTAATGTGTGACGTAATTAGATCAATTAGATCGGAATTTGAAAGAACATATGTTAACTGAATTTTACAAAGTGAAAAAAACATTAATATTAAATTGATTTAATATATCACTCGGTGGCCTTAATTCCTGCAAGGGCACAGATGTTGTGCATACTACTTAGCCACATTTTCAGATGCCTGGTTTTACTATATTTTCATATATATAATTTATATATACGAAATATATGATGCGCAAAATTAAACTATATCATGTCCTTGTGTTCTGAAAAAAGTACATATGCATAATATATATATGTAAGAAAAAATAAATAAATAACTGTTCTGTAATAAAAATTTTAGCTTAGAACATAACATTTTCTTTATATTAAAATTTATTAACGCATTATATTTGTTTGTCATTTTGTTTCCTTGTTTATATTTCAAGAACTTTTTTACTCTTTTAAACGAAGGTCAAACAACAGATCAAAATTTATTTATTTACTTAGAAATGTAAATTTAATTATTTACCGTGAACGTTTTGCTACAATATTATAGAGATTAATGCCACGTATAAATAATAAATGTGAATAGTATAATTATTTTTTTATTTATAGAATAAAAACTTAAAATCTTGATAATTTATATGGCATTTTTACTTCATTCATTTTATATACTTTATATTTCACGAAATACAATAACGTAAATTTAGAATTGCGAGGTAACATCCAGTAGTGGTATAGTTGAGTGGTTTACAGTTCGTTGGATACTTCTCATATCAGTTGATTCCGATCAGAGGCAAGGTTTGCCTTTTTGAATTCTTACACTTTTGTCGAATGGTTCTTTGTGAAGGAATGGCAATTTTTGTCGATAGTGTATTTAAACTGGTCAACCTAAACTCGTTGGTCAACTCTCTCAGGCGTTATTGCTCTCATTTGTGAGAAAATCTCCGGCTCTTCTCCTTAACTTTTACCCGTTCTATTTTATCAGCTTTTCTACTACATGAGTGTAGATGCATTTATGATGATGTCAGGACCTATAGATCTAATGTATCCATAATCTGATGGGAAATGCTTGTGGGCGTCCTTGAGATTCCACTCCATCAGGCGATGGAGATGAAATCACAAAATCCTAATGCCTAAAGATATGCTCCTAATGCTCTTTGATATAACTGGACCTCCTAATCCTTCTGAAATACAAAATACAAATATAAGAATTTTATTAAAATTTTAAATTTATTTTCCTTGTTTTTGTACTAAATTTTTTTTGAGCTGTGGGAGAAATGAATTCCATATTCTATCTATGGATACGGATGGGGTTCAAAAACAATTTTTATACTGAATGTTTAAAGGTCAGATAAATTATGTTAATAAGAAGTGTATCTGAATTGTAGGTTTAAATGTTACGTCGGCGTATTTATTCTATGTTTCTATATTTCTAGTCCTATTGAACGGGCATTGCTTATTTCATAAAAAGTAGAACCGTTTAGAAAACTTCTGCATAAAGTGGAGTTTGGTCGGTCTTTGTGGCGCGAGTGGTAGCGTCTCAGCCTTTCTTCCGGAGGTCCAGGGTTCGATTTCCTGTCAGATGGCATTTTCACACGCGTTACAAATCATTCATCTCATCTTCTGAAGCAATACCTAAGGTTGGTCCCGCAGGTTAAACAAAAAAAAAGAAGAGAAAAAAGTGGAGTTTAGAAGTAAAATATATTAAAAAATTGTTTAATGTTTTAAGTTTGAATTCTAAATGAAATAAGAATTAATTGTACTACCGTTTGGTTAATAAAAGAAAACGTGTTTCATCAGAAATAATTCTGTATATAACGTTGGAAAAGACATACCACAGCTATATACCGTACTGAAATCTGTACTTTTTTATTAAAAATATGTTTAACTTAACAAACTTTTCATTATGAGGTATAAAACACGTTAATATTTCTATTATGACGCTAAAGACAACAATTTTTACTCTTTTTGTTGATGTAAATGAGCTGTTATTGTTTTACTTACTGGTTAAAACGTTTTTAGGATTAAGATGAGAAAAGATAAAAGAATAAAAAAAGAAAAACGTAAATAACTGTAAAAAGCTTAGAACATATCAGCTTTTGAAATGAAAAACAAATTCTTGAAATCAAAAGAAGTTTTAGAAATACGTATTTAAACATTTCATTCTATTCTTCCATACGAAAGTAAATGTATTTTAATCTCGTGCTGTATTCAATAAAATTTTAACTTGTTATTCAGATTTTTTTAAAGAGATGAAAGTTCAAATAGCACAGTCGACTCAAAAAATTGTGTTCGATCTCTTATAAGTTACTTTCATTTCAGTTATCCAGTATATCCTTGTTGAAACAAATTAGTGCATTATAAATTTTAGTAGTAGGACGTGCCTAAGGCTCGCCTCCGCACCTAGGCCCTCCGAGCGGGTTGCCCTGGCGGGCGGCGTCTCGGAATGGGATTTTGGGTGTCCAAAATTGATTAATTTTCTTTTATTTTTTTTTGAATGATGAAAATCGATTTAACAAAAGTTAAATTACAAATTTAACACTAGAAATTGATACTAACCAATCGGGATTTTCCGCTAATGATCGGTACATTCCGGTGCCTACTTCTTGGTTATAGAAAACCAATAAAAGGTATACCAATAACGTAACTTCTACCAATAACCTAATCAATAAAGCCTATTTATTATTTTATGAAGAAAAACAATCACATAAATAAAAAATATGTAAAAAAAAAATGTTTAAACACCGCTCTTAAATTAATTGTATTAAAAGGTAAAAAATAATTTTAGGACGTTATCTCAGAATGGATTTGACAACAAGATTTGATGGCGATATGTATGATTATGTGAAACTCATAACTTCAAATTAATTAAAAATTTTTTTGCCAATTGTTTCTTATGCGGGATGAATGGTCTAAAGAGTGGAATGCAAACATGCATAAGAAAAGATTGACAAACACATCAGATTTTTAATTTGAAGCTATGACTTTCACGTAATCTTACATACACCATCAGAGCTTGTTGTCAAATCCATTCTGAGATACCGTCCTAAAATTATTTTTTACATTTTATTGCATTTATTTCCATATTTTTTGTTTTCAACTTTTTAGTCTTCATAAGTTTATACTTTACACCTGCGCTAGCGTTCAGATTTAAGTGTATTTAGCGAAAGATCGGATCGGTACGTTTTACGGTGGGTGAGTGAAATCAAAATATAGGGCTAAACGATTTAATTTCCGGATAACCAAGATCCGGTCGATCCAGAGTTACCCGATGCGTTTAACAGTTAGCGCTCGACTTGCTGATTCATACGCCGTTTGAATTAGCGAGCGGTTGCGGAGATATTATTGTGGCACCCTATCGCACCCACTCCCCAATTTCCAAACGGCGCCCCAGTCGCACTTGAAAATATTATCATCCGACGGGTACCATTGGAAGCGGATGGAATTTTCTCATGGGGGTCGAAAAAATTTTTTAGAGAGCTAGGGGCCGTTTTCGTGATATTTGTGATTTTCGTCCGATAATTCGGAACCGGTTAAAAAGTTCTAAATTTTTCCAAAATTTCGATATATATTTCGCATATGTATCGATATATTTGTATGTATATACGGTATATGGATAATATAACAAGTATACACCTGGTCACCACGAAACATGTACTAACGAATCGGGATTTTCCGCTAGTAATACGTACATTCGGGTGCTAAGCTAAGGGGACCGCACACATAGACACACATACAAATGCCGTTTAGTAGAGTAGGATACATAATATAAATTGAAAAATATTGTACAGTAATTATCATAATGTTGTAAGAGTATTATTCGTGTCTTCAGAGTCCATAGTATATGATTTAAATAAATTTTATTACTTGAGGAAATATTTTTTATATAAACTAATAATAAACTTGTTTGTAACTCGTAGAAAAAACTGGTATATGTAGACGACGAACTGCTGCTGCTTTTCGATGTAATCTTTTGACTAATTGAATGCGTCTGGATTTTAATAGAATAATATGAATATTATTTACATGAATAATATTAAAAAAAATTAAATATTATAACATTTAATGTGAATAATAAGAATATGAAATATTAATGTTTTAGAACATGAATAGTGAATCGTCTGGTTAATAGAGGAGCGAAAAGCCAATCAGTGGGATTTTGACTTGAAGTGATGTAAAAGAATTGCCTTACGAAATCTGAAGTTTTGTACAAATATTTTTATTTGTCATTACTGCATTATCTCATAATAGTAAAATATTTATTAAGGTTTTCATTATATTTAAAACGAAACACTGATGGGATTTTAATATAAATTATAAAAATATAATCTGAGACAAATTTATTACCGATTTAATTAGAATTTCATAAGAACCATTATAAAAATTTAATTTTTCGAGTATAAAAATTCTAATTAATTATGTAATACGGGGTATATGTGAAATGACTATGTGTAGTAATATTTTGTTTTAATTTTATGCAGAATTCATGTTTTTTTTTTTTTTTTTAATCAGATGTGTGAAATTGAGAAGTTAACTGTTCAAATTTGTCTTATACAAAGTAGAAAGATGTATTAGTTCTAAGGTAGATCCTTTTTGTGAACGTCGGTTACTAGCTTGGGAAGTCACCCCAAAATTTATTAGCATGGTTATAAGTATTGTCTCGACAAAAATGTAAAAAAAATTTGCCCTTCTAATAACATTCATTCTAATAAAAACTCAGTGAATCATTTAGGAGTTTTTTGAGGAACCGTCGTCTGTAAATAAGTCTAACTATTCCGAAATTTTTAGATCATATTAAGGTTTGTTTAAACAAGACCCGCTGACATTTATCTTTAGTTTGTAAGATGAAATTACATCAAATTGTGTAAATAACCTAGGTTATCAAGCTTGAATGTTTTGTTCATTAGAATTACAGCAAATATTTACCGGGAGAACGAGGAAAGAAGAGCATTACTATTTACTAATTGCTTCAAGTAGTCGAACTTCCATTTTGAAGGAAAGCGCATCATTGTTGTCCTAAGGCAGACTTGAGAAAAAGTAGAAGAAAGAACCGGCCGAGAAAATGCAAAGAAATATATCTTTTAAAAGACAACCGTGAGATAATTTTGAACTCATTACTGCCGTAATTAAGTTAACTTCAGTTTCGAGGAATTCTTTCCTTTTCCTACGCCAAATGAAGTAAAATATTCAAAATACGTTCATTTATTTGGATACTTGACCGATAGAAAATCTACAAACTGTACAAATAATTTACTACGCATCTATCAAAAATAAGTCGCCTGTACTGATTGCTTATCAAATGAACACTCGTTTTCTAGATCCTGTAGAAAACATTTGAGGGTAATTACTTTAAATTAATATCTGTGGCGAGATTTTAATTCAAAATCTGATTGAAAGCGGTCTTAAGAGTACGATTGGTATATGATGGTATATAGTATGTAACCGTCATTGATATGTAACCCACGTAGCAGTTTATTTATACCACTGTTTTAATGTTATAATGTTGCTCCAGCAATGATATTTAATGTAATTACTTTAATTCCATGCTGATAGATTAGTAAAACATAAATTACAGTATGTCAAACCACAATAGGTTATTACATCATTCGAAAACGTGTATTTTTTTTAGAAAAATAAAAAACTAATTGTAATTTGAAACCTTAAGAGGAGCAATTTATATAATTTCATAAAACAAGTTGAAAGGAGTCATTGAGGTGACCTTGAAATATTTGATTGGTAACACTGGAAAGTAGTTTGAAAAATTAATTCTTAAAGTGACCTTTAAAAATCATTGACTCTATATATATGTATATGCGTGTGTTACTTAATTTTCTTGTTTAATTTTTTACGATTGAATTTTTTTATTTTTTATTTCATTTTTATAATAAAATATATTATGTACTTAGCGTAATTTATATTTATTTTAATGTAAAAATGAAATTTATGTTCTAAAAATATGTTCAGATGTAGAAAAAACGGTACTCAGCGGTTAGAAATTCGACTCAAATTAAACAAGTTATATTAATTAATGTTTTTTTTTTTTTTTTTTGAGTGGTGTGGTGGTACTGAAGTAATTCATTTTATTTAACCAATAAATAAGCTTATTAATGTAATCAAATGTAGGATTAACTCCCAATCCTTATTCTTCCTTGACAATAAAGATTAATATTTTTCCCTCTAACGAAGAATCCAAACGATTATTGCTTTGGTTTGTCCAAAACTTGGATCCATTTTACGTTAAAATATTACAAAAGAATTTTGTTTAGAATTTAAAAATAATAAAGAAATAATAATAGTAATAAAAAACTAATTAAATAGAAGATATGAAAATAATGGTATATTAAATTATGTTGTAATTGCGTTCTCATATTAAGCATTATAAAAATGCTGAAAATTCATTGCCCAATTAGCAAATTAGGTTCTACAGAAAAATTTTCTTACTCAATCCTAATTGAACTGGAAGGTTCCAACCACTAAGGTTGATGAAATACGTAATATTCTAAGAGGAATATGTTTCAGTTATTTTACAAATTATTCCAAAGAATAAGTTTGCAAGTACTTTGACATTATGCCATTCACATATCAGATGCTATATAAAGGTAGAGTAATGATAATTATAAAAATTTGATTATAGTTTTATATATATTTCTATTACCATCCCCGTCGCGGCTTCGTTCGCGTTCTATGGTTACGTATCCTGTCGCGGTTAGGGCGAGTTAAAAGAGCCCTCCCGAACTAGTCAGGATCTGGACCCCTCTGATCATTAAACTCACGTTTGTGGGAATAATAATGATTAATAAAAATTAAAACCTGTTCGATATATAAAAACTATCAGTGTATTGCAATTTCTTCAGAGCAACAGTTTGGTTAATAAGGACCCACTAATTGATTTTTAGAATTCCCGTCGCGAAATATATAATCAGAAATACAAACGTAAATTACCATCACAATATTACCAAATCTTATAAAGATTGATTCAATAACGGTAATATAAAACTGTAAAAAAAGTTTTTTACCGCTAAAAACATTAACATTAAAAAAACCCAAAAACTGTTTTTAGATATTTATCAGAAATGTATTTCCAAGTCCAAATAGAGTAAATATCTCGTTTAGTTTAAACGGGAAAGGGGAAAATGTGCAATAATTGTTTGAATTTTTTTATTTTCTTTACCTTTTTCAAAGTCGAATTTCAAAAAAAATCTAGAAATTGGTTTTAGATATTCACATGAAGATTACACCAACCAAAAATCAAGATTATTTTTTCATCTGTTACCTACAAATTAAAAAAAAAATTATTTATTGTTACTCATTAAACCCTTTGAACTAGGAGTTTCAAAAAGCCTTTCTTAATGTGCACCTGTACCTTAAGAAGAATGTGAATACAAATTTTCATCAATTTATCATCAGTAGTTTTTGCTGAGAATTGATTGTCAATCACTCATGACATGTTATTTTATATATTTATATAAAATAAATGAGGGAGTCTGACAAGGATGTTCCCTATCTCCGTTATATCGTCTATCTCCGATGGACGAAGTAAATTTGGTTCCAGGAAAAATATAGGGACAGGGAAGCAATTTTAGCACTCAAGATTAATAGTAGAAGGAAGATTAAAGAAAAACAAACCAACGTTCGTGGCATTTATAAACTTAGAAAAGGGATTTAATAACGTAGACTGAAATAAAATGTTCAGCATTTAAAAAAATTTAGGGTTCAAGTTTAAAGATAAAAGAATAGTTGCTAACATTTACAGGAACCAAACTTCTACAGTAAAAATCGAAGAACATACGAAAGAAGCCGTAATAAAAAAGGGAGTCCTAAAAGGATGTTCCCTAACCCCGTTACTTTTTAATCTTTACATTGAACTAGCAGTTAATGATGTTAAAGAACAATTTAGATTCGGAGTAACAGTACAAGGTGAAAAGATAAAGATGCTACGATTTGCTGATGATATAGTAATTCTAGCCGAGAGTAAAAAGGATTTAGAAGAAACAATGAACGGCATAGATGAAGTCCTACGCAAGAACTATCGCATGAAAATAAACAAGAACAAAACAAAAGTAATGAAATGTAGTAGAAATAACAAAGATGGACCACTGAATGTGAAAATAGGAGGAGAAAAGATTATGGAGGTAGAAGAATTTTGTTATTTGGGAAGTAGAATTACTAAAGATGGACGAAGCATCTTTTATTACATGAAATATTTTCTATTTTTACTTCCTTGTACGAAGTAAAGGAAGTGTTGTGATCGCGAAAAATTTCGGTTTCCAGATTTCAATGGGAATATCTCTTTTGACCATCCCTGAATCCATTTTGACTAGTTTCAGCGTGACGTCTGTGCGTACATATGTATGTATGAACGTACGTACGTATGTATCTCGCATAACTGAAACACGGTTAGCCGTAGGATGTTGAAATTTTGGATTTAGAATTGTTGTGACATCTAGTTGTGCACCCCCCTTTTGATTGCAATCGACTGTACCAAAAGTGTCCAAATAAGCCCAAAATCCAAAACAATTTGTATTTTAGACTTTTTCTTAACTGCAGTAATAAGTCATTAAGAGCTTTTCAACGATATATCATAATTTTTATTTGTTCTTGAGTTATAGCCAGATAAGATTTTAATTAATAAAATATTTGGATCTTACAAGGGAAAAGCACCACATCGGTTCGTATCAGACTTCATCTTTTTTTTTAACTTTTTTTTTAATTTAATTATATTGGTTTATTAATCATTTTTAACCTCTCATTGTACAAAAAAAAAAAAAAAAAAAAAAATGTACGATGAATAATAATTCAATAATAACAAAACAAATCAGAGGTTTTTAATGAAACAATTTTTTATGTACTTTTCATTTAAAAAAAAAGTGTAAATGTAATTTAATAGGCATACAAGGAAGTCAAGTGTTGTCCACGTCAGATTTTTACATATGAGTGTATATGTAACAGATTTGGTGAAACATCTGATTATTTAATACTAATTGAAACTTATAATTTAGAATTGTATTATTTTTGAATTTTCTAGTTTAATTTTATTTAATTCTTCTGGAATTTCTGTTTAAATCTTATCTGCATTAAATTTAACTACAGAGTATCTGAAAAATAGACCCTCACAAGAATAACATATACACTGAGGCAAATATGCTCGATCTTCAATAAATTGCAAAAAATTATATTTTTTAGTTCATTATTCCTTTGATATTGTCGGACAATATTCTCCCTAAGTCGGAGTTGATCATTTCGATTATTTGAATTTGTTGCCAATCATTTAATCGCTCTATGGTTTGATATAATTCTTCTGATTTTAATTTCTGTACACGTTCTTTAGTTTTCAATTTTTTTCTCTTTATATTCATCATCCTCTCTTAATTTTTTTATTCTTTCCGTGGTGTTAACGTTTTCTTCTTTATATTCATCATCTTCTCTTAATGTTTTTATTCTTTTTTTGTTTGCAACATTTTCTGATCTAGTAATAGTAGTTGCTACTGTTGCTACGTCAACGGGTCGCCCTTGGTTAACAGCGTTGCGGTAGATTTTAGACCAAGGGTGGACTGTATTTGTTCATAGGTGATGAATGAAGACAACACCTTGTTGATTATTGAAGGATTGTTTAACAGTACGCCGTCTTGGCGGTTTTGAACATAACACTTGTACCTTATAACGTTAAAGATAGCAAACATAAACTAAATAAAATTTAAAGTAATGTTCATCCGAACAAGAATTGAGAGAGTCCGCGACCGCCTTGGGTCAGGTATTAGTCAGCTATTACAGACCGGTTAAAGACGCTACGTACAGCGCTCGAGGGAGCAGCTTGTGACGTAGAGTGGCATGATGGTCAGGCGATCATGGTTTTCCGTGGGCACCCTAGCCACCGCTAGGTTTCAGCACCCGACGTCAAGAGGGGTGTAAACGTAACATGGACTTTTACTGTATTCTAATATTTCATGTAAGATTGTAGAATTAATAATTTATTTGATGTTAATAAAAACTAATATTTCAACAATTGTGTAAAACTCAAACGTTATTAAAGAATTGGAGGAACGTATCTCACTTTCAAATGAAATAAGTTTAAATCAAGTGCAGCAAAAATATGTGTATGTAATTTAATCGGCATACAAGAAAGTCATGTTGTGTCCACGCCAGATTTTTATAATAATCTTTCGTGTTCGATCGTACATCCATCGGCCAGAAGTCTAAAAGAACAACATTTTATTATATGAGAAGTCAATCAGTTTTGAAGAAAAAGTTTGATTGTAAAACTTTAGAATACATGATTTGTTAGATATATTACTTTTCTATTGAGAAAGGTGTGGTGGTTTTTAAGGTAAACTTAGGTGGATATTACTGATTTAAATAGGATGGTTTATTTCTCTAAGTTTTATGAAAATTACCTTAAAATATACTAATATTATTATAAGTAATATTGGGCATGAACAATATTTTCTTACAGAGAAAAATAATATTTTTATTTCACCATTTTTTTAACGTAAATCCTATTTAGAAACTTATAAAAAAATCGTACGTTTTTAAAAGCTGATGATTTTTCGTTTTATTCTTAATTACTAGTTAACCAGTCATCAATAGGCCCAATTTCCTATAAAAATTGCTGAAATAATATATTAAAAAGTAGAATTTAAAAATAATATGGATTTTTATGCACTCGTTAGACTAATAAGGACATTAATTTTCCAATAAAATTGTTGACCTGATAAAAATAATTGTTTTTTCATGAAAATTGGTAAACTAATTTTTCATTCTGTATCGGCGTGATCCCCATATGTATGTCAAAAGAGTTAATGAATTTAAAGAAAAGTTTACATTTATATCGAAAATACGATAGACTAAGATTATCTTAATGCTTCTTATTACGAGTGTACTATTAAGTAGTCTGCTTTCGTAAGGAATTTTTTTCATCACATATATAAGCAAAGTTATAATTTTTTGGTTTTTTGTACACGTAATAGATTTTGTTAGTCAAATAAAAAAATAGATTTTTTTAATGAAACAGAACTTTAACGAGATTTTTAGTGTAGTAAAATCACTATCTATATTCTATTTTATGGTCTTTTTAAGTGACTTAACCTTTAAAGGGCATTTATGTATTTTTAATTTATTTTAATATTAAAACCTTGGATATGCCATTCTATGATTGCTTAGAAAAAAAAAATGTTTTACTATCATTACTATTATCTATAATTGTATTGATTTAGATCTGCATAGTACAGGGTGTCCCACATAAAACGCATCCCAACTTTATATTGGCAGGTATTGAAATAATAAAAAGGCATGTGTAAATGTAAATGTATTTTTTATTTACCATCCATTACCTTAATTCAACTATTTAGAGTAAACTAATTGAACATTTAGAGTAAATGTTGGAAGTGGCCGCCATCTTCTTGAATACAAGCTTTAATCATTTTTACAGCGTTTCTTGCAACTTTTTTCAAAGTTTGTGGCTGGATATTTAATACAGCTTGTTCAATATTGACTTTCAATCGTTCAAGTGTTTGTGGTTTGTTGCTGTAGGCTTTTTCTTTTAGGTAACCTCGTAGAAAAAAATCCGCCGCACCCAAATCTGGAGATCTTGGTGGCCACAAGCCTCGACCGATAACACGATTACCAAAGAATTCCTCGACGAAATCAGAAGTTGAACCTGCGTAGTGCGATGTCGCACCGTCATGTTGTAGCCAGCAGTGTCTGTCTTCCTCTTCCATGAGTGCGATGAACTGAAATAAAATATCCTGATATCGTTCTGCATTAATGGTGTACTCCAAAAAAATAGGACCGATTATTTTCTTCTGCGATATCGCGCACCACACGGCCAACTTCTGCGGGTGTAATTGTTTTTCGTGATAAACGTGGGGATTTTCAGCGCTCCAAATTCTACTGTTTTGGCTGTTTACGTAGCCAGCCAAATGAAACCGTGCTTCATCTGTGAAAAATAACGAATCTATAACATTAATTCCCTCACGCAGAAATCGACGGAACCGTTCACAATATTGTAGCCGTTTTTCTTTGTCGGGCTCAAGAAGTCGATGAACCGTTTGAATGCGATAAGGTCGTAATTGTAATTGTTTGGTCGCCCGATGAACAGTTGATTTAGACAAATTAATTTCAGTCTGATCGATTTATTTGGCGAGGCGAGTAATCGGTCTTTGATTTCAGTGACTGTATCTGTATTCAACACTGACGCAGATCTTTTGTGTTCCTTGTTATTAACAGAACCGGTCTCTCTAAACTTTGCGACTAACCTTAATACTGATGTTTTGTTAGGAGCTGGTTTATCTGGGTACTTATGGCGAAACAAATCTTGCACTGCAACCACTAATTTCGTACTGAAGTACGACTCAACAATGAAAACAAGTTCAGTAAGCGAAAACACCATCTTGTCTCTAGCGATACACTGAACGTTATGATTGCATTGATGTTACTATCGGAGTGTTCTACTGCGTCGCCGCGATGTTCAGATGTTGGACGAGTCCATTTCAGTAACGAGTAGGGGAGTATCTTGACTTTTGAAATTTCATGGATGAGTGATTGATGGGTTGCGTTTTATATGGGACACCCTGCTTGATGAATAGTATCTGTGGTTTAAATGGTTAGATAACTTAAGATTATAATAAAAGATTTTTCCGATAGTTGAATTACTAAATCAGAAGTTTCTTGTCATTTTTTATTTTCTTAAATTGTCATGCAGTTGTTTTCTGTAATATGCTGTTTTTTTGTGGATAGTGTTTTTTGTAAACAACTTTTACGTTTAAAATAAAACAAAAACCATTCAAAATCTGGACTAGAGCTTGCTTACTTTCTAGCTTTCATTTCTTGAACGAAATGGGGAAAATCAATGGATAAATAATGAGTAATAAAAGTTCAATTTGTCATATATGTGTACTGTGACCGTAAAAAGTATTTTATGGATTAGAAGAAAGACAAAAAGTTTTAAATAAGTGAATTTGCATTCTATTTTGTTTATTCAATATTAATATTAGAAAATGTAATTACTATGTTGTTTGAAGATTAATCTCAGCTGGAACTTAGCGTTAATCTTATCCAGTTTTAAATGGACCGCTATGGAGAAAGTATTGTTAATTAAACCATAATGTACCTGTAAAATGGTGAACTAGTTTATTATTATTATTTTAATTAAATAATATTTACTTCGCTCTTGAATCTGAAAAATTAATTTTAACCAGAACATTGTGATTACTTCTATTATAGGCAACTTATATATAACATTATATGGATAATGTTGTATTCTAAAATTAAGCTATTAGTTCAGATTCAGACTATTAGTTCAGACAAATGTAACTTCCTTTGTAATTCTGAATGTAACTTTTAACTCATATTGACTATGCAAAAAATGATATATAAACGTATTTATAGTAAATAAAAGAAAAATATTGTTTTTCCGTATTTATGTCAACCCCTGATTGATGCAAGTATATACTTGTTTTTTTCTTAGAGTGTAGTTTTGACTGAATATATATTATTATTATTATATTATGATAATTATGTTATTTATTATTATTATATTGTATAATTATTTTATATACATTTATGTAAACACACACACACACCATAAACATGTATCTGAAGTAGATCATATTCATACATAATACTATAATTATTTGACGAGGAATATTTAAACACTTCGATCTGAAGAGAAGGTCAAGTATGATGACCTTTAAGGTTCAAGTTATAAAATTCGAATTAATTTATGTAAACTTTTAATGAAATTATTTTACTAAATGAATATTCATTAATAACCAACGTATATAAACGCTATAAGAAAATTTATATAATTTCTCTTTTATTAGAGACTGTGTTGTTCAAATAAATTTAATAATTTAGTTTGCTCCTATTGTTTTTGAGTATTTTACATGCAAATTATTAAATTGTAGGGAGGAAGTTGTTCGAATTCCTAAAGTATGTATTAGGGTAGGTAATGGAGCAAGGCGATAATACGAGGCAGAATATTATCCTACAGCCTGGGTATAATATTTAAGGTTAATGAACTTGGCTGATTTATTACATCACATCCGTTAAACAATTATGATACTAAGTCACTTATACGTACGTAAACCACAAAATACACAAATACACGCGCACGCGTGAAATAAAATTAAAAAAAAGTGAACAAATGTACGTAAGTTCTGTGTAATTATTTCCTCTGCTAATAATATTTAATACGAAAAGCGCCTACATGACCTTGTAAGCATTCGTTATTTTGTAGTTCGTTTTTTTACTATTCAGTATTACAAAGATGATATACACATGATTGTATTTGTGGTAATTGTGGTTAATCATTTCTATGAAACTATAGATAGTGTTTTTTTTATTCTGGATATAGTTATATGATTTCCGCATTTTTTAAGAACCCCTTATCATTATATTTAGAATAATACTTCTAGAAGTTACCGCGAACACGGTAATTCTAACAACAACAACAATTATTAGTAACCTATAATTTCCATAAAACGTGGAAAATTTTAGCAATAGAATAGCTAATTAACTACGCATTGATCGATACAATTGTACGTTATTAGATACAGTTCTTGTTAATTTAATGTAACACGTTACTACGTAGTTTGTACGTGATTACAGTACGCATATACGCATTTATATTTTAAAACGGTAACATTATAAAAAGAAAAGAGAATAAAATTACATTAATTTAACTGGATTAGAACGAACTGAATAAAATCGTACTAAAATTCTACTGATAAATCGAATAATTAAAAAAAAAAAAAAAAAAAAATTGTATAAATAATCTGACAGTGAAAAAAAAGGAAAAATATTAAATTACAAAAAAAAATTCCGATATTTTATATTTATAATAGTGTTTTATATTCCTAATTTATACTTTGCAATCTGTTCAACTAGTGAATAATAAGCAACACCCCTATCCCGGTCCAATGAGATGAGGATGATTTGTATGACATGTAGATATCATCCTGTGAATGGAAAAGCAATAACTACCCTGTGATTATTATGGCAATGCCGTTTTGTTATTCAACGTAAACGTTTAGATTTAAAAAAAAAAGTACAACTTCATTACTACTAAAGAAAATAGCAAAGATTTTCTAACAGATTATTATGTTGTGCAGTGTCAAGTAGAAGATGTAATATACTTACGAAGAGTAATATTGAAGTTGATTTGTGGCATTCAATGTGGAAGTCCATTCAATTTCATAAGAAAGCTACCTATTGTAATGAGTACCATGAGTCGAATTCCGGAAAATTTCGACATATCATCGCGTTTGACATACCCCAGACCCCAAAACCCCCGTCAGTTCAAAAGTTTATATATATATATATATATATATATATATATATTTTTTATTTGTCTTCAGTCATTTGACTGGTTTGATGCAGCTCTCCAAGATTCCCCATCTAGTACTAGTCGTTTCATTTCGGTGTATCCCCTACATCCTGCACCCCTAACAATTTGTTTTACATATTCCATACGTTGCCTGCCTGCACACGTTTTTCTTTCTACCTGTCCCTCCAATATTAAAGTGACTATTCCAGGATTCCTTAATATGTAGCCTATAAGTCTGTCTCTTTTTTTAACTATATTTTTCCAAATGCTTCTTTCTTCATCGATTTGCCGCAACACCTCTTCATTTGGCACTTTATCCACCCATCTGATTTTTAACATTCTCCTACAGCACCACTTTTCCAAAGCTGGTACCATCTTTTCATCTCAGGTACTCCGATTGTCCAAGTTTCACTTCCATATAAAGCGACACTCCAAACATACACTTTCAAAAATCTTTTTCTGACATTTAAATTCATTTTTGATGTAAACAAATTATATTTCTTACTGAAGGCTCGTTTAGCTTGTGCTATTCGGCATTTTATATCGCTCCTGCTTCGTCCATCTTTAGTAATTTTACTTCCCAAATAACAAAATTCTTCTACCTCCATAATCTTTTCTCCTCCTATTTTCACATTCAGCGGTCCATCTTTGTTATTTCTACTACATTTCATTACTTTTGTTTTGTTCTTGTTTATTTTCATGCAATAGTTCTTGCGTAGGACTTCATCTATGCCGTTCATTGTTTCTTCTAAATCCTTTTTACTCTCGGCTAGAATTACTATATCATCAGCAAATCGTAGCATCTTTATCTTTTCACCTTGTACTGTTACTCCGAATCTAAATTGTTCTTTAACATCATTAACTGCTAGTTCTATGTAAAGATTAAAAAGTTACTGGGTTCGGGTACATCCTTGTCGGACTCCCTTTCATATTACGGCTTCTTTCTTACGTTCTTCAATTATAATTGTTGTTTTTTGGTTCCTGTAAATGTTAGCAATTGTTCTTCTATCTCTGTATTTGAACCCTAATTTTTTTAAAATGCTGAACATTTTATTCCAGTCTACGTTATTGAATGCCTTTTCTAGGTCTATAAATGCCAAGTATGTTGGTTTTGTTTCTCTTTAATCTTCCTTCTACTATTAATATGAGCCCTAAATTTGCTTCCCTTGTCCCTATACTTTTCCTAAAACCAAACTGGTCTTCTCCTAACACTTCTTCCACTCTCCTCTCCATTCTTCTGTACAGAATTCTAGTTAAGATTTTAGATGCATGGCTAGTTAAGCTAATTGCTCTGTACAGAAAAAAAATATATATATAAAACATATATTAAACTTGTATTTTTTAAAGAAAATTCTAAATTATTAACAGCTTTTGGTAATATAAGTGTAATCTCTGATCTTTTTTGATAGCAGTATTGTTTTGTTAAAAACAGTTTTATTTATATTACAGAAATATTTTGTTTTTTGAGCGGAAGAAATAATATTTTTACGATATATATGTATCCAAAAACATTACAATGAAATTGTATACCGTATGGTAAGAGTCTTGTAAATATCATTTCTTCTGCTCAAAAAACAAATATTTCTGTAATAAAAATTGTTTTTAACAAAACTATACTAATATCAAAAAAGGTAAGACTCTACATTTCTATTATCAAAATCTGTTATTTAGAATTTTCTTTAAAAAAAATACATGTTAAATATTTGTAATATACAATAGATAAACAATGTGTTCCATATAATAAGCAAAAAAAATAAAAATTTGTTACAAAACTCTTACCGGCCCGATTTCATTTATTAAACAACGAAGAATCATAAGAATTGTATAGATAAATAATTTTTTCGTAAAGATAAAATCATTTTTATATATGATTATTATCTAGGTAAACAGAATTTTGGTAAATTCTTAATATTATTTATAACCGTGATAAGAAACAATTAACTTTTATATAACTTTTATAATAACTTTTAATAGTATAACTTTTATAGTGTAAATATCGTTATTTTTAAGTAAATCAGAGATACTGCTCAATGAATATTTTTGTAATAATTTTCAGCTATAAAATATTTTTAGATTATTTGATTTTGTATATTTTAATATAAATTCTCTCTAATATAATATTTCTTTTGTTCTTTGATTTTATTTTAGTTACTTATTGATTTCATGATTAGGACTTATTTTGTACAGACATAATTCTGATGCTCATTTAAAAGATTTGTTGACGAAGAATTATTAGTTTTCCTTCTGCTAATCTGCCTATGTTACGGAAAAATTGTACCATACGAGTTCTAAACCAAGTACTGCTTTCCTTTTTTGCACAGATTATAGAAACTTTTTATTATTATTATTAAATATTTATTTTTTTTTTTTTGCTTTTATATCCTGCACTTATTTATACGAGATTCCGATATATTTCATTTTCTTTAAAAGTCATCTACAAAGGTACACAATAACATTTCTAAAGGTGGTAAACATGTCATGAACATAAAGAGGTAATATTGCCAGATGACGGGGAAGTGGCAGTGATACTACCACCATTAGAAAATGTCTTCAAAAATAAATAAATAAAAATTAAAAGAGTATAAATATATCTATCGTAAAAATAAACAAAAAAAGGGTAAAATAAAATACGGTAATAAATAAAACGTTGTGATTTAATTTTTCATTTTATAGAGAAATTCTGTTGCTTATCATTTATGTTATGTATAAATTCACCATTAAAAAACAACATTGTTAAAGAATAAAAAATGGAAGGCAATTGTTTTCAATTCATCACTATAAATGAAATAAAATGACAGTATATTTTATTGCCTTTTTATTAAAAGAAATTTTTTTTTTGGAAATGAGTGGCATTATACTTGCCAGTGCATTGAAAAGAAAGGGTTGGCGAATAAGATTAAGCAGCTCCTTAATCTACATTTTTCATGTTTTCAATCTGATCGTATTTTAGTGTCAAATAAGTAAAATATGCAGTTTCTTAGTTGAAATGTATATGTGGGTTGAATTCCCGTAATATATTATGGAAAACAGTGTTTTAAAAAAACGAACAAGTTAACGTCAATACTAGTATTATTTTTCAAGTAGTACAAAATCTAACATTGACATTATCTTTATACTACTCATAATATTGATCCGCATCTAATAAATAATGAATAATTACATTTACGGAAGAAAAGTAAATAAGAGGGAGCTTTAATAATTAATACCATCCGTTACTTTTGTAACGGATGAAAGCTAAGTTTAAATTAAAAAAATGAAGAATTGAAGAATCTAAGAATAAAGATTTTTTATAAGAAAAGTAACGATAAATAATTCTGATTTTGTTATTCAACTATGAATTATTTACTGGCTAATTTTTGGGAATAAGTTACGCAAGGCCGAACCAAACATTCTTAAAGTGAGTTAGAGCAGCGAGCTACCCCATACGATAACATGGTTCGTTATCGTACCATGTTACCATGATAACATGTAATTAGTGAAGATTTATAATAAAAGTTAGTAACGATATTGCTGAAAATTTCAGTGTACTCATTTCACTCCTTCCATTGATAATTTTGAAAGATATTTGTCTTATGACATTACTTATCTATCTATTTTCTTATCTAAAGAAATAAAAATTGTATAATTACGTTTAGTTGATTTTATGTATATGTATAATTAATAACATTGTTTTTTTATTCTAAAACCGGTTATTGAATTAATTATAACTAGAGATAGAAAAATTTGCCTTTAAAATACATTTAATATAAAACTAGTTTATTTAGAGGGTTATCTGTTGACACTTTCTAGTTAGACAGCATACTAGATAGTGGTAGAGTGATAGAGAGGGGAGATGTCAATCAAGAGTAGTACAGAGTCTTTTAACCCACCGGGTTTGTCTAGTGGTGAACGTGTCTTCGTAAATGAGATGATTTCGATATCAACAGTTCTAAGGTTCAAATCCTAGTAAAGACAGTTACTTATACGGATTTGAATACTAAATAGTGGATACCGGTGTTCTTTGGTGTGTTGGGTTTCAATTAACCACACATCTCAGGAATGGTCGACCTGAGACTGTACAAGACTACATTTCACTT
Source organism: Lycorma delicatula (assembly GCF_047948215.1). Lineage (NCBI taxonomy): Eukaryota > Metazoa > Arthropoda > Insecta > Hemiptera > Fulgoridae > Lycorma > Lycorma delicatula. Next base: position 188,962,061 of record NC_134457.1, on the reverse strand, counting down.
ACACTCATACATATCCCCGTCTGAAGTAATCCTAACGGTGGTTCCGGAGGCTAAACAAAAAAAAAAGAACAAAAATAGAGTACAGGGTCTTTTAATGACAGTAAACGTTAAGCGTATTAGATAAATTTTAAACAATATTGTAATATTGCGTTAAATATAAAAATAAGGTTTAATCATTTTATATACAATAAATTTATAAGAATATTTCTGAAATCTGAAAAAAATAATAAATATTCCGCAATAAACAATAAATTTATAGAAGTAAATAATTATTATAGAAGTTATGAAGTATTACAGACAAATCATTTATCAAGTGAAGATGGTTTATTTCAATATGGTTAGATTTAGATGAAGAAGTTAGTTTACCAAACTGCCAGTTAGCTATTGCTCTGATTCATGCACTGTTTGTAGTAAGAAGGAAAAATGCACGGTAGTATTTAAATACTTACACTAATAATGTTATTCATACTGAACAGTTTTATTCTCCTACTGCAGTAGTGAGTACATTCTTTCTACTAAATATAACATGTCGACAGAACTTGGCTTTAGGAACTAAAAGAAGTGGCGGGAAGAAAGATTTAAAAGAGCATAAGTTGGACGACAAATTTAACGAAGTATGATTATTTTTTGTTTACATTATTGTGTTATTAACAGATGGCTGCATATTAATATTTACATAATACGGTGAATGTTCGGTGCCATCTGTAGCATGGAAAAATGTTAGATATATTTTCTATCTACACTGCGCACATCTTAGTTACTATTAAAATAGTTAAAATAAATGCACGTGGAGTGCATTAAATCGTCTTCACGGTCTAATTCGTTTATCTTGTGTGTTATTTTGACAGTTATTCATTACAATATTTTTAAAATATTTTATTTGAATATTTTTTTATTTAAATTAAAATTTATTACTCCAAATCACTTGTTTTGAAGAATATTCATGATAACAACTATTTTTATTTGATTTTTTATGTGAATTATTTTTAAAAAGTCATAAAAAACGAATAAAACTATGATAATTTTGGTAATTAAATGAATTATTTTATTACCACAAAATCACCCTAATTTATTATAAGTTATAATTTTATGACATTAAATTGAAATTAATATTAAATTTATTCCCTCTGATTTGCAATTTACACGCGTTTCAATATTCTAGTTCACCGTGACTAATAATATCTATCGAAAACTTAAGTATACATCAAACTGTTCGTTCGGGTGGCTGGATTCTGTTATGATAAATTTTTATGCTATGAAAATAACAATACAATAATTTTTCTTTTCGGAGTAAATTCTCAATTCTTTCGGTTTTTCAAATACTTGTTCGTTTTTGTTATTGTATTCAGAGGGAATAAAAGCCTAAAACATTAATCGAATTGTGGTTGGTCTCCTGAAATAATCTAAATTAAAGACATTATAGATTTCAGACAGTATTAAATTAATTTCTAAGCCTCTTTAAATTTTCAAGCAATGTTCAAAAAATCATTTTTGTAAGAAATATTTTTGGATAACGTTCATCTGGATGTTGAGCTAACTTGTTGCTTTTCTGTACAGAACATTGTAAATTGTCCGAAAGCAGTACCGTCTAATGTCCTAATAAATTGTACGAAATGTTCCGTTGTTGAACGGCAGTAGAAAAATTTGCGTTGTATCGGAGCATTAAATAAATTATAAAAAAAAATCGAAATGTACGAGTAAATAAAATATAAACAGGATTTTATTTAAAAAAAAAAATTATTTATTGAAAATTAAAGACAAATATAATTTATTTTTCTACATAGTTTCCTGCTTTAGAAATAGATTTTCCCAGCGAGAAGGAAGGTTTTTTATCGCAGCATCCTAGTATGAAGCTGGTTGCGTCAGGAGTCAATCGCACACGAATCCCTCTACGCCTACGTCTTCTTCAAATCCTTGTCAGGTAAACACTCGAGTCCTTGTCAATATTTGATCCCCAAACTGTGCAGTCAATCTCCGAAAAATTTCCGTCGCTTTAACTACTTCACCAGTAAGAAATTTTATAATTATGCGTTGCGCAGTGGTGGGGTGCACTTATTACTCCGACATCGTGAGCGTTGGAATAATCTATTATTTTAACTTTTATATTTTATCAACTTTGTCTGTGATATTAGTTTTGAGTTTTATTTTGCCTTCTTGGCTTGTTTTAGTAAATTTTTATTATATGATTAATATTACGTTTACACCTTGTATAGTTTATTATTTCGTAGTTATTTTACCCTTTACCCTTTTACTAATAACTACCGGGCGATGATAACGCCCAGGCGTTTTTCGCCCACAAAAAAAAAAAAAAAAAATCGTGAGTGTTACTGACGAATTGAACAGTTAAATGGTTAATTTTTTTACGGGTTAAAGCCTTTTTTTACCTTCTCCCCCGGGGGAGAAAGACGTTTAAGTTAATGTAAACTCACGTATCATAACTAATTTCCTCGTATTATTATTCTTCGTATATGATGAAAGTTTCCACTGTTTTAATATCGTTCTACGACTGTTTTAATTAATATTGTCTACTAATGATATAGGTTTCTTTTTCATGTTTTCCCCCTTATCGTCTTTTGACAAGGGCTTTATTGAAGGATTTTTTAATAATTTTGATTTAACATTATTATTTGTATTATTAGGTCATCATTGTTTTAGAGTTCCGTTCTTTTTATACTGCTATTTTGGAAAACAGTTGTGCTCTTTCCTAATAACTCATTTCAGATTTTTTTTCAAATTAGTTTAAGTATAATGAACATTTTATCGTAACATTTTATTGAAGATATCACTTTTTTCTAATATTTGTCTAGAGGTCTTTTCTTTTGATCGTAATTTTTATGAGAAGGGTTATTCTACTTTTCTCTTGTAATCACTAGTCTTGTTCAAATAATTTCTACTTTATTCGTTTTTTTATGCTTCCTCCTAGGGTACTTTTACTTTTTGTTATTAATTCTTTGTTGTTTTATGGTTTTTTCCGTATCTTATTTTTACTTCTACAATTCTGTTTGGTATTAATTCGTCTATCTTTCCCCAACAGCTTTTAATAGTTTTCAAATGAATAGTTTTCAACAGCTTTTAATCATTTTCGATGAACAGTGATATTTTTTACTGTTCATCGATTGATATTCTTTATTATTATAATTTTGTTTTAACCAGTTTTTCTTATTCGATTTTGTTTCTGTTTTCTTGATATTCTTGTTAAAAATCTCATGTCATCTCAGTGGACTCCATTGTCTGTAAAGTTTTCATTCGTACAGCAGATCTAAAATATAGAATTTAAAAGTCTGTGTTGATTACGGTCAACATATTCTATGGTGATTTATGCTATTTGGTGATCGTATGCGTATGTTAGACTGTATAAAAAAAACTTGCATTGAAAAATATATTTTCCTGTACTAAAATACCTACATAATCTTGAGTTTTGTGCCCACCATATAGAAGGACTTCACTTCAGTTATACTAAATATAGAAAGCTTCTCTTTGAGGGCTCTTCTTTGTGGGATATCCATCTAGAATACAACGTTAGGTTTTTGTAGTCTTCTTCTGTTATTTAGAGGAGAGTATGGGAAGGTTATCAGAGTTAAATTAGTTTAAATTTGTATTGTAATAGATTATAATTCTTTGTATTTTCAACGATAAAATTTTCTAGTACAAATTTACAGATTTGGATCTTTCAAATTGAAATGTTTGGTGATAATGAATGTACTCTGCCAAAAGGATACACCATCTTTGACTGTCGTCTTTTATCGTGAGAATTATAGATGCAGACCTCCTGCAGAGTAACTTCTTATCTTATTATTATTATTATTGCAAACGTAAAGGGCTTGAATATAAAGTAGTAGAGATTATACATAGTTGTAATAATCTAGATATGAAAAAAATGAATGCATAATAATAGTAATGATCATAAAAAAAGGTAATATTTTGATAAGAAAAATAAACTAGTTCACTGGACTGGTATATCGGACGATACTATGTTCAGGCTACCGCTAATCATACTAGAGCATAGCATGTCGTATTATTTTTATTATTTTGAGTCGAACAGCAGGCACTAGTACAAACATGCAACGAGGTCACCGTATTCCTTTGCAGCTTGTGACTTCTGTCACAAATTTAAATGCATCAGACTACTCTATAAAATGCAGTCACAGGTTCTGGAATCTATTGACTTTTTTCTTTTTTAAGAATATTAAACTGCAGTTTGAATTAATTTAATGGACGTACTCGAGTCATGCAGCTGTGAGCTGTTGCGGAAATAGTGAGGCGAGGAGACGAGTAACCCGGTCGTATCCTTCATTTACATCGTTACGTTTATCAGGAATAAAATTCTTAATACATTAACATTTGTTTCGCATTTTCTCTTCTCTGTATTTATTATATTTGTACGCAATATTTTAGATAAATAGGAAATTGCCTTAGTTGAAATTAAAATAAATTTTACGGTTCATGCATGTAGTTATACGCTTTAAAGCGTATTCTTTATTATTCTATTACAGTTTCACGTTTTATTTATTACCTTATAAACAAATTAACATGATTCTTTTATGAGGTTATTTTTACCAGGTTAATGTAATTTTAACATGCATATAATTTTTTTTTCGTTCTGAAATTCATGAATTTCATATTTTTCTCTAACTCAGAAAAGTTTGTTGGATAAAAGTTTGTTTCGTTTACTTATCGTAGGTTCTTGTTAACCGACATAAATTGCATCATGTAGTGTCCAACAAGTTTTCTCCATAGGTCACCACAAAACAAATACTAAATTGCAAACGTGTCCTTGTTTCTCTCACTCTTTCTTTCTCTCTCTGCTCATCTACTGTTAACATTTGTGAAATTTTACTCTCTAGACCTTGGTAACTTAAATTTATTTAGGTAACCTAAGTGACTCAATCGTTAGCCGTGTTATTCAATTGTTTATTTTACTTCTTTTTGAAACGAAATCCTTTCAATGAAAAACCACAAAACATTTTATATTATATTGTTTTTTCGGCTTAAATGGAGTTCATTGAAAAATATCAGGGGGTGTTAGGTAAATGGTATGCGGGTAGCTGCTGTATGTAAACTTTACATAAAAAGAAAAAAATATAAAAAATCATATTAATAAAATTAAGAACTTTTTACGTTTAATTAAAATACTCTTTTAATTATTTTTATTAAAAAAAGTTTTGTTTTGTTGACTTAATGATAGATCTATCTGCGAGTTTCCTTTAAATCTTTTAATTTACATCGTCTTTAAAACCATTTCAATTAATTAATTTCATTTGTTCTTCTACTTCTTTTTTTTAAATATGTGTGTTACTGATCATTGTTTACTACTATTGTTTAGTAATGGGTTAGGAATAAATGAACCGAACTAGATCATACTTGGATTAGATGTTCCAGTGTAGAAGATTGTGTGATTAACTTGTGTTCAGCTTAATCAGCGTTGCCAAATAAGAAAAAAAAAACATGTTAGTTTTTGAGTAATGCAATTTTATAATCTAGAATAAAATAATTTAATTTCTCAAACATGGTACCGTTGATATGTTAAATAAATAAATTAACAATTAATATAATCCTCCTTATCAGTACGTTGATGTATTTTCTAAATCTTTCGGCTTACTTGGAAGCCATCATCATGAGTTAATGCATTAAAGTTAAAGTTTAAAAATCATAGTTAAAATTTAAAAACTTAGTCATGACTGTCCCGGTCCTACTACTATACTCAATACTACTACTATCCAAACTACTATATTGAGTGTACTAGTAGAACCGGGACAGTCATGACTGCTTTTAAATTTTAACTATGATTTTTAAACTTTGGATTTAATGCATTAATTTTAACTCCTGATGATGGCTTCCAAGTAAGCCGAAAGATTTAGAAAATATATCAACTTGCTGATAAGGTGGATTATATTAATTGTTAATTTATTTAATAAAATAATTTCTGGTTTAATTTTTTAGTTTTTGTTGCTGTTTTTTTTTTTTTTTTTTTTTTTTTTGTGGAAAAGTCATACGTTGACGCACTAGGTTTTTAAATTGAGTTCAAATAATGGAAGACCTATTTGAATTAATTAAGTTTTTAATTAATGTTATAAGAAGTGTTTAAAAACTTTTCAAAATAAATTAGCGAAATATATTTAAAAATCTTATATATATATATATATATATAAATGAATGTTTGTTTCTCCCGTACGCGTTCCTATACCATTCATCCGATTGCGATGAAACTTTGGTGAATTGTTGGACGCATCCCCACGAAGGTTTCTGAATTAGTTTGGACCCGCTAGGTGGCAGTGGTCGAGATATTTCGAAAACTTTTATTTATGGCCCGATTTGGCTTATATTCAGAAAATATATTTGTTACGTAAAAATAACTATTTTTGCAAAACATGGACCTACTAGGTGGGTTTGGGGGTCGAAATATTTCGAAAAATTGTATTTATGGTCCGATTAGGTTCATATTCAGAATAAACGAGTATATTAGTTAAGTGAAAAGAAAGATTTTTGCAAAAACTATATCCTTTAGGTGGCGCCAGTGTCGAGATATTTAGAAACAAACAAATATACAAACAGGCTTTCTTCTTCTATATATGTAAAAAGCAATGTTCATTTGTGTATCCGCTATAGACTAAAAAAAAAAACAACTATTGGACCGATTTACGCGCGATAAAAAGGGAGAATGGGAAAAAATAAAGTGAAATTGGGAAAATTGGCAAAAGGGGAAAAGGAAAAATGGAAAATGGGAAAAAGGAGAAAATAAATAGGAAAAAAGGGAAAGGAGAAATAGGAGAATTGGAAAAAAGTAAAAGGGAAAAGGAAAATAGGTAAATGGAGAGTGATGAAGTGAAAGGTTAAATTTTGTGAATTCCGTATGTTCAGTTTTTTATCTAACATATGATAATGTTTTATCTAACATTGCGAAGCCTTGCCGGTTCAGTGTGTTATAAATATAATTCAATGATGTTTAATGTCATAACGGAACAGTTATGGAAATCCTAATACGAGAGAAAAGTTTGTTCCGAAAATTGATTAGTAAAAATATAAAAATTCTTCCGAAAATCTTATGAATTACAAGCATAAGATTACAGGCTTACTAGAAAAAGATGTGGATCGAGGTAATTTCTTGTAGTTTTCTTAACATAACTGAATATACTGCTGCATATCAGCATACATGAGATTCAAATACAGGTGGTATTTAGCTTTGCAAGTGAAATCTTTACTTTGTTCACCGCTAGGAATAACTTTGCTGGGAAATCATTAGTTTTCCGAGAGAGAATGAGAGAAGAGAAAGAGACTAGTGTCTCTTGTATTTTACTTTTGTCTCAATAGTAACAAAGACAAGGATAAATAATAGAAAGAAACAAATTAATTCACATTGAAACAGCGTATATGTGCAGTGTCTCAATTCAATAGGGAATCGTATACTGTTACAATGCTACTTCATAGTAATAGCAAATATATGTATGACAATCTTCATAACGAGCTCACTGAACACATCGTATTTAAGATTACTAGTTAAGTTACCATATTTACGAGATATATGCGGTATGATAAATTATTATTGTGTATAGAAACACAAATTCTCTTTAGCGCTCTATTAAATCGTGCGATAAAGTTCCAGTAGAAAATAACAATAAAATGTTTAATTTTCTTAGCATTTGGCAACGTTGGTATTAATACAATTTTTGTAGATTAATGTTTACACTTACCAAAAATTTCAATGTATATGTCCTAGCACTTTCGGAGTCACTTCTCAATCATCAGGAATTTTATTGAAGTTGTTAATTTAATATTCATGTGTACAGATTCATGTGTATAATTATATTTACATGTAAGTTAAAATTGTTATGTTCATAATAGTCGATCGCCAAATCAAATAATTTATTTACGGATATGACGTTATATTCTTACTGACGTATAAATTATTTTATTATTTGACGATCGACTATTATGAACGTAACAATTTTAACTTAAATTATAATTATACATAGAGAATTTATACAGATGAATATTAAATTAACACATTCAATAAATTCCCTGATGATGGAAAAGTGACTCCGAAAGCGAACACATACATTGAAAATTGTTGGTAAGTGGAAACATTAATTTATACAAATAAAATATTGTTTATATAAAACGGTTCAAAATGGACACCGTCAGAATTCATTGTGGTCAGAAAAAATGTAAAATCTCTTACTCAAAGATCAATAAATAAAATTCGATTTTGTGTTTGGAATTTTGTTTTTGAGGCATTAGGTAAAGAAGATCCAGTATTCAGCGTCCAAACCCATCGGGTTGGTTTAGTGGTGAATGCGTCTTCCCAAGTCGGCTGATTTGGAAGTCGTTCCAGCTTCAAGTCCTAGTAAAGGCAATTACTTTTATACGAATTTGAATACTAGATCGTAGATACCGGTGTTCTTTGGTGGTTGGATTTCAGTTAACCACACATCTCAGGAACAGTCGAACTGAGACTGTACAAGACTACACTTCACTTACACTCATACGTATCATCCTTATTTATCCTCTGAAGTAATACCTGATGGTGATTCCCGGAGGCTAAACAGGAAAAAGTATTTAGTGACCAGTCCAGTTTTTGAAACACATTTAATAAATATTAACGTTTTTTTTAAGAGTTAACGACTTTTTCATGAAATATTTTTCACTAGCTATTTTTAGCATTCGTACACGTCATTAAACATTTCATTTTGAATTATGGTTATGGTAACGCTCCCATTATTTAACTTTCGAATGTTTGGGTGGTAAGTACTGTAGTTATGAGTTAATAAATGAACGCATGAAAACCTCATCAAATACCGAAATAGTTAACGCTGAAAATTCTTTGCTGTTCCAGTCAGTTGTATGTTACTGTTGAGAATATACGAGTATAACTGATTAAAATTAAAAAAAAAATATTGTACATTTTATTATATTCCACCGTTGATTTTTACTAAAAAGATTTTATTTAAAACTGTATTTGAATACTGAAACCTAAGAAATGTTAGATTCTTAAGGTAAAAGAGATACACATTTGCCGCTGTCCAACAAACTTTAAATGTACAAGGTTATTCTGAAAACCCATTTGAACGTATGTTGTACGACAAGGGAGAGCAAAATTAAGATTATACTATGCTATCAGAATAAGTTTGCGAAAATCATAGAACTGACGTGGTTTGCACAAAACGAAGAAATTCATAGCTATTTAGAATTGCCTTATGTCTGCGAGGAAATCATAGTATTCGGTTTACATTATAACAACGATTAGGTTATCATGTGAACTACCTAACGTTGAATTTCCTAGACAACAGTGAGGGTGTCCGGCGACTCAAACGCCTTCACGTGCTGGACATGGAGGAGTCTGAATTACTCTTGGGCTATATTTTGTCTAATGAAAGGCCCAAATTTCTTCTTAAGCAAATTACGTTATCGTTTTGTTTTTCTTTTCTTTTACCTTATAATATTATTTAATTCTTTGTTTGGGTTTTACGGAATTTTGTACATTTACATATGAAGTGAATCTTTGTAAGTGCATTTGTACAAATTAACTGTGGCCTAATAATTTATATATTGTCTTATGTTTATATCATATTTGAACTATTGTCTTGCATGTGTGTTTTGAGAGGATTCAATGGAAACCCCTCATCAAACACTTATCTATTTACTTATGGTTCCTTCTTGGAACGAATTGTAAATAAACGAAGTGTGATAAAAAAAAAACAATAATTTAAAATACTTAATTTTAGATTATTGAAAATATAAATGAATAAAAATTTTGATTTTTCAAATCGTATAAAAATTTATATCTGGCGAATTTTGTTATAACGGAGATAAGATTTAGGATCGGTGATTTTCTGGTTTTTGATGACATTTTTAAAAGCGTTTCTCTCATGTGGTAAGAATTTTTTTTGGGAATTAGATCAGATTTAAAGTGCTCGTTTGTTGTATGTTTTAAGAAAATAATCGGAACAAACAGAAAATGATTTATTATTCCATTTACTAACTCTTTATCAAAGAAATGCGAAAAAATAAATTTTATTCGGTGAATAATTTTAGTAAAAGTTTCATGTTTTTATTCAGCTATTTTCGCAACTAGAATTAGAAACAGAAAGAGATTGAAGATATTATTCAAATATCTTCGTAAAATAATATTCAATATTGTTGTCTTAAAACTATTGAATTTAAATTAATTACGTTAATATGAATGTTAACTAATTTTTCTCACACGTTTCCTGGCATAATACTAACAATATCGTACGAATTAATTATAATTTATTGTTGATCTAAGTTAGATAACAATCAGAAAAAGTTCATAATAACTAAAGCATATACTTAATAAAACACCGCATCAGAAGCATTAAATAATTATACAAGTTAAATAAATTCATGACGTGCCATTCGTGGCTCCGTCGGCGCTGATCACCGTGTGATGTCACTGACATGCTGATAATTTACGTAAGAGGATTTGATTGGATACAATCCTGTACTTTATAAACTTAACGTAATTTATACATTAATGTTGCACACTGTTATTCACTACGCAGGTTTTTACATTTGCCGATCTCCATAGAAAAATGCTGGCATCTTTACATTTTATTCAAAAAATTCTACTTGAATCCCGATCTGGATAGTAGTTTTCCAATTTTTCACGCGCCACAAACATTCATATCTCATTTTTATCTCAAAACACTGGTGACTGCAAGCGGTTGTCAGCCTGTGGATTATAGCATTTTGTATATAATTACAGAGATTTTCGTATATTTATAAATTTATATTTATAATGAGTTCAGCATTTTATTTTATCTGGTCATGTAAATAATATAATCTCGTAACGAATTAATCCCTTGGCATATGAACTCGTGTTGGTTTGTCAGATTTTTTCAATTGTTTTTAAATTCATATTGTTTTTTCGTCTTGACCAAAAATTATTTGTGTCTGTGTGTGGGCGCGCGCGCCAATGAGAGAGAAATATATGTGCGTGCTAAACAAGTAATAGTTCACGGATAAATAAAAAATTACTTTATCAGTTATTTTACGTTCAATTGCCCTCAATTGGCGGAAGCCTAACTAAATAATTGGACTTTTATTCTGTTTTTGTTATTATTATTATTTTTTTTTATTATCGTACAAAGAGCAGTATAATTGTATTATTATATACATTTTTCTTAAAAAAAATTATTTATTTGCAAACTTTACTAATTCTTCTATTCGTTTCTTTAAAAATAAACTCAATATTTTTTTCTACATGTCAATATTAACGTTTCCTTTGCAAGAAGCTGGGACTTAAATTCGCAATTTAAAAGTATGTTTTCAAAGTCGATTTCATCCATCTAAAGTTTATGTGTATTAAGATCGAATACGTATTTCGCCGTTGTAATTAGGAGATTTTCAGCGCACGTTTTTTGTGTTCTTTTTATTAAAAAAATTGTAGCAATTAATTTGATTCAAAGCATAAATTTGTTAATAAGCGTGGTGTTTCTATCAGTTCTTTAAATAAAGAATATATTTTTATTTTTTGTTGTTTTACATTATCAAAGGTTCTCTAAAACAAATGTTAATTATTATTATTTTGAGCCGTAAAACGATTTAAATTTTGTGAAATAACGTTGTGCAAATAAATTTAATCTAAAATCATGAAATTCCTTTCAGGAAATTGAAAAAGGAATGAAAAATATCAAATTAGAAACTTAAATTTTGTTTTTAACTAAATAATGCCGTTTTTAGTAGTTTCTATATGCATTATTTTAATTGATTAAAATTATATCTGCTTTTATGTTAACTACGGTTTATATTAATGTTAATATTTTTCTGTTATTTTCTTTACTTTTTTTTAAATTTTGAAAAGGTTGCAATATTTTAAATTATATTTGTTTTTAAATAAACTATAAATTTATTTAGGTCATGTTTACAAGAGATATATTTTGGTTAAGGAAAGAATGCTTTTAATATTTAAGTCATAAGAGATTAAAAGATTTAATTTTGTTTGAAAGTCGTTAAAAAAAATACAAAAAAAAACTGCTACATGTCAAATTAAATCCCGTTCTTTATCGCATGATTTTGTAAAAATATCACATCACATTTAAAATTACTCCCTCATTAAATTCTAGAATATAACAGAATTTTTACGCCCTCTGTTGGTGGTTTCTAAACTTTCTTATTTCAATTAAACGTTGCAAAGAAATTTAAAAATCTTAATTGAACTTTTTCTGTACCACATCAAATCTCAGTTACCTTCGTTCATTATTTAGGCGATGAGAGGCGTTTATCTGGTAATATAGACTATATCCCTGAAAACATTTTTAATTAATATTTCGTATGATTTATTAATTTTTTGTTACATTAAGATTCCGAAATCTTTTCTAAATAGTGTCATTTATAATCGGAAAGACGTCTGTCGGCGGCAGTGGTAAACGAACAGTTCTTAGACATTTGTAGTACTGTGTACCGGTCTGAAAATAGATGAACAAACGCAATAAATTGACCTACAATCTAAATATATAGTAAGTGGAACTAGCGTTGTAAAATTAATGTTTATTGTGTAGAAATTAAATTTACTAATACTTCAAACGAGTCGTAGTAACAGAATTTATTTATGTGCTGCATATATTTGAAAGTTAAAAAATGTTAATTACGTAGTTAGAATTGTAGAACTTAGTAAAAATTAAATAAAAATAAATAAATAAACAAATATTATCAATATAATTATAAATATTATTTACAGCAATAATATTATTTCAGATAACAATTTTTTTTAGACATGCAGATACCTATTTGTAGGCTAATAGTGCTAACTTTTAGTGGTACGAACAATTATTCTGTTTACCTATCATTTCTATTCATAAAAAATATTGAAAATATTCATAAATAATATTTTCTATTCATAAAAAATTTCTATTCATAAAAATACGTTTATTTGGATGGTATGTCATTGACATTACACTTGAAATAATTGTATACTTTTTCTTAAACAGAATCGACCGTTATGTAGAAATAAAAAAGAAAGATTATTTAGGCAAATGGAGAAAACTAAAGAGATTTTCCCACCATTATTTTCATAAATTATTTAACTAACATATCTGTCAGATCCTGTTCACTCATTTCAGTTTAGCGAGGTCAACCTGTAAATTTATCATTAAGAGTAATTTTATTTTGCTTGTTGATATCACCATACAGCTCGAAGCTTATGCGTGAGATATGGAGTTGAAATTGTTGTAGCGTTTGAAAAATACCATGCCAGACCGGGATTCGAACCTGGGACTTCCGGATGAAAGGCTGAGACGCTACCATTCCACCAAAACAAAAAAAAATCTGATGTGGGCACCCCATGAATTTCTTGTACGCCTATTAAATTACATATATATATTTTTTTAAATGAAAATACATAAAATTTTATTTCATTAATTACTTCTGATATTTTTTCTTATTTTTTTATTATTATTTATCGTAAACAACTTTCAAAATCAGAGGTTAATAATTTATTAATAAATCAGTATATTTAAATTTTAAAAAAAGTTTAAAAAAATGAGATGAAGTCTGATTCGAACCGATGTGCTTTCTCCTTCTAAGATGCAAATATTTTATTAATTAATATTCATTAATATTTCAGTAGGCTATACACGCAACTTTGGAACTAATGTAAATAAGTACCACTTATTTTCGTTAAAATGTTCGCTTATTTTCTCGTTAAAAAGCTCTCAATCAGGGCTTATTACTGCAGTTAAGAAAAAAGCCCAAAATCCGTTTTGGATTTTGGGCTTTTTTGGACACTTTTGGTTCAGTAGATTGCAATCAAAGGAGGTACACAAGTAGATACATGTACTGAGGTACAACAGTCATAAATCCTTCTTCTTTTTCCTGTTTAGTCTCCGGTAACTACCGTTTAGATAATACTTCAGAGGATGAATGAGGATGATATGTATGAGTGTAAATGAAGTGTAGTCTTGTACAGTCTCAGTTCGACCATTCCTGAGATGTGTGGTTAATTGAAACTCAACCACCAAAGAACACCGGTATCCACGATCTGGTATTCAAATCCATGTAAAAATATCTGGCTTTACTAGGACTTAAACGCTGTAACTTTCGACTTCCAAATCAGCTGATTTGGGAAGACGCGTTAACCACTAGACCAACCCGGTGGGTTAACAGTCCTAAATCCAAAATTTCAACACCGTACGGCTAATCGTTTTTGAGTTATGCGAGATATATACGTACGTACGTACATACATACATACAAACAAACGTACGACAGACATCACGATTGAAGCTAGTCAAAATGGATTCAGGGATGGTCATAATGGATGTTTCCGTTGAAATCTGAAAACCGACATTTTTCGCGATCACAATATTTCCTTTACTTCGTACAAGGAAGTAAAAATTGCTTAGTTAAGTATTACAAATTTAACTGGGAAAGAATTTCATAAAACTCCAGATTTCAAGGGATTTGATTAATAAGTACGGGGGAACTCTTTCGATATGAATTATTATTATTATTTCCGTTTATTACTTAGAGTTCAGCTTTTGCTTGCTTTGTTTGGCAACCCCATCATAGAGGGGTTTCGTCACCTTGACCTCCCTCCACTCTCTTTCTGTTCGGCAAGGTAATTCAAATCGAAGACATTCAAAACAAGAACAAGAGTCCTTGGGAAATTAAGGTAATACCAATTTTTTTTTAATTTTAATTTAGATATATTCACAGAAAATCCTTTTTTATTGTTATATTTTTGTCTGAATTTTCTGAAGAAGTATATACTATAATTTCTTATTTAAATAATCTTTACAAATATTTTTATTACCACCATTGTGCTATATTTTTCCTTTTTTTTAGAAAACATCTTAGCGTTAATTTAATGATTAATTGATCGTTTGAAGACGTAACCTTCCAGTCCACTTCTTGAGGTCGTTACTTTCATGCATGTATTATGTACTATATTTCTAATTATATTATTACATAAGCTTGCAATAAATGTCGGTTATTAGAGAACAGAAGTCCTGAATCAAGAACAAAAGTAAAAATAGGAGATCTCTGTAAATTTATTTTTGGCTTGAGATTAGTACGTATATTTCAAAATTTTATTTATTCACATCCAAAAAAAGTTTATTCTTTATTTTCTACAGCTTATTAAAAATTAATTAAATTATTAAATTGAAGTTGCCTTTGCTAATTTATTATGAATTAATTTCACATTACAAAATGCATCAGCAATTTCCTGTTCTTCATATCAGGCCACAATTTTACAAACTATACTCCTTCTGCCTGTCATTAAATGTGGTCAGGAAAGAAGTTATGCGATCACTTAAAGGAGACACTATCTTCTTTTTTATAGAAAATTATTTTTCGACTGCGTAAAAGTACATTTTTTTACTCCTTCGAAAGGAGTCTCTACGTCACTCCAATTTCTTCTATTTTTATTTCAGAAGTATTTCAGCAAAACATTAAAATATAATAAATTTAAGGAAGTAGAACTTTACACCTCACTTTTGAAAATTATTGTAAACATTTTAAGACTTCGCCATTTCTTCTACTAAACTGGGTTTTTTTTTTAGATTCAACCGATTATGATGTGCTTTATTAAAATTTGAAAGGATAATTAAAATATTAAATTCACATTAAAAAATAAATTGTGTAATTAAAATTGATAAAAAATCAAAATTCAAACCATAATGTAATAGATTATTGACTGAATTAAATAAATTATTTTGTAAGTTTTATAACTATTTTACTAGTAGGATGTTGCTTCATAATACAATTATTTTCCGTATTCACACTTTTTTTTCTTGTTTAACCTCCGGGACCATCGTTTGGTATTGCTTCAGAGGATGAGATGAATGATTTGTAGCGTGTATGAAAATACCATGCCTGACCGGGATTCGAACTCCGGATGAAAGGCCGAGACGCTACCACTCGCGCCACGGAGGCCGGCAAATAAAAATTGACATCTTTTCTATCTGTGCTCCCCTTTTTTTTAAACCTCTAGGACCACCGTTAGATACTGCTCCAGATAATGAGATGAACGATTTGTAGCGTGTGTAAAAATGCCATGCCTGACCGGGATTCAAACATGGGACCTCCGGATGAAAGGCTGAAACGCTTCCACTCGCGCCAAGGAGGCCGGAAAAAATATATATTCACACAAAAATCTATGAATGTATTCACACATTAAATCCACTTTTCATAACTCGTTATTTTTCATCCCACATGATAACTTTATTTTTTATTATTTGAGAAAATGGTTTCTACCATTTAGAAATTAGTAGGTGGTAATGCCAAATTCCATATTCGGCAATGTCTGTCGCCAACAAATGGCCAAAGTCACTTGAAATTTGATGAAATCCATATTTTAAGATATTTTAACTAAATACAATCTTGTCGTTTTTAAATATTTATCAAAAATTGTTTTAATAGATTAAAAAAAAAAAAGAAATGGTTTTTAAGAATGACAATATCGGTGGATTCTATACATATAGACAGTACTTTTGCCAAAGTCATATAGTTAATTAAAATTATTTACTGTGAATCATTCGTGAGATCCATGAATTATTTAGCAATTTAAGAACTGGAATACGTAATAAAATTGGAAAAATACAATGTGTTATCATACTTTTTTCTTAGTCAATGAAAAGTAATATTTTTTTGGATTATCCGCTTCTGATCTGGTAAATGAGGTTTCTACGTCGTTTCGTCGGGGAACCTCCTCTGTTATAATTTACGCACTCTCTTTTACAACACTCCCACATCTAAGTTAAAATTCAAAAT
This sequence comes from Lycorma delicatula, assembly GCF_047948215.1. Classification (NCBI taxonomy): domain Eukaryota; kingdom Metazoa; phylum Arthropoda; class Insecta; order Hemiptera; family Fulgoridae; genus Lycorma; species Lycorma delicatula. The sequence continues at coordinate 188,945,335 of NC_134457.1, read as the reverse complement.
TCAGTATACTTGTTCTGTATTCTTTGGTTACGGTGCGTGATAACGGTTGACAGAAGTTCCGTGTATTATGTTATACCATGAATTACATATAGGGTTGACAAACACGCGTCTGTGTTGCATTTATACACATGCAAGAATGACGCATCAGTTGGCATGACTATTTGCTTTCCTGTGAAGCACGCTAGAACATGGGTTCATGTTCAAGTATTATTTTTCTATTATATTAAGTCAAATGTATTTTAAAAAGTTGTATATTTAAGATATAATATTAATTTATTCTCTCAATAATCTAATAGACACGGTTATTCCATTTTTATTATTTCCTTACATTTTGAGAAGAAATTATTGTCACTTTGAAAATATTTCATGTTCATTTTTTGGTAGCCTAGTTACTTACAGTGAGTAAGTACAGGAGGAAGTCCTGTAAGTACAGGAGAATAAAACGTATGGTAGTTGTATTTGATGAAGTCCCATTCGGTTTCAGAAAGACCATTCTGGCTCTCAAATAATATTATTAAAGGTAGGCTTAAAAAAATGAAGTTATCTGCGTGGCATTTTTTGATCTGGGTAACGTAGAATGGAGTAAAATTCTATCTCATTTATTGTTTATAATCTCTAAAAGAATGAAGTAAATGTTTAACAGTAGAACATTGAGAAAGGGAAGGTGTGATACAAAGAAGAATGAGATAAGGATGCTTTTTAACTTATACAGAAAAGAAGCAATGAGGCAATGAATGAAAAGTTTGACAAAAGAGTAACTATCAAAGCAAAAAAAAAAAAAAAAATAAAATAAAGATTTTATTCGTTGATGACATCGTTCTTTCAGGAGCGATCAAAAGTCGGTTCAAAGAAATACTGAAAGGCAAGAATTTATTGCTAGGAAAAACTTCAGTCGGAAAGTAAACCAGAGAAAAACAAAGATAATGTAATATCACAAAAAGGAGGTATTTCAGAATTAAATATTAAGATGGCGTATTCCATACACCAGAAGTAAGAGAATTGTTTATTTAGGTTAAGAGCATACTAGCACCAGCAACGAGAACATTCATTGTAAATCTGTTGAAATGAAATGAAAAAATTAGAAATACATTCTTAAAACTTTATGAAAAACGTACAAAAGGAAAAACGCAAAGGAGACCTTTGAAATGTAGTGTTATAAGTGGACATTGAAAATTATATTGGTGGATAGAACGAAGGAAGTAGTGAAAGATTATTTGATGGTTTGAAGTGGGAAGGCGGTTAGAGAAATTTGTGGCAAAATCTTTTAGACATGGGTGGGCCGTATATTAAGTCATGCAGATGTAATTAATTGGTATAGGTGGGAAGTGAGGAAGGAAGAATCGTAATGGAAGGAAAGGTTTGGAATATATGGAAAACTTGATTGAGGATGTAGTAAAATTGTTGAAGTTTAATGATTAGCGCAGAACAAAAAGAAGAACATCAAATCAATTAATTGGTTGATGCATCAAAAAAGAATTGATTTAACTTTTCTGTTTTTAATTTTAATCTTTTGTTTTATCGGTAAATGAAGAAGAAATGATCATAATTGATGGAATTTTCAGTTTGATTGCTGTATTTTTCAATTAGAAATTTTCATTTTCAGTGTAATCAATTTCATTCGAAGCTCTCAAGTTGTGAATAAGTATTTGGCAAGCCGACTGCAACTTTTACACACCTTAAGGACTACTAAAACTATTTGATCTGTAGTATCGTAGTAGTATGTGTCGTAGTGCAATAAGATGACTATAATGTCTATAATAATTCTAGGTACTTTTTGTTGTTTTTGCGCAGGAGGATGAAAAATCTGCGTCCAGAAGCTCAGCACCTCGCACTACGGGTGTGCGAGGTTCCAGTCAGAGACGGGGACTCACTAAAAAAACTTCCCCTATGAAACAATACCCCCCTCCAGTACCCGCCTCGATAGAATTAACCCGAGACGCGTTGTTTACCGCACGGGTAACCAAAAAACCGAGTCAGGAGTCTAACATACCTCATCGATGGCAGCGATCCGAGGCCCCCTGCCATCTCCGCATACAAGTTGTCCCTTCCTGGCCTTCTCCATGTGTACTTGGTCCTCCTGTTGGTCAGGATCTGTATCCTCTGCTCTTTACGTACAGTGCATTCTGGGAGATGTAGAAGACAGGCCGCTCTACCGCACCCTCATAACACTAGGTGATGCCTGGATGTTCATCGAACATCCAGGGAGCGGGTGGATCGAGAAATCCCAAACACTTCATCAGTGGTGGCGACCCGGAGGCCTCCTTCACCTCCATGCACGCGCTATTCCCTCACCATCCCCCAGCATCTATTCTCTCTTCCAAGGTCTTTTTGCTTAAGAACTTTCACAAATCATTCCTGGCATTTTCTTCACCTGCGCTCGCCCTGCAGCGTAATCCGAACGACTGCTTCTGGTGAGTCAAGACCCTCGTTAATCGGTCAAAACCTCGCCCACCTTGGGCACTCAAAGAAAGTACAGGTCACACATCATCATCCTTTCTACAGTACGAAATGGTACTAGTACTAGTACAGGTCTAGGTAATAGTGTTCATTATCAGCACAGTTGTAGTTGTGCATAACTTACTTTTTTATTCGTGTAGCCGTCACGAAAATTGAATAGCCATTCACAAGAATCGAAACAGGTTTCCCGTTTCTTTCGTCGTATCAGCATGTTTGAATTTTACAAAATTCAAATTGTATTCGGCATATTGTTACTTTTACTCTGTTCACTACAGAAACTTGGAATAAACATAATTTATCTTATAGAAAACAAATATAATTATGGTCATTATATTATACATAACCTATATGTTTTATGAGAATTGCAGCAATGTAATATTGACATTTACTTTAATATGAATGTCAGTATAATCAAGTATGCTGTAAAATATAAGTTATCTTTCACATTGATTTTTGGTTTGCATACACTATGTAATATTTTAAACTATATTTGTAAATAAAAGCGTCTTATTTAAAATATAAATATTTTATTTTTTATGGTATATATCAGAGTTAGAAGTGATGTGGAAAAAAAATTGGATATCTTGAAAATACAATGAGGTGTTTGTTTATTAGTACTACAGTTACTGGAGCTCATAAAAAACGGATACGGTATCAGATCACTTCGTTTGAATATTAGCATTTATATTTTAATTTTTATAAGAGTTCTGTCGTTTTTCAGTCGTTAAGGCGGCAGTAGTTTACCAAGTCTGTACCCATCTCATTTAGGTACTGCAGGTAATAATAATTTCCTTTAAACATCTTATTCTGTGATCAGTCATTTGACTGGTTTTCTGAATCAGGAAATGATCAGTGATCTGTTCTTACGTTTCTATCTTTTCTTTATAATATTCGTAATATTTTATGATTGATAATGAGCGGCTTCCGACTGTAAAAAAAATGGCACTAATCTCCACATTGATTTAAGGTTGAATGATGGAAGCCGCTGCTTGGAAGGGATCTTAAAGTTTTTCTGTGGATGGGATTGTTTATAGGATATTATGGTTTCTCTGAGGTTAGACCACCAACTTTCTTTTTCTTTTTTTACCACCAACTCCTTTGCTTTATCTTGATCGTTTCTTTACCATTTTCGTTCTGTGGTTTAGGTGTAACTTAGCTAAGTTACAGGTTAACTTAGCTTGTTTAGATTGCTTGGACTAGTAAGTAGTGTAGACCATCCATGGTGTCATCTAGCAGGGGAGCGTTGGCTGTTGACCGAATCTGAGATTCTGTTTCAAGTCCTAAGGTTGCTGGACAGGATAAATAACTAAACTATTTATCGAGTAAACGCGGGCTTTTTAAGAAATAAATGTAATGATTCAGATTCTTCTTGAGAGAATGTCACAAATTATTTTTTACCCTGATTCGTCTTCAAATCTCTTCATTTGGTATTTGATTAATTAACTTTTTCAACATTCTCCTATAACTGTACAACAAAAAATTACTTAACATTTTTGTAGATTTCTAATCTTGATTCGATGAAATAAAGTACATTCTATCCAATTAGCTAAGAGATCAGATTCGGCTAAAACAGACTTTCAGCAATGACTATGAAATTCAGCTAAGAAAATATTTGTAACCTCTTCACTTTACTCTACTAATATAAATCATATTTTATATTTCGAATATTCTTTCTTGTTGAATTTTTTGTTAAATTTTGGTAAGTTAATTCTTATAGCTTGATTTTGTCTTGATCTTTTCCATCTTTGAAACATGTTCCAAATACTCGTATTTGGAACATGTATTCTGCGACGCATAAACGAAAAAAAAATTATTAAATCTTTGTTATAGTCTAATTGTGATACATTTCGTGTAGATGCAGAGTTTTTTCAGCGTCTTTTGGGTTTTGTAGTTTAAATAATAAAGAAAAATGAATCCTGTCATTAGATTTATGTTGCTTATCAATGCAAAGTTATAAAAATTTGATTCGCGGCTTCTTTGAAAACTGCTTCACTAGTTTATTTAGTACAAAATAGGTGACCGTACGATTTTTACTCTGTTTTAACCACAGAATCCTGTGTGCTAAAAATTTGAAATTTTATTTATCTATTGGCGTGTATTTCCTTGAAAGAAAATTTTAATGATCGAAATTGAATGTAATCTATATTCTCTAACACGATCTACGTGAAAAAATAAATTAAAATTTCGTATTGTTTTTCCTTCATTTACATTTGTAAAGTTTTCAAAAAGATTTTATATTTAGTCATTGTATTAAATAAATTAAAAAAAAAAGCTTTAAAAAACTGCAATATCTTTAAGTACGTATTTTTCAAACTACGCTTCGTCTTTCGTTGTACAGAGTATAGTAATCGTAATATCTAAGTAGGCTAAAGTTTTAAATAATTAGAATGCTGATTACAGAAATCAACTATATTAAATGTAACCTATGAAAAGTTCAAAGGTTAAAATGTTATATAAATGAATGAACGTATTATTAATTGCTTACGTCATTTTTCACGGTGAATTTAAGTTCGTGATATTGAGATAAAATATTAATTTGCAGACAAAGTTTATTATTAATCTTCTTATTTTTGTGGAAACAATCCTTACCCACCTACTCGTAAAGTTAATGGTATTTTCGAATAGTGGGCGGGTGGCACGCTACATCACTAGGTTATTATTGAATATTATTATTATATATTCAGTATTTAACTTATAATAGCGTTTCACTGATTGATGATGACTTTTTCTGCTCTAAGATAACATAGATCGCTTCTCTTTAAAAAAAATTAATTATATTGCATGGATCTGTTTTTGCTACAGCACCTCCTCAAGCACAAACTTAAAAAAATTCATAATCTATCTCGTTCTAAAGATAATACTTAATTTTAAATTTAGTCTTCTTACCTTCATAAATATAGATTTGCTAGCAGTTTTCGATTTGTATCATCTGCTCTTCCAAAAAAAAATTAAATTAATCTGTTATTTATCCTCATTCTAATTATGCAGTTGAGTATTAGTTCATACATGCAGTTATTTTCTAATAACTATGGTGATGGAGAATTTTTCAAACATTGCTGAGAGGTACATTTTGTTAGTTTAATTTTTTGTGGGTGAAAATTAATCTCAGATTTACTAAAATCAGTCTTTTCATATAACAAACATCCAGCGTTATTTTATACATTAAACTGAACATTAGATCCACCAAAGTGTGATGACACTATCATGCGTACTGAAGAGCTTTTTAGTATAAAAATTACTTAATAAGTAATCTATATAAATAAAAATGTAAATGTTCGTTTGTTCGAAATCTTAAGCCTCCGAAAGTTCTTCAGCGATTGGTTTGAGATTTTGACCCAACGTTGCATTCGAATACGCGCGAGTTTTTATATACCTACTATTTACTTAAGATACACACCTGTAACAGACAAAAACATGCGTTTTTTGAAAAATTGCGCTATCTTTTGGACGTAAAAGCAAGACACACTATACTAAATATTTTACGATTCAATTTCAATTTTTTCGGTATGTGTGTCCGCTATAGATTAAAAAACTGCTGGACCGATCTACGCTCAGAGAAAAAGGAAGAAAGGGAAAAATTGAAAAAGGTAAAAGGGAAAAATGGAAAAAAGAAAAAAAGAAAAAAAGGGGAAAACGGTAAAAGGAAATGGAAAGGAAAAAAAGGGGAAGAGGGAAGGTAAATAAGTGAAAGAAATGGGGGAGGAAAAGGGGAAAGAAGGAAAGGAATTTGGTAAAAATGAAAATGGGAAAAAGGAAAAGGAGAAAAGAGAAACATTAAATTTTATGAAGTTCCGTAATGTTAATTTTATTAATGTTTTATCAAACTTTCAATTGTGTTCATTTAATCTATCTATATATATATACATACTCAAATCTAGCAATAGCTAAGCATTGCCGGGTCTGCTAGTTAAAATATAAAATCCAATTACTAACAATCTTTTAAATCATCCCAGCGCTTTCGGAAACGAATTCCATCTTCAGGAACTTAAAATTATTTTTATTAACTACAACTTTGTCGTCATGAGTAGAATTGTTATGTAAAGAGTGTAAGAGTGTAAAGGTGGTGGTCATGTGTTAAAATTGCGTCGACGTAACGTCCTGTCGTTATGAATGTCTCCGCCGTTATGACATAACGGTAATTCTACTCATGACGACAAAGTTTTAATTAATAAAAAAAATTAAAGTTCCTGAAGATGGAATTCGTTTCCGAAAGCGCTAGGACTCATTAAACGATTGCTAGTAATTGGGTTTTATATTTTAATTATTTATTGTATAATCATACCAACGGGCCATGTTTGATAAAATTATTTAAAAAAATACTAAGCATGTACGATAATGACTTCATTAACATGCTGTAACCATATTAATCTAAAACCGGTGAACATACCATTTTTAATGTGATTTAACCACAGAATCCCGTATGCTAAAAATTTGAAATTTTATCAATCTATGCGCGTGTATTTCCTTGAAAGAAAATTTTTAATAATCGAATTTGCACTATGCTAAATAAAAATCCACAAAATGAAAAAAAATCTATTTAAGAAAAAAAGGAAATACACTTAAAGAAATTAAAGAAACACGTTTTTATGTAAGAGGTATCATTTTCAAAGCCATAAAACAAACAATAGATTGCATTACATGTTAAAAACATAACGACTATAAATACAAAAAACCTTGTAGTTTTAATTTAATCGTAGTGGCAGTGTTACATATTACCCTGGACAAACTGGACGCGCATTCTCCCTTACTTGCAAATTATATATTCTTGTTCCACACACAAAAGAATTAAGTTTTACGAATCATTTCATAGAATTTGGGCATATATACAAAATTATTTTAACATGAAAATTTTACACATCGATTAAAAAAAGTACGACCTCAATGCACAGGTACTGTGCGCATCGTTATAAACATATAATATTTGACCAAAACAATTTATTGAATAAGTATACCTTACACCGGTAAATAAAATATTTTACTATTTACTAAATGGATTTCTTGAACAGATCGTAACTATTACGCCATCTTTAGCACCATTTATGAAAAAGCTGTATTATATTTTAAAATGATTCTGGAAGCGTTATTTACATTTATTTAGGAAAGTTGTTATTTTTTGTTTTTATTTTCTCTCAAAAGTTTGTATTTAAGTCACACTGTCTCCTTTGCGTATCAAATATTGCAGTTTATGTTTTCCCTTTTCGTATCATTTAATTGACATGAAATGTTGTACTTTAATTATTATCGATGACGCTGCTGATGTTTATTAACTGATAAATAGTGAAAATATAAATTTTGATATGAAGTGCAAAGAAAAAAATTACAACGGAAGTTTGATGCCATAGGATAGATTAAAAAACAAATTAACGAACACACTAAACTCTAAATTGCTCTAAACATAATAGATTATATAATGCTAATCTTTAGTAAATTAAGATAGATTCTCATGGTAACAAATTTAAAAAAAAGTTTAATAGACATAATTAAAAAAAAAAAAAATATATATAAACGAATAAAAAAACCATTTTCGTAATTGTAGTGGTATTTTAATTTAAGTAAAACAACACCAGTATTAATAATATTTTATGGTTGAACAAATCTTTTATATTTTAGTGAATTTTAAATAAAGGCCTTTTTAAAGTAATTTATTAATGCATTAATATAAATCATATGATTGCTTAATGATTTTACTCAAATAACATCTATTATTTTTGTGAAAATATATCTTTAAAAAAAGCATATTCTTTTTTATAAGAATGAAAGATTGCCGTCCTCCGTGGTGCGAGTGGTAGCGTCTCGGCCTTTCATCCGGAGGTCCCGGGTTCGAATCCCGGTCAGGCATGGCATTTTCACTCACGCTACAAATCACTCATCTCATCCTGTGAAGCATTACCTAACAGTGATTCTGGAGGTTAAGAAATAAAAAAAAAAAATGAAAGCTTAAAGAATTTTTTAATTAGATAAAAAATCTTATTTTTAGTTACACTGTTCATATTTCTACTACCTTTCACAACCAAAAGTAAAACAAAAAACCCAAGTACTACTACTGTTAATATTTTAAGTGCTAGTTTTGCAGTGTCCGATGAACGTATTTAAATAAAGTACGTTTACAATATCTATTATGAATTAAAAATATAATTTAGTTATTAACTTTTACTATTCAGTCTGTCTTGGTTTTCTAGTTGTGCCAAGCGAGTACCTCGGTATATTGCTTAACTGCGTTTCCCAACTATTTGTTTTGTTGAATTTCCTGCGGTATGTGATATCTTATAAATACATACATATATTACAGTAAAGGAAAGAGATTCTTCTTTCGTCTCTACTAATAGGATGGCGTGAATATTACAGAGAGGTTTCATACTCGCCTCAGAAAAATATATATCATCACCGGTATATTGGCAATATCCAGCATTCACTGTGATTTATATCGAGTTCTTCATTGAAATTGCAAATATAGTTTGTTTATATATATATATATATATATATATATTTTCATTAAAATTTTATTGATTATGAGTTATGATTGTTAAAGTACGAAATACTATACCTGCTACATAAATATACGCCAAATCATTCTCAACAAATAACTCCCCGTCAAATTGCATGTATTGAAAACAAAAAATTCGTATATCTTCCACATTTTACTCTTAATCCATCCCAGATCAACTATTCTATAATTTTATTTTGTAGCATATAATAACATCAAAGTCAATGTACTGATATATAGACAAAGGCAAGAAACTGTGAGTTACAAGTAGACTATTGGTTATTTTTAAATTTTCTTTATCTTCAACTGAGAATTTATGTTGTTCTTAAAACGCTGGAAAAATTGGTCCAAAAATTTCAAAATTATTTTTTCCCCGGTCACTAGTTATACTTACGTATTTTTTATCCCTTAACTATTATTTAAATATATTTTTTGTCATCTTTTGTGCATATAGTACATACAAATTATACTTTACAACATTATTATTATTATTGAAAGACATTGTGTTATTTATCATTTGTTGCGAATTGTGAATGTATTTTACTGACGTCGTTTTGTCGGATTTCATCGGCTGGTATTGCAATTTATTTTGTTGTCAAGGATTCTCCCTATTTATTGATAATAAAATAGACTGATAAAAGGAAATATTTTATATTTATAGACCTACGAATTTTATTGCTAGTTTGTAAGAGAATAAATCTTTTTTCAGATTTAGATGAATTTTCTTTTATTTGTTACTATACATTTTTTAAGTTTTATTTTATTTATAATTTGAACTGTTTATGTGAATTGTATAATATATTTCTTAGATACCAATAACATTGGTGTGGGAGAAGCATATTCTCCTGTAATAAAATTGTCTGACCTTCAGTATATTAGTTTAGATGGGTAATTCAGCTGTCGCATTCAAAATATTTTATTTGTTTTTATTTCTGCTCGGTTTCCATACACTTTAGTTACAGACTTTGATCTTATTTATTCTCTGCTTGCAAACATTTATGAATCTTTCATCTATAAAGAACAAATTAAAATGCCCTAATTTTGTAAAATAAGTTTCACTCGTATTTTTTATAATATAATGATTCTTTCATATGGTATTTCTGTTATTTTCTATATATAATGATTAGCATTATCGTATTTTGACTTACCCAGTTGTTTGAAAATGGGAAAGTATAATTCCCCGGAGATTCTAATTTCTAATTTGAAGTTCTTACCTGTAAAATAATTACTATAATAGTGGTTACGAAATTGTGTGCATATTTAAACACGTTTGAAAATATTATAATAACGAAATTTTATGTGAAATCGTGTATATTGGGAAACTTGATTGTATTAATTAAAAGGAAATTAAACTATAAGATAAGTATCATCTAAGATATTGTTATAATTTGAGCGGGGTTTTCCAAGGAAATCTTTTTGACCAAAAAAAAAAAAAATGTTTGCTATCAGAGTAAAATAAAGTTCCACTTTTCTAATTTTTGAGTGACAAAGACGATATTGAAGAGACCTATGAATGATTTGAAGAAGTAATAAAATCAGAAAAAGACTGATGGAAGACTGGATTTCTGCGGTTGGAGACGGTGAAGAAGGAAGTGTGATGAGAAACTTCAGTTTAGGGGTAAGGAATGGAAGAATGAAAAGCTTAGTAGAATTTTGCCAAGACAAAAAATTACTTTTAACCAATACTTAAAGAAACAGGAAAGGACGAGATATATGTGGGTATCCTCTAGGAATAAAGCTTGCTATCAGATGGACCATATCATAGTAGATGAAAGATAAAGAAATGCTGTTAAGATTGTCACTGGATTACCAGGTGCGGATACCTGTAGTGATGATGCACTATTTAGGATGCAAATGAGAATAGATTTAATGAAGGAAGAAAAAATGAAAGCAGTTAAGAAATGGAACGTAGAATGTTGCAGAAATTGTGTGAGAACACGGTAAGAATAAAACTAATTAAGGAAAGAGGAAAGAAAAAGGATAACACAGCAGAGATCAGAATGAGAATAAAAAATGCCATAGTAAAAATATTAGAGGAAAAATATGGCTACTAAACGTGGAAATAGAGCCAAAAAACCACGGTTAACAAGAATAAGACAGGAGAAAATGAAAGAGCAATCCATTGGAAATTAAACGAGACGAGTTGAAACACAAAAAGTTACGGAAAGAAAGTGGTTGAAGAAAAATGCAATGATATTGAGGATCTATAAAAGAAAGACCAATACGATATGATACATATATATAAAGCGATTAACAAAATGAAAACTAAAAAATCGACTGGAATAAATAAACTTCCCATAGAATTTTATAAAGGAGGAAAGTGTGGAAGAATTAGTTGAACTACATAGTAGGATATACAATGTGGGAGAGAATAGCCTGAGATTATATGAAAATAGTAGTTACATTTTCTGAAGAAAACTATTATACCAGTTCTAAAGAAAACGGATTCAAGAAAATATACAGAATAAAATCAATAAATTTAATAGCCCATGCCACTAAAATATTGTTAAGAGTGGAAAGAATATGGAATAGAAAGCAGGAGATGAACAGTTTGACTTCAGGTAAGGGAAATGAATCAGAGATGTCATCGTGATTTTGTTGATGGTTGGAAAAAGATATTTAGAGAGACGAAGAGGAATGTGTCTGTTTCATAGATTTGAGGAATGAATTTTATAGAGTCAAATGGAGAATAATAATGGAGATTCTTAAAGAGAAAAAGATAAAATGGGAAGGAAGAAGGTTAATTAAAGAAATATAGATGAGACAAACAGCAGCAATGAATTTAAATAAGATGGCTGACTGGATGGCTGTAGGTTGAAGATGCTATCTTTTATCGGCACTGTTCAGCATTTGCATTAAAGCTAATGATAAGGAATATATTAGAAGAAAGAGAAGAAGGAATAAGTATAGGTGGACAGAAAATAAGATGCATAAGGTTTGCTGATAATATACTAATTATAGCGATGCTACACACGCGTTTCAAAGATTGTTAACAGCTTTTCGGGAAGGAACGAAAGAGTATGGAATGATAATAAATGTAGCAAAAACTGAAGTAATGGAAGTAAATAACATAGAGGATTTGGAGGTAAGAACAGCTGAAGAAAGAATAGAAAATAAAAATTTACAGATGTTTGGGTACTACGGTGACACAGACTTGGAAGAGCTGAATGGAAATTAAAGAAAGGATCGCGAAATGGAAATTAAAGAAAGGATCGCGATAACAAAGAAAGCCTTCAGTAAGAAGAGAGAATTACTACGTAGTAAAAGCTTGAACTTGAGAGTTAAGAAAGAGGTTAGCCAAACGCTATGTATGGAGTGTCTTGTATGGAAGTGAACCTTGGATGATCAGGAAGAGCGACAGAAAATAGACTGACACTTTTGACCCACCGGTTGGTCTAGTGTGAACTCGTCTTTCCAAATCAGCTGATTTGGAAGTCGACAGTTCTAAGGTTCAAATCCTAGTAAAGACAGTTACTTATACGGATTTGAATACTGGATTTTGAATACGGATACGAATACTGGATTTTGGACTTTGAATACGGATTTGAATAAACGTGGATACCGGAACACCGGTATCCACGTTTGGTGGTCCCAGGTTTGGTGGTTGGGTTTCAATTAACCTCACATTTCAGGAATGGTCGAACCAAGACTGTACAAGACTACACTACATTTACACTCATACATCCTCTGAAGTATTATCTGACCGGTAATTATCGGAGGCTAAACAGGAAAAAAAAGAAAGAAAGATTGACAATTTCGAGATTTGGGCATGCAGGTATGGAGAAAATAAAATGGACAAATAAAGTAAGAAATTAAGAAGTAACGAAGAGGATTAAAGAAGATAGAGCACTTAACGCGAGAAATACAAAACAGAAAAGAAAAGTGATTCGGACATATGTTTATTGCATGTGGAATCTTGACAAGCGCATCAGAAAGGTCAGTAGAAGAAGAAAAGAAGCGAGGAAGAAGAACGATTAGAAAGTACAAGGCGATGAAGGAGAACGCGTGGGAGGGGAGTGGATGAGGCAGCGTTAGCCTTTGGGTCCTGCCGCCAGACAGAATACCAGTTGTGATTAGATTAATTTACGTTGAAATATTACTGGACAAATCCGTAAATATTTCTTTCATATGTTTTAAGGTAACTTTACATATGAAATATAAATGAAGAAATATATACCCTAGTATATTCCCTAAAATGTTAATACCGGCTTGGTTTACTCTCCCCTGACAAATTTCTTCTTTCTTTAAACGACTTTTTAATCTTTATCATTTAATGTAACTTAGTTCATTCAGTACGACTCATTATTTGAAATTTATTATTATAATTAAAATAAGGCATAAGCTGAATTAAAATAATGTGTCAATCAGATCAACTTTAATGAATTTTACCACAGATCTGCTAATTTGATGACAACAGGATAAGTAACGATTCCATAGCAAAACTTTTACACTTTACCTTTGCTTTGAATGGTATAGGAAAGCTAGTGTGAAGGCTAACATTTTTCCTTCCTATCTGAGCTGTTGTAATTTGTAAGAGTGTAAGAGCATAAGACTATTCTTGTCTTTTTATTTTTAGATAAATTATGCGAAATTTATTGATTATTTCTTATTCGTTGCAGTTTAAAAAAAAAAAAATTATTAATATTATTCAAGAAGGTTGATTATAGAAGGTCGTAAGTGGTATGTTTTAGTTCGGTTGTGTAAGCATTAATCGTGTTTCAACAGCTGATAATGCTTCACTATCCACGGTAACATATGGGTATAACATGACTCCATCTATAAATAACCAGTATTTATTGCGTACTACATATGTTGCGAGAATGTATCATCAAGCATGTTGTAAATCACTCAACTTATTTCTTTAATTGTTAGTGGGGAAATTTTTTTCTGTAAACGTCTCTGTCTGTCTGCATCTGTACACGGTTAGCTTTGTATATATTATTATGTATATAGACATATTTTTTGGTCGGTTTTCGGATAAAACAAGAGCGCAGTTGATGTAACACAAATGTGAACGTGTTGTATTTGGAAGACACTCATATCTTACTTATTTTTGCTGTGTGGTTATTATATGCCAAGTTCTATTGTAAAACAAGGCAGTTCCTGTTCTACAAGGTGAAGGACAACTCGAATAAATCTATTACAGCTGTTATAAATTTACTATTTCTTCCTACATTTGGTTGCCAAAAACTCATCAGGAATTTTGGATTTTTTTAAAATCGTTAATAGCATCATCATCGTTTTCACATACGTCTTCTGTCCTTCATGTGCATACCCTAACGTAGTTAAAAATAGCATTATTTAATCTTGACAGATGATAACTTATTTATAAAAAGAGGACATGTATCCCAATCTGTGGATTGCCTTTTAGTTATTAATTGGATAATATATATAGTTTCCATACATCATTTCTGCTGTCAAACGTTTTTTTTATCTCGTTACTTAAACGATAACAGATCCATTATATTATTTTTATCTATAAGGTTTCCCTCCCTGAATACATAGAGTGTATATCATTTATTATTTCCCATTAAAACGGTAAGGTTAATTTGTCTCTTTACATCTTGACAATCCTTAAGATTGTTAAGCATGTAAAACCACTCTGGTACTAATTAGGATCGCTTTCTCTGAAATTAATGATGTACTTTATATAGCCAGTTTCTGAAGTGAACTGAGTGAACGTGTTACTTCACTTTCTGACTTTGTTTTATTCAAATTCCCTGCAACCGTTACGGTTATGGATCTAACATACATATGCACATACGTACATGGACCGTGGTAATATGACAGGCCGGAGTTGTAAATAACAAACGGCGGCTAGGAGTCTGAATCGAGAAGTTAAAAAAAATTTTGATCGGACGGTTAGGCTTGTCGGAATGAAAGAACTATAGAGTAATTTCATAGAAAAATTTAAACATTTTACTGATGAAAAGTTTTATCTGTGTATTATTCCTGTACGCTTTTTGTTATTTAATAATACAAAAAATTTTTATTATTTATTTTGTGTTGATGATTTAGTTAATTTCTTTTGTTGTATTTGAAATCTGAAGTATTATTTATTACACGACTGCCAAAATATAGTGTGTGTTTAGAGTTTATGTATGTTTGTTCCACCAAAACAGCTCAACGGATGAACCGATTTAGATCTATGAGCCCGCGTTGGAATCCGTATGTAACTGGGAGGTCATATGCTAACTATATATCTTTATATATATATATTTCTTCTGTGCGTGTGTATGTCACTGAACTGCTCCTAAATGGCAGGACTGATTTTGATGAAATTTTGTGTGTGTGATTAAGTTGATTCGAGAATGGTTTAGATTCACAATTTGATCCGATAGAAAATGTTTTTTTAATTAATTAATTTATTTATTATGTGTTGTTGTTGATCTTGCGATGGTTAAGGTTCACAGTTAAATCCGGTAGGCAGCGCTGCGATCGCTCTTTAGATTTTTTTTTTTTTTAATTTTCGGCATATCAGTCAGAACCGGTAGTTGGTGGTGCGATCGGATTCTAGGAATTTTTTTTATTTTGTTGCTTTTTCGCATATCAGTTACTTGCGTCGTAGCTTAATGTTTTTATTACATTAAAATTCGTATTTTTAACAGTCTACTGTGTTTAGAGAGTAGATTGAATTAAATCCGATAGGCAGTGCTGTTCTGACAATTGGATTTATTTACATTCTGACTTTTATAAAGTGAAAGGTTAAATTTTATGAAGTTCCGTAATGTTTTGTAAGTTTCTTAATGTTGAGTATTAATTGTAATGATTTTGCAGCCACAACCCTTTTCGTTAAAAAATTATTTTCTACCGAATACTGTGATTAGAGAGTGGTGTAAATTGTTGTTTTGTGAATAGAGTGTGTTGTTTTACCATTTGGATTTATTTACCTTCTGACTTTTATAAAGTGAAAGGTTAAATTTTGTGAAGTTCCTAATGTTCATTGTTTTTAAGGTTTTATGAAACTTTCAATTGTGTTTATTTAATTTGTATGTATACTCAAATCTAGCAATAGCATTGCCGAGTCTGCTAGAATTGCGCGCTTATTGAGAATATTATTTATTTAAATAACGTTTTAAAGTATAATTAAAAATAATACATTGTGCAAATTTGTAAGATGCAGTATTGACGTGAGTATTTTACATGATTTTTCATGAATGTTAATGATGTATACACCTGCATTCAATAACAATCAACTTAACCTACAAATTTAAATTTTCAGTTCTCATTTGATTCTATGCAACTTATACTATGACTTTACTATGAAGTATTGAACGGCTCTTTGAAAATAAAAATGTCATTTGTAAAATAAATTATAACATTTATAAAATTAAAATATAATTTACGTATAATAATTATAGTTTAAAAGATATTTAAAAAATTGAAGTTATAATTTTTGTAGCCGATTAATTTTATAAAAAATTTTCTAAAATTGTTTTTAATTAATACCGTAATTTTTTGAGTATTTATTTAATAAATTCAGTAATTATTGCAATTATTTATTATTTAAATAATCAAAACACTCCTGTTAATAAGTCAAGGTTAGCGAGCGAAGCGAGCGTAGGCTAAGTTTGGTTAAATTATATTTATAAAATAAATAAATATAAATAACCATTATTAAAATTAATAAAGAGACTGTTTTGAATCTATGTTAAACTCTATATCGGCCCATTTTCCACCGAAATCCGATTGACTACTTTGTTTTTAAATAAAGCTGTAGCTGCGGCGGCGTTAATACGTAAGTACCAAAATTTATTAATTACACTAATTATTAATTTTACGACGTTTCGATTTTCGTCAGATATCTCAATATTTAGTGAAAATAAATATTAACCATACTACACATAATTAATCAATAAACCCGTTACAATAATACAACACAAACTGATAATAGTCATATTAATGAAATTTTGTCCACATTCCTGCTAATTTTAACTTAAATAAATTTTTTATGTTTATGTGTTGTGCATTTATTACAGAACAATGTCACGTCAGGACAACGTCTGTCGGGTGCGCTAGTATATATATATATAAATTTAAAAAATTTGAAAACAAGTTTTTACTATATACAAAATTATCACTCGCCCGCCCCTTCAATTATTTTATATTAATAATTACTATTAAGGAAGGTTAAAGAAAAACAAAACATACTTGGCGTTTATAGACCTAGAAAAGGCATTCGATAACGTAGACTGGAATAAAATGTTCAGCATTTAAAAAAAATTAGGGTTCAAATACAGAGATAGAAGAACAATTGCTAACATGTACAGGAACCAAACAGCAACAGTAATAATTGAAGAACATAAGAAAGAAGCCGTAATAAGAAAGGGAGTCCGACAAGGATGTTCCCTATCTTCGTTACTTTTTAATCTTTACATGGAACTAGCAGTTAATGATGTTAAAGAACAATTTAGATTCGGAGTAACAGTACAAGGTGAAAAGATAAAGATGCTACGATTTGCTGATGATATAGTAATTCTAGCCGAGAGTAAAAAGGATTTAGAAGAAACAATGAACGGCATAGATGAAGTCCTACGCAAGAACTATCGCATGAAAATAAACAAGAACAAAACAAAAGTAATGAAATTTAGTAGAAATAACAAAGATGGACCACTGAATGTGAAAATAGGAGGAGAAACGATTATGGAGGTAGAAGAATTTTGTTATTTGGGAAGTAGAATTACTAAAGATGGACGAAGCAGGAGCGATATAAAATGCCGAATAGCACAAGCTAAACGAGCCTTCAGTAAGAAATATAATTTGTTTACATCAAAAATTAATTTAAATGTCAGGAAAAGATTTTTGAAAGTATATGTTTGGAGTGTCGCTTTATATGGAAGTGAAACTTGGACGATCGGAGTACCTGAGAAGAAAAGATTAGAAGCTTTTGAAATGTGGTGCTATAGGAGAATTTTAAAAACCAGATGGGTGGATAAAGTGACAAATGAAGAGGTATTGCGTCAAATAGATGAAGAAAGAAGCATTTGGAAAAATATAGTTAAAAGAAGAGACAGACTTATAGGCCACATACTAAGGCATCCTGGAATAGTCGCTTTAATATTGGAAGGACAGGTAGAAGGAAAATATTGTGTAGGCAGGCCACGTTTGGAATATGTAAAAAAATTGTTAGGGATGTAGGATGTAGAGGGTATACTGAAATGAAACGACTAGCACTAGATAGGGTATCTTGGAGAGCTGCATCAAACCAGTCAAATGACTGAAGACAAAAAAAAGACAAAAAAAAAAATTACTATTAGTTATTATATGTTAGTAATTATTATAGCGCAGTGCTTTTAGACAGTCGTGTTTTTTTTTTTAATATTGTAGATCTGCACTACAATTTTTTACTTATCGAGATCAAAAGCTACGAAATAAAATTTAAAAAAAACATATATATTGATCGTAAATTTATCGTGTGGAACTACTAAAATATTTTGCATCATTAAATACAATAAAAAAAAAATAATAAAACTTAATCCGCAAACATTTCGCAATTTGAAATGCAGTGTCCGAACTGTCCAATTTTAAAAAAACCAGTATTAAAAAAAAAAAACAAATCTCACGCATTAGTAAAAAAACTTTCGTTTATAATTAATTATTTTGTTATTATGATTTGATTTTTTTTTCATTATTTTAGATATTTTTATTACTCTTAATTCATAGATTTTCTTTGGAATATCATTCATAATCTGATATGCATGTGACATTTGCTTTATTTTTTCGTTTTCAAAGAAATTTCCTTCATAAATATTTTTATTTTTGTCTTATACTTCAATAAAATTCTATAAATCTCTTTATGTTAATATTACAGAATCATATAAATTTATAATTTAGGAAGTAGATAAATTATCTTTTTTTTCTAGGCTGATAATGACTTTAAAGTGTTTTTAGTAACCGCGTCATAAATATTTTTTTTTTTTGCAGTCAGAAATACAAATACAAAAAATGGCGGATCCCAAATTTTCATTGATGAAGGAGGCTCTGAAGCAGATCGAACAGCTTGGTCCGCGGCTTCTCATGTAAGTCTTTGAAATATACTTACTATGTGTTTAATACAATTAATTTTTTTTTGATCGGAATATTGTCATTTATCAGTCTTATTCATTTATCAGTATATTTTTGTACTAAAATAAATTAATAGTTAACATAGAGGTATTAAAAAAAGGGTAAGTTAACTGATAAGACATCCGGTTTGTTGTTAAAAATACAAATAGCCGATTTATTTTTTCTTGAGCGGACGCAGTGCCGAGACGAATGGCACTTCAAGAAAAAGATTTGAGTTTATTAACACAGAGAGTGTAGTAACTACATAGTGATTCAAAGAAACGGGAAATTAAAAAAATTAAATAACGTTAATGAAAACTTTTTTTTTAGAAAATGAATGTTATTTCATGTAATTGTACAAATGTTGCCATTTTAGGATACATACACTTTAGTTTATTTTTTAAAGATTACATCTTCCAGATGATCTCCTCTTCTACGTAAACACTCACGAAGTCTCTCCGTTAAATTGTTCATGGTTTGACGTAACATCTCAACTGGAATTTCCGCAATTGCTTCTCGGATCTTTGCCTTCAGTTCTTCCGTTGCAGCAGGTCTACTGTGGAACACTTTGGTTTTAAGGTGACCCCACAAAAAGTAATCGCAACCTGAGAGATCAGGCGATCTGGGAGGCCATCTAATGTCACCATTTCGTGAAATGACACGTTGTCCAAACAATCGGCGTACAGCTGCCATCGATATTCGTGCAGTATGTGTCGTTGCTCCGTCTTGTTGAAACCAGGCTGTGTTAAGAATTGGTGGAAATCTCTTTCGTTGTTCCACAACAGAGGTTTCAAGCACGGCTACCTAACGAGCCGACGTCACTGTAATTGCAAGACCGTTGTCATCCTCAAAAAAATAAGGGCCTATAACACCGTAAGATGACATAGCACACCACACGGCCACTTTCTGGCTGTGCAACGGACGCTGGCGTAGTTGCGTAGGATTTTCTTGTGCCCAGTATCTGAAATTTTGCTTGTTAAGAAATACACTGAGGTGGAAATGCGCTTCGTCTGACATCCACAGTTCGTGAACAAACTCTTCGTTATCATTTATCTTCTGAAGCATTACATTACAGAATTGTGCTCGCACAACTGCACCGTTCGGTTTCAGTTCCTGGACGATCTGCAACTTGTATGGATGGTATTGCAAGTCCTTCACTAACATTCTTCGAACACTTGAACTATGCGATCGTAAAGATGCTGAGAGACGACGGATTGACCGATGTGGACTTCGTGTGACAGCATCTTGTAAAGCTTGAACATTCTATGGTGTACGGACGGTTCGCTCACGGCCTGGAGGTTTCTTTTTCATTGCCGAACCGGTTTCTTCAAAATTAGATATCCATGTTTTAATTGCATCTGCTGATGGAACACGGTCGTGCCGTCCCAGATTAAAATGACGGCGAAATTCTCTACGCGCTCCCTTCACACTGTCATTGTTTTTGTAAAACGCTTTGATAGCAAATGCACGTTTCGCACCACTCCAAGGATTCATGACAACTAAATGGCAGGTTAGGTTAGAGAGGCTGGCGCCACTTATTAAGTGGTACCAATCGCCCACGGCTACCAACACAACTTTCAAAATTTCCCGTTTCTTTGAATCACCCTTAATATTAAACTGTTTATTCATAAAAGGTGATAAATTTAACTTTTAATCAATTGTTCGCTAATTTTGTAGTGATGGAAAATAAATTTGATCATTAAACCCGAATTAAATAATAAAAACTAAACTACTCTACGTTATGGTTAGCTAGCGAACACTTACTGATAACTTCACATAACTTCAAATAAATATATCGCAGGAATATTGTTTAAATTCTATTTGCAGCTCTTGCCTCAGATTCATCTTTAAAAAAAATAATCTACGGTGTGTAATTCAGTTTGTTAAAACTGATTCCACAAGATGGGGAAACGGAAATTTTTTTGAAATTAAACAAAAAAACTTTGTCAATATTGTTTATAATATTATTTCTTTAAATTACATTTTTGAAATCTTTTGCTAAAATGATATCTTTATGTTTAAAGCTTCTTCACTAAAAGGGAAGCTAGTTTAATATTTTCTTGTTACTTCTATTTTGCAGAGTGCATAAATTAATGAGTAAATTCCTAAATTTACTTTTTGTCGAGATGAGGTGTTTCACTTGTAAATATTTAAGTAAAGAAAAACAAACATTGATAAGATTTTAGTCGTGTAAATCAGGTTAAAGCATTTGTCTATTCGTTCTTCAATTTTCGTTAGAACAGATTATGTCATTCATGCTTAATTCTCTTATTAATAGTAATCCAGTCATCCATATCACGAATTTTCTCTAATAGATACAAATTGAACAAACAAAGTCATTGAAGCAAACTCCTTTTGTATCATTGGTAACAAATGAAAAACGCATTTTTGTAATAATTTTTATAGACGTAATTAAATTACTTGCGAATATCTTCTATCACTATAAAATGTTTTAATAAATCACTGATATCTCGAGAAAAAATTTCACGATTTGAATAATTGAAATGCCAGAATAAAATTCAAACATTTTTTTAATCTTATTTGCATGAATCATGAAGCTAATTTTTAAAAACATTATTTTGTCGGCAATTTAAAACATTAATATCGTCGCGTGCTCGCGGCTCGATAAGGATGTTGAGAGATGAACAATTTAAAATGTTTATATAATTACAATTTATTAGTTTAAGACATAAATGGGAGATAAGACAAATCAGTAATAACAGTGACAATAAGAATAATAAACAACAATAATAAACAATTCAAAATAATAGGATAATAATAATGACAACAGCAAGCAATAATAATAAACAAATAATAATCATAGAAATCACAACCACAATAATAATAATAATAAATTTTAGTAATAAAAAACAGTGATTAAAACATAAAACAGAATTTAAAGTAATCGTCTGGATTTATTTACAGGTAGTTAAATATTGAAAACCAGAATTCAGTCCCATTGACAAAAGACATCGGCATGAGCGCTGATCTTGACTCTTTTAACAAGTAGTCTTGTATTAATAACAACAGTACAATAGATTACACAAGTATGAAGTTCTTTGACTGCAAATACCTTTGCTATTCACAAATAAAACTATAACAGTTATGTATGAAATTTAGTACATTATCTCTTTCACTTATCTAACGGTTACTCACCGAACCACTTCTTGTTTTCATGTGTTGGAATTACTTGTGACGTCACCTTAATCACGTCGAACTTGTATACACTAGAAATTCGCTCCTTCACTCACCTTCTCGCAGAATACCCTCGCTTCAAAGTCGCTTAATATTCACTTAGAACTGTCTCGCTCTATCGTAGCACTCTCTCGCAATACTCATTGTCAGTTGGTCTTCCCCGGAGTATTTTTACTCCTATCCTCTTTACCTAAACTTGCATTATAATACTGTAAATTGTAAATATAATTATGTATTCACTGCAGTCTCTTTTTCAGACTAACATCAACCGTTGTTTAATTGTATTATGATGTATTATTATTTTATTACATGGTATTATTTCCTTGTATCAATGTGTATTTTGTATATTGTAAAAGGTTTTAATATATATTTCCATTAACTGCATATTATGTATGAATGTAGTATAAGATTGGTGTACTAAGTGGGTGATTGTATTACATAATTGTATACATTGTAGCATGTGTATAATGCATTTTAGTATTGTATATTGTACGGGGATGATTGTATAATTATGTATATATTGCGGTATCCCTTTTGGGATAGTAACAGCCGTTGTTTAATAGTATTTTGTGGTATTATTTTTATTAAATTGTATTATTACTTTACTGTACCAATATGTATTTAGTATATTGTTTTAGATTACGTAATGTATCCTTTATTGATGAATATTATGTATGAATGTGGTACTTGTTAGCGACCCCGACACTGCTTTAGCTCTGTAAAATGGATTCCAGACCTCTACAAAAAAAAAAATCCTCTTTACCTGCAGGACCAGAGCTCAGTTGTGCGTGAAAATGATCGACCGAGCCTATTCATTAATATGCATTCCTAACGTGGATCCGGAAACACTTCTTACAGAAGAACATCTGTTTAGGCGTTTCAAAGGGCAATATTACAAAGGACGATTGTTAAACAAACTTGTTCCTTTTACTAAAAGAGTTTCTTTTAGCCTCTTTCTGGAATCTTCCCATTACTATATTTCTACTACTTTCTTCTTAATTGGCAGGAATCCGTTACTCAGGTTCGTTATACCGGTCTTCTTAAAATATAAAAAATTACACTATAAATAAGATACTCCAACTAAGCTTTATTAATCACCCAATAACAGAAGTGTAGTTATTTGGATAAATTAGAACCTAAAAAAATTCTAAAATTTCAGTAAAAACATTGCTGAAAGAATCATTCAAATTTGTCAAACGGTTCTTAAGTTTTAACCAATCGTGGATCAAACAAATATCCATACGAATAATGTATGATGATAACCATGAAAACCTTTCACTTTTTTATTTTTAATATAAAATTACGATATTTAGGTCAGTTTTAAATGTGGAGTATTTTCCTTTCAATTTTTTTTTAATTGCATATTTTATTTTTTTTATTATTCAATTTATCAGTTCCTTGTTCAATTTAATTTTATTGCTTGTCTGATTATGAAGATAATAATGTACCATTAGTTATACAGTATGCTTAAACATAAGGTTACATAAACCGTATTTTTTTATAAATACATTAGTATATGTGCGTGTACACACACACACACACACACACACACATACATATACACACACCCACTCACACACACCACTCACATTTACATACACACGAATACAGAGAGACAGAGAAAGAGAGAAGGAAGGATTAATTAAGAAAAAGAGTGATAAAAGTAAGAAAAGCCGCAGTCTGTTCAACAGCGACTCGGTCTCTAGTCTGAAGCACAGGATCAAGTACTATACTTGGCCGTTGAACCTCAGAAAAATGTGAGTGCGCTTACTTCACGCACACTCACTCATTAACCAGACTTAATAAAGAACTCTGAAATTTCTTTCCGAAATAAAACAACAAAAATACATTTTAGAGGTGAATTTATTCATACTAATCTTGTTAACATAATTCTAGTATTTATTTACGTACTGTGATTATTTTAGGAAACTTGACACTTTGTTTACTAAGTAAATAAAAAAAAGAAAGAAAGAATAGGATATGTCTTCTGAATTATTGGAATCAACTTTTAAGGAAAAAAGAAATAATAATAAAACGTATAGTAAAATAAAAATAAAACCTTAATAATCCGTGTATTCCAATTATAATTTTTAAATAACTAACAAGGATCATATTTTTAGAGTTTGTTTTTAATGTTGTTGAGGGAAATATAGACCACTAATTCTAAAAATTCACTTCATTAATTTTACATTTTTCCTCTGGTAACTAACTGGTAATACGAGTATTATCAAAATAACTGAACATTAATAAGAAATTGTACTCTTCTGTTGTGTTCTGTCTTCTAGTTATTTTATAATCTGTATTAATAAAAAAAAAAAAAAAAAAAACAACAGAATTTATTTTTCTCCAATAAGTTGCCTTTAGGGCGATTATTTAATATGTGATTTAATGATAATTCTCATTGTTAAACTACAATAGTGAATTTCGAATTAAAGATATCCTATTAGTTTACGTCTCTGATGTCAACAAGGCTGAACGTTATTTTACATTATTACTACTGTTATAAAAGTTCTGTGAGGCAGTTATAAAAGGCAACACAGGATTATGTTGCGAAACAGGTTATTTAATGTCTATAGGATTATAACGAGAGAAGGAAAATCAGAATGATTATAAATAGCAAAAATTAGTGATAAAATAATATTTTTATTAAAACAGTGTCGCATGCTTGTAGCTATTGATAATATGAGATACAAGACAAAATTCTTCATAAGTACAAATAGCAGAATTCTGTATGAGCTTAATAAACAAAAATAAAAAGTTTGATTTTGTTTTGTTTGAGTCGGGTATCAATGAATTTAAATTCATAAAATATATCATTGAGAGCTTTTTTTTACTAAAAATCGGCCAATTTTTTTGTTCTACAGTAATGAGTGGGAACTGAGTAAAACCTAACTTAAAAAAGAACCAACTAATTTTAATGAATAAATTTTTTTATTAATTTTTATCGTTGGGTGACATTTTAAAATGCAGTAAATTGGTGTTCTGCAGTTAGTGTAACCTACGTAATAAGTAACGATTTAAAAAAAAATATTTTTATTGCAATTACTTATAATAATTACATAAACGGTTATACAGATAGGCTACAAATTTTGCCAAGAGTTATTAATATAGAGTGCAAAGAAGTAATTCATAACTGATAAGTCTCTAATGAGTTAATTGTTGATGCGACTATAAATAAAAGTATTGAAAAAAAAAATCAGTCCAACTAATGGGATAGTCAATCTCAGGAATAGTCAACATGAGATTGTACAAGATTACACTTCATTTACATATCATCCACTGAAGTAATACCTTTACGGTGGTTCCGGAGGCTAAAACAGAAAAATGTGCTATAAATGTAAATAATAAAGAATAACTTGGGATTGGAAAAGTGGTATATTAAAAAAATAAAAAATAAATTTTATACTCAGTGGTTAATGTTACCAGACAGCAGAATAGTTTGAACCCTGTAGGACTTATTATTGACCAAGAGCAGTTTGAAATACAGGAATTTGTCTCAGATAAAAGATTACTGGGACAATCTTAAACACCGCTAGTTGCAGTATAAAGGTTTTTGAAAAACATCCCCCCCCACTTCTTAATCTCAAAAAAATTTTTATGTTCTGAAAAAAAAATTGTGTTGAAAATTTTATTCGAACTTTTCATTAATAGATAAATCGCTTATTATCAAATAATTTTGATCTAAACAGGAATGCACAAGGTCACTTGGCTCAATTGATCGTCTCTCGATCAATAAGTGTAGTCTGTAATTGCTTCAAAGACTTTCATAGATTAGAAATTCTAGCATATTTAAAAATAAAAGATTCAGTTGTAAAGCGTAATTTAGACACTGTTAAAAACAAAATAACTTTTCTAAAGTACAAAACAAATTTTGCTCATTTCCTTTTCAATTCCATTTTCATTATTTGTAATTACAGTATTTTAATTTTTAAAGGACAGTATTTTAATTTTAGTATTTTATTTTTTTTGGAAGGGAAATGAGAATAAATCCATCCGGCAAAGTTTGGCAATGCCCTTTCTAGCAAGTTTTTGGTTCTGGGGTATAGGCTACTTATTACATTACCATTTTCAATCCATTACAATTCTGGTGTTCTTTGCGACAGGCACAAATAATATTAATACTAAGAAAACTGATTTGTAGTCTTAAAAATAAAACCTTACTTGTATGCTAAAACAAATTACACGATGGTATTTCTACATAATAGAGAAATCTTCTTGTTTATACGTGATTAGATAAAAACTGACGTTAAAAAATACTCAGCTAACTTACTATTTTCACATTTCTGTTAGTTTTTTTTTTTGCAAAGATGATTAGATAAGTCAAGAATCTAACAAGTAAATTTCTGGTGTATTATGCCTTTACATGTTTCTTTAGTATTTATATTATCAAACATTAATGAGCAATTTTATTTAATATTGAAAACACGTAACTTAAGTTATTTTTAAGTTGATTCATCCTTAAACAAGGTTTATTTACATAATAAATTATACGTCAATTGCAGTTCGCAGTATTTTTTATCAGTAAATAAATAAAGAAAATGTATTATAAAAATATAGAAAAATGTAAAATGTGAATTTTTCACCATATTTTATTGTGCGCCATTAATATTGTACTGTTTATTATAAAATATATTTTATTTTAAACTAAATAAAGTAATAATAGTAATATTAATAATAATAATACCCGTACTATTACTGTGATAAAAAATAAACTAATAGCAAATCTTTTAATAATATTGAATTTTGTTTATTGAAAATAATGGTTTTTTGACGTTATTAACTCATTTCAATTTAAATAAGATATTAACCTTAAAATTTAATTAATTGTGATTATTTAAAGTTGGAAATTTGTTACTCATTTAATAACCTAGTGTTTTTCGTATTAATAAAAAATAACTACTTTGTATATTTACTTATCGATAATAATTTATTATTATCGCAATTATTAACATTATTAATTACAATAATAAATAAAGTTATTAACTATTTATTTATTAATAATTATTAAACGAATTAATGTCAAGAAGTTAAATTATTTAATTTAACACGAATTACAGTTACGCTACAAGTAATTTTTTAATTACATTAATCCTACTTTTTGGCTTGACTAATTTCAGACAGAAATATTTTTTGTAAGGTTTTATAAAAATTAAACGATTATTATTTAACCGTTTAATTAATATATTTTTTTATTTTAATTATTATATTGAATTTATTAATCGCTATTTTATCAGGGGAAATACGCTGTATTAATCGGCCTTAACTTATAATTTAATCTAAAACAATTTATATCAAGGTAGTTTTTATTAATTTAACCTTAGAATTTGCGTATTAATTAACTTTTTTCGTATAGAATGTACACGACCTATTAATTATAAAGCATAACTAGAAAATTAACACAAATTAGGCCGTAGAAAGTGAGTCAATTATTATTTAACGAAAGAAAACACTTTAGTTTTAACGGTTATTATATTGTAAAATTTGATAGTAAAAAAAGATCTATATAAAAAAAGTAAAAACCTTCTTCTATTTTCTTCACTGAATCAGTCTTCTATTAAGGGCTTATCAAGATAAGAATAATGTAATTTTTATTGGTATAAAAAATAAAGAAAACCATACGTATGTACAGTTTTCCAGTTTCACACTTACGATAAAATAGTAATATTGAACAAACATATATGTATGAAAAAGGACGACAATTTACTTTTATTCTGAAATTTAAAACGTCCTTTTATTATTTAAAAAAGAAAAATTACGTCTCTGCCACAAATATCCTATAAACTAAAAAAAATGTATTCTTTGGACAGTCGGTTGAAAATTAATAATGGAAGGTAAATAAATTTTAAATACATATTATTTCAGTTGTCCACTTTATAGTATAGCAGGTCGCTATCACATATTATTATTTTTCTTTTTAATTTTTCGCTGTTGGTCACACTGTATAGAACACGGTAGAGAATATAAGGGGTTGATTTAAATTAGCATATTTAATTTGCCTTTTAAATATTTAAACTTGCCTTATCCAGATTTTATCGCTATGTTAATACTCATTGTAAATGAGTATACACATATGTGATTCTTCTCATTTATTGTCTCAATATACACTTGAATATTATCCTCACGTAAAAAGAGCTTATTAGAATCTATAAAATATTTAAAATTAAATTTACCTTTTTTTTTTTTTTACAAATGTTTAAAACTTTATAGACGATTACATCTTTTTAATTTCTGTTATGAATCTGTTTATTTCTCTGAAAAAAAAAAATCATTTCAATATAATAACGATGACAAACGTATCTTTTTAAAGTTTTACTTACTCGAGAAAGTATTGTAATCGGTCCGATTTGAACATTGCTGTTTTCATCGGATCTTAACATTTTGACACCTAAGGTACCCAAAAAACCGGGTGGAAATTTTCGGGATTTTAATATCCGTATGCACGTGTGTTCGATGTTAGCCTCTAAATCACGTTATATCTCCAGAACTAGTGGACCGATTTTGACCAAACTTGATCAGATTATTTCTATATATGGGACATTAATGCCATTAAATTTTTACTTAAAACGTCAAGGAGGTGTGGCTGTAGAGCATGGTCACCCGCAGTATCTCAAGATTTCGCCTAATTAAGGACTTATTTTTCTTAGGCACATTTGTTAACAATTAAAAAATATAAATATTTGCAAAAAATAATTTTTTAATTATTTTTTTTTGGGTTGGGGAAAATCGCATCCCCAATCAAAAATAAATGCTCTAAACTACTGCTATGTGTTGACGTCACAAATGAGCGTTAGAATTAAATAAATTGATAGTATTTAAAGGTAAAAACGAAACTCGGTCTGGCTGGGTCTCAAACTCGATCGCCCGGTTGACTTGTTAGCTGGTGCGTTAAGCCTCGCGGGTACACCAGATTGCCCACCGTACAAGCGAAATTTATTTTGTGTAAGTTATGAAATTACACTACTTTAGTTAGTGCCGAACGTCGCCGCTAGTACCGCCATACTCACGTGAATTAAATACGGTAAGCGCCCGCGCTTTAGTAAGAATCATTTAATTTAATAAACGAAAAAATATTATACTTAAATAAAATTATAAATACTTTAAATTAAGTTGTGAGTGTATGTGTGTGTAAGCGTGCATCAGAAACAACTGCGTAATCAACATTTTTGTCAATGACTTATCACACAGAGATAATGGAGAAAACTACTTCATATTTGATGAGGGCAAACATTCAATTGCTCAGTAATTCCCATTTCCGTAAACTTCATATGTGTAAGTTGTATAAAAAAAAGGTTAGTAAATTAGAAGGTAGAAAGGAAGATATTACTTATAGAAGCGGGTTTAAAAGAATTTGTATTGAACATCATATTAAAATCAAAATGAATCGTTTTTAAGTCGGAATAACCTACGTCTTAAAAGACATATGAATTATTAGTTGTTTGAAACTATGTTATTTTTTCGTGGCACTCGCATTTATAAGTACACGGAAGCTCCTAACGTATTTTAGTTTACTAGTATTTTAAAATTTAATTTTAAGTAGTAAAAAAGAATCTTGATTCTTGGTAAAATACACGTTGCATTAAATTATATTAATGATTTATTAATGATATCTTGGTGAATTTTTTCTATTCTACCGGACATAAATTTGCCATAAGGTTTATAAACAACCAATTTTTATATGATACGTTAAAACGATGAAATAATGCAATTGTATTAATGATTTTAAGACAATGGAATAAATAAAAAAATGCATAATAAGAAAACAAATTGATAACAATTTTTTTTTTAAATTTTAATAAAACGCACTTAGGTTTGCATAAAGTACAGTAGCACATATTCCGTATTATTTACAGCCTTTCTACCTTTGTATTTTCTTAATCTATTTTACTGATACAACAATAACTTAATAGGGATTATCGTACTTTTAATTGCTAAATAATCTTGTGTTTACTTTGTCTTAACTGAGAAAATTTACCAATATAAAGTATACAGGTAAATTAACTATTGACACTTGACCTCCCGAAAAAATACACACGCTTATATAAGAATGTTTTAACTACTACGTAGTTATTATGCGCGCCTTAAACACGTTATCATATACATACGAACAATGACCCCTGTGTTATCTTGTAATAGATAACAGTTATTTGTGCCAGTAGCCTGCTTGGCTGCTGTTTGTAAACAATCTAATTATTTAATCATATGTTTACATGCATATTACAAATATATTTATATGTACAGTATTCTCTCAAAAATTTTTGGAAAGTAAAAAATTTATATTTTTGTTTTTAGCATATTTTTGCTGCAATTTTCTGAAAATTATAAAAACCTGAAATTAAGAAAAAACTGTATTTAAAAAGTTTAATTTTCAGCTGTTTCAAGAGGTTTTATGATCGCGGCCTAAAAATATCACAGGGATTTGTGACCTTGAAAAGAAGAAAAAAGGTATAAATTTTTGTGTTTAGTAACATTAAAATCTGTTTTATTTTTCAATAAAAGTAAGCGAAGGATTTTTATTTTTTAATGCTCTGTTGTGCAAAACAGGTGTTATTTTTTTTTCTTAATTTCAATATAATATAAAACGTTCTTTTCCGATGAATTGCTTTTATTATTTTCTTAATTTTTGGGGTTTTATTTTTATATAAAAGAAAAAAACACTTGTAGAACTTCCTATTTTCTACTAAAATTTGTAGTCTTATTTTTCAATTGATTTACTTTTAATTGTTATCGGCAGAATTAAAAATATACATTCAACAATAGATAAATTTAGAAAAAAATTTACATTTTTTATCGAGTATTTTGTAAAATAAGGTCATAACCCCATTGTAATAACATCTCCATATTATTTAGTAGCTTCTTATTTTAAATAAACTGAAATAAATACGAATAAATTTTACTGTATTAAGGTTCTTGCTAAAAAATTTCATCTGAACTAAAGTTCATGCTAAGAGATGTGAAAGCGAAGCAGGTACCTTATTTCATCGATTCAATTATTACCTTTTCTAAAGCTGAGGAAACATTTTTTTCTTAAAATAAATCCTTTTTTTCTTGTTCATTAATCTTATTCAGATAGTATTCTTAGTCTGATTGTGTTGCTCTATATTAATTTACCAAAAAAATAAATATCAACTGTTAATCTCTCAGATATATTAGTGATGATGGCATCATCAAGGCTTCCTTGAAGGATCAGAAATCCTTAAAAGCTGTGTGAACGATTTTGTGAGCTTTATCCGGCACTGTTAAAGCTTTAGTTCGGTTTAAATCTACTTTCTTTACAGAGAATACAGTTACTATTTCTCTTGCTTCAACCTTTCGGTATTCTGTTTATATATTTTTTTTCTCTTTTGCGGAATAATCGCAAACTGTTTACGACGTGAGTCGAGGTAGTATTCATTTTGGCCCGATTTCTAATGTTAAATGACATTGATCGCTGTGACGTTTGCTCATCAATGTATAACACCAATACATGTTCTCTCTGAGGTAACTTAAAAACAAACTCTTTAAAGTTTTTTGAGTTAGATACTCATTAAATCTGGGATACCGGAGAGTCATTCATAAAAGAAGAAAGTTTTATTTAAACCATCTTCTTCGCTTGAGTGTGTGTGTGTGTGTGTGTGTGTGTGTGTGTGTGTTTGTGTGTATAACATTTATTAATTCGACTTGTATTTAGGTTTACTTTTATATTAAAAATAATGAAATGATACCGGGTAGCTGGTACACTACTGTTAATGATTTTTAGCGTTCTATTTACAGCAACAGACATCGTCAATCGAATGTGTGTAAACAGTTTTACACACACGTAAACATGCTGCTATAACTCCGGAAGCAGCGGGAAATAACGAGGGCTTTACCATCTAAATGAATGTGTAAAAATCCTGTTATTTCACTTGTATGTATTTAACTACAGTGTTTATTATTGGAACGGATAATATTCGTACTGTAGTTGCCAACAAATAATAACAGTCTATTAATTTATTTTTAGTAATAACGATTATTGTTTACAGATGAAAAGTTAATTGAAAATTACGACTGCAATAATTGTTTCCGTTATTATCTTTAATTAAATTTGTATCTGTTTCCAATCTACTCACTAAAAATAGTCTGCTTTACCCTTAGTGTTGAGGCATATTGTACTCTTTTTGCTGCTGTACACTTTTCTTTACTTCATAGAATTTTCATGTTTAAATAATAACATTTTACTTTATTAATATGATAATACATAGTTCTTTTTTTTAAATTAGTGGTTTTTTATTATCTACCGAAATATTGTCTGTCGGCAAAACACTCAAAAGTTTGGTATTCTCTTAGATAATAGCAAGAAATCGGACAATGTTTTTTTTTTTTTTGACCTAATAAAAAGACCAATTTTTTCACAAAATTCGACTGATTTCTTAGAATTAATCTCATATGCTTTAGCTATTCACATTATCTCTAGTAGATATTATTATCATTCTTCAACAAGATGATACTTTTCCGCAAAAAAACAAATGCCCCTGATTTTCTCTGTGAAAAATTTCCCCTAGGTGGATCGAAAGAGGTACAAAATGTAACCGTACCCATAAATTATATCTGTCACTTGAAACAGTAAATCATGGAGGAACATGAAGTTGAATAACTTAATTACTTCGTAGAGTATGGCGGAACTGAATTCTGAATTGATGAAAACAGAGTGACTCACGGCGCTCACGTTGAACTTTACAGACTCTTAAAAAAGAATTTTAAATGTTCTTAATTAATGTACTTTATTGATATCCATATAATTTTTCATTAAAAGTTACAGTAGTTGTAAGCAGTTGCAAAACTGCATCATGAATTCGTGGATATACCTGATGCCTCATTAGAAAGTCACGCACTTTGGAAAGGCACCAGTCATCACACAAAACCTTCCGTTTCTAGCCAGCAGGTTTTTATCGATTGTTGTATGTAAGACCTTCAATCACATAGGATTTACCTTTCTTAAGGCAAAAGCTAAAAGTCTGTCATTGTCTTCATAATTTATCATTATTTAATCGGTTCAGGGAAGCGTGAAATCTACGCCTATTCCTAATGTCTTAATATGAAGAAGGCAAAAATTTTTCAAGTGTAATAATTTTTTTCTTTAATTATTTCTTCTTGACGTGTTATTATATTATCGAATCGATTTCACCTTACACTCAACGATACCTACCTCTTTGTTACAGTACTCTGAAATTTTAATCTAACATTACCGGTTTGTTCATGCTAGGATCAGGCAATCGCTAAGCAAGACAGCAATCTCAAGCGTGAACAGCATTGTTAGCCCAACCATATATAGCATCCCAACCCCGTAGGGGAAGACACTCGCCTTGTGACGCTTCCGGTCGCCACACCACCCCCACCGTTCATAGTCCTGATGGGTATTAACGGGAGTCGTCTTTCACCCTCTAACCTTTTCCATCTCACAGTAATAATTGAGGCCTCGTTGGGATGCCACCGATGTAAATGCACCTGTAGAAATTTACATCGGTGATTTTAAACTCAAGTTTTGCCTTTGCTGTAGACCTCATCCGGATATCTTCAATGTCCGACATCGTTACCCTCCGAAATAGCTAACTGAGTTCGCGGAAGCACGAACCCCGCGCCTAGTTCTACTTTTACTGAGCCACTTTCTTGTAATAACTCATAGATTTCGAGGCAAATTGAAAAACTACATACCACCAAAAATGTCGTTCGGAAGATCGAAAATTTAGTTCTAATTCCCATACCGGACTCAGACTTAGTTTATACCTTTGACTTGGTTAATTTACGGACTTCGGTCTGGTCTACAGGGAGAGACGGACAGATCTCCTAATCCCACTCGGCTCCATCGCAGAGTCCCGCGTGACATTTATTTCATCTACTACCATCATCGAGATGCCGCTAAACCTCATGGCTGCATGGGATCAATGCCCAACCATATATAGCAGTAGAAGGACGACGTCTATTTAATCTAGCAGAACCAGTATCCCACACTAATTCATCGTAGCCATTCGCACAAGGTTCAAAATACAGCCTTACTGCAACCATCAGCCTACCGACTGTACAACGGATGCTGCTAACTCGGGAAGAACAATCCGACGGTATAGGAACCAACCGGAGTCCATGCACAAGTCGTTTACGTGCTTTTGTAAATAGCGTTAAGAAGCGTTGCGACGCTACACCGAAGTCTCAACAGCAGAGGCGCCCACCAAACCCAGGAATCAACCACACCACTGAAACCAATCCTACACAGGATGAAGTACTGCTAAACTAAAAGCTCCGCATTAGTTAGATAGCCTCGTCAGTGAAACTAGGGGTCAACTAAAACCCGAAGACACCGAAAAACCCTGCTTTTGATAGTGGATTTACACAAACCCCATTGAATTCAAAACGACTTATCATTAAAAAAGGATCACGCCACGCTGAATCTTTCAACACTAGTCAATTTCCTGCGGCCATTTCAATTCGATCTCTCATGTCTTGATGAAAATTCTGAGGTATGCCGATTGGGGAAGACAGATTTAACTGAGTACCTAGCACTTCACTGGGGAAAAATCATGCTGGTTTCAAATTCTGCATTATCTCGTTTCTGAGACTATTTTTTAACGCACCTTCTCTTTTATTCTCCTGTTCACTGGCGACAGTATTTATTGGCTTGATAATTGTAACAACAGGGACTGATCTGTTTAAACATTTCAATAGCTACCGATAATAGCGAAGATCAACGTGTGCAGAAAGGTTGATATTCGAAAAATGTCCCATAAAGTTTATATTGCAAGATCGTAGTGGGATGATAGCTTCATTCAGTCCTTTGTGTAAAATGTGAACTTTAGACGTTTGATCTCCGATCAGGACTTATTGAAATACACATTTCATTGAAAGCGTCAGACACTTTCTTCGTTAAAATTCCAAATACTCCTTGAAAAGCAGCCTCTCGCAAAGGTTGATACAAAGATTCCTTTGTTATGTTACGTCCCGAGTTGGGAGTCCAGATATTTTTTATCCATCAATAGATTTTTATGAATTCTACACCATAAATATATGAAAATACATCAGAAGAACCTAAACTTTATCTGATGTATATCTTAATTCCAGGCTAGACTCTGCACAATCTTTCGACAGGAAAACGGTTCCCGAATAGGTCCGTAAATAGTATCATGCCTGTTATATCACACAAATACTAAGCTAGAAACTGTAAAGATCCTTTGAACCATAATAAAGTTAAATTGGGAATCACCTAAAAAACACAACGGAGGAGAAAAATACAAAGGATAAAGAAATTGATGCGATAATTTAACAATAAATAGATCACTAAACGAAATAGATGACTCCTGCATCAACGTGTATAGTATTTCAATATCAGGCACAGGGATTTAATTGAATGCTTGAAATTTCAAATGTAACTTAGAAGTTATCTTTAATAAAAGTAAACCATAAAACTGCAAGCTTCCGTGGCAAGCGTAGTGTTAGCGTCTCGGCTTTTCATCTGGAGGTTCCGGGTTCGAATCCCGGTCAGGCATGGTATTTTCACACAATACTTGTCATTCATCTCATTCTCTGAAGCAATACCTAACGGTGGTCCTGGAGGTTAAAAAACAGCTAAGTCGTGTGTGGGAATGTATGTGACAGTCTTATAGCATGTAAAATATCCCTAACAAGGAATTGAAAATCAGAACCTTCTAGATGAAAATAGTGTTATCATTCTGTCCTTGACAAAATAAAAAACCATACAGTTTTTAAACTATATAAGATATTGTTACTATTATCGTACGATTTCTTCGTATTTCTTACTGATATACGTTAATTAGAGTGTAAATATATTTTCTATTATGCAGTTTATCGTTGCTTTGCACATTATCAACTGTGCCAACATACAAAGTTAAAAAACGCATAGCTCTATGGATATGGTGTTGAGTAGACTATGCATGGCCTCTTAATTCAGCATATATACTAAATATTTATCTATGCTAGTATGTAAGTGATAAAAAGTGTTAACGATTTGTATATGTGTAGGTCATATATTATATACTATAATATATTACGTTCATAATATAACATTAGACCATATTATATTTTGACCATTATATTATATAACCACATATTATTCATAAGTCATATGTATTCATATTACTTAAGTAATTCTGTAGTAGTTTTTTGTTTTTATTTTGTTTAACGTCTGTCTATTGGTTCGGTGCGTTTTTCCATTCTGTTCTTTTGATTTTAATGTGTTTCTTGTCTTCATTTGTTTACTTCGTGGATTATAATCTTTCTCTAATTTTAAACAACCTATTTTCTAGACTTTCTTCTACGTGAAAAAGAATTAATTCTTGATAACAGAAGATATTTACTTCTGAACCTTTTCTTTTCCTAAACTTTTTCTCCTAAGGACATTACGTATCTAATTTTCCTGAAACCTCTCGTTTCAAATTTGATCAGTTTATCTCATACTAATTTTTAATTACACGTTTCAAGATCTTTCTCTGAAGTCTTACATTTTTTATTATTCCCATTTTGATTTTTAGAAATATAACATTTTAAACTCAAAAAATTAAAAGTTTCTTTTTATTATAAATATATTTATATCATTTTATCAGGAAAGATTACGAGTTTAATACTTATTTACTTGTGGTGTTTCGGCTGTCTTTTATACTCGTAATTTTAGAAAAGTCATTTTGACTCTTCTGTAAAACTTATATTTTATCATAATGTCACAACTTTTTCCCTTTAATTTTTGCCACATTTCATACAAATAGAATAATATACATTTTCATTTTACATTTTAGCTTGTATTTAAGACCACGCTCACTATCTTGTGTTTCGAAAGTATATTAAAATAAAATATTTTTTATTCATTTTGCTATTAACTTTTTTTTATTACTGTTTAATGGATTTTATTAAAATTTAAGTTTTCAGCTATAAAAAATATAGTCACAGATAGTTATTTTGCCCTTTTTATTTTATTACATTTTATTTGTACTCCGTAGTAATTGCAGTTATTTTAAAAAAAAGTCCAAGGTTGTAATTAATCATTGGTTTGTATACTTGTTCGATAAAAGGCCATATGGAATCTGTTAAATGTCATTTTCAGTTTTAACGACAGACCTTTTCTTAACACCACTGTTGTATATAATATCTGTATCATTAACAGAAGCCATTTTAGTAAGAAGAGAGAGAGAAAGGGAGTTGTGTGTGCGCCCTTGCGTGTGTAAGTAAACTATAGAAAAAAATAAGTGTGAATCTGTTTTGGTGTGTTTGTTTATTCATTAATTTTTAAGTAAACAAATTTGTATTATTAAATAAAATAAACTTGTTCGCTACGCGCACTTAGGATGACGCGCGATTGATTTAACTGTCGATATTCCGATTTTTAGTTTAAATCTTCTAGGGGAATAGAAACCAGTGCCATTTATCGTAATATAAACGTTTTTATTTATGTGATTTGAATCAAGAGAATTGTAATCAGCCAATTGTTTTTTTTTTATACGACCTGTTGTCACAATGTGACAGAAAGAAATTATTGATAATGGTAAACCTCATGTTGGTATATCTCAAAGTTTATAAAACCTTGAAGTACTTTAAGGTTTAAAAAAGTATTAAAATACTACGTAACAAAGTGACTTTTACATATATATTATATTTATATTTTGATTTAAAACTCATGAACAGTTTAAAAAGGTTTTAATGCTTTTGTTAATTTGTAATAGGGATTAATTTCTATTGAATAATTGAAAAAATCAAACGAGGAGTGGATAAATTGGAGGAAAGGGTGCTATATCTGATCGGATTGGACTTAAAACAGAAAAAACGAAATGATAATATTGTAAAAAATAATATCATTGGAAGTACGTGGCAACTATATTAATGAATGTTTTTTAAATCGTTAAAAATAGGAACCACCCATAAAATCTGAAATTTTTTCTTTTTGCAAGTTTTTACTCCCTTTAAATTTTCAACTAGACTTTTTTTTTAAATGAAACATTTACAAGCCAACAAAATGAGAATAAGTTATTATCATCACTAAGGATAGCACGTAAATTTAAATAATAAAAAATTACCATGTTTTTTTTTAACTTATTGGGAAAATTAAATTATAATAAAATTTAAAAATATTAACATAGAATATTATTAAAAAATAATAGACCCGGCAACGCTTCGCTATTGCTACATTTGAGTATATATATTAAATTAACACAATTGAAAGTATGATAAAACATTAACAAAATGAACATTACGGAACTTCACAAAATTTAACCTTTCCTTTTTCCCTTTTCTCTCCCCTTTTCCCCATCTTCATTTTTACCATATTCTCTTTCCCTCTTTCCATCTCCTTTCCATTTTATACCATTTTCTCTTTCTCTTATTTTCCTTTTCCCCTTTCCCTTTTTATTTTTCTTCTTTCCCCTTTCCATTTCCTTTTCTCGTTTTTACTTTTCCCCGTTTTCCTTTTTTATTTTTTCATGTTCCTCTTCTTCCATTTTACTTTTTTCAATTTTTCCCTTTCCCGATTTTTCCTTATTTCCCTTTTCCGACTTTTACCTTTCTCATTTTTTCCGCGCATATAAATCGGTCCAGTAGTTCAAAATCGATCTATAGTGGACACACACATATCGGAAACATTGAAATGGAATCGTAAAATATTAAGTATAGCGTTTGTTGCTTTTACGTGCAACAGATAGGCTGTTTTTCAAAAAAAGCATGTTTTTACCTGTCACAGGTGTAACATCGTACGTTATAAAAACATATGCGTATTTGAATACAACGTTGTATCAAAATTTCAAAGCAACCGGTGAAGAACTTTTGGATATTTAAGATTTTGAACAAACAAACATTTTCATTTTTATTTATATAGGTGATCTATTATGTTTGTTAGATTTCTGTGACATAAAATATAATTAGCTCACCTTATGTAAGCCTATTTAAATTAAAGGATTCTATGACACGGAAGTATAAATGACGCAGATACTTACGTTATCACCACCACAAGATCAAATGATCAGCATAAAAAATTCAAACTCATTAAAATAAATGGGATGTTAGAACCACAAAACAAAAACCTGACTTTGGAAAACTCTTATATTGTATCGATATTCGCACTGAACTTCGTCAACGAACCTATTAATTAATATTAATAACTAATTAATAACTTATCAAACCTATTAATAACTATTAATTATGAAAGAATTAAGAGAAATATTTAAAATCTTATGTTTTTGGATTCAAACAATGGCTTCTACTTCGATACTTGTAACAGAGACAGACAGATAGACCAACCCACATGGAATTAACTTCTATGAGTTTTCAATTATTAATGCTATATAAGTAATGCTTATAAATTCAAAGTTTGCAGAAAAATAATATTTACGAAGAAACTATTTAAATATTTACTTGCATATACAATATCTTATACAACTAGGACGCGTTAAAAAATCGAAAAATCAGTATTTCTTGCAAAAGTTTTATTTCACACTAAGTAAAAAATCAGTAAAAAATTCCAGAAACAATGCAATATTATTTGAGAAAAATTGTATATTTT
The DNA here is from genome assembly GCF_047948215.1 of Lycorma delicatula. NCBI lineage: Eukaryota > Metazoa > Arthropoda > Insecta > Hemiptera > Fulgoridae > Lycorma > Lycorma delicatula. The sequence continues at coordinate 188,905,649 of NC_134457.1, read as the reverse complement.
TTTTTGTATGACCTCCATATCATTTTAGGCGTTCCACTACTATATCAGGCACTGAGTCAACCGATTTCAAATATTTTCTTTCGTCACCTATTGCCACAGACTTGTCCAATTTGAAGTCGTAAATCGGCCTTATTTTAGCCAGCTGCAGTGCCATTCAGTTAAATAAATGTTCAGTTGGATTTAAGTTAGAAGTGCAAGCTGGAAATTCGAAAACTCTCACATCATTATCATGGAACCATGCCTTGGTAGCTTGTGATTTATGCCATGGAGCGTTGTCCTGCTGGAAGATAAAATTTTCCCAACAGGAACAGTAGGAAGCATATGAATATTTTTTTTTAATGGATTTTATGATGTTCATTGACTCAATGATTCTAAGATTCCAGGACCTTCTGTCATTATGCAACTCCATACCAATACGATATCCCCACCTTATTGCACATCACAAATGGGACGGGCTGGTAGAAAATGTTTAGTTTTTTTGGCCTGCCCCTAATTTTTCAGTTTGAGTACAACTGGAATCTGCTTTCATCGGAAAATACAATATTTCGCCAAGCTTCTTTTAACCAGTTCTTCCTTTCTTTACAAAATTGACGACTTTTAGATTTATGAACTTTGTTTAAAAGGCTTTAGGAGTGCAAAATGTGATTCTATTCCAGCTACTTTTAAACATCTAGAAATTTAGCAGTATTAACCTGAACACCATGATGTGTACTTTTGTTGCTATATCAGGCAAACATGCAGACCGATTTAATTTTGATACTTTACGATAGCTCTGTCTTGCTTCTTTGAAGTTTTTCTTGGTTAACCGGATCAAGGATTATCAACAACTCCTTTTTGATCACGATATTTTTTAAAAACTTTCTGTATGCATCTTTTTGATATTTTAATGTATCTGCAATGTCTCTGTACGTTTATTAGCTTTCCTCAGACCGATTACTTGCCATTTAACTTTGACACTAACGCTTTTGTTTCAGATTGTTAATGACACAACTTGTCACCACGCTAACCTCAAAGAAAATAATGCTATTTCATTACAGTTTTCGTGGGAATTAGCTGGTTATAATGCCAAAATAACATTTTTTAAATAACTGTTGGTATGCCTGACACTTTTAAAATGATTGGTGCGTTTTTAAAAAAAAAAATATATTGCTTGAATAACTTTGAAGTTAAAATTTATAAAAAGGGAAAAATGACTTACGCCCTAACAACGCAAAAGTTTTTATTTTTTCCAGTATAAAACTGCACAAAACAGGTTTAAAATGATATAATACTTGACAGCATAAGTTAAATATTTTACAAGAAATAATTACTTATTTATAAAAAAACAGGCTTTTTTGACTTATTTAGAAAATAAATAAATTACTTCGTAAAATTTGAAATTTATAAGTTAGAAAGTTGCTGAAATCATCACAACGTTTTTTTCAGTGCTCTTTTACCATAGATACATGCAATTTGAATATAATTTGTAAGTTAAAGGCCAAACTCGCATAAAACATTCTTTTTAGGGTGTCCTTAAACTTATGCAAGATACTGTACTTGCGGAGCCTCAAGGGTTCTGATTCCATTGCAGGGTTCGTGGCGAGGGTTCTCCAGGGGAAGGATCGGGAGGCTCGGAGATGAGGGACAGCCCTCTGCGGAGCTGCCGTTCGCAAGTGTTTGCACGATTGGGCGGTAGCGACGAGGCACGGGGATTCTCTCATCCCCGAGCGAAAAAAACCGAGACCGGTCGGGGAAGCCTCACCTGGGGTGTCCCCGTTAGAAGCATTGGCATAAAGACCGTGTCACGGCACCCGGAGTGGGGACCCAGGAACGGCATAGCCGGGCCTGGTGGATCCTACTCTAGGGGTTTCAGGCGGGCGTAAAGTGAGATCCGACCGGCGGGCCGAGACGTGGAATCCCGTTAGATTAAAGGACATTCCCTGGGCTGTGTAATACTTAACTGCAGGATCCGGTCCGGGGCAGAAGAAAAAGAGAAAAAAATATACTCTACTGGAATAAAACAGATTACTTCGGGTCAATGTAGTCTTTTTACAGAAGGTTGGACTAAGAAATTAAATTCCTTCTCATGCTCGAGAGAGGAATCTGACATTTTTTTAAAAATCTGATAAATTTTACAGGCGTAGTTCAAAAAGCTCACTGTCAACAAAAAATGCCAAAATAATATGTAGCTAAGTTTTCAGCAACTTCATCAGTTTTATAAAATCCATTACGTATGTTTGTAAAGATTGTACTAAAAAAAAGCAAAAGTTTCTTTTCATGTATTTACTTACTAGAATGAAAAAAAATTACAGTTGTTACTGAGATGATTCAACTCGCGATTGTAATTTTTAATATTTAAAAAAATATTGGACGCGTTATAATACGTAGCAGCGTACATGTAGATGGCTGTGATGTTGCTGGTTTTTAAAGACTAAGTATATTTTGAGATATTTTAATCTATGCAATGCTAATTATTTACAACAGTTATTAACGTGATTCATCTTAATTAATTTTATGAGGAAAAATAAAACGATATGTGTCGTATTTTAAATTTAACCGGCCTTATATCTTAAGCTTGAGAATCATTATTTATTTCATTTAATAACAAAAAACAGCTTTTGTCTTTTATTGAGGCAAACCAGCTTTTATATTTTTGTTTAAATATCTCTGACTCGCAATCTTTTGTACTACGGTAAATTATATGTTAATTTTACGTTTAGGTGTAATATGATGTTGTATTTCAGGGGCGTTTTTATCCATTCAACTAAAACATTCAAACTGTTGGAATAGATTTCAATGAGTCCCTTTTAATTCTCAAAACTTCGGATATGCAGAGTAAATATATAATCATTTGATAATTCAGAAATCTTCAGGATTATAAGTGAAGTTGTATTCAGTCTGAAGGTAGTTGAATTTCCTTTTTCTTGAGTGATCACAGGTTTCGTGAGAAAAAGTATCTAAGAAAGCGTGTTTAAGTACTCTGATAATGTGGTTTAGACTGAAAAATTTGGAGCATTTTGTCGGATAGCTTACTTATTCGAAGTATTTTTTGTTCATACGATTGTTTTAAAAAAGTCATTTTCAAATTAATAACAATCACTTACTTATTTATCAGTCTGCAGCGATATGGACGGAATGAGATGAGCTCGTAAATAGATAAAAAATAAAGTGTGTGTGTGTGTGTGCACGCGCGCGCGCGTTTTTTAAGCATTTCTAAGCAGAAGATTAATCAATTAACTTAAGAACTATTATTTTTGAATTTTGTTTCCTTTTGACGTAATGACAATTTTTTATTGTTAACCTGTTTTTTTATTGGTTGTAGATGGTAATTGTAAATCTGTTAAATATTTCTACGGCAGAATTTTCTGGAATTATTATTACTATAACAAAATTCATTTACAACATCCCATTGTAAGGTTAACTGTCACATAAATTAATGACCATTCAGACATCATGGATGTGTTTGTTCTTCTACAGTAACGAAAACTTAAATAAAAAATAAAACGATACTTAAAGTTGACTTGATACGAATAATTCCAAATCGTAGTAAAGGCACTTTTATACAGATTTCAATACTAGATCGTTGATATCGGTATTCTATGGTTGTTGGGGTTCAATTCACCACACATCTCAGGAATGGTCGACCTGAGACTGTACAAAACTACACTTCATTTACATTCATACATATCATCCTCATTCATCCTGTGAAGAAAAAACGTACAAATGATTCACTTTCTTATTTTAAATTGATCTCCCCTTCACCGAAATCAAGAGGTATTTTACGGTTCTAAATTTGACTGTTTGATAATAGGGTGCTTTTTTCTTGATGTAATCCTCATCAAGCTTTAATGCTTGCTTGGTGTTAAGCAGTTCACAAAAAAATGCTTTATTATCTCCTGTAAACGGATAGTGAAAATGTACTATTACTTGTGTTACCCGCTTTTTTATCCGGGGTAGGATTTGTTACTAATTGGAAGCCGTCTAAAGATCATGGTTGGAAGACATAACTAAAAAAATCGATAGCGTTAAAATGCAATTAGTTCGGCTGGATATCATTCTATTTTTGGAGTGCTACCCTTCTTATTTCATAGAAGATAATAAGATAATGAAGAAAAGAACTGGTATAATAACTACGGTGCCAGTTTGAGAGATGGTTTTTTGGCTCGCCATCTATTTTGGTCCATTTTCATGGAACAGATAATTAGGAAGAAAAATACTGGAAAAGTTTTTGCGAAACATTTTTTGTTATATTTATTAGCTAACTAATAAAGATATTATAGGTAAAACTTATTCTTTTGCGCTTCAACCGATTTGTTCCATGTTTGATCTCATTTAAAACCAGAATTGCGTAAGACTATATTCTAAAAAAATTATGTAATATATACTAGTGTACAGTGTAGAATCTATTATGAAATTGTTTGTTACTTTTCCCATTTACCTTTACAACTTTTATTTTTGCAAGTAATAATGATATTTCTAATTTGAAATGCATACTGCGTTTGGTAGTTTCCTGTTTAACTGAATACATATTATAACATGACAGAATTATATGAGATGTAAATGATATACTAAATTTAATAACCTTGTTATACTTGCTGGTAATGTTAGCAATAAATTTATTATTTGTTCAGTAAAACGATTTATTAGAAATATTACATCTATATTATTTTTTATTAAGTAATGTACCAATATTACCATATTTTGCTTACATGTTTTTTTAAATTTAGTAAGCGCGCGCGCACGCTAAAATTTATAGTTAATGTATCGTATGTAGTTTTATTTCATGAATAAACCAGGAATAAATCTTTACAGTCATATTGATACATTAGATTATATTAGTTAATTTAAAATAATTGACTCATGGATGTTAATAATCAATTAATGCACGTAATAGCATAATAAAGGAAATTTTGTATATTTGAAATTGTTATTTATATATGATGAATCCATATAATTGCTTTTAATTTTCAATTAATTAATTATAAATAAATTACTAGTGAACAAATCCATTATTTAAGAGGATAGTCATTCCAGCAATACTTGATTCATAACACCAAACAAAAGAAATCAGTTTCAGTATTACCCGTCAAATATTAGAAAGCTCAGTTGACGCGCAGGATGGGATGGATTCCTGGACCGGCGTCTGGCTTCTTGCCATCTCTGACGCCCTGTCACGTAAACTATTTTTTTCATTGTTTTATTAGCAGTGTCAATACTACTTCAGAGACCCTGCTGTGCA